>NC_136411.1:300012689-301385814 GCF_051521515.1 Lactuca serriola
AAAAATGTTTCCTTTATAATATAGTATGATTTTCTTCTTAAATTTTGTATAAAGGTAAAACAATTATATGAAAACAAATATGCAGATTCAGTGTAACACATACACAATATGTTCTCATATTACCTTGGCGTTAGACTACAAATCATTTGTCTACACCTGAGGATTTGTATACATGCTTCACTTGACTTGTTTCTACATAGAAATGGATAAAAGTCAGTTCCATCTTCAACATGCAGCTCGTTAAAACTCGGTTCAAAGAAACAAGCACAGTTTAAGTTTTAAGATATTATAACATTAAAAATAAAAGAATTAATTACACATTTGCATAAATGAAGGTAAAAACTAAAAGGTCACATTACAACAATCCACTTAAAAGGTTTTTAATCCTATCAACTCCTTTTGTGAGGAATTTGAGTCTTAATTTTTCATTCATTGAAGCTTAATCCTCAACCAAAACAAGCCAAAATCATGATTTTACATATACACCCCTGCATAAACTTTTACATACTAAGACTTTCATAAGGTCAAATAGGTAAAGGGTATTAACCTGTCATTTCTTTAACATGTCATTTCCACAATGCAAAGAAAGAATTAAAACTAAAATATGCAAAACATATTTTCACGATTTTACCTATAAAACTAAGAAGACCAACATGTAAATCGATATCCTCGAGTGCTTTCTTTAGTTTAATTGAAAAATATAAATTAATAGAAACTACTAAGAAAATGAAAGTAGGATTGAACATGAAGACGGAGGGGATCAAACGAAAATAATAAGGGGTTATTAAACTGGTCATTTAAATAACTTGTCTTAGCCTGAACTACTGAGAGTCCAGGAATCAGGTAGCGAAATGAAGACGCGAGAGGTTTGATGTGTTAGAAACAAAACAAAAAAAAAAGGAAAAATTGGTTATTACCTTGGTATGTGCTATATGATTTGAGATGCAGGCTTTCTCAAAATTGCATCCACTCTATTCGCTCTAATGCATTGGAATATCGCCTGCGAACTCAATATTGCCAAAGAGTGAAACCATAGATCTGGTAAATACCGAAAAATCAGAACGTACACATACAAACTTGAACATAAACTCTTGAGCCTCCCGATTCATCATGAAAACTAACCAAGCATCGCCTTAAAACAAATCATTGGAACATAGAGCATATAAGAAACCATAAGAGTGAAACCAATGTTTGAAAAATCAAGAAAATTCGTAGAAAACATAGAGTTGTGGACCTGTTGTTGATATCAATTCTAGTTTTTGATTCGAATCAATAGGATTTAGCAAAGATTTTATTCTATGTGGTGGTGCTTGTGGGTGTATATCATGCAAGAAGGATAACCACATTACAGTCAAATGAAAATGATAAAATGATGATATCAAATGCCAAATAATGACAAAAATACATTTAGGTAAGCATTCCACTACATCAACATCCTTAGTCCCTTATGTCATTTCATTAGTTTTTTTGCTCCAAACAAAAGCAAGATTAAATACAACATTATGTATTGGGGCACTATGTGATTATAAATGTGACATTTCAGCTCAAAGATATGGACTTTTGAGTGATAGATCTTTATATATTGTATGTGTTACCTTGAAATCCCTTTACTAAGAGGGAGGTTCATCCGTTCAACATTATTAGATCTGTATGAAAGTAAAAGAAAACCAAAATTTTACCATGAAAATGTGTTGTTTGGTTAAACAGTCAAAAAAGGAACTTAAATTTCGAAGGGAGTGTACAATTGTAATAAATAAAAAAACATGTTCATGCCTTGATTATGATTTCCCCAATTACTTTGAGCTCAAATTCATCAATAATTCCTGTCGTCTTAGAATTTTTGTCCCTGTAAGTCCATATCCACCAACCGAATCAATTACATTTAGTCGGGAAGTTAGTCCTAGAAAAATAAATAACTATTATTTTTTTTATTTGTCTCCAAATGAGGCAGCCACTGCAATAGAAAATTGAGAAAATCGATGATGGTAGGTTTTGCACCTATTTACGCCTTAGTAGTTGGGCGGTGGAGGAAGGCGCAAGCGGCTGTATGTTTGTGGGTACAACGAAGGTGAGTGTGTAATCACAATGGGTGAAAGAGATTTAGGGTTAGCTAGAAGAAGGTTGGTACCTTCGTTTTCCAAGCCATGTATCTATAACACATGACATTAACCTCCCAAATCGCACTGAGAAGGTTGTAAGTAGTTGGGATTTCTCTTCGATGGTGGTCCTGTGATGTTAAGGTTTCACTGGGCTAGAAGAGATGGTAGTTATGTGTTAGGGTTTACACATAGAACGCCTCCCTCTCCTATGTCAGGTATAGTGTGTGAATGGTGGTACATGGTGTTTTTTAGAGTTTTCTGTGAATCCAACCATCATTTCCATCTACAAAAATCAAGGGTTTGTTTGATGGTGGTGAGAATTCGGTGATGGTGGTGTCAGCTTGGAGAGTGGGTGGTGGTCCAATACTAATGATGGTGATGATGATGACTTGGGCGGATGAGGTGCGATGTCGGCTCTTCAAATTAGGGCTTTTGCTACTTGAACAACATTCATTTAAATAGTCTCCATTATATTAAACTAGGCGAATACCCACACCATGCAGAAGCACCTATTAAAGTTTTGCATGGATCATTAGGATTGTGCCATTTGTCAACTAATCAAAGTTTTGCATGATGGGATGATGATGATGATAGCCAAACAAAGCATGATGGAAGCACATTGCTATTCCATGAGTTCAACATATTTATGTGGTTTGGGTGGCAGTTTTAGTAGCCTCAATCCACGGATACTCAAATGATTGATCGCACCGCCGAACTGGATAACATTGCACCAACTATCAACAAATACAATCTTAATCAATAATTAACCCAATAATTCAAAATTCGAGGCCCACTCCATAAATTAACTTCCTAAAGGGTAAAAGACCATTTTACCATTTCCTTACGGATTCCATAATCAAAGCCCAACCCAACTTGCATAGAAAGCCCAAAACCCAAACTGACAATCCAAAGCCTAAGACAAAGCAACAAAATTATTATTCGTATAATAACAAAATATATATAAACAGATGTAAATAAACATACAAGATTATTATTCGTATTAAACGAACGAAAAAACTTGTTCATGTCAGTTCATTTAGTTAACTAAACGGACGTAAACGAACTTCTCGTTGAATGGTTTATTAGCCTTAAATTAACAAACATATATATTTGAACGGCTTGTTCTATTTTTTAATGTCAACCAAACATGACTATGGGATGTAATAATTCACTCCATTACCTAGCTCATTATCCCTTAATAAATAATAAATCACCTTCACAAACCAAAGTTTTTGATTTCTTATGACCCAACGTAATAAAAAAAATTCTCACTCCCTTCCCATAACAACAATCTATCTAACAAAGCTGCTCTATTAGCAACGTTACCAATTAAATTTGTAGCCCGACACATGTTTTGAACTGTAATATTTATAAAAGTATGTAGAATTAATAATGTATTACTATAAATATTATACAAAGGCTAGTGATAGAACATGACAGGACGGAATAGATATGACATGACAAACATTCTATGTCTATTTTCGATGATAGGGGCATCCATATCTTTTTCACAAACATAGATTGAGAGCAATTTCATGTCCCACATTTTGAACAAGACTTAAATTGCAATTTTTGTCTCATTGAGTAGTCCGAGTGCAATGCACGCCAAATGCACAACAAGGCCGGTTGTCTTGTCCTACATAACAAGTAGTGATGAAAGGAACTCGAAGTTTGGAGAAAAAATAATTTAAAAAATTTACACGTTGTTCATGTCTCTTAGTTGCATACTAATCCATATATGTCTATAATACCTATCCTACGGTCCAGGCATCCATCAAGTTTGGTCTTTGGTCAACATGATGGCATGAGGTCATTAGGATTGTGCCATTTGTCAACCAATCAAAGTCCTGCATGATGGGATTGTAACGCTCTAAAAATTCCAACCAATTTAAACTTTTCAAAAACAACCCAATTTAATTAAGTTATTACAACAAGGTTTTCAATACATTTAGTATCAGAGTATTCCCAGAACCATATCATAAAACATAAACATGAGGAGCGGTACGATCATGCCTTTTCCTTGCCACGGACTCCTGAAGTACCTGAAACATTAAGCCAACACTGTAAGCACGAAAGCTTAGTGAGATACCCCCAAAATACCAACCACAATACCATACACATATCACATTATAGACAAAACAGAACAACCATGCACTTCGGGTCTACTGTCTGACGGGTCCGCCGCACCGGGCCTACAGTCCACCTGGTCCACCCTCCGAGTCAAGCCATATACATCGAGTCCAAAGTGTGATTGATCCGCCCGCATCGGGCCTTCAATCCACCTGGTCCACTCTCTGAGTCTACAGTATGACTGGTCCACCCACACCGGGCCTTCAGTCGGCCTGGTCCACTCTCCGAGCCTCGGCACGTCTGGTCCGCCCTATTGGGGCCTACAGCCTATCCGGACCGCTCGCTGGGCCTTCGGGACAACCGGTCCGCCCTGGGTATGTTGGCCTACAGCACAAAGCAGGACCCGCCTCAACCCAATCCCAGTCAAACAACCATGTGCACATAAACATATAATCATATAGCAATTCATAACTAATTAACCAATCTCACAGATCACACACATAGCACATCCCTACCAGGATACCGACCTAACCGATCACTAGCATGTCATCATCATATAAACCAGTGTACCGACCCTAACCAGGTCTCTAACGTATACCATCCTAACTACCAGGATGCAAACATAACAAAGCAATAACATAACAAACAACTAATTGAATTTCCATCCGATAAAGGGTCGCCTTGGTGCCTTAGACCCTGTCGATATAGCGAGGATAACTCACCTTGCAACTGTCGAAACTTTATACTGAATAAGCAAATGCCCGAACCACCGTCTCACCAAGAAAAATCCCGAAATATCCAAAGCAGCAAAATAACCATTAGCCCAAGCACAATATCCTTCCAAGCGTAAATTGACCAATTTACCCTTAACTCAATCTGGTGCATGACTAAGGCCCACAATCAAACTATGAAAGGCCCAACACTAGGTAAGCTCTCATGTCACAACTAGAAAATTTTGTGCCTTGTAACTACAACACTTATGTTAACTATGAATCAAAAACATGAAAGCATGCATGATGCTTACTCTATGACAACAGAATTTCAATCAAACACCTCACACAAGCATTTCAAATAGTCAACAAGCAATTGGAAACCCTAGAAGTTCTTGTTTAGGTCCATTTTGGACTAGGACTTCCTTATTGGGCCCAATGGACCAATAAGCTTCCAATTTGACTATCTTGGGCTTAGAACTCTTAAATGGGCTTTAATTGGACCCACTTCCATTTATTTCAATATTTTGGGCCATATTGGGCCTAGAATGAAATAAATTATTTAAATGAACCATATTGGGCCATAATTAACCTAATTTAGCTCTAATAGGTCATAAAAATCACATTTATATTTATTTGAACCAAACATCACTTAACATAACCATGAAAAAGGCTTAAGCATACAAGGCCCAATCTTTTTCTTTTTCCTCTCCAAATCTCGGCCCAAGCCCAACCCAAAGAATGAAGAGTTGACTTGTGAGATTGCCACCTCATTTATACATCACGTACCTCCATGCATCTAAGTTAGTCATCTCAACTCTCTCTCTCTCTCTCTCTCTCTCTTCTTCTTCTTGATTCTTGGCCGAGAGCATCCCAAACACACACACTTCATCCAATTTTCTTAAACAAACTCTCTCAAAGAACATCCTCACTTTTCTTCATCAAATTTTCGAGAATCAAGAGCTTTTCAAAGAGACTTTCCACCAAAAATCATCATCTAAGGTAAGTTGATGTTAGATCCATAAGCTAGCTATTTCCTTTCATTCAAGAATCATATCTTAATTCATTCAAACTTATGATCTAGCACCTTGGAAGCATCCAAGTTCGAGATCCTCAAAGAAAGGTTGCTAAGACCGAATTCTTCTCATCTTTTCCTTCCAAAACCGAAACCACACCCAAGGTGAGTTTCATACCCCCTTTCTTTTCGGTTTTATGAGTTTTTATGGGGGAGAATACAAGTAAATGTGTAGATCTATATGTAAATGTATTCTATGTGTGATTTGATGCATGTTTGTGTGTGATATCATGTGTTGTGATGAAAATGTTATCCAAAAAGTATGTAAAAACCGAGATCTAAAACATAGGGAAGGAAATAAACATAACTTAAACTATTTTACCCTAATCAAGTCAAGAAAAATAACTCATATGGTTAGGATGAACATGCTTGGACATAAAACCCATTTTTGGGCTTAAATTGTTAAAAATACAAAACTAAGGGCCCAAACCGACAAATTATAGTTTCTGGAGGGTCAAAAGAGTCCAAACAGTTTCTATAATAATTTTTTTTCTGAAACAAAACATTTTTGAAGGACTAAAAATGTAAATTTCACACTTAATGGGCTAAACTTGGGCTTTTCGGCCCAATAAGCCTCAATATGCGAGATTCTTAAGTTTGAGGGGCTGAAAAGGAAGTTTTCTATAAAACAGGGGATTTAAAGTGTATTAAAACCATTTCAAAGGTCAAAAATGTTTTTCAAATTCAAAAAGGATCAAAAATGTAAAAATTTTCTATTTTGGGCCAAAACTGTAAAAGTTGCGAAAATGGGGGTTCTAACCAAGAAAATTTCATTCTGGAAGGACTTAAGTTGTTTACAAAGCAAATTTGGGCTAAAAATGTCTTTTCAACAAGTTATGATACTAAAGTGTCAAGAAAAATGGTTTAAGGACTAAAATGAAAATTCTTTTATATAAAGGACTAAAAGTGTTAACTTTATAAAAGAAGGGTTGTGAAAAGGTAAAATTTTTACTTTTAAACAAACAAATCCCTTAAGACAAAATACGAGATCCATGACTACCGGCGAAACGTAATAACAAATACACTTTCAACAACCAATATCGTTACCAAACGAATTGATTCGGTCTCGAATCAATAACAATACCAAAAATCAATAAACCGTATTACTTCAATAAACACGCGATAACTACGAGGAGTCAATATTCAATCTTTGGGCTTGAAAGTCTCAAATTGTGCTTGTTGGGCCTTGCTAGCCCAATAACATGATCTTTGGGCCCGAATGGGACGCACTTACATGTAATGGGCCTTCTATGACCTAACTCCATGTAAAAGGACTTTCAATAACACTATTGTGCTGTTGGGCCCTAAGGTTCCATTAGTACTGCTAGCGAAGTCGAGAAGTTAAATACGAGTCAGGCCAAGTGCCTTTCACATTCCCGATAGCCTTGAATGACTTATGGAAATAAAGGAGGCTTCTTACCCTCCTTTCTCCTCGGTTGTGGGGCTATGAGAAACCGAGTAAGCAGATTCGTGACGTTAAACAAGAGAAGTCAGGGTGGTTGGATTATGTGAGTAGTATGGACGATGCCTCAAGGATCGTTCATAATTTGTAGTTATAAATTAGTCATTTTCAATAATGCGTGATTGTAACAACTCACAACCCTTAATTAATCCAATGTCACCTGGGTGATCAAAAACAATCGTCGTAACGGTATAACAATAAACAACTCATGTAATTTACGCATTGGGAAAACATCGGGTTTTCCCGGGGTGTTCAACATTTTAACCTATGTGATGTATACAAAGTTCTACAATTATTCATGTTTTCAAAATCGACAAGCATGTTTACGGATCTTCACACTTTTTATAAACAATACTCTTTTCAGAAAATATCGGATTTTCTGGTTTTTCAAACTTCACAAAAATCATTTTCCATAACATTACTTATGAACTCACCAACATTTCATATGTTGACCGTTTTCAAAATAACTTGTATTCTCAGGTAACAGGTAAATAGAAGAATATGTATCAAGTTATATCATGGTGATTTGCTTAGATTAATGATCAAACGTTTTATGTTATGGAACTGTAATGTTTAAAACAATGTACTGAATGTAAACAATATCAGTTGTAATATTTCAATGCATGGTGATGCATGATGTTATGATTCATGTATAATCATTGTGATGGTATTCAATTAAGTAACAAGAGCCCTCGGACGTTTCCGCCGTCTGGTTCGGGGGTGTGACATCTCAAGCCCACTAATGGCCCAAAGACCAAAAGTCTGAAGCAAAGCCCAATATTGGCCCAATTTACTAAATTGGGCCCACCTCACCAAACGGGCCTAGATCCAAGGTCCATAATAATTAGTGAGTCCAAATTACTCCATCCATAATGTCCAGTCACGACCCAAGCTCTATTAGCCCAATAACAGCCCAATCTCTTAAGACCCAAAATGAAAACTCAATAGAGGGAGTACGCTAGGCGTACAACGATGCTTGCGGATTGGAATTGGGACACAGACCCACTATGCTGGGCGTACTCCCAGCTTACGCGGGGCGTAACCTCGCTGAACTACGACTCCACATAAGATCTTAATGGCTTAAGCTCTTAAGCCCAAACTTTAGATCCATAGACCAAATATGCCTAGGATTCATAAAGTTTCAAACTTTATTACTTGGGACATCCATAAAGCTCTTAACCCAAGGTCTTAATCCATTAAGACCTACCTATATCACATATGAGACAACCAAAGCCCTTGGGACCTCATTTTTCTTACTCAAGACCTCTCCTAAGGTCTGAAAGGACAACTATTCTCGACCAACTCGAATCATGCATCAAGATGAGGTTTTTGGGACAAGAATGGTGTCAAAACTTCACAACACATAGATCTATACAATAAGATTGTCAAGCCAGAGGCTTTTTACCTCAAACGGGCTCCAGAAGATGATGCCTCTCCAGATCTATGAGCTCCAGCCACTCGACTCCTTCTTTAACAACTTCCTATTTCTTCTTCATGGCTCTCCTTTACCAAAACAAGCCTTCCAAGGTCAAACACACCCAACAATGGAGGTGGGACGGCTATCTAGGATTTTTTGAGGGTAAGAGAGTGTTTATGGAGGCTAGGGTTGGAACCATAATGTCCTTTATATAGTGGCTAGCCCTAAATTTAGGGTTTCTGGATGATACACGGACGCTGGGCGTACGTCGATAGACCTCCGCGTTCATTTACTCCATTACACTGGGCGTACATCCAGCTTATGTTGGGCGCACCCAGCCAAACACGTGCATGCATGCCTGGCATGCATGGGACCCCTTTGCTAAACTTCCCCCTTAGGGACCATTGTTGCCAATATCTTCAATTTACAACCTCTCCTTCGTCCTAAGTCCGTTCCCGACGAACTTTATATCCACATAAAGGTGTCGAGAAGTCCTACGCTTCTAGCGACACACCCCGACTCGAAAACCCTTTTCGAATAAAACCCAATACCAATAAAAGACTGAAACGCCCTTACTCTTGATCTCGGGAACCCATAAATAGATATTTTAAGTCCTTGGCCTCCGACCAAAATCTTTTATACCGTCCTCAGCACCGGTCCAAACTACTCCCGAGTTTTTTAACCTGCTTTCTCACCTTCCTCTGTTCTGAATATCCAATCTGGAGCCACTAACCTCCTCTTTTTCCAAGGAGACTTAAAATATGCCTGTGCATCACTCAAAATTGCCACTACCTCAACGAGCAGCCAACCCGTAGGTGCTTCCATATATCTGGTACAATCTAGTACCTCCTACTAATGACCGAGGCACGTCGGTCATCCATTTACTACACTTCCTCCCCTAACGGAGGACCCACGCTCCTTCCGGAGCTACATACCTTTTCCTTTCCAGTAAATCCACTCAACAACTCTTATGCGCCTGCGCGTGCCACTGAGCTAAACTCCACTCTACACTATCCATGTAGAGCAACTGCTATTCTCGAACTTCGCTTACTCTGATTCTGCTCGCAAGGACTCTCGGGTCCATGCACTCCTTCCACTAACATGATCAATACTTGGGGCCAGACCATATCAATTACCATATCCTGACGACATATTCCCTCATTCTCCTCATAATGATCCACTAACACATACAGAGTCTTCAGCATGACTGGACCGCCTTACCAGGCCTTTAGCCTATCTGGACCACTCTCAGAACCTTCAGCATGTCTGGAACGCCCTCCGGGCCTTCAACTTGTTCGGCCTGACTGGTACGCATTCCGGCCTTCAGTCTCCCCAGACCGCTCAAACTGTCATACATCATTCCAAACTACCCTTCCAGGGAATCTTTCCCGTACATACTGTTCTAGCCCCTAGGGGTTCCGAACTCTCGTTCCGATCTCGGAATCCTTTCCAAGGCCTAAACCCAAGCCTCACATCCACCACTATCTTTCCTGAACCCATGGTCTGCTCCTTGCCCCCCATTAGTCTGTCACTTACTCACACCAGCCCACACTCTTGGCTGACGAAAACACTGTCGAATCTCAACGGCTAATCAACCTCCAATGCTTGTCGATCCTCCTGAGAATTTTCCAATTCTCCCCACTTAGAGCACTGACTTCCAACCACCGGTGACTCAATCGGCACAAAACAATCATCTAAACTCAACATACTCTTCTTATCCATGAACTAATTTCCTATGAAATGAGCAACCTCCATAAAATCACTTTCCGGCATCACACCCTACAAACTCTAAAGGAGTTCGACTTTCCGCTGAACCCTCCTCAGATCCCAATCGCTATACTAAACAATAAGACCTTACAACCAATTTCTGACTATCGATCCCTTGGATGCTAACCACTTACAACTCCTGCCTACTATCACTTTCAACCAAACCATGAAACATGCATAACGACGAATAAAATACAACACCACATAAATAATATGATAAGAAAACACCAATGAAACGAAAATATATCCACAACTTCATCCGGCTCTGTCCTGACCTCCTCTACGGTAAGTTGAAAAGCACGCCCCTGAGCCCTCGGGGCTCCGCTCCACCCTGACCTCCACCCGCAATCCTCAAAGTGGCCGGTGCTGGAGCCTGCACCGGTCCTGCAACAAGCTGTGGACAGTTGGCCCGCATGTGACCAACCTTGTGACACTGGTAGCAAATCCTCATATCCTGAACCGTGGCTGACTGACGACAATCCCTCGCGTAATTCTCCTATCTCCTGCACTTGCGGCAAGCACCACCGGACCTACAAACTTCGGTGTGACCTTTCCCACACCTCCCACAAGTGCGGCTGCCCTGATCTCCAAGCCTAGAATCAACGGTCTTGGGCCGTTTCGGCTCCGGATACGACTGCACCGAGGCCTGCCTCTACTCTCGCAACTGTAACTCAATCTCCAGCTCACGCCGCCTGGCGGCCTTCTGCAGCTCTAACAAGGTGTCGCATCTCTGAGTGGCCACGAACTGCCTAATGTCCCTCTTGAGCATACTCAGATATCGGGTCATCTGAGCCTGCTCCGAAGCAAACTCAGGTCAAAACATTGCTCTCTTCGTGAACATCTTAGTGCTTTTCGTCACCGTCTCTCTATCCTGCTTCAGCTCCAAAAACTACTGAGCCAATCTTTCCTGTTCCACCGGCAGAACATAACGAGTACTGAACATGTCTCGGAACTGGTCCCAAGTAACCGCAGCTCTCTACGCTTCAGAATATGATCCTGTGGTCAATCTCCACTAATCCTTCGCCCTGAGCCTCAATAGGTTCAGAGCACACTTCACCCTCTGATCAGCAGGGCATGAATATGTGAAGAAACATCCCTCCACATCTGACAACCATCTCATAGCAATAATCGGATCCTGAACTTCATCGAAGGTAGGGGCTTCGTGTTATCAAAGTCCCGATACTGAAATCCCTACTGGCTCCTCCCCCTGCCGCTGCCATAGCCGTTGTGGCTGCCGCGGCTGCTGTCTCTGCTAGAGCCGCATAGCGCTCATCAAAATACTCGACCATGGCGGTCTTAATCGACCCAAAAAGTTCCAGCAACTCGGCCCGGAACATAGCAGCAACCTCATCATGCAGGATCTCACGAATCCTAGCATCCAACTCGTCCGTGCTCATCTGACCGATAACCTCGGGTGGTGCTGATCCACCCTGACTGCCCTCTCCTGTTCCCGATCCTGATCCGGATCCACTCTCAGCATGCCTTGCAATCACCATACTGAAATTACTGCAAAACATCAGATGCTTCTCACTAACCTGGGAACCAACTCCCAACCCAGCCCTAGGGGTTGTGACTTCCTTGATACGTGTATGGGTCCTGTGCTTTCAGTAGTATGGGCCCATACTGCCTTCCACACCTACCCATATTTATATCAAGTATCACCACAACACCCTAGTGATGAACATGCATAACAAGCAATCAACCCTCACTCCTAGAGGAACACTGGAAAGCTCATACAGAAAGAAACCCTAGGCTAGCAGGCATCATAAATCAGGCAACTCTATCATGCAATTCCTGAAGATCCCTAGCATAGTACTAGCATGCTGTTCTATCATATCTTATAAACAAATAACTTGTATGGTATTTTGGGGTTACTTACTGGCTCCGGCTGATCGTACCTCCGTGTCCTCCTTTACTCATTTTTGAAAACCATTTTTAATTTCTCTTTTGAAAACTCACCTTGATTTGAGACTGGATTCACCTGAATATTCCTCCAATTCACTCAAACCAAGGCTCTGATACCAACTTGTAATGCTCTAAAAATTCCAACCCATTTAAACTTTTCAAAAACAACCCAATTTCATTAAGTTATTACAAAAAGGTTTTCAACACATTTATTATCAAAGTATTTCCAGAACCATATCATAAAACATAAACATGAGGAGCGGTACGATCATGCCTTTGCCTTGCCACGAACTTCTGAAGTACCAGAAACATTAAGCCAACACTGTAAGCCTGAAAGCTTAGTGAGATACCCCCAAAATCCCAACCGCAACACTATACACATATCACATTATAGATAGAACAGAACAGCCATGCACTTCGGGTCTACTGTGGTCCGCCACACCGGTCCTACAGTCCACCTGGTCCACCCTCCGAGTCTAGCCATATACAATGAGTCTATAGTGTGATTGGTCCGCCCGCACCAGGCCTTCAATCCACCTGGTCCACTCTCTGAGTCTACAGTATGACTGGTCCGCCCGCACTGGGCCTTCAGTCGGCCTGGTCCACTCTTCGAGCCTTGGCACGTCTGGTCCGCCCTCTTGGGGCCTACAGCCTATCCGGACCGCTCGCTGGGCCTTCGGGACAACTGGTCCGCCCTGGGTATGTTGGCCTATAGCACAAAGCAGGACCCGCCTCAACCCAACCCCAGTAAAACAACCATGTGCACATAAACATATAATCATATAGCAATTCACAACTAATTAACCAATCTCGCAGATCACACACATAGCACATCCCTACCAGGATACCGACCTAACCGATCACTAGCATGGTATCATCCTAGAAACTAGTGTACCGACCCTAACCAAGTCTCTAACATATACCATCCTAACTACCAGGATGCAAACATAACAAAGCAATAACATAACAAACAACTACCCGGATTTCCATCCGATAAAGGGTCGGCCTTGGTGCCTTAGACCCTGTCGATATAGTGAGGATAACTCAGCTTGCAACTGCCGAAACTCTATACTGAATAAGCAGATGCCCGAACCACCGTCTCACCAAGAAAAATCCTGAACTATCCAAAGCAGCAAAATAACCATTAGCCCAAGCACAATATCATTCCAAGGGTAAATTGACCAATTTACTCTTAACTCAATCTGGTCCATGACTAAGGCCCACAATCAAACTATGAAAGGCCCAACACTAGGTAAGCTCTCAAGCCCACTAATGGCCCAAAGACCAAAAGTCTAAAGCAAAGCCCAATATTGGCCCAATTTACTAAATTGGGCCCACCTCACAAAATGGGCCTAGATCCAAGGTCCATAATAATTAGTGAGTCCAAATTACTCCATCCATAATATCCAGTCACGGCCCAAGCTCTATTAGCCCAATAACAGCCCAATCTCTTAAGACCCAAAATGAAAACTCAAAAGAGGGAGTACGCTAGGCGTACCCTTCTTGGTACGCTGGGCGTACAACGATGCTCACGGATTGGAATCGGGACACAGACCCACTACGCTGGGCGTACTCCAAACTTACGCGAGGTGTAACCTCGCTGAACTACAACTCCATATAATATCTTAATGGCTTAAGCTCTTAAGCCCAAACTTCAGATCCATAGACCAAATATGCCTAGGACTTATAAAGTCTCAAACTTTATTACTTGGGACGTCCATAAAGCTCTTAACCCAAGGTCTTAATCCATTACGACCTACCTATATCACATATGAGACAACCAAAGTCCTTGGGACCTCATTTTTCTTACTCAAGACCTCTCCTAAGGTCTGAAAGGACAACTATTCTCGACCAACTCGAATCATGCATCAAGATGAGGTTTTTGGGACAAGAATGGTGTCAAAACTTCACAACACATAGATCTATACAATAAGATTGTCAAGACAGAGACTTTTTACCACAAAAGGGCTCCAGAAGATGATGCCTCTCCAGATCAACAAGCTCCAGCCACCCCACTCCTTCTTTGACAACTTCCTCTTTCTTCTTCTTGGCTCTCCTTTGCCAAAACAAGCTTTCCAAGGTCAAACACACCCAACAATGGAGGTGGGACGGTTATCTAGGGTTTTTTTAGGGTAAGAGAGTGTTTATGGATGCTAGGCTTGAAACCATAATGTCCCTTATATAGTGGCTGGCCCTAAATTTAGGGTTTCTGGATGATAGACGTACGTTGGGCGTACATCCAGTACGCTGGGCGTACGTCGAGAGACCTCCGCGTGCATTTACTCCATTACGCTGGGCGTACATCCAGCTTACGCTGGGTGTACCCAGCCAAACACGTGCATGCATGCCTGACATGCATGGGACCCTTTTGCTAAAGTTCCCCCTTAGGGACCATTGTTGCCAATATCTTCAATTTACAACATCTCCTTCGTCTTAAATCCGTTCCTGACGAACTTTATATGCACATAAAGGTGGCGAGAAGACCTACGCTTCTAGCGACACACCCCGACCCGAAAACCCTTTTCGAATAAAACCCAATACCCATAAAAGACCGAAATGCCCTTACTCTTGATCTCAGGAACCCATAAATAGATATTTTAAGAACGGGGTGTTACAGGGATGATGATGATGATGGTAGCCAATAGAGCATGATGGAAGCACATTGCTATTCCATGATCTCAACATATTTATGTGGTTTGGGTGGCAGTTTTAGTAGCCTCAATCTGCTGATACTCAAATGACTGCTCGCACCGCCGAACCGGATAACCTTGCGCCAACTATCAATAAATACAATCTTAATAAATAATTAACCCGATACCCGAAAATTCAAGGCCCACTCCATAAATTAATGTGACATCCCCATTTTCACGGCCAGAAAAGACCGATTTTGTTTATGCTTTATAAAACTCAGAGTACTTATTTTAATAAAAATGTTGCGGAATTTGTTCCCAGTAAATAAACTGAGTGGGTCAGGTTGGGAAACCTGGTGAGTACATAGGGTTTTCAACCCACAACAATATAATTATTATGTTTAATCGTCAAACAGTTAACCCAATTACCCATCGCCATTATCTTCTTTACTCTTAAGGGTCTACCCTAAGAATCAACTACTCCTCGTTAATTCATTCCTAAGGATCATCCTAAGGTATCGGCATGAAATCCATCGTTTCCAGGGTTTACTCAACGGGCACTAAATCTATAGTTGCCAGGGTTTGCTCAACAGACACTAAATCCATAGCTGCCAGGGCTATTTCGTTTATCGACAGTATCCACTCGCAATACATTTCAAATGGTTTTTAGAGTACACCGGTGAACACATCGTTCACAACACCTACAGGTTGCGAGCCTGCTAGTGTTCCATTGGACTGTCTAGAATAGTTCGTGGTTGTCATCCATACTCTGCTGAATGACAGGGCCATCATTTGGGAAAAAGGCTTCTCATATCGTCCACCTCTCACCCTCAACTCACGATCTATTTCACCTATCAACTCATCATCCAACTCATACTCCATCTATTACATCTACCCATGTTTTACCCCAACATTATCGTAGATATAAAATACATATACAGTTTAAATCATTTAAAACATGTATAAAATTGTTCATTCAGCATAGATAGCAATTATACAGATAATATTCACACATAGAACGTAGTTTATATAAAATACTTCATATCTATGTGTAAGATGAAAGTAACTATGCACTCACCTGGTAAGGTGGTGAGTCGGCACTCGGACAACACTTCGTTACTCTTAAAACAATTTTCTCGACAAAACCTAGTATCAATATGAGTAGGGTTTAGTCTAACGTTAACCGTGACTAATTAATAGTCTAGCTATTATTATTATTATATAAGCGTTAAATAACACTCAATATAACTTATAATAATAGCCCAAATACTTATTATAAGGTCCTAATAACATTAATACTAAAACATAAGCTATACTAAAGATAGGTTAGGCATAGCTCACTTACAGCGGGTCTCGAAAACCGGATGTCACTGGAGCAGCGTTCCCGAGCCGAAAGGCTCTTTTCTCGGGGCTTTGGGAGCCTCGGGGCTTCCTTTGGGTGCTAGGGGGTTTACCTAGGCTTTTAGGGGGGTTAGGGAGCTTAGAGAGAGAGTATAGAGAGAGAAAGAAGAGGGCTGAGGGGTGAGGAAATGAGGGAACCCGACACCTCTATTTATAGGGGTGCTGACTGATGGACTCGCCGAGTAGGAGGACCTACTCGCCGAGTTGGGGCATGTGGCAGCCTTCTGGTGGTGCCACGTGTCCAATTCTGGTGGTGCCACGTCACCCCTATCACGTATCAGCCTTCAAACTTAGAAAAATCATAACTCTCGCATACAAGCTCTGTTTTTGACGTTCTTTTTTTCGACGCGTAGGTAAAATCAAGATCTAGAACTTTCGTTTAGACTCCGTCGGCTAATTCTCAACTGATCTCAAATTTAACAGTAGAAGCGTTTAGACTGTTAAATGACCTCGAAGAATTCGTAACTCCTTCATATGAACTCCGTTTTCGTCTATCTTTTTACCGTTGAGTTCCTATTAATGAGATATTCAACTCTCATTTAGGTCGCATAAACCAAAAACCGCTCGAACTAAAATTCGAGTTTCAGGTTGTGCACTGCTAAGCCGAATTTTAGAAAAATCATAACTTCCTCATACGAAGTCAGATTTGGGCGTTCTTTTTATGGATGTTCTCGGTTTAATGTATACTACAACTTTTGTTTAGATCACTAAGGCTAAAAATTCCTCTATCTTAAGTTCACTATTTACGTCTCCCGGTGTCGTGCCCGTTTTGCCGAAAAACTTCGACAAGCCATAACTTCTTCGTTATAACTCGGATTTCGGCGTTCTTTATATGTACAGAAACCTTGAGACATATTCTACAACTTGGTTAAGACTATTTATTATAAATAATCTTTTGCCGAAAATTCATTTTCGACCCCTATTATTTCTAAATTGCCTAGCCCGGATGTACGGGCGTTACAATTAACTTCCTAAAGGATAATAACAAAATATATATAAACGGATGTAAAAGAACATACAAGATTATTATTCGTATTAAAAGAATGAAAAAACTTGTTCATGTTTGTTCATTTATTTAACTAAACGAACACAAATGAACTTCTCGCTGAATGGTTTATTAGCCTTAACTTACAAACATATTTGAACGGCTTGTTCTATTTTTTAATGTCAACCAAACATGACTATGGGATGTAATAATTCACTCCATTACCTAGCTCATTATCCCTTAATAAATAATAAATGACCTTCACAAGCCAAAGTTTTTGATTCTTATGACACAACGTAATAAAAAAAAATCTCACTCCCTTCTTATAACAACAATGTATCTAACAAAGTTGTTCTATTAGCAATGTTATCGATTTAAATTTGTAGCCCGTCACATGTTTTGAACCGCAATATTTATAAAAGTATGTAGAATTAATAATGTATTATTATAAATATTATACAAAGTCTAGGGATAGAACTGGACAGTACGAAAGTAGACATGACATGACAAACATTCTAAGTCTATTTTCGATGATAGGAGCATTCATGTCTTTTCAAAACCACATATTGAGAGCAAGTTTGTGTCCCACCTTTTGAACAAGAATTAAACTGCAATTTTTGTCTTGTTGATCGGTCCGAGTGCTATGCACGCCAAATGCACAATAAGGCCACTTGTCTTATCCTACATAACAAGTAGTGCTGAAAGGACCTCGAAGTTTGGAGAAAAAATAATTAAAAAAAATTACATGTTATTCATGTCTCTTAGTTGCATACTAATCCATATATGTCTGTAATACATATCCAATGGTCCAGGCATCCAACAATTTTGGTCATTGGTCAACATGATGGCATGGGTCATTACGATAGGCCATTTGTCAACCAATCAAAGTTTTGCATGATGGGATGATGATTATGATGGTAGCCAACAAAGCAAGATGGAAGCACATTGCTATTCCATGATCTCAACATATTTATGTGGTTTGGGTGGCAGTTTTAGTAGCCTCAATCCGCTGATACTCAATTGACTGCTCGCACAGCTGAACCGGATAACCTTGCACCAACTATCAATAAATACAGTACAATCTTAATCAATAATTAACCCGATAACCAAAATTTGAGGCCCACTCCATAAATTAACTTCCTAAAGGGTAAAAAACCATTTTACCCTTTCCTTACCTGTTCCATAATCAAAGCCTAGCCCAACATGCATAGAAAGCCCAAAACCCAGAATGACAATCCAAAGCCCAAGACAAAGCAACAAAAGCCCAATATGGCCCGATTTCCTAATTGGGCCTAAAATTTTCAAGGGACCGATACCAAGAAAATCCCCAGCCTAATCATGGCCTGAAAATAGAAGCCCAATGGCCCAACAAGGCCGAAACTCAAATGGCCCAATAATGCTAAATTTGGTATTACGCCCCGCGTACATGGCCTCAAAGCACATGGTACAAGTATTTTATGCACAAACTAAGCATTACGTTGAGAGTATACTTACATACGCCCAGTGTATTCTTCAGACCCCTTTTTCACTCTAATAAGCCCTTAATTGGTTTAGATAAATGACAAACTCTCCAATCTGATTCCATTAGACTACTTATCGTGTAAATTTGGCAACTTTACGTGCTTGTGTGATAACCCGATATTTCAACTCCTTGTAATGACCTAAATGGGTCAAGTATTGTAACCACTTTTGACTAATAAAATTTACTTTCATAATAAAATGTACAAATAGTTCTATTTAAATTCCTTCTATGTTTAAATGTCTTTAAACCATGATCGTACGTAAAAAGAACGCCCAAATCCGACTTCATATATCGAAGTTATGATTTTTCCAAGTTCAGCTTAGCAACAAACAGCTAAAAACTCGAATCGAAGATCGAGCGACTTTTGGCCGGAATGACCTAAACGAGAATCGAAGGTCTCGACAATGGTATTTCAGCGGTAAAAAGTCTGGCAAAAACCGACATCATATAAACAAGTTATGAATTTTCAAAGAAATTCCTTAAACACGATGAGTTTAATATAAATAATAAAAAAAAAAAAAATTTCGGAATTTGCCGACGGAGTCTAAACGAAAGTTGTAGAGCGTAGTCTCACCTACGCGTGGATATAAAGACCATCGAAAACGGAGTTCGTATGAAGAAGATATGAATTTTTGAAGTTTATTAAATAAATTATATATTTATTTAATTCAAAATTCGGACCTTATCCGAAGAGGAGTCAGCGTCCTCATCCGAGGTACGCACTGCGTACCCCCGTACGCCCTGCGTACCCGAGAGACTTGGCCTCTGATCGTCCACGTCGCCCTATCCGAGGCTTCCGACCCGTCCGACCCGCCGTCCCATCCGACCCGCCTCCCCACCGACCCGTCCCATCCGAAGCCGAGGCAGTCGAGGCTTCGGTCATGCATGACGTACGCGTACGCGCTGCGTACGAGCGTACGCCCCGCGTACCGAGGCAGTTCAGCCTTCCTATAAATAGAATGCGAGGGCTTCCGAGAAAAATGCTCATTTCTCTCCTCTCTCTCACAATCTTGCCTCGTTTTCCGTGCCCGTTCAAACCCGAAGCTCTGGTCTTTTTGCTTAAGTCCCGAGGGTCGATTTTACTCCCGAGATTCCCGAGAATCCCGAGGAAAATCCGTTTCCCGAGACGAAACTCTGCCCGGTTTTCCATCTCGCTATCTTCAAACTTTCAAGTGAGTTTCATACCCCTTAATCAACCTTTTTAAATATTCTAAATGCTTTTATATGCTCTCAAGGGGGGGAATACAAGTAAACACACGAGTATTATCGTGTGTTACATAAACAATTATTTTATGTGCTTTTATATATCCAAATCGCATGTGATTTATAAACTATATAGGGAACTTTTATATATACAAAATATGTTATATTCCATCCTTTGAAATATAAATTGTTGTAATGCGTGTATAAACTAAACTTTTCTTAGATTATTCTTGTCTATCTTAGACTCTACACCAAAAATCTATGCTTTCATAAACAAATGATTCCTTTTCTAGGTATTTCTAAACAAACGAGACACACTTTTAGAAAACTATAATAGGTATAGTTTTACAAACAAATTTCTAACTCTTATGTACTAGAAACATGAATTTCAAGAAGTCACTTTCGTATACAAGAACAAACGTAACATTTTAACAAGTAGATCTGTTTTTATACCACGGTTTTGCGAGACGCTAACTTCATGTACGTTCGAGTACACATTTCAAGTCCTGTATTATATACCAGAATCCCTTGGAGGGGGAGCATGGTGTTTGTGTATAGATCTATACGGGCTTGACAACCCGCGCCCTGACTGTTAGCTGCAGTCCACCGTTTGGGGTGACAAACGTCATAACATTCCAACGCCTGAAGAACGTTGTGTATAGGCATTCTGAGTCAATAGTATGGTTATAAAACTCACATGGAGTATTAAAAATGCATTGATTTACAAGGTTTTCAAAACACATTGGTTATTTTACACTTACATACATTTTGGAAACAAACATTGGTCTTGAGAGAAGACTACTTTTATACTAGTAGAAAATATAGGATTTTCTAAATACAAACAAACAAAGACAAAACATTTCATTTCATACAAACATTGTCACTTAAATACTTATGAAACTCACCAGCTTAAATGCTGATCTACTCTTTCAAAATTACTTGTATGTCCCAGGAAATCAGTAATTTCAGGTATTCATTACGCTTTTGATGAAGGGATGCTGCGGCGCCAGTTTAATCTCGTATTTTTGACATCATATTGTAATTGGTTTTGAACATGTAACTTTTGACAAATGTAAACTTTCAATTATATATATGATGGTTGTATTGCTTTCTTTACTATGTATTCATTTGTTACGTTACCAAATGAAGTCATCCGCCCCCGAACGTTTCCGCCGTTCAGGTTTGGGGGTGTGACAGATTGGTATCAGAGCAATGTTTATAGTGAACTAAGTATATCGAACCACATAAGATATACAAACTATAAATGCTTAAGGGACTAATACTCTCTGACAAAACAAATTTTCTTTTTACGCTTAAACAGCGTTACGTTTAACTTAAATTGATAGTTCATTTAAGTACAATTACATGCATACAACAAATTATTTTCATGATATCTAACTATACAACAAGTATTTAGACAAATTGACACTACGATTAAGACACTATATATGTAATCAGATTTGGGACAAATATAGCGTGATCAACTATATTTGCCCGAGATTGGACCAACGTATATCGAGGAATGATCGTACTAAGCAACAAGTCAAACCTTACCAAACCATTTCAAGAATCAAACACAAGAATTTAAATACTATAGGAGTATATGCTATCTAAACTAGTTTAACTTACATGTTTTACATGTTCCAACTTTATTCAATTCTTATAACCCTATTTCTCGTACAGTCAAATGGCTGGATTTCACCACCCTGACGACCCCTACTTTCCCAACCAAGGCAACGGAGGATGGATCGAAGATGATCCCGAAGAGGACGAGGAACCCATAGAAGTGGGTGATGACTCCGGTACCGACTCAGAGCCGGAAGTTATCGATCCACCACCCATTCAACCTCCCGTCTTCGTAAGGAACTTTCAAGGACCGACTCCCGTCTGGGGAAGTCACCTCCACCATTGGAGCCAACAGCAAAACCTACGCCCTCCCTACGACATGTGTCGGGACTTCTATGATGTCCGCGGCGGAGGTTCGGCTGATCGAGCACTCCCGGTAATGGTTGGTAAGTTAGCCAATCAGTCCTATCAGTATGGAGTTCAAGCTAGTCGACTCCGGGATGTCAATGTGGAAGTGCAGGTTCACACTTCTGACATCCGTAGGCTGGACAAGATACAAGACAATGCTCAACTCCAAAACGAAGCATTTCAAGCACAAATGATAGCAGCCCTCGCCGAACTGAGGGAACAACAAGCCGCTTTTGATAGGCATCTAATGGAGTCGAAGCAATCAGATGCGGAGTCAAGCTCCAAGCGCAACCTACGACGCAAGTAGTGCTTGTCAAGGACTCAAATTTTGTTATAGCTTAGGACCTCGGCTAAAATTCTTTAAATTTCTCGAACTTTGTAATCGGAGACCCTTATAGGGGTCAAATTTTCATGATCGTTGTAACAACTTTTATATTAATATAAGTGACACTATTACTACTATGTTAAGTATTTCGTTCAAACCTTGAATGGTCTTTGTGAAACCAAATACTTGTTTCATACCTTCAGTCTTACAAATAACTTTCATTCTTCTATTTTAAGACTCATACTATCATCTGTTGTTGAACTATAGCGATTTAGTTCATGAGACACATACATTTTCTATCCTATGAAATTCTTATCCTTGTCTTTTCAACCTATAGTTGAAGGATGCCTCCGCGTAGGAACCCAAGGCGAAACAACGGTGGGGAAACACCTGTACCACCACCTCCACCACCTCAATTTGATGATGTTATGTTCCAAGCAGCAGTCACCGCAGCGGTGGCAGCTGCCATGTCACAGATCAATAACTCGAGTACTAATGGCTCGGGATCTGGCACATACCCATCCAACCATGGCGAGAGTCATGGACCACCTCGAGAATGTACCTATAAAGACTTCACTAATGCCAAGCCCCGGATATTTTATGGAACTGGTGGTGTGATGGCCCTGAGACAGTGGATTGAAAGGACGGAGGCAGTCTTTGAAATCTGCTCTTGTCCCGAGCACAGCAAAGTCAAATTTTCAACTTTCACCCTTATTGATAAAGCTTTGACTTGGTGGAATGGCCACGTTAAAGTACTTACCCTAATCGTGGAAAACTCCATAAGCTGGGAGAGCCTGAAAGCCATGATGATGAGAGAATACTGCCCACGGGGAGAGATTCAAAAGCTTGAACGCGAGCTATGGACTCTCGGAATGGTTGGTACCGACATCGCTACTTATACCAACAGATTCTGCGAGCTGGCAATTCTTTGTCCAGATATGATTGCTCCCGAGAGCAAGAAAATAGAAAGGTACATCTGGGGACTGACGCCCCAACTTCGATCAAGCGTGTTAGCTTCCAAACCTGACACCTTTGAAAGTGCTAAGGAACTGGCACAATCTCTGATTGACTACGGAGGTCATCAGAACTCAACCACTTCTGTACCAGAACCACAGAAAGGAAACAACAACAACAACAACAACAACAACAACCACAATAGCAGGAAGAGAGTGTGAAATAAAGGGAAGGGTGGGTCTTCCCAAGAATCCGCAAAGAAACAACTGGTTTCAGTGAATGCTGCCACTGTGCCTACTACAGCTCCTACAAATACCTACCCAACAAAGCCTTATGTAGGTACCCTCCCAAAGTGCACTAAACGCAATTACCACCACCGTGGACCTTGTCGGGAAATGCAGTGCGCCAACTGCAACAGGAAGGGACACACAGCCCGTTTCTGCAAGGACCCCGCAAAGCCGATCACTCAAGTTCCTGGTGCGGGTGTAGGGCAGACTTGCTACGGTTGTGGCGAGGTGGGCCACTACAAGAGGAACTGTCCTAAGGCAGCAGGCACCGGAGGTGTGGGACGAGTTTTGGCAATAGGCCACGACGAAGCTGTAGCTGACCCAACTATAGTTGCTGGTACGTTCCTTCTCGATAATTCATATGCATGCATATTATTCGATAGTGGAGCGGAGAGAAGCTTCGTGAGTCAAAATTTTATTCATTTACTTAAACCTAAACCTAGCAAGTTAGAAAAATCATTCACTGTAGAGATGGCCAATGGAAAAACCGAAAACACTAACTGCATATACATGGGTTGTACGTTAACTTTAGACGGCCATTCTTTCCCAATCAATCTCATGCCGGTCCAAATTAAAAGTTTCGACGTCATAATCGGCATGGATTGGTTGAGTCTTCTTCGCGCCGACATCATGTGCTTTGAAAAAGCAGTTCGTCTTAATCTCCCTAACAACGAAACATTAGTTATCTTCGGCGACAAATCTAGTACAAACCTTCGCATCATTTCGTGCATCCAAGTTCGAAAGTGCTTGCGGAAGGATTGTCGAGCATTCCTAGCGCACATCATTGATACAAGTCAAGAACTGAAGGACATCAAAGGCATCTCGGTAGTACGCGACTTTCCCGATATCTTTCCAGAAGAACTACCAGGATTACCACCGCAACGCCAAGTCGAGTTCAGAATCGACTTAGTTCCAGGAGCTACCCCAGTAGCGAAGTCGCCTTATCGTCTCGCACCAGAAGAGATGCAGGAAATTTCCAGTCAACTTAATGAACTCCTTCAAAAAGGATTCATAAGACCAAGTTTCTCACCTTGGGGAGCACCGGTCTTGTTTGTAAAGAAGAAAGACGGATCGTTCCGTATGTGCATCGACTACAGAGAGCTGAACAAACTTACTGTCAAGAACCGCTATCCTCTACCCCGTATTGACGACCTATTCGATCAACTTCAAGGGGCGAACTAGTTCTCCAAAATAGATCTACAATCCGGATATCACCAATTACGAGTTCTAGAGGGGGACATTCCAAAGACAGCTTTCCGAACTCGTTATGGACACTACGAATTTGTAGTGATGCCGTTCGGATTAACCAATGCACCAGCAGTATTTATGGACCTAATGAATAGGGTATGCCGCCCTTACTTGGATCAGTTCGTCATCGTCTTTATCGATGATATACTTATCTACTCTCGAAGTGAGGAAGAGCATAGTCAGCACCTACGAAAAGTCCTAGAAACATTGCGAACGGAGAAACTCTATGCGAAGTTCTCTAAATGCGAATTTTGGATTCGAAGAGTCGAATTTTTAGGCCATGTTGTTAGCGAGAAAGGTATACACGTGGACCCCTCCAAAATTAAGGCCATTGAGAACTGGTCGGCACCAAAGACACCTACAGAAATTCGTCAATTTCTAGGTCTAGCTGGCTACTATCGCAGATTCATAAAGAACTTTTCGAGCATTGCGAAACCTCTTACTTCATTAACCCAGAAAGGCGTGGCCTTTGACTGGGAAGCGAAACAAGAGAAGGCATTCCAGACACTAAAGCAGGCCTTGTGCACCGCACCGATACTATCCCTCCCCGAAGGGATAGAAGACTTCGTAGTGTATTGCGATGCGTCAAATCAAGGACTTGGTTGTGTTCTTATGCAGAGAGGGAAGGTTATCGCTTATGCCTCCCGACAGCTTAAGACACACGAAGTAAACTATACGACACACGATCTTGAGTTAGGAGCAGTGGTATTTGCTCTGAAGATCTGGAGGCACTACTTATACGGAACAAAGAGTACTATTTTCACCGATCACAAGAGCCTTCAACACATTTTCGATCAAAAGGAACTCAGCATGCGACAACGACGATGGGTTGAGTTACTAAATGACTACGAATGCGAAATTCGTTATCATCCTGGCAAGGCCAACGTAGTAGATGACGCCCTCAGTCGAAAAGAATACACTGGTCGGAGGGTCAAATCTCTGACTATGACCATCCATTCCCACTTATCCACACAAATTAAGGAGGCACAAATGGAAGCTTTGCAACCTGAAAATGTGGCGGGTGAATCCCTGCGAGGAATGGAAAAGAATCTAGAAGTCAAGGGTGGCGGAGCCTACTATCTCATGGACCAAATCTGGACCCCGAAACATGGTGGTTTCAGAAACGTAGTCATGATCGAAGCTCACAACTCAAGGTATTCCGTTCACCCGGGTTCAGATAAAATGTATCTGGATCTTAAGAAACTGTACTGGTGGCCTAACATGAAAGCATAAATTGCTACCTTCGTGAGTAAATGTCTTACTTGCGCTAAGGTTAAGGTCGAGTATCAGAAACCGTCAGGATTACTACAACAACCAGAGATACCAGAATGGAAATGGGAGCGGGTTACTATGGACTTCATAACCAAGTTACCCAAGACGACAAGTGGACTCGATACCATATGGGTCATTGTCGACAGATTGACCAAATCCGCGCATTTCCTACCCATCAAGGAGACTGAAAAAATGGAGAAGCTTACAAGAACTTACTTAAGGGAAGTAGTGCGACTGCATGGTGTTCCGATATCCATTATCTCCGATCGAGATAGTAGATTCACTTCAAGATTCTGGCAGTCACTACAAAGTTCCCTGGGAACTAGGCTAGACATGAGTACAGCCTACCACCCACTAACAGACGGACAAAGTGAGAGAACAATACAAACTTTAGAAGATATGCTGAGAGCCTGTGTGATTGACTTTGGAAAGGCATGGGATATCCATTTACCCCTTGTCGAATTTTCATACAACAATAGTTATCATACAAGCATAAAGGCTGCTCCGTTTGAAGCCCTCTATGGTCGAAAGTGCAGATCCCCTCTGTGCTGGACTGAAGTTGGCGAGACCCAATTAGCTAGAGGAAGAGTTCCTGAAAGCACTCTCACCGGTCCGGAAATCATACGAGAAACGACAGAGAAGATCGTTCAGATTCGTGAGCGATTGAAAGCCTCTAGAGACCGACAGAAAAGCTACGCTGACCAAAGGAGGAAACCTTTGGAATTCCAGGTAGGAGACCACGTCTTATTAAAGGTCTCACCGTGGAAGGGTTTAATACGATTTGGAAAGCGTGGGAAACTAAATCCAAGATACATAGGGCCTTTCGAGATTCTTGCCAGAATCGGCCCTGTGGCTTACAAGCTTAACCTACCGCGCAAACTTAGTAACATCCATCCAACCTTCCACGTCTCAAACTTGAAAAAGTGTCTGTCCGACGAGACTCTTGTTATTCCACTCGACGAGATCGAGATCAACGAGAGCCTCAACTTTGTGGAAGAACCAGTAGAAATCATGGACCGAGAGGTCAAACAAACAAAACAAAGTCGCATACCCATTGTGAAGGTTCGCTGGAACGCCAAGCGGGGACCTGAATTCACATGGGAACGCGAAGATCAGATGAAACAAAAGTACCCTCATCTATTTCATGTTCACTAGTATCTTTACTACTTTAAATTTCGGGACGAAATTCTCTCTAACGGGGGGATGATGTGACAACCCGATATTTCAACTCCTTGTAATGGCCTAAATGGGTCAAGTATTGTAACCACTTTTGAGTAATAAAATTTACTTTCATAATAAAATGTACAAATAGTTCTACTTAAATTCCTTCTATGTTTAAATGTCTTTAAACCATGATCGTACGTAAAAAGAACGCCCAAATCTGACTTCATATATCGAAGTTATGATTTTTCCAAGTTCAGCTTAGCAACAGACAGCTAAAAACTCGAATCGAAGATCGAGCGACTTTTGGCCGGAATGACCTAAACGAGAATCGAAGGTCTCGACAATGGTATTTCAGCGGTAAAAAGTCTGGCAAAAACCGACATCAGATAAAGAAGTTATGAATTTTCAAAGAAATTCCTTAAACACGATGAGTTTAATATAAATAATAAAAAAAATAATTTCGGAATTTGCCGACGGAGTCTAAACGAAAGTTGTAGAGCGTAGTCTCACCTATGCGTGGATATAAAGACCATCGAAAACGGAGTTTGTATGAAGAAGATATGAATTTTTGAAGTTTATTAAATAAATTATATATTTATTTAATTCAAAATTCGGACCTTATCCGAAGAGGAGTCAGCGTCCTCATCCGAGGTACGCGCTGCGTACCCCCGTACGCCCTGCGTACCCGAGAGACTTGGCCTCTGATCGTCCACGTCACCCTATCCGAGGCTTCCGACCCGTCCGTCCGACCGACCCGTCCGACCCGCCGTCCCATCCGACCCGCCTCCCCACCGACCCGTCCCATCCGAAGCCGAGGCAGTCGAGGCTTCGGTCATGCATGACGTACGCGTACGCGCTGCGTACGAGCGTACGCCCCGCGTACCGAGGCGGTTCAGCCTTCCTATAAATAGAATGCGAGGGCTTCCGAGAAAAATGCTCATTTCTCTCCTCTCTCTCACAATCTTGCCTCGTTTTCCGTGCCCGTTCAAACCCGAAGCTCTGGTCTTTTTGCTTAAGTCCTGAGGGTCGATTTTACTCCCGAGATTCCCGAGGAAAATCCGTTTCCCGAGACGAAACTCTGCCCGGTTTTCCATCTCGCTATCTTCAAACTTTCAAGTGAGTTTCATACCCCTTAATCAACCTTTTTAAATATTCTAAATGCTTTTATATGCTCTCAAGGGGGGGGGGAATACAAGTAAACACACGAGTATTATCGTGTGTTACATAAACAATTATTTTATGTGCTTTTATATATCCAAATCGCATGTGATTTATAAACTATATAGGGAACTTTTATATATACAAAATATGTTATATTCCATCCTTTGAAATATAAATTGTTGTAATGCGTGTATAAACTAAACTTTTCTTAGATTATTCTTGTCTATCTTAGACTCTACACCAAAAATCTATGCTTTCATAAACAAATGATTCCTTTTCTAGGTATTTCTAAACAAACGAGACACACTTTTAGAAAACTATAATAGGTATAGTTTTACAAACAAATTTCTAACTCTTATGTACTAGAAACATGAATTTCAAGAAGTCACTTTCGTATACAAGAACAAACGTAACATTTTAACAAGTAGATCTGTTTTTATACCACGGTTTTGCGAGACGCTAACTTCATGTACGTTCGAGTACACATTTCAAGTCCTGTATTATATACCAGAATCCCTTGGAGGGGGAGCATGGTGTTTGTGTATAGATCTATACAGGCTTGACAACCCGCGCCCTGACTGTTAGCTGCAGTCCACCGTTTGGGGTGACAAACGTCATAACATTCCAACGCCTGAAGAACGTTGTGTATAGGCATTCCGAGTCAATAGTATGGTTATAAAACTCACATGGGGTATTAAAAATGCATTGATTTACAAGGTTTTCAAAACACATTGGTTATTTTACACTTACATACATTTTGGAAACAAACATTGGTCTTGAGAGAAGGCTACTTTTATACTAGTAGAAAATATAGGATTTTCTAAATACAAACAAACAAAGACAAAACATTTCATTTCATACAAACATTGTCACTTAAATACTTATGAAACTCACCAGCTTAAATGCTGATCTACTCTTTCAAAATTACTTGTATGTCCCAGGAAATCAGTAATTTCAGGTATTCATTACGCTTTTGATGAAGGGATGCTGCGGTGCCAGTTTAATCTCGTATTTTTGACATCATATTGTAATTGGTTTTGAACATGTAACTTTTGACAAATGTAAACTTTCAATTATATATATGATGGTTGTATTGCTTTCTTTACTATGTATTCATTTGTTACGTTACCACATGAAGTCATCCGCCCCCGAACGTTTCCGCCGTTCAGGTTTGGGGGTGTGACAGCTTGCATGGCAAAAAAGGACTCAAAAGCTCAATAAGAAGTTAACAAAGTTCTTAATGCCACATGGACAAAAATACACTATAAGCTTGCGTTTTTATGAACCTAGGGACTGAATGGAGTTAAGATGTAGCACTCATTGCTTCTGGAGTAGATCAAAAACCCATCTTTAACTCAAAGACTCCAAAATGCACAAAATACTCCATGAACTAGATTTAACATATAAGATCACCAAGGTAGAAACTTTATACCTTCAAGATGTAGATCAAGATGCAACACGCCTAGATTCAAAAGCCTCAAGCAATCCCACACTTCTCCAAGAAGCTCCTTCTTCTTCTATGAACACCCAAAGCATGAAATAACACCCAAAAACTCAAAAACCCACTCAAATGGAGGTAGGGTTTCATTTCTAAGGTTTAGAGGGATGAAAGTTGAAGATAATAGGGTTAGATGATGAGATAAGTAGTTTAAATAGGGTCCAAGACCCTAAAATAGGGTTTGGAACTGACTAGAGTACGCCCAACATACTTCTTGTACGCCACGCGTACTCCAAAGGTTGATCGTGGCCAATTGGCTTAGTACACACAACATACTGAAGACGTACGCCCCACGTACTAGCCCTCCTTCTAGTACGCGATGCGTACAATCGCGTACGCCCATACCCTAATTTCACTAATCTTCCGAAGGCCATAAATTCTTCGTTACAAGTCCATTTCCGATGATCCTTATATCCACGAAAAGATAACGAGAAGATCTACACTTTTATCAACTCATAGTCTCATACCGGACTTAAGACCTTCCGAGCAAAAATCCAATTCCATAAAAGCCCGAACTAAGACTTTACCAAATTACCCCTAGGCTCCAAAACACAAACCGAACACCTGGATCACCTCGATTACATTAGTCGCACCCCAATGGGTCTAGATTTAACATTTCCAAAAGCCCTAAGCCTTATGATGACTGATCTTCGGGCCACAACCTCGAATTAGGAATCGATTCGAAATGGGGTGTTACTACTCTCCCCACTTCAATTAGATTTCGTCCTCGAAATTATTCCTTTCCAACCTAGGTGCCACGCGACTTGAGCGACACAACCAAAATCTTGAGCACACAACACCCTATTCCTAAGGCGACCGAGCCCAACCCTAGCAGGGCTCTTTAAACCTGAAAATGACTGAATCTTTTCCGATCCTAAAATAATCTCATGCAGGATGGCCACATCTTACTCAACCGGAAATCTGAAGTCGCGAATTGGCCTGACTCCCTAACAGACCGTCCATACTGAACCAATGCTAAATCCATGCCACTTATCCTTCAAACTATCGACTCAACTCCTGATGATAACAATTTCATGAACACAATGAGTTACAAAATATAAATTTCCTTAACTGTCGGACCACTACGTTGCTGTAATAATTTTTGAAGCCCCATAACTTTCCTATCCTTCACACAGTAGAACCATTCCAAAGTATAGTCACATAAGCCTTTTCAACCGTCACCACTGAACACATCTCTTTTTACCCTAAACCCTCAAGGTGATGCCTTTGACATACATATTGATTAACCCACATCTCACTGAAATATATACCTTACATGAATACACTTGCGATTCCTAACGTGAGTTTCCACCAAAAGCCATCTCGAAAGTGGCAACTCATGAAATTTCTCATAACCCTTCCCTAGGACTGATGAGTATCCATTCATGAATCCGCCATGCCATCACCAACCACTGCTCCAACGAGAAAAGATGGTAAATCCAAGAATTTCCGCATTGCATTTAACCCCCATCAGCTTAGGTGTACCCCTACCTGGAAAAATCACTCGCGACCTTCATAAAGAGCTTTATGATTTGCAACCTCATAACCGATTCCCTTTTGATAATCAAAGCCCTAACAATGGCTTGCGAACAAACGAGATTATAATGCATGCATTCCACAAAGACTTTCTGATACCTGAATGATACTCCAAACAACCTTTAACTACCCTTTTTTATCCAAACCAGCTAATTTGAGAGTTTTCCACAATTCCATCAATGTGCCAATACCGAAGGTATCACAAGCAGGAGAAATGAGCAATCATGATTACTGTGTCCACAACCCATAAACACCCCTCTCGGCAAAATATCCTGAATTTACCACAATGCACATCCTTAGGAAACTCATAACCTCAACCAAACAAGGAAGAAATACCAGAGAATCAAAACCCACACGGAACTGAACATACCCGCTTTTGGAAATGATTAACCGATCAACATCTGCCCAAACTAATTTGAAAACAGAAATCCAAACAACGAACTGAAATTTCCTCAACGTCTGATACTCAACCCAAGAATCCCAATTCTCCGCCACTTAGGGCTCGAATTACCACCGACTTGTGTTGAAACCAAATCATAACTCAATCCGGACTAAGCACATACCACCATTCCCAACCCTGGAATGAATAACACACGTAAGATGACCTTCCAGACATGGATCAAACCAATCCTAAGAGAATCCTGATTTTTAGCTGAAAACCTCTAAATAATTTCAAATCATGACCTCTTTTCATTAAAGATTTCACACAAAAGCATAATCAACTACCGACTTACGATCCAAAATGTTCCCTCCTAGTCTGCAATCCTAACTGATGATCTGGTACATGTCCTGTTATAGCCCAAGAACACGGGCCTTAATCACATCACAAAGCATCCATAACACATCAGTCATCATTTGCACTCCCACGCTGACATATTGTCGCCAAACTCAACGACCAATAGACCCCATGTTGGGTTTACATCCAATTTATGAAAATCACAAATTTGCTCACTCCTTCTCTGAACTCAGAAAACTGAGAAGGGAATAATCCTTGCTACAGATCGCGACAATCCAATCCAACAATCAACCACTCAACTCCCAGCTGAAATCTCCAAACTGATCAAAACAACCGCTTTCTTCTTGAATCCTGCGACTCAAAGCACGGCCTCAAGCAAAACCCTCGAGACCTCCAAACCAACATACTTATCTAGGTCTACACCAAACAACCCAAATCAACTTCACCACTAGGGCCTAGAACAATTTACAGACCCGAGTTCATTCTTGAGCAACCATAATCAAAGATTTACAGATATGAAGCTACTGCCACGAATCGTGGTATCCCTAAAACTCTCATCGATTCGAGTATGGATCCTATACTTTCAGTAGTACGTGCCCAATACTACCTTCCACACCTATCCATACTTTCCTCAAAAATCATCTCAGGTCCTCTAAAACCTACTCATAATAATATTTCTGATACCTGCTGCAGAGCGAAACAATCGCACTAAAATACTCCCTAGGCTCTCCTTGGATTCCCACCCACCTCCCCTATCATCAATTGCTGAAGAACCCCTATTGATGTCAGCTAACCACTTCAAGAATACAAGTACATGCAACAAAGCTTAAATAATCTTTCGACTAAAGGACTCAACCCTACAACGGTTGGACTCAGACAAGAGTTTCATAATAGGTCCAAGTCCTTCATTCTAAGATTATTTAACCTTCGTAGCATGTAATTTAATGTATTCATTTGATGCTTAACTCATATCAACATGGGTCCCACAAAGCACATAACAAGCAACATTCGAGTAGAGGAGCTGGCTGGCAGTAAAATACAATAAAATCAGGCATATCCTTATACGAAACTCTCGATCTCTATCTCCCAGCATCTTGGGTGCACCTTCGTCATGCCCTCACTCTCTCAAGAGTGGGTAATCATTCCTCACGTTGACCCGCTATCAATCGCACCCACTCATGAAACTTCCACAAACCGTGAAGCCACTCGTACATGCTAATCATAAATAAAGTTGGATCCCATAGACAGTCGAATACCTGACTCTACTATAAGCCCTTAATCAGTCAAGAACAGGAAATAATGCTAAATCAAGCATTCTCAGGCTATAGAATCTTTGTTCTGTACAACTATGATGCACACACTAAGCAACTACAGTAATGATGTCAATGTCATATACAAAAGATGTAACATCTGGATTTCCAGGTATATTATTTTATTCTTTTATTTTGAGTTTGGGGAGGGACTCGACGAGTTAATGCTTAGACTTGTCGAGTAGGACCGCGGGTTTTATCCGAATTGGTGAGCGGACTCGGCGAGTCGACTCGTGGACTCGGTGAGTCCACGCTGTTAAGTGAAACCCTAATTTCTCGGGTTTGGGATCTATTTAAAGGTTGTTATAGCCTTCAGTTGCGGCTACCAGACCCTTGAGAGAAACCCTAAGAGAGCTAGAACGTTTGTGAGGGAGGAGAGGCCATTTTTGATCCTTGTGTTGGTGTTCTTTCAAGAAGAAGGTGACCAAGGAAAGAAGGAGCTGAAGAGGGTGCTATTCTGTAGATTTCAGAGCATAGGGATTTCATATTTGATGTATAGGTTCGATCCTTCTTTAGTTTTGGTATTAACCTTTGGAGTTAGGGTTTTCTAGACCCTTTAGAGGCTTGATTTGATGAGCATTTGGTCCCTTCTCGTGATGAGGCTTTGGATCTGGATCCAAAGAGGACTAGAGACCTTAACCCTTTGATCTTTATGATTAATATTAGGAGACATGAGCTTAGGATGTCATATTTGAGGTTATTATTAATTGAGATGATTGCTATGTGTTTAGGCAGAGTCTAGATTAGTGTTTACGCGAGCGAGATATTACCGAGACATCCGAGGTGAGTCTTCTCACTATACTTTACCTTGAGTAGGTAACCATTGTTATGTAATAGATTATCTCGTATGCTATCTATGTGATGTGTTGCACTGCATTATTTCTATGTGATTTATGTTGTGAGTATATCAGAGTTAGGACCGGAAGGTCCACAGAGTTAGGACCAGGGGGTCCACAGAGTTAGGGCCCAAGGGCCCACCAGAGTTATAGCCTTGAGTGGTTAATATGTGTTATATGTGGTATTTTGGGGAACTCACTAAGCGTCATGCTTACAGTGTTTGTGTTATGTGTTTCAGGTACTAGTGAGGATCGCGGGAAGGCGACGACATGATCAGTACACACACACACGTGGAGTTTTATTTATATGTTGTGATCTTGGGATTTTTGACTTATGTTGAATATATGAAACAATGTGTTTTATAATATTGTGAATTAAACTGTTTTTAAAATGTGAAAATTTGTTTGAAATTTTATGGTGTTACAGAAGACCCTAGGCTATCAGGCATCATATAGTCAGAAAATTCTATCATGAAATTCCTAAAGATCCTTAGCCTATAACTAGCATGCAGTTCTTAAATATCTTAATGTCAAATAATAATGTGGTAAATTGGGGTAAACTTACTGCCTCCGGCTAATCGTACACATCACATCATTTATTTATTAATTTGAAAATAATTTTGAAAATCATTTTTTTTAAAAACCTTTTTATTTCCTTAGTTTGAGACTGTATTCACATGAGTGTTCCTCCAATTCACTCAAACCAAGGCTCTGATATCAACTTGTAAAATTCCAAAATTTCAAGTAATTTAAACTTTCAAAACAACTCATTTACTAATAAAAGTGTTTACAAAATCAGTGTTTCCAAAACATTATTTAAATTCAGAGTCCCCCAAGATCCATTCAGTCGTAAAACCAAGGATGTGTAGGGTCATGCCATTGCTTTGCCACAATCCTCCAAAGTACCTGAAACCATAAACCAAACTGTAAGCCCAAAGCTTAGTGAATTCCCCCAAAATACCACCACACAATAGATAACAACACCTAGCATTCTCAAGCACTCATGTCTGGCCCAGTCAGCCTCGGGTTGGAATACCATACATGTGTATGAGGGGTCCAGTCATCCCCGGGATGGAATACCCTTGTATCATACACGGTTTGGTCCAATCAAACAACGGGTTGAAATACCAAACATGTCGGGTCCAATCAATCATCGGGTTGAGATACCCCAGGCCTATTGACTGATGCACAAAGCAGTCCAGTCTCATCATATATCATACAATCATATCGGGTCCAATCAACCATCGGGTTGGAATACCCCAAACCCAATCAACCATCGGGTTGGAATACTAATATAAAATGGGTCCAGTCATCCCTGGGTTGGAATACCCTCGGGCCCAATCAACCATCGGGTTGGAATGCCCCCGGTCAGTTGTCTCACGCACATAGCAGTAAAACCTCAACCATCAATCAACATATAACCCGTCAACAGACAATCGGGCAGATCTACAGATCACTAAGCATAGCATCATCTATACCAAGATACCGATATAACAGATCACTACAACATAGAAATATCCTGTCTACCAGGATACAGGTCTAACAGATCACTACAGCACACAATCATACGATAAAACAGGATAACAATCCAAAGGGTTGGCCTTGGTGCCTTTGACCTAAAATACAGTGAGGAAAACTCACCTCAATCTGCTGATACTCAAATGAATGCTCACACCACCGAACCGGATAACCTTGTGCCAACTATCAATAAATACATTCTTAATCAATAATTAACCGGATAGCCCAATATTCAAGGCCCACTCCATAAATTAACTTCCTAAAGGTTAAAAGAGCATTTTACCCTTTCCTTACTTGTTCCATAATCAAAGCCCAACCCAACATGCATAGAACGCCCAAAACCCAAAATGGCAATCCAAATCCCAAGACAAAGCAACAAAATCCCAATATGGCCCAACTTCCTAATTGGGCCTAAAATTCTCAAGGGACCAATACCAAGAAAGTCATCAGCCTAACCATGACCCCAAAAATAGAAGACCAATGGCCCAACAAGGCCCAAACTCAAAAGGCCTAATAATGTTGAATTGGGTATTACGCCTTGCGTAATCAAGGTGTACGCCCCACATATACAGCCTCAAAGCACATGGTACAAGCATTTTATGCACAAACTTAGCATTACGCTGAGCGTGCACTAACATACGCCCAATGTACTCCATAGACCCCTTTTTCACTCCAATAAGCCCTTAATTGGTTAAGACAAAGTGCCAAACTCTCAGATCTGATTCCATAAGAATACTTATCACGTAAAGTTGGCAACTTTACGTGCTTGCATGGAAAAAAGAGACTCGAAAGCTCAATAAGAACTTAACAAACTTCTTAATTCTAGCATGGACCTAAATACATAATAAAGCCTACATTTTTATGAACCTAGGGAGTGAATGGAGTTAAGACCTAGCACCCATTGCTTCTGGAGTAGATCAAAAACCCATATTTAACACAAAGACTCCAAAATGCACAAAATGCTCCATAACCTAGATCTAACATATAAGATCACCAAGGTAGAAAATTTATACCTTCAAGATGTAAATCAAGATGAAACAAGACTGGATCCAAAAGCCTCAAGCAATCCCACACATCTCCAAGAAGCTCCTTCATCTTCTATGAACACCAAAAGCATGAAATAACAACCAAAAACTCAAAAACCACTCAAATACGGACTACGGTTTCATTTATAGGGTTTAAAGCGAAGAAGGTTGAAGATAATAGGGTTAGATGATGAGCTAATGAGTTTAAATAGGGTCCAAGACCCTAAAATAGGGTTTGGGACTGACTGGAGTACGCCATGTGTACTCCAAAGGGTGACTGCGACCAATTGGCTTAGTACGCCCAACATACTAAATACGTACCCCCCTGCATACTGGGCCTTCTTCTAGTACGCTATGCGTACACTCGTGTATGCCCCGTGTACCAGGTGAAACCGTAATTTCACCAATCTTCCAAAGGCCATACCTTCTTTGTTACAAGTCCATTTCCGACGATCCTTATATCCACGAAAAGATAACGAGAAGCTCTATACTTTTATCAACTCGTATTGGCCTTAAGACCTTCTGAACAAAAATCGGATTTCCATTAAAGCCCGAACTAACACTTTACTGAAAAACCCCAAGGCTGCAAAACACGAACCGAACAACTGGCTCACCTCGATTACATTACTCGCACCCAAATGGGTCTAGATCTAACATTTCCAAAGGCCTTAAGCCTTATGATGACCGATCTTCGAGTCACGGCCTCGGATTAGGAATTGATTCGGAACAGGGTGTTACATTTTATAAAATAAACAAATGGATTTATTCACATTGTGAATCGAAACTGAATATAATTTAGTTTTTAGAATTCTCAATGTGAATCGGATTTACATTATTCACAGTGTTAATCTGAGCAGATTCACAAACACCAATATAAATCTATATTTAAATAGCACAAAAAATAATATGAATTTTGATATATATATATATATATATATATATATATATATATTAATTTTTTTCAATAAAAAATAGACCTTAACTTTAAAAAAAACAAAGAAACTGAAGTGGTCTTTTTGAAAAAAAAAATCATTTTTTATATATCAATATGGATCTGTATGGAAAGATGACAAAAAATCATGTACAACAGTATATTCATTTTTTTTTCAATAAAAAACATGGCCTAAAAAAGTTAAACTAGAAAAAAGGAAATGAATTTTATTATAATTTGGTGCATGTGCTTCCATTTTAAAAGTCTACAATTATTTATTTTGCCGTTGATCTCTTTAAATTCCGATACTTTTAATTGGTTCATATATATATATATATATATATATATATATATATATATATATATATATATATATATATATATATCATTTCCTTCATTCCCACAACTACATAAAACTGGATAACATGTAGTCATAGATAGATGTGAAATTGTGTTTATTGTTACCTGAACTATAGCTACTACAATAGTAATGGTACTCAACTAATAATTAGGGGTGTGCGCGGTGCGGTTTAGTGCGATTTAAAGTCAAAACCGCAAACCGCACCGCATATGCGTTTTGAGTTTTTTTGAAACCGCAAACCGCACCACATAAGTTCAAAACCGCGTTATTCGGTGCGGTTTTATGCGGACGGTTTGTGCGGTGTAAGTGCGGTTTTGCGGTTTGATGAGTTGCTACATTTTATAACTTTTAAAAAATCTAAAAAACCTTTTGATCTTTTGAGATATAAAACTAGAAACTATAAATTTTTTGCAAAAAACTAAAAAACAAGTTACTTTCTGGAATACGCTTGTTAATTAATTCCTATTATATGACTATATTCACTTTTAGGCTAATTAACATATCCATTTTTATCCATACCAACATTCTAACTGTTACGAATTTGTAATCAGACAATTATTACTATTTTATAAATCCTAGTGATGAAACAATACCATTTATTATATATATATATATATATATATATATATATATATATATATATATATATATACACTAGCCGTTTACCTGAGGCAAGCGTCGGGCGGCAAAAAGTTTCTTTCGGAAGATAGTTTTAATGTGATGATTAGTTTCTTTTAGACGTGAGCTATTCATTGGGGCCATTTTGGTAGACTATTTTGTGTCGAATAGTTCATTTCAAATGATAGTTTCTTGCTAGGTGCATAATCATACAATACGACAGAAGTTGAGTCCACATTTGGAATTTCATCTAATAGTTCATACTTGATTTTACAATATATAAATAACAGCAATCTACAATCATGTAGTTTTGTACATTTATAACATGTCCAATATATAAATTACACGAAACTGCAATCATGTTGCTTCATCTGCTAGCCCTGCATTAAACATCAAATGAGCATCTAAGATCCACATTTGAAGAAATTATAAAATAATAAGTTGTTGACTGTACCTTATTAATCGTATAAAACTTCTTTGTACACAACGTTTGACGTGTAGATTCCATCATTATCAAACGTTTTTTTTTTCTGACTTTACTAATACTTTGGTATTGACACGTGATATTCCTCTGGACAACGCCACATAAAGTTAGCCATGTGAGAATTCCGATTCTGGTAGATAAACACCTACATTTGGAATTCTTTGTCCTTGAGCTTTATTGATTGTCATAGAGAAACTAATTTGAATTGGAAACTGCTTTCTCTTTAGTTTGAATGGGAAAATCTCATCGTCAGAATGACATAGAGGAATTCTTGGTAAAAACACTCTTTTCCAGCATGTTGACAACAGCTATCTCTGCATCAATGACATTTTGTTGGACATATCAATCTGGTGCCATTACATAACCCATTTGGAAATGGTTTAAAGAGAACACACCACCCCATAGATTCCCTTCAAAAATAAAACGCATCATTTGTTGTGGAACAACTGCTACCAATTTCTCTTTCTAATAGAAAATGTAATATTTTTATAAATAGAATACTTATGATAAATTATGAAAATGAAAATAAGATATAAATAGTTTTTTAGACATACATTTTGATCAATGGGAATAATGAAAAGTTTGTTTGCTCTTGAATCTTTCCAAATGAAATCCACACGAACGGGTATCAAAATATACCACAAATGGAAGTTTAGTAGCAATGAAAATACATCGACGTAAATGTGACCGTTCATGATTCTACAAAATGAAAGTCAGATGTATCAAACTGAATTTTCAAAATTGCCCCTTATGTTATTATAAATCTGAAAAATATGAACTATTTATTATTTATTATTTTATATTATATTATTCTTAATTTTGTTCCTGAATTCCAATTGAAATTTGAAACACGTAAATATGATAAAAATGGAAAGAATCCCCTTTATTAGCAAATACGTAACTAATTTCTATTCATTGTGATCCTTTTTCTACCCGCGCCGAGCGCTGGGTATGAATTTTTTTAATTAGTTTATAGAGACGATTAGTTATAAGTTTTACACACATTAGTTAATAAAATGGTAACAAACTAAAAGGAAAATGGAAGACTGTGTTGAACGATTACAAGACTATTTATCTAATGTCTAAAGGTTTTCCACGAAAAAAAAGGATATGATGAGGCCATGGTTCGATTTTAGTTAGCAACATCAAAACATTCTTTCTAAATACTATGTTGCACTCTAATCTTTGAATTCTTTATTTGGAGATAGCAACATATGATCCATGAATTTGAATGAAAAAATTGTTTTGAGTTCAACTAAGAAAGTCATGAGTTACATTTTTTTTACCTAACACCAAAAAGACATTATCCTTTTTCTTATATCACTTCATTTATAAAGTAACCTATCTAAATATGAGCAAAAAGTGCTAATAATATTTTCAAACTTCTTTATTTCTATTAAAAAGCAAGTCTTCGTGTAGAACTTATATTGTTAACCAAATGAAAAAGGATCTGGATAAAAATATTTTAGTTAATAGTTGATGTTATTAAATATTAGTCAAGATTTAAATTTGTTATACGTTGGAAAAAAAAATTAAAATCTAACATGTTTAACATATTTTGACTATTTCACTTGGAAATCATCATGTCGATTTATTTTAAATAGTTTCATTAAAATTTAACCAGTAACATAAGGAATGGCAGAACATCAAACTAATTCACCTCAAATCGTAACATTACACTATTGATCAATAGATTAAAACTCATTAAACGCACATAAGACTCCGACTTCTTTATAACCTATATTACTTATTTATAACCTCCATTCCTTTCCATTGACCATCAAAATGTCAATTAACAACAATATGAGCTTGCATGTATTGCTAGAAACACAAAAGGTAACACACAAACATTTATAAATCATATAGAATCACCTTACACATATAGAAATTCATATGATAAATATACTTTCTATAACCATCTTGTTATTATATTATTATTTTACTTACAACATGATATACCCTCATTCTTCATATTCGAAGCAATTCCTAAATGAACATTTAGACAACTAACCATAAATCGAAAGGTCATATTTCTTCAGAAGTATTCTAATAAACTAATAGTTAACCCTTTTAGTGATAAGATAGAAGTATAAAACTAACCTTAGTAGTATTAAGGAAAAGCCCACTCCCTACAGGATATGATCTCTCAGAGTATTAGGCAAAATGCATTTAACACATTATTTCTAGTTTTGGGTTTTTTTAATTACAATCCTTTCTATTTAGCCTGAGAAATTAATAGCTCCAACATATATAACAAACAAAATTGAAACCCCACCTAAAATATCCCACATAATTACTTCACCTTGTACGACTCCACCACATTGGCATGTGCTTCATATTTGGTGGTTTCAACATATATATCCCTTGATTGATTAAATTAATTTCTCAATGTTAGCAGCTTCCATCACTTTCCTCTTTCACCTAAATCCTAGTTCATTCTAGCAAGTCCAAACCTCTGCGACATCAATAGTAGCTTCCTTAATCTTCAAATTCCTAATTGAAAATTTTGAAACTGCCAAACACAAATGGAGGAGATTAAAACCCACCATAAACATAAATATAGAAACAAAAAAAGAGGTCATTAATAGGATGATAAGATGATAGATTTGAGATTTATAGGAGGTAAATTTTTAGTGTAAGAACTATATTGACGCAATCGTTTATAAATAAACAATATAATAGAAGTCCTAAAAATAGTTCAACAAGGATATTGCATCATCTAGATGATGTATGTTGCAAGATTTTAGATTTGTAGTTGTGTTGCAATCGATATCTACAATCATATGATCAAAAACCGGAACAACAAGAAAGAAACAAAATAAGTAAAAACAAATCATTAAGAACTCAAACTTGTGATAACTTTAACACCCCTGTTAGGAATCAAACATGTTAGAACTGGAAGCCGTTATAACACAAATGAGTAAAAAACTAAAACAATAATGAAACAAAAAATTGAACATTTAACATAGAAAGAACAAGAGACGGGGAGTTTGGTGGTTAATAGCGGCGATTGGTGGTTTAAATCTAGGGTTTGCAGTGAGATTTAGGTAGGCAAAGGGGGAGAAGGGCAAGGGACAATAACGATGGTGGTGGCAAGTATTTTTGTTAGAGAGAGACAGATAGGGGGGAGAAGGAGGTGGTAGCGGTGGCTTCTAACAGAGAAAATAAAGGAGAGATTTTTAAATGTATAATGAAATCATGATTGTTTTAAATGTATAACGATGTGGTTATTTTTTTATTAAGCCTTATTAAAATCATGATTTTTTTAAATGTATAATGAAAAGTTTCATAAATAAAAATGGAAACATTAAAGTATTGAAAAAAACACCTTTTGCCTAAGCAACAAAGCTTAACAAAATGGAAGGAATCGGATTCATTGGGGAATCGTTCATTCCATTCCATCAAGCAAAATAGATGACTCCGCCATCGTTATTGTCCCCTGACCTTCTTCCCCTTTGCCTACCTAAATCTCATTGCAAACCCTAGAGACGGGGAGTTTGGTGGTTAATAGCGGCGATTGGTGGTTTAAATCTAGGGTTTGCAGTGAGATTTAGGTAGGCAAAGGGGGAGAAGGGCAAGGGACAATAACGATGGTGGTGGCAAGTATTTTTGTTAGAGAGAGACAGATAGGGGGGAGAAGGAGGTGGTAGTGGTGGCTTCTAACAGAGAAAATAAAGGAGAGATTTTTAAATGTATAATGAAATCATGATTGTTTTACATGTATAACGATGTGGTTATTTTTTTATTAAGCCTTATTAAAATCATGATTTTTTTAAATGTATAATGAAAAGTTTCATAAATAAAAATGGAAACATTAAAGTATTGAAAAAAACACCTTTTGCCTAAGCAACAAAGCTTAACAAAATGGAAGGAATCGGATTCATTGGGGAATCGTTCATTCCATTCCATCAAGCAAAATAGATGACTCCGCCATCGTTATTGTCCCCTGACCTTCTTCCCCTTTGCCTACCTAAATCTCATTGCAAACCCTAGAGACGGGGAGTTTGGTGGTTAATAGCGGCGATTGGTGGTTTAAATCTAGGGTTTGCAGTGAGATTTAGGTAGGCAAAGGGGGAGAAGGGCAAGGGACAATAACGATGGTGGTGGCAAGTATTTTTGTTAGAGAGAGACAGATAGGGGGGAGAAGGAGGTGGTAGCGGTGGCTTCTAACAGAGAAAATAAAGGAGAGATTTTTAAATGTATAATGAAATCATGATTGTTTTAAATGTATAACGATGTGGTTATTTTTTTATTAAGCCTTATTAAAATCATGATTTTTTTAAATGTATAATGAAAAGTTTCATAAATAAAAATGGAAACATTAAAGTATTGAAAAAAACACCTTTTGCCTAAGCAACAAAGCTTAACAAAATGGAAGGAATCGGATTCATTGGGGAATCGTTCATTCCATTCCATCAAGCAAAATAGATGACTCCGCCATCGTTATTGTCCCCTGACCTTCTTCCCCTTTGCCTACCTAAATCTCATTGCAAACCCTAGAGACGGGGAGTTTGGTGGTTAATAGCGGCGATTGGTGGTTTAAATCTAGGGTTTGCAGTGAGATTTAGGTAGGCAAAGGGGGAGAAGGGCAAGGGACAATAACGATGGTGGTGGCAAGTATTTTTGTTAGAGAGAGACAGATAGGGGGGAGAAGGAGGTGGTAGTGGTGGCTTCTAACAGAGAAAATAAAGGAGAGATTTTTAAATGTATAATGAAATCATGATTGTTTTACATGTATAACGATGTGGTTATTTTTTTATTAAGCCTTATTAAAATCATGATTTTTTTAAATGTATAATGAAAAGTTTCATAAATAAAAATGGAAACATTAAAGTATTGAAAAAAACACCTTTTGCCTAAGCAACAAAGCTTAACAAAATGGAAGGAATCGGATTCATTGGGGAATCGTTCATTCCATTCCATCAAGCAAAATAGATGACTCCGCCATCGTTATTGTCCCCTGACCTTCTTCCCCTTTGCCTACCTAAATCTCATTGCAAACCCTAGAGACGGGGAGTTTGGTGGTTAATAGCGGCGATTGGTGGTTTAAATCTAGGGTTTGCAGTGAGATTTAGGTAGGCAAAGGGGGAGAAGGGCAAGGGACAATAACGATGGTGGTGGCAAGTATTTTTGTTAGAGAGAGACAGATAGGGGGGAGAAGGAGGTGGTAGCGGTGGCTTCTAACAGAGAAAATAAAGGAGAGATTTTTAAATGTATAATGAAATCATGATTGTTTTAAATGTATAACGATGTGGTTATTTTTTTATTAAGCCTTATTAAAATCATGATTTTTTTAAATGTATAATGAAAAGTTTCATAAATAAAAATGGAAACATTAAAGTATTGAAAAAAACACCTTTTGCCTAAGCAACAAAGCTTAACAAAATGGAAGGAATCGGATTCATTGGGGAATCGTTCATTCCATTCCATCAAGCAAAATAGATGACTCCGCCATCGTTATTGTCCCCTGACCTTCTTCCCCTTTGCCTACCTAAATCTCATTGCAAACCCTAGAGACGGGGAGTTTGGTGGTTAATAGCGGCGATTGGTGGTTTAAATCTAGGGTTTGCAGTGAGATTTAGGTAGGCAAAGGGGGAGAAGGGCAAGGGACAATAACGATGGTGGTGGCAAGTATTTTTGTTAGAGAGAGACAGATAGGGGGGAGAAGGAGGTGGTAGCGGTGGCTTCTAACAGAGAAAATAAAGGAGAGATTTTTAAATGTATAATGAAATCATGATTGTTTTAAATGTATAACGATGTGGTTATTTTTTTATTAAGCCTTATTAAAATCATGATTTTTTTAAATGTATAATGAAAAGTTTCATAAATAAAAATGGAAACATTAAAGTATTGAAAAAAACACCTTTTGCCTAAGCAACAAAGCTTAACAAAATGGAAGGAATCGGATTCATTGGGGAATCGTTCATTCCATTCCATCAAGCAAAATAGATGACTCCGCCATCGTTATTGTCCCCTGACCTTCTTCCCCTTTGCCTACCTAAATCTCATTGCAAACCCTAGAGACGGGGAGTTTGGTGGTTAATAGCGGCGATTGGTGGTTTAAATCTAGGGTTTGCAGTGAGATTTAGGTAGGCAAAGGGGGAGAAGGGCAAGGGACAATAACGATGGTGGTGGCAAGTATTTTTGTTAGAGAGAGACAGATAGGGGGGAGAAGGAGGTGGTAGCGGTGGCTTCTAACAGAGAAAATAAAGGAGAGATTTTTAAATGTATAATGAAATCATGATTGTTTTAAATGTATAACGATGTGGTTATTTTTTTATTAAGCCTTATTAAAATCATGATTTTTTTAAATGTATAATGAAAAGTTTCATAAATAAAAATGGAAACATTAAAGTATTGAAAAAAACACCTTTTGCCTAAGCAACAAAGCTTAACAAAATGGAAGGAATCGGATTCATTGGGGAATCGTTCATTCCATTCCATCAAGCAAAATAGATGACTCCGCCATCGTTATTGTCCCCTGACCTTCTTCCCCTTTGCCTACCTAAATCTCATTGCAAACCCTAGAGACGGGGAGTTTGGTGGTTAATAGCGGCGATTGGTGGTTTAAATCTAGGGTTTGCAGTGAGATTTAGGTAGGCAAAGGGGGAGAAGGGCAAGGGACAATAACGATGGTGGTGGCAAGTATTTTTGTTAGAGAGAGACAGATAGGGGGGAGAAGGAGATGGTAGTGGTGGCTTCTAACAGAGAAAATAAAGGAGAGATTTTTAAATGTATAATGAAATCATGATTGTTTTACATGTATAACGATGTGGTTATTTTTTTATTAAGCCTTATTAAAATCATGATTTTTTTAAATGTATAATGAAAAGTTTCATAAATAAAAATGGAAACATTAAAGTATTGAAAAAAACACCTTTTGCCTAAGCAACAAAGCTTAACAAAATGGAAGGAATCGGATTCATTGGGGAATCGTTCATTCCATTCCATCAAGCAAAATAGATGACTCCGCCATCGTTATTGTCCCCTGACCTTCTTCCCCTTTGCCTACCTAAATCTCATTGCAAACCCTAGAGACGGGGAGTTTGGTGGTTAATAGCGGCGATTGGTGGTTTAAATCTAGGGTTTGCAGTGAGATTTAGGTAGGCAAAGGGGGAGAAGGGCAAGGGACAATAACGATGGTGGTGGCAAGTATTTTTGTTAGAGAGAGACAGATAGGGGGGAGAAGGAGGTGGTAGCGGTGGCTTCTAACAGAGAAAATAAAGGAGAGATTTTTAAATGTATAATGAAATCATGATTGTTTTAAATGTATAACGATGTGGTTATTTTTTTATTAAGCCTTATTAAAATCATGATTTTTTTAAATGTATAATGAAAAGTTTCATAAATAAAAATGGAAACATTAAAGTATTGAAAAAAACACCTTTTGCCTAAGCAACAAAGCTTAACAAAATGGAAGGAATCGGATTCATTGGGGAATCGTTCATTCCATTCCATCAAGCAAAATAGATGACTCCGCCATCGTTATTGTCCCCTGACCTTCTTCCCCTTTGCCTACCTAAATCTCATTGCAAACCCTAGAGACGGGGAGTTTGGTGGTTAATAGCGGCGATTGGTGGTTTAAATCTAGGGTTTGCAGTGAGATTTAGGTAGGCAAAGGGGGAGAAGGGCAAGGGACAATAACGATGGTGGTGGCAAGTATTTTTGTTAGAGAGAGACAGATAGGGGGGAGAAGGAGGTGGTAGTGGTGGCTTCTAACAGAGAAAATAAAGGAGAGATTTTTAAATGTATAATGAAATCATGATTGTTTTACATGTATAACGATGTGGTTATTTTTTTATTAAGCCTTATTAAAATCATGATTTTTTTAAATGTATAATGAAAAGTTTCATAAATAAAAATGGAAACATTAAAGTATTGAAAAAAACACCTTTTGACTAAGCAACAAAGCTTAACAAAATGGAAGGAATCGGATTCATTGGGGAATCGTTCATTCCATTCCATCAAGCAAAATAGATGACTCCGCCATCGTTATTGTCCCCTGACCTTCTTCCCCTTTGCCTACCTAAATCTCATTGCAAACCCTAGAGACGGGGAGTTTGGTGGTTAATAGCGGCGATTGGTGGTTTAAATCTAGGGTTTGCAGTGAGATTTAGGTAGGCAAAGGGGGAGAAGGGCAAGGGACAATAACGATGGTGGTGGCAAGTATTTTTGTTAGAGAGAGACAGATAGGGGGGAGAAGGAGGTGGTAGCGGTGGCTTCTAACAGAGAAAATAAAGGAGAGATTTTTAAATGTATAATGAAATCATGATTGTTTTAAATGTATAACGATGTGGTTATTTTTTTATTAAGCCTTATTAAAATCATGATTTTTTTAAATGTATAATGAAAAGTTTCATAAATAAAAATGGAAACATTAAAGTATTGAAAAAAACACCTTTTGCCTAAGCAACAAAGCTTAACAAAATGGAAGGAATCGGATTCATTGGGGAATCGTTCATTCCATTCCATCAAGCAAAATAGATGACTCCGCCATCGTTATTGTCCCCTGACCTTCTTCCCCTTTGCCTACCTAAATCTCATTGCAAACCCTAGAGACGGGGAGTTTGGTGGTTAATAGCGGCGATTGGTGGTTTAAATCTAGGGTTTGCAGTGAGATTTAGGTAGGCAAAGGGGGAGAAGGGCAAGGGACAATAACGATGGTGGTGGCAAGTATTTTTGTTAGAGAGAGACAGATAGGGGGGAGAAGGAGGTGGTAGTGGTGGCTTCTAACAGAGAAAATAAAGGAGAGATTTTTAAATGTATAATGAAATCATGATTGTTTTACATGTATAACGATGTGGTTATTTTTTTATTAAGCCTTATTAAAATCATGATTTTTTTAAATGTATAATGAAAAGTTTCATAAATAAAAATGGAAACATTAAAGTATTGAAAAAAACACCTTTTGCCTAAGCAACAAAGCTTAACAAAATGGAAGGAATCGGATTCATTGGGGAATCGTTCATTCCATTCCATCAAGCAAAATAGATGACTCCGCCATCGTTATTGTCCCCTGACCTTCTTCCCCTTTGCCTACCTAAATCTCATTGCAAACCCTAGAGACGGGGAGTTTGGTGGTTAATAGCGGCGATTGGTGGTTTAAATCTAGGGTTTGCAGTGAGATTTAGGTAGGCAAAGGGGGAGAAGGGCAAGGGACAATAACGATGGTGGTGGCAAGTATTTTTGTTAGAGAGAGACAGATAGGGGGGAGAAGGAGGTGGTAGCGGTGGCTTCTAACAGAGAAAATAAAGGAGAGATTTTTAAATGTATAATGAAATCATGATTGTTTTAAATGTATAACGATGTGGTTATTTTTTTATTAAGCCTTATTAAAATCATGATTTTTTTAAATGTATAATGAAAAGTTTCATAAATAAAAATGGAAACATTAAAGTATTGAAAAAAACACCTTTTGCCTAAGCAACAAAGCTTAACAAAATGGAAGGAATCGGATTCATTGGGGAATCGTTCATTCCATTCCATCAAGCAAAATAGATGACTCCGCCATCGTTATTGTCCCCTGACCTTCTTCCCCTTTGCCTACCTAAATCTCATTGCAAACCCTAGAGACGGGGAGTTTGGTGGTTAATAGCGGCGATTGGTGGTTTAAATCTAGGGTTTGCAGTGAGATTTAGGTAGGCAAAGGGGGAGAAGGGCAAGGGACAATAACGATGGTGGTGGCAAGTATTTTTGTTAGAGAGAGACAGATAGGGGGGAGAAGGAGGTGGTAGTGGTGGCTTCTAACAGAGAAAATAAAGGAGAGATTTTTAAATGTATAATGAAATCATGATTGTTTTACATGTATAACGATGTGGTTATTTTTTTATTAAGCCTTATTAAAATCATGATTTTTTTAAATGTATAATGAAAAGTTTCATAAATAAAAATGGAAACATTAAAATATTGAAAAAAACACCTTTTGACTAAGCAACAAAGCTTAACAAAATGGAAGGAATCGGATTCATTGGGGAATCGTTCATTCCATTCCATCAAGCAAAATAGATGACTCCGCCATCGTTATTGTCCCCTGACCTTCTTCCCCTTTGCCTACCTAAATCTCATTGCAAACCCTAGAGACGGGGAGTTTGGTGGTTAATAGCGGCGATTGGTGGTTTAAATCTAGGGTTTGCAGTGAGATTTAGGTAGGCAAAGGGGGAGAAGGGCAAGGGACAATAACGATGGTGGTGGCAAGTATTTTTGTTAGAGAGAGACAGATAGGGGGGAGAAGGAGGTGGTAGCGGTGGCTTCTAACAGAGAAAATAAAGGAGAGATTTTTAAATGTATAATGAAATCATGATTGTTTTAAATGTATAACGATGTGGTTATTTTTTTATTAAGCCTTATTAAAATCATGATTTTTTTAAATGTATAATGAAAAGTTTCATAAATAAAAATGGAAACATTAAAGTATTGAAAAAAACACCTTTTGCCTAAGCAACAAAGCTTAACAAAATGGAAGGAATCGGATTCATTGGGGAATCGTTCATTCCATTCCATCAAGCAAAATAGATGACTCCGCCATCGTTATTGTCCCCTGACCTTCTTCCCCTTTGCCTACCTAAATCTCATTGCAAACCCTAGAGACGGGGAGTTTGGTGGTTAATAGCGGCGATTGGTGGTTTAAATCTAGGGTTTGCAGTGAGATTTAGGTAGGCAAAGGGGGAGAAGGGCAAGGGACAATAACGATGGTGGTGGCAAGTATTTTTGTTAGAGAGAGACAGATAGGGGGGAGAAGGAGGTGGTAGTGGTGGCTTCTAACAGAGAAAATAAAGGAGAGATTTTTAAATGTATAATGAAATCATGATTGTTTTACATGTATAACGATGTGGTTATTTTTTTATTAAGCCTTATTAAAATCATGATTTTTTTAAATGTATATTGAAAAGTTTCATAAATAAAAATGGAAACATTAAAGTATTGAAAAAAACACCTTTTGCCTAAGCAACAAAGCTTAACAAAATGGAAGGAATCGGATTCATTGGGGAATCGTTCATTCCATTCCATCAAGCAAAATAGATGACTCCGCCATCGTTATTGTCCCCTGACCTTCTTCCCCTTTGCCTACCTAAATCTCATTGCAAACCCTAGAGACGGGGAGTTTGGTGGTTAATAGCGGCGATTGGTGGTTTAAATCTAGGGTTTGCAGTGAGATTTAGGTAGGCAAAGGGGGAGAAGGGCAAGGGACAATAACGATGGTGGTGGCAAGTATTTTTGTTAGAGAGAGACAGATAGGGGGGAGAAGGAGGTGGTAGTGGTGGCTTCTAACAGAGAAAATAAAGGAGAGATTTTTAAATGTATAATGAAATCATGATTGTTTTACATGTATAACGATGTGGTTATTTTTTTATTAAGCCTTATTAAAATCATGATTTTTTTAAATGTATATTGAAAAGTTTCATAAATAAAAATGGAAACATTAAAGTATTGAAAAAAACACCTTTTGCCTAAGCAACAAAGCTTAACAAAATGGAAGGAATCGGATTCATTGGGGAATCGTTCATTCCATTCCATCAAGCAAAATAGATGACTCCGCCATCGTTATTGTCTCCTGACCTTCTTCCCCTTTGCCTACCTAAATCTCATTGCAAACCCTAGAGACGGGGAGTTTGGTGGTTAATAGCGGCGATTGGTGGTTTAAATCTAGGGTTTGCAGTGAGATTTAGGTAGGCAAAGGGGGAGAAGGGCAAGGGACAATAACGATGGTGGTGGCAAGTATTTTTGTTAGAGAGAGACAGATAGGGGGGAGAAGGAGGTGGTAGCGGTGGCTTCTAACAGAGAAAATAAATGAGAGATTTTTAAATGTATAATGAAATCATGATTTTTTTAAATGTATAACGATGTGGTTATTTTTTTTTATTAAGCCTTATTAAAAAAAAATTTAAATGTATAATGAGAAGTTTCATAAATAAAAATGGAAACATTAAAGTATTGAAAAAAAACACCTTTTGCCTAAGCAACAAAGCTTAACAAAATGGAAGGAATCGGATTCATTGGGGGAATCGTTCATTCCATTCCATCAAGCAAAATAGATGACTCCGCAGGATTTCCATTTCCCTTTGTTGTAGATCTTATACCATTATCCATGTGTTGTAATTTGTAAATAAAATAATTTTTTTAACTTAACACAGAAATCAACGACAAAGTAAGGTAAATTACATTTTTTAAACAAAATTATATAATAATTACTTTTGAAACCTGATACAAGTTAGGAATAATTGCAAGAAACATCAATGTTAAATAATAATCTTACTGTGAGCATCTTGGTTGGATCAAAACTTTGCATAGGTGGACAAGAACCAAAGATTTTGTGAGCATCACAGATAGAATCAGATATTAATGAAGTAAACTAATATAGGAATGAGTACTGAAAAAGGAGGCCATTTATGATGCTTCTAAAATCTCCTTGTCTCTTATTTTGAACTGCTACAATTACCCAAAATTTTAATGTCACCAAAAAAAATAAGTCACTCTCATCTAAGTGTCAAGTAAGCTTTCTCAAATTAAAGTGAACAGTTTTGGGCTCAAGTATGAGGTTTAGCGCCTGAAATCAAGATCAATAGTGAAAGAAACTAACAAACTTTAACTGGAACTTACATGAATCCTTTGGTCCAGGTACTAAAAAGTATAATGAGGCATGATCTTCTCAAAAGGGATTTGGAAATTTTGAAATCCAATATGTCTATATTCCTCTATTTTCAATACCAATGGCTTCATCCAAGTGTAATAATCCCTGCAAAGGATGGAATGAAATTGTCCAATATGTTAATTATCACCTCGGGTTTCATTTTGCCACACACACTCACACTGTACATTAAGAATAGGAAGTCCTTTCAAAAGTCAATAACTTTTAAGCTTTGAAAGTTAGAAATCTTACATTTATACAGAGACAACAATGTAAATATTGAAAATGGCTTTAAACCTGTCTAGGGTCTGAGTAGTATGAAGAAGCTCTACATATTCAGTTTCTCATCTTACAACATATAAGACGTGAAAAAAATAAGACATGCAGTTAAAAACATAATGATGTTGTCAAGGTCTTTTTCACTGATGTACATTAAAAATATGTTATAGCTTATAAACATTGGTAAGATCCATCAGTCAATCCAGATAAACATCATCTCTTCATCAGTTGGATTTTTTTTTAAGTTAGTATATGTACTTAAAGAAAAGAAAATAAGAAATAAATATCACCTATTTGAAATTGTTCCTCTTACAGCCATATTGAGAACTTGAAACCATGAGGGAGGGTTGTAAAGATACTAATCACTCAAGAACCACCAGATAAGAAAGGAAAACAAAAAGGAAAACACAATAGAAGAACAAAAATCAACATGAGAGAGGACATAGGCTAAGATCTGGATGTTACCTTTTCATTTGACGTGTAAAACCTGAAAGTAGTTTCTTATTCTATTTGAGAAAATCAAATCTGTAACTTTGTTATTTTGTGCTAGGTCCGCTTTATGACCTGAAATTCATGCATCAACAAAGAAAATAAAATTTTCAAATTACTAAAAAAAATTGAAACAGTTTTAAATGCAAAAGGTAATTGAGCCTTAACTCAAAATTCGGGGATTGAGAACAAAGTTATGCATAGTAAAGACTGAAAAGTATCTGAAAAAATCAAGAATCGGCTTATAATTACCTTTAAGTTCTTTAATGTGCTTGACAATTCGCGCTTAGCCATCGCCGATAATTTGAAATTAGGATTTCGGCAGAGCCCTCTCAATCCGACTCCCCGAAATGTATGGGATCAACAGAAAGGCATGAGAAGAAACGCCTGTCAAGTTGATTAGGAAGGAGACGGAAAGAAGAGGGTTTCCATTTCCTTTCTGGTGGCGATCGAGACAGAGAAAGAGAGGCGAGAGAGAGTGTGTGTGTGACAACCTGAAATTTATTCCGAAATTTATTCCGTCACTGTAACCCATTTCCGTTAATAAGATATTTTATTATTATTTTCGTTAACATTTGGGTTAGACAAATAAGTTAATGTTTTTATTTTATTTCATAAGTGTTGAATCGAAATAAAAACACATGTAAAACCCTCGAATTTATTTGGGAAAAATTTTAGTTTATGACTAAGCCGGATTACGACCATTTAATCGGGTAAAATTTTAAACTCCGTTTAACGTCAGTATTGGGTGGATCCCCACCTGGCCACAAACTCAAACCCTATATAAGGGTTGAGAGGTCACCATGGAAGCTTTTCCCACTCCTTAAGCTCTCTCTCTACTCTCTCTCTACAGCTCGGATTTTGATCGAAAAACACCTCATTCAAGCTCCAAAATCGTAAGTAATCCTTCCTAGCTTGTTGTTTAGCTTAGTATCCATGCAAATTCGTGATTAAATCGTCCAAATGCCTCAAAATCATGTATTTAAGGTTGAGGAACACCCTCAAAACCGTAAACACCCATAAAGTGGGTTTTGAAGCCCCAAAACCCCTCCAAAACCATTCTAGTGCTTAGCTATGACTTAGGGACTTACATGAATGAGCTTAGAACCTCAAAAACATGTCAAAAAAGGGGTAAATATGAGTTTACGGCCCATGAACATTCATGGACCGTAAACACCTCTTCATGGTGTTAAATTGCCTTTAAACACCTCCAAAAGCTTGCAAAAGTGCCTAGAACCTTGTATCCCTTCATGTGATGCACCAAATCATGCAAAAATGAACCACACATGAGTTTACGGCCGTAAACCCAAGTGTTTACGGCAGTAAACTCATCAAGTGTCCTTCATGAGCCGCAAACCCCATTTCCAAGGTCATTCCAAGTCTCGATCACTTCCTAAGCCTTGGATTCAACCCTAGAACTTTCCCTTGTGCAATTTAAGATCATTGACCACCCCACCCATGAGTTTACGGCCGTAAACTCATGGGGGATATGGTCTTTGGGCCGTAAACACCCCAAGGGTTTACTCTTGAAGAGTAAACGCCTTATCGAGGTCATACACTCCTTAGATGCAACCCGTATCACTTCCAACACTCGAGATAAGGTGTTTTCGCGCCTCGGAGTGTATTATCTTACTTAATTAGTGGTTCATTGACTAATTAGATACAATTATGTATCACTTCATGTTACATAGGACCCTCACGTGTGTTCAAGCCCTAAATTGACACCTAGAGTCCTACCTAGCACATCCAGGTCTAGTGAGTTCATACCCCTTAATTAACCTTTCAAATGTTTTTAAATGCTTTTATGGGGGGGGGGGGGGGGGGAATACAAGTTGAATCCAACAATTTATAGTATCAATCACATGTGCTTTGTAGCTTACAATCATAAAGGATATGTATACTTTTAACCGTTTTGCCATCAAAACTGCTTTCAATGTTTTCAAACTCATTTTCATGTTAATTTGTTATAAAAACTATTTTCAAACTCTTTTAAAACTTCTTATGTTTTTAAAATATATCCACACCAATAGATTTATATAAGTAAGACTTGAAGGACTTAGGACTGATAGCTCGCCTTATTTCCTGTTCTTGTTTGATTGGGGTCTTAGGGTATATTGTTATCTGTCCGACTGTCGTTGAATTATTAGTTATATATTGTATGTATTTGTGTTGGATATGAATATCTTCACTCAGTTCAATACTTTTGGGTATCCAAGAATGACTGCAACATGCTAGTTAACTATAATAGGTACAGTTAAGGTTTACCACGCCTCACTACCATTACTAGGATACTTACCACGGTTAGTACTATTATGAGTCTCTACATGATTAAGTACTATACAAGAAGAATACTATATACTATACAAAAGAACATTAAATACATCATACCGAGAAGCACACTATACACTAATACAAGAAAACATACTAAAACAGAATGTGATGCACTATTCCTTTATACGGCACTTTACTGCGCCTTTACCGTGTAACCTTAGTCTCCTGGAGGGAGAGCGGGCTCTACGTGTATAGATCTATACAGGGCGGACACTCACACATCCCGACTGCTAGCTACAGTCCGAGCCGACTAGGCCTAGGGATGATAACATGCTACCACACTACGTATGACCTGGAAGGTCATGATACATTCAATCGTTTATCCGCATGGTTACATACAGATTCACATTCGGAACCCTAAATTAACAAATTACGAATTAAAGGTAAAGTAGACTCCCCGAGGTGTATTAAATAAATATCACTACCTAGAGTTTGTGGTTATTTACCATCCAGTCGGCAGTAACACTGCTGGAGTAATACATTATTTTCCCATTTACTTTGTTCAAATGAAGCCCAAACTATATTTTTATAATTAAAAGTCTAATTGGGAAAACTTTTACACACTCAAAGGATCAAACTTACAAGTAACCAAGTCTTGGCAGAAGACTACTTTTATTAGAAAGTATAGGATTTTCTAGAGATTCACACTATTTTCAAACTTGATAACAACTTCCATCTTACACAATTGTAAACACTTTTATACAAGCAATGACACTAAATTATTATGAACTCACCAGCTTTATGCTGATACTCGTTTTCAAAATTTCTTGTATTCTCAGGTCATCAGTAAACAGGTACAGGTGCAGCTTTTGAGAAGACGAAGCACATATAAGACTCCTCTTTATATTTTGATTATACTTTTTGGTGTCTAACAAACTGTACAGGACACGCTTGTATTTCAATTACTATATTAATGTAATGGATGTTGTTGCTTGTCTTTACTATTATGTATTGTTATGATACTGTACATGACGTCCTCCACCCCAGAACGTATTCTGCCGTTCTCGGTTTTGGGGTGTGACAGATTGGTATCAGAGCTTTGTTTATTGTGAATCAAGTATATCAACCCATAAAAGATATACGAACTATAAACACTTCGGGACTAAAACACTCTGACCAAGAATATATACTTTTAAATACTAAAATATTTAACAAAGTATATATATATATATATATATATATATATATATATATATATACGTCCATTAATACAAAGGATCAGTATCATATTAGAACAGAACAAAAGTATTAAGATTGTTGGACAGCACAACTGGGCTTAGAGACATATATTCCCATCTGGGTGGATGTAGCTTGATCAACTACATTTTCCTAGGAGTGACTAGCATGTGCCTAAGAGTGATTGTGATGTTGCAACAAGTCTAAAAACTTACCCACACTACCACAAGAACGTTAGAACAAGAATACTATAGGAGTATTCTGCATTCTATTAACTACATATATGAGAACTAAAAGGGTCGTTACTAGTAGGGTAATAGTTGCTAAGTGGATACACCACTGTTACATGTGACTAAGGCGCTATAGACTTAGAATCTGTGACCTTTGCTTCATTTCCTGTTCTTGTTCGATTGTGGACTTAGAGTTAGGGTCACTTATTCGAAGGTCTATCCTGCTTCAGTTACATGTAATTGGTATGCACTATGCAAGTATTGGGTCGGCTAATAACGATAAGCTTATAAGTAACCTAGGTTAGTACGTCTATTAACCTTTCTTTCCCCATTCTCGCGTAGATAGCATGGCTGGCTTCTACCATCTTGGCGATTCGTACTATCCAAACCAAGGCATTGGAGGATGGCTCGAGGAAGAGTCAAAAGATGATCACCCGATCCCTTTGGATGATCACCGTGCAGAAGGCTTTTCGGATAGTTCCGACTCCGAACCAAAAGTCAGCAACCTGCCCCCAGTACCTCCAAACCCCAGTCCCACTCCCATGTGGGCAATAACCTTGAACCGATGGAGCGATGAACAGGGTCAGCCTTTACCTTTTAACGAAGACCGAAGCTTCTACAACATAAGAGAGGGAGGTTCGGCGGACCGAGTCTTGCCCATCATGGTCCGAAGGATTGCTAGGAATGTCGAGCAAGGTCAAGCAGCCATTGGCAGAGTTGTGGAGGTTGATGACAACTCTAACCTTAACACTGTCCATATCCGCCAGCTGGAAGAAGCTATGGATAGGACTAGGAGGACCAATGAGGCTCTGCAGCAACAACTAGCTGCATCCCGAGCCGAAGTCAGGGAACTCCGGGCGCGTCAGAGAGCACAGGAATGACATCTTCAAGAAGTTGTGCACCAACTGGCTGATCTGAGGGTTCGCCCAATGGATACCCGTCGCCAGTAGAAGATGTCCACTTATTTCCCTCTTTTGTTTAAGGAATAGCCTTTTCTTTTCTATGCTCGGTAGAGCACTTGTCAGTAAACATTTCTAACTCTGAAAGTACTTTACCTAGACTCCTAGACTGCCAACATTTTCCCTTATGGTTTGATGTAAGACCTACTGTTAGGTCACTTTTCCCGAACTCATGTTACATCATTAATACCAGTAATATTGGCAGTTACCTACTTCATGAGAAAGTTTATGCCTTCGTATTTTTCCTTACTCTGTTTCTATAATTCTCTCTGATAATTGGACTATGTTAATTTAGTCCATGAAACGCTCTCATCATGTTTTCAATTAATTCTTACTATTGTCATCATCTCTATGAACTTTCAGTAAAAGATGCCTCCCCGCAAACGCCCGAACAGAGGCAGACCTGCGACTCAAACTCCACCTCCACCACCTCCTCCTCCGCAGTTCGATCCGGTGTTGTTTCAGACAACTGTGACTGCAACTGTGACAGCAGCCATGGCCCAAATGAATTATGGCGATGCAAGTGGAATCGGAATGGGCACCAACTCCAGACATGGTGAAATCCACCCACGTACGCAGGGGTGCACCTATAAGGATTTCATGAACTGCAAACCGACATTTTTCAATGGGACCGGAGGGATCCTTGCTTTGTCCCAATGGATTGAAAGAACTGAAGCCGTCTTCGAAATGTGCTCATACCCCGAAGAAAGCAAAATAAAGTTCGCTGCTGCCACTTTCATTGAAAGGGCCCTGACATGGTGGAATGGCCATGTCAATTCCCTCTCTTTAGTAACAGCCAGCGCCATGGGCTGGGATACACTAAAGGACATGTTGAGAAGGGAGTACTTCCCTAGAGGTGAGGTTCAGAAACTCGAAGAGGAACTCTGGAACCTCAAGATGAAAGGGATAGACATAGTGACTTATACGGCCAGATTCAGCGACCTGGTAGCTATGTGCCCTAACATGTTCCCTTCTGAAAGCAAGAAAATTGAATGATACATCTGGGGTTTAGTGCCCCCGTATCGAGGAAACGTTTTATCATCACACCCTACAACCTTTGACAGCGCCAAAGAATTGGACCACAGGTTGATTGATCATGAAGTTCCTTCCACTCCATCAACAGCAACAGCAACTGCCACTGCACCGACTAAGACATCCGACAACAAGAGGAAGCGATGGGACCAAAAGAAGAGCAAGAAAACTCAATCCTCTTCCAAAAACCAACAGATTGTGGCTATCCATGCTGCCACTACTCCTGCTACCCCTGTACCAGCAAAATCCTATGCTGGAAACCTGCCCAAGTGCCCAAAGTGCCCCTTCCATCATAACGGACCCTATCGTGAAATGCACTGCACAAATTGCGACCGGAAGGGCCATACCGCCCGGTTTTGCAGGTCTCAACCCAAACCCATTTCTCAGGTCTCCGGCTCGGGAGTAAGCCAGGCCTGTTATGGTTGTGGCGAAGTAGGGCATTTCAAGAAAAACTGCCTAAAAGCTGGGAATGCAGGAGGAACAGGGAGACTACTTGTTATTGGCCACAATGAAGCAGTAGCAGACCCCACAGTAGTCACGGGTACGCTCCTTCTTGATAACTCTTATGCTTGTATCCTATTCGATAGTGGAGCAGAAAGAAGTTTTGTAAACAATAACTTTAGACAATTACTTAAGCAATCCCCGCAACCACTAAAAGAAACATTCGTCGTAGAAATGGCTAACGGAAAGACAGAGAGTTCTAACGAGATCTATATAGGTTGTACCCTCATGCTAGATAATCATTCATTTCCAATCGACCTCATACCAGTATCGATCAAGAGTTTCGATGTCATTGTGGGCATGGACTGGCTGAGTCTCCATCGTGTTGATATCCTATGCTTGGACAAAGCCATCCGCCTAAACCTACCGAATAACGAAACTCTGTTAATCTACGGAGACAAACCCAGTACGAGTCTTCGTATCATCTCGAGTATTCAAGCCCAGAAGTACTTACGTAAAGAATATCGTGCATTCCTTGCACACATTGTCGACACGAGCCAGAAGGCGAAAGATCTAAAAGACTTCCCCATAGTATGCGACTTCCCCAACGTTTTTCCAGAATAGTTACCAGGTTTACCTCCGCAACGTCAGGTCGAGTTCAGGATCGACTTAATTCCAGGAGCTACCCCCGTAGCCAAGTCGCCCTATCGTCTAGCATCTGCTGAGATGCAAGAGTTGTCCGGTCAACTTAACGAACTGCGCAATAAGGGTTTTATAAGACCGAGCTTCTCACCCTGGGGAGCGCCGGTCTTGTTCGTAATGAAGAAAGACGGATCGTTCCGTATGTGCATCGATTATAGGGAGCTCAACAAACTCACGATCAAGAATCGCTACCCTCTTCCTCGTATAGACGACCTATTCGACCAACTGCAAGGGGCGAGTTACTTTTCCAAGATTGATCTAAGGTCTGGGTATCATCAATTACGAGTGCTCGAGGAGGATGTCTTGAAAACTGCTTTCCGAACTCGTTACGGACACTACGAGTTCGTAGTGATGCCCTTCGGACTGACCGACACACCCACGGTATTCATGGACTTAACGAATAGGGTGTGTCGTCCTTAATTGGATCAGTTCATCATCGTCTTCATTGATGACATACTTGTCTACTCTCGGAGTAAGGAGGAGCATAGTGATCATCTACGACGAGTTCTAGAAATCCTACGATCGGAGAAATTATATGCGAAGTTCTCTAAGTGCGAATTTTGGATCCGAAGACTCGAATTCATAGGACACGTGGTTAGCGAGGAAGGAATCTACGTGGACCCATCCAAGATTAAGGCTATTGAGAACTGGTCAGCCCCGAAGACGCCTACGGAAATTCATCAATTTCTAGGCCTAGTTGGATACTATCGCAGATTCATTCAGAACTTCTCTCGGATATCAAAACCCCTTACATCATTAACCCAGAAAGGCGTGGCCTTTGACTGGGAAGAGAAACAGGAGAAGGCATTCCAAACCTAAAACGAGCCTTATGCACCGCACTGATACTATCCCTTCCCGAAGGAACAGAAGATTTTGTGGTATACTGCGATGCGTCCAATCAGGGGCTCGACTGTGTTCTGATGCAACGAGGTAAGGTCATCACCTACACCTCAAGACAGCTGAAGACACACGAGGTCAACTACACCACACACGACCTCGAATTAGGAGCGGTTGTGTTCGCCCTCAAAATCTGGAGACACTACCTGTATGGTACGAAGAGCACGATATACACCGACCACAAAAGCCTCCAACACATACTCAACCAGATGGAGCTCAATATGAGACAACGACGATGGGTCGAGCTACTCAATGATTACGACTGCAAGATTCATTATCACCCGGGAAAAGCCAATGTAGTAGCAGACGCCCTAAGTCGAAAGGAATATTCTGTTCAAAGAGTCAAGTCATTAACAATGACTATCCATTCCCATTGATCCGCACAGATTAAGGAGGCTCAGCTCGAAGCCTGGAAACCTGAGAATGTGGCAGGAGAATCCCTGCGAGGAATGAATAAGAACTTGGAGGTCAAGGGTGACGGACCCTTATATCTCATGGACCGAATCTGGACACCGCGACACGGTGGCTTCAAAGACTTAGTCATGAAGGAAGCCCACGACACTCGGTATTCCGTGCACCCAGGTTCAGATAAGATGTATCTAGACCTTAAAAAGTCTTATTGGTGGCCTAACATGAAAGCAGAGATTGCTACCTTCGTGAGTAAATGCCTTACTTGTGCCAAGGTCAAGGTCGAATACCAGAAGCCATCAGGTCTACTACAGCAACCGGAGATACCTGAATGGAAGTGGGAGCGGATCACTATGGATTTCATAACCAAGCTACCCAAGACAACATGTAGGCTTGATACCATATGGGTCATCGTCGACAGATTGACCAAGTCCGCGCACTTCCTACCCATCAAGGAAACTGATAAGATGGAGAAACTCACAAGAACATACATTAAGGAAATTATACAACTGCATGGTGTTTCTATATCTATTATCTCCAATAGAGATAGTAGGTTTACTTCGAGGTTTTGGCAATCATTGCAAAACCCCCTAGGGACGAGGCTGGACATGAGTACAACCTACCATCCGCAGACCGACGGACAAAGTGAGAGGACTATCCAAACCCTGGAAGATATGTTGCGAGCCTGTGTGATCAACTTTGGTAAGGCATGGGATACCCACTTACCCCTTGTCGAGTTTTCCTACAACAACAGCTATCACACGAGCATCAAGGCAGCTCCATTCGAAGCCCTCTACGGCCGAAAGTGCAGATCCCCTCTGTGCTGGGCTGAGGTGGGTGACACTCAGTTAGCTAAAGGACGAGTTCCTGAAAACGCTCTCACGGGCCCGAAAATCATTCGAGAAACGACCAAGAAGATTGTACAGATTCGCGAACAATTAAAATCCGCAAGAGATCGACAGAAAAGCTACGCAGACAAACGAAGAAAACCTTTGGAATTCTAGGTGGGAGACCGAGTCCTTTTGAAAGTCTCACCCTGGAAGGGCACGATACGCTTTGGAAAGCGTGGAAAGCTGAATCCAAGGTACATAGGGCCTTTCGAGATTCTTGCCAGAATCGGCCCCGTAGCTTACAAACTCAATCTACCCCGCGAACTCAGTAACATACACCCTACCTTCCACTTCTCGAACTTGAAAAAGTGCCAATCCGACGAGACTCTCATAATTCCACTAGATGAGATCGAGATCAACGAGAGCCTCAACTTCGTGGAAGAACCTATGGAGATTATGGACCGAGAGGTCAAACGAATGAAACAAAGCCGCATCTCAATTGTGAAGGTTCGCTGGAACGCCAAGCGAGGACCGGAGTTCACTTGGGAGCGCGATCAAATGAAACTTAAATATCCTCATCTCTTTACTTAGTTGTATTGTAATAACTTAGCTAATTGAATTCTAAATTTCGGGACGAAATTTCCTCTAACGGGGGGATGATGTGACAACCTGAAATTTATTCCGTCACTATAACCCATTTCCGTTAATAAAATATTTTATTATTATCTTCATTAACATTTGGGTTAGACAAATAAATTAATGTTTTTATTTTATTTCATAAGTGTTGAATCGAAATAAAAACACGTGTAAAACCCTCGGATTTATTTGGGAAAAATTTTAGTTTACGACTAAGCCGGATTACGACCATTTAATCGGGTAAAATTTTAAACTCCGTTTAACGTCAGTATTGGGTGGATCCCCACCTGGCCACAAACTCAAACCCTATATAAGGGTTGAGAGGTAACCATGGAAGCTTTTCCCACTCCTTAAGCTCTCTCTCTCTACTCTCTATATAACTCGGATTTTGATCGAAAAACACCTCATTCAAGCTTCAAAATCGTAACTAATCCTTCCTAGCTTGTTTTTTAGCTTAGTATCCATGCAAATTCGTGATTAAATCATCCAAATGCCTCAAAATCATGTGTTTACAGTTGAGGAACACCCTCAAAACCATAAACACCCATAAAGTGGGTTTTGAAGCCCCAAAACCCCTCCAAAACCATTCTAGTGCTTAGCTATGACTTAGGGACTTACATGAATGAGCTTAGAACCTCAAAAACATGTCATAAAAGGGGTAAATATGAGTTTACGGCCCATGAACATTCATGGACCGTAAACACCTCTTCATGGTGTTAAATTGCCTTTAAACACCTCCAAAAGCTTGCAAAAGTGCCTAGAACCTTGTATCCCTTCATGTGATGCACCAAATCATGCAAAAATGAACCACACATGAGTTTACGGACGTAAACCCATGTGTTTACGACAGTAAACTCATCAAGTGTCCTTCATGAGCCGCAAACCCCATTTCCAAGGTCATTCCAAGTCTCGATCACTTCCTAAGCATTGGATTCAACCCTAGAACTTTCCCTTGTGCAATTTAAGATCATTGACCACCCCACCCATGAGTTTACGGCCGTAAACTCATGGGGGATATGGTCTTTGGGCCGTAAACACCCCAAGGGTTTACTCTTGAAGAGTAAACGCCTTATCGAGGTCATACACTCCTTAGATGCAACCCGTATCACTTCCAACACTCGAGATAAGGTGTTTTCGCGCCTCGGAGTGTATTATCTTACTTAATTAGTGGTTCATTGACTAATTAGATACAATTATGTATCACTTCATGTTACATAGGACCCTCACGTGTGTTCAAGCCCTAAATTGACACCTAGAGTCCTACCTAGCACATCCAGGTCTAGTGAGTTCATACCCCTTAATTAACCTTTCAAATGTTTTTAAATGCTTTTATGGGGGGGGGGGAATACAAGTTGAATCCAACAATTTATAGTATCAATCACATGTGCTTTGTAGCTTACAATCATAAAGGATATGTATACTTTTAACCGTTTTGCCATCAAAACTGCTTTCAATGTTTTCAAACTCATTTTCATGTTAATTTGTTATAAAAACTATTTTCAAACTCTTTTAAAACTTCTTATGTTTTTAAAATATATCCACACCAATAGATTTATATAAGTAAGACTTGAAGGACTTAGGACTGATAGCTCGCCTTATTTCCTGTTCTTGTTTGATTGGGGTCTTAGGGTATATTGTTATCTGTCCGACTGTCGTTGAATTATTAGTTATATATTGTATGTATTTGTGTTGGATATGAATATCTTCACTCAGTTCAATACTTTTGGGTATCCAAGAATGACTGCAACATGCTAGTTAACTATAATAGGTACAGTTAAGGTTTACCACGCCTCACTACCATTACTAGGATACTTACCACGGTTAGTACTATTATGAGTCTCTACATGATTAAGTACTATACAAGAAGAATACTATATACTATACAAAAGAACATTAAATACATCATACCGAGAAGCACACTATACACTAATACAAGAAAACATACTAAAACAGAATGTGATGCACTATTCCTTTATACGGCACTTTACTGCGCCTTTACCGTGTAACCTTAGTCTCCTGGAGGGAGAGCGGGCTCTACGTGTATAGATCTATACAGGGCGGACACTCACACATCCCGACTGCTAGCTACAGTCCGAGCCGACTAGGCCTAGGGATGATAACATGCTACCACACTACGTATGACCTGGAAGGTCATGATACATTCAATCGTTTATCCGCATGGTTACATACAGATTCACATTCGGAACCCTAAATTAACAAATTACGAATTAAAGGTAAAGTAGACTCCCCGAGGTGTATTAAATAAATATCACTACCTAGAGTTTGTGGTTATTTACCATCCAGTCGGCAGTAACACTGCTGGAGTAATACATTATTTTCCCATTTACTTTGTTCAAATGAAGCCCAAACTATATTTTTATAATTAAAAGTCTAATTGGGAAAACTTTTACACACTCAAAGGATCAAACTTACAAGTAACCAAGTCTTGGCAGAAGACTACTTTTATTAGAAAATATAGGATTTTCTAGAGATTCACACTATTTTCAAACTTGATAACAACTTCCATCTTACACAATTGTAAACACTTTTATACAAGCAATGACACTAAATTATTATGAACTCACATGCTTTATGCTGATACTCGTTTTCAAAATTTCTTGTATTCTTAGGTCGTCAGTAGACAGGTACAGGTGCAGCTTTTGAGAAGACGGAGCACATATAAGACTCCTCTTTATATTTTGATTATATTTTTTGGTGTCTAACAAACTGTATAGGACATGCTTGTATTTCAATTACTATATTAATGTAATGGATGTTGTTGCTTATCTTTACTATTATGCATTGTTATGATACTGTACATGACGTCCTCCACCCCAGAACGTATTCCGCCGTTCTCGGTTTTGGGGTGTGACAGAGAGAGAGAGAGAGGGAAAAGTAACGGATTTATGGACGAAGGGCAAACCCCGAGGCACGATATCATCTTTGAAATCGATGGGTCTTTTGGATGATGGGACGTCTTCGGTGGGGGAGGTTGGCAGCCTCGGACCTTTGGTGGGAGACATTGGTGGAGATGGATGAAGATGTAAGGACGTTGGTTTCAAACCCATCTGACCCACCAGGGAAATCATTGATCTCAATTCCAGTTTTTCTGATCTGGGATTTTCTCTTTTCTTTCTTGATGGTCTTCCTTAACTTCCCCGTTGGTCGTGGTTGATCTAAGTTTTCTAGGGTTAGGGCTACCTGTGTGTGACAGAAAGGTGGATTGTATCTTTGGTGGAGAGGATGAGAATTGGTTTAATGGAGGCTGTTGTGAGAAGATTAGGGTAAGGTATAGTGTAATGCGTATTTGATTGGTTAGATGCTTAATATTATTGTACATGAGGTAATACATATTGTACCTCTTAATTTTCAAGAAAGAGACAATATGTTAAATAATATAGTAAAGATATATACTAGCCGTTTACCCGCGCCAAGCGACGGGTGCAAATAGTTTGTTTCGGAAGATAGTTTTAATGCGGCAGTTAGTTTCATTTAGGTGTGAGGTAGTTCCTTACGGCCTTTTGGCGGACTGTTTTGTGTTAGATAGTTTATTTCAACGGATAGTTTCTAGGTAGGTGTTTGGATCATTTCAACCAACATTGTATATGAATATAAAGATAACGAACCATCATCTAGGCATACGACATCGAAAGGTTAAACACGACTGAGGAGCAGTGGCATCGTCTAGGTTTTCATATAAAAGATGGATGGTGGTGGCTGTGGAGCAATGACAAATTTGAGGTCCTGGTTGTTAGTGGATGTGGAATTTTGTAGTTAGTGCTTCTAGGAAACAAATTTGGGTGAGGGATTGCAACAGAGTACAGGAGGCAAAGAAAATGTGGTGGGATTGGATTTTGTGGTTAGTAAACAAATAAATAGAATCAATACACATAGTATATAACATAAGAAAAATTGTACCACCAGATTGTATCTTCAAATCATTTATAATAGGCTTAGGTAACAAATCAACAACCAAGGTTAAAGACTTTAGATAGAGATATGACTGGACTTCACCAAAGATGCAGAAAGTCAAATAGAATCTATGGAATTAACACAAAAATTAGTCAAAAACTAAAAAAAAATTATTAAAGCTGTATAAAATAGTACAAATCCTCAAACCATTTAAGTGACAAACCTTAGGTTGGACACCAAAAATAAACCATTTTTAGTGCTGCAAAGCAAGGCCAACCTGCTCCCTGCAAAAGGATAAACCATGCCTCTAAAAAATCAACTAACTACAACAGAAATGGAGAGTAACCCCCTCCCATAGTGAAACAATCAAAGTAGTTGTAGAATCGAACCTTTCACTTAATCAAGCACCATATCTGGAGCATTAATCTCTTTTCTTTATGGCTTAACAGGCCAACAATTTCTTCTCCTCTTTATTGTTGCTTGACGTCGATCCATTGAACACATTTCTTGGTCCCTTATCAAAGATAATTGCATCCTAAAGTCAAGAATGAATTAAAGAAGCAAAATATAGCTTAAATCATAATGAAGTTCAAAAATAGAGAGAAATAGATTTGTCTTCCCCATAACTTTTTCCTTTAACCTACAAATCCATAGTTAAAATAAAAAAGAAGGGAAAAAATCGAAATTAATGAAACTTTATAGAAATAGACAGAGAAGTTTGTGTGGAGAAGGTACCAGATCTGTGGTCGAGGGTGTGAGTGGCAGAGAATGGGCTTCATATTTGTCACCTCCTCTGATTTATATACTTCCACAGTAATTTGAATCAGACCTTTGGTTTTAGAAAGAGAGGAAACATATCTGCAACAAAACCTATAAATTGTTTACAATTGCATAGGCGTGAGAAAGGGGAGATGCAAAAATTTGATTTTAAATTTTTAATCTTCAACTTTGACTCTTCTGAGAATGGTGTAGGAATCCGTCTGTTGTTGCGAGTTTTCTAAGAGGGTGCATGATTCCTAAATCAACATATGACCATAGAAAAAGATATCAATCGCTTGATGATGTCGACCTGCAGGTTATCAAAACTAAAGCTTCAACAAAAGCAAAACTACATGTTTTTACAGGGAATAAGCTTACCTTTGAGAAGAGAAAGCAATCGATATGATGTCGACGTCCAAACCATTGTTATGTCTGCATATTTTTGTGTAATTCTAGAGGCTACCAGGAAGAGATGAAGATATTAATTTTTTATAGAAGAAAAACTTACGAAATGAGCAGAATACGAGATTTCAAATCAATTCTTGGTCTTCTTTCCATGATGGGTTTTTGTTATCTTTGGTAAGGATTAAATATTAGTCATTTTGAAGAGATAAACACTAAATAATTGTACATAACGTTATATTTTTTATCTCTTAAATTTTAAGAAATAATGAATATGTTTAATATAATAGAATAGAATATATAAAATCTACAACCTCAAAATAAGAATAACATTAAAGAAATATTTTTCTACAAAAGTATATATCATTAGTCTTAAATAAAAGTGTATATAATATATAACACATAGTATAATTTTACATAATCAGTTAGTAGCAATTCCTACCTAAAAAATGGATTAACTTTTGTTAAATACGATGCAATAACAAAATCAGTTAGTAGCAATTCCTACCTAAAAAATGGGTTTCATAGAAACAAAGAAAAAAGAAGATTATTTATCTCATCTCGTATAATAAGTATAGTGTCGTAATATATATTTTTTAATATAACATGCTTATATTTTTAAATTAAGTTAGATATAAATTTTGTTTAAGATGTTAAAAAAAAAAAAAAAAAAAACGTGAAATATATAAAATTGTTTTAATGTTAAAATAACAGTAAAATTAATAATATTACAAGCAATTCATGATCTTCTTTCCATGATGATTTTTGTTATCTTTGGGAAGGATCAATTATTAGGAGATTAACGTTAAATGATTATACCTAATGTTATATTTTTTGTACCACTTAAATTTTAATAAATGATGAATATGTTTAATATATATATATATATATATATATATATATATATATATATATATATATATATGCGGTGCGGTTTAAACCGCGACTTTGAATTTGTAAACCGCAAACCGCACCGCAAAAGTTCTAAACCGCATTATGCAGTGCGGTGCGGGCGGTTTATACGGTTGGGTACACACCCCCTACTAATAATATCCACCTAATAAGAACTCAAAAGAAGAACATGCGAAGGAGTCTCGTCATTTTCTACATTTCACATTGGGAAGTATTTTATTATACAATAGCATGTCAATGGAAAATATATAAGGTAAATAAATGAAGCATATACCAAACAATATAAATGTACAGATTAAATTTAAAGAGTGAAAAGAACCTAATTAGCTTTGACCTATTTGCATATTATTCTTCATTTTTATGTACTCTAGACTCTAGAGTCTAGATAACCAGAATGTGGAAATAATATTCTTATCTAGGTCAAACATGTCAAAAACATATACAAAATCATGAAGCATTTACTAAACTTTGTAAATGTATAAATTGAAAGAGAGAAAATACCTAAATAGTTTTACTTATTTGTTTCTTTTTTGTTTTTCACGCACTCTAGATAACCATGTGTGAAAATAATATTCTTATATATATCAAACATTTCAATTAATCAATAACTTAAAGGGTATAAATTGAAGATGTTGATTATTTAAGTTGTATAAGTTGAAATGGTCGGGTGATTTCAAATTAATATGGTTCAAACCATATTCAGTCTCCATTTTATATATATATATATATATATATATATATATATATATATATATATATATATATATATATATATATATATATATATATATATAAATAAACGGATGTAAATGAACATACAAGATTATTATTCATATTAACGGATGAAAAAACTTTTTCATGTCCTTTCATTTATTTAAATAAACGAACTTCTTGTTAAATGGTCCATTAGCCTTAATTAACAAACATATTTGAAGGGCTTGCTCTATTTTTTAATGTCAACCAAACATGACTATAGAATCTAATAATTCATTCGATTATCTAGCTCATTATCCCTTAATAAATAATAAATCACCCTCACAAACCGAAGTTTTTGATTTCTTATGACCCAACGTAATAAAAAAAATTATCACACCCTTCCCATAACAACAATCTATCTAACAAAGTTGCTCTGTTAGCAATGTTATCAATTAAATTTGTAGCCCGACACATGTTTTGAACCGCAATATTTATAAAAGCATGTAGAATTAATAATGTATTATTGTAAATATTGTACGAAGGCTAGGGACAAAATTGGACAGGACGGAACTAGACATGACATGACAAACATTCTAAGTCTATTTTTGATGATAGGGGCATTCATGTCTTTTTCACAAACACAGATTGAGAGCAAGTTTGTGTCCCACCTTTTGAACAAGACTTAAATTGCAACTTTTGTCTCATTGACCGGTCCGAGTGCTATGCATGCCAAATGCACAACAAGGTCACTTGTCTTGTCCTACATAACAAGCTGGGACAAAAGGAACTCAAAGTTTGGAGGGAAAAAAATTAAAAAAATTTACATGTTGTTCATGTCTCTTAGCTGCATACTAATCCATATATGTCTATAATACCTATCCTACCCCTGGCATTGTGTAACAGTAAGGTTGGTCGTTGGTCAACATGATGACATGAGTCATTAGGATTGTGCCATTTTGTCAACCAATCAAAGTTTTGCATGATGATGATGATGATGATAGCCAAACAAAGCATGATGGAAGTAGATTGCTATTCCATGAGTTCAACATATTTACGTGGTTTGGGTGGCAGTTTTAGTAGCCTGATCAACTCATATGTTCGTGTGTCTCTTCCACTATAAAGGCAAAGATCCACTGGGGTCAACCCTTCCTATATACACCATCACAAAAACTACATTTTAGATGTTTTTTTTTACTTAAATGAACTTAATAAAACAATACTTAATCCATTGTTTCTTTATACAAAAATTAGTTAAAGAGTAAATTACACGAATGGTCCCTATGGTTTAGGGTAATTTACGTATTTGGTACCTAACTTATTTTTTTAACTCGGAAGGTCCCTACTGTTTGTTTTTGTTACGCGTTTGGTCCCTATCTCACCTAAAAAGACTATTTTGCCCTTGATTTCTTAACTTATTTAAATAAACACAACCCCAACCTCAACCCCCTCACATTAACATACCTACCATATAATATTCCCTATTTAAATAATAGTCTTTTTAGGTAAGACAAGGACCAAACGTGAAACAAAAACAAAAAGTAGGGACCAAACACGTAACAAAAACAAACATTAGGGACTTTCCAAGTTAAAAAAAATAAGTTAGGGACCAAATGCGCAAATTACCCCAAACCATAGGGACCATTCCTATAATTTACTCTAAGTTAAAAGTGTAACGTTGTAATAAAAAGAAACAAAAGTAGGATGCTATAATTAATAACTAGTAAGCAAAATATGGATTTTTAGGGTAGAGTGAGTACTTGGTTTTTAAGGGTCTTATCAGCTTTCTTGATCAACAAAAGCCTCACCACATCAGTTCTACGCGATTGGACAGCTAGATGCAGTGGGGTCCACCCGTCCTAATATAAACAAAACAAGAACATTTCCAAATGAATGAAAAACAAAGCAACCTAATGAACATAAAGGCCGTGTTTGTTACACTGTATAAGACCGGACAAGATTTATAGGACTACTTTTTTGATAATGAAGATGACAAGGGCATTTACGTCTTTTGCACAGACGAGCGATCAAGAAAAAATCTCAGCCCCACCTTTTTTGGTGGAACAAAAAATTACAGTCTGTCTCATTGACATCAGTCTCAGTCTAAACGCAGTATAACCTGTCATGTCATGTCATATGTAACAAACAGGGCTAAAGTAAATAATAATATTTCAACATACGTTATCTTGGAGGTTTATATCCACATTATAAAGTAAAAGGATTTTTATCATTTGAGTTGATGCAGTGCGTACAGCATAATGCATAAGGGTAGCCCCATCCTGTTGTCATCATACCAAAAAGACCAAATTATTATTCATATATAATATATAATATACAATTTCCTTCGATAAAAACATATTCATTTTAGGTTTATGCTTACTTTGTCACGAACAAATGGATTAGCTGAATTTCTCAATAGATAATTACAAATGGCATGCTTTTTGCCAAGTATTGCTTTGTGAAGTGCTGTGAGTCCCTCCTGCAAAAGAAAAATCACAAAAAGACGTAAATACCCTCCTTATCCTCGTTATATCAAAAATAGTCCTAGATAACTTGTTAAAAGTAATAAAAAAAAGGAAAAAGGAAAAAGTCATCAGTTTTACCTGATTGGGGACGTTGATATCTACATTGTATTTCATCAAAGTGTCAACAAGGTAAAATTCTCCTGATGCAGCAAGAGTGTGTAAAGGTTGCCATTTATCCTGTTTAAAGAATCGTCTCCATTCGATTAAACTTGCAACAATTTCCTTTTCATATGTGCCATGAAAATTGCAATTTCTGAAAGTTTTCATGTTAAATTAGTATTATGTAACAAGAAGCTTACAGAGGTCGCAGTCGCCAAATCAGGAGTCCGCCTATTCATAAGGACTTTCTCCTCCTTTGAAAATAACTTACGAGGACCTAATCATGGTTACAATAACACAAATTCGTCTTCAACTCATGGAATTATATGTAAGAATCCAGCATTATAGAAGTGAAATTTGAGTACTATTGAGCCAATTTTAGTGGGAATGTTATAAAATTACCTTCTGGATCTTTGGCAGCTTCAGGATCATACATGCCGGAGTTCAAGTATCGTGAAATATCCTCCAAATTCCGGCCATACACGGCCATTTTAGGGTTCCTAGGGGTCACTCTAATGCCCCTGGTACCTTCACCCTCGTCAATTTCATCTTCGGTGTCATCACCTTCGTTCTTTTCCACCAAAAATTGAGGATTATCCAACACAACTGGCTTCAATTCCCTTAGTTTTGCAGCTTTGTACTCTTTCATACTCTCATACCCCATCGGTATAGGTTTTAACCCGTCTTTCCTCTTCTGTAATCTGCTCCCGAATTCCATTTCCTGGGCCATCTTTCTCCTCTCTTTCTTCGTGATATTAATCTCTGTCTGAACGTCTTTCCAGTTCGCTGGAACCAAATCCTCCGGTTGAACCACGATTTTAGTAACCCTTTTGGAGGGTTTGGGCGCTTCAAGCTGAATTTCGTTTTGAATGAAAGGGTCTTCGAATATGCCTTCTTCAAAAACCAAGCAGTCTCCGAGTACTTGTTCATCTTCTTCTTCTTCGTATCCTTCGTCGTCTCTGTTGACGTTGGTGTATGATTGTTGCTGGGGGTGGTGGCGGAGGGAGAATTGAGGGAATGATAAAGTGGGTTTACGGAAGAACAATGGTTGGGTTTTGTGGTGGGATTTAGATAGGGAAGTAGAAGAGGTGGTTGGAAGGAGAGGGGAAATGGTGGTTTGCTGGTGGAGTTGGGGGTTTAACAAGAACATTGTTTGTCTCCGGTGCCGGCGGGAAGAGCCGGTGAAGGGGGAGTTTTCACTTATCTACTTCTATGTTTCGACACTTCGGCAAAACAATGCCAAAAGGAAGAGTTTGGTATTATTATATATATATATATATATATATATATATATATATATATATATATATATATATATATATATATATATATATATATATATATATATAGGTGGGTTCAATTGAAAAAATAAAAAAGGTTGAAAATAGGGGAATCAATGTAAACATAAAAAGATACGGTGACAAACTTATAAATATATTAATAACTTTCAATCTCAAATACGTAACTATAGAGAATTCAATAACAGTTCGTTCATCATCAAAATTTCTCATCCAACATTCAACAATCATCCAGATTTCTTCAACTAAACCATCATCAATATCATCCAGTGTTAATCAATCATCGATATTCGTGGCTGGGAGGTTTGCCGTTTAAGACAGATTCGCAACCCAAATTCATCGATTTCTTTATTGAATACTCCGAATGTTCGTAGCTTGCAAGCATTTGTTAAACTTCATAACAGATTTGGAACTGGAATTTCCCAGATTCGCAAACGAAATCAGTTGGAATCGGAATTTCTTTGCTATTCATGAAATTAGAATCGGAGTTTTGGACTCGCAGTCACAGTCGACATTGAAGGACTCAGAATCGGTACTTACAGGTTCCCAATCAGATTTTCGGAAATCAAAATCAAAATGAGAAATCGAACAGACATAGGATGTCACATCTGAAGTCGAAATCAGAAGTATATGATGATTTGGAATTGATAGCTTGATGTTTTTAACATTTATAAAATAGTTAACTTGTATGCACTCCAACTGTTTGATGAAATGCATAAACTAAGTTACCATATTATATTCACATATGAATATGTTTTCTCACCTGAATCAGTATATGATTATTAACAACACAAAACAAATATGCAAGTCTGTATGTTATTCATATGTGAATAACATATGAAAATTATATATATTTGTCAAAATACCTTCTAATATTCATAAGTGAATATATTCACAAGTGAATATACCTTGTAATATTCATATGTGAATATACTATGTAATATTCATAAGTGAATATATCATCTAATATTCACAAGTGAATATACAATATAATATTCACATATGATATACCATGTAATATTATGTAATATTCACATATGAAATATCATTTAATATTAATAAGTGAATATACTATGTTAATATTCACAAGTGAATACATCGTCAAATATTTAAATATGAATATGGTATGTTTATTATATGTTATATTCATATATGAATGATACTTAATTTGTAAAAAAAATCATACTTTTTATTCATAAGTGAATAACAAATGTACTGTAATAAAACCTGATGCATTTTTATTCACTTATGAATAACGATAGCTGAAAATATAAAAAAATAATAATTTTTTTATTTTATCTTAAAACTATATCAATATGGATGTCTATTTGTAGAGAATAAAAAATCATGAATTTTGGTATATTTAAAATCATTTTTTGATAAAAATAATTTCTAAAAATTAAAAAAAAAAACGAAAAAAACTATGTTTTTGTATATATTAAGCTAATGATTAGCATAGTTTAAGGAAATATGTTTTGTTGGAAAAACATGTCTATTTATTTCCCATTTCCGCTGGTACGACGGAGGCTTTTGCGGCAAAAATAAATGAGGGGCTGACAATGATTCCCCAATTCTCAACCTTTTTTTTTCTCAATTGAACTCTCCTATATATATATATATTAAAGTTGTGTTAAAAGATAATATTGAGCTTTTGTTTTTTTTTTCCTTCTAAAATGGTCCTTCAATTATATTAACCCATATATTAAAGTTGTCTTCCAACATGAATAGTAAGGTTGAGTGTGTTTTGGCAGAAGTGGTCCTTGTATTATTGTTGGATTGGTTATTTTTTGGGGGGTTTCTGTGGAAATATCATTAGGTTTATTTGTATTTGATGTTTATCTTTGTGTTTCTGGATCCTTCTCCACACTTCCCTTCGTATCGTCCTGATGAAAACCATTTAACCCACCGTCGGCCTCACCTCCGTTACTCATCGTCATATAGCTTCTTCTTCTGAGAATCGTTCGGTTCAACTTCTACAATATGAGCAACCTCTTCTTCGTCTGCTCATCGGCTAACATATTTGTTTGGGTTCCCTATGTATGCGGAGGAAAACGAAGCGAGCAGCAGTTGATTCAATCAATCGACTCCCACGTTCTGCATCTCCACCTCCCACCAGTATTCGATACACTTTGATGGTGCTTTCGCCGCACCTCCAATCGATTCGACACCTCTAGCCGATTCCATCTCAAGTTTCATTAGATTTGATCCTCGAATGTTGAAATTCCATCACAACCGGCCAGTTCCTTTGGTGGAGGCGAGTCCGACCAGGGTTTTTCACCGGGCGAAATTTCTTTTCAATTGACTTGGGTTTCTCGACTTAGATACTTTATTATCACCAACCTAGAAAAGAAATCAAGGTGACCGTTGAGGTTTCCAAAAGTCCTTGACTTTTATGTTTGTTTTGGTTATATAAACGACTCTCAGTGATTTTGTGCTTGTCTCTAGCCACCAAAGACAAATTCTTCGCTTTTGCTCTGAGTTCTTCCAGACGTTCGACACGGTATGCTTCATCCTTCACCTTGTTTTTCTTATCTTCCTTCTTTTGAAGCATACAATCACTAGCCATATGATTTGCATCGTAACAATAGTGACAGTCAACTCCAGAATCTCCTTTGAGCTTCTTTTCGATCTTCAATTCCTCAGCCTTCACATCATTCTTCTCATTCTTCTTCTTCTTCTTCTCATCAATTACAATTTTAGTTGCGAAGTTTTCTTTTCCATCACTAGTTTTCGACTTTGGATGAAAAGGTTTCTTGAAAAACTTCTTTACTCTATTGTTGGAGTAAAATGTAACTGCCTCATCATCAGAGTTCATCAAAAATCCTTCGTTATCAGTTTCTTCCTTCTCAACCGATTCCTTTTCAGCAACTTTCAAAACTAAACCAAGTAGACCTCCAATATTCATTTTCGACTCCGCTGCAATTTCATTAACTTCTCCCTCATGAGTTTTTAACAAATTGTATAGATCATTCAGAGTAGATGTGTCAAAACTTTGTTGAATCTTCACCATCAGACTAACATTCCTCCATTCTTTGTGAAGTCCCATGATGAATGTGAGGTTAAACTCCATAGTTGATCGTGTAATCTCATTCTTGTTGCACTTGTAGATGACTTCGTTCAAGCGATCATAATAACCTTCAGCGGATTCTCCATCCTTCTGTTTGAACTCTTTCAACTCAATCAAGCAATGCTTCACTGAATTGATCATTGTCTTTTCACTCCCTTGAAACTTCTCCTTGAGAGTATTCCATATTTCTTTAATAGATTTACAACTATGAACATAGTTGTAAACAACAGGAGGAAATGCTCCACGTAGCTCTCTCATACACCTCTTGTCATGTTTCTTCAGTCTATCTTATTGATCAGTAACACTCTAAGTAGAAGTAGATGAACCAAGGCTTTGAACATTTGAAGGAGGAAGAACATTTCCTGTGATACATTCCCAAAGCTCTTCATCAAGTCCATTCAGGTAATCTTCCATTCGATCAGCCCACTGATCATAATACTCCGAAATGAGCATAGGAATCTTTGTTGGAGATCCTAGAAAATGAGAAAACGATGTCATGGTGTTCATGTTGAAATTCGCCATGGATGTACTGATGAGAATTCAGAAAAACTTTGGGAATTTGGAAACGAATAGATGAATTGATCACAAATTTCAAATCGATCACCCAATTCAACAATTATGTTGCAGAATCGAATCACAACTGAAGATCAAGGATGATTTTCAAAACCAAAAAGTGTGGAAACTTTTGAATCAAAAATACGATTCAGAAAACTTTTGATTAAGAACAAAAATCAGATCATTGCAGTATGATTCCTGCTCTGATACCAATTGTATAAGTGTTTTAATCAAGTGTATGAACGAAATCAAAGATGTAATGGAATATAAACACCGAGAGTAAATACGATCTGGTTTAGCTCATTTATATTTTCAGGTTACAGAGAGAGTGTAGACAGAATACTTGGAAATTTTTCTATCTATCTCTAAGTACAACTCCTATTTATAGGAGAATTAGAAAGTATACAAAAAATACTAAGGACTAGACAACACAGTTTCGAAACTTAAAATGCCTTAGTAAATAGATAACATGATGGGTTTTATACAAACAATCCTATGCATGCAACCCTAGAGTTGGATCTATGTTTTCACTATTAGTTATACAACTTTATGAACATAAAAAGAAACCTGACATGCTAGTACTATTTTCGAAATCCACATATAAGAATACAATACATACCTTTTTTTGTTATATAGTAATAACAACTAGTTCCTTGAATCTCCTTAGCTTTGAAAGCAAGTACCACAAGTGTAGTATCTCTAATGGCTCACAAACACACTAGGTGAAAGGATGAATATGGGAGAGAGGAGAGAAGGGTATCTTGCCCTAGAATTCATCCCTTTTAGGGTTTCCCAAAGCTTGGACGAAATCTGAGTGCCTTAGGGTGCTATTTATACTTAAGGCTAACTTGGGTTTCAAGGTGTAAACCCTAATCCCTTAGCTTAGGGCCTAAGCAAGTCCATGGACTCTTTTCCTTAAGCCCTTGGACGAAAACTCCTAGATCCTTCTAGGATTTTCGTTCAAGCCTTAATAAATGTGATCCAATGGCCCAAAGCCTCAACTATTGAATAATTACAAAATAACCCCTGCACTTTCAGTTAGTTCCTTTAATCCCAAAATTAATTTTAAATTAATTTCTGATTAAATACTAATTAATAATATGATTCCAAATTAATATATTATTCATATAATATATTAACAAATCACATTTATACCCTAGTTTATTATTCTTAACAATAAACCAGCCTCTCTCCTCAACAATCATCATGTCTAGTCACCAGTGTGAAGGCAACCCAAAAGGACCATGCACAATCGGGTCAAGTACATACCAAAATAGTTATGGACTTAGACACAAATTCAACAGTCTCCCACTTGGATAAGTCTAATAACTATTATGCGTATGACTTCAAATCCTGATTGGCAATCGCAGCTTTCAAAAGCCGCTGTCAACTCTGATCTTATCAGAAGCGTGTCCTTTAGATAAGGGATCATATATTCCTCCATTCTTGATATCGTATAGATGTGAGACATGGATTGAAATCATTCTCTTAGTCTATGTGTTGTTTCCCGATTTCCGATTTATGACAACTGACAACAGACTACAATTGAACACATCAAATTAGTCCCGGCTTGGGCAAGCACTTAGGGTGTCATCACTAAATCATCGAGGGGCCCACAAATATCGTTTTTATCCCACTTTGGAAAAAGGAACGGATAAACTTCGACTCAGTGCTTGCTTGTACTCACTCATCGAATCACACACAACAATAAGTTTTATAACACCAAGTTACTGGTGCGTTTACTTATCATCAATGTGCAACTGACCAGCAAATAAAAACTCACACGTCTCGGTTTCAAGAATATACAATATTATCGACTCACAATCACTCGTGATAAAATCCATGAAGTGATTCTTGTGAGCGTAGGTTTAATCCAATGCTCAAAATCATATTCATAAGCACTCATGAACGTCGCAACAAACCTTTGTTATGTCTAATACACTTTAGACATTCTACAAACCAATTCATGACAGTCTTCATTCATACCTACTTCCAAACTATGAACGATTATGGACCATTCGAATAATTTGATTATTCTAAAATAATTAATTATTCAGGAAGTCAAAACATGCAAAGTGAAACACAAGAATAATACTAATCCTATATGGTCCCAAACCTTTGAGTATAAATAAAACACCTTTTATTTTTCACCATATCGATTACTCATTATTTGTTGTTTTGGTTAATTAACTTATTACTTGAATTATTACTACAATTGTCCCATGCTCTTAGCATGCACACAATGTTTACTTATGGTCCTTACTTTGTGAAATAGATCAAATGAACACATTTCCAATCGTACTCATTTCACAACTCCCAATCCTTATCATAAGTATAAGAATATCAAATTCTTGCCACTTATAGAATATGCTAGATTCTAACATTTTATGCAATGATCCTTTCGTAAAGTCATAGCTCAAAATCATCAAGACTTGGCCAATCTCTATTAGAAACAATTCTATAGATATGATGTCTCTCACTCAAAGTACATTCCTTTGAACATCCTTCTTGCATAAAAGTTTCTAATCTGGACATAGATTCTCAATATCCAACTCCCAATATGGAAACATTTCCATATTTGCCATATGACAACTCATTTTTAATAAAATCTTATCTATTCATAATAATTTCGATATGGTCCATCCAATACCATACTTCCAACTACTCACAAGCAACCAATCTTCAGCTAACTTTGGATCTTCCTTTGATAGTTGTTTAATTATTTTAGTCAAAACCGATTCTAGTCCTTTTTCCCTCTTAATGCGCTCCATTTGGAAAATTTTAGAATGGTCAAATATTATAGCATTTGCAATCGATCCTAAACCCGAAGCATATGGGACACGATGCATAATGTCTTACATAAAGATATGATACTTTATCAATCTTCTGCCATAATATTTTATGTGTCACGTTCTCATAATTCAAACTATGAAGAGGGATGTCGTAATCATAATCGAAATTTGAAAACACACTATGTATCCTTGACTAAATTTATTAACATTCCACAATCTAAGCCTTTAGATTTAAAATGAAGCATAATATTCTCTCCCTTAATTTTAGCAAAACAACTTTTCAACCCTTACGGCTTTGCAAAGTATAACTCTTGTTTTCTATAGTTAATATTGCTAACTTGCAACCTATCATAATTACATGCTCCCACTATCATGATGATTATTATCATATAAGCATACCACTTATGCTCCCACTAGCTTTGACATGTATTCAAAAAACAGCTTATTAAATTTCTTAAGTTCATATTTCTAATACTTGATCTAAGCTTCTTAAACTTATACACATTTTTCGTAGAAAGCTCACATGTGTGTCTATACAAATTCAGAACTTATGTTACTAAGTCCCAAATGTTCAGACTTAATTTCCAAATCTCACAATTTGAACTATGGAAAGGGATGCCGTAACTGTAACACCCAAAGTTTTGAAGACCAAGAAAGGAAAGAAAACCCTAAGTTTAGGGGTCGACTTGGCGAGTCCAAGGAGGGACTCGGCGAGTCCGAGCGGGATCCGGGTTGGGGAGTAAGTGACCGACTCGGCGAGTCGGCCAAGGAGACTCAGCGAGTCTGGTCTGTGCGAGGAAAACCCTAATTCTGGGAGTTGTATCCTATTTAAAGGGAGTTATGTCCCTCCCTCAGCCTCCATATCATCCTGGAGAACCTGTAAACCCTAGATTTCGTGGGAGCCTCCATCATTTGAGAGAAATAGCTTTGGAGGAAGGAAATCTTGGAAGGAAATTGAAGATCAAGAAGGTTGCTTCAAAGGAGAGGTGTAGATCCGAGATCTACTTCAGTTTGTGTTCTTCTTGGAGGTATTAAGCTGCCATTTTTCCCTTCTTTGCATCTAGATCTATTTTGTTATGAGATTTGGGGATTTTATGCCATGCTTAAGAACTATTTCGAGTTAGAAGCCTAGATCTGAAGTTGCTACTTCAGATCTGAGTGTATCTTGGCCTAGAAGGTCATAAAGCATCTGTTATTGGGTTGATAGTGAAGCCTCTTTGTCTTAAACCCTAGTTTGGATTGTTTTAAGCCTAGATCTCTTGATCTACACGTAAAGTTTGCCACTTTACGTGGGGGATAGGCCTTAGAAGTATGGATCTATGAGTTGGAAGCCCTGTTTGGCTCGAAAAGCCACTGCATGGATTAAGGACTGAATAGACTCGACGAGTCCTTTGAGTGGACTTGGCGAGTAGTATGAAGATGGAAACGAACTCGACGAGTGGGATGAACAACTCGGCGAGTCTGTTGAAGATTGCCTTGGACTCGACGAGTCTGTTCATGGACTCGGCGAGTCAATTCGCGACCCCCCCAAACCCTTCGAGTCAAGGCTCAGATTAGTGAGTTGTGTGGAAACTCAGCGAGTTGGTCAAGTCAGGACTCGGGAATAGTTGACTCGGCGAGTCATGGACTGACTCGGCGAGTCGAGTCGTGAATAGAAAGACCCTGAGCATATGAACTCGGTGAGTCATTAGGTGGGCTCGGCGAGTAGGGTTGACCTGGAAGGTTGACTTTGACCAGAGTTGACTTATTTGACTTTTAGAGGACTGTCAGACTAAGTATCATACTGATATTGGTAGCTCGGAGAGCTGAAGGAGCAGCGGCTCGAGGGATTGTCGATCAGCAGCCAGAGGACTATCGGCAGAGCTCAGCAGTTCAGGTGAGTTTCCTTCCAGTAGGAACGAGTCTAAGCCACAATACCGGCCCGTTCAGTTAGTAGTAGTTTCCGGACTTCGGTCCGATGCAATAGTTAGTATGTTTGATGCCTTCGTGGCTCAGACAGGATTTATGTGTTATGTGTTATGTATTCCGGGCAATAGCCCGATGCAGTATGCAGTATATGTGTTTATGCTAGTTGATATGTTATGCTATGCTATGTTCAGTCAGCTTCCGGACTTCGGTCCGATGCAGGGGACAAGGTCCCAGTCAGTTTCCAGACTTCGGTCCGATGCAGGGGGCAAGGCCCCAGTTAGTCCGGACTTCGGTCCGATGCAGGGGACAAGGTCCCAGTTAGTTTCCGGACTTCGGTCCGATGCAGGGGGCAAGGCCCCAGTTAGTCCGGACCTCGGTCCGATGCAGTGGGCAAGGCCCAGTATGTGCTTTATATGTTATTGCATGGTATGTGGTAGATTGGGGGAGCTCACTAAGCTTCGTGCTTACGGTTTTCAGTTTTGGTTTCAGGTACTCATTTTTCAAAAGAGGAGCTCGGGAAGATTGCAGTGCACACACCATAGACAGTTAGCCTGGGAATGTTTGACTCTGATAATGAGATTATGTTTTGAATTTAATACTCGAAAGTTATGTTACGACGTATGATACGTTTTTATAAATATGGCTTATTACTATTTTAAAACGAAATTTTCAGACTGTATTTTTGGGATGTTACAGTAACCATAATCGAATTTGAGAATACAGTTTTCACAATTGCTATCTTTTTAAAATCTCTCTTAGTGAAAGCATTTCCTCACAGTCATTTTCATGAAGGAGGGAATCTTATGACACTTAGATTTTATGGTGTATGTGTTCCTATCTATGTGAATTTGTCAAAACCAAAGTTTGCGACAAATCCAAACTCATATGGACCGAACTTTCTTAATCTTGATTTCTTGTCTTATGGTAACACGAGTGCCCACCATGTCTTCCAAGTAGTTCAGCAACATCCTTACATATCAATGTACTTTCCATCGATCAAGGTGCTTTGTCTTTATGCATTCAAATGAGAACTCATAGAACTCACATGCATAATTAACTCAATTGGAATGACACATAAACAAAATAATGTCAACACGATAGGCTGTAAACCTCAAGTCGTGTGCTAGTGATGATCGATAAGGTTTATTCTTGATTTGTTCTTAAAACCTTTCAAGACCATTAAGACTCCCACTGACTCCTTGACATATAAGATTCTCTTGTCAAGAAAATTTCCTTGACAAAACAAATATTCAAGAGTTAGTGTAGCTCTTATCAAGATAAAAAACTTCACATAATTGGTCCTAGTTGGTCTTTGTCTTATCCAAGACAGCACAACTTACCAATTTCAAATGTGCGAGAATAAGAAAACTTTTCCAAATTCCACATTTGTTGAGTGTTATAAACCTTCTTAAGACTTGTCACTCAATTCACAATCTTGGAGTATAACTCTAAGACTTGATATTGGAACGAAGTATGATTGACTTCTTGATTAACCATTTCCACAATTCTCGATTCCTCTTCTTAGACATACAAATGTACTAAGACTCACTTAGAGGATCAATTGAGATATGGTTCTTAATCATTAAGACTTATCATAAAACACAATAAAAGGTACTCTCCCTTCGTCTTAGAATAGAGAAACTTTTATCTTTCTGCCTACTTGATTCTTCTTTTATTCATTCTGCTATTTATTGAAACTCTTTCAATCAACTCAGAATTACACTTAATCTTATAAGTATAATCATATTTACTAAACCTTAGTAAATCATGACGGATATCTTTGTTACTCTTGTGGTGGAGTTGATCAACACACAACCTTGTGTACTCGATTTCCTAGTCCTTCACTTGACACTTTGTTAACGAATTAGTCTAATTTCCAAATATGAAATTTCTCATTCATCACGTAACCAAGTTGTATGATTCCAAGTTTCTATCCAATTGAAACTTGGGCAATGAGAAACTCTCCCTATTTGGTAAATTCTTGACATTTTCACAAATAACATAATTAAGAATCAAATCCATTATTGCTAATAATAGAAACCTTCAAACATCAATTTTTCATACACGCCATTGCAAGGATAAATAAATAATATAAAATCAAAATTTATTTTATTGCGGAAAAAATTGTCTTTACAATGCAATTCAATTGAAAAACTATGTTAATACATATTTCTTAGCAATCTATTCTAACTCCAAGTAGTAGCTTAAGAATCCAATCTTCAATCAATGCGATTGAAATCCATTTCTTCATGATTAGATTCAGCTCACTTCTTCCCTTAAGCTTCCTCTCTTTTCTTCGATCCTACAAAAAATCAAAATGTAATCTTATCACATCATGTATTAAGAATCTAGAATAGGAACTTAAAAGAGTTAGTTAATGGATTTTACCTGAAGTAGAGCCATACGTCTTGACTCTCCCATCTCTTAGATCTCTCAGGTAAATAGGGCAGCTTCGTCTCCAATACCCCTTCTCTTGACAATAAAAGCAAATGGGCTCTTTTGGAATGGCACAAGGAGCTATCTCAGAATTTACCTTTTCTGGATCTCCAATGTCACCATTTTTCAATGTCCATTGAAGTTTGGGAGTTTGATTCACCAGACAAATTTGCTCGACCAGCTCGCCAAATCATTGCTGATTCAACAACTATAAGCAAATAGGTCAAATCAATGAGGGTCACGTCATGATCCATCATATAATACTCTCTAACGAACTCACTATATGATTCAGGAAGCGACTGAAGAACCCAGTCAACAGCCAACTTACCCGAAATCTCGACACCCAACATCCTTAACCTATCAATGTGTGACTTCATCTCTAAGACGTGTACACACACATGTTTCCCATCTTCGTGTTTACTTGCCAAAAGGGCTTGATTGAGCTTGAACTTTTCAAGCCTTCGAACTTGTGGGTTAGGGAGAATAATTGGAGAAGGTGGAGGTAGTAAAGCATGATCTCTTGTTCCTCGATCATATCGTGGAATATCATCTTTGTTTGGAAAGCTTGTTCCAAGGGATTTGGGAAGATCATGATTGTCATAACTAGATATCTACAAAACAGGAGAAAATTCAGGTTAAGTTGATTAGAATCCTTGATGTGACACCCAAATGAAACATCGAGGCTAGGATCCAACACAATACTATACAACCTAGAAGAGGGATGTCATAATCTAGTTGCAGAATATTTGAAGGTAGGTAAATGACGATTTACCAATTTCCACCATGAAAAACGAAAATGAAACTTAAGTTTCAAATGTATTGAAAACTCCTAGATCTTTTGAGATTCATTGAACTTTTCAATGACATGTTTAAATCTCGATATGCCCCTCGATTTGTGACTGGGATGTCGAGGATCACAAAACAGGGTGTGAATAACCATGGAAACTTACATGGTGCCCCCAATGTTACAGTCACCTATTCGATGTGCCGGTTAACCACACACGCTCCACCAAACTATGACAAACATCGAGTCACCCTTTACTACCTTTGCTTGGAACCCATTTAGTGTGTCGGTTAGCCACACACGCTCCACTAACGTCTTCACAATGGTACAAAGTGTAATTTCATGGAATTGCATCAAATTCACTTTTTGCCTAAAGTAACTAAGATTGGGAATTTTGTAAAAACATTTTGTTACTTTATATTTCATTATACTTTTAATGGAAAGAGTTTGCCCTATCCTACCCGTTCGGCTAACGACCCTCCACCAATCAAGGAAGCGGTGGGTGAGAGTGGACACCCATTAAACGGCCATTTTATAGGCCATAACCTTATACCCCCCTTATAGATCGGCTTCGTGAATGAGGCCTACTAACGGTAAGACTAACAGTTTATGTTACACATATATGATATTAGACTTTTAATGTTATATATAGTATAAGGTGTATTTTACACTTTTAAAATACTAGGTGGTTTAATTTAAAAAATTACACTTTTAATTTGATTAAATATAAACCATATGATTATGGATTTATTAACTTTCTTTTAATTATACTTTTAATTAACTTAACAAAACCATAAGGGTGTAATTTGAACTTTTCAAAACTACGGGTTTTAGAATTTAGACTTTCAAAATTAAACCTTTTAATCAAACAATTTAAATTCCAAAACTTGAGGGCAAATTTTGAAACTTTTCAAAACATAAGCAAGAACATTCTAGATCAAATTACAAATAATAATAATTAACCAATTAATTAGTAATTATCTAAATATGACCTAATTCAATTTCTTGTAAGATAATCTATCAAATAATTCAACTAAATCAAGTGTATCACATAAGGAAATGATTATCTAATTAATTTGACAATTATCTTTTATTTTTGTAAGTATATCTTTTAAATTAAACAATTAATTTAACCTAATCCCTTAAATCCCCTAGAATTCGAAATTATGGGATGAGATAATTCAAAATCTTTAATTACCAAATTTAAACATTTAAAGGATAATTACAAGATACGGCATTATCCAAATCCCTAAAATTTAGGATCTAATCTTGGGGAAGGAGGCAATTTCGAAATTCTAGGGTTAGACAACCCTAAAATCGAAATCTTGGGGCCAAAGAAAAAGGTTTAGGAAATCTTACCAAAAATTTCGAAATCTAGGGTTTAGAAACACTAATTTCAAAAAAAAATCAAGCCTCCAGGGTTTATTAGCCATAAACCCTAATATGTCAAGTTCATACATTTGAATAAAGCTAATTGAAAACAAAAACCAATGACTCTGATACCACTGATGGGTTTTATACAAACAATCCTATGCATGCAACCCTAGAGTTGGATTTATGTTTTCACTATTAGTTATACAACTTTATGAACACAAAAAGAAACCTGGCATGCTAGTACTATTTTTGAAATCCACATAGAAGAATAGAATACATACCTTTTGTTGTTATATATTAATAACAACTAGTTCCTTGAATCTCCTTAGCTTTGAAAGCAAGTACAACAAGTGTAGTACCTCTAATGGCTCACAAACACACTAGGTGAAAGGATGAATATGGGAGAGAGGAGAGAAGGGTATCTTGCCCTAGAATTCGTCCCTTTTAGGGTTTCCCAAAGCTTGGATGAAATCTTAGTGCCTTAGGGGTGCTATTTATACTTAAGGCTAACTTGGGTTTCAAGGTGTAAACCCTAATCCCTTAGCTTAAGGCCTAAGCAAGTCCATGGACTCCTTTCCTTAAGCCCTTGGACAAAAACTCCTAGATCCTTCTAGGATTTTCTTTCAAGCCTTAATAAAGGTGATCCAATGGCCCAAAGCCTCAACTATTGAATAATTACAAAATAGCCCCTACACTTTCAGTTAGTTCCTTTAATCCCAAAATTAATTCTAAATTAATTTCTGATTAAATACTAATTAATAATATGATTCCAAATTAATATATTATTCATATAATATATTAACAAATCACATTTATACCCTAGTTTATTATTCTTAACAATAAACCAACCTCTCTCCTCAACAATCATCATGTCTAGTCACTAGTGTGAAGGCAACCCAAAAGGACCATGCACAATCGGGTCAAGTACATACCAAAATAGTTATGGACTTAATAACTAATCCAACATAACAAACATTGGAAACTATCTCATAAACTTTCGACACATTACAACATAATTCGACATTCACACTCTCAAATTACCCATACAAGTTTATGTTATGATACTCTTATCAACTTTATGAGAACTTCATACTAGATTAGGACTAAGTATCTAGGAAGGATATCTTATGTGCCTATTATATGTGTATCAGCTATATGAGAACTGCGTGCTAGTACAACGTAGCTAATATGATGGCCTGATTAGAATATGCTTGATTATGTGTACTCAATGCTCAAATGCTGCTTGCTTTGTGCTTTTAGGAGTTATAGTTGCCTTTTACTAACTAGTAAACGAATATGTTAAGTTACATATTGCGAGGACTAAATAATTTTAGAAGGTTAGGTTTAGCCTTATTTCGCAGCTCTCATTTGAGTCTAACCGTTGTAGGGTAGAACCTCTCATTCGAAGAATCATCTAGTCTTAGTAATATGTAATATTATTCACGCACTAGTTAGGGGGAGATAGTAGGGACTTCTTATGCAACTGATAGCGGAGAGTGGGTTGGTGATTACCCTAGGGCAAGCCTAGGATGAGAGTACCAGAGAGTAGGAGCAGTAGAAGGGACTTGGTGGAGTCAAGGCAGTTCTTGAGGAAAATACGGATAGATGTGGAAGGTAGTATGGGCCCGTACTATTAAAAGCAGAGGATCCTTACTCGAATCAAGGAAGGCTGAGATGAATCCAAGGAACTTGTGTCGTGTGAGATCCCTTGAGTTATGATGAGTATTATGATGATTGTTATGATATATTTCAGAGTATAGTGACGCTACGTGGTAGACCAGATGACAGATTTGGTGTCGACGAGGGATCAGGCTCGGACTCTGGAGCCGAGCAGCTTGATGGTCAGATGAGGGAGTTCATTCCATCTGATAGTAAACACATTATCACTTATCGGATTCCTATGATCTTCGATATGATCAAGGAGAACATTTTAGAGATTTGTGATGAGAGACTGAGTGCATTCTACACTAAGATAACAGTCATGATAGGGGCACATACGTTGATGTTTCGGAAATTTAGAGCTTAGAATACTCCAAATTATCATGGGGGTTAGGGACCTCATTGCTAGCAGCTAATGGTTGGCAGGTGTCGCCAACGCTTTATGCACCAATCGTTGCACGAGAGGGACAAGGTCCGATTTACTTCTTGTTTCCTGAAGGATGGGGCACGTGATTGATGGGAAGAGGTTGGTAGTGAGTTGGGTGATGATGCGGTCGATGTTATGTCATGGGATGACTTTTCGACCAGATTTTGGGTAGAGTTTGCCCAGGAGATTGAGGCGCAGCAGTTGGCACGAGAGTTGTTAGATCTCCGCCAGACTATTGAGATTGTAGCAGAAATCACTGCCAAGTCTCAGGAGAGAGCTTAGTTGGTACCGCAGTATGCAGCGGATGTGAAAATGAAGAAGGTAAGGTATCAGGACATACTGCAGAAGGATAGCATGGAGATCGTGAGTATCTTGGGGTGTGAGACCCTGAATGATAGGACTTCTAGAGCCCGAGAACGGGATATTGACTTAGAGCACATTAGGAAGAGGGAACCAGTTCAGTTGCTTATATTGAGGGGTCTCGGGAGGAGACCCTAGATTTTGGATCAGCTTTTTTAAGAGACCAGCAGGGTCAGATTCAGTACAGCACGTGCGGGAAACTGCACGTTGGAGCCTTTTGTTCCAAGGGTTTGAGTATATGTAACTCTGGGTTATCCTCTGTTCGTGTTTGAATTATATTTTTAAGAGATGTCATATGCCAATTGCATACCGAGAATTATTAGCGGATAGTGAAAGATCATTTCCCTAATTGCGGGATTGGGAGAGCACAACGTCATCCTGGTTTATTCCAAGACTAAAGAGCAGCACGAGGAGCACCCGGGGGAGGTGCTAGAGACTCTGAGGAGGGAGAGAATTTTTGCAAGGTTCTCCAAATGTGAATTCTGGTTGCGGGCGAGGTGCAATTTCTTGGGCACCTTGTCAACCAGAAGGGTATACTAGTCGATCCGGCCAAGATAGAGGTCGTGATGTAGTGGGAGATTCCGAGGTCTCCAACTGAGATTCGGAGTTTCCTGGGTCTAGAGGGTTATTACCGGAGATTTATTCAGGAATTTTCCAAGATTGCAGTTCCTTTAACCCGACTGACCAAGAAGTCAGTGGTTTTCCGCTAGGGCCCAGAGCAGCAGGCAGCCTTCGAGACCCTCAGACAACGTTTATGCGAGGCACCGATTTTGACCTTGCCAGAGGGAGTTGATGACTTCGTACTTTACTGTGATGCTTCGATCACAGGCATGAGAACAGTTTTTATGCAACAGGGTCACATGATAGCAGGCCTTAGGGAATCAGGTTGGGGATTCCAGTCATGACATGAGTTCAGTTGAGTATTAGGTCAAGCGCATGTTTAAACCCAATATTAAAAGTGTTGTAAGTCTGCGGGATAGCTGTAGCATTCACAAGGTCAGCAGATAGTGCTAGAGTGTTGTAAGTTTGCGGTGTAGATATAACATTCACTAGGTTAGTAGATAGCATGGAAGTGTGTTGGAACGCGGAAGAAACAGTAGTACCCACCAGTTTAGGTGTAGCACTGAGGTTGTGGAAAATCCACGGATTGGTTTACGGATTTCCCCGAATGAATTAGACTTGGTTGAGTCTGTGATACGACCGAAGGAACGCCACTACAGTTATGAGATCAGGGAAGCAATAGACTGCTTAAGGTCGTTTGTGATATAAGGCTACCATTGGTCATGTAGCAATCACTTTTAGCCTTGGATTTAGTGATGCTAGGATTCGACATAAGGACCCGAGCGGTTAGATCATAAGGTCGATAGAGCCACAGTGGCAAGATAACTAATGGCAATTATTGACAGACAAGGATTTCATTTAGAAATCGTGTGGGGCGACTATGTAGGAGTCCTTTAGCTCTGCAACCGGGCTGGAACCCGATATTTCATATGATTGGTGAACGAATAGAGATTGAGGAGATCATGGTAGATTTTGGAAAGCAACCATGCAACATCATACTGTTTTAGACAACTAAGTGTTCCGGGCTGTTTTAGCGTTTAGGCAGTAATAGTATGTGTGTTTTAGGTTACATGTAAGGATGGAGTAATTGCTTGCTTTGGTTATGCTAAGTCACTCAAAATGGGATTATACGAGACTTGGCCAAGTATAAGTGATTTGTAAGGATAAGTAGGTTTGTGACTCTGTTTTCCAATGGGAACCTCGAGATATCAGGAGTTGGGTAGTTAGTTGAGAGACAATTCAACGATAATGTTTCAGTATGGACGGTCTGTCGGGGAGTTAGACCGTCTCGAGACTACAAATTACAGACGAAGTAGATGTGGTCATGAAGAAAGGAATTCATTTATCTTCGGGTTTTAGAACCCTGCGAGGGATGATTTAGATTGCCTGGGGAAGTTTGGGGTTATGTTCGGGATTATGGCCATGTCGATCAAGTTGATGGGCATGTAAGGAATGATTTTGAGGACGAAATCTAATTTAAGTGGGGGAGAATTGTAACACCCCATTTATTAAATAAATAAATAAACAAATTAATGAATGAATAGTAGCCCTAAAACCAATAATTATATAGCAAGATGTTGGTCTCGAGGAGCTAACTGTCACAATTTTAGAAGTCGGGGGTTAAAGTGTAAGTTTCAGATTAGTTTCGTAAATATTTATGAAGGCATGGACTAACTGGTGAATTATTGGGACTAAAATTGAGTAGATTTTGGAAGCTAAGGGGATGAATGGTAACATATGCACTTCATTTGAGAACAATTTGTAGAGGAGGGGCTGATTGGTAAATTTCGGACTTGATTTTTAATGGATTTTAATGTTAGGGGTTGAAAGGGTAAAATAGGGACTGACTTTGAAAGAAAAAGTGAAGGGAGGGACCATTTGTGACATTATGGATAACATTTCATGGGGCTCGGGGTATATAACCCGTCACCCCCTAACCCTAGAATCATTCAACAGCCGCCACCCTTATGCCTCCTACTCCCTTCCAGCCGCCGCAACCTCCTAGCCACCGTAAAGCCAGAAACCACTGAAGCCAGCCACTAGAGCAAATCCTTTTTACGTCGGGAAGAGAGCACGTCAGTCAGAGGATTAGTTGGTTTTGCGAATCACCGACTACGCCACCTCAGTGCCGCCAATGATGGAAGGATTGATGAATCAGTGGTTGGACGTCGAAGACACGATGCGATGTTGCTGCAGACGAAGACATCCTGGATACAGTTTCATTGTCACCAAAAAGTCGAAGCCACCTATCGATTCTGCTTGGGATCTGTCACACCCCCGAACCAGACGACGGAAACATCTGAGGGCTCGCGTGACTTTAATTGAATACCATCACAATGAATATACATGAATCATAACATAAACGTCACCATGCATCAATATATTACAACTGGAATTGTTCACATCAAGTACATTGTTTTAACATTATACATTCATAACATAAATATTTTAAGTGTTTTTAACAACATAACAACTAACATTACTTCATAATACTTCTCCGCTTACCTGTTACCTGAGAATACAAGTTATTTTGGAAAAACGTCAACATATGAAATGTTGGTGAGTTCATAAGCAATGTTGTGATAGAATGATTTGTGTAGTTTGTAAAACCCAGAAAATCCGATATTTTCTGAAAAGACTTTTGTTTATCAAAGCGTAAGATCCATAAGTTGATGCATGAATGATTTCAAAAACACACACACACACACACACACACATATATATATATATATATATATGAGGGTATTTTATATTATAGTTATAAAATTTCGAGCGAGTAGTATTAAATTCCCCGTAAAACCCGATGTTTTCCGATATTGAAATGTATTCGTGATTACTGATTTTTTTTTGTATTGTGTTAACGAATGAATATTGATTAATCCACATTGTATATCGTCCTAATTTTGTGTACTTTGATTTCTCGTAAGCCTTAGCGAACGAAGAGAAGGGGGCATTATGTCCCACCACTATCGTAAGTAGCTTAGGCTGTCGCGGATGCGAAAGACACGATGGTCCAACTCGCACTTGATTACTGTGACCTTACTAGCTTTTTTAACGAGACACTTTGGCCCACTAGCATATAAAAGCTATTGAAAGTCCTTTTATAAAATATTGGGTCATTGAAGGCCCAATAACATATAAGCGTCATTCATTTGGGCCCAAATATCATGTTGACGGGCTTGCGAGGCCCAACAAGCATGATTTGAAACTCATAAGCCCAAAGTTTGTAGGTTTATTCCTTTTAGTCATCACATATCTATTGGAGAGTTTTAATTTAGCGATTGTTGTTTTGTATTGATTCGAGGCCGAATCAATTCGTTTATAACGATATTTGGTATTAAAGGTGTATTCGTTTTCCATTTTGTCGTTAGTCGGGTATCTTGTATTTTGTCTTAATAAATTAATTTGTTTAAGAGTATGATTTGACCTTTTCACTACCTTTCTTTTATAAAAATAACACTTTTAGTCTTTTATACAAAAGAATTTCATTTTTAGTCCTTAAAACATTTTCTTGACACTTTTATATCATAAACTTGTTGAAACGACTTTTTGAACCCAAAATTTATTTTGTAAACAGCTTTAGCCCTTCCAGAATGGAGTTTCTCGGTTAGAACCCCAAATTTTGCAACTTTTACAATTTTGGCCCAAAATACAAAAAGTTTACATTTTTGATCCTTTTTGGAATTGAAAAGCATTTTTGACCTTTGATATAATTTTATTTCACTTTTCATCCCCTGTTTTGCAGAATGTTACAATTCAGCCCCTTAAAACTTCAAAATTTGCAATTATGGGCTTATTGGGTCGAAAAGCCGAAATTTAGCCCATTAAGCTAAATTTTTGCATTTCAAGTCCTTTGGAAATTCCAGTATTCAGAAAAATGATTATAGAAACTGTTTTGACTCCTTTGACCCTCAAGAAACTGTGAATTTACAGTTTTTAACTCAAGTTTTGTATTTTTTGACAATTTAAGCCCTAAAATGGGTTTTATGTTAGAATATGTTCCTCATAACCTTATAAGCTATTTTTCTTGACTTGTTTAGTGTAAGATAACTTAGATTATGTTTGTTTCCTTTCTCATGTCATAGATCTCGAATTAACACCCCTTTTGGTTACATATTTGTCATAAAAACACATAAAATAACACACATACATGTATAAAATCACAGATAGCATACATATTGTCACACCCCCAAAACCGATGAACGACGGAAACGTTCTGGGGTGGAGGACGTCATGTACAGTATCACAACAATGCAAGTAGTAAACAAGCAATAACATCATCCATTGCATTAATAATATAATTTCATACAAGTGTGTTCTGTCAAGTTATATAGACACCAAAAATATACTTCAAAAAATAAAAGAGGAGTCTTGAACGAGCTCCGTCTTCTCAAAAACCTGGCACCGGTACCTGTCTACTGGTGACCTGTGAATACAAGTTATTTTGAAAAAGTTTATCAGCTTTAGAGCTGGTGAGTTCATAAGTATATTAGTGTCTGTGTTTGTATGAAAGCATTTGTAAGATGTTTTCTAAGATGTACTGTGTATGTTTGTAAAAGTTTTGTATTTGATTGAACTCTCCTATAAAACCCTATGTTTTCTACTAAAAGTAGCCTTCTACCAAGGCATCTAGTATTTGTGTGTGTCTCTTGTAAAAGTGTGTATTTTCCCAAATCCGACTATCATTAACCAAAAATATAGTTTTTACATTATTGTTTACTGTGTGAATATCACAAAGTAAAAAGTAAAAGGAAAATGTTATAGTACTGTAATGTAGTAATTAGTAACTACTGCTGTACTAACTACCTTAAACCAAATGTAAATTTTAAGGTAACATGTGATCGGCCTATATCTTGCTACTGACTTAGCAGAAAAACGACAATGTAAGATGCCGTAAAAATGACGTTTGACACCTGTAGACTTGCAAGTCCCACTGTAGCGAGCAGCAAGGTGTAGGATAGTCAATCCAGTATAGATCTATACGCAAACTCAATACGCTCCCCAATGAAGGAGATTCTGATACAAAAACAGTCATGGCAGGTAGTGCCATGCCCTACTTAATGGCTCACATAAATGTGGTTAATGTATATGCAATGTGATTTGTGTGCTAGCTGTATTGTGTGTTCTTTCTCTGTCTAGCCTGTATGTTTGTTTCTCATCATAGTATCTATTGTTTGTTTCTCATCACTCTGTTTCATGTTTGATTCTCATCATAGTATGTATTGACTCATGTATGAACTGATTCATTATATGTTTCATTGTTCTAGTAATAGTATCTTCCTAAACTACCCCTATGGTAGCTTACTAGTAATGTATGAACATGTTTGTATACCCTTGCTACCCAAGGGCGTGGAATTGAATGAAAGAAATAACCTTTTATATCTATATACATATACATAATATATAACTAGGATTCAAACGACCTTTGGACAACTAACCTTGATACCCTAAGACCATAATTAAACAAGAACAGGAAGCAGGGTAGATTAGCAGTCCTAAGTCCTTTCAATCCTACTTATATAACTATATCTATATAGATACATAGAATATAAGTTTGATAGAGTTTAAGTAAAAGTATTTGACAATTAAAGGAGTTTGAGGTAAAACATTTTGATAAATAGTTTGGAAAGTAAGAAAACCATTTTCTTGGTAGTCATTAATCACATGTGATTGATATAATAACTATAATTGTTCAACTTGTATTCTCCCCATAAGAGAATTTAAAAACATTTCAAAGGTTAATTTAGGGGTATGAACTCACCTGTAGTGAGTGGTTCTGATGAAAATGTTGGATCAGTTGCTAAGTGCCAAGTGGTAACTTGAGTACACACGCGAATCCTATTTAGTATATATTGATACATATATGAATATAATTAGTGTTATGAACAACTAATTATTGAATTGGGACCATCTTAGGGACTAGTAAACACTTATATTGAAGTGTTACAACCATATATGATTGTACGAAGGGTTATAAGGCTATACAAGAGAGTGTATGGCCAAAATACGCACTATATGTGTGTGTGCAGCTAGGAGTGCGGCCAGGTGTACGGCCAGCACGTGTGTACGACCATGTGTGCGGCCAGAAGGCGTGTGCTTCTAGAACACATGGTGTTCTTGGTGAAAGATGTTACCTTTTCAGATGATACTTGAGAGGATTTTCGGGTCCCTGCTTTGTAGAAGTGTAAGAAATGATCAAAATGACCAAGGATAGTATATATAGGAGGGTGAGTGCGGATGGAGGGGTGTGCGGTTGGCCTGTGTGCAGCTGGCTAGCCGCACACTCTAGTGTGCGGCCACACACACCTGGTTTGGTGTGTTTGGCCCGTTTTTTCGATGCTACACCCAATCTAACCCATCCTCCAACACGTATCTCAATTATACTAAGCTTTAAGCACTCTTTTAGACCCAAAACTTCATTATAAAATAGCAAAACGAAGCTAACTTTGATAAAAATGAAGAATGTAAGCTAGAAATTTCGGGTTGTCACACATATACACATAGATCTACACATTTTCTTCTATTCTCCCCCATAAAACATATGAAAACCGAAAAGAGAGGGGTATGAAGCTCACCTGGAGTTGTAGTTTCGGTTTTTGAAGGAAAAGATGAAGAAATTTCGATCCTAGCAAGTCTTCTTGGAGGATTTGGAACTTAGATGCTTCTAAGGTGCAAGATCACAGGATTAAATGGATTTAGAAGAGATTTTTGGATGAAATGAAGTAGCTAGATCATGGATTTAACATCAACTTACCTTAGATGATGTGTTTGTTGGGAAAATCTCCTTGAAAGCTCTTAAATCTCGAAAGTTTTGAAGGAGAAATGAGAAGATGTTCTTGAAGACTTAGAGAGAGTTTTAAGTGTTTTGTTTGTGTGTGTTTTCCCTTGCTCTCGGCCGAGGGTAGAATAGAGAGAGAAGAGAGAGTTTTGAAGTGACCATGCATGGGAACATGAGAAAAATGCATGGTTACCCCATGAAAAATTGTGAGGTGGCATAGGAAAAGTCAACTTTCTTTCTTTGTGGGCTTGGGCCGAGAATGGAAAGGGAAAAGAGAAGATTTGGGCTTTTTTCCCTTAAGCCCATATTATAGTTAAGTTAGATGATGCTTGACCCAAATAAATCAAAGCATAATTTTTATGACCTATTAGGGCTAAATTAATTTGGTTGTGACCCATTAAGGCCCAAAATATTATGTTTCATGTATATGGGTCCATTTAGGTCCCATTAGAGAGTTTTAGATTCAAGATGCATAATTTGGAAGTTTATTAGTCCATTAGGCCCAATAAGGAAATCCTAGTCCAAAATGAACTCAAATTGGGATTTCAAAGGTTTCAAATTCTTTGTTGACTATTTGTAGGGCTAGAATGAAGTATTTGATGAAGTTTTGTTGTTATAGAATAAGCATCATGCATGCTTTCATGTTATTGATTCATAGTTGTTATAAGTGTTGTAGTTACAAGGCACCAAAATTTCTAGTTGTGACATCATCCCCCTGTTAGAGGGAATTTCGTCCCGAAATTCTTTTGAAAGCTAGATTTGAGAATGCGAGAATATATGGGGGTACTTTTGCTTCATTTGATCTTCGTGTTCCCATGTGAATTCTGGTCCGCGTTTCGTGTTCCATCGAACTTTCACAATCGGAATGCGGCTCTGTTTGGTATGCTTTACCTCTCGGTCCATGATTTCAACAGGCTCTTTGATGAACAGAAGGTTCTCATTGATTTCGATTTCCTCTAATGGAATGAAGAGAGTCTCGTCGGATAAGCACTTCTTCAAGTTGGAGTCGTGGAACACAGGGTGTACACTGCTGAGCCCGACGGGTAGTTGCAATCTATAAGCCACTGGACCGATTCGGGCAAGAATCTCGTAGGGTCCAATGTATCGAGGGTTCAGTTTGTCCCGCTTCCTAAAACGAATCACTCCTTTCCAAGGAGAGACTTTTAGTAACACCCTATCTCCGACTTCGAATTCCAAGGGCTTTCGTCGTTTATTGGCGTAGCAATTTTGTCTGTCTCGTGACGATTGCAGTCGTGCTCTGATCTGAATTATCTTCTCGGTCTTCTCGCGTATGATCTCCGGTCCTGTTAAGGCGTTGTTTGGCGTTTGCCCTCTCGCTAGCTGGGTGTCTCCTACCTCAACCCAACACAACGGTGATCTACACTTGCGCCCGTATAATGCTTCGAAAGGAGCAACTTTGATACTCGAGTGATAACTGTTGTTATACGAGAACTTGATCAAAGGCAAGTGGGTATCACATGATATTCCAAAGTCTATTACACACGCTCGGAGCATATCTTCTAGTGTTTGAATGGTTCGCTCGCTTTGACCATCCGTTTGTGGGTGGTAGGCAGTGCTCATATCGAGTTGTGTTCCCATAGCTTTCTGAAGCGATTTCCAAAAGCGTGAAGTATATCTACTATCTCTATCTGAGATGATAGATACCGATACTCCATGGAGTCTCACGATTTCCTTGATGTAGATTCTTGTTAGGCGCTCCATCTTGTATGATTCTTTTATTGGTAGGAAATGGGCGGATTTTGTTAGTCTATCAACTATTACCCAGATCGTGTCTAAACCGTTCGTCGAATTGGGTAGTTTGGTCACAAAATCCATGGTGATCCTTTCCTATTTCCACTCGGGAATTACTGGCTGCTGTAGTAATCTAGAGGGCTTCTGATATTCCACCTTTAATTTAGCATAAGTGAGGCACTTGCTCACGTAAGTGGCAATCTCTGCCTTCATATTTGGCCACCAATAATGTTGCTTAACATCCAAGTACATTTTGTCTGAACCCAGATGGATGGAGTATCGCGTCTTGTGAGCTTCATTCATGACTACCTCTCTGAATCCCCCAAGTTTAGGGACCCATATGCAGTTCATGAAGTAGTATTCCCAATCTTCCTTCACCTCCAAGTTCTTCTCCATTCCATGCAGCGCTTCACTTGTTTTGTTTTCCGCCTTCATGGCATCTGACTGGGCTGTTCTGATTTGCGAGGTTAGGTGGGATTGGATGGTTATCGAGATAGTTTTCAGACGACGACTTGAGTATTCTTTCCGACTCAAGGCATCGGCTACCACATTAGCCTTGCCTGGATGGTACTTCATTTCACATTCGTAGTCGTTTAGCAGTTCGACCCATCTTCATTGCCTCATGTTTAGCTCCTTTTGATTCAAGATGTGCTGAAGACTCTTGTGGTCAGTGAAGATAGTGCACTTGGTACCGTACAGGTAGTGTCTCCAAATCTTCAGGGCGAAGACTACTGCTCCCAACTCCAGATCGTGGGTCGTATAATTCACTTCGTGCGTCTTTAGTTGCCGGGACACGTAAGCTATCACCTTTCCACGCTGCATGAGTACACAGCCTAAACCCTGATCTGACGCATCGCAGTAGACTATAAAGTCATCCGTTCCTTCGGGTAGCGATAGCACCGGCGCACTGCAGAGTGCTTGCTTCAGAGATCGAAACGCGGCTTCCTGCTTGTCCGTCCATACTAAAGGTACGCCCTTTTGCATAAGCATGGTAAGCGGTTTGGCCGTCTTAGAGAAGTTCTGGATGAATCTCCTGTAATAGCCTGCAAGACCCAGAAATTGGCGAATTTCTGTGGGTGTTGTTGGGATTGCCCATCCTTCGATAGCTTGGATTTTAGAAGGATCCACATGTCCCATCCTTCTTGACTAACAACATGTCCCAAAAAGTTCACGCTTCGGAGTTAAAACTTGCACTTGGAGAGTTTTGCGTACAACTTTTCGGTTCGCAGGGTTTCTAGGATTTGTCGAAGATGTTGGCCGTGTTCTTCTTCACTTCGGAAATATACTAGGATATCATCGATGAAAACGATTACAAAATTATCAAGAAAAGGTCGGCAGATTCAATTCATTAGGTCCATGAATGCGGCAGGAGCATTCGTTAGACCGAAGGGCATTACAACAAATTCATAATGTCCGTACCGAGTTCGGAAGGCGATTTTCGGAATATCCTCCTCTCGGACCTTGAGTTGGTGGTATCCAGATCGCAGATCTATCTTTGAGAAGTGACTAGCTCCTTGGAGCTGGTCGAATAGGTCGTCGATTCGTGGAAGTGGATATCGGTTTTTGACAGTAAGCTTGTTAAGTTCTTTGTAGTCGATATACATCCTGAATGTACCATCTTTCTTCTTGACAAAGAGAACTGGGGCTCCCCAAGGTGAGAAACTGGGTCGGATGAATCCTTTATCCAAAAGCTCACTGAGTTGGCTGGACAAATCTTGCATCTCCGTAGGAGCCAATCTGTAAGGCAATTTGGCGATGGGGGTAGCTCTTGGTACAAGGTCAATTCGAAACTCGACTTGTCTTTCTGGGGGTATCCCCGGAAGATCATCAAGAAAGACATCTGGGAATTCACAAGCTATTGGAATGTCTGGAATGTTGGCCTCTTTCTTGGATTTGTCTACTATGTGAGCCAGGAACGTCAAGTCCTTCTTTCGTAGGTGCTTCTGCGCTTTATTGCACGAGATAAGAAGAAGGTTCGTGCTGGGTTTGTCCCCGTAAACATCTAAGGTTTCGCGATTTGGGAGATGAAGGCGAACGGCCTTCTCGTGACACATAATTTCAGCATGGTGGGGGCTTAACCAATCCATGCCAATAATCACATGAAAACTCCTAATGGAAACAGATATTAAGTTTATTTGAAAGACGTAGTGATTTAAGGCTAGGGTACATCCGATATAGATATCCCCAGTGGATTCTATCTTCCCATTAGTCATTTCCACCGTGAAGGTTTCATGAAGCTTCTGGGGTTGTTGATTTAACAAGTGTTTGAATTTATTGCTCACAAAACTCTGTTCTGCTCCGATGTCAAATAGGATGCATGCATAGGTGTGGTTTAGGAGAAACGTACCAGTAACAACAGTGGGATCCTGAACCGTTTCTCCCTGACCCATAGCTAGCACCCTTCCTGTTCCTGCGTTCCCAAAGTTTTTGGTGTTGGGGCAATTCCGATGGATATGCCTTGTCCTTCCACATCCATAGCAAGTGGGGCTTGATCCCATGTTATTGCTGCTGTTGTTGTTGTCGTTGCGGTTGCTGTTGTTGTTGTTTCCTTGTGGTTGATTCTGGGGAGGATAGGTCCTGCAATACTTTGTAGTGTGACCCTTCCGATTGCAACTGGTGCAATGCATTTCTCTGCATTCACCGTTATGGTGGTAGTTGCACTTGTTGCACTTTGAGAGATTCCCAGAATACTGCCTAGGAGCACTTGGATTAGCTGAGGCTGGAGCATGTGGTGCGAAGGGTAATTGAGTGGTTGCAGCATTGACCGTCACCGTTTGTTGCTTCTTTGCCGATTCCGAGCCTTGTCACCCTTTTCTCTTGTTGTTCTTTCCTTTCTATTGTCATTCTCTTTCTTGCTCTCGATTTCCGCTGGCTTCTCACCCTTTTTGTTGATGTGGTCGTACAGCTTCTTGGCCAATCTCTTGGCACTGTCAAAAGTTCGATTTTCTTTCCTTCAGATGTAATCATGCCAGGGCACAATAATGACAACTCGCTAAACTTTGATATGTATGCATCTATATCAGAGTTTCGGACGGTGAGATCCCACAGCTCTTGCTCCATCTTCTGAATTTCGCCATGAGGGCAGTACTCAGCCATCAACATTTCCTTTAGCTCCGTCCATGGCATCGAGTTGGCTATAGGGAGAGTCATGGCCTCTATATGTCCATTCCACCAGGTGAGAGCCTGGTCGACAAAGGTGCACGCGACAAACTTCACTTTCAATTCCTCGGGGCATTCACATATTTTGAACACTGATTCCACCTTCTCAATCCACCTTTTCAGGGCTATTACACCACCTGTGCCATTAAAGGTTCACGGCTTGGCATTGGTGAAATCTTCGTAGGAGCATGTTTTGGTTGGTCCTTGATTGATCTCGTTGTTCGAACTTTCTGCCCCTTATCCGTTGACTCCTCCATTGTTCCCTTGGTGAATCTGTGCCATTGTTGTGGTGATCGCAGCAGACACAACTGCTTGGAATGCAGCTGAGTCAACTTCTGGAGGGGTTGGTCCAGGGTTACCGTGAGTTGGTCGTCGAGGCATCTTCCTGTCATGGAACGGAAAGATGTTGAGTGCCTATGGTTTTGTGAGATTGTGATCCTATATACTAGGTGTGTAGCACGAACTTACGCAATTTCACAATTTAGCATACAATCATGGATATATAACACATAGCAGATTACAACATTACAGTGGAACACATAAAACCTTTCATTAATATTATCTGCATTCTTGATACATGAAAATTTTGCTCGGAAGAGCAGTACATAAGTGGTGCAAATTCGGAAGCATAACAGCTCTATGAGTAGTGTAATCACTTAAACATAGAGTCGGGGTACATATCATAGATCCTAGTGACATAGTACTAAAGACGGGTATGACTAGTCCTAGTCATGGTGGGATGTGCCTGGGAGTGGTGCTGAGGAAGTGGACGCTCCCTGAAGGCGAGCCACCTGTCGTTCCGTATCTCGGAGTCGAGCCTCCCACCTCGCCTGTCTCATGTGGAACTCTCGGATAACCTCTCGCGTTTCCTGCTCCGCACGCTCGACCCTAGTCTGCATCTGGTGCATCTGATCGGCGGTGCTCTGGGCTAAGTCGCCAGCGTTCTGCAATCGTCTCACCATGGCCGGAAGGGCACGATCGGCCGGTCCTCCATCCCTCAGGTCATAGAACTCGCGTGACATGCCGAATGGGGGTCACTGTCCCTGCTTCCTGCTCCACCTCCAAAGGTCGATACCCCAGGGGGGTGTAGGACCAGTGGGGCCTACCCAATAAGCAGGCACCCTAACCAGATAAGGGGGGTTGATGACTTCGGACTCTGCGTCCGAATCACCACCTTCGTCTTCGCTAGGTTCCTCCTCGAAACCTCCTTCGGCTTCCTCCTCCTCCTAGTCCACCAGTGGCTCGGCAGGTCCGCCTTTGGCTTCCGCCTCAGGTTCCCCTTCGGATTCCTCCTCGGGGTCTTCCTCGGGTTCCTCTTCAGACTCCTCCTCGGGGTCCTCTTTAAATTCCTCCTCGGATTCTTCTAGCCATCCGTTATTCCCCTGATTAGGGAAATAAGGATCTACAGGGTGATGGAAACCAGCCATGCTGTCTGCGAGGGTGTATAAACATGCTAATATCATTCCTAAGACATATAGGTCGAGTTGTTGTTCTCTTTTTGGTGATAGAGGGGTATGCTTTTAGGTTTTCCTACCATCGTGATTTCCTCAGGACACGTGATAGTTGTACCTTGGAGGAAATGTAGTTTATCAGGCTACATCCTCTCCTTGATACAACCATGTACAGTCCCGGCTCACCCGAGATGATAGCATTATCTTGTTTGGTTTGGTATTGTATTTTGTTTCCTAATTCACACTGGCAAAGGTGTTTTATAGTTGTGTTCTTATTTGTTTTGTTTTGTTCAGAGTTGGGTTAGTCCCTTTTTGGTTTATAGTTGCATATCAATGTGTGGTTACATATGCTAGTTCACTATAACCAATGCTCTGATACCAACCTGTCACACCCCCAAACTAGACGGCGGAAACATCCGAGGGCTCGCGTGACTTTAATTGAATACCATCACAATGAATATACATGAATCATAACATAAATGTCACTATGCATCAATATAGTACAACTAGAATTGTTCACATCAAGCACATTGTTTTAACATTACACATTCATAACATAAATAGTTCGAGTGTTTTTAACAACATAACAACTAACATTACTTCATAATACTCTTCCGCTTACCTGTTACCTGAGAATACAAGTTATTTTGGAAAAACGTCAACATATGAAATGTTGGTGAGTTCATAAGCAATGTTGTGATAAAATGATTTGTGTAGTTTATAAAACCCAGAAAATCCGATATTTTCTGAAAAGACTTTTGTTTATCAAAGCGTGAGATCCATAAGTTGATGCATGAATGATTTCAAAAACACACACACACACACACACACACATATATATATATATATATATATATATATATGAGGGGTATTTTTTATTATAGTTATAAAATTTCGGGCGAGTAGTATTAAATTCCCCGAAAAACCCGATGTTTTCCGATATGGAAATGTATTCGTGATTACTGATTTTTTTTTGTATTGTCTTAACGAATGAATATTGATTAATCCACATTGTATATCGTCCTAATTTTGTCTATTTTGATTTCTCATAAGCCTTAGTGAACGAAGAGAAGGGGTCATTATGTCCCACCACTATCGTAAGTACCTTAGGCTTTCGCGGATGCGAAAGATACAATGGTCTAACTCACACTTGATTACTGTGACCTTACTAGCTTTTCTAACGAGACACTTTGGCTCGCTAGCACATAAAAGCTATTGAAAGTCCTTTTATAAAATATTGGGTCATTGAAGGCCCAATAATATATTAGCGTCATCCCTTTGGGCCCAAAGATCATGTTGACGGGCTTGCAAGGCCCAACAAGTATGATTTGAAACTTATAAGCACAAAGTTTGTAGATTTATTCCTTTTAGTCATCACATATCTATTGGAGAGTTTTAATTTAGCGATTGTTGTTTTGTATTGATTCGAGACCGAATCAATTCGTTTATAACGATATTTGGTATTGAAGGTGTATTCGTTTTCCGTTTTGTCGTTAGTCGGGTATCTTGTATTTTGTCTTAATAAATTAATTTGTTTAAGAGTATGATTTGACCTTTTCACTACCTTTCTTTTATAAAAATAACATTTTTAGTCCTTTATACAAAAGAATTTCATTTTTAGTCCTTGAAACATTTTCTTGACACTTTTATATCATAAACTTGTTGAAAAGACATTTTTAACCCAAAATTTATTTTGTAGTTTCGGTTTTTGAAGCTCACCTTGAGTTGTAGTTTCGGTTTTTGAAGGAAAGATGAAGAAATTTCGATCCTAGCAAGTCTTCTTAGAGGATCTCGAACTTAGATGCTTCTAAGGTGCAAGATCACAAGATTGAATGGATTTAGAAGAGATTTTTGGATGAAATGAAGTAGCTAGATCATCGATTTAACATCAACTTACCTTAGATGATGTGTTTGTGGGAAAAATCTCATTGAAAGCTCTTAAATCTCGAAATTTTTGAAGGAGAAATGAGAAGATGTTCTTGAAGACTTAGAGAGAGTTTTAAGTGTTGTGTATTTGTGTGTTTTCCCTTGCTCTCGGCCGATGATAGAATAGAGAGAGAAGAGAGATTTTAGAAGTGACCATGCATGGGAACATGAGAAAAATGCATGGTTACCCCATGAACAATTGTGAGGTGGCATAGGAAAAAGTCAACTTTCTTTCTTTGTGGGCTTGGGCCGAGAATGGAGAGGGAAAAGAGAAGATTTGGGCTTTTTTCCCTTAAGCCCATATTATAGTTAAGTTAGATGATGATTGACCCAAATAAATCAAATTATAATTTTTATGACCTATTAGGGCTAAATTAATTTGGTTGTGACCCATTAAGGCCAAAAATATTATGTTACATGTATATTGGTCCATTTAGGGCCCATTAGAGAGTTCTAGATTCAAGATGGATAATTTGTAAGTTTATTAGTCCATTAGGCCCAATAAGGAAATCCTAGTCCAAAATGAAGTCAAATTGGGATTTCAAAGGTTTCCAATTCTTTGTTGACCATTTATAGGGCTAGAATGAAGTATTTGATGAAGTTTTGTTGTTATAGAATAAGCATCATGCAGGCTTTCATGTTATTGAATCATAGTTGTTATAAGTGTTGTAGTTACAAGGCACCAAAATTTCTAGTTGTGACAGGATCGAACACCGTGAACCAGTGTTACCCATTCCGTTGACGACCAAGATTGTCGTCGCTTCTGTTTTGGTGGAGGACAAAGACCGACGGTGGGACGTCAGGAGTGGGGAGGGCCAGCTACTGCCACCGTAGCCGCTGCTGTGACCGCCTTCCAACTCCATCTGTCATCGGTAACATCGATTGTAGGTGTTACTTTTGTTGTCGGACCACCGTACGCCATCGTGAGGTGGGTGGTCGTGTTTATTCCCGAGCAAGAGGCATGTATTGTGTGCATGTTTTAGTTGTATGTGTGTGGTTTGTTTGGCCGAAAAACCAAGAACATACACCACCACCACCGTGAGGTGGTAACTGCCACCATCTACTACCGCCAGCCACCACAAGGGTGGCTGTGTGTGTGATTATATTAGTGTGAGTGTGTGTGTTATTTTGGAATTTTGCATCGTAATGTTGTAATCAGTGATGAAATAATGAAAAGAAAACTCATAACCACCACCGTGAGGTGGTGGCCGTCACCTCCTGCCGCTACTAGCTGTCGTGTTGGGTGGCGGTGTGCTTTGTTTGCGTTTAGACTTCGTTTGGGATACTCGGACAAAAAGTGGACTAACACCATAACCACCATCATGAGGTGGTGGCCGCCTTCGTGAGCCGTGGTTGACCACCACTACTCGAGGTGGTAGTGGGTGGTGCCTGACTTAAGAAAACCCTAATTGTCCTAATGAAACCCTAATGGGCCTAAGGACTTAGCTTTTGGGCCTAATTGGGTTGTGAGGGGTTAGAAACCCTAATTAGGGTTTAGAAAACCCTAATTTTTGGATATATGGGTTATGGGTTGTCAGGAACCGCATTTTTTTAGATGACTGAATTGGGATTATGGATTAAGCAAACCACACTACATTTTTGACCTAGTAGATTGATGGACTTAATGGATTAAGTCCTTAATTGGTTAAGTAAGAAATACTTAACCCTAATCTTCATTTTATGTGAAACCCCTAATTTCACTTGGGCCTTGAGTTGAGCCTTTCTATTGGGTTTTTGGTGATTGGGCTACTGATAGGCCATCCAAGAACAAACATATGGACTAGAATATTTGGATTGGGCTTTAGGATAAGGCCAATTGGGCAGGCTTGGGCATAATTGGGAAAATTGGGCCATAACTGGGCCTTGATGATTACGAGATATTGGGCCATTGGATTGCTAAGTGTTTGGACTAGAATACATGGTTGGGCCTTAAGGTACGGCCATGTAGAGGTTTGGTCCTAATTTGGAAAATTGGGCCATTATAACTAAGTTAGGGGTAAAGTAGTCTTTTACCCCAAGCATGGACTTATGGTTATGTGTTGGAACCCAATTATTAATTGGGTGTTATTTTGATGTTGACAGATTCGGGAATCTGTCATCCAATAGCTAGGGTTTTGTCTGCGGGACTTCAACTATGTGAGGTGAGTCTTCGTCCAGTAGGAACGGGTCTAAGGCACCAATGCGGGTCCGTTTATGTATGTTAGTAGATGCCAGATTCCGCTCCGATTTCGGGGCTAGCTCGATGTAGAGTATGTGTTTCGGACTTCGGTCAAATGTCGAGGAAGTCCCGAGCAGTGTTTATATATGCTTGATGTCTTTTTGATTCATGCATGTTATTTTTATGTGTTCCGGGCCTAGGTCTGATGCCGGGGCAAGCCCGATGTATGTTAGCTTATATGTTATGTGTTCCGGGCTTCGTTCCGATGCCTGGGAAAGCCCGATGAGTGTTATATGCCTATGTTATATGCTTATGCTATGTGTTTATGATATATGATATGTTGTGTGTATGCCGGGGTAAGCCCGATGTCGGGCGAGGCCCAATGCTAGATACGGTCTGATGCCGAGGTGAGCCCGATGCCGGGTTCGTCCTGAAGCAGCTGGGCGAAGTCCCAATGTTTATGTTATATGTTATATGTTATGTGTATGGTATGTGGTAGTTTTGGGGAGCTAACTAAGATTCGTGCTTACAGTTTTTAGTTTTGGTTTTAGGTACTTCTCCTAGCAAAGGGAAGGGCTCAAAATGATCGCATGACACACACCACCATTTCTAGCCTGAGATATTTGTAACGCCCGGGTTTCAGGGCTAAACATTTTTGACAATGTAATAGTCTAGGTCAACTATTGTAACTCTTTTTGAAGTAATAAAGATGAAATATTTGAGTATTATGTGAATTATGTGTATTTATGTGCTTATTATTTAATTATAAATGTATAATTAATAAAAAATAAAAATAAGCATCAAAATTAAGGTGTGAGATAAGCTCGATATCTCTACATAAAGTTGTAGTAGTCGAAACAAGGATTCTGGGGATATAAAGAATACCAAAATCCGAGTTATAACGAAGAAGTTATGATCCGTCGAAGTTTCGCGATGGAACCGGCACGATACCGGGAAGCGTAAATAGTGAATTTACGATAGAGTGAGATTTAGCCTTACCGATCTAAACGAGAGTCGTAGAATACGTTAAACCGAGAGCGTCCATAAAAAGAACGCCCAAATCTGACCTCGTATGAAGAAGTTATGATTTTTCGAAGTTTCAGATTAGGAGTGTACAGCCCGAAATTCGAATATTATATCAAGCGGTTTTTAGCTGACACAACCTAAACGAGAATCTAAGATCTCGTTAATAGTAGCATAACGATAAAAAGACAGACGAAAACGAACGTCGGATGAAGAAGTTATGAATTTTTAACGGACCAATCGTGTCCCAGTCTGTTAATAATATAACTTTTAAAATAAATTCAAAATTAGCCGACGGAGTCTAAACTAAAGTTGTAGACTACGTTCCCACCTTCGCGTGGATATAAAGAACATCGAAAACGGAGATCATATGCGAAAGTTATGATTTTTAGAAGTTAAGAGTGCAATTTGCGAAGCTGATGATGACGTGGCATGATCCTAGCCTTCCCTTGCTCCCCATGGTCTTGCATCTGATGAACGACGCATCATCCTTGCAGTACGCCCCCCGTACCTTCGCTTGTCATCCATTTTCAAGAGTAGCTGCGTGCGACCCAGCTGGATCCGAGCTGGTGATCTTATCCGAAGACTACGCCCCATGTAGCTTCCCCTACGCCCAGCGTAACCGAGGCTGCTGGCCCTATAAATAGATGCAAGGGTCTCCGGAAATTTCACACCTTTCTTCATTTCTTCTCTCTAAACTCTCTTTATCTAAGGGTTTTAACCCTCCCCTAAGCCTAGGTGATCCCCTAGCACCCTAAGGATGCTCCGAGGCTCCCGGAGTCCCGAGAAAAAGGGTCTTTCGGTTTCGGAAACGCTGCTCCGAGCAAAGCCCGATTTTCTTTAAAATCCGCTGTAAGTGAGCTACGCTTACGCAATTTTTAATATAGCTTTCAAATAATTATAGTAATGTTATTAGGTCCTTAAAATATTTATTTGGGCTATTATTATGAGTTATATTGAGTGTTATTTAACGTTTATATAATAATAATAATAGCTAGACTATTAATTAGTCGCGGTTGACGTTAGACTAAACCCTAGTGGTATTGATACTAGGTTTTATCGAACAAAAAATGTTTTGAGTATCGAAGCGCTGTCCGAGTGCTGAGTCACCACCTTTCAAGTGAGTGCATAGTTACTTTCAGCTTACACATAGATATGAAGTATTTTATATAAATTACATGCTATGTGTGCATATTATCTGAATACTTGCTATCTATGCTGGATGAACGTTTTTATATATGTTTTCAATGATTAAAATGTATATGTATTTTATATCTATGAAAATGTTGGGGTAAAGCATGGGTAGATGTAATAGGTGATGTGTGATAAAATGATGAGAGACCTCGATGTTGATGTTGTTGATTTTGTCATCTAGCGGAGTATGGATGACGACCACAAACTCTTCTAGACAGTCCAGTGGAACACTAGCAGGCTCGCAACCTGTAGGTGTTAGTGAACGATGTGTTCACCGGTGTACTCCATCCCCCACATAACCTTTAGGACATTTATTGCTGAGGAATCCCCTTAGCAGTAGTGTCCATCCCGATGATGATCCTTAGGCTAGGTCCCTTATGATAGGTGTTTAGGGACGTAAAGTGAGGGTAACTGGAACGGGTAATCGGGTTATTGTTGATTGATGAAATTAATAAACTTATTTATTGTGGGTTGAAAACCCTATGTGCTCACCAGGATCTCAAGCCTGACCCACTCAGTTTCTTGTATTACAGGTAGTGGCGCATGAGCATAGATGTGATGTTTTGGATGAGGGATTACGGATATAGGCCTGTAGATATGAAATAATGTAGTAAGGCTTATATTGTACTGTTTATGCTTTTGATCTATAACGAACATGACATCCCAAGTCTTTTAATGAAATACATTTCTGTGGAAATTCTTTTGATAAATCTTTATCATCTTTTGTTTTGGGACAAATTCCGCAACACTTTCATTTAAAATGTTACTCTGATTTTCAAATAAAGCATAAACAAAATCGGTCTTTTCTGGCCGTGAAAATGGGGATGTTGACAATATTTACTCTAATATTTAATATGAGATTTTGTTATGTTGACAATTGATATGACATTTTTGAGATACATGGTTTATAAATTTTTATGATAGTGATATCTATGATTTAATTAATGATTTAAAAACCAAATTTTTGGACTGTACTTTTGGGATGTTTCACTTAAAATAATAAAAATAAAGGACACTGCCCTTTCCAGAAAAAGGAACCAAATTACATAAAGCTAAATATTAAAATGAAAATACATTGCCCTATTTCAGTATTTTGTTCTAAGATATGCCAAAAGCCCACTTAACATCAATCCAATGAAGCGCATTTAGATGAACCTGATTCAATTCTTCATGTTTCGGTTCTACACGAATAAATCTGTCGGACCACCTTTCTATGTGCCTCACACAAACCCAATGGAAATATAATATGGTTTTGAGTAAAAAATGAAAATAAATTGAACAAAAAACATAAACAAAAACGTTTATATGAGAAGTTCATTGCTATTTAGTGTATTTACCATATAAATATGAAAAAACACAGCAAATAGCAATATAAATTGTGTTTTGGTAAAGAATTAAATAAATTGAAAATAAAAATAAAAATGTGTAAATTCAAAGTACATTGCTATTTAGTGCATTTACCATCTAAAAATGGAAAATGCACTTAATGGCAATGTACTTTGGTTTTCGGTAAAAAATTCAAAATAATTTGCAGAAAACATTAAAAAAAATGTGTAAATTTAAAATACATTGTTATTTACTGCATTTACCACCTAAATTTGAAAAAGCATAACAAATGGCAGTATATTTTGGTTGGAAATTACAAAATATTAACATAATAGAGGACATGGTCTTCAAGTTGCCGATAATTACTCAAAAACACATGGAAAATTCACAACAGGTTGAATATAATTGTCTGAAGCTTAATTAAGATTTAAATTTGTTAATAGTGGTAATTCCTTTTTGCAAATACCAAAAAATAAAATAAAATGTATAAAATACCAAATAAAATAAAATAAAATGGCAATATGATGGAGTTTAAAGAGGGTATTTCAGTTATTTGTAGAAATGAGCAAGGATTAGAATTCATTTTCATGACTTTATGGAAGGGAAGTTGAATTCCTTCAGTGGTTGAGGATTAATTTAAAAGACTGAAGATTCGTTTTCATACAGTCTTGGGAAAAAGTGGAGAGGAGGTTTGGTCCTTAATAAAGATTGTAAGAGTTATCTCGATAGTGCTTGATGTTTTGTTTGACCGGTTAATGCAGAATTTTTGCTATTATGTTGTGAGGGCAAACAATGTGGCTTTCGATTTCACTATCACAAACTTTCCATTGATGAATCTATATGATCTCATCACTGAAGAGAATAAAAAAGCATTCGTAATTGGATATGCGTACATCAAGGTCTTCCTTTATTTCTATTTTCATTATTTGGCTATAACAGACGTAGATCTGGCCATGACATTAACAAAACTTCAAAGGTGTCAAAGTCCTTGTAGAAGGGGAAGTTGAATATACATAAATTTGAAGATGGTAAAATTATCCACCAATCGTTTGGAGTTGTTTTCCAAGGGAAGAGCAAGAAGGGAAAGTTGACAAAATTCCTTTCTAAATGAATGATATTAAGAGGTATGCGAACTCTCATTTTTTGAATATTTTGCTTTGTATCAAAAATTTCAAGAAGAACGACAACGACGACAAAGAGGAGATTCGAAAGATCATTCTATTGTATATGGAGATAAGGAAGGAGTTGTTACAGGCTAGGAAGACACTGACTTGAAGTTTTGACTCTTCGCACAAAGGTGAAGAATGTTGAGTCGAAAGTAGTTATGAGATTCAAAAGTAGTGTCTTTGTAATTGCGTTTCTAAATAGCGAAAGGTTAAGGACTTTCATTACCTTATCTATAAACAAGGCATATTAGAAGTTTTGCTTTTTAATGCCTAGTCCTTGTATTTTTTGGTCTGTGAGTTCCTATAAATAGGGTAAGTACTTAGGGGCTAGAGTAACGAACACTCTCAAAATTACTCTTGTACTCGAAAACATTTGTATTGATCCAGACATAAAACTAAGCTAAACAAATCTTATTTGGATCTTTGTGCTATGTACTGCTTTCTTGATTCAATTGACTCAAATACATATCTAAACACTCTTCATTTTACGACATGATTTATCGAACATATATGATAAAACTATTTATTTCATTAAGTGATATACATGTATGTGCAATGTGAACTCAGTAGGCCCTAGGCTTACCCATTTAGAAACTTCAAATGTATCAAACTTAGGAAACTATTTAGCTAGTGGCAGTGGAAAGGACAAAGATGAGGATTAATCAAGAAGACAACAAAGGAGTTTTCGCAATGACGTAACACCTGAAGCTCTTCATTTGAATACTTGTTATATTATTTTATCTTCTTGCGCTGTAATTCAGAAAATATTAAGAGTTAGATCTGATCCTGAGAGATGTTGGAATGATTATTTGTTATTTAATATGAATATGAAAATTAGGGTGCTAAAAGTTGGTATCAGACATTTGTTTAAGCAGATTAGGTGTTTGCATAAACACTTAAGCTTAGAAGGAAGAAACGAGAGGTAACCTAGCGACAAATTTAAACCACATCTCGCTTGTAAGTATCATATCTTTAAGGAGACAAGGAAGGTTTACTAGGGTAACACTCGAGCGGAAAAATATTATAATTGGAGCTGATGTTGCTACACTCGGTGTGACATCCCCAAAATCTTGGCCAGAAAAGACCGGTTTCATTTATGCTTTTAAAATAATTTCTGACTAAATTTTTTTGATTTAAAAGAGTTGCGGAATTTATTCCCAAAAACAAAATATGATAAAATAATATTTACCAAAGCATTTCATAAAGAAATGTATTTTCATTATAAAATCAAAACTCGGGATGTCATGTTCCGATACAGACACAAAAGCATAAACAACAAAAGATAGACCATACAACAGTTACATATAACAACTGGTCTAATAAATAAAATAACTTGATGATTCATCCATCTTATGCCCTCGCGCCATTACCTGTAATACAAATAAACTGAGTGGGTCAGGCTTGGGAGCCTGGTGAGCATATAGGGTTTTCAACCCGCAATAAATAATTATATTTACTTTTACCAACCAACAATAACCTGATTACCCATTCCCGTTATCCTCACTTTACGTCCCTAAAACAACATCTATCTCAAGGGACCTAACCCAGGATTTTCATCGGGACGGACATTACTGCTAAGGGGTTTCCTCAACAATAGATGTCCTAAAGGCAACCATGAGGGGGATAGAGTACAGCGGTGAACACATCATTCACAACACCTACAGGTTATGAGCCTGCTAGTGTTCCACAGGACTGTCTAGAAAGAGTCTGTGGTCGTTATCCATATTCCGCTGAATAGCTAGATCAACAACAACAACATCGAGACCTCTGATCTGTTTATCACACATCAACTATCTACCCATGTTCTACCTAACATATTAGTAGATAAAAATATATATTTTTATACATAGTTTAAAACCTGTATAACATTGTCATTCAATACATATTCCAAACAACAGATGCGACACATACACATAACACGTATTTCATAGAGAATAAATCATATCTATGAGATAGAAGAAAGTGAATATACATTCACACATATAACAACAAAATATACACATAACACATATTTTGTATAAAATACTTCATAATTATGCGTTATAAGAAAGTAACTACACACTCACTTGATCAGAAGATGATCGGACATCACTACGACTTGTAGAAGTAGTATTCTTCGGTAGATCCGAAAGATCTTCACAAAAACCGGGCTCCTTGCAGGAAGAGCTTCAGCTCGGGAATCTCACTTCTCGGTATCTTCGGGGCTTCGGGACTTGCTTCAGGGATCGGGAATGATACCCGGGCTTCGGGGTATTAGTTGCACACAAAACGATGCAAAACAGGAGAGAGAAGAGAATTTGGGCAAAAGAATCGGCTGCCCTCGACTTCCTTTTATAGGGGCTGGAAACCTCGATTATGCTGGGCGTAATCTTGGTTACGCTGGGCATACTTCGACGTCATGGCGTGCGTATGGCTCGAGTGACGTCACTGCATGCGTAGCTGAGGCGGTTCCGGGTACGCTGGGCGTAATCCATTACGCGTAGCATAACCCGATTAATCAAACTTCAAAATTGTGTAACTTTCGCATACGAGCTCCGTTTTCGACATTCTTTATATCCACGCGTAGGTGAGACTACGCTCAACAACTTTCGTTTAGACTCCGTCAGCTAAATTTGACTTATTTTTATTATTTATTTGTAGTGGGCCGGGACCGAAAAACTCCATTATAAATTCATAACTTCTTCATCTGATGTCCGTTTTCGTCTGTCTTTTCACCAACGCACTACAATCAACGAGATCTTCGATTCTTGTTTAGATTGTTTCGACCAACAATCACTCAATCTCGAATTCGAGTTTCGGGCTACATATTGCTAAGCTGAAACTTCGAAAAATCATAACTTCCTCATACGAAGTCAGATTTGGGCATCCTTTTTATGCACGCTCTGGGTTTAACGAACTCTACAACATTCGTTTAGATCACTAAGGCTAAATATCACTCTAACGTAAATTTCTTTTTTTTACGTCATTCAGCATTGCCGGTTCTGTCGCGAAACTTCGACATATCATAACTTCTTCGTTATAACTCGGATTTCGGCATTCTATAAATATTCAGAAACCTTGTTTCAACTACTACAACATTATCCATAGATATCTACTTTATCTAATATTTAATTTTGATGCTTATTTTCATTCTTAATTAAATTAAGACACACAGTTAAGCACAAAACACATAATACTCAAATAATACACTTTTATTATTTCAAAACGGGTTACAAAGGTTAACCTAGACTATTATATCAACATTAATGACAAACCCAGAAACATAGGCGTTACAATTCTCTCCACCTTAGAATGATTCCATCCCCGGAATCACACATCAACAAAAAAATGCGGATAGCGACTCCTCATGTCACTCTCCATTTCCCAGGTGAGGTTCGGCCCATTCATATGTTTCCATCGGACAAGCACTAATTCGACCATCTTGCGTCGTAACTTCTTAGTCTTTCGGTCGACGATTGCCTTTGGTTCTTCAATCAACCTTTTGTTCTCATCGATTCTCAACTCCGAAAGTGGAATCATGTCGGGAACTTCTCCCGTGAACTTCCTCAAATAACACACATGGAAAGTGTTATGAGTACCATTTAGTTCTTCGGGTAATTCGAGCTTGTAAGATTGGTTCCCAATTCTCTGAAGAACTTTAAACGGTCCAATAACCTTGGACTTAAATTTCCCCTTTTACCAAATCTTATAAGTCCCTTCCACGGCGAGACTTTAAGCAAAACTGAATCTACAACTTCAAAAGTCATTGGTCTTCGCTTGTTGTCAGCATAGCTCTTTTGACGATCCTGAGCTGCTAACATTCTTTCCCTAATTATTTTCAACTTTTCCGCAGTCTGATGGACTATCTACAGTCCCATAAACTGCTTTTCCCCAGCCTCAAGCCAACAAGACGACGTACGACACTTCTGTCCATACAAAGCTTGATAAGGTTCCATCTTTATGCTCGAGTGGAAACTATTATTGTATGAAAATTCTACTAAAGGTAAATGTTCATCCCAATTACCTTGGAATTCCAGGGTACATGCTCTCAGCATATCTTCAAGTGTTTGTATCGTTCGTTCGCTCTGACCATCAGTCTATGGAAGGTAAGCTGTACTCAAACACAACTTGGTACCGAATTCCTCTTGTAGACTTTTCCAAAATCGCGAGGTGAAACGGCTGCCACGATCTTACACAATTGTTAACAGAACACCGTGAAGCCTCACAATTTCCTTCACATAAGAATTTGCAAGCTTTTCCATAGACCGTTTCTCCTTGGCTGCTATGAAATGCGCACTCTTAGTGAATCGATCAATGACCACCCAAATCATGTCATGACCACTTTTTGTTCTAGGAAATTTAGTGACAAAATCCATAGCAATGTCTTCCCATTTACCAATAGGCACAGGTAAAGGTTCTAAACTCCCATATGGTTTCTGATGTTGTGTCTTGACTCTTGCACAAGTCACACACTCGACCACATACTTTGCAACATCAAGCTTCATCGTCGGCCACCAGTAGTAGGGTTTCAGGTCCATATACATTTTAGTGCTACCGGGATGAATCGAGTACATGGTCTTATGAGCTTCTTCCATCAGAAGATCTCTGACTCCTCCTGTCTTAGGTATCCAAATCCGATCTTGGAACACCTTCAGTCCATGACTGTTTATACCGAACACCAACGTCTTTCCCAAACGTTCCTCCTTTCGGTCATTCTTCTCAGAAGCTTCCTCTTGAGCTTTCTTTATACTTTCCACAATTGACGAGACAACTTTAATTCTTAACGCTCTTGGCCTTTTTCTTTCAAGATTCACTTTCCGACTGAGAGCATCAGCAACAACATTTGCTTTACCGGGGTGGTAAAGTATCTCGCAGTCATAGTCCTTATGTAATTCTAGCCATCATCGTTGCCTCATATTCAATTCTTTCTGACTAAAGAGATATTGGAGACTCTTATGATCAGTGAAAAGTTTGCACTTCATGCCATAGAGGTAATGCCTCCATATTTTCAGAGCGAAAACTACCGCTGCCAACTCCAAATCATGAGTCGGGTAGTTCTTTTCATGCTCCTTCAACTGTCGAGATGCATATGCGATCACCTTTTCTCTTTGGGTCAAAACACAACCCAATCCAACCTCAGACGCATCACTATAAACAGCAAAGTCTTCAACTCCATCGGGCAGAGAAAGTATCGGTGCCTCACATAGTTTCTTCTTTAGCTTCTCGAATGCTTCTTTATGCTTATCATTCCAAGCATAAGCAGCTCCTTTGTGGATCAAAGCTGTCAATGGACTAGCGATCGAAGAAATCCTTGGATAAACCTTCGGTAATATCCGACTAATCCTAAAAAGCTTCGGATCTCTGTGGGACTTTTCGGTTGTTCCCACTTCATTACAGCTTCAATCTTTGCTGGATCAACCATTATCCCTTCTTGGTTGACCACGTGATCTAAGAATTGGACTTCTCGAATCCAAAAATCACATTTGGAGAACTTTGCATACAACTTCTCCTTCTTCAAGACTTCTAACACTTCTCGCAAGTGTCGGCCATGCTCCTCTTGGCTTTTCGAGTAAATCAGAATGTCATCTATGAACATTATCACAGATTTATCAAGGAACGGATTACAAACCCTGTTCATTAAATCCATGAATGTTGCTGGAGCATTAGTTAGTCCAAATAACATAACCAAAAACTCATAGTGTACATATCGTGTTCTAAATGAAGTCTTCTCTATATCCTACTCTTTCACCTTCAGCTGATGATATCCTGACCTTAGGTCGATCTTTGAAAAATAACTTGAACCTTGTAGTTGATCGAATAGGTCATCAGTCCTCGGAAATGGATATCTATTCTTTATTGTTGCCTTGTTCAGCTCTCTGTAATCGATGCACATTCTCATACTTCCATCTTTCTTCTTCACGAATAACACCGGAGCTCCCCAGCGTGATGAACTACGTCTAATGAAACCTTTGTCCAATAATTCCTAAAGTTGAATCATCAGCTCCTTCATCTCCGTCGGTGCTAGTTGGTAAGGTGCTTTTGCTATTGGCATCGTCCCTGGTAACAAGTCGATACAGAATTCTACTTGTCGATCAGGCGGTAATCCGGGAAGATCTTCTGGAAATACTTTCGGATAACCACACACGACAAGAATGCTATGCATCTCCTTTTTCTCCTTCTTTGCATCAATCACAAATGACAAATATGATGTACATCCTTTGGCCAAACACTTTCTGGCTTTCGTTAGAGAAATGATCCCAGAACTTACTCTGCGTTTGTCCCCATACACCATAAATGACTCTTTCCCTGGCAGGTTTACCTTGACTATCTTCTTTTTGCACAATATCTCGGCGTCATTGGTGCTAAGGCAATCCATTCCTAACACTATGTCGAAACCCTTGAGTTCTATAGGCAATAATTCCTCGTGGAACTTGTTTCCATTCAAGTCAATTAAGATGTTTTTCATACGATAGCTAAAAGGTACAAACTTGCCACTAGCAACTTTGACTAATAAAGCATTATCTAGTCTACCGACAGGCAAAGCTAGTTTTCTAACAAATTCATGTGAAATAAAGGAGTAGTTGGCTCCAGAATCAAATAAAATTTGGGCAGGAAATTTGTTTATGAGAAAGGTACCTGAAGCGACATCAACTTCATCTTTAGCAACTTCCAGTGTCATCTGGAATGCTCTCGCCTTCGGCTTTGGCGGAATGTTGGGTTTTGCTGCCTCCTTCTTCTTCGGACAATCCCTTGAGATGTGCCCCTCCTCATCACACCCATAGCAGAATTTCTTGGTAAGGGTGCATTTGTTGGCATAGTGCCCTGGCTTTCCATATTTGAAGCTTGTGGCTTCCCCGCCACATTTCCCATGATTCTTCTTCTTGCATTTGTCGCACCATTTCACTTCGCCTCCTCCACCTCCTCTCGAACTAGACTTCGAGAATTTACCCTCTTTGCTGGACCCCGAGGGTCCATCGATTTTCCTTTTTTCACCAACCTCTGACCTCTCCAGACCTTTCTCCCTGATCTGGGTCTCAACATTTCTAGCAGCCCGGATGACAGCTTTCAATGTGGTTGCTTGTTTAACCATTGGAACATAGTCTGCTGGTAGTCCGAGGGCAAACTTGTTGACCTTAGAGAGTTCTGTTGGTACTAAATATGGGATAAGCTTCATCTTTTCTGTGAAACTAGCAGCATATTCAGTAACACTGAATTTCCCCTTCTTCAAATTCGGAAACTCATTGTTGATTTCCAGAAGGTCCCGCTCGGAGCAGTATTGTAGTTTCAGTTGTTCCACAAAGTCTTCCCAAGACATTTTGCTCGCTTCTCCCTTGGGCATAGAGTCAGCTAACAGTTTACACCAACTCAACACGCCAGATTTTAGCAGAGGGATCGCAAGAGCGGTCTTCTGCCTGTTGCTGCATTCGCAACTTTCAAACATTGTCTCCATTTCGGAGATCCAATCCATAACTTGAACCGACGTCGGGATTTCGGATAGACTTGGTGGTTTGGATGCCATGAAATCCTTGTACTTACACCCATGCCCATCATTTCCTCCATACTGGTTGTTGTGTCTAACCACCAGTGGGTTGGCTTGACCAATAGTTCCACTGAAGTTTTCTCCCTCCGAGTGCCCTCCATTCTCCTCGGGCTCTTCCATTTGAATTGATGGTTCTTCACGATTCTACCTAAGCAGACATCTTGTTTCTTCCATCTGACGATCCAACATCGTTTGAATCATCATTTGTCACCAGCCATTATTATCGACTCAGGTGCAACAGCTACAACAGGTATTTGCTCAATCATTGGTGGTTGATTCCTGTTTTCATCAGCATTTCCCACTCCACTCCTCGTTCTCACCATTTTTTTGATCTATACACCGAATGAGGTGAAATTAGATCCTCATTCACGATAGATATTCAAATCATCCTTATCACTCCGAAACGTTTACATGTTAGTTCTAATATCGTAACCATACGCTTAGAATCCTACACACATAAGGTTTCTAGATCCGGTTGGCAACAAACCGTAGATCCGAACAAATAATATCATATATGGCAACATATAACATTTAGCACATAACATAATTTTAGGCAACTTTCCTAAAATAAAGTAGTGCTCGTGTTTGAAATATAATAGACACACATCTAGCAACCTTCACTTAGAATTCTAAGTTTAAGGAGCTTAGTGATCTATTTTCTAAAAAGGTTAAGAAGCTAGATAATTTTTGTTTTTCATTCGGAATGAAAGTTGATATGTTGGCTAACGTAAAAAATCTCCTGGTCGAAGACATTACCTCTTTCAACAACAATTATTCAGGTGATCTCAAAGTGAAGACTGAACAAGATGCACAAATCTTAGAGAAAGTTGAGAAGTCTCTTTCTGATTTTCAAGAGACTTTGTCAAAAGTAAATCTTTCTACTCAATCTTCAATCTCACAAGAATCTATTTCTGGTTTGGTTTCTACTATTGAGTCGAGCTTCAAATCTGAATTGGCTCTAATACTCAATTTGGTTCTTCGACTACCAACGAATGCTACACATCATGTACACGTCTCGCAAGGGGGGAAAAGGGAATTGGTTATTCAAAAGGCTTAGACAAAGATAAAGGGTTAGTTGTGGGAAGGGTTTCGTTGGCACAAATTTCTACATCTATTCCAAAGAAGCCAATTGCCCTCTCAAGACAATGTCGATTTTTTGAAAGTTCAAAAGAAAGGAATTTCGATTAATGAAGGAGGAGGAGGTTTTAGTTCTACAATCGTTAAGTTAAAACCAACAACCAATCCAAAATATAAAGGAAAAACATTCAAGTTGAACCTTCAGTAGAGGAGAAGAAAAGCCTGCAAGATATCGAAATCGAAAGGCAAAGACAATTTAACACCATTCTTAATCAAAGGAAGAACGGTCCTCCAGGTTTGAACAAAGGTGATCCCAATGACGTAACACATGAATCTCTTCATTTGAATACTTGTTATATTATTTTATCTTCTTGCGCTGTAATTCAGAAAATATTAAGAGTTAGATCTGATCCTGAGAGATGTTGGAATGATTATTTGTTATTTAATCTGAATATGAAAATTAGGGTGCTAAAAGTTGGTATTAGACATTTGTTTAAGCATATTAGGTGTTTGCATAAACACTTAAGCTTAGAAGGAAGAAACGAGAGGTAACCTAGCGACAAATTTAAACCACATCTCGCTTGTAAGTATCATATCTTTAAGGAGACGAGGAAGGTTTACTAGGGTAAACCTCGAGCGGAAAGATATTATAATTGGGGCTGATGTTGCTACACTCGGTGTGACATCCCCAAAATCTTGGCCAGAAAAGACCGGTTTCATTTATGCTTTTAAAATAGTTTCAGAGTAAATCCTTTTGATTTAAAAGAGTTGCGGAATTTGTTCCCAAAAACAAAATATGATAAAATAATATTTACCAAAGCATTTCATAAAGAAATGTATTTTCATTATATAATCAAAACTCGGGATGTCATGTTCCGATACAGACACAAAAGCATAAACAACAAAAGATAGACCATACAACAGTTACATATAACAACTGGTCTAATAAACAAAATAACTTGATGATTCATCCATCTTATGCCCTCGCGCAACTACCTGTAATACAAATAAACTATGTGGGTTAGGCTTGGGAGCCTGGTGAGCATATCGGTTTAACGAACTCTACAATATTCGTTTAGATCACTAAGGCTAAATATCGCTCTAACGTAAATTTCTCTTTTTTACGTCATTTAGCATTGCCGGTTCTGTCGCAAAACTTCGACATATCATAACTTCTTCGTTATAACTCGGATTTCGATATTCTATAAATATTCGGAAACCTCGTTTCAACTGCTACAACATTATCCATAGATATCGGCTTTATCTAATATTTAATTTTGACGCTTATTTTCATTCTTAATTAAATTAAGACACACAATTAAGCACAAAACACATAATACTCAAATAATACACTTCTATTATTTCAAAACGGGTTACAAAGGTTAACCTAGACTATTATATCAACATTAATGACAAGCCCAGACATGCGTTACACTCGAAGAAGTACCAGAGACTCCTATAAACCTTACTACTAGTAGTGGGCGCAGTCAGGGTTGAGGTCAAGGTTATGATAGGTAAAGATTTCGAGGGGTCATCACGACACCGGTACATGAATAATCGGTGCAACTTAGCTCCAACTCCAATTGAGGTCGAGGTCACGGGAGGGGTCGTCCGACCAAGAGGATCACTAGTGAAGATATGGCTAATAAGTTTGCTCAAGCCATATAAGTTACTTTTCTAAATGTAATAGTTCATTTTTGAGGTGAAATATTGTATGTGAATGGTGGTAACATGGTTAATGAATAGGAAGACTATGGATATAGTATGTCATTTTCAATTCCTGACCCTAGTGTTGCACTACTATAAAGGTAATATTTAAACAACAAACGATGAGTTTGTAGTTACAAGACGTTCATGACTTGTAAACCACCAACATTTTATGAGGACACTTATCTCATTGTATCATTAATACGGATCATAGAGACAGAGGGGACATTTCATACGAGTATGTGTACAAATAACGACAAGGTGGTTTATGTGTTAATGATGTTTAAAAGTGAGGCTTTATACTGGTGTGCATGGTAAAAGTAGTTAGGGGCCTGAATACAACTAAGAGGATGTCATGGGATAAATTTACAAGAATCCTTAAACAAATGTTTTTTCCTCAAATGCCGATCAAGCATTTTGAGGAAGAATTCTTGAGGTTGGAACAAGGGGATATGACAGTGAGAGAGTACACCAACAAGAATCAAAGAATTTATTTAGTAGTTACAAGATCTACTTGATAAAGTTTTTATTCGAAATAGTACATCGTTGTGGGGTGCACTGAAGTTGTTAGTCATAAAAAATTATCGGGCGTTTCCCATGTGCATCGATTACCCATTGCCGAACAAGGTGTCATATCTTTATTGATCATAGGAGTGCTAATTACATGTTGATCAGATTGGCTTGAAAATAAGACAACATGATGTGTGTAATTTCTAAAGGACTGTAAGTGTGAGGTATTGTATCCCTTAGGGATGACTAAAATATTCACTTATGCAGTAAGTCAAAAGTAAAGGAAGGAACCAAGTAAGAATCAAGTGATGAGTAATGATGTAAACGTTAGTTTACCTAGTGAACTAAAGAAGACTAAGAAAGACTCATCAGTAGAGGAGAAACATAATGTTTAGATTTATGTACCAAGGATTGGATGATACAGTCAATAGGACATGGGTGTGTGATAGTCAAGATCAAGACAAGTACGTTGTGACCGACAGGGGATAGGATTTGATACGTTACTCATTTCCTTGGATATTTAAATGCTTGAGCACAATGGACGGGTTATGCCAAGAGGAAATAGAATAGGACCATTAGTTCTTTCTTTGGATATCTGAAATTCTCCCTTAAGTTATGTCATCGGGTGAAATGTACTTGCTGGAAAAAGTTAGTTATGTTGCATATTGATGAGATAGTTTGGTTGTCTAATTATGATCAAAACCTTCATTTTATATCATCATTTGGAAGAGCTTCTAGTAATAAATGGATTATTTGGTAAAGTATGAAATTTCTTATTGTAGGAAGTGTACCACTGTGTTAGAATGATGTAAAGGATAAACACATGCTAAAACTGAGCATGCTCGACATATTGCCAAAATAATTTAGTAGTTTAGGGTAACCTGAAGGACGCATAAGAATACTCAAAATGTTAGGTGGTTAAATGTAGGAAACCAATAGTGTTTCAGGTGGGAGGCAAATTCATGTTGAAAGATTTCTAATGGAAGGATGTAGTGCGCTTTCGTGAAGGTAAGGTGAGTCTCAGACTTGTTGGACCTTCTTAAAGAATGAGTAGAAGAGGTGACTTATCGATTCGAACTACTAAGGAAAATGTAATGAATTTTAATAGCAAGTCTCATGTTTATAATCTAAATATGCTTTTGGCGAATGCGGACATAGAGGTGTCACTGGAATCAAAGTTAATGAAAAGTTATGTTATATGTAAGGGCTTATTACAATTACAGATAATCAAGATATGAAGTTAGGAATCTAGAGATACCACTTGTTAAAATAAAAGTATTATGAGGGATCAAATACGACCTTGGAAACTGAACGAGATATAAAGACAAAATACCCTTATTTGGTTGTTTAGTTCAAATTCGGAGGACGAAAGTTTTCGAAAGGGAAGTTTGTGATAACTCAAATTAAAACAAATATATAAACATATAGTCTAGAATTATTATTATAATTATGATTAAGGAATTTACTATTAGTAAATAGATAAATTATGGAATTTTTATTTTAAAACCTATCACTTTGATTAGAGTCATAAATTCGGACTTTTGATTGAGTTAGAAAGGTTACAAACTTGGGCGTTATAAAGATCCCGAGAAATGCTGCATAATGCTCACCGGAATTGTGATGAAAGGTGGAGAAACAAAGTAGAATTTGTTGAAGGAAGTTGTGAAGTTATTTGTGACAACCCGAAATTTCCATTCTGAACAAACCATACCAAGCCAATAGAAGTTAGAACAGTTACAGTGAAATTTCAGACTTTGGGTATAAGTTTGAGTATTTCAGGTTTAGCACTTAAGGAGATATCAGGAGAGTGGATGCACTAGGGTTTTGTGCAACACTGTTATTCCAATACTCTATGACATTAGAGTTCATTCTGGGAATAAAATATTTTCTGCCAAAAATCTCAGGACTATATATAGAAATCTGAACCATATTCATTCATTAGTTGCATTTCCAACTAGAGAAAAGCCAAATTTTCTCTCACGGATCTTCAGGTTTTTATCCCAAATAGTGAGTACCTTTCTCTAGTTGTATTATATGGCTTATAAGGTGCTTAATAACATCAATTTCATAACAAAACAACTAGATTCGGGAGTTTACCGCCCAAGAACACCTTAGGGAGTAAAATCCTAAAAAGATGCCTAGTCCTCCCCCGTGATTTGTAACTACCTTAGGCTTGTATGCTAGTGTGTATATGACTAGAAAACATCAAAATCGGATCAAGACCCCAAGATTTGGGAGTTTACCGCCCAAGAACACTCGGAGAGTAAACTCCATTTTAAGGGCCAAAAGTGTGCCCAATGTCCCTCAAATCCTTGGAACTCAACATAGGGACTACCATTACATGTTTAGACCACCAAAACAATTAAAAATCAAAGCTAGAAGTGAGTTTATGGCCAAGAAGGTTCTAGGGCCGTGAACTCCATGTTTTTGTGCCAAAATGCCCTAAAAACACCCCTTAAGCCAAGAGACTAATTTGGGCATGTACCTAAATGATTTAAGGACTAGCTAACACACTTAGAACACCAAGAGTAAGGTGTTAACAGCCTAAAAGGTTCTAGGTCCATGAACTCCATAAAATGGTGCCAAATGGTGCCATAAACTCTTCTAAAGCCAAGTACAAAAGCATAGTTTTATTCCTAGTGAAATTAAGGACTTGAAAACACCATAAACATCCTCCCAAGGGAGATTACGGCCGTAATCTCCAAGGGATATGGTCCCAGGGCCGTAAACTCCTCAAAGGAGTTAAAAGGAAGCCCAAACACTTGTTTAAGCCTTGAAGCAATTCACCACTTGAGTTGTAATAAAGTTAAGCCTCATTTAGTGACCCAAGATAGAGTTTACGGCCAGGAGTTTACTCTCCAGGGCCGTGAACTCCAAATCATATGGTCATTTGACCATAAACCCCCATTAGAGGTCTTGCACTCCTTTGTTGCAACCCATTAGCCTCCTAGCACTTGACCAAAGTGTTTACCTCGCATTAGAATGTTTATACATGTTTAATTAGTGTTTTAATAACTAATTATTTATATACATATGTCTTCATATGTAATTAGGATCATTGTGTGTGTTTAAAGTCTTCACTTGACACCAAGCACTTGTCCGATCATTCCTTACGATAACCTTTCGTTCAATTCCAATCACTTACTGCAGGTGAGTTCATACCCCTTAATCAATGTTTTAACAGTTTTTAAATGTTTTATGGGGGGATACTAGTAGAATTATGCTAATTATTATATCAATCACATGTGATTAATAAGTAGCATTCAAATGATTGGCTATTCATTAGCCGTTTTACCAAACAGTTTCCTTCAAATGATTTTCTTAAAATTTTATATGTTTAAAACTCCTTATTACACTGTACATTTTACTCTGTATGTTTTATTTCAAACTTATTTACAACTGTGTTTCAAACAAATGTTTATTTATACTTAAACTGTTTTATCAAACCCATGCTTTCAAACCATTTTATAGATTGACATGAAGTAGATCTTTTCTTAGATAATAATTATGTTGAAAGGTTTTACAAAACTTATTTTATGCTTTTATATTATAAATTGCATGCCTCTATATGTATAGTTATATAAGTAATGTTTAAAAGACTTAGGAAGGCTATCCACCTTGTTTCCTTTTCCTCGATTTGGATGTGGTCTGATAGGATATCGGGTACTCGTCCGAAGGTAGTTTAGATATTAGTTATATATCATGTGTACATATATAGTCATAAAGGTTCTTCCAATTCATTCAATACCCTTGGGTAGCAAGGGTATACGCCCATGTTCATACGTACCAGTTATATTACTAGTAAGCTACCATAGCGGTAGTTTAGGAAGATACTAGGACTATTACTAGAACGCGATATCATACAATGAGTCAGTTCATTCATGAGTCAATACTTGCTAGATAGAGAGAACATACATTACAGCTAGTACACACAGTACATTACTATACTATTACATAGATATGTTTTTACATGATTACGCTTACATGAGTACGTTTAGATATATATACGTTTACATGAGTGCGGTTACATATACTTTGATAGGACATACATCACTAGGTGCTATAGCATAGAACAAGTTCAGGATCTAACTATACCGATGAATCGCAACGCATTGTGATAGTTATATCGGGTATACATGATCATAGTAATGTGGATGTTCACGGCATGCATACATGCATGGGCGTGTAAAGGTCTCAAAATCCCTTTGACAGGGGAGCGTTTAGCCTGGGATCTAGCCATCATATTATGCCTTATCCCTCAAATAAGGCAATAGGAGTACAGAGGCAGTCACTTATTACAAATACTGCAGTACTTACGAGATTACCCTAGACTTAAGGTAATTAGTACGGTTGTAGTTCGACACTACACCATAGTACCATTTCATTTTCCCATTACATTCACTTCGTGAACATTCACACGATGCAAGGTAATGTAGAAACTATATTTTTGGTTAATGATATTCGGGTTTGGGAAAATACACACTCTTACAAGAGACACACACACAGACACTACATGCCTTGGTAAAAGGATACGATTAGTAGGAAACATAGGTTTCCTAGGATCATTCAAAACATTTTCATACTTACAGTTCATATACATTTTCAATACTTACAGTTTATATACAAACAATTTCTTACATATAAATTAAGACACTAAAATACTTATGATCTCACCAGCTTTAAAGCTGATACTCTCTTTCAAAATAACTTGTATCCTCAGGTCAACCATAGACAGGTACCGATGCAAGGTTTAGAGAAGATGGAGCTCATTCAAGACTCATCTTTCATTTTGTTTATACTTTAGTGTCTATTATAATTTGACAGAACACACTTGTATTAAAATTATATTATTAATGCAATTGATGATGTTGTTGCTTGTTTACTACTTTTCATTGTTGTGATACTGTACATGACGTCCTCTGTCCCAGAACGTTTCCGCCGTTCAATGGTTTTGGGGTGTGACAGATTGGTATCAGAGCATTGTTTATAGTGAATTAAGTATATCAACCCATAAAAGATATACTAACTATAAATACATAAAGGATTAAAAATACTCTGACCAAGAGTTTATACTTTAAATAATAAGATATTTAATTAAGTATACGTGCCTGCATTCATACTAAAATCAGTGTCACTAGGACAGTACAAAAGAATTACGATTGTTGGGCAACACCGGTGGACTTAGAGACATATAGTCAAAATTGGGAAGATATAGCCTGATCACCTATATTATCTGAGGGTTGACTAGCATGTGCCTAAGTGTAGTTGTGTGGTTGTAACAAGTCTAAAATCTTACCAACCCTACCACAATGAGAACAGTAGAACATAACATTAAACTTAAAATACTATAGGAGTATTTGGTGTTACTATAAGTACTTTATACTTGAGAACTAAAACGGGATTCTTCATTACTAAGTTGATAGTTGCTAAGTGGATACACTAAGGCTATATGTAATTAGGATGTTATAGACTTAGAATCTGTGAAAATTTTTACTTTACCCTTATTCTGTGTGAATTTGGAGTTAAGATCACTTATTCGAAGGTCTATCCTGTTTCGATTACATATAACTGGTATGCACTTCACAAATAGCGATGTAACTAATGAAGATTTTCTAAATAATTATCTAGATAGTTTCATCTAATAATTATTTTCTTACCCCAAATTCTCGCGTAGATAACATGGCTGGACTCCATCCCCACGACAACCAGTATCTTCTGAACGAAGTCATTGCTGGTTGGTTTGGAGAAGAACCAGGGAATGATCATCCTATCCCCGTGAATGATCACCATGATGAAAACCTTTCAGATGGTGCTAACTCCGAACCAGAGGTTGAGAACCTACCCCAGGCAGCTCCCGTTCCAATTCCTAACCCTCGTCCAGCTTTTCATGGCCCGACGCCTCCATGGGTTGAATGTTTGGAAGCATGGAGCGAAGACCAAAATCAACCTATGCCGTTTAATGGAGACCGAAGCTTCTACAACGTAAATGAAGGGAGCCCAACAGATAGAGTTCTACCAATCCTGATCCATAGAGTTGCCCGAAACGAAATTCAGGGCAGGACAGCTCTACGTCGTATCGAGGAAGTTGACACCAATGGAGGGATGCATATCCTTCGCACCAACAGCCTTGAGCATACTCGTGAGAGATCTGAGAGAAACCATGAAACCCTGCTACAAGCACTAGCTGAATCCCGAGCCGAGGTCATAGAGCTCCGAGTACGCCAGAGGGTGTACGAAAGACACCTACTCGATGTAGAACGTCAACTGGCTGAACTGAGAGTTCACCAGGGGGATGACCGTCACCAGTAGTAGATATTTTACTTTATTTTCTTTATTAAAAGGGATCATTTTTCTGTCTATGCCCAATGTGGCATTTTCTATGAAATTATCTTGTACTGTAAGTACTTTTGGTTAGGCCTTTATGCTGTCAAGACTATCTTCTCTGGATATGATGTAAGACCTTTAAAAGGTCATTTTTCCCGAATCTTTACGTCGTGAATATCAAAGATATTGACAGTCGGCTAACTTCTGTGTTATTCTTTAGTCAAGTACTCTTATAATACTTTCATTGGAGTCTATCTGAAACCTGCTTTAGTCAAGACATTGGACTATAGTAATTTAGCTCCGGAGATATTTCCAAGTCTCTTTTAATGGTTGGATCTTGTTATTCACCAACCAACGATACCTCGACTTAAACGACAAACGTCTTGAGACCATTCTACAACCTCACTTCCATTCCTTACTAGGACTGCATCATAGGGATGTAGGTCAAACTTTCGAGAACATAGTCGTACTCTTTACATGAACAATCTAAGTACATCAAGGGTCAACCAGAATCGCTCACAAAATCCATATCTTTCGTGTTACAGAATCATGTCGTCATCCGGAAGCAATCAGTCGAACGACGAAACCTCCGCCTTTCCTATGGACACCGCTACCTTTCAAACCGCAGTTAGAGCTGCCGTGACAGCTGTCCTTGCACACCGTAGCGCTATCAACACAAACAATGCTGATGATGGGAATGAAGTTTCCAATCGTGGTATCCATCCATGAAGTCGTCAAACGGTAACAGTCACAGGCTCGCAAATCCGAAAAGCAGAGAACAAGAAACGAAAGCGTCAAGCCCGGAAAGAACGTAAGAGATCCCAAAGGCTGGCTATGCAACAGCAGCAAGTGGAAACTCCTGCCATTCCCGTACTAAGCAGGCCATACGAGGGAAAACTCCCGAAGTGTGATAAGTGTAGTTTCCATCATCATGGGGGTTGCCATGAGATGTAGTGTTGCAATTGCCTAAAAATAGGGCACCATGCTCGTGGCTGTGGAGCACCGCTGCAGTGAAATGGTCCCTGAAGTATTAATAGTTTGACGGTTATTGGTTTTTCCCAAAGGTATGTTATTTTCTACTTAGAATCTAAAGTTACAAAATTGGTCCCTACATTTTTACAAGTTAACAATTTCCATTTTTTTCTTCCTAATACCTTTGCTTAAATGTAGAAACAATATCGTCCTCCTAATTTAACAACTTCTTAGTTAATATTCTTTATTTTTTATTTAAATCATATGTTTTTTTTTTAAATTAGTTGCTTTTACATTTGAAAATATTTTTTTTGAAAGGTAAAAGTTGTCACATCCCCAAACCGAAATGGCGGAAGCATTCGGGGGTGGAGGACTTCATGTACAGTATCATAACAATGCATAATAGTATATTTATATCTTTAGGTTTGCCAAAAGCAAGTTTTGATGGTCCTTCTAATGTACCCAAAGTGGGTGCAAAAGAAACTGGACTAGCATCAAAAACATCAACATTTGGAATAACACACTTTGGACCAGCACTTGATTTTCCCAAAATAACTCTATCCTTAATCTTTTTCTTTGTCATCCGTTCAGAAGAAATTTAACTTTCAGATGACTTCTAGGAATCTTCAGAATCTTGACTAAATCCAAGACTAAAACTTGGAACAATATCATTTTTCAATGATCGAGTCTCATTTGAATCCTTGTTTTTATTTAAACAATCTTCAACATTTTCTGCCACATAAAATTATAAAAATCATATATGAATAAACAATAATTATAAACACAATTACATATGAATAAACAATAATTATAAACAAATAACTTCCATCTTTATTTTTATGATCACCCTCACCCAAATTTACAGTCCCTAAATTATTAAAATCATAAATGAATCATCTATATAACATATTTATATATATTTTATGTATTAAAAATACATAAATCAATACTTACCATCATCAATACCAGTCAAATTCAAATTCACATCATCTTCAACTAGTTTCTGATTTAAACAACCATCAGTACCTATAAAATTCAAATATAAAAAATTAAAATCATATATGATTAATGTATATATAATACTAAAATATGCCTACCTTGATCCAAAGTTTTAAGAAAACTTTCAACAACTGGATCGCAAATAAATTGAGTAAAAGATAAGTGAACTCTGGTCCTCGTTTGGCGTTCCAACAAACCTTCACAATTGGGACGCGGCTTAATTCGTTTGTTTGACCTCCCGATCCATAATTTCCACAGGTTCTTCCATGAAGTTGAGGCTCTCGTTGATCTCGATCTCGTCTAGTGGGATTACGAGGGTCTCGCTGGATAGGCACTTTTTCAAATTCGAGATGTGGAAGGTAGGATGTATGTTACTGAGTTCGTGGGGTACGTTAAGTTTGTAAGATACGGGGCCAATTCTAGCGAGAATCTCGAAAGGCCCTATGTATCTTGGATTCAGATTTCCACGCTTTCCAAAGCGTATCGTGCCCTTCCAAGGAGAGACTTTCAAAAGGACTCGGTCTCCTACCTGGAAATCCAAGGGTTTTCTTCGTTTGTCTGCGTAGCTTTTCTGTCGATCTCTAGCGGCTTTTAGTCGCTCCCGTATCTGTACGATCTTCTCGGTCATTTCTTGAATTATCTCCGGACCCGTGAGAGCGCTGTCAGGAATGCGTCCTTTAGCTAATTGAGTGTCACCCACCTCAGCCCAGCACAGAGGGGATCTGCACTTCCGGCCGTAGAGGGCTTCGAATGGAGCTGCCTTGATGCTTGTGTGATAAATGTTGTTGTAGGAAAACTCGACAAGGGGTAAGTGGGTATCCCATGCCTTACCAAAGTCGATCACACAGGCTCGCAACATATCTTCCAGGGTTTGGCTAGTCCTCTCACTTTTTCCGTCGGTCTGCGGATGGTAGGCTGTACTCATGTCCAGCCTCGTTCCTAATGCGTTTTGCAGTGATTGCCAAAATCTTAAAGTAAATCTACTATCTCTATCGGAGATAATAGATATAGGGACACCATGCAACCGTACGATCTCCCTAATGTATGTTCTTGTGATTTTCTCCATCTTGTCTGTTTCTTTGATGGGCAGGAAGTGTGCGGACTTGGTCAATCTGTCGATGATAACCCATATGGTATCAAGCCCACCCGCTGTCTTAGGTAGCTTAGTTATGAAGTCCATAGTGATCCGCTCCCAATTCCATTCGGGTATCTCCGGTTGCTGTAGTAGACCTAATGGCTTCTGGTATTCGACCATGACCTTGGCGCAAGTAAGGAATTTGCTCACGAAGGAAGCAATCTCTGCTTTCTTGTTAGGCCACCAATATGACTTCTTGAGGTCCAGGTACATCTTATCTGATCCTAGGTTAATGGAGTATCGAGTGTTGTTGGCTTCCTTCATGAACAAGTCTCTGAAGCCACCGTGTCGCGGTGTCCAGATTCGGTCCCTGAGATATAAGGCTCCGTCACCTCTGACTTCCAAGTTCTTATCCATTCCTCGCAGGGATTCTCCCGACACTTTTTCAGGCTTCAACGCTTCGAGCTGAGCTTCCTTAATCTGTGCGGAGAGATGCGAATGGATAGTCATTGTTAATGACTTGACTCTTCGTCCGGAATGTTCTTTTCGGCTTAAGGCGTCTGCTACTACATTGGCTTTACCCGGATGATAACAAATTTCTCATTCGTAATCATTAAGTTGCTCGACCCACCGTCGTTGTCTCATATTGAGCTCCTTCTGGTTGAATATGTGTTGTAGACTCTTGTGGTCGGTGTATATCGTGTTATTCTTGCCGTACAGGTAGTGTCTCCAGATCTTTAGGGCGAACACAACCACTCCTAATTCGAGGTCGTGTGTGGTGTAGTTGACCTCGTGTATCTTCACCTGTTTTGACGCGTAAGCGATGACCTTACCTCGTTGCATCAGAACACAACCCAGCCCCTGATTTGATGCATCGCAGTATACCATGAAATATTTTTGTCCCTTCGGGAAGGGATAATATCGGTGCGGTGCATAGGGCTCGTTTCAGGGTTTGGAATACCTTCTCCTGCTTCTCTCCCAAGCCAAATGTCATGCATTTCTGAGTCAATTTGGTAAGGGGTGTAACACCCAAAGTTTTGAAGACCAAGAAAGGAAAGAAAACCGTAAGTCTAGGGGTCGACTCGGCGAGTCCAAGGAGGGAGTCAGCGAGTCCGAGCGGGATCCGGGTCGGGGAGTAAGTGACCGACTCGGCGAGTCGGCCAAGGAGACTTGGCGAGTCTGGTCTGTGCGAGGAAAACCCTAATTCTGGGAGTTGTATCCTATATAAAGGGTGTTATGTCCCTCCCTCAGCCTCCATATCATCCTAGAGAACCTGTAAACCCTAAATTACGTGGGAGCCTCCATCATTTGAGAGAAATAGCTTTGGAGGAAGGAAATCTTGGAAGGAACTTGAAGATCAAGAAGGTTGCTTCAAAGGAGAGGTGTAGATCCGAGATCTACTTCAGTTTGTGTTCTTCTTGGAGGTATTAAGCTGCCATTTTCCCTTCTTTGCATCTAGATCTATTTTGTTATGAGATTTGGGGGGTTTTATGGTTGATTGAGACCCATTTCGAGTTAGAAGCTCAGATCTGAAGTTGCTACATCAGATCTAAGTGTATCTTGGCCTAGAGAATCATAAAGCATCAGTTTTTTTTGTTGATTGTTAAGCCCTTTTGTCTTAAACCCTAGTTTATAGTGTTTTGAGCCTAGATCTCCTTAGCCACATGTAAAGTTTGCCACTTTATGCAAGGAATAGACTTTAGAAGAGTGGATCTACAGTTTGGAGTCCATGCATGACTCAAAAGTCCTCTGCATGTATGTAGATCTGAATGGACTCGGCGAGTCCTTCGAGTGGACTCGGCGAGTCCTTCGAGTGGACTCGGCGAGTAGCATGAAGATGAGGAGGAACTCGACGAGTGGGATGAACAACTCGTCGAGTCGGATGAAGTTGGGCATGAACTCGCCGAGTTGGAAGAACAACTCGACGAGTTGGTTGAAGATTGCCTAGGGCTCGGCGAGTCTATTCGTGGACTCGGCGAGTCAGGTCGCGAACCCCAAACCCTTCAAGTTGAGACTCGAATCAGTGAGTCGGGTGGAGACTCAGCGAGTTGGATAGGACAGGACTCGGTAATCGTTGGACTCGGCGAGTCATGGACTGACTCGGCGAGTCGAGTCGCTTATATAAGGACCCTGAGCATATGAACTCGGCGAGTCAGTAGGTGGACTCGGCGAGTAGGGTTGACCTGGAAGGTTGACTTTGACCAGGACTTTGACTTTAGCCAGAGTTGATTTGGTTATCTTTCGGGGGTTCAGTTAGGCTAAGTGTTGCATTGATATTGATAGCTCGGGGAGCTAGTGGAGCAGGAGTTCAGTGAGTGGTCGAGCAGCAGCTAGTGGGATCATCAGCGAGTTCCGTCAGTACAGGTGAGTTTCCTTCAAGTAGGAACAGGTCTAAGGCCACAATGCCGGCCCGTTCAGTTAGTAGTAGTTTCCGGACTTCGGTCTGATGCAATAGTTAGTATGTTTGATGCCTTCGTGGCTCAGACAGGATTTATGTGTTATGTGTTATGTGTTCCGGGTAACGGCCCGATGCAGTATGCAGTATATGTGTTTATGCTAGTTGATATGTTATGCTATACTATGTTCAGTCAGTTAGTCCAGACTTCGGTCCGATGCAGGGGACAAGGTCCCAGTCAGTTAGTCCGGACTTCGGTCCGATGCAGGGGACAAGGTCCTAGTCAGTTAGTCCGGACTTCGGTCCGATGCACGGGACAAGGTCCCAGTCAGTTTTCGGACTTCGGTCCGATGCAGGGGGCAAGGCCCCAGTTAGTCCGGACTTCGGTCCGATGCAGGGGACAAGATCCCAGTTAGTTTCCGGACTTCGATCCGATGCAGGGGCAAGGCCCCAGTTAGTCCGGACCTCGGTCCGATGCAGTGGGCAAGGCCCAGTATGTGCTATATATGTTATTGTATGGTATGTGGTAGTTTAGGGGAGCTCACTAAGCTTCGTGCTTACAGTTTTAGTTTTTGGTTTCAGGTACTCAGATTTCAAAGGAGGAGCTCGGGAAGATTGCAAGTGCACAAACCATAGTCAGCTAGCCTGGGATGTTTTACTCTGATAATAAGTTTGTATTTCGAATTAATGCTACGAAATTATGTTATGATTTATGATACAGTTTTTATGAATATGGTTTTAGTAATGTTTTTAAAAGAAAATTTTAGTCGTGATTTTTGGGATGTTTCAAGTTGGTATCAGAGCCTTGGTTTGAGGGATTTGGATACTCTTCGAATGTGTCTGAACTGAAACTAAGGAAATGGTAAAAGGTTTTCAAAAGAAAGACATTTCCGAAAGAAATCTTTAGGAAAGAAAGAGCTTTTTTTTTTTTTGAAAAAGCGAAAAGAAATTTTAGAAAGAAAAGAACTTTAAAAAGAGAAAAGGGTGTGGTGCATGCAATCAGCCGAGCTCAAGTAAGTACTCCCAAATTACCCATACAAGTTACGTTATGTTTGTCAGTTTTAGTTTCAGTAGAACAGCATGCTAGAATAGGACTAAGAATCTAGGAGGATGCCTTATGTGCCTACTTTATGTGTTTCAGCTTTACAAGATTTGTATGCTAGTATTGAGTAGACAGTAGTAGGATAGCCTGTTTAGGTTAAGCCTGATAGTATGAGCTTAGCATTGTATGCTAGTACAGTACCTCGTTATGAGAATAGATTTGCTTGAGTAGTTTCCTGTATCCAAATGCTGCTTGCCTTGTGCTTTGTGGGACTCTGATTGATGGGAGTTAGCCATTAGGTGAATACATCACATCACATGTGATCAGGGTTGAATAATCTCAGAGTGTTGGATTTGGCCGTATTACGTAGCTCTTGTTTGAGTCTAACCGTTGTAGGGACAAGTCTTTTACTTGAAGGATTATCTGAGCCTCATCACATGTGATGGTATTCAGGTGATGACTAATTATTGTTATAAGGGGGCCTTCAGCAGCTGAGGACTGTTTTGAATGGAGTCAGAGATTTCCCTAGGGCAAGCCTAGTATGAGAGTAGCAGAGATTAGTAGTAGAGAAAAGAGGACTTGGTGGAGTTGAGGTAACTCTTGAGGAAAGTACGGATAGATGTGGAAGGTAGTATGGGCCCGTACTACTGAAAGCAGAGGATCCGTACTCCACTCAAGAGGGGCCAAGGCAAAACCAGGGAACTAGTAGAGTGTGTGAGAGATCCATCAGTAGTAGTGTGTAAACTGATCAGGAATTGTTATATTTTCAGCATGGTGACATTGCGTGAGTTACCAGTTGGCAGTTCAGGTATTGGGGAGGGATCTGGCTCGGGCTCTGGAGCCGGGCAGCTTGATGATCAGATGAGGGACTTCATTTCCGCAGAGATCATGCACAACATCATTCATCAGACTCCTGTGATTTTCGGCTCGGTTAGAGAGGCCACTGTGGAGCGTATATACAGTCATCTTGAGGCCTTTAAGGCCGGGATAGTGTCTGGACAGATTGGGGCTCGTCTAGATCCCGATTCTTATGGAGTTCAGGGATCCATCAGGGAGGGAGATCCCATTTCTAGTTTTTGCCATCAGGGGACAGGAGTGAGTGGGGCATCCTGTCTCCAAGAGAGACCTCTGCATGATTGGATAGTTGAGGAGGTTTCGCGAGCCATTCGCGAGAATTTGCCCGACATGGTCGTAAGGATCACTGATAGGTTGATCGCGAAGCTCCAGGATCAGACAGCTGTTGTTCAGTCGATGGGCGGTGTCGACAAGGTAACGTAGGAGCGAGGGACGGGCAGGGAATCAGAAAGGAAGAGGAAAACGGATGAGACTCCGGTAGCCACAGATTCGGGTAAGAGGCCCAAGGGTTCAGATTTGAGGACGAGGGACTATCAGAGCCGCAGTCGATACGGGAAGTGCGGAAGGATGCACATGGGTGTGTGCAGGCGTAGAAGTGGTGGCAATGCTGGATGTTTCAAGTGCGGCCAGATTGGTCATTTTAGCAGAGACTGTGTTGTTACCATCGCCCAGGGGACTTGATCCGTTATGTTTCCATTGCAGTCAGAGGGGCCACAAGATGGCCCACTGTCCGAGTTTGTATATAGCAGGGCAGGTGCCAGCTCCTGCCCCTGGGACTTCGAGAGCCACCAACGGTCATCAGGGCCGGGCAAGGTCTCCCACGGCTCGGAGCCGAGTTTTCCTGTTGGTTTCAGTAAGGATTCGAGCAGCACTGAGTGATGGAGGTATGTATCTTTTACCTTCCCGTCAACTATTATTTGTGATATTATTGTTATGTTGCTGCATTGTTATCAATAAGCTTAAGTGTTGGGGTATTATATTACCTGCTTGTGACTGAGTTTTATGCCATCTGCATACCTTGGAATTAGAATGATGAATTGGAGGTCGTCCCCTCTAGATCAGGTTACTTCGGATACAGTAACTGTAGCATGTATGTATAAGATGCAGTAGTGCCTTACTACTTGCGGAAGGCGTTAGTCGGGTAATGATCAGTTATATTTTCAGTAGTGATAACCCAGAGTTTTTAGTGGAGTAGCTAGCGGTCAGTAAGGAAGTGGGTTGGGGATGTGCACCCCAAACGCAGGTTCTCAGGATGTAGTCCCTAAAGCAAATGCAGTTAAGGATCGAAGGGTGCTCAATTAGATAGTAAGAAGGGTGCGGATCTGGTAGGAGTTAGTTGGAGCGCCGACGGAGGTAAACATTGGCGGACAGCATATCGCCCTTTTAATGGTAGGAAGGTTGGGAATCCTTTCGACCAGTGAACAGTAAGGAGTTAGCCAAATCCAAGTGGGGGAGAACCCTCTGAGTATACAAGGGTAAGAGCATGCAGTTCTAGAATGAGTACACGACCTCTGAGAGGAAAGGATAGTAGTGCAGCAATTGATGGATTGAGGAGTTCAGAGTTGGGAGTTTGAGGAACTTCCCAACAATGAGTTCTTGTGATCAAAATGGTTAGTAACTGGTTGGGAATTCAGGGTTGGAGGACCGCCTGCAGGACCCTCGTGAGTCGGAATGAGGATCCTGAGAACGGTTAGCGAGAAATGCTTTCGTGTTTGTAGTCAGTGGCAGAGACGGCATGCAGGGTTGTGTGGGTTCTGGAGTTGGGGGTTTTGGAAACTTCCCAACGATAGTTTCATGTATCCGGATTAGTAGACGGTTGGTTTGGGAACCAAGCCGAAGAATTCCTCGACGGACCACTAAGTGTATCAAGGATATAAGATGTCGAGGTTGATGTAGCATTCGATGTTTGAGGGCTGGTTTTGAGAAATCAGGATGAGGAATCACTAGCAAGACTAGGGATAGTTAGGATGTCCTCGAGATAGTAGTAGAGTGTTGTAAGTCTGCGGGGGTAGCCGTAGCATTCACTAGCAGTCAGATAGTAGAAGAATGTTGTAAGTCTGCGGGAGTAGCCGTAGCATTCACTAGCAGTCAGATAGTAGTAGAGTGTTGTAAGTCTGCGGGGGTAGCCGTAGCATTCACTAGCAGTCAGATAGTAGAAGAGTGTTGTAAGTCTGCGGGAGTAGCCGTAGCATTCACTAGCAGTCAGATAGTAGTAGAGTGTTGTAAGTCTGTGGGGGTAGCTGTAGCATTCACTAGCATTCAGATAGTAGTAGAGTGTTGTAAGTTTGCGGGGGTAGCCGTAGCATTCACTAGCAGTCAGATAGTAGTAGAGTGATGTAAGTCTGCGGGGGTAGCCGTAGCATTTACTAGCAGCCAGATAGTACTAGAGAGTTGTAGGTTTGTGGGTGTAGCCGTGGCCTTTATCAGGTTGGTAGGCAGCATGAGCGCGTTGTTGGACGCGGGGGGAAGCAGTAGTACCCACCAGTTCGGGTGCAGTAGTGAGGATATGGGAATCCACGGGTTAGATTTCGGATTTCCAAAATGGTTCAGTTATGGTTAAGTCGGCGATTTGTCAGTAGATCGTCACCTCAGTTATGAGATTTGGGAAGCAGTGGACCGTTTGGGTTCGTGTATGATAAGGGCTACCATTAGTCTGGGATCCACCATTCTTTAGCTTCGGATTTGATGATGTCAGGATTCAACGTATGGACCCGGTCGGTTGGATCGGGAGGTTGTTAGAGTTGTAGTGTCAGGATGACTGGTGGAAACTAGTTCCAGAGAAAGATTTCGTTCAGAAGTTGTGGGAGCGACTAAGTAAGAAGTCCTTGGGCTCCACAGTTGAGTTGGAACCGAGTATTGCAGATAGCCGATGAATGATTGGAGACCTGGAAGGTCTTGAGATGTTGTGGGAAGCAGCCATTCAGTCAGTTCAGTGTTTCATTCAAGTTCAGTGCCTCAGCCAGTTCAGTATTGCAGGCAGTTCAGCGTTTCAGATAGTTTCAGTATGAGTGGCAAAAGGGATAGAGCAATTACAAATAGTCGAGGTATCTTCAGAAGTTGCTGAAAGCAACTAGGAGGTTGCGATGGGGTGTGGTAACCGGTAGGAGACCGGTAACCCAGAAGTGGAGACGTTAGTAAAGACCAGGGTAGTCTCGGTTCATCCGGAAGACGGATGAGGAATAGCAGAAATGTTTGGTCAGTAGTATTGCGGGTAAGCAGTCTATGGTGGATTTCAGTTAGTCGAAATCGAGGGGTGCTCGACACCAAGTTATGTCAGATAGGAGTGTTAGTGGTTGCTGGCGGTGTTGACCCGTACTGGAATTAGCGGGGGTAATGGATTGGTGAAGATAGGATCTTCACAGTGACAGAGGAGATAGTTGGTTATGGAGCATCGCCTTGGGAAGGCAAGGGAATCGCGTAAAAGAAGGGCTGAACCCCTATAGGTTTGGTGCAGTACTCGGTGAGTACCAGAAGGATTGTCAGTTGAGTAAGTTGTGTTCCAGGATGATCAGGGACAGGGTGACCCGAGGCTATTATTCGCAAGGATTGATGATAGTCAGAATGACCGAGCGGTAGGCCAGCGAAGGTAGGCAGCTAGTGTTGGATTAATTGGTGGGATATTGGAGGCAGATCGCAGGCGGTGGGACATCGCAAACTTCGAGGACGAAGTTTACTTTAAGTGGAGGAGAGTTGTAACACCCAAAGTTTTGAAGACCAAGAAAGGAAAGAAAACCCTAAGTCTAGGGGTCGACTCGCTGAGTCCAAGGAGGGAGTCGGCAAGTCCGAGCGGGATCCGGGTCGGGGAGTAAGTGCCCGACTCGGCGAGTCGGCCAAGGAGACTCGGCGAGTCTGGTCTGTGCGAGGAAAACCCTAATTCTGGGAGTTGTATCCTATATAAAGGGTGTTATGTCCCTCCCTCAGCCTCCATATCATCCTAGAGAACCTGTAAACCCTAAATTACGTGGGAGCCTCCATCATTTGATAGAAATAGGTTTGGAGGAAGGAAATCTTGGAAGGAACTTGAAGATCAAGAAGGTTGCTTCAAAGGAGAGGTGTAGATCCGAGATCTACTTCAGTTTGTGTTCTTCTTGGAGGTATTAAGCTGCCATTTTCCCTTCTTTGCATCTAGATCTATTTTGTTATGAGATTTGAGGGTTTTATGGTTGATTGAGACCCATTTTGAGTTAGAAGCTCAGATCTGAAGTTGCTACTTCAGATCTAAGTGTATCTTGGCCTAGAGAATCATAAAGCATCAGTTTTTTTTGTTGATTGTTAAGCCCTTTTGTCTTAAACCCTAGTTTATAGTGTTTTGAGACTAGATCTCCTTAGCCACACGTAAAGTTTGCCACTTTACGTAAGGAATAGACTTTAGAAGAGTGGATCTATAGTTTGGAGTCCATGCATGACTCAAAATTCCTCTGCATGTATGTAGATCTGAATGGACTCGGCGAGTCCTTCGAGTGGACTCGGCGAGTAGCATGAAGATGAGGAGGAACTCGACGAGTGGGATGAACAACTCATCGAGTCGGATGAAGTTGGGCATGAACTCGCCGAGTTGGAAGAACAACTCGACGAGTTGGTTGAAGATTGCCTAGGGCTCGACGAGTCTATTCGTGGACTCAGCGAGTCAGGTCGCGAACCCCAAACCCTTCGAGTTGAGACTCGAATCAGTGAGTCGGGTGGAGACTCAGCGAGTTGGATAGGACAGGACTCGGTAATCGTTGGACTCGGCGAGTCATGGACTGACTCGGCGAGTCGAGTCACTTATATAAGGACCCTGAGCATATGAACTCGGCGAGTCAGTAGGTGGACTCGGCGAGTAGGGTTGACCTGGAAGGTTGACTTTGACCAGGACTTTGACTTTAGCCAGAGTTGATTTGGTTATCTTTCGGGGGGTCAGTTAGGCTAAGTGTTGCATTGATATTGATAGCTCGGGGAGCTAGTGGAGCAGGAGTTCAGTGAGTGGTCGAGCAGCAGCTAGTGGGATCATCAGCGAGTTCCGTCAGTACAGGTGAGTTTCCTTCCAGTAGGAACGGGTCTAAGGCCACAATGTCGGCCCGTTCAGTTAGTAGTAGTTTCCGGACTTCGGTCTGATGCAGTAGTTAGTATGTTTGATGCCTTCGTGGCTCTGACAGGATTTATGTGTTATGTGTTATGTGTTATGTGTTCCGGGCAACGGCTCGATGCAGTATGCAGTATATGTGTTTATGCTAGTTGATATGTTATGCTAGACTATGTTCAGTCAGTTAGTCCGGACTTCGGTCCGATGCAGGGGACAAGGTCCCAGTCAGTTAGTCCGGACTTCGGTCCGATGCAGGGGACAAGGTCCCAGTCAGTTTCCGGACTTCGGTCCGATGCAGGGGGCAAGGCCCCAGTTAGTCCAAACTTTGGTCCGATGCAGGGGACAAGATCCCAGTTAGTTTCCGGACTTCGGTCCGATGCAGGGGGCAAGGCCCTAGTTAGTTCGGACCTCGGTCCGATGCAGTGGGCAAGGCCCAGTATGTGCTATATATGTTATTGTATGGTATGTGGTAGTTTGGGGGAGCTCACTAAGCTTCGTGCTTACAGTTTTAGTTTTTGGTTTCAGGTACTTAGTTTTCAAAGGAGGAGCTCGGGAAGATTGCAGTGCACACACCATAGTCAGCTAGCTTGGGATGTTTTACTCTGATAATAAGTTTGTATTTCGAATTAATGCTACGAAATTATGTTATGATTTATGATACGGTTTTTATGAATATGGTTTTAGTAATGTTTTTAAAAGAAAATTTTAGTCGTGATTTTTGGGATGTTTCAAGTGGTTTCGTAATCTGAGAGAAGTTCTGAATGAATCTGCGGTAGTAGCCAGCGAGGCCTAGAAATTGACGAATTTCTGTAGGCATCTTCGGTGCTGACCAGGTTTCAATAGCTTTGATATTGGATGGGTCCACATGGATTCCCTCTTCGCTAACTACATATCCTAAGAATTCGACTCTTCGGATCCAGAATTCACACTTCGAGAACTTCGCATATAGCTTCTTTGATCGTAGAGTTTCTAGGACTTGTTGTAGGTGATCGCTATGCTCCTCCTTACTTCGAGAGTAGATGAGTATGTCATCAATGAAGACTATGACGAACTGATCCAAGTAAGGACGGAACACCCTATTCATTAAATCCATGAATACTGTTGGCGCATTGGTCTGTCCGAACGACATTACTACTAACTCGTAGTGTCCGTAACGAGTTCAGAAGGCTGTTTTTGGGACATCCTCCTCAAGCACTCGTAACTGATGATATCTGGACCTAAGATCAATCTTGGAGAAGTAACTAGCCCCTTGCAGTTGGTCGAATAGGTCGTCTATATGGGAAGAGGGTAGCGATTCTTGACCGTCAGCTTGTTGAGTTCTCTGTAATCGATGCACATACGAAATGATCCGTCCTTCTTCTTTACGAACAAGACTGGTGCTCCCCAGGGTGAGAAGCTTGGTCTTATAAAGCCCTTGCTGAGCAGCTCATTAAGTTGACCGGACAGTTCTTGCATCTTGGCAGGCGCTAGATGATAGGGCGATTTAGCTATGGGGGTAGCTCCTGGGATTAGGTCGATTCTGAACTCAACCTGACGTTTGGGAGGTAAACCTGGTAGCTCCTCTGGAAAGACGTCGGGGAAGTCGCATACGACGGGGAAGTCTTTTAGATCTTTCGTTTTCTGGCTCGTGTCGACAACGTGTGCAAGGAATGCACGATATTCCTTACGTAAGTACTTCTGGGCTTGAATACTCGAGATGATGCGAAGGCTCGTACTGGGTTTGTCTCCGTAGATTAACAGGGTCTCGTTATTCGGTAGATTTAGATAGATTGCTTTGTCGAAGCACAGGATATCAGCACGATGGAGACTCAACCAGTCCATGCCCACAATGACATCGAAACTCTTGATTGATACTAGTATGAGGTCGATTCAGAATGAATGATCATCTAGCATGAGGGTACAACCTATGTAGATTTCGTTAGAGCTCTCTGTCTTTCCGTTATCCATTTCTAAGATGAATGTTTCTTTTAGTGGTTGTGGGGATTGCTTAAGTAAGTGTTTAAAGTTTTGGTTTATGAAACTTCTTTCTGCTCCACTATCGAATAAGATACAAGCATAAGAGTTGTCAAGAAGGAACATACCCGTGACTACTGTGGGGTCCGCTACTGCTTCATTGTGGCCAATAGCGAGTAGTCTTCCTGTTCCTCCCGTATTCTCGGCCTTTGGACAGTTTTTCTTGAAATGACCTACCTCGCCGCAGCCATAGTAGGCCTGGCTCACTTCCGAGCTGGGGACTTGAGAGATAGGTTTGGGTTGGGATCTGCAAAACCGGACGGTATGGCCCTTCCGGTCGTAGTTAGTGCAGTGCAATTCACGGCAGGGGCCGTTATGATGGAAGGGGCACTTGGGGCACTTGGGTAGGTTTCCAGCATAGGATTTGGCTGGCACATGGGTAGCAAGAGTTGTGGCAGCATGGACGGACACCATCTTTTGGTTTTTGGAAGAGGATTGGGTTTTCTTGCCCTTCTTCTGATCCCAACGCTTCCTCTTGTTGTCGAATGATTTGGGTGGTGCAGTGGTAATTGATGGGTTTTGAGCATTCTAACACTTCCTAAGTGTACATGCAACCCTAATAACCTTGGATCTATGTTTGTCTAATTATCATGCAAAGTTGAATTCCAAGGTTATATTCCTATCTAGCATACATGGGGAACAATTTTAACTTGAATCATAGATAGAATAACTTACCTTGTTGTTGCTTGTGTTCCTTGAAACCTTGTGAGCCTAGCACCCCAAGTGTGATGCCTCAAATGCTTCACACAACACCAAATGCTCTTGGAAAGACTCTTGAGATAACACACTTCTCAAAATCGGCCAAGCCCTCTTGTTTTCTTAGTAGTCAACTTGTGTTGCCAATTTTGTGGAGAATGGGTCTCTTATATAGTGTTGACACATCTAGGGTTACACCATGTAAACCCTAATGTGTCATGACTCTTCATTTCCATGACCCATGGGTTTGTAACTCCCATGGAGCATCCATGGAGTATCCTATGGGTAGAACCCAACTTGATAATCCATGGAGCCTCTTAGCCCACTATACAAGATATGGATGATTTACACAATCAACCCATATATTTAATTAGTTATCCTTTGATCACTTAATTAATTCCAAATTAATTCTTTGATCAACTAATCAAATAATATTATTAATATATTAGAACTTATAATATATTAATAATCTCCAAGTGTTATTTCTCTCATTTAGTCTATCCAATTGCATGGTGCCATGCAACCCAAATGGACCATGCCGGGTCGGGTCAAGTACAAGCCCGAAATAGTTATGGACTTAGACACCTTATCCAACAGTCTCCCACTTGGATAAGTCTAATAACTATATCTCTAGTACTTCAGGAACCGACCGGCAATCGTAGCTCTTTACAAGGTTTCTCGAAACTTTGAGAAGATGATGGTACGCCATTTAAGATAAGTGATCATATAATCCTCCGTTCTAGATATCAGCCGGACAAATACATGGAACATAGTCTTGCTTATTGTCCAGCATTTGTTTCTCGATTTCCGATTTGTTTGACATAGAACTTAATTGAACACATCAACTTAGTTCTGACCGGGCCCGGTACATGGGTCAAAACACAATCATCGAGGGGCCCAGATATCAGCTTCTAATCCAAGAAGGAACAGATAAACTTCGACTCATATGTTTGTTCTACCACTCATTGAATTACACACAAAAGTACGTTTTATAACATCGAGTTACCAATGCGGTTTCGTACAGTCAATGCATAACCAACTTGTAAGTAACAAATCATATCTCTAGGTTTGAAGACTTATATGATATTACCGTCTCACGATCACTCGAGATAGAATTCCATGAAGTGATTCCAGTGAGCGTGGGTTGAGTCCAATGCTCAGAACTTATGAGCACTCATGATTGTTGTAGCCTTGTCCAACACCTTGGACCTCTACAACCCATCATGACAGTCTTGATTCATACCTACTTCCGACATATGACCGACTGTGGAGGTTTGAATAATATGTTACACCAAACAAAATTATTCTGGAAGTCAAAACATGCAAAAGAAATATAGTAAACGATTGACAAGAGATAGCAACACTTTACTCATAAATAAAACACCTTTTATTCATCATCAAATGTCAATTACACTTTACAAATTTCTGGGTTATCTAACTACTAAAACTTATATCATCCTTCAGCCCTATGCTCCGAGCATGCTGGAGATGCTTAACCCTACTCAGTCCCTTCGTGAGGGGATCTGCTGGGTTCTCATCCGATGATACCCTCTTTGCCACGAGGAGTCCTTCTTCGATCCGATGTCTGATGAAATGGTATTTTCTGTCGATGTGTCTGGATCTCCCATGATCCCTTGGTTCCTTGGCTAAGGCAACAGCACTTTCACTATCACAGAAAATTTCCATTGGCTCTTTAATAGCTGGTACAACTCCAAGGTCTCCAATGAAGTTCTTCAGCCATATAGCCTCCTTTGCTGCTTCACTAGCTGCAATATACTCTGATTCACAAGTAGAATCTGCCACTGTCTCTTGCTTGGAACTCTTCCAAGAAATTGCTCCTCCGTTTAGGGTAAAGACCCAACCCGACTGAGAGCGGAAATTATCCCTATCAGTCTGGAAGCTAGCATCACTATACCCTACAACTCTCAAGTCATCACTCCCGCCGAGAGTAAGGACCCAGTCCTTAGTCCTCCGTAGGTACTTGAGGATATTCTTTACCGCAGTCCAGTGTGCCTTGCCAGGGTTCGCCTGATACCTGCTAACCATGCTCAAGGCAAAAGCTACATCGGGTCGAGTACACGTCATAGCATACATGATCGATCCTACAGCCGAAGCATAAGGTGTTCGACTCATTTCTGCTATCTCAGCCTCAGTGCTAGGGCTTTGTGTCTTACTCAACCTGGTGTTACTCTGGATGGGTAACTCTCCTTTCTTGGAATCCTGCATGCTGAATCGCTTCAGCACTTTATCCAAGTAGGTACTCTGACTAAGTCCAATTAGTCTTTTACTCCGATCTCTCAAAATCCTTATCCCTAGAATATAGGCAGCTTCACCAAGGTCCTTCATAGCGAAACACTTCCCAAGCCAGGACTTAACTTCCTGCAGGGTTGGAATGTCGTTTCCTATGAGTAGTATGTCATCCACATACAATACCAAGAAGCTAACTATACTCCCACTAGCCTTGACATACACACAAGATTCATCTTCACTCCTAGAAAAGCCAAATTCCTTGACCTTTTCATCAAAGCAAAGATTCCATCTGCGAGGTGCTTGCTTCAATCCATAAATGGATTTCTCAAGCTTACACACTCTATTAGGGTACTCGTTGCTGACAAAACCCTCTGGCTGACTCATGTAAACATCTTCAGCCAGCTTCCCATTAAGGAAAGCGGTTTTGACATCCATCTGCCATATTTCATAATCATGAAACGCAGCTATGGCTAACAGAACCCGAATAGACTTAATCTTGGCTACCGGAGAAAAGGTCTCATCATAGTCCACTCCAGGAATTTGAGAGAAGCCCTTTGCAACCAGTCTAGCCTTATAAGTGTGTACTTTACCATCCATGTCGGTCTTCTTCTTGAAGACCCATTTGCACCCTACTGTCTTACGACCTGGTACATTCTCAACCAAGTTCCAAACTTGATTGTCATACATGGATTGTATCTCGCTATCCATAGCCTCTTTCCATTTAGCAGACTCGGGGCCTGCCATGGCTTCCTCGTAGCTGTTAGGGTCATCTTGACTTACTAGTGTCTCATCACTAATAAGTGTCTCACCTTCTGCAGTAATATGGAATCCATAGTAATGCTCAGGTGCACTCCTAACTCTCGTGGAACGTCTCAGAGGTACAGATTTGTCAATTTGCTCAACAGGAGTTTCCTCCTCAAGTTGAGGGCTAGAGTTTGAAGTTCCTTCACCGCTTGACTCTTGAATTTCTTCAAGATCAACTTGCCTCCCACTGTCTCCTTGGCTTATAAACTCTCTTTCTCGAAAGACTCCTCTTCTTGCTACAAAGACCACATTGTCGCTAGGTCTGTAGAAGAGGTAACCAAAGGAATGCTGTGGGTAGCCGATGAAAATACACCTCTCGCTTCGAGGTTCGAGCTTATCATGAGTCTCGCGTCTCACGAAAGCCTCGCAACCCCAAATCTCGATGTGGTCTAGTTTAGGTACTTTACCAGTCCACATCTCGTGAGGAGTTTTGGCAACTTTCTTTGTAGGGACTAGATTGAGGATATGGGCGGCAGTCTCTAAGGCATACCCCCAGAATGAGATTGGTAGCGAAGCTCGACTCATCATGGAACGAACCATATCCAACAAGGTTCGATTACGCCTCTCAGCCACACCATTCAACTGTGGTGTCCTGGGAGGTGTCAATTGTGAGACTATCCCACATTCCCTTAGATAGTCGAGGAACTCTGAACTAAGATACTCACCACCACGATCGGATCGAAGCATCTTAATGTTCCTGCCCAATTGATTCTCGACTTCCTGTTTAAATTCCTTAAACCTCTCGAAAGTCTCTGACTTATGCTTGATCAAGTAGACATATCCATATCTACTATAATCATCAGTAAAAGTCAAATAATAACGATTAGCATCCCTTGTGGCATGTTTGAATGGTCCACACACATCCGTGTGTATAAGGTCCAACAAACCTTCACCCCTCTCACATGAACTTGTGAAGGGTGACTTTGTCATTTTTCCAAGTAAGCATGATTCGCAACTATCATCTGACTTTAGGTCAAACGACTCCAGGACTCCATCTTTTGGAGTTGGCCTATGCGTTTCTTGCTTATATGTCCAAGACGACAATGCCATAAAGATGCTTTATCCAAGTTATTATTAGTAGAATCAATACACAAAACATTATTTCCCAAGTTATCTACAACAGATACTGCTTCAACACACCATCACAAGGTAATGCTTTAAAATAAAAGACATTATTATAGAAAACTTCTATAGAACCAACTTCATTATTAAATGAAAAGGTAAACCCTTGTTTGTACAAAGCATGAAAGGAAATAATATTTCTTGCCATTCCTGGCGAATAACAACACTTATTCAAATCTAAACTAAACCCACTACTTAGCGATAAAGTATAAACTCCAATCTTGGTAACAGGTATAGCTTTCCTATTCCCCATGATCAAGTTTATCCTTCCTTGCTCCACATCCTCACTTCTTCTTAGTCCCTGCAAGTCACAACAAATGTGAATACCACAACCGGTATCAAGGACCCAAGAATTAGAATGGGGTGAGTTATTAGAAATGATAGTGTAAATACCTGCATGGTTGGGTTTAACTTTCCCATCCTTCACATCTTGCTGGTATTTTGGGCAGTTCCGCTTCCAATGAGCTTTTTCATGGCAATAGAAGCATTCAGCCTCTTTTGGGTCAGAAGAAGGAGTAACGAAACCTTTCTTGGTTCCACTTGAAGAAGAGCCATCAAGGGTCCGAGCCTTGGTACCCTTAGAAGAGCTCTTTCTCTTCCTCCCTCGACTTTTCCCGATTGCCAAAACCGGAGTAGAGTTTTGAGTAGGAGTGATAGCAACCGACTTCCCCTTAAGACCTGTTTCTGCGGTCTTGAGAAGTCCCTGAAGTTTGCTGAGAGTGACTTCTTCCTTGTTCATGTGATATGTCATGCGGAATTGATCATAGCACGATGGTAAGGAATGCAAAATAATATCTATTGCAAGATCCTCCGGGAAGTTCACATTAAGCTTCAGCAAACGATCCACATACCTTTGCATTTTCTGCATGTGGCTCGTGACGGATTCCCCGTCCTTCATCATGGTTGTTATCATGGAGCAGATGATCTCATACCTCTCTTGTCTTGCACTTTGATGGTATCTTTCCATCAAATCTTGGTGCATGTCATAAGGGTAGAAATCTTCATAAGACTTTTGGAGTTCTGCTGTCATCGTGGCTGTCATGATGCAAGCCACTTTCGTAGCATCCCTTTCATGTGCCCGAAATTCAGCGATCTCCTGAGGAGTTGCAGTGGACTCATTAATCTCCTTAAGCTCCTTGTCAAGGACATATTCTTTGTCCTCGTAGCGGGTAATCATCCTGATGTTTCTGATCCACTCATTGAAGTTGGATCCATCAAAGGTGACTTTCCCACACAAGTTCATAAGGGAAAAGGAGCCATTAGGATTAGAGCCAGAAGCATTGTTGAAAGACATCTGAAGGAAGGAGGACAAGATTAGTTTAGATATAAGAGAGTCCTTAATAAAACACCCAAATGTAGTATTAAGGCTAGGATCCAATCACAATATAATATAACTTAGAAGAGGTATGCCGTAATCTAAGCTATATCATATTTGAAAGGTAGGTGAATGACGATTCACCAATTTCCACCACGAAAACCGCAATATTTTAGTATTAGGTTTTTGAATGGTTCTTAGAAATTCCTAGATTCTTTGAGATTCAATGAACTTTTCAAAGGCATGTTTCAATCTCGAGTGTGCCCTCCAGGTTTTGTGACTGGGATACCGAGGATCACAAAACGAGGTGTGAAGTAACCATGCAAATCACTTGGTACCCTTAAAGTTTATCACTCAATCGATGTGCCGGTTAACCACACACGCTCCATCGATACTATAATAAACCCTAAGTCACCCTTTACCTACCTTGTTAAGTCCAAGTTAGTGTGCCGGTTAACCACACACGCTCCACCAACGACTTAATCAAAGTGTAAAGTGTAATTTCATGGAATAGCACCTTATTCACATTTTTCCTAAAGTAACTAAGATTGGGAATTTAATAAAACATTTAGTTACTTTATAATATTCATCATACTTTGAATGAGAATTAATAAGTCCTTGTCTTACCCGTTCGGCTAACGACCCTCCACCGATCAAGCAAGCGGTGGGTGAGAGTGGACACCCATTAAGTCACCATTTTATAGGCAACAACCTTATACCCACCTTATAGACCGGCTTCGTGAATGAGGCGTACTAGCGGTAAGACGACTTTGTTCTTATACATATATATATAATTACTAAATCATAATAATATAAGTATAAGGGTTGAATTTTAACTTTTAAAATTCTAGGGGTTGGAACTAAAGTTTTAACTTAACTTTACTTGTTCCAAAACTTGAGGGCAAGTTTTGTAAACTTTCAAAACTTTTCATTTCTTGTAACTTATGAGTTTATTAGAGTAATAAAATGAGGACTTTTCATTTTTCTAACTCTTGTGTTCTTTTAATGGTTTTTTTTTAATCCAAGAGACTTTTGGTTTTCCATAACTTGAGGACAAGTTATGGACTCCATTAAAACACATCATGATCATGAATTAATCTACCACATAGGTTACAAATAATTCCTATGATCATCTAAACATCATAAGAACAAGAACATGACTATGAACACTTTCAAGAATCAAAATCACATCTAATCTTTGTAATTTTGATAACTTGTTGTTGTAAATGAGTTAGAAAAGACATTACACCCTCTAAAATAAGTTTTCAAGTACCAAAACATTTTAGGGTAATGATTCTAATCCATTTCCAGCAACACCAGTCGAAATTCTGCACTCTGTCGACCCTACTCGCCGAGTGCATAAACCTACTCGCCGAGTAGGTTGAAGATACACATGAACTCGTCGAGTCCTCCCCAAGGACTCGCCGAGTCCATCAGTCAGACAGCAAGATTTTCGACTTTCTTCAACTTTTAAGCACAAATAACAAACAAACAAGCCTAGGCTCTGATACCACTGATGGGTTTTGAGCATTCTAACACTTCCTAAGTGTACATGCAACCCTAATAACCTTGGATCTATGTTTGTCTAATTATCATGCAAAGTTGAATTCCAAGGTTATATTCCTATCTAGCATACATGGGGAACAATTTTAACTTGAATCATAGATAGAATAACTTACCTTGTTGTTGCTTGTGTTCCTTGAAACCTTGTGAGCCTAGCACCCCAAGTGTGATGCCTCAAATGCTTCACACAACACCAAATGCTCTTGGAAAGACTCTTGAGATAACACACTTCTCAAAATCGGCCAAGCCCTCTTGTTTTCTTAGTAGTCAACTTGTGTTGCCAATTTTGTGGAGAATGGGTCTCTTATATAGTGTTGACACATCTAGGGTTACACCATGTAAACCCTAATGTGTCATGACTCTTCATTTCCATGACCCATGGGTTTGTAACTCCCATGGAGCATCCATGGAGTATCCTATGGGTAGAACCCAACTTGATAATCCATGGAGCCTCTTAGCCCACTATACAAGATATGGATGATTTACACAATCAACCCATATATTTAATTAGTTATCCTTTGATCACTTAATTAATTCCAAATTAATTCTTTGATCAACTAATCAAATAATATTATTAATATATTAGAACTTATAATATATTAATAATCTCCAAGTGTTATTTCTCTCATTTAGTCTATCCAATTGCATGGTGCCATGCAACCCAAATGGACCATGCCGGGTCGGGTCAAGTACAAGCCCGAAATAGTTATGGACTTAGACACCTTATCCAACAGTAATCGCCGTGGTTGTTGATGGGGTGGAGGGAGTTTCATAATCAATCAACCTTTGGGCCAATTATTTGGCGCTATCAAAGGTCGTAGGGCGTGATGCTAACACGTTCCCTCGATACAGGGGCACTAAACCCCAGATGTATCGTTCTATGTTCTTGTTTTCAGTATGGATCATGTTAGGACACATAGCTACCAGGTCGCAGAATCTGGCAGTATAAGCTATTATGTCGGTCCCCTTCATCTTGAGGTTCCAAAGCTCTTCTTCGAGTTTCTGAACTTCGCCCTAGGGTAGTACTCCCTCATCAATAGGTCCTTCAGTGTGTCTCAGCCCATGGCGTTGGCTGTTACCAAGGAGAGTGATTTGACATGGCCATTCCACCATGTCAAGGCCCTTTCGGTGAAAGTGGCAGCAACAAACTTTATTTTGGTTTCTTCAGGGTGTGAGCACATTTCGAAGACAGCTTCAGTTCTTTCGATCCATTGGGACAAAGCAAGGATCTCTCCAGTCCCATTGAAGAATGTCGGTTTGTAGTTCATGAAATCCTTATAAGTACACCCATGCTTACATGAGGGAATTTCACCATGTCTGGAGTTGATGCCCATTCCAGCTCCACTGGCATCACCGAAATTCATTTGAGCCATAGAGGTTGTTACAGCTGCAGTTACAGCTATTTGAAACATCATAGGATCGAACTGTGGAGGAGGAGGTGGTAGAGTTGGAGTGTGAGTCACAGGCCTGCCTCTGTTAGGGCGCTTGTGGGGAGGCATCTTATACTGAAAGTTTATAGAGATGATGACAGTAGTAAGAATCAATTGCATATATGATGAGAGCATTTCATGGACTAAATCGACATAGTCCAACTATCAGATACAGTCATAGTAATAGAGTAGGTAACTGCCAATATTACTGGTATTAATGATGTAATATGAGTTCGGGAAAAGTGACCTAACAGTAGGTCTTACATCAAATCATAAGGGAAAATGTTGACAGCCTAGGAGTCTAGGTAAAGTACTTTAAAATTTAGGAATGTTTACAGACAAGTGCTCTACCGAGCATAGAAAAGAAAAGGCTATTCCTTAAACAAAAGAGGAAGATAAGTGGACATCTTCTACTGGCGACGGGTATCCATTGGGCGAACCCTCAGATCAGCCAGTTGGCTCACAACTTCATGAAGATGTCGTTCCTGTGCCCTCTGACGCGCTCGGAGTTCCCTGACTTCGGTTCAGGATGCAGCTAGCTGCTGCTGTAGAGCCTCATTGGTCCTCCTAGTCCTATCCATAGCTTCTTCTAGCTGGCGGATGCGGACAGTGTTGAGGTTAGAGTTGGCATCAACCTCCATAACTCTGCCAATGGCTGCTTGACCTTGCTCGACGTTCCTGGCAATCCTTTGGACCATGATGGGCAAGACTTGGTCCGCCGAACCTCCCTCTCTTATGTTGTAGAAGCTTCGGTCTCCGTTGAAAGGTAAAGGCTGACCCTATTCATTGCTCCATCGGTTCAAGGTTATTGCCTACATGGGAATGGGACCTCAAAATGCTGGACGGGGGTTAGGGTTTGGAGCTACTGGGGGCAGGTTGTTGACTTCTGGTTCGGAGTCGGAGCTATCCGGAAAGCCTTCAGTATGGTGATCATCCAAAGGTATCGGGTGATCATCTTCTGGCTCTTCATCGATCCATCCTCCATTGCCTTGGTTCAGATAATATGGATCGCCGGGAAGGTTGAAGCCAGCCATGCTATCTACGTGAGATTGGGGAAAGAAAGGTTAATAGACGTACTAATCTAGGATACTTATAAGATGATCGTTATTAGGCGACCCAATACTTACATAGTGCATACCAATTACATGTAATCGAAGCAAGATAGACCTTCGAATAAGTGACCCTAACTCTAGATCTACAATCAAACAAGAATAGGAAATGAAGCAAAGGTCACAGATTCTAAGTCTATAGCGCCCTAGTTACATGTAACTGTGGCGTATCCATTTAGCAACTATTGCCCTACTAATAACGACCCTTTTAGTTATCACATATGTAGTTAATAGAATGCAGAATACTCATATAGTATTCTTGTTCTAACGTTCTTGTGGTAGTGTTGGTAACTTTTATAGACTTGTTGCAATGCCACAATCACTTTTAGGCACATGCTAGTCACTCCTAGGAAAATGTAGTTGATCAGGATACATCCACCCAAATCTAACTATATGTCTCTAAGCCTAATTGTGGTTCTCAACAATCTTAATACTTTTGTTCTATCCTAGTATGATATTGACCTTTTGTATTTATGGATGTATATATATATATATATATATATACACACACTTAGTTAAATATTTTAAAATTTAAAAGTATATATTCTTGGTTAGAGTGTTTTAGTCTCGAAGTGTTTATAGTTCATATATCTTTTATGGGTTGATATACTTGATTCACTATAAACAATGCTCTGATACCAATCTGTCACACCCCAAAACCAAAAACGACGGAATATGTTCTGGGATGGAGGACGTCATGTACGGTATCATAACAATTGCATAATAGTAAAAACAAGCGACAACAACCATTGCATTAATATAGTAATTGTAAATACAAGCGTGTTCTGCACAGTTTGATAGACACCAAAAGTATAAACAAAATAAAAGATGGATCTTGTATATGCTCCGTCTTCTCAAAAGCTGCATCAGTGCCTGTCTATTTTTGACCTGAGAATACAAGTTATTTTGAAAACGAGTATCAGCATAAAGCTGGTGAGTTCATAAGAATTTAGTGTCGTTGCTTGTATAAAAGTGTTTATAATCATGTAATGTACAAGGTGTGATTAATGTTTGAAAATAGTAAAATCCCTAGAAAATCCTATATTTTCCAGATTTGCATATTTGTAAGTTTGATCCTTTGAGTGTGTAAAAGTTTTCCCATTGAGACTGTCAATCATTAAATAAGGGTATAGATTTCATTTATGTAAAGTAAATGAGGAAAGATAATATCTTATTTCAGCAGTTTTACTGTCGGCTGGATATAGTAGTTTTTAGCCTTTAATTCTTAGTGTGTTAATTCGGGTATGAATGTGATTTCTCATGTAACCAATCTGTGTGATAATAGAGTGTCCGATGACCTTCCCGGTCATACGTAGTGTAGCGATGTTTCGTCACCCCTAGGCCTAGTCGGCTCGGACTGTAGTTAGCAGTCGGGATGTAATGGTGTCCGTCCTGTATAGATCTATACATGTAGTGGTTGCTTTCTCTCCGGAAAGCTCTGGTTACATGGTGTTTGCACAGTAGTCTGCCGTATAGAGGAATAGTGTGTCATATTCTGGATTAGTGTGTTCTCTTTAACATGTATTAACTCGTAATAGTAGTAATATTAGTGAGCATCATAGTGATACGAGTAATGAGCAGTAGTCTTAACTATACCTATTATAGTAAAATAGAGTGTGGGATTGCATGCCTTTGATTTACAAAGGTATTGAATTAAGTGAAGACTTTCATATCTAACACAAATATACATGATATATAACTAAGAATTCAACGACATTCAGACAGATAATAGTATACCCTAAGACCACAATCAAACAAGAACAGGAAGTAAGGCGAGCTATCAGTCCTAAGTCCTTCAAGTCTTACTTATATAAATATATTGGTGTAGATATAGTTTTAAAACAAAAGTGGTTTAAAAATAATTTGAAAATAGTTTAATAACAGTTTAACATAAAATGCGTTTGATAGTTATTTAAAACAGTTTTGTTGACAAATCAATTAAAAGTATAGAAAATCCTTTTTGTTAGCAAGTTATAAATCACATGTGATTGATACTATAACTTGTTGTATTCAACTTGTATTCCCCCCCCCCCCCTAAAAACATTTGAAAGGTTAATTAAGGGGTATGAACTCACCTGCAGCAAGTGGATCGGATGGAAGTCTCGGTTGAGTGTTTGGTGTCAAGTGAAGACTTGAACACACTTTATGACCCTAGTAACATATGAAGACATATGTTTACATATAATTAGTGATTAAAACACTAATTTAACACGTATAGACATCCTACTGCGCAGAAATACACTTTGGTCAAGTGCTAGGAGGCTATTGGGCTGAAAGGAAGGAGTGTAAGGCCTCACTATGGAGTTTACTCCTTAATTACCCACCTTAGGTGAGTTTGCGGTTGAGGGGCCGATTCCCCCATGAGTTTACGCCGTAAACTCATGGGAGGAGTGTATTTGAGTGCTTAAGGGTCTCTTACATCACTAGGAAGGGTTCTAAGGTTAAATCCATGGCTTGAGAAGTGATTGGGGTCTAAAAGGGGTACTTCCTTGGAGTTTGCAGTCCTTGGACCACTCCTTGGGAGTTTACGGTCATGACCACTATGGTTTACGGCTGTAAACCCTTGGACACCTGTTTTCCTTTGTTTTTGTGGTCCTAAGCTCACTCCTACAAGTTTCTAGGTCAAGGTCCAAGGCTAAATAAGGGGTTTAGGGCTCATTTTGCATCATTTGAGGGAGTTTACGGCCTAAGAATGTTCTTGGGCCCTAAACCCTCATTCAATCCTCCAAACTTGATGTTTAAGGTCCAAAACATTTCAAGGTTAAGTTCTAAGCTAGTCTCTAAGCCTAAGGAAGGGATTTGGGGGCATTTTGGAACCCTTTTAGGGGTTTACGGCCTAAGAAGGTTCTTGGGCCATAAACTCCTTGTTCTTGACATTATTGGATGATTTTAATGCTATATTGACATGAAATGATCTTTAGAACAATCTAGAGTAAGAGAACTTACAGTTTGGGGACGAAAACTTGCGGATTTTTGGAAGAATCAGGCCTTGAAGAGAGAGAGTGACTAGAGTGGTAAAAGTTCAAGTTGATGACCACTCAACCCTTATATAGGGTTTGATTTTGTGGCCAGGTGGGAATCTACCCAATACTGACGTTAAACGAAGTTTAAAATTTTACCCGATTAAATGGTCGTAACCCGGCTTAGTCGTAAACTAAAATTTTTCTCAAATAAATTCGAGGGTGTTACATGTGTTTTTATTTCGTTTCAACACTTATGAAATAAAATAAAAACATTAATTTATTTTCCTAACCCAAATGTTAACAAAAATAATAATAAAAAAATTTATTTTATTAGAGGAAATGGGTTACAATGACGGAATAAATTTCAGGTTGTCACAAAACTCCAACAAGCACATCGAATCGAGCTTTGTTAAACGGTTTTGTGAACAAATCCACCACATTATTAGCAGTGGGAACTTATTCCAACCGAATGAGCGAACGCTCATAACAATCTCTGATAAAATGCACCTTGATATCGATGTGCTTGGTTTTCGATTGTTGGACAGGATTTTTGGCAATTTGAATTGCAGCCTCATTATCGCAAGAAATGGGGGTTTCTAGAAAATTCAAACTGTAATCCACGAGCTGATGTTGTATCCAGATAACTTGAGAACAACAAGCAGAAGCAGCTACGTATTCCGTCTCTACTGTTGAGGTAGAGACGATATGTTGTTTCTTGCACTACCATGACACCAACCGATCACCAAGAAATTGACATCCTCCAGAAGTTGATTTCTTGTCAAGGTAATAGCTTCGATAATTACTGTCAGCAAAAGCATACAAATCAAACTCAGAATTTTTCGGATACCAAAGTCCCAATTTTGGGGTGCCTTTGATATACCGAAAAATTCTTTTAACAGCAATAAGATGTGAAAGTTTAGGATTAGCCTGATATCATGCGTATTGACAAATCGTGAACATGATGTATGGCCTGCTTGCGGTTAAATACATCAACGATATGATCATTGATCTGTATTCAGTCTGATCTACGAATTCGCCTTCAATATCTGGAGTTATCAGTGGTCTCTCAGCCATTGGCATCAGTGCAGTTTTGCATCTCGAAACCCAAACTTCTCTAGCATATCTTCAACATACTTGGCTTGATGTAGCAGGATTCCGGTTGATTATTGTTTGACCTGAAGCCCTAAAAACATGGTCATTTCCCCCTAAAGAACTCATCTCGAACCTTTTCTTCATAACGTTTTCAAACTCTTTGCACAGTTTTGAATTCGTTGACCCGAAAATGATATCATCGACATAGATTTGAACAAGAATTTGATCGGAACCAACATGCTTAATGAATAAGGTTTGATCGATTGTCCCCCGCAAGTAGCCATGCTTGAGCAAATGCTTCGTAAGAGTAGCATACCACGCCCTTGGAGCTTGGTGTAACCCATATAAAGCTTTGTCCAACTTGTAGACGTGATTCGGAAATTTTGAATTGACAAACCCAGGAGGTTGATCAACATAGATTTCTTCCTTCACAACGTTGTACAAGAAGGCAGTCTTGACATCCACCCGGTAAACCATGAAGTTCATGTAAGAAGCATACACAAGGAAGATGCGAATAGCCTCCAAGTGTGCTACTGGAGCAAAAAATTCAGTGTAGTCAAGACCCTCAATTTGACGAAATCCACGTACAACCAATCGGGCCTTATTTCGCATAATAACCCCTTAATCATCTTGCTTGTTTCGATAGACCCAACGTGTGTCGAGTGACTTCTTGCCCTTTGGTAATTCAACCAGCTTCCAAGCCCCAAGCTTCTCAAATTGATTTAATTCCTCATGCATAGCATCTACCCAGCTGGGCACATTCAAAGCGATTAGAACATTCTTCGACTCTATTTGAGATATGAAGCAAGAATAGATACATGTATTAACATCCCCAGTCCAACTTGAGTAGCAGCATAAGCATATTTGGACATAAACTCTCTTCCATCAGGAGTAAGAGGAGTGACATCAGCATTTGGATTGTTTTCTTTACTTTGAGAATCAGACAAATTTCTTGGCACCGATGTATCCACTGAAGGAGTCTTAGAGGACACTACCGGTGGTCTGTAATAACTTCTTCGTCCTCATCTTCAATCATAGTCTTTGAGCTAGAACAGGAACCAGATAGATCATTTGAACACACATTGAGCGATTTGAACAAAGATGTATAGTCAAACAGCCAATCTGGACCGACTCTAGCACCCGTCTCATTCTCCTCCAACCAGCCCACGTCATAGGATTCCACAATTTGCTTTGTCTTCTAATTATAGACCCTATACGCCGTGCGAGCAGCATACCCCACAAAGTAATAGTCATCGGCTTTGGCATTGAATTTTGGGTTGGAATCCAGATGAAGGAGGGTGCAAGGACAGCCAAAGATCCGGAAGTGACTCACAGATGGTTTATGACCATAGAGAATTTCATACGGGTTCTTCATTTGAGCTTTGTTGATCAGTACACTATTTTGTACATAACACGTCGTATTGATCGCCTCAGCCCAAAAGAAAATTGGAAGTTTGGAGTCACATAACATCATCCTCGTAGCGTCTTTTAATGTTCGATTTCGCCGCTCAGCAACACCATTTTGTTGCGGTGTGTGAGCAGCACTATATTGACGCACGATCCCTTTTTCCGCACAAAAATGATCAAGGACAACATTCTTGAATTTCGTCCCGTTGTCAGTTCTGAGCGCCTTCACTCGTTGGTTGGTTTGGTTCTCTATCATCATAATAAACTTCTTAATCAAGTCAGCAATCCCAGCTTTGTTAGACAGGAAGAAGACCCACGTGAAACGTGAGAAGTCATCGATCACAACCAGACAATATGAATTTATGTTGATGCTGAGAACGTTGACCGGACCAAATAAGTCAATATGTAACAGTTGGAGCACCTGGTTGATTGAATTGACCTGTTTAGGTAGGTGTGGCTTTCTTTGATGATTTCCTTGGGCGCATGCCACACATTTTTCAAATGTGATAAAATCTTTAACAGGAGGCCCACACACTATTTCATTTTTAGCAAGTCGATTCAAGTTCTTTACGTTGGCATGTCTGAGTCTTCGATGCCACAATATAGCATTGTGCTCTGAAACTTTTAAGAAGAGGGAAGTGACTTGTTCAGGAAGATTATTGTTCATGTCAATAATATATGCATTGCCATCCCGTTTTAATTTAACAAGAATCCACTCATCTAGGATAACAATGCTTGGCTTCAGAATTAACATTCTCGAACTGTGATTTAACTCGGGCGCATAATTAACATTCTCAAAACTCAGCACTCAATTTGAAAAAGTTCCTTTATGAGTGATTTTGCCGCCAACTCCCCCCGCAAAGGAAACGTATCCACCATTAAAATTCTGAATGTTGTATAGTTGGGAGATGTCTCCTGTCATGTGCCTAGAACAACCGCTGTCAACATACCAAGGTATGGCGACATTCCTCCGCAGTTGTTCCTGCACAATGAGCGAGATAAATTAGATTTGGGAACCCAGGTCATTACAATCCTGGGTCTAACTTTGACATTGACAGACTTATCCTTTTGAATTTTCAAATTTACAACAGATACACTTTCAGAGGATGGCGATGATCGGACAATTGTGGATTTGGGCACCCATTTATAGTTAGGTTTTAAAAGGTTTACAGGAGAATTAGAAACATTTATCTTCTTCTTTGAACGTTTAGATTTTCGGCTACGAGTAGTCAAATATCCAAACGTACCCTTTGACTAAATTGACCTTGGCTCAGCCATACTCGATTTCGGCAAAGCACCTGTAACTGATTTATAGAAAACCTATTTATTTGGTTTAGGATCTACCCTTTTCTTATTAATATGAATTTTCCGATTATCCTCATGAAGACGAGATCTCGAGGACTTTCTAGTTAAAGACCCTCCTCGAGATTCATTTTCTTTCCTTAGTGTTGAAAAATGCATAAACATTCGGTTGGAACAATGTAACATCCCGAAATTCAGGTTCAATCATTTAACCCTTCAGCTTTTCCAAGTTGTCATATTAGGTCCCTTTGTGTTAAGTGCTAAGCTTGTTAGTAGGCTGGGCGTACAAGGAGTACACTACATGTACTCGCGCGCTTATTTTGTACGTGGTTCCATCCGGGTACGCCGGGCGTACCTAAGGTTACGCCGGGCGTAACCGGCCCAGATTCAAAACCCTAATATGACTTGAGGGCTATAAAAGTAATGAGATGGTCTTGTCCCTCAGCCACCATCTTTCAGAAAGAAACCCTAAGAGAGTATTTCCTTCCTTTTTAGCTTGGGCGTGAGTGTTCTAAGCTTCAAAGTGTCATTCCAAGGTGGTGAAAGAGAAGAGGAGACCATTGTGGAAGCTAGAAGTGGGTGGACAAGTGTAGATTTGAGGACTACAAAGGTTGGAACTTCTTCCTGAGGTAAAAAGTTTAGATCTTGCCTTGTAGTTTGTGTGGTGTGCTTCTTGGACCAATTTCTAGGGTTTTTGGTCCCAAGATGGAAACTTTATGAGCAAATAGTCTCCCTTGGCCTAGATCTATCATATTCCAGGACTATATGAGTTTTATGTTCATAAAAATGCAATCTTGGACGTGAATGTTGAGCCATGCATGAGATCTAGACTTTTGGAGGAGAAAGGAAAGGTGTTAGAAGGTGTGGGGAACCTTTATAGCCATGCAAAGACTTAAAGGTTTCGACTTTATGGATTAAGAAGTATTAAAATGGCCAGGTATGCAATGTGGGGTTGTGTCTTAACCGTTTAAGACATTAAAATGAGGAAGTAAGAAACTAGGATATACGCTGGGCGTATTCCTAGTACGCGGCACGTAGTGGGTCGCGTCGCCCGTTTCTGGAGTGCAAGGGTACGCCCCGCGTACTGTTTGCTGTTGACTTTCTTTGTTGACTTTTAGGGTTTTGGTCAACATGTGGACTTTTGAGTCAGGGAGAGGTAAAATGGTCTTTTACCCTTCTGTGGGATAGGGGAAAAGGGTGTAGTATAGCCTTGAAAGCCGTTAATTATTAGAATGATTATTTGTTGTGATTAGGCGGGGCTAGGTCGTCGTTTCGAGATTCAGAGATATCGAGCATGTGAGATTCTAGACATCATACGAGGTGAGTCTTCTCACTATACTGTACCTGGAAGGGTACCTATGTGTGACCGGAAGGTCTGGTATGCTATGAGATATATGTGTTACATGCTATGAGTTGTCTGTTTCGTATGCGCTATGTATGTGATATGTATGCTATGTTTGATATGGGCTGAAAGGCATTATTATATGGGTGGGAAGGCATTATGATATGGACCGGAAGGTCAGGGAGTTATGGACCGGAAGGTCAACACGGGTAGGACCGGAAGGTTTACCGGGTTGGGACGGGAGTCCCTTGAGACACACGGACCGGAAGATCGTGTAGAGTATGGCCTGGAAAGGCGTATGTTTGTAATTGGTATTTTGGGGAACTCACTAAGCATTTATGCTTACAGTTGTTGTGTTATGTGTTTCAGGTACTAGCGAGGACCGTGGGAAGGTGTCGGCGTGACTCGTACACACTATAGAGAGAGAGGATTTGATTTTTGTGATCCTGGGATATGATATGATTTGATAACTATTGTTGGATACTTTTGAGAATATTTTATAGGAATATGGTTGTTGAAAAATCTAAAAATTTTGTTTTGAAAATTACGTTGTTACAAGTTGGTATCAGAGCCTTGGTTTGAGAGATTCGGATGCACCTTCGGGCGTAGCCGAACTCAAACTGAGGATTTGAGGAAAATTTCAAACGATAAAAATTAATTTTTCTAAAAAGCAAGAGATTTTGAGACAACCAGAGCGGAGCAGTGTGTACGGTTAGTCAGCGCCCGAACGGTGAACCCCCCAAAATGTCCTTACGTTTATGTTATGAAATATGATATGTTATATTATGCATGCTAGAGCTGGCTAGGTATTCATATTAGGACTAGAGTGGCCTGATTTTGTGATGCCTTAGCCTAGGAGGGAATGTGCTGCTATGTGATGCTTGTGAGCGAGTAGGTAGCAGTGAGGGGCTTTTGAGAGGTCTACCGCAGAGTAGCCTATGTCAGTGAGATATAGAGTACTTGTGATTTGGGATCCAAGGATGAGGACTTAGGGTGAATACTGATGCGGTGTAGGCGGTAGTATAAGGGCCCGTACTACCGAAGACACCAGAGCAGTGCGCACTCTAGGTAAGAATCCTTTGGGTACTAAGGAACAAGTAGGGTTGAGATTTCGAGTGTGAGCATGATCGAATGAGTCTTTGACATTATTATGTTATATTTTAGAGACATCATGGTTGGGACACGCCACAGACCTGAGGCGAGCGATGTGAGTGACGAGGAGCTTCGTCAGATGATCCACGATAAGGTGGCTGCGGCGATCAGGGCCGAGATTCCGGAGATGTTTGGGTCTATCAAGACCACACGGATGGAGACTTTTGATGAGCGGTACGCCGCGGTGACTGAGGCCGCAGCTGCTGCAGCTACAACAGCTGTGGCTGCTGCCAGACCTCAGGAGGTGACTTGTTGTTGTTCCGGGAGTTCAGCAACACGAAGCCACCCGAGTCTGATGGGATGCAGGATCCGATCGCTGCGATGAGATGGATTGCTGACATTGAGGGATGCTTCTATACGTGTTCACGTCCGGAGCATCTAAGGGTACGGTTCGCTTTGAACCAGCTTCGCTTGGGAGCGAAGGATTGGTGGAAGTTCGTGACAGCGAGCTTCACTCTTGCAGAGATTTCAGCGGTGACCTGGGAGAGGTTCACCACCATGTTTAGAGACGAGTACGTTCCCCCGGTGGAGAGGGAGCAGTTAGTTCAGGAGTTCTTGACCCTCAAGAAGTGTAATGATTCGGTTACTGTGGTCACTCGGAAGTTTCATGAGAGGGCGATGTTCTGCCCTGAGCAGGTGTCTATTGAGCAGGCACGAATGAGCCGCAATTTGGGCATTTTGAGGAGGGACATTCAGGAGTTTGTGTCGAACTCGACGTACCGGACATTTGCTGAGCTCCAGGAAAATGCCCAAAAGAGGGAGATTGAGTTGGAGAATCAAGCCAGGGAGGAGGTCGAGTATCAGAGGATGGATCGATGGCCGACTCAGTCTCAGCCAGCAGCCAAGCGGACCAAGTCCACTGATTCGAGGACTGGAGGCCAGAAGGGTCGCACTTGCGGGAAGTGCGGCAAGGGTGATGAGGGGGCCTGTCGATCGGGTGTTTGCTACAAATGTGGCAAGGAGGGGCATATCGCCAGGGATTGCCCCAAGGGATTTATGGTTTGCTTCCATTGCAACCAGACCGGCCATCGGAAGGACGAGTGCCCTCAGGTACATCAGGGATCTGTGCCTGCTGCTAGGGTTACCGAGGTTCAACCGGTGAAGGCCGAGGCTCCGAAGGCTCGTGGGAGAGCTTTCCAGTTGACTGCGGAGGAGGTCCACGCGGCGCCTGATGTTGTGGCTGGTATGTAATCTGTATTTTATCTTTTGTTTGAGATATTGTGCTTATATGATGATATACGTAGGTACTTTTCTTGTGAGTTCTGTACCTGCTTTGGTATTATTTGACTCGGGTGCGAGTCGGTCATTTGTTTCCTTGGCATTTAGTCAGCGCATTAGTATCCGTCGAGAGGCGTTGAGTCGACCTCTGCGAGTTTCCATAGCTAATGAGCGAGCAGTGCATGCTTCGGATGTGATTCGAGGATGTATCCTTGAGATCTTCGTTGTGGAGTTCCCGATAGATTTGGTCCCGATTGCGATGGGGGATGTGTGTGTTATAGTGGGAATGAATGGTTAAGCCAATTTGGAGCTGTTATAGACTGCGAGCGTCAGTTGGTAACGATACGAGACCCCAGTGGGGGAGTACTTACGGTGTATGGCGAGGGAACCCGATGTGGGTCAGCGATTTGTTCGGCTGCCAGGGTGAGGCAGAGTTTGCAGCAAGGCTGTAGTGGATTCGTAGCCTATGTTATGGACACACGAGTGGCCGCTGGGAGGCTAAGTTTGATTGATGAGGTTCCGATAGTGTGCGAGTTTCTGGATGTTTTTCCCGAGGAACTACCGGGTGTGCCTCCCGAGAGGCGAGTGGAGTTCCGTATCGATTTGGTTCCGGGAGCAGCACCTATCGCCAAGGCGCCTTATCGCCTCGCGCCGCCAGAGATGCAGGAGTTATCCTCGCAGCTTCAGGAGCTGTTGGGGAAGGGGTTTATTCGACCGAGTAGCTCACCTTGGGGAGCGCCGATCCTTTTTGTCAAGAAGAAGGATGGTTCACACCAGATGTGTATTGATTACCGGGAGTTGAACAAGTTGACGGTCAAGAACCGTTATCCGTTGCCGAGGATCAATGATTTGTTCGATCAGTTGCTGGGGGTGTCTTGGTTCTCCAAGATAGACTTGAGGTCGGGTTATCATCAGATGAGGGTTCGGGATGAAGATATCCAGAAGACAGCATTCAGAACTCGTTATGGGTATTACGAGTTCGTGGTGATCCCTTTTGAGCTCACCAATGCACCAGCTGCTTTCATGGATCTCATGAACAGGGTGTGCAGGCCGATGCTAGATCGGTCGGTGATCGTATTCATTGATGATATTTTGGTATATTCGAGGTCTAGAGAGCAACAGGAGGAACATTCGAGGGAGATCCTTGGAGTTCTGATATCGGAGAGCCTGTATGCCAAATTCTCCAAGTGTGAGTTCTGGTTACGATAGGTTCAGTTCTTGGGACATCTCATCAACCATAATGGAATATTGGTCGATCCGGCCAAGATTGAGGCGATCATGAGGTGGGAGGTGCCGAGATCACCCACCGAGATCAGGAGCTTTCTGGGATTGGCCGGCTATTATCGGAGATTTATTAAGGATTTCTCCAAGATCGCCGTGCCACTTACCAAGATGACCCGGAAGGGTGTCACTTTTTCCTGGGGTCCGGAGCAGCAGACCTCATTTGAGACACTTTGCCAGAAGTTGTGTGAAGCCCTGGTGCTCGCACTCCCGGAAGGGATGGAGGATTTTGTGGTGTACTGCGATGCATCGATATCCGGTTTGGGAGCAGCGCTTATGCAGAGGGGGCATGTGATAGCATATGCTTCGAGGAAGCTGAAGCCTCATGATTCGAGGTATCCCACCCACGATCTGGAGCTGGGGGCTGTAGTGTTCGCCCTCAAGATCTGACGTCACTATCTGTATGGGGTTCGGTGTACCATATACACGGACCATAAGAGTCTGAAGTACTTGATGGATCAGCCCAACTTGAATATGCGCCAGAGGAGATGGTTGGATGTGGTAAAGGATTATAATTGTGAGATCCTGTACCACCTGGGCAAGGCTAATGTTGTAGCCAATGCTTTGAGCCGTAGGGCGGAGAGCGCCCCGATTCGAGACGTTTGTATGAGGTTGACAGTGATGACTCCGGTGTTGGACACCGTATGAGGGGCCTAGGAAGAGGCCATGAGACCAGAGTTTGTTACCGATAGTCGAGGACTTATGACTTTTCAGGGCCAGATTTGGGTATCGTTTGTGGGCGGAGCGCGTACCATCTTGACGGAGGAGGCCCATAGGTCGAAGTTCTCGATCCATCCCGGGGCCACTAAGATGTTCTTGGATTTAAAGAAGGAGTATTGGTGGCCCTGTATGAAGAGGGATATTTCATGGTTCGTAGAGAGGTGCTTGACCTATCGCAAGGTTAAGGCCGAGCACCAGTGTCCGCATGGTAAGTTGCAGCCGTTAGAGATTCCCGAGTGGAAGTGGGAGCAGATTACCATGGATTTCATCACCAAATTGCCAAGCACTGCTAGAGGTGTCGATGCAATTTGGGTGATTGTGGATAGGTTGAGGAAGAGCGCTCACTTTCTTGCTATCAGTGAGAGCTCTTCTGCTGAGAGGCTGGCAGAGTTGTGTGTGAGGGAGGTAGTATCGCATCATGGAGTTCCGATCTCGATTGTTTCTGATCGAGATGTGCGATTTACTTCCAGAATTTGGAAGAAGTTTCAAGAGGAGTTGGGTACGAGGCTACATTTCAGTACCACATACCACCCACAGACGGACAGACAGAGTGAGCGGACGATTCAGACGCTCGAGGACATGCTTCGGGCATGTGTATTGGATTTCGGCGGAAGTTGGGACACGTATTTGCCCTTGGCTGAGTTTTCCTACAACAACAGCCATCACTCGAGCATTGGTATGCCACCTTTTGAGCTGTTGTATGGGAGGAGGTGTCGGACCCCCATATGCTGGGGAGAAGTAGGGCAACGCGTGATGGGTAGTACAGAGATTATGCTCCAGATGACAGAGCAGATACAACAGGTCCGACAGAGGATGTTGACCGCTCAGAGTCGCCAGAAGAGTTATGCGGATAGGTGACGATCTGAGCTCGAGTTCCAGGTCGGTGATTTCGTGCTCCTGAAGGTATCTCCTTGGAAAGGAGTGATCCGATTCAGGAAGAGGGGAAAGCTAGGGCCCTGGTATATTGGGTCGTTTAGAGTGATTGCGAGAGTAGGCAGACTAGCATGTCGTCTGGAGCTACCTGCGGAGTTGAGCCAGATTCATGATGCCTTCCACGTGTCTCAGTTGAGGAAGTGTATAGCCGACGAGTCGGCGGTAGTGCCTCTGGAGGATATTCAGGTGGATGCGGGACTGAATTATGCCGAGAGACCGATCGCGATTCGGGATCGGAAGATCAAGGTTCTGAGGAATAAGGAGGTACCATTGGTGCATGTTCAGTGGCACATCGGAAGGGGTCAGAGCTGACGTGGGAGTCTGAGTCAGAGATGCGGGAGCAGCATCCAGAGTTCTTTTCGGTATAAGACTTCGGGGGCGAAGTCTGGTTCTAGTGGGGGAGAATTGTAACATCCCGAAATTCAAGTTCAACCATTTAACCCTTCATCTTTTCCAAGTTGTCATATTAGGTCCCTTTGTGTTAAGTGCTAAGGTTGTGAGTACGCTGAGCATACAAGGAGTACGTTACACGTACTCGCGCGCTTATTTTGTACGCGGTTCCATCCGGGTACGCTGGGCGTACCTAAGGTTACGCCGGGCGTAACCGACCCAGATTCAAAACCCTAATATGACTTGAGGGCTATAAAAGGAATGAGATGGTCTTGTCCCTTAGCCACCATCTTTCAGAAAGAAACCCTAAGAGAGTATTTCCTTCGTTTTTAGCTTGGGTGTGAGTGTTTTAAGCTTTAAAGTGTAATTCCAAGGTGCTGAAAGATAAGAGGAGACCATTGTGGAAGCTAGAAGTGGGTGGACAAGTGTAGATCTGAGGACTACAAAGGTTGGAACTTCTTCCTGAGGTAAAAAGTTCAGATCTTGCCTTGTAGTTTGTGTGGTGTGCTTCTTGGACCAATTTCTAGGGTTTTTGGTCCCAAGATGGAGACTTTATGAGCAAATAGTCTCCATTGGCCTAGAGCTATCATATTCCAGGACTATATGAGTTGTATGTTCATAAAAATGTAATCTTCGATGTGAATGTTGAGCCATGCATGAGATCTAGACTTTTGGAGGAGAAAGGAAAGGTGTTAGAAGGTGTGGGGAACCTTTATAGCCATGCAAAGGCTTAAAGGTTTCGACTTTATGGATTAAGAGGTATTAAAATGGCCAGATCTGAAATGTGGGGTTGTGTCTCAACCGTTTAAGACATTAAAATGAGGAAGTAAGAAATTGGGATGTACGTTGGGCGTAATCCCAGTATGCACCGCGTAGTGGGTCGCGTCCCCCCGTTTCTGGAGTGCAAGGGTACGCCCCGCATACAGGAGCTGGTACGCCCCGCGTACTGCTTTGTGTTGACTTTCTTTGATGATTTTTAGGGTTTTGGTCAACATGTGGACTTTTGAGTCAGGGAGAGGTAAAATGGTCTTTTACCCATCTGTGCGATAGGGGAAAAGGGTGTAGCATAGCCTTGAAAGCTGTTAATTATTAGAATTATTATTTGTTGTGATTAGGCGGGGCTAGGTCGTCGTTTCGAGATTCTGAGATATCGAGCACATGAGATTTTAGACATCATACGAGGTGAGTTTTCTCACTATACTGTACCTGGAAGGGTACCTATGTGTGACCGTAAGGTCTGGTATGCTATGAGATATATGCATTACATGCTATGAGTTGTCTGTTTCGTATGCGCTATGTATGTTATATGTATGCTATGTTTGATATGGGCCGGAAGGCATTATGATATGGGCTGGAAGGCATTATGATGTGGACTGGAAGGTCAGGGAGTTATGGACCGGAAGGTCAACACGGGTAGGACCGGAAGGTTTACCGGGTTGGGATGGGAGTCCGCTGAGACACATGGACCGGAAGGTCGTGTGGAGTATGGCCTGGAAATGCGTATGTTTGTAAGTGGTATTTTGGGGAACTCACTAAGCATTTATGCTTACAGTTGTTGTGTTATGTGTTTCAGGTACTAGCGAGAGAGAGAGAGAGAGAGAGGATTTGATTTTTTTGATCTTGGGATACGATATAATTTGATAACTATTGTTGGATACTTGTGAGAATATTTTATAGGAATATGGTTGTTGAAAAATGAAAATTTTGTTTTGAAAATTACGTTGTTACAAACAATTTCGAGCAATATGACCGGTAGTACCATAGTTAAAACAAATTTGTTTATTTTCACAAGACCCGGTACTGCTCTTAACAATTTTCACGCTCTTATTGACCTTCCTACTATTTCCACAAGTGCAAGTGCATGATTCAGGTGGTGTGACATGCGTGGATGAGGTGGATGTGCTAGTTACAAATTTAGTTTTAGTAGGATTCACAAAAACAAAACCACAATTAACAGAAGTATTAATGTTTGACACCACATCGTCACAAGACAAAACATCAGTCTTAACATCCAAAACAAGTTCATCATCTTTTGAAATATGAACACCAAATTTTGACACAAAATTATTATGAGTTTCAATTCTTCCATTCTCCTGCTTCTCTTGGCTTACTGATGAATCTGAATCGGAAGTAGAAACGTTAGTATCTAAATTCCTAGCACTACAATTTGTTGCCTGTTCAGAAGCTGATTTACCATAAACCATAAATGGTTCACAGTCAATCTCAGCTTGAGTTAAAGGAGATGCAAGATAATTATGATTGAATGGGGGAGGGACACTCTCATAATCTATTCCTACTTGTTTCTGGTCCTTCTATTTCATTTAGTGTTCAATTATTGTTGCAACCTTTTCACTTAACACATCGAAATTTTTAAAGTTAAATTCAGCATTTGCAAAATGAGTCTTCAATGTGTCAAGCTCAGCAGTTACAGCATCAAAATCCTTTTTCAGATATCTATAAGGAACACACTTGTCACTATAATCAGATTGTAATTTCTTATAGTCATTTGATTTGGCCTCTAATTGGTCTTTTAATGGTTTTTGGCCTTTTCTCAGTTGGTATCCCTCATACTTAAGTTCCCCAATCTCTCTTCAGATTAAATCAGCCTGTTCACGTAAAAAATTGATAGTTTTAATACTAGAACGAGAACAAGTGACTTCACTGACCTCAGAATTTTCAGGCTCTGGAGTATTTTGAACCATGAACGCAAACTGTAGATTCATCATCTCCTCCTCTGGATCTATCTCAGCTTCTCCTTTTGCACTGTTGTTGATTCGAGCAAGATGCGCATTTTCATGTCCTGAGAGGTCCAGGGCTTGAATTTGGTCATCCCAGTCAAATGACTGTGCTACGACAGCAAGATTTGCATTCTGGTTGCTGGTTGTAGCTCCCATGTTGTTTCCAGCTGACACCATCGTTCTTTCGTGATTTTCTCTTCTGTCAGGCTTTGGGCAATCTCTGGCAAAATGGTCAAGTTCGTGACAGTTAAAGCAACGGAGTTTAGTTTTGCTGAATCCCACTTTCTTCTCTGCGTTCATTCCCCAGTTGTTCTTGCCAGTCTTCTTGGAGAACTATTTTGCACGGAATACTGCCATAGCAATTTGCCAAGTTATATCCATTTCCTCCACGTCTTCACGATGAATTTGATCCAAATCAGCAAATGACAATTGAGGAGGCAGTTCATGTGACATCCCCATTTTCACAGCCAGAAAAAGACCGATTTTGTTTATGCTTTATAAAAATTAGAGTACCTCTTTTAATCAAAATGTTGCTGAATTTGTTCCCAGTAAAATATGACAAATACGTTATCAAAGCATTTTCGAAGAAAAGTATTTGTATTTATCTTAAAAAATTTGGGATGTCGTCGTCAATACAGAAACATAAGCATAAACAGAACTTACATTCATTATCACTAGTGATTTATATCTTCTTTAATCTCTTAGTGTAATGTGACTTCATATCAACACCTGTGATATAAATAAACTGAGTGGGTCAGTTTGGGAAACCTGGTGAGTACATAGGGTTTTCAACCCACAATAATATAATTATTATGTTTAATCATCAAACAGTTAACCCAATTACCCATCCCCATTATCTTCTTTACTCTTAAGGGTCTACCCTAAGAATCAGTTATTTCTCATTCATTCATTCCTAAGAATTATCCTGAGGAATAGGTACGAAGTCCATCGTTGTCAATGACACATCTGCAAGCACAGCTGCTAGTTCTATCACTTAGGCACAGCTTCCATAATTGTGATATTCTATATGAGGCACAGCTGCTAGTATTGTCCTTCAAGCACAACTGCTAGGGTTATCTCGTTTATTGATAGTATCGTTTTCAAGAGTCCACTCGTAGTACATGTCAATGGATTTTTAGAGTACACCAATGAACACATCGTTCACAACACCTATAGGTTGCGAGCCTGCTAGTGTTCCACTGGACTGTCTAATATAGTTCGTGGTTGTCATCCATACTCTGCTAGATGACGGGGCCAGCATTTGGGAACAAGGCTTCTCACATCGTCCACCTCTTACCCTTACCTCATGGTCTATATCACCTATCAACTCATCATCCAACTCATATTTCATCTACCCATGTTTTACCCAACATATTTTGTAGATATAATTACATATACAATTTAAATCATATAAAACTTGTATAAAATCGTTCATCCAGCATAGATAGCAAGTATACAGATAATATGCACACATAACACATAGTTTATATAGAATACTTCATATATATATATATATATATATATATATATATATATATATATATGTGTGTGTGTGTGTGTGTGTGTGTGTGTGTGTTTAAGATGAAAGGGACCATGCACTCACTTGAAAAGGTGGTGATTCCGAACTCAGACACGCTTCTTAAAAATAATTTCCTTCGACGAAACCTAGTATTATTACCACTAGAGTTTAGTCTATTATTCGCAGAGACTAATTAATAGTCTAGCTATTATTAATATTATATAAGTGTTAAACAATACTTATATAACCCATAATAATAGTACAACTACTTATTATAAGTTCCTAATAACGTTACTATAATTAAATAAAAGTTATATTAAAAATAGCGTAGGTGTAGCTCACTTACAACGGGTTTTATAGAAAACCGGGCTTTGCTTGTAGTAGCGTTCCCGAGCTGAAAATCTCTTCTTATCGGAGCCGTTGAGCACTCCGGGGCTTCCGCTTCGTGCTAGGGAGGTTCCCTAAGCTTTTCGGGGGTAGAGAAAGGTTCTAGAGAGAGAGTAAAGAGAAGAAAGAATGAGAAAGGTATGAAGAAAATGATGGTGGGAGAGGTTCTATTTAAAGGTTGAAATATGGCTGAACTTGGTGTCACATGTCACCATTTGGTGGCAAGACTTGGGGAGAAAGCAATGGCTAAGATTGTGCCACGTCACCATTTTCGCACAACACACTTCTGATTTCTAAAATCCGTAACTTTCGCCTACGAGCTCCGTTTTTGACGTTATTTATATCCATGCGTAGGTAAAAATAAGATCTACAACTTTCATTTTGACTCCGTCGGCTAATTCTCGACCGATCTTGAATTTAACAATAGGAGGAGATTATGTTGTTAAATGACCGCGAAAAATTCATAACTCTTTCATATGGAATCTGTTTTCGTATGTTTTTTTATCGTTAACTTCCTATTAATGAGATCTTCAACTCTCATTTATGTCACATAGGCCAAAAACTGCTCGATCTAAAATTCGAGTTTCGGGTCGTGCACTGCTATGCCAAATCTTAGAAAATTCATAACTCCCTCATACGAAGTCAGATTTGGGAATTATTTTTTGTATGTTCTCGGTTTAACGTATACTACAACTTTTATTTAGATCACTAAGGCTAAAAAGTCATCTATCGTAAATTCACTATTTACGTCTCCCGGTGCCGTGTCGGTTTTGCCGTCAAACTTCGACAGGTCATAACTTCTTCGTTATAACTTGGATTTCGGCATTGTTTATATGTACGGAACCCTTGTAACATATACTAAAACTTGTTTAAGATTAATCCCTATAATTAATCTTCCATAAAAAACTCATTGTTGACGCTCATTGTCTCTAAATTTACTAGCCCGGATCTACGAACATTACAGTTCACCCGTAACAAAAGCATTATAACAGTTGAGAAGTCCTGTAGAAAGAGCCAAGTTCTCTTCATTCTCTTTAGAAGCAGGAATTTGAACAGGAACTGGAGCATGTGTCTTTGAATAGGAAGCAACTTGGGGATAAGGTTAAGGAGCAGCAAATGATGATTGAGCAGCAAAAGATGACTGAGGAGCAGAAAATGATGACGGAGGAGTAGAAAATGATGATTGAGGAGCAGGAAAAGGTTGAAATTGAGGATTGGTGAAAGATGAGAAAGCATTGTTTGACTGAATTCCAAGATTGGCAGAAGAATAGGAGTTAATGTGATTGCTCTCTCTTTGTTTGTCATCCAGATCACAAGCTTTAATGATGGCCATGATTTCAGCTAAACTAAGTCGATTAAGACCTTTTCTTTTCTTGATGACAGTTACATTCGTATCCCATGTCTTTGGGAGAGAGTTGAGAAACTTCTTATTGACTTCAAATCTTGGCACTGAGACACCAGCTGAACTCATCTTAGTGGTGAGTGTGATAAAGCGTTGAAGTTGGCCTTCCAAAGTTTCTCCAAGAACATGATTAAACATATTGAATTTCTGTCTCAGCATGTCTTGACGGCTCTGTTTCATGTCCTCATTTCCTTCATACACTTCGATCAAGGCTTCCCACAGAGCTTTTGTTGATTTGTATTCTCGGAAAACCTGGGCAATTTCAAAAGAAAGAGCCATAGTAAGGGTAGCAAGTGCTCTTTCCTGCTGTTCAATCTTATCGAATTCTAAATCAATGTACTCTTCGATAGCTTTGTCAACGATTGTTTTATCCGGAAGTGTCGTGGTGATTCTGATGGGTCCTTTCAAAATACATCTCCAAATTTTGAAATCTTTCATATTGATGTATTTCTCCATACGATACTTCCATTCCAGAAATCCCTCAGCAAACAGCAAACGGGGTATGCGAGTGGTAGTGCGTTCATGATGAGAATTTTGTGAATCCATTTTTAAAAATTTTTATTTTGTTTATTTTTAATTTTTTTTAATTAAATAACTTGAAGAACCAAAAGTTAAATCAACTAGACTGTTTACGGCCAAGAGTTTACGGTCGTAATCAGTTTGTAGCTGGAAGAGTTTACAGTCGGAAGCTTGTTTACGGTCGTAAATGAGTTTCCAGTCAGAGTTTCCGGTCTAAGCAGTTTAGGGTCTTTTTGCAGATTCAATAGATTACGGCCGTGAAAAGAATTTATGGTCGTACTCTCTTCAACAGTCTCGGCCATAAACGTCCAGATGTGATGAAAACATGAATCCTTCAATCAGTTTTGATCCCTTTAGCTGGAATATCGTAGAATCAAGCCTTGAACGATGAAGAACCTAAAAATTGTTTAACCGTGAACATGATTGAGATTTTTTTGACACCGGATTGCTCTGATACCAATTGTAAGGTCCCAGAACTGAGAATCCGAACTAGTGATCAATCAAATATTAATCAAACGAATCAAGAATTGAGTAGAACACTGATTAATCTAAGCATGCACATGTTTTATATCAAATAAACGTCAAATACACCTTGATTACACACTGAGACCGTAAACTCTTATGAGACACTTGCTGATTCGACAATAGCCCTGACAAGACTCCGATAACCACTAAATATAGGGGTAGTTGGCCGTAAACAGGTTTAAGGCCGTAAACCTGTTTACAGCCGTACACACATACAAAACCGTAAACATAACCAAAACACGTAAAACATGACCAAGAACTTAACAAGACTTATACATATGATTGCATAGCCCAAACCACAAGATAATGACCTATCAGAATAATTTAAAAAATCTGAGGGGTTGCAAGATTCGAACCCAGGTCTTTCTCTCATACAACCCACGCCTTACCAATTGATCTAGTGAAAGACCCTAACTTTCGTATTTATGAAAGACCCAAACTTTCACACTCGACAATATAGTTACTCCAAAACATGCTACTTGCATATTCATAAAAACAATATTTTACATTGATAAAGAGATTACAAACTACTGGATACAAACCGACTATTTTAAAGTGTTATATATTACATAACTTCCCAGGATTCTATAGTTTTATACATATGGGAGTGCAAAATACAATAGTTTCAAACTATTCATAAGCTTCCATCGATACAATAGTTTCAAACTATTCAAAAATCTTCTACCAGTATATAACTATACTGGATGTTTATCTCCTGCAATTTGTTAAACATTGAGAGGGTAAGCGACCACGCTTAGTGAGTTCAATAATAGATACAATATAGCGTTATGCCATATATATACTCTAATAGGGCAGAAGCAAAGAGGAACAAGGAACAACAAGGGCATATGTGAATCATGTGACAAACATTCCATATCAATCATTGATTTGATTTAAAGATATAGAATCAATGAGACATAACAATTTCCATGCTTGATATACATCAATAAAGCTTTGGCCCAAACAACACAGAAGATATACAACTTTGGATTAACCTTTCGGTAGATTTCAGGCTTATAGCCCTATCTAACCTTCTGCCACCACCATAGCATAAAATTCATTCTCTTACGGAGACATGTTCCACATGGCCAGAGGCTACATACCAGTACCAACGTGAATCTAAGTCCTTTCACTGATCACATGGTCAAAGGTATTTCTTTGCTATTAAAAATAGCAATTTAAAATAACCCGGAATATTAACACTGAAAAGCACGTAGCACATATAACACATAACATACAATTATTTCTATATATTAAACTCACCGTGAAATAACCGGGGGCTAAAATATTAATTTGGGCAGTACTTCGGCTCTAAATATGACTTTCGTCGTTGAAAATCGGGAGTTTTCTTGAAAACCGGGCTCTGCGAAGGTAGAGCTTCGAAACCGAAAAGATAAATTTTCGGGGATTCTCGGGAGTCTCGGGGTGTGTCTCGGGCTTTAGAATCAGTACCGGGGCTTTGGGGGATGTCGGGATCGTAAAAATATTGAAAGAGGGGGTGAAAATGCCAAATTTCTAAAACTTGCCGAGAGGGCTCGCACCCTTTATATAGGGCTGAGCTTCGGATCCGAAGCGAAGGGAAGGAAACATGTGGTTGCGAGGTTCGGACCAGATGGCAGCTTCGTAGGGCTCCAGCGAGGCTCGGATGCAAGGAGTCATCAGCTTCAGGCGCGTCATTGGCTGGGTCTTCGGCTCGGTCTTCGGCTCGCAGGTGGGTTGCGCATGCGAGGGTGATCAATGCGAGGCGCGTCGGATAGCCATTGGACCGCACCCTCGGTCGAATCAGCATGCGACACGCGAGTAGGGCACGAGGCAGGCATGCGAGAACCACGTGACGACTTCGGACTCCTATGCGACACGCGTCGCTTCTCGGGCATTGCCACACAGCAGCTTCGGACACATGGCCAACTCTGAGCGAGGGTGACGTGGCATTTCACTATTCATACGAATTTTCTCGAAAAATGTGCAAAAACTTCTAAAATTCATAACTTTCGCATACGAGCTTCGTTTTTGACGTTCTTTATATGCACGCGAAGCTAGAATTATGCTCTACAACTTTCGTTTAGACTTCGACGGCTAATTTTGACTTTAATTTTAATATTATTATTTTTGACAGACCGGGACAGGAAAATCCGTTAAAAATTCATAACTTCTTCATTCGACGTCCGTTTTCGTCAGACTTTTTACCGTTGCACTACTAATGACGAGACCTTCAATTCTCGTTTAGGTTGTGTCGGCTAAAAATCACTCGATCTAAAATTCGAGTTTTTAGCTGTCTACTGCTAAGCTGAAACTTCGAAAAATCATAACTTCCTCATATGAAGTCAGATTCAAACGGTCTTTATATGAAAGTTGATTATTTTCACGAGTTCTACAACTTTAATTTATATCACTAAGGCTAAAAATTAGTTTATCGAAAACTAAATTTTTACGCGACAAGGTATTTTCCGGATTTATCACGGATCTTCATTTGGTCATAACTTTTTCGTTATAACTCGGATTTCGATGAGGTTTTCGCCTAAATGTTTCTAACGAGATTATCTACAACTTTCAATAATAAAATTTTACTTATTCCAAATTTAATATTTTCGCTATATTTCACTATTGCCTTTTGATTGGAATCTCATAAGACTTCCAATATTTTCTGAATGATTCTAAGCATAGTTTTACTTCAATTCTAGTAAAAACTATCTGTTAGAACTCAACATTCAAATTCACATAATATTATTTACTTAAAACACGATTTCAAAACGTGTATTTTACAAATACCTCCTCCTTTTGAGGATTTCGCCCCCGAAATTTCATCGATTAAAATAAGTGGGGATATTTGGCTCTTATCTCATTCTTATTTTCCCAAGTATAATTTGGGCCTCGATGGTGTTTCCACTTGACAAGGACCAACTCCACTTCTTTATTACGTAGATTAGTTGTTTTTTCATTCACGATCTCTTTCGGCTCTTCTACATATCTTAACTTATTATCCAATTTCACTTCAGATAATGGAACTGTCTCATCATTGATGCTCAAGAATTTGCGCAGATAGCTCACATGAAACACATCATGAATACCTGCCAAATCTTCAGGTAATTCTAAGCGGTATGCTTGCTTTCCAATTCTCTGGATGATTTTGAAAGGACCAACAAATCTAGGACTTAACTTTCCTTTCTTCCCAAATCTCATATGGCCTTTCCATGGAGATACCTTCAGCATCACGAAATCACCCACTTGGAATTCTATGGGTCGTCTTCTCTTTTCTGTATAGGACTTCTGTCGATCCTGAGCCGCTTTCATTCTTTCTCGTACGATTTGAATTTTGTCGGTGGTGTCTTGAATCATTTCAGGGCCTCCAAGGATCTTCTGTCCTATGTCTTGCCAACATAATGGAGTACGACACTTGCGACCATATAATGCTTCGTATGGCGGCATTTTGATTGAAGCGTGGTAACTATTATTATACGAGAATTCGACAAGAGGTAAGTATTTATCCCAGTTACCACTGAACTCCAAGACACATGCACGAAGCATATCTTCTACTGTTTGGATTGTTCTCTTTGTTTGACCATCTGTCTGGGGATGATATGCTGTGCTGAGAGCAACTCGAGATCCTAATTCATGTTGCATTCTCGCCCAAAAGTGAGAAGTGAAGCGAGTATCACGATCGGAGATGATCTTTAGTGGCACACCATGTCTTGCCACAATTTCATCCAAGTATACTTGTGCGTATTTCTCCATTGGTGCCGTTTCACGCATGGCAAGAAAATGAGCGCTTTTAGTCAGGCGGTCGACAATTACCCAAATGCTATCATGCTGTCTAGCAGTCTTTGGCAATTTGGTAATGAAATCCATGGACAATTCCTCCCATTTCCATATAGGAACACTAAGACTTTCTGGGGTTCCATAAGGCTTTTGGTGCTCTGCTTTGACTAGTAAGCATTCTAAGCATTCTTGTACATATCTTCCAATGTCTCTCTTTAATCCAGGCCACCAATAATCAGCTCTTACATCATAGTACATTTTACTTGTACCAGGATGGATTGACAGTTTAGATTTATGGGCTTCATCCAAAATCTTCTGTCTCAATCCACCGATCTTTGGAATCCACAGCCGATTCTTGAATACTTTTAATCCTCACAGATCATCAAGTAGAGCATCATTATAATGTATCATCCCTTCTTTCTTCACATTTTCTAGCTTTAGGGCCTCTTCTTGCCATTTCTCTAATTCATCTAAAATAGTGAATTTTACTGTAGTATGAGTAATGGCATAACACATACTATTGCGATAAACTTTTCTGCTAAGTGCATCAGCAACCACATTAGCTTTTCCAGGATGATATAAGATTTCACAATCATAATCTTTGATCAGCTCCATGGCTCGTTTTTGTCTCATATTCAAAGTTTGCTGACTGAATATGTACTTGAGACTTTTATGGTCGGTAAATGGTTGGCACTTTGTACCAAAAAGATAATGCCTCCAAAGTTTTAGGGCAAATACCACTGCAGCGAGTTCGAGATCATGAGTGGGATAATTCTTTTCATAATCTTTCAGTTGTCTTGAGGCATAGGCTATCACTTTGCCACGTTGCATCAACACACAACCGAGTCCCAATCTTGAAGCATCGCTATAAACGGAGAAGTCATCATCACCTTCTGGGAGTGATAAGATTGGAGCATGAGTCAAAAGATATTTTAGAGTTGAGAAAGCTCTTTCTTGGGTTTCACCCCATTCGAACTTCACTTCTTTCCGTGTAAGACTCGTGAGAGGTACGGCTATACGAGAAAAGTATTTAATGAATCTCCGGTAATATCCCGGTAGACCTAAGAAACTACGAATTTCGGAAGCATTACGGGGGCACTTCCCAATTTTGAATGGCCTCGATTTTGATAGGATCTACGGATACACCATCATTAGAAATAACATGGCCGAGAAATTGAACTTGGCGAAGCCAAAATTCACATTTCGAGAATTTAGCATATAGTTTCTCCTTTCGAAGAAGTTCCAATACCGCACGAATATGAATGGCATGATCAGCTTCAGACTTGGAATAGATTAGAATATCATCAATGAATACGATGACTGATTTATCGAGCATTGGGCGGCATACCCGATTCATCATATCCATGAATACAGACGGAGTGTTTGTTAAACCAAACGGCATAACAAGGAATTCATAATGCCCATACCGAGTACGAAAAGCAGTCTTCGGTACATCTTGCTCGTGAACTTTCAACTGATGATAGCCAGATCGTAAATCAGTTTTTGAGAAATAGCTAACACCCTGAAGTTGATCGAACAAATCGTCGATGCGAGGTAATGGGTACTTGTTCTTGATAGTCACCTTATTCAGCTTACGATAATCAAGGCACATCCGCATCGATCCATCTTTCTTCTTGACAAGCAGTACCGGAGCACCCCAGGGAGAGGTACTCGGTCGAATGAAACCCTTTGTCAAGTAGTTCTTGCAGTTGGATCATCATTTCTTTCATCTCAGCTGGCACAAGACGATAAGGAGTCTTTGCAATCGGAGCAGCACCAGGCACAAGGTCAATTCGAAATTCTACTTGCCTATCCGGAGGAAGGCCAGGCAAGTCGTCAGGGAAAACGTCAGGATATTTGTTAAGAATGGGAACATCATTTACAGTTTTCTTCTCCTCTTTTGAGACATCAACTGTGTACGCCAGATAGATAGAACACCATTTCGATATGAATTTACGAGCTTTAAGGAAAAAGATTATTTTTAAGAGTCTTTGTTCACCGTAGACATAGATAGGATTCTCCCCTTCAATAGGAATGCGTACTATCTTTTCATAGCACAAGAGTTTTGCGTGGTTCTTTGATAACCAATCCATGCTGAGAATAATATCAAAGTTGGGCAAGGAGATAGGGATCAGGTTAGCGAGAAAAGTATAGTCTTTAATTTCTATAACACAGTCTTTATAGACTTTATCAGCAAGTAATGATATACTTCCCGCAGTATCTACGTGAAATGGTTGCGCAAGTACAAAGCAAGCAATTTGAAAGGAATGCGCAAATTCGTAAGACACAAAAGAATCTGAGGCACCAGAATCAAATAAGATGTGAGCAGGTCTAGAGTTGACAAGAAATGTACCCGTCACAACATTCGGGTCCTCGCGTGCCTCTTCTGAGGTAATCTGGAATGCACGACCCCTAGCTTTTGGCACCTCCTCCTTTTTAGTTGGAGTACCCTTTGATTGTTGAACAGGGACTTGGCTTCTCGCCGGTTGTTGAACAGAAGCTTGACTTCCCGTCATCTGACTAGTAAGAGTAGGGAAAAAACGCTTGTTGTGGCCAGTAATACCACATGCATAGCAAGTAACATCCTTTCTTGGGCAAGCTGGCTTTATATGACCCTTTTCTCCGCATCCATAACAGACAATGGATTCCTTGTCTATTTTGCATTGGCCCGGATGATTCCTTCCACAAATACGACATGAAGGCGATTGCATAGAAAAAGATTGTGATCTACCGCGTCCATGAGAGACACTTTGAGTTTGAACTTGATTACCAGGCTCAGTCCGAACGGATTGAGCTGGTAGAAAAGAAGGAACAGCTCTTTCAGTACGTGGTTGCTTTGGAGCAGTAATAGTGGCAACACGTATTTCTAAGTCATGCTCACGTCTTCGAGCATATTCAATGGCTTTATCGAATGACAGAACTTCTCGATTGGCAACGAAATCGTGGATTTCGTGTCGTAGTCCCTCCATGAATAACTGAATTTTCTCGTCTTCAGTTGGATTATACTTTGTAGCAAACCTTGCTCTTTGATTAAACTGAGTTTCATACTCATTCACAGTCATTCCTCCTTGTTTAAGCTCGAGGAATTCCTTCTCCAATCTCCTCCTCATGTCTAGAGGACAATACTTCTCTAGCAAACGAGTTTTAAACATTTCCCAGGCTAAATTCTCCTGGTCAAACCCGTTGAGAGCTTCATATGTTGCTTCCCACCAGACCAATGCTTCTCCGATGAGCATTGCGAAAGCATAGTTAGCCTTGTCTTCATTATCCACATGAGAAATACGAAACACTTTCTCGGTGTTCTGGATCCAAGTAAGAACAATAATGGGATTGAGAACACCGGAAAACTCTGTAGCACCACTACTCTTGAAATCTTTGAACGAGGGACGCTTCACCTCTCCTTTTGAAGATTCTCCAGTGGCTTTCTCTTTTCCCTTATCACCATTCTTTTTGTGTTCTTCGAGAGTCTGTTGAATAACACCGGTAAGTTTACCCAAGAGTCGCTCCTCACGAGGAGATACTGGAGTATTCACTTCCTCGGGTTGAGGACCTCCACCAACCTTAAGGGTATGGCTACTAACCTGTTCAGCCATTGCTCTGCAATACGGAGTAACATTGTATTTTAGAATATTAGGGTTTATTATTACATAATACTTTTACTTATATATTTCCTATGGTTTGTATCCCTATACTTACAATGATTTAGTTCATATATTGAACTTCCAATAGTTTAAGTCTAAATACCAATCCGTGGAATTTAGTTCACTCAAACTACTGCTCTGATACCATGATTGAAAGACCCTAACTTTCGTATTTATGAAAGACCCAAACTTTCATACTCGACAATATAGTTACTCCAAAACATGCTACTTGCATATTCATAAAAACAATATTACAAACTACTGGATACAAACCGACTATTTTAAAGTGTTATATATTACATAACTTCCCAGGATTCTATAGTTTTATACATATGGGAGTGCAAAATACAATAGTTTCAAACTATTCATAAGCTTCCATCGATACAATAGTTTCAAACTATTCAAAAATCTTCTACCAGTATATAACTATACTGGATTTTTATCTCCTGCAATTTGTTAAACATCGAGAGGGTAAGCGGACACGCTTAGTGAGTTCAATAATAGATACAATATAACGTTATGCCATATATATACTCTAATAGAGCAGAAGCAAAGAGGAACAAGGAACAACAAGGGCATATGTGAATCATGTGACAAACATTCCATATCAATCATTGATTTGATTTAAAGATATACAATCAATGAGACATAACAATTTCCGTGCTTGATATACATCAATAAAGCTTTGGCCCAAACGGCACAGAAGATATACAACTTTGGATTAACCTTTCGGTAGATTTCAGGCTTATAGCCCTATCTAACCTTCTGCCACTACCATAGAATAGAATTCATTCTCTTACGGAGACATGTTCCACATGGCCAGAGGCTACATACCAGTACCAACGTGAATCTAAGTCCTTTCACTGATCACATGGTCAAAGGTATTTCTTTGCTATTAAAAATAGCAATTTAAAATAACCCGGAATATTAACACTGAAAAGCACGTAGCACATATAACACATAACATACAATTATTTCTATATATTAAACTCACCGTGAAATAACCGGGGGCTAAAATATTAATTTGGGCAGTACTTCGGCTCTAAATATGACTTTCGTCGTTGAAAATCGGGAGTTTTCTTGAAAACCGGGCTCTGCGAAGGTAGAGCTTCGAAACCGAAAAGATAAATTTTCGGGGATTCTCGGGAGTCTCGGGGCGTGTCTCGGGATTTAGAATTAGTACCAGGGCTTTGGGGGATGGCGGGATCGTAAAAATATTGAAAGAGGGGGTGAAAATGCCAAATTTCTAAAACTTGCCGAGAGGGCTCGCACCCTTTATATAGGGCTGAGCTTCGGATCCGAAGCGAAGGGAAGGAAACATGTGGTTGTGAGGTTCGGACCAGATGCCAGCTTCGCAGGGCTCCAGCGAGGCTTGGATGCGAGGAGTCATCAGCTTCAGGCGCGCCATCGGCTGGGTCTTCGGCTCGGACAACAGGTGGCTCGCAGGTGGTTGCGCATGCGAGGGTGATCAATGCGAGGCGCGTCGGATAGCCATTGGACCGCACCCCAGGTCGAATCAGCATGCGACACACGAGTAGGGCACGATGCAGGCATGCGAGAACCACGTGACGACTTCGGACTCCTGTGCGACACGCGTCGCTTCTCAGGCATTGCCACGCAGCAGCTTCGGACACGTGGCCAACTCCGAGCGAGGGTGACGTGGCATTTCACTATTCATATGAATTTTCTCGAAAAATGTGCAAAAACTTCTAAAATCCATAACTTTCGCATACGAGCTCCGTTTTTTACGTTCTTTATATGCACGTGAAGCTAGAATTATGCTCTACAACTTTCGTTTAGACTTCGTTGGCTAATTTTGATTTTAATTTTAATATTATTATTTTTAACAGATCGGGACAGGAAAATCCGTTAAAAATTCATAACTTCTTCATCCGACGTTCGTTTTCGTCAGACTTTTTACCGTTGCACTACTAATGACGAGACCTTCAATTCTAGTTTAGGATGTGTCGGTTAAAAATCACTCGATCTAAAATTCGAGTTTTTAGTTGTCTACTGCTAAGCTGAAACTTCGAAAAATCATAATTTCCTCATACGAAGTCAGATTCAAACGGTCTTTATATGAAAGTTGATTATTTTCACGAGTTTTACAACTTTCATTTACATCACTAAGACTAAAAATTAGTTTATCGAAAACTAAATTTTTACGCGACAAGGTATTTTCCGGATTTATCACGGATCTTCGTTTGGTCATAACTTCTTCGTTATAATTCGGATTTCGATGAGGTTTTCGCCTAAATGTTTCTAACGAGATTATCTACAACTTTCAATAATAAAATTTTACTTATTCCAAATTTTATATTTTCGCTATATTTCACTATTTGCCTTTTGATTGGAATCTCATAAGACTTCCAATACTTTCTGAATGATTCTAAGCATAGTTTTACTTCAATTCTAGTAAACTATCTGTTAGAACTCAATATTTAAATTCACATAATATTTCATATTCATAATATTATTTACTTAAAACACGATTTAAAAACGTGTATGTTACATCTAGCAAGCCAAATGTTTAACATCCTCCCTGATTAAATCATATAGCTTCGCAATTCTGTTCCTATTTTCGGATTATTGTCAATTTTGGCCCAAAAAATTAATTTTTCAAATTTTCAAATTTCATTTTCAACCCAAAGTTTTGACTTTTAATTTTTTACTATCATTTTTTACTTTTGACCTTAAAATTTGACTTTGACTTTCAACTTTGACCTTTGACTTTAAACTTTTACCTTTGACTTTAAACATTGATTTTCTCGTTTAACCTTCAAATTTTCACTTTTAGCTTTCAGTTTGACTTTTAAGTTTGACTTTTCAAGTTTGACCTTTAAAGTTTAACTTTTCAAGTTTGACTTTTAAGTTTGATTTTTCAAACTTGATTTTTAAGGTTGAATTTCTTGGTTTCAAGTCAAAGGGCATTTTTAGTAAAACAATGAGTTCCGCAAACATTCCGGTCAATGAAGTTTCATGCTCTCAATCTTGTGAAACTACTATTAAATTTCTCCAAGGTCAAATCGATTTATTAACAAGAGAAAATGAGGACATTATATATGAAGGATATACCCTTACGAAAGGTCAAAAACCCTTAAAAGCACAAGTAGAGGCCAAAACCAAGGATTTTAGAAAACTTCAAGAAGAATACAGTAATAAATGTGTGAATTATGACTATGTTAAGGAACAGCTTGCTAACTTGACTACCGAACTTGATGCATTAAAAGCTAAAATATAAAGATGTTGAATTCAACTTTAAGAAATCTGATGTGTCAAGTGATGTAGTTGCATCAATGATAGAAATACAATTAACATTTAAAGATAATCAAACTAAGGGTTTAGGGTATCACAATGTACCACCTCCCTTCAATGACAACTAGAACCCACCCCTTGAGACCAATGAGGTAGAAATTTCTGCTCAGTTTGGCCCACTGCCAGAACAAGCTTCAGTTAAAACTAAACAATCTTGGCCATCTAAAAATATTAAGGTGAACGTTTTTTATGATTCTACTTCATGTGTAGGTAAAGTAGTGGAATATGAGAACAAGGATAACACTATTGAACAAACAAATGACTCCTTGAACTCTAAATATGTTTCTTCTAACTCAATTACTTCTAAACCTGTTGTTGATAAATACAGGCCACCAAAACAAGCGAAACAAAGTACCTGCTTTAATTGTGCTTGTGGGAATAATCAGAAACGAGGCATGGGTATGCCACCAGGGGCAAGCAGAAACAACTTCCAAGTGAAGAAACAAACATGTTTCCAATGTGGAACACCTGGACACATTGCCAAAAATTGCCCAAATCGTGCATACGTTCCCTTCTATGCACAAGGATGGCAGAATGCACCAAGAGGGAGACCTTCAAAAAGGAACCCTTCGAGGTCACAATCGCGCAATGGTGACTAGAACGTGAACTTTGTTTAAGAGTATGTGTCCTTTGCGGGAAAGGAATAAGGAAGTGGATAACAAATGGGGTTTGTGCTTAACGATCTGAAGAATTTTCGAATCTGTTCTGAGATTATGTGTGTTGTTCTCAGACCTTCTGGATGAAAATTCAATTGGTGAATTACGGTTTGAGTTTTCTTCTCGATACTCCTAAGTTTTTCTTAAAATGATTCGTTTCAAAGACAAATTTTTATTTTTATTTTTATTTCGCGCATTTATTTATTTTTTTTATTTCTCCTCCATGCACAATTTTAGGGGGAGAAATAAAAAATCAAAATACAAAAAATGTATAAAATCAAAAATACAAAAACATGTTTTCTTTCGTAAGTATGTTTTTGGGAAGTGATATGAAGGTTTGTGTTAAAATGCAATTTGAGAATCGTGTAAAACACTAAAACTAAATTGTCTAGACTCTATGTTCAATGTGTTGGTAGGAAAAAAGGGTTCAAAAAGGACTAGACTTTTATTGGCAATCGAAAGGACTTGACAATATGAACTTAGATAGTATCATTTGGACTGACCATGCGACGCTTGGGTAGATTGAGCAGTGAGATAAACATGGGAATCTGCGAGATACATTAAAGTTAATTATCTCGAACTGTGGCTTAACATTTTCTTGATGTACGGTCTCATGACCTTAATTTTGGTACTGTTAGGGTAACTGGAGGGTTCTGATAAAGTAGGTCTATAGAAAATTGTTTTCTTGCTTTCTATCTATCATTAATATGTTACTTCCTTTGTGTGATTGGAAGAGATCCGACCCAGAATGCAATATATGCAACTCTATTTCTATGCACCTTCTTGTCCATGCAATTCTTTCTTTCTGTTAGTCATATGATGTCTCCTCTGCGTGATTGAAATGATCCGACCTGGAACACAACATATACAATATTCTATCCCTCAACCTCTCTATCTGCATTAGTAACATGTTGTCCCCTCTGTGTGATTGGAAGAGATCCGAACTGGGGCACAACATATGCACTTCTGAATCTATCTTATTTCTTAATGATTGTCTACTCATCTAAATTAAAGAATTCTTTGGAAGCACTTGATTTCCAGGGTATATCGGAAAATGGAAAACACACTCTAGTACGTCTAAAACTGAATCATTTAATAGGTTGTTTGTAGATCTCGCTGCTTAATTTAAGTGGACAACAATACCCTTGGTTGTCGTCAGCTAAATGGTCTATTGAGGAATATAGGTCAAAAGTTTTGACACTTATATTTGTCAAATATTGTCACAAATTTTCGTGTTTAAGTAGACCATAATACCAATGATTTACCAGATCTAAACATGCAGGTGAGTGCTCATAAACGATATTGAATTGCCTGACATCTTTGATCCCAAAAGTTTCAAATTTAGTCATTATTTTTGTTTTTTGTTAAATTTGTTCATAGTTTTCTTCTATGCACAAATTTAGGGGGAGAAATAAAATTTTAAAAAATCAAAAAAAAAATCAAAAACCAAAAATCCAAAAATATTGTTATTTATGTTTTTTTTTTCAGAAAAATCAAAAATCCAAAAAAATATTTTTTTTGTTTTATTATTTCAGAAAATATGAAAAATCTAAAAATATTGTGTACTAAGTTTCTTTTGGTTTTGTTTTTATCTCAAATTTTCTTTGTCTTGAAAAGTAAACTCAGATGTAGATTAGACTCATGGAGACTGTATCGAGATTTTATGAGCTAAGGCTTCATCTGTGGTTGTCGAAGAATTCTCATTCGAAGGAACAAGAAATAAAGATTATTCTTTCAACATACAATTTTTCAACCCCAAAAGCAAGGTGAATCTGACTTGAAGATTATGTGACAAGTTGCATTGAAGCATCCTCAATCAATTTGCTGCTATCTTTGTACCTGCTGAAGTGATCCAGAAGAATCGATCTCTCTGATATTCTCTCTGAAGATTCTCAAGCTGAAAGTGCAGATTTTCAAGAATCCATACAAGAAGCCTCCACACCCAACATGCGTTCAAACTCAAATCTAGAAGAAAAGCCCATCTGTTTAAGATGAAGTCATTCACATAAAATATTCATTTGCTCATATTGAAGTTGTGAAGAAATTGGAGATTAATGTTGAATCCAAGCTCATAGAGAAGATTAAAAAGAAAAGCAAGCTACAGACCTAAGGGGAGTTTGTTAGATCAAAAGAAAAGAAAGCTATAAACCAAGGGGGAGATTCTTGGGTCAAAAATATGGTTTATACATTACTTTTCTAGGTAATTATAATTTTCGATCTAGGACCAAAAACAACCTTGGGTATATTTGTAGCTTGGACCGAAAACTCATTTGTTCTCGGTCTAGCATTGGGTTTGCGGTCCATATATAAATAGATGTATGGGTGAGGAGTGGGGTGTAGAGTCATAAGTGGAGGAGCATTCATTCATAATCATATTATAGAGAGAGAAAGTAAAGAGAATAAGTGTGTGTGTGTGTGTGTGAATCTTATGTATGGAGCATCATTCAATATCATCAATTCATAGAGATCCATCAAGTTCTTCTTCTTCTTCTTTTTCTCCATTCTAACTTGCATCATCCACTTGATTGGGATTCCACACCATCAAGTGGATCGGATTAATACTCAAGCTAATTTTTGGGATTTACAAGTTCAGGGCAAAATTCATCCTACTCGTCGAGTCCAAGCATGTACTTGTCAAGTAGGTGCTGACAGAACAGTTTTTCAGCTTTCAAAAATAATACAACAGCATCAATATAATAGAAAACTATCCTAGCCTCTGATACCAATGAAGGGTTTTGAGCAATCTAATACTTCTACGGTGCACATGCAACCCTAGAGGCTTTGCATATAAGTGTTCTCTAATTATACATGCAATTTCATTTCCCAAAGCACACATCCTAACTAGCATACATACCTTAGGTAATTGAACAACAAAACTAGTTAGATAACTTACCTCTTGTGGTAGCTTGTTATATTTGACCTTTAAGAGCCTAGCACCTCAAATGTGATGCCTTAAATGCTTCAAAAAATACCACCAACAATGGAGGACTTGTGAGATACCTTTATATGCTTCAAAATCGGCGCTTATGAACTCCAAGCATACATGTACCAGATTTTAGCTATGGGACATCATATATATAGCGTAGGATTCTAAGAGTCATGGTTAAACCCTAATCCATACCATTGGGCTTATTATCCATGTTTCATGATCCATATGGGCTAACTCTTCATGGATACTTTACATAAATTTAGTCCATCATGTATCATAAGCCCAAACCATATATATATATATATATATATATATATATATATATATATATATATATATATATATATATATATATATATAAAACTAGTTTACACAATTAGTCCTTATTAATTTAATTAGTCTCTTTTGACCACAAAATTAATTCCAAATTAATTCTTGATCAATACTAATTAAATTATATGATTTCTCAATATATTGTACTTATAATATATTAGCAAATCATAAATAACCTCTCTCTAGAACGTCCATCCTATCATATTGTTTTGGTGAAATGCAACCCAAATGGACCATGCTACTCTCGGGTCAAGTACATACAAATTATAGTTATGGACTTAGACACCTTATCCAATAGAACATACTCAAGTATCTATAAATGGAAAAGGACTTGGTTCTAGTCCTTGGTGGTGGTGATACATTGAGAGTAAATGGGTATAGTGTCACACCCCGAAACCGATGACGGAAACGTTCCGGGGCGGAGGACATCATGAAGTTTTGCAACCAATGTACATAGTAAGCGTAGTAAACACAACCATTACATTACATAGAAATATTTACATTGTCTGAAAACAGAGTGTTACAAGTGTTATACATATATATATATATATATATATATATATATATATATATATATATATATATATATCATATGAACAAAAGCAAAGTGGAGTCTTCTATACGCTCCGTCTTCTCCAAAAGATCGTGGTGTACCTATCTAATGTGAACCTGAGAATACAAGCAGTTTGAAAATCAGCATAAAGCTGGTGAGTTCATAAGCGGTTTATTTTTGTAAAAGACAGTTTCCTTTAGTATTCTGAAAAAGTCGTTATCCAAGAAAATCCCATATTTTCTTATAAAGAATGTTTAGTTATCCATTCGTTACACAGTTTGGTTAAGAGCAGTTATGTTATCCTATGAAAAACCCTTATTTTCCTAATAGTTGTGGTTAGTTCTTGATTCGGAATGCAATGTACTAGTATCTACCATACTTGTAGTATTAGTTAGGTATTCTGATAGCCTGGTTATCCTACACTCGAATGTCGAATATCTACCTTATCCGTAATTTCGAATCTTTGGAGACACTCAAAGACGTGCATTAACTGTATATTCGATGTTCTGGTGACTCCCAAAGGCTTACTTTAGACGTATTTCTAAAGCTCTGTTGACATCCAAAGGCGTATATTTTCGAAACTCTGTCGATATCCAAAGGCGTACTTTCGAATTAATTCTGAAACTCTGGTGGCACTCAAGGCAGACACTAGCTGTATTTTCGAAGTTTTGGTGCCATCCAAAGGCGTGCGCTAGCTGTACTTTCGTCATTCTGTTACTATCCGAGGGCGTATCTTATTAGTATTAATCCTAATTTATGATTAGAATGTATCTTTCGCAAATTATAAAATGTAACATAGATTATAACACTTGATAAAGAAATCTACAATTAGTCTGAAAGCTAACTCTGCAATTCGAACTATTGGTTAATACGCTTTTCGATATTAAAAGCATACAGAATATAAACATTTGAACTGAAATAATAATTTTGAGTACAAGATTTCCTTGTACTTTTGGTTGTATCCCCCCCCCCTGAAAATTTGAAAAACATGGAAAAAGGAGTAGGGGTATGAACTCACCAATCAAGGAATGCGTCGGTTTGGATGCTAAACGCCAGTTCGGGGCTTGAACGCGTGCGAGGTTCCTATGTAATATGAAAAGATACATAATTGTATCTAATTAGGCTTTGCACTACTAATTAATTGATAATATACACTCCGAGACACGAAAACACTTCATTCCAAGTGTTAGGAGTGACCCGGGTAGCATCTAAGGAGGTGTGTGGCTTAGGCATGGAGTTTACTCTTCAAGAGTAAGATTTTAGAGGATTTTTCGGCCCTAAACACCACATCCCCATGAGTTTACGGCCGTAAACTCATGGGTGGTGCTCTTGGGTGCTAATTGGCCTTATAACATTTGAGGGATGATCCTAGGTTTGGTTCTAGGGCATTGGAAAGGGATGAAATCAACACATGGACCATTACAAGGAGTTATGGCGGTAAACTAGGAGTTTACGGCCGTAAGCTCCCTCATACCCCTTCCTTATGTGTTTTGATGGTCCTAGATTAACCATATGTGATTTTAACTCAATATACAAGCCATGGAATGAAATTTGGGCATCATTTGACTAAGTTATAAGAGTTTACGGCCCAAGAACCTTTCCTTGGGGGTTTTACGACCCTAAGCTCCTATGCGGGTGGTTTTCATCAAGTTTAAGGCTCCTAACTCATTTGTGGTTGCTTCTAGACATTAATTCAAGGCTTAGGAGGTGTTTAAGGGGCATCTTAACACCTTAGAAGGTGTTTACGGCCTATGAAAGGGTGTTTATGGTCCAAGCATGATCTTGGGCCGTAAACTCATGTTTACCACTTAAATGATGAGTTTTTGGTGTTCCAAGTCCAGTCTTGTAATCCCTTAAGTCATATCTAATCTCTAAAGGTGGTTTGGAAGGGTTTTAAGGCTCAAAAACCCTTTCTATGTGTGTTTACGGCCTAGGACTGCTCTAGGGCTATAAACACATGAACATGGTCCTATTTCATGGTTTAAACACGAATTTCAAGGCTAAAGATGTTAATCTATGAATTAGGATAGTTACCTTATCGATTTGGAGCTTGAATTGAGTTTTTTTGGGACCTAGAACTTGGATTTGAGGAGAGAGAGTGGAAAAGGCTTCAAATGAGGTCCTTTCAACCTGAAATATGGTTTGAATTTGAGGCTTGGTGGAATTCTACCCGATACTGACGTTAAACGGGGCTTTTGGTCGCACCCGATTAAGTTGTCGTAACCCGACATGGTCGAAACTAAAAATTTTCCAATTACTAAATTGGGGCGTTTTCATGTGTTTCTAATGGGTTTGGATACTTACGAGATCGTAATAAAAGTCTTAATTTAAATGACTTAATCCAAAAACGTAATTGGGACAATTCGCTAAAGACTAGTTTTACTGACGGAAACGAGTTACGGTGAGGGAACAAACTTTGGGTTGTCACATATAGTGATGCCAGCTTTCAAATAGATAGAGACAACCTTCATTCTCAGTTTGGCTAGGTGTTCCTATTAAATGTAAGAGCATTCACTTAGAAAAGTTACTAGCAAGACATGGTGTCTAGTTCTACATGTGAATCAGAGTACATATCAGCAAGTGAAGCATTAAAGGAAGCGTCTTGGATGAAGAACTTCATCAACGATCTCAGAGTAGTTCCGACCATTCAGGAGCCAATGGAACTTTTATGCGATAATGAAAGAGTCGTTACTTTGACCAAAGACCCGAGAAATCATGGTAAATCAACACATATGGAAAGAAAGCACCATTATATTAGACATAGAGTTGAAGAAGGTCATCTCATAATAACGAGAGTGTCATCAGAAGACAATTTTGTGGATCCTTCCACAAAGGCTCGGAGTAGGGTTAAAGATAGTCAACATGCTAAGAGCAATGGTTTGAGAGATGATGTTAGTTTTAGTAGTTAGATTATTAGTTTGAAACCTGTAAAAAATAAATGTAATTGATTTCGGTGATTAAATAATCGAGATTATTTATGAGTTTGTTTACTGCATTTTTCAATTATTTATTCTTGTGTTTCGATTTGCGTGTTTTACTTCCTGAATGATTTGATTATTCAAAATTCCACATTCGCTCTGTAACATCCGGATTTTCAGTTACATTATTGTGTATTTTAATCTTGAGATTTATGGAGAGACTGGATGAGTTGAGGGTCCAACTCGTCGAGTTGAGTCGAGTTGTTCGCATGGAATTAATAAGTGGACTCGATGAGTCAGAGAACCGACTCGCTGAGTAGATTCAGGGTAGAGAAACCCTAAATTCCCAAGGTCAGGGAACTTATGCCCCCATTTACGCCTCACCAGTTACCCTACACCGCTAAGAGCAAACCCTAATCACGATTAGAGCTAGAGAGTGAGTGAGGAGCTCATTTGAGTGGTTTTGTGCATCCTTTGAAGTAGATTTGGAGAGATTGGTGTGTTTGATCAAGGAGGGACTATAGATCCAGAGTTCTCCAGTGGTTAGCTTCAGTGCAAAGGTAAAAAGCTCCTATCTTGACCTTTCCTTTGTGAGATCTTAGTTTAGGGAGATTTTGAGGGTTTTTCCCATCCATTCTTGGCAATGAGTTATTTGAGAATACCATGAGGTTGAAACCTCAGATCTGGACTATAGAAGGACCGGAGAGACCAAAGATCCAAGCTTTATTGAGCTAGAGTCTAGCCTTTGTGCATCTAGCCCTTGAGGGAGCATGTTTTGGCATTATGAGTCTTATATGCCATGTTTAAACGTAAAGCTTGCAGATTTACGTGACAATTGACCCTTAGGATGGTAGATATAGTGTTTAGAGTGATGGATCTGCCTTAAATCGTCTGAGTGAGGAATCTGATTGAAGGGACTCGCCAAGTCCATGGCCTGACTCAACGAGTCGGTGAGGGATTGTCCCGATGGGATGATTGTGCGGTAACTCGGCGAGTTGGGGGTCAACTCGACGAGTTGAGCTGGACTTTTTGAGACTTCTGAGGATACAAAGGGACTCGAAGATTTGCAAGAGTTCACTCGATGAGTCGGGTCAAACATGGACTGTTGAATCGAGTTTGATTTTTGTTGACTTTGGGGTTTTGGTCATCATGAGCAATAGAGACCATGGAGGGGTAAAATGGTCTTTTATCCACTTAAAAGAGTTAGATAGAGAAAGAATAACCTTCAGTTATTTGAGTCGTGAAAAGAGTATTAATTAGATATATTCATCCTTTGTGTTAACCGGAGGCTAGTTTGAGATTTGAGCGCGAGGTTATTTGTTCACCTGCTTGCAAGGTGAGTCTTCTCACTATACATTACCTAGAGTAGTATTTATATGTGACCAGAGGGTCATATGTGCTTACTTGAGTTATATATTTGTCTTTGTGATATATATGCTATTTTCTATGTTACCCAGACCGGACTGAAGGGTCCAACGAGCTGTGAGACCGGAGGGTCCTCACTGAGACTGGACCAGAGGGTCCAACGATACAAGGGACTGGAGGGTCCCACTGAGACACATGGACTGGAGGGTCTTACAGAGTTATAGCCTTGAGTGGCTAATGTGTTGTATATGGTAATTTGGGGAACTCACTAAGCTTCGTGCTTACCGTGTTATGTGTTATGTGTTTCAGATTTTCTCACGATCGCGGGAAGGCACCGGCTTGATTGTATACACCAGTGAAAGAGTTATGTTTTTGGAGGATCCTTGATTTTAATCAAACGATTATGGAGTTGTGAGTTGTAAATTAAATAAATGAGATTTTTGTAAAAAGTGTTCTGAGAATTATATGATTTTAAATGAAAATTTTATTTGAAAATTTACGATGTTACAAGTTGGTACCAGAGCCTTGGTTTGAGGGATTCGGATACACCTTCGGGTATGTCTAGACTCAAACTAGGGATTTGAGAAAAAATTTCACAAAAACAATTTTTCTAAAACGAGCAAGAGTTTCAAAGAGAAAACGAGTTGGAGCAGTGTGTACAATCAGCCAGAGCCCGAACGGTGATTTCCTAAAATACCCTTATTTATTTGTGCTATGAGTTATTATTGAGATATTAGTGATGCATGCTAGGGGATAGGCTAGGTATTTCATATTTTAGGGCTTGAGTGGCCTGATTTGTGATGCCTTAGCCTAGGAATTTTGCTAGTTGTGATGTGTTTTGAGTATGTGCGGACTAAGAGTATCCAACGGGAATATTTCAGAGATAAAGCTTCGAGTAGAGGATTAATCTAGGAGAGATACCTAGATGAGCAGTGGAGGAGCCTACTGAGAGAGTAGATAGATGCCTGTGTAGGGTAGAGTTGCTTGAGTTCAGTGACAACTGTTGAGTGTGAGTGGAGCAAACAGAGTTGTAACCTAGAGTGGTTTTACATGCTGGTGGAGATTATTCAATGTTTGAATGTTGCTTGCTTCGTGCTTTGTGGAACTCTCAATGATGGGAGTCAAATACTGTATGAATATGATGATATTCATGAGGTAGATGGTTGGCATCATAAGGAGTTCTTCAACACCTAATGGCGGAGAAGTGTGAGAACCTAGGAAGAGCCTATGTAGTGACCTTAGTTAGATGAGTACGCTGATAGAGAAGAGAATTCATTGGGGAGCGAGTAGGTTTTACGGGATTGGTGATCGAGAAGGTTGAGTAGCTACTTAGGAAATATGGGATGATCTGTGTGGAAAGTATGGGTAGATGTGGCAGGTAGTATGGGCCCGTACTACTGAAAGCAGAGGACATATACTCAAAGCATGGAGAATTCTGAAGATCCTAAGTAGCAGAGTGAGAGGTGATAGCATGGTTCGAGAACCATGATCCGTAGCAGATTAAGAGGAGATAACATGGTTCGGGTACCATGATTCATAGCAGATCGAGAGGTGGCCACATGGTTCAGTACCATGACTCGTGGCGGTTAGTGCTTCTAGTTTTACCAGTTATTCCATTGTAATTGGTTAGACTGAGATCAGATGTGAAAGAGTATGGGGCCAAAGGGCCATATTGAACGAGTTTCAATGGAGCATACCTTGAGAGGGAAATCGAGTTAGTTTCCGAGGGATTTTTGGTGAGATGCCAGTTGGAGTCGCAAGACTCAGGGATGAGTAGAAGATGGTGATTTATTGAGGATTACGGTCTAAATTGAGCAATCAGCCGATAGAGGAGGTGTCACTTTCTGTGACCATGGTTGTGCTATTTTCATTTTTGTGAGAAGTAAAAGAGACATTGAGACTTTAGGTTTCTAAGCTTGGGGGTAAACCCTATGGGGTAGCATTGGTTGCGATCTTTCACCAGAGTATCTGGGCAGTATGTCTACCGCAAGGTAGTATTATAGTAAGAAAGGATCATCAATGGTGACTGAGATGATCAAGGACAAGGATATACCCTATTTTAAGTATAGTAAGGAATGTGTTAGCAACAGTGTCAGGTAATCAAGAGGAGTATTTTTGGGGTGGTGGCTTTCGTTGTCTAAGTTGTGTATCGACTATGAGAGTGTTGTCTCTGGCTATTATGATTACTCCCGCTTTGGGAGTCTGATCGAGGAGTCAGTGACGAAGTGCGTGATAGTGCATTATTTCTGGACCGAGAATCAGGACTAACTCAGAACAGTGAGGTACCCGGCGGTGTGTCAGTCTGAGGCTTCAAGATGACTAGAGGCAGTCCTGTTGGGAGGATTTCGAGATTTTCGGTCAGAGATAGGATATTTGGAGATTGCTTGGTTCCATTGGGAAGGTCCTTGAGTGATTGCGGAGTACGTTTCAAGAGTCAATTGTAACATACCTAGTGAAACAGTCTATGGAATAGATTGTTGGCATGCCAATCGGTGATGGTTCGAACCCTGAGTGGGGAGAATTGGGTATTCTATTGAGAGGTTCAGCGGTCCGTTCAAGTGTGGTTAAAGAAATGGTTATGGATATCTACGGTGCGGACACATGAGGCCAGGGTTATTGGTGGTTGAGGCGAGAGATGAGCAGGATAATACATGTTGTATGTGTTAATGAAAGGATGAGTGTCTCCACGGCAGGTGGTCGTCGGTCAAAGACCGTATGATGGCTCGTAAGGATAGTTTCGACATTTGAGAATTTATGGTTCAATGTATGGGTTGTTATATGCACTTTGGGAAGGGTAGAAGTTTATTGGGCAACCAGTTTCCGGTTTGGTATGGGTATTCTTGCATGGGATTTTGAGCAATTGTGGAGGGAGTTTTGGATGTTCGTCAACGTGTTTTGAGTCGTTGACGATTCTTTCATGTTTCAATTGAGAGTTGGAATATTCTAAAGTTATGTTTTATGTGAAATGAAGATTAGTTATGAGATTCTGAAGGAATGCATAGTTGTATCTGTGTATGATGCATTAAGTAAGGGATCAGTGGTTGAGGCAAGACATCATGAGGTTTTGTGATGGTGTACCGATGTATCCGAGTATGATATTCTAAATTTCGGATTATTTTGAGACTTGAGTTATGAGATGGAGAGTGGTGTATCAGGTGTCTATGGTTCTAGTGGGAGCCCTTTCAGCTAATTGACATCAAGCGGGATTATATGAGAATGTGAATTACAGCGAGAAAAAGTATTTTGTCTCGATGGTGTTCGTCAGGAGTAGTGATGCTTAGCCTGGGTGGGTGTGTGTGCCTATCTATGTTGGGCCACGAAGCGTGAGTTAGTGAACGCAGGGAAGTAATGACCTGAGGATGAGAGTGTATGTGATACTGCGGGGAGCCATAGTACTCACTAGTCAGCAAGAGTGTGTTGTGATACTGCGGGGAGCCATAGTACTCACTAGTCAGCGAGAGGCTGTTGTGATACTACGGGGAGCCGTAGTACTCACTAGTCAGCGAGAGTGTGTTGTGATACTATGGGGAGCCATAGTACTCACTAGTCAGCGAGAGGGTGTTATGATACTGCGGGGAGCCATAGTACTCACTAGTCAGGGAGAGGGTGTTTTGATACTGCGGGGAGCTGTAGTACTCACTAGTCAGCAAGAGGGTGTTGTGATACTGCGGGGAGCTGTAGTACTCACTAGTCAGTGAGAGGGTGTTGTGATATTGCTAGGAGCCGTAGTACTCACTAGCCAGTGAGAGAGTGTCGTGGTGTTACGGGGAGCTGTGTTATTCGTTAGTCAGAGCATGACATAGGAGAGTTTTTAGGCTTGAGTAGACTTAATGGGTTGAGTCTTCAGGAACCCGGTGGCCAAACCAGGAGAGAGACAGAGGTCTCCATAATGTTCGGGAATCATTATATTATGAGTTAGGCTGTGGAGACCCCAATCGAAAGGAATCGGAGAAGTGATGTATGTATGGGTTGCAAGTCATAGGTCGCGAGTTGAGTGTTTCGTTAGGATGAGTGGTTCCAAATTTTTTTTCGGACCAGACTCTCGAGTTGAGTTTGATTCTAGTGGTGTTTTGAGTAGGCGGAATGAGATTTCGGATTCAGAGATGGATTTCATTTTGAAGGGAGTATTGTTTTTCATCTAGTGTCTTAGACCTGAGTGGGTCAGTTCGTTGTTATGGGAAAACCGCTAGACACATGGAACTAATAGGTAGTTGACGATAGAGGTCGAGGGTAAGATGATTTCAGTTGCGATTATAGTAATCACTTGGGCTAAAGCGAGCTTCGTGACCTGTGTGTCACAGAGGGCCGAGATAGTTACTGTTGGGAAGCGTAGCTGATTGATTTACGTATTGCGTCATTGGGCTCGGTTAATAGTCCAAGTTTTGTACTCCGGTTTGGGCCTGTCTAACCGTGAGCTGATAGGGTTTAGTATATAATAATGTGCTTGCATGCATATTAGGTTAACGATTTTAGAGCAAAAGATAATATTACGATAGTTCACGGATTTCTCTTTATCGTTCTTGTAAACCCTAATCCTCTACAGTAGAAGTTCTTTATCGAGCTCTTCTGAGAATTGTTTATTAATCATTCGACACGTTTGATCCATTATTGTGTTCTTGCTGTTTACTCTTTATTTCTTTACCTGTTTATAGATCTAATCGATCTTCAAGTTATTTTATTAACTTAACAATTGGTATCAGAGCAGGAGGCTGTGTAATTGATACACTTCTTTTCTGTGAAAAAGGTTTCGATTAGGGTTATTCTGCAATTATTGATATTTATTGAGCCGTCATCTCATTATTGACATATCTCGATATTTATTGTTTTGCCCTAATTTGATTTATTACAAGTCTGATCTTTGAACAGGTTATTCGATCAACTATGGACGAGTCGCAATCCAATCCTATTAATATTTCGAACAGCATTGGATTAACCACGAAGATTCCCATTCTATACACCCATGATTATGAAGTCTGGGCGCATCACTTTGAAGATTATGTTATTGGATCTGAGGATAATGGATACCTCATCTGGGAAGCAATTGTTTCTGCACCGTTTTCTCATTCTGCAACTTCAAGGATTATTAAAACTCAAAAGGAGTATAATGATCTTCTGAAAGATGTTAAAGATATTGCGCAAGATGAAAAAGATAAATTTCAGTGCAATATCAAGGCGTTAAGATTGATCAGATTCGCCCTTCAGTCCGATACTTTCAGGCTGGTAAGTTCATGCACGACGGCAAAAGAGATATGGGATAGCTTACGTGAATTGTACTCTACAGACGAAGATCTTGAACACTCCATTCAAACCTTACTCTTGTCCGAGTTTGGTGAATTCAAGCAAGGACCCGAAGAAACTGTGACCCAAACGTTCGATCGCTTCAATCATCTTCTTAGTAAAATGATCAAACATGACATCGAAAGGAAGCTTATTGAGCAGAAGGTTACATTTTTGAACGGTCTCAGATCCGAGTGGAGAGCAGTTGTGTCCACAGTTAAAGCCCACGAGCAATTTAAATCCTACTCTTTGGCGAAACTGGTGGGCATCTTGAAATCTCAGGAGAAGATCGTGTTGTAGGAGAAGAATGTGGTTTCAAGCCTAGGTTCATTAGCCCTCCTGTCAAAAAGTAAAGTTGTGATGGAGGACGAAGACCTCAACTTGGAGGACTATGACCTCACTTCTGAGGACTTTGCTATGATGGTGTCGAACCCCAAGAGGTTCATCAAGAAGAGATTCCCCACCAACAAAAACCGAAATTGGCAGGGGAGTTACAGTTCTGAAAAAGTTAAAGATGAACCGAAGGCTGAAGAGTCAACGAAGGAACTGAAGGCAGAAGGTGATTCTGGAGTAAGCTGCTACTATTGTGGAGGAAAGAACCACTATGCAAAGGATTGTGTCCTCAAAAAGATGGCTGAAAAAGATGAGGAAAAGGATGAAGAAACTTTGCTGCAGAAAAAGCTTGATGAGATCAGGAAGAAGAAATCTACCGCTAATCCTTCTATAAATGCTCTAATTGTGCAGGGTTCGGTAGCTGATGACGAGTTCGGTGGCGTGGAGGTTTGGTCAACCGACTCTGAAGATGATGAAGTGAGGAAGCCTTCTCATGGAAAGGCTTATGTGGCGAAAGAAGAAAGCAGTGGAGGAAGATGCTTGATGGCATCTGGCGTATCTCAGATGAGGGGATACAACACTGATGGTGGGGATAATGAACCAAAAGAGCAACAGAACTTGTGCTTTACAGCCAAACCGCTCAGCGTGCAGTTCAACGAGCTCGATGAACTAATCAAGAAGGTACAATCCGTCTTTGTCTCATTTAAAGTCCCACAAAGCTCATATGAAAAAGAACTAAAAAGTGTTAGTTCAAGAATCTCTCATCTAGATAGTAGTTTTACTCAAACTCGAGTCACCAATTCTAACATAACTGACCAATTAAGCTGGGTGTCTTCGAAGAGTGAGGAACGGCGCATGTGGATCGAACTGAAGGAGTCGGAATTAATCAAAACAAAACATGAAAACATTTATTTGCAAAGAGACAATTTAAAGCTTTTAAAACAACGAAATGTTTTTTGTTTGATTGCTAAACGTCTTTACACTAATATTACTCAGCTTCATTTGGATTGTGAAATAGGACAAAAGATTCATCGCATGATTTTGCCTTTCCTTGAGTTTAAGGAGGATGAAATTGATGCTGAAGCGTATGATTGTGAGAGTGTGATATCATCTGAGGACGTTAATCCGACCTATATGTATGGACTGGACAAAATAGAATCTTTCATTAAATCCAAGGACCATAAGGACATGCTTAAAAACCTTTTGGATGAAAATGATAAACTGAAACTAAGAACCGAAACCATAAAAAATTTGACTCTTTACACTCCAATTTGAGCTCAGAAAATAAAATTGATGTTGAAAATGCATCTGAGCTTAATGAGGACGACAATATGAGTGAAATTTCTGTAGAGGACACGGTTGACTGTTCAGAATTTGTAAAAAACGAACGTGAAAACCATAAGAATCTAATTTCAGAAAATTCAGTGGAGTTTGCTCATATGTCCCAACAAAAGTCCCCGATTCTTGCAGAGAAGGCTGTAGTATATCAAAAAGTTAGAACTACTTCAAATCAGGTGTACAAGGTCACAGGTGTAACCGAACATCAGACTGCTGAACTCACAGCTATTGTAAACGAAGACAATGCTGATGGCTGTGATGAGTTCTTTTGGTCAGCTCCAATCGATAATGCTGATGAAACAGTAGGTTTGTCTGAAAGGACCTCATGGAAAAGCAAAGGCAGATACGTGCCAGAACCCTTGAATAAACCTGATAATTTCGATGTGCCAAGTACTAGCGGTATGAAAGATGTTCCTCAAGAAAAAGGAAGTCCTACAAAAGAAGTCACATCTTCAAGTGAAACTTCATCAGTTCGGAGTGAATCAGCCAAGGAAAAACCGAAACCGAAAGCTAACATCCATCATCAACCGAAACAGATGAGAAATCAAAAACGTCAAAGGAATCAGAGATATAGGAAGAATCTCTCTGACAGAAAACAGTTCTGGCAATCCCATAAAGCTTATTTCTCACATCAAGACAAGAACCTAAAGTTTGAGAAAAATCCTGTTGAATCGCAAGAGAGCCACAACAACCGAAAGCAGAGGTTCGGTTCGGAGAAAAACATCAACCGAAAGCAAAGGTTCGGTTTAAAAAATTATTCCAACCGAAAGCAAAGGTTCGGTTCTGAGAATGACTCCAACCGAAAGCAGAAGTTCGGTTCAGAGAAAGAAACCAACCGAAAGCAAAGGTTCGGTTCTGAAATCAAAAGAGATCCAAACTCTAGGGTCTGTCCCACTGATGATTAAAAGCAAAAGGGTCACCTAGAGTCTCCATCAAAGAAGTCATCTCAATCTAAGCTCTCTCATTCTAACTCTTCTAATTCTTCAAACTCTTCTAACTCTTCTCCATCTCATTCCAAAATCCACTCTGTTCACTTTCAAAAATCTCAATCCTAATAAAATTAAAGTTTTTACCATCAAAAAGAAAGATGAAACAACACTAATAAAACGAACATATCTTGTTGACATATCTTTTACTATTCCTGTACCTGTGAAAGGCTCACGAGGACCCAAGAAACTTTGGGTTCCTAAATCTGCTTAATTTTTGCAGGTTATTAGTGACGAGCAGTTTGACGAGGAATGGTACATTGATAGTGGCTGCTCGCGTCACATGACATGGAGGAAGGAAGAGCTGAGGGAATACAGGTCTCTTCAAATGGTGGAAACGTCAAGTTTGGAAATAACTCCTTCGGCACCAAAAAAGGCTATGGAATGATTACAAACGGTGATTTCACGATAAGGAAGGTTGCATACGTGGAAGGGCTACAACACAACCTCATCAGTGTATCTCAGCTTGTTGGAGGTACAGGTCTTAAAGTCCCATTCGACGATGAGGGTTCTGAAATAATTGAGAAGAAGACAAATAGAGTTATTCTCAAATCCGAACGTAAAGGTGAAATGTTTCCCCTAAACCTCAAACCCATCAAAGGAAACCCAGCTATCTGCCTGTTATCAAAAGCACAATCTGACGAAAGCTGGTTGTGGCACCGAAGGCTCTCTCATCTTAACTTTAAGGACATCAACAAACTTGTCACTGGAGGTCATGTTCGAGGTCATTTGTGTGCTGCATGCGAAATGGGGAAGCAGAGTCGTCAAAGTCATCCTTCTATAATAAACACTAAAGTTGTTGAACCACTTGAATTACTTCATATTGATTTATGTGGTCCATCATCTATCGAAAGCATCGGCGGTATCAAGTATATTCTTGTTATTGTAGATGATTTTTCGCGTTTTACATGGGTGTTCTTTCTGAAGCTTAAATCCGAAGCGACTCACAAGCTAAAGGTGTTCATCAAACAGATTGAAGTACAGCTCAAGAAGGTCGTTCGCAACATCAGGAGTGACAATGGACTGGAGTTCAAAAATAAAGAATTTGAAGAATTCCTGGCAGAAAGAGGAACTAGTCACAACTTCTCAGCTCCCTACACACCTCAACAGAACGGAATTGTCGAAAGATGAAACCGCTCTTTGTGTGAAGCAGCCCGAACTATGCTAAGTTTCGCTTCCTTACCTTTATATTTTTGGGCTGATGCTATTTCTGCTGCTTGTTTTACACAGAACAGGTCATATCTCAACAAATGATTTACGCTCACTCCTTATGAGATTCTCAACAACAGGAAGCCAAATGTGAAATTTTTCCATGTGTTCGGTTCATGGTGTTTCATCTTTAATTCTAAAGAACACCGCAACAAGTTCGATGTTAAAGCCGACGAGGGAATCTTTCTAGGCTATTCTCTCACTTCTAAAGCATACAGGGTATTAAACAAGAGTTCGAGGAAAATTGAAGAGACTTACTACGTGACTTTTGATGATAGCTATGTCAAAAAGCTAAAGGCCAATGCAGACACAGCTGGGGAAATCTTTCCTCAAACTGGCCAAGTCACGGTCTCGATTGCCAATCTATTCGAGAAGTTCATGGAGCTATTTGACGAACCAGAGAAAGCCACTCTCTCAGAAGCAGGCGCGGCAGACAATAAGGTAGATCATATGAAGCAAATTGTCGACAAAGCTGCCAGAAGAATGAATGAAGGAGGATCTAGTTCTGACGAACCTCCATCACACAATGCTTCAGTCGAGGGGGAGGATCAACCGTCATCAACTCAGCCGACCTCACATGTTGAGGGGGAGCCAAGTTCTCCAACTGCTCCCGAAAGCACTTCACCAACCGAAAGTGCCTCACCATCCGAAGGTGCATCAACGCCCGAAAGCTCAGCACCACAAGAAACCTCTGAAGCTCAAGATTCTCAAGACATCCCTGAAAGCTCATTTATCGAGGGGGAGCAAGCCGATATGTCTTACGACACTGAAAGCCAGTCCGAACCAGAAGAAATGATAAATGCTGAATTAGATCCAACCTTTGATCCAAACTACCCTCCTCTCACCAAATGGACCAGAGATCATCCTATCTCTCAAGTTGTTGGTGATGTATCTGAAAAGGTTCTGACCCGATCACAACTCAAGGCAAAACAGACCACCTTATTTTCAAAAGTTGAATTCTGCATGTTTAACTCCTTCGTATCAAAAGTTGAACCAAAGACAGTTAATACTGCTCTTGATCACTCCGATTGGGTTCAAGCTATGCAAGACGAACTGAACGAATTTGAAAGGAACAAAGTCTGGCGCCTGATTCCAACTCCTCCAGATGCCTCGGTTGTTGATCTTAAATGGGTCTTTAGGAACAAAATAGACAAGGAAGGAAATGTAATTCGAAACAAAGCTCGTCTGGTCGTGAAAGGATACTGTCAGGAGGAAGGGATTGATTATGAAGAGACTTTCGCTCCTGTAGCTAGGCTAGAATCCGTAAGAATATTTCTAGCCTATGCTGCCCACAAAAACTTTGAGGTCTTCCAAATGGACGTCAAGTGTGCATTTCTCAATGGAGAACTCGAAGAAACTGTGTATGTGGAGCAACCTCCTGGGTTCGTGAATGAAAAGTATCCAAATCATTGCTACATTCTGGATAAAGTCGTGTATGGACTGAAACAAGCTCCGAGAGCCTGGTATGAAACGTTGACTAAATTTTTAAAGATGTCCAAATTCAAACAAGGTTCGGTTGACACAACCTTCTTTCGTAAGAAGGAAGGTAACCACCTTATGATTGTTCAAATTTATGTCGATGATATCATCTTTGGCTCAACGAATCCTAGCCTAACCGCTGAATTTCGAAAGCTGATGGAGACTAAATTTGAAATGAGCTCAATGGGTCCTATTAACTTTTTCCTTGGTTTAAATATTAGACAGGGACCCGAAGGCATCTTTATTAATCAGGAAACTTACACGAAGACTCTTCTTGCAAAGTTTGGCATGATGGGAGATTCAAAAGTCAAAGTTCCAATGGCGTTCGGCACCAAGCTCACCCCATCCTTGGACAAACCGGCTGTTGATATCACGCTTTACCGTCAGATGATAGGCTCACTAATGTATCTCACTGCTAGCAGGTCTGACATAATGTTTTCTGTTTTTTACTGTGCTAGATTTCAGGCAAACCCACGCGAACCCCACATGCTTGCAGTGAAGAACATTTTACGGTAGGGCATGTTCACTGTCCTTTTCAAAGAACGATTTGGCTCGTTGCTAGGGTTTGCAGCTGACCCTTCAAGGGTTAATCCGGAGACGATTCCGATAGGGCACCTCTACAATATGTTCTACAATATGGGGTACACGGAGGCGCTCACCTCCATCGCTAAGTTCAAAAAGTCGTGTTTACCGCCACAGTGGAACGGCATGTTCACTGTCCTTTTCAAGGGTCTTTCTGAGAGGAGCTCAGGTTCAGATGGCTCCAGTCGACTAATTCTGTTAATTCTATATGGCGTTTACAACGGCGTCAACGTCGACTATGGGTTGGTTCTCTGGCAACAACTCATCTAGAGTTTATCTTCATCTTCACGACATTCTGAGGTGTCGTATGCACGGTTTTGGACCTTGATCACTAAGTGGGCGATGGATAAGTACGATGTCCCCACTGTTGCCGGCGCATCGATGTCTTCGATCGGTACCTTCCATACCACGAAGATTATCGTCTCAGATGCATCAAAATTTCCTTATATTGGTTCCATTCCGGAGACCATGTACGCTGATGTCCCAGCAGACAGCAGAATCATCCGGACTTACAAGGAGTTCAAGAAGTCTGGACCGAGGGAATTCACGCAAGAGATGCTCAAGTCCATACATGATGCCGATAAGCCTGTTTCGAGAGCCAAAAAGGCAGATAAAGGCAAGCAGCTGGCCAAAGGGGCTAAAGGCCCTTCTCCTAGGAAGAGGAAATCCACAAAAGCTGCACAGTCCCCGCAGCAAAAGAGGCGAAAGACTCTACCGAAGCGAAAGCTAATTATCGCTTCCTCTTCGAGTGAATCAGAAGGCAAGAGTTCGGATTCGGACGGCTCTCAAAGAGGCGAAACCCCTCCAAGAGGCAACACCCCACCTAGATCACCTACCCCTGACATGGATATCCATAACTCACCACTTCCCTCTCTCACTCAAAAAATTCCTACTTCCATTCCCACCATAAACCCCTTTACCAACATTCCTAAAACCTCATTCCCAATGCCACCACCCATTTTCACCGATGCAACAACAACATCTACAGCAAAGGTTACAACCAACGTATCTGATACGGGGGTTCATACTGATGCAACCGAACCACCACCAGTAACCGAACCCATACACACAACCGAACCTACCCCTACCCAAACACAACCCGAACCTACCCATATCACTACACCACCAGCTTCACCACCACCCCCATCTCCCGAACATGCCTCTGATGGAGATAACCCTTTTCTTGGCGGCGAGAACATGTCATTTGATTCGGTCTACTTTAGTCCGTTTCAGGTGCAAAGCGATGATGATGAGAAAGCTCCAGTAACAAAGAAGCACCTTAAGGAGCTGCATGAGAAGATCGATCTGCTCATTGCTTCCTCCTCCAATTCTCAATCATCTCTCTCTGAAGCTGCTCTTCAGAAGATTGTTGATTCCTTCTCCAGGGCTCAGCATGATTCAGTCGCTTCTGCCACTGCCGCCATAGACGCCTCGACGAAAGCTTGTGAGGCTGCGACCGAAAAAGTCGATAAACTATTCTCTGACGCCTCTATCCTGTAACAATCTCTAAAGGAGAGTGCTGCTGCTACCAAGACAACATTGGAACCAATTGTTCAACAGTTGGCCACGTTCGTCTCTACAGAGTTAAAGTCATTCGCCACCCTTCGTCAAACCTTGACAGACGACAACTCTGCCTTCCGAACATCTATCAACGAGCGCCTCTCTAAACTCCAAGAGGATCTTGCCGCTGAAAACTCGTTGATGGACGCTCTGGCAAGGAAGACCACTGCCCTCACGGTCAAGAGTGCTCAACTTTCAAGTTCTCAACAACAACTTGACGCTCTTCGATCCGAACGGGAGGTAATCAAGACGTGTGTTCCGGATGTACACTCAGCAATATCCAACATCCTGGAAGCGCACGATCCGATCCTGAACCATTCTGTGAGGCGAACTCTTGTAGAAAAACTCGCTCCTGCCCTGGATCTGCTAAGTAAAATTGAAGGGCTACCTAGTTTCGTGTCCACTGCGAAACAAGGGGGAGAAAAGGAGTCCGGATCGCAACCCCCTCATTCCTCGAAAGCAACTCACACAACCGAACCTCCTCCTACAGGCCAAGCCTCTGGTTCGGGTGTGAAGGACAAGGGCAAGAAAGTTGCTGAGGAAGATGAAGATGAAGACAATGAAACTATTGCCGACTTGTTGCACCGCAAAAGTCGTCGCAATACTGAGGATGATAACATTTGTGTGGCGCGAGAAGCTGAAGAAGCTGAACGCAAACAAAAAGAAGCCCACGACCTACTCGAGAGCAGGAAGACTCTTTTCCCTGCTTGGACTCTTGAGAGGATGATTAAGGAGGCAATCGATACTCCGAGTATCTTATGGCTTGAACCGGTAATCTCCTTTGACTGCTACAACTCTGTCAACTCTCAGTTCGACATGCCCTTAACCCGAAAGGCGTTCATTTTCCACGCCTTCGCCAACGTTGTTGAGGTTCCTCATCCTCATCCGGAGGTTGATCGGGAATTGATTGACTTTTATCTAAAGGCTGCTCAACCCCAGTACCAAACCTGGAGCGCTCAGAAGATAATCAACGTTCGGGTTCTGAAGTCATACACTGAAGGGAGATTTATCAATGTTCGGTTCAAAGTACTCAGAGGGTCTGCAAAAACCAAACATGCCATATCTTTAGCAGATCTACCGAACCTCAACCCCCATGACTGGATCGTTCTGCACAATATCCTTTTGACTAATGAGGCTGAATATGGTCCGATCATCGACCACCTCAAGAGGATGTTGGTGTGTTATATCATGGAGGTCGCCCTGATGGATCAGGAGATTGCATCTGTCTTCAAGAAGAAACCGAAGATCTCTCCTGTTGGCTCGGCCAGTGATCTAAACCAGATGCAGATGGGCAAGATTGATGTCAGGCGAAACTCCGTTATGTTTACAAGAAATGAAGGACAAAAATGTCTCTTTGCCTTGGCGGACAAACATCTGTATACCACTGCTTGTCTAGAGCATGTGCTGGGGATCATCCACAGGTGCAAGGAAAATACAGCGGACGATATCAAATATTTTGACGATATGATACAGTGGTACATCCGGTTCAGACAGACAATCTTGGCGCTTGTTTTTCGTCTGTTCAATACTGTAAAGAAGAAGGTTCCTGCTGCCGCTAGCCTAAGTAAGAAGACAAAGTGATCTCGCTCCAATTGATGCAAAGGGGGAGATTGTTGGGTAGCGTAGCTGATTCATTTATGTATTGCGTCATTGGGCTCGGTTAATAGTCCAAGTTTTGTACTCCGGTTTGGGCCTGTCTAACCGTGAGCTGATAGGGTTTAGTATATAATAATGTGCTTGCATGCATATTAGGTTAACGATTTTAGAGCGAAAGATAATATTACGATAGTTCAAAGATTTCTCTTTATCGTTCTTGTAAACCCTAATCCTCTACAGTAGAAGTTCTTTATCGAGCTCTTCTGAGGATTGTTTATTAATCATTCGACACGTTTGATCCATTATTGTGTTCTTGCTGTTTACTCTTTATTTCTTTACCTGCTTATAGATCTAATCGATCTTCAAGTTATTTTATTAACTTAACAGTTATTGTGAGAAGAAATTCAGTGAGACGTTTTCGAATATGTTGGGTAACCTTTGGAGGTTCAATTTCTAGGTCGGGAGATGACCTAGTGCTCAGTGTTGACAGGGGTTTATGTTTGTTAGATGTCGGAGGATACTGCTGAGCAAGCATGATTTTTTCTTGTGTCTGATGGCAGGATGTTGAGAGTTAATCGTTCATATGGGTTTTGTTTATAGTTCAGTGGATGGGTCCCTGGTGTGATGTGATCCGTTCAGTTCTTTGAGTATGATTTAGATTGTTTAATATATCTGGTTTAAGTGATCGACAACCGATTTTTGGGCATTTTCTCGGTTTATCTGTGACAATGAGAGAATCTGAGGGGCAGTGAGTTATCGGGGTCTGTTATTCAAGGAGCAATTATCATGGTGATATCTTGAGAGGACGGTCTGGCAGTGAGACATGCCACTAGAGTCCCCAGAGTCTGGAGAGTCAGAAGGGGTGTCGTAGCAGCAGAAAGGTTCATCTTATTCCGGGTTTGGAAGTTCCTGTTTAGATTCAGGTGTCCATGGGGAAAGATATCTGAGTAGTATGAGATCCTTTCAGTGGTACTTTTCAGGTTATCGGGTTCGATCTATACGTTGTTGAGGGGAAATTTCGAGGGCGAAAGCAAATTCAAGTAGGGGAGAATTGTAGCATCCGGATTTTCAGGTACATTGTTGTGTATTTTAATCTTGAGATTTATGGAGATACTTGACGAGTTGAGGGTCAAACTCGCCAAGTCAAGTCGATTTGTTCGCATGGAATTAATGAGTGGACTCGATGAGTCAGAGAACCGACTCGCCGAGTAGGTTATGGGTGGAGAAATCCTAATTTCCAAAGTTTGGGGCCTATATAACGGCACTTATGCCCCCATTTACGCCTCACCAGTTACCCTACACCCCTGAGAGCAAACCCTAATCACCATTAGAGCTAGAGAGTGAGTGAGGAGCTCATTTGAGTGGTTATGTGCATCCTTTCAAGTATATTTGGAGAGCTTGGTGTGTTTGATCAAGGAGGGGCTGTAGATCCAGAGTTCTCCAGTGGTTAGCTTCAGTGCAATGGTAAAAAGCTCCTATCTTGACCTTTCCTTTGTGAGATCTTAGTTTAGGGACATTTTGAGGGTTTTCTCCCATCCATTATTGGCAATGAGTTATTTGAGCATACCATGAGGTTGAAACCTCAGATCTGGACTGTAGAAGGACTAGAAAGACCAAAGATCCAATGGGGTCTAGTTTTTGCGCATCTAGCCCTTGTGGGAGCATGTTTTGGCGTTATGAGTCTTATATGCCTTGTTTAAATGTAAAGCTTGCACCTTTACGTTACAATCGACCCTTAGGATGGTAGGTCTAGTGTTTGGAGTGATGGATTTGCCTTAAAACGTCTGAATGAGGAATCAGATCGAAGGGACTCGCCGAGTCCATGGTCTGACTCGACGAGTTGGTGAGGGTTTGTCCTGATCGGTTGATTGTGCGATAACTCGACGAGTTGAGTTGGACTTTTTGAGACTTCTGAGGATACAAGGGGACTCGACGAGTCGCAAGAGTGCACTCGACGATTCGGGTCAAACATGGACTGTTGACTCGAGTTTGATTTTTGTTGACTTTGGGATTTTGGTCGACATGAGTAATAGAGACCATGGAGGGGTAAAATGGTCTTTTATCCACTTAAAAGAGTTAGAGAGAGAAAGAATAGCATTCGGTTATTTGAGTCGTGAAAAGAGTATCAATTAGAGATATTCATCCTTTGTGTTAGGTGGAGGCTAGTTTGAGATCCGAGCGCGAGGTTATTTGTTCACCTGTTTGCGAGGTGAGTCTTCTCATTATACTTTACCTAGAGTGGTATTTATGTGTGACCAGAGGGCTATATGTGCTTACTTGAGTTATGCATTTGTCTGTTTGATATATATGCTATTTTCTGTGTTACCCAGACCGGACCGGAGGGTCCTCACTGAGACCGGACCAGAGGGTCCAACGAGCCATGGGACTGGAGGATCCCACTGAGACACATAGAATGGAGGGTCTTACAGAGTTATAATCTCGAGTGGCTAATGTGTTGTATGTGGTATTTTGAGGAACTCACTAAGTTTCGTGCTTACCGTGTTATGTGTTATGTGTTTCAGGTTTTCTTAGGATCGCGGGAAGGCACCGACTTGATTGTACACACCAGTGAAAGAGTTGTGTTTTTGGAGGATCCGGGATTTTAATCAAACGATTATGGAGTTGTGAATTGTAAATTAAATAAATGAGATTTTTGTTAAAAGTGTTGTGAGAATTATATGATTTTAGATGAAAATTTTATTTGAAAATTTACGGTGTTACACGCTCATCTTTAGGAAGTAAGTAGTGAATGAAGATTGTCATGAATTGATTGTAGATTGTCAATGGAGATTAGACATTGTAATGACATCTGCAATATTCATGAGTACTTAGAAAATGGAGATTTTGAGTATTGGATAAACCCACGCTTGGAGAAATACTTCATAGATTCTATCACAATTAATTTTGAGAGGATAATATCTTATATTCTAAAAATGGATATATATATATATATATATATATATATATATATATATATATATATATATATATATATATATGAGTTGTAATTTACAATTCGGTCGTGCATTGGTATTGCGAAAACACATCAGTAGCATGATGTTATAAAACGTATTGTCATGTATGATTTGGTGATTAAAGGATACAAGCATATATGTAAAAGTTTATTCATTCCTTTTTCTTTAAATGGAAAAGCGATATATTTAGGCCTCTCAGTTATTTGGTGTTAACTTATAGTGTTGGGCCCAGCCAAGACTAAATTGATGTGTTCAATTAGTATGTCATATGAGGTCATCACGAATCAAGAAATCAGGAAACAGAATTTTGTACGGTGAGATTGATTTTAATCTATGTCTCATGTCCATACGATATCTTGTAGAACGAAGGAATATTTTATCGCTTATGTTAGGACCGATGTTTAATCAGATCAGAGACTAATGTTGCTTTGGGAAGCACCCTTTCTTGTTTGATTTAGAAGTTATACTAGAAAGTATAGTTAAAGACTTATCCAAGTGGGAAACTGTTATATTAGGTGTTTAATCTAATAACTAAATTGGTATATACTTGAATTAAAAGCAAATTCGTTTTGGGTTGCCCTCAAACCTGGTAATTGAATAGGATGACTTTTGGAAAGGATACTGGTTTATTGAATTAGTATATGATTAATAAATAGAAATAAATGATTTAATAATATATTATAAGAATAATATATTAATTAGAAATACCATTATTTAATTAATAATCAATCATTAATTAACTACAATTAATTTTGGGATTAATTGGATAAATTAAAAGTGCAAGGACCTAAGTTGTAATTGCTTAATAGTTGAACAAAAAGGATCCAAAAAATTCCAGAACATTCCCCACAGGTGGTAGATAGTTTCAGAGGATAATTCTAGGGTTTTTAGAATATCCCTTGAAAATAATTAGGAGATTGGATAATTACCTAATTTGAAATAATAGTATTCAAATTAGGGTTTCCAGGGTTTTCTAGTGCAACTATAAATAGGGCATTAACTCCGCTTATGTTTGGCCACTTGATACCTTAAGAGTATAGCCGAAAATTTCTTTCCTTCTCCACTCTCTTCAAGTTTCCTTAGTTGCTAGGGTTTGGGTGTGAACCATCAAAGGCACAAGATTTCTAGAGTTTGCTTCCAAGATCATTTAAAGAAGAATTTTGTGGTTATTTACAAGAATAATCAAAAGTTATGTAAATCCTAACATTTTATGTATTTCAAAATACTAGTGTCTCCATAGGGTTCTTTGATGTTCATATATTATACCAATTCAATAGTGAAAACATAGATCCAATTAGGTTGCATGTGAACTTAATAGTAGAGATGGAAAAAATTGTACCCGATGGGTACCCAAAACCCTGACCTAAGTTGACCGGGTAAATCTCCGAGTTTACCGGGGATAGGGACAGGGATGGATATTACCCAAATGCAAAATCGGGGATGGGGATGGGATGGTTCTAACCATTGGGTACTCGTACTCGTACCCAAAATTGACCCCAATGGGTTCCCGATATATATATATATATATATATATATATATATATATATATATATATATTATTTATGTCTTTATTTTTAATCGGTTCATAAATCATAATGCATAAGTGGAAGTCGGTAGATAAAGTAAGGTTTTTCAACAATCAAACACGTAATTTTTGGAATACTTTTTTTAGCAAATAAGTGGTTTAATTTTTAAACTCGAATGATATTGTTCATGTTTGAAGACATTCAGTGATTATAGTGTTTTATATTATTTCTAATAGTTTTTGTTTTATTGGTTAATATATAACTATGTGTTATTTTTAATAGAAGTTCCAAACTTTGAAACATGTAAAATACTCGATTACCCATTTGGGATCCCCGTTCCCCATTAAGGATGGGATGGGGATAGACTTTTAATCCCCAATGGGGATGGGGTCAGGTATGGAGATGGGGATAGGGATTCAGGTATGGGGATGGGGAACACGGAACCCGGTATACTTGTACCCGTTGTCATCCCTACATAAGAGTTAAGTTATTTTCAGTCACATCATTTTATTGTAACTTATAGAACCTATCAGACCTAACGAAAACAATATGAGTTTTTTTTGTAATCTGTGGTTGCTCGCACATAAAGGTTTATCCTATGACTTATGTAACATCCTGAAATTCAGGTAAAGCTATTTAACCCTTCTGTTTTGTCAAGTGGTCTAGATTAGTCCTTGGGTGGAAATTGTAGCAAATGAGTACGCTGGGCATACTAGAGAGTACGATGTGCGTACTCATACGCTTAACTTGGGTGCGGACTCGCCTAGGTACGCTGGGCGTACCCAGGGTTACGCTGGGCGTAGCGGGCCCAGATGCAAACCCTAATATTTGGCTTGTGCACTATATAAGGAATGCTAAGGCTTTATCCTCAGCCACCATATCAGAGAGTGAAACCCTAAGCGAGCCTTCCCTTCGTCCTTAAGCTTGTGTGTGAGTGTTTTGAGCTAAAAAGGGCCTTCGTGTGTTAGTGAATAAGAAGAAGGAGAGGAGCTTGTGGAGGCTAGGGCTTGAAGTGTAATTTTGGATCTGAGATCATAAGGGGAAGGAGCTTCATCTAGAGGTATAAAGCTCAAAACTTTCCTCTTTATTTTGGTATGGTGTTGCATGGTCCATTTCTAGGGTTAAAAGTCCCATGGTGGAGACTTTATGAGTTTAAAGGACTCCATGGACCTAGATCTGTCCCATTTTAGTGATATTTGTGTTATAGATCCATAAAAATCCCAACTTGGTCTTTGTTATGGGGTCATGCTTGAGTTATGAGCTTTTCTAGGGTTGGGAATGGAATGTTATGGGTGTTAGTGATTTGTCCAGCCATGCAAAAGCCTTAAATCACCAACTTTATGGATTAAGAGGCTTAGAAATGGTCAGATCTAGAAGTTGGACGTGTGTCTTAACTGTATAAGACCCCAAGAGCTAAGGAGTCTGAAGTTGGGAGTTATACGGGGCATAATCCCAGTATGCGCGGCGTAAGGGGTCGCGTTCCCCATTTCTGTGAGGTCGTCGGGTACGCCCAACGTACAGGTTTGGTACGCGCAGCGTAACCCGGAGAGTTAACTTTTGTTGATTTTTAGGGTTTGATCAACTTTAGGGTCCTTGAGCCATGAGAGGGGTAAAATGGTCTTTTACCCTTCTAAGAGTGCTAAGAGAGGGAATAGTCTAGCCTTGAGATTTGTATTGATTAAGAGTGTTTATTCCATGTGATTAGGCGGAGGCTAGACCAGATTTTTACCGAGTTCGAGATTACCGAGTTACCCGAGGTGATTCTTCTCACTATACTTTACCAGAGAGCGGTAATTAGTGGTATGTGACAGAGTGTATTGTATGTTTTTGTATGGTGTGATTTCTATGTGATTTTTGCTATGTATGATTCAGAGTTTACAGAGTTAGGACCAGAGGGTCCACAGAGTTAGGACCAGGGGGTCCACAGAGTTATTGGACTGGAGGGTCCCACTGAGACACACATACCAGAGGGTCATATAGAGTTATAGCCTCCAGTGCCTAATATGTGTTGCATGTGGTATTATGGGGAAGTCACTAAGCATTTATGCTTACAGTGTTGTGTTATGTGTTTCAGGTACCAGTGAGGATCGCGGGAAGGCGCCGACATGATCAGTACACACATGAGTTTTTATACATTATGATCTTGGGTTGTGTTTTATGAATTGAGATGTTATACAATGACATTTTTATTATAATTGGGAATGAAAGTGTGTTTTTAAATAGTGAAAAATTATTTGAAAAGATGGGTGTTACAAGTTGGTATCAGAGCCTTGGTTTGACGGGTTCGAGTGCACCTTCGGGCGTAACTGAACTAAAACTAAGGATTTGAGAGATTTTCAAATTTAAATCACAAGATTTTTCTCAAAGAGTAAAAAGTTTTGTTTAAGAGCAGAGTAGAGCAGTGTGTACGATCAGCGAGTGCCCGAATGGTGATTTCCCAAAATACCCTTATAATATGAGTTATGAGATATGTTATGATATGATATGCATGCTAGAGTAGGCTAGGTATTCTTATTAGGACTAGAGTGGCCTGATTTGTGAAGCCTTAGCCTAGGGGTTTTGCTGCTAGCAGATGCTTGAGAGTGAGTAGATAGCAGCGAGGAGCTTATGAGGGATCTGCTAGAGACTAGATTATGCATAGAGAGGGCAGAGTACTCGGGACTTGGGATCCTAGGGGGAGGACTTTGGATGAGTACTAATATGGTGTGGACGGTAGTATTGGGCCCGTACTACCGAAGACACCGGATGAGTGTGCAGCCCAAGTAAGAATCCTTAAGGTACCAGGGAGCGAGTAGGAATGGGATATCGAGTGTGTGTACACCCAAGCGGGTCTCTAATATTTTTGTGTTGTATTTCAGAGAGGCATCATGGTTGGGACACACCACACACCTGAGAGCAGTGGTGTTAGCGATGAGGAGATCCGCCGATTGATTCATGAGGAGGTGGCTACTGCCATCCGAGCTGAGATACCAGAGATGTTTGGGTCTATCAAGACCACCCTGATCGAGACTTTTGACGAGCGTTACGCTGCTCTTACTGATGTTGCTATTGCTGCGGCTGTTGGATAAGGTGTCTAAGTCCATAACTATTTTTGGTATGTACTTGACCCGACCCGGCATGGTCTATTTGGGTTGCATGGCACCATGCAATTGGATAGACTAAATGAGAGAAATAACACTTTTGGATTATTAATATATTATAAGTTCTAATATATTAATAATATTATTTAATTATTTTGATCAAGAATTAATTAAGTGATCAAAAGATAACTAATTAAATATATGGGTTAATTATGTAAATCATCCATAACTTGTATAGTAGGCTAAGAGGCTCCATGGATTATCAAGTTGGGTTCCACCCATAGGATGCTCCATGGGAGTTACAAACCCATGGGTCATGGAAATGAAGAGTCATGACACATTAAGGTTTACATGGTGTAACCCTAGATGTGTCAACACTATATAAGAAACCCATTCTCCACCAAAATCGGCCACACATATGAAACAAGAGGGCTAGGAAGATTTTAGAAGTATGTGTTCTCTCTAAAGTCATTCCAAGAGCATTTGGTGTTGTGTGAAGCATTTGAGGCATCACACTTGGGGTGCTAGGCTCACAAGGTTTCATGGATCATAAGCAACAACAAGGTAAGTTATACAATCTTTCATTCAAGTTAAAAAATTGTTCCCTATGTATGCTAGATAGGAATATAACCTTGGAATTCAACTTTGCATGATAATTAGACAAACATAGATCCAAAGTTATCAGGGTTGCATGTACACTTAGGAAGTGTTAGAATGCTCAAAACCCATCAATGGTATTAGAGACTAGGCTTGTTTGTTGATTTTTTGTGCAAACTGTTGAAAAAAATCGTTTTTTGGTTTTCTGCTCGTATGAACTCGCCGAGTCCATGGGGGGATTCGACGAGTCCATGAACAAATGCAAGCTACTCGTCGAGTCTGTTCTTGCACTCGACGAGTCGAGGCTGCAGTTTTTAGAATTCGACTTTTGTTGATGGAAATGGACTAGGAACATTACCCTAAACTGTTTTGGTACTTGAAAACTTGTTTTAGATGGTGTAATGTTTATGCTAATCCATTTGAAATGGCAATTATCAAGATTACAAAGTCTTTAAGTGTAATTTTTGATTCTTGAAATGTTCATATTCATGTTCTTGAACTTATGAAGATTAGATGATCATAGGAATTGCTTGTAACCTTCATGGTAGTTTAATTCATGATCGAAAAGTGTTTTAATGGAGTCCATAACTTGTCCTCAAGTTATGAAAAATCAAAAGTCACACTTTAAATCCATTAAAAGAACACTAGAGTTAAAAAAAAATGAAGAGTCTTCATTTTTATTACTCAATTAAATTCATAAGTTATAAGAAATGAAAATTTTTGAAAGTTTAAAAAACTTGCCCTCAAGTTTTAGAACAAGTTAAGTCTTGATTAAAACTTTAGTTCCAACATAGGTTGCGCTTGGAGCTTGATTCCGCATCCGATTGCTTTGCTCCCATAAGACGCCTATCGAAGGCGGCCTGTTGTTCCCTTAATTCGGCGAGGGCTGCAATCATTTGCGCCTGGAATGCCTCGATTTGGAGTTGGGCATTGTCCTGAGCTCTGTCCAGCCTACGGATGTCGGACGTGTGAACCTGAACTTCCATGTTGACTTCCCGAATCCGGCTAGCTTGAACTCCGGATTGGTAGGACTGTTTGGCGAGTTTGCCCACCATGACTGGGAGTGATCGATCGGCTGAACCTCCGCCGCGGACATCGTAGAAGTCTCGGCACATGCCGTAGGGAGGGCGCAAGCTCTGTTGTTGGCTCCAATGGTGGAGGTGACTCCCCCACACAGGAGTGGGTCCTTAGAAATTCCTCACATGGACAGGAGATTGTGGGGCCGGTGGATTGATAACCTCTGGCTCCGTATCTGTACCAGAGTCATCTCCTTCATCCAATTCTATGGGCTCTTCGTCTTCTTCAGGATCTTCTTCGATCCATCCTCCATTACCTTGGTTGGGGTAGTAGGGGTCATTGGGGTGATGGAATCTAGCCATTGAGTCTGTACGAGAATAGGATTAAGAATTTACTATAAGCTAGAGCACATGAAATTTACCCTTAAGTTTAATGGTTATTGATACTCAAATACTCCCTTAGTATTATTTAACGATATGCTTTTGGTAAGTTTTAAATTTGTTGTCCACTACAGACACTCCTTGGCATACGTTAGTCGGCTCTCGGACAAATATAGTTGATCAGGCTATATTCTTCCCAGTTCCGATTACATGTCCCAAGGCGTACCTGCACTGCACAACTTATTTATAATACTTCTAAAATAATCCGATATGAAAGTGTTATTAGTATGAAATGAGTGTGTGCCTACTTTACAAAAACTAAATAAATTTTAATTTCAAAAGTATGGCTCTTCTCAGAGTGTTTTCGCCTAGTTGAGTTTATAGTTGTATACAAAAAAATGGTTTTGATATACTTAATTCCCTATAAACCATGCTTTGGTACCAATCTGTCACACCCCCAAACCAGAACGGCGGAAACGTTCGGGGGCGGAGGACGTCATATTCAGTATCATAACAGTTCATAGAAAGGAAAGTACACACTACCATACATATATAAAGGTTTTAAAAATTTTTACATAATGGTATTCATTACATGTTAAAAAGATAAATACATAAACATCTTTCAAAAGAAGTAATTAACGCCAGCGCGTTAATTCCCAAAAGCTGATTTCCAACCTGCTTAGCGGTTCCCTGAGAATACAAGTTATTTCAAAGAGAAAGTGTCAACAATTAAGTTGGTGAGTTCATAAGTGGTTTAGAAAAATTGAATGCCATTCCAAATGAGTGTATGTTTTCCAAGAAAATCCCTTATTTTCTTATAAATGAAGGAATGTATGAGAATATTTGTGTTGTAAAATGCAGCTAGTTGAATCAAGAAAAACCCGTATTTTCCCTATTAGTTGTTGGTTTGTATACAGAAAAATCCCATATTTTCCTAAAGTAATCGTTAGTCTAATGTCCAAGACTAAAACTGAAAGCAAGTGATATGCTTTAGAAGATTGAAGCGTAGATTTATATAATAAAACCTATAAGAAGATTTCAGTTGTTAGAAAAAGAGTAGTTTTAATAGCTACTCATTCATCAATTAGGCGTACTATAATAATTGTATATCCGGTGAGTTTTATAACCATACTAAACATAATATGCCTGTAGCGACGTTCTTCAGGCGTCGTAGCGTTATGACAAACTGTCACCCCAAAAGACGGATTGTAGCTAACAGTCAGGGCGCGGGATCATGACTTCCCGTATAGATCTATACACATTTGACACGTTGTCCGAACGGGAGACTCTGGTTATAGACAGGACTTGTAGCGATACATTTTAGCAAAAGGCAGTATTTGAAGATGTACACGTCTCACGGATTCTCAACTAAGTATGTATTAAAGTAATAGTTTTGTATGCAAAGTTTATCCTTTTTCACAATGCTTGACAAAGCATAAAACATAAGTTCTTAGAATGTATAAAACGGTTTAGCAACGAAGGATACTTTGGAATTTCTAAAACTTCGTATAAATCTAGTGCATGCAAAGTATGACAAGAGTTTTCACATAGTAGTAATGAATCAAAAGTGATTCATTTGATAAAAACGAGTAGAGTGAAACTTTATGAACTATACGATAATATTTGTATTTTTACTTGTAATCCCCCTCTAAAAGAGTATAAAAAGCATTTAAAAACGTATTTAAAGTGTGTTTGTAGGGGTATGAACTCACCTGATAGATTGAAGAAGGTGTGTCGGAAACCGAGCAGAACTTTGACTTGAAAAAGCGGATTTCTCGGGATTCTCGGGAATCTCGGGAGCGTAAAACTTCCTTCGGGGCTTGTGTATTAGAACCGGGACTTCGGGATATTTATTGCATGGAAAACGAGGCAAAACCCAAGAAAAACGAGAGAAAATGAGCAAGTTTACCCAGAACCCTCGCATCCCTTTTATAGGGGCTGAGAGGCCTCGGTACGCGGGGCGTACGAGGGTACGCGGGGCGTACTCGTGCGTCATGCGTGACCGAGTCCTCAACTGCCTCGACTTCGGATGGGACGGGACGGGGTAGCCTCGCATAGGGGCAACGTGGACGAATCGGAGCCTAGGCCTTGAGTACGCGGGGCGTACGCCTGTACGCGGCGCGTAACTCGGATGGACCCGGTGACTCATCCTTCGGATAATACTGATTTTTGAATTTAATTTATATATTAATTATTTTGCAAACTTCAAAAATTCATATCTCCTTCATAAGAACTCTGTTTTCGACGTTCTTTATATCCACGCGTAGGTGAGACTAAGCTCTATAACTTTCGTTTGGACTCCGTCGGCAAATTTCGAAATTATTTTTATTATTTATTTTTAAAAGGTCGGGGTAAGAAAATTTCGTTAATAATTCATAACTTTTTCATACGACATCAGATTTGGGCGTTCTTTTTATGTATGTTTGCAGTTTAATGATATTTATGACTTTCATTTAGACACCTAAGGTCAAAAAGTATTTTATCGAAACTTCGCGTTTACATATATCCGTATTGCCGGTTTTTGTCGGAAGACTTAGAATGGTCATAACTTCTTCGTTATAACTCGGATTTTATTGTTCTTCATATATTTGGAAACCTTAAGACGATGTCTACTACATAATGTACTCCAAACAGAGCTTTTGAATATTTCATTTTTCGATGATATTCCTATTACTTTTCAAAGAGGTTACAAGACTCGATTTTTAATGACCTAAAATAACGGGTTGTTACATCATCCCCCCGTTAGAGGGAATTTCGTCCCGAAATTAAATACAAGAGAAAAGTTTTAGGGGCTGAGGAAAAGATGCGGATACTTCTGTTGCATCTGATCTTCTCGTTCCCACGTGAACTCAGTTCCCCTCTTAGCATTCCAACGGACCTTTACTATTGGTATGCAACTCTGTTTAGTTCGTTTAATTTCCCTATCCATGATCTCGACGGGTTCTTCCACGAAGTTAATATTTTCGTTAAGTTCGATTTCGTCGAGTGGAATTACAAGTGTTTCGTCGGACAAACACTTTTTCAGGTTCAATACGTGGAATACTGGATGTACTTTGTTAAGCTCAATTGGAAGTTGGAGTTTGTAAGCCACTGGACCAATTCTTGAAATGATTTCGAAGGGCCCAATGTACCGAGTATTTAGTTTCCCACGCTTTCCAAAGTGTATCATGCCCTTCCAGGGTGAGACCTTTAGCAGTACACGGTCACCAATCTGAAATTCCAAGGGCTTTCGTATTTTGTCGGCATAGCTCTTTTGTCTATCCCTCGAGGCTTTCAGTCGTTCTCATATTTGCATGATCTTTTCAGTCGTTTCTCTGATGATCTCCGGACCAGTGAGGGTGCTATTAGCGACTAGACCTTTTGCCAACTGCGTGTCGCCTACTTCCGTCCAGCACAGAGGTGATCTGCACTTACGGCCGTAAAGGGCTTCAAATGGAGCAGTCTTGATACTAGTATGATAACTATTGTTATAAGAGAACTCGACTAAAGGTAAGTGAGCATCCCACGCTTTACCAAAGTCGATCACACATGCTCACAACATGTATTCCAAGGTTTGGATTGTTCTCTCTCACTGTCCGTCAGTTTGTGGGTGATAGGCTGTACTCATATCCAACCTTGTTCCCATGGATTTTTGCAATGATTGCCAGAATCTGGAAGTGAATCTGCTGTCTCTGTCCGAGATGATAGACATTGGCACTCCATGAAGTCGCACGATCTCTCAGATATAGATTCTCGATAGTTTTTCCATCTTATCAGTTTCCTTGATCGGTAAGAAATGAGCGGACTTGGTTAGTCTGTCGACGATTACCCAAATATTATCTTGGCCACACTGAGCTTTGGCAGTTTCGTTATGAAGTCCATGGAAATCTGTTCCCATTTCCACTCAGGTATTTCAGGTTGATGGAGTAGACCTGAGAGTTTTTGGTGTTCTATTTTTATCTTGGCGCAAGTCAAGCACCTGCTCACATAGGTAGCAATCTCTGCTTTCATGTTTGGCCACCAGTAAAGTTGCTTGAGATCTAGATACATCTTATCTGACCGTGGGTGCACGGAGTATGGAGTCTTGTGTGCTTCGCTCATAAATACCTCTCTGAACCCACTAAACTTGGGTGTCCAGATTCGGTTCATGAGGTAGCGTACTCCGTCACTCTTGATTTCTAGGCTCTTGTCCATCCCCCTAAGGGTCTCACCTGTCACGTTTTCGGGTTTCAAGGCCTCTATTTGAGCTTCCTTGACTTGTGATGACAGGTGCGAATGGATCGACATGGTTAATGACTTCACTCTTCGACCAGAGTACTCCTTACGACTAAGGGCATCGGCCACGACGTTTGCCTTTCCCGGATGATAGCGAATCTCACATTCGTAGTCGTTGAGCAATTCGACCCAACATCGTTGTCTCATGTTTAACTCCTTCTGGTCGAAGATGTGTTGAAGGCTCTTGTGGTCTGTAAAGATGGTACACTTGGTCTCGTATAGGTAGTGCCTCCAGATTTTCAGAGCGAAGACCACCGCTCCATGTTCTAGGTCATGAGTGGTGTAGTTGACTTCATGCGTTTTCAGTTTTCGTGAGGCATATGCAATAACCTTTCCTCTCTGCATTAGTACGCAGCCCAGCCTTTGCTTCGAAGCGTCGCAATACACCACAAAATCTTCGATCCCCTCTGGAAGAGAAAGAATGGGTGCACTGCAAAGGGCCTGTTTCAAAGATTGAAATGCAGCATCTTGTTTTCCTCCCCAGTTGTAGGTCACACCCTTCTGAGTTAAGGCGTTAAGAGGCTTTGCGATGCTGGAGAAGTTCTGAATGAACCTTCAATAATAACAAGCAAGACCTAGAAATTGGCAAATTTTTGTTGGTGTAGTTGGTGCAGACCAATTTTTGATAGCCTTGATTTTTTATGGGTCCACGTGGATTCCTTCCTTGCTGACCACATGACTGAGGAAGTCCACCTTTCTAATCCAAAACTCGCATTTTGAGAACTTAGCATAAAGTCTCTCAGTTCGTAACGTCTCTAAGACTTGTCTCAGATGTTGACTATGCTCTTCTTTATTCTTCGAATAAATGAGTATGTCGTCTATGAATACTATCACAAATTTATCCAAGAATGGACGACCTACCCGATTCATTAGATCCATGAATATGGTCGGCACATTGGTTAGTCCGAACGGCATCACTACGAACTCGTAATGCCCGTATCTCGTTCGGAAGGCCGTCTTGGGAACGTCACTCTCCAGGACTCGTAGCTGGAGATATCCCGATCTCAGATCGATCTTGGAGAAGTAGTTAGCTCCTTGGAGTTGGTCGAATAAGTCTTCGATTCGGGGTAGGGGATATCGGTTCTTGATGGTAAGTTTGTTGAGTTCTCAGTAGTCGATGCACATCCTCGATGATCCATCCTTCTTTTTCACGAATAACACGGGTGCTCCCCAAGGCGAGAAGCTCGGCCTGATGAATCCTTTTCCGAGTAGCTCATTCAGTTGGCTAGATAGCTCCTGCATCTCCACCGGGGCTAACCGATAGGGCGCTTTGGCTACTGGGGTAGCTCCGGGAACCAGGTCGATTCTGAACTCGACTTGTCTCGCGGGTGGTATTCCTGGAAGGTCCTCGGGAAAAACGTCAGGAAAATCGCATACGTCCGGTACATTCTTGACGTCCTGGACTTCGCATTTAGCATCCACGACATGTGCCAAAAATGTGTGATACTCCTTGCGTAGGCATTTCTGAGCTTGGATACTCAAGATGATACGAAGAGTGGTACTGGGTTTGTCGCCTAAGACAAAGAAAGTTTTGCCGGTTGGCAGATTAAGGCGAACGGCCTTATCGTAACATAAAATGTCATCATGATGAGAACTCAGCCAATCCATGCCAATGATGACATCGAAACTCTTAATCGAGACTGGCATGAGGTTGATTGGAAAGGGATTATCGTTTAGAGTTAGGGTACAGTTTAAGTATATCTCCTTAGTGCCTTCGGTTTTACCGTTGGCCATTTCTACTATAAACGGTTCACTTCATGATTGTGGTAATGGCTTTAGCAGGCCTTTAAAATCATGACTCACAAAACTTCTCTCTGCTCCACTATCAAACAAAATGCATGCATACGAGTTATCGAGAAGAAACGTACCCATAACAACAGTGGGGTCCGCAACGGCTTCATCTTGTCCCATTGCGAATACTCGGCCCCTTCCGCTGGTATTCCTGTTGTTTGCCTTCGGGCAGTCCCTGCGGTAGTGCCCCGTGTCTCCGCACTCAAAGCAGGTGCGGCTTACTCCGGTATTAGCAGTGGGGGCGGATTGTTGGGTCGGCTCTTTGCAGTAGCGGGCTGTATGCCCCTTCTTATTTCACCTAGTTCATTGTAGGTCACGGCAGAGACCGTGGTGGTGGAAGTTACATTGGTTGCATTTCGGAAGTTTCCCATTGTAAGAGCTTGTGGGGGCAGTGTTGGTAGGTATAGTAATAGCGTGGGTCGCTACTACTTGTTGTTTCCTGGGGTTCTCCTATAGGGTTTGCCCCCTTCTCTTGTTCCAAGGCCTACTCTGGCCATGTGCCTCCTTAGATGGATTGGCGGTAGCTGCAATGGTACCCTATTTTACCCCACGGTCGATGAGTCGCTGAGCTAGGCGTTTAGCGCTATTGTAGGTAATAGGGTTGGAATCTTGGACATGCCCTTGAATCAGGGGTGCCAACCCCAAAATGTACCTTTCAACCTTCTTTGATTCTGGGTTGACCATGGTAGGGCACAATGCAGCGAGGTCGTTGAACCTAGCTGTGTAGGCGACTAGATTAGACCCAGTCATCTTCAGATTCCAAAGCTCATGCTTGAGCTTTTGCACTTCGCCCCTTGGGCAGTATTCTTCTAGTAGTAGAACCTTCAGATCCTCCCAACTCATGGCGTTGGCGACAGTGAGCGTCACTGAATTCACATGGATTTTCCACCAAGTGAGGGCTCGATCTATGAAGGTGCAGGCAGCGAACTTAACCTTGCTCGTTTCTTGGCATGAGCAGATCTCAAAGACCGTTTCGATTTTTTCGAACCATTGCATTAGTGCAATGACTCCCCTAATTCCATTAAAAGTCTTTGGCTTAGAGTTGGAGAACTCCTTGTAAGTGCATTCTCTTACTTGACCATGACCAGTGCCATGATTGGAATGATTTGTGCTGCTTCCTGTACCTCCATTTCCATTGGAGTTTATTTGCGAGAGAGTTGTTGTTACTGCTGCTGTGATAGCAGCCTGGACCATGGCCGGATCATACGTTGGTGGTGGAGGTGGTGGTGTTGCCGTGCCCGGTCTGGGTCTTAGGTTTGGATGAGGAGGCATCGCGCTGCCAAAAGAAAATGATAGATCATTAGTTTTGGTGGTTGAGAGCTGAATGATATTGAGTTAACTTTCTTTAATAGTTCAAGAATTTGGTTTGACCAACACAGGGTCTTGAGCTTGATTTATAAATGGAGTTTGAATAGATTGTTGGATAAGGTGTCTAAGTCCATAACTTATTTGGTATATACTTGACCCGACCCGGCATGGTCCATTTGGGTTGCATCTCATCCAAACTATTTATGGATAATTTTATGAGAGTTATACACATATGTTTATTAATATATTATAAGTTATAATATATTAATATGAGGTTATGTTATTTAATTAGTTTTAGTCTTAAATTAATTATGAATTAATTTAGAGATTAAAAGGAAGACTAATTAGATTATGGGCTATTGGTTTTATATAGTGTGGGCTAATGCTCTTTTGTTAATGGGCTAGGCTTATATGGAAGTCCATGGATGATCCATGGAGCTTTTAACCCATGGATCCTTGGAAAGGAAAGGTCATGGGTTATTAGGGTTTCACCCTAACCATGCACACTATATAAGCATGCTTATGGAGCATGAAATGGTGCCTAGTGTAACTAGTGAACTAGTGTGTGTGTGCTTGTGTGTGGCCGAAAATAAAAGTGTGTATTCTCTCTCAAAGTTGTCCAAGAGTTTGTGGTGTTTTGTGATTCCATTTGAGGCATTCACACTACTAGTGCTTGGCCCTCAAACTCCTTAGAACCAAACTCATCAAAAAAAAAGGTATGTAATCTCTTCTAACTCTTTTATGTTGAAATGTTCCCCATGCCATGTTAGATAGGTTATAAACCTTGGAAAATTATTATTTTGCATGTATTTAGACAAACATAGATCCAAGGTTTATTAGGGTTGCATGCACACTTAGGAAGTGTTAGATTGCTCAAAACCCAACAGTGGTATCAGAGCCTAGGCTTGCTTGTTTGATACTTGATGCAAAATAGTGAAAAAAGGCGAAATTTTTTGCTGTCTGCATGATGGACTCGCCGAGTCCATGGGGGGACTCGCCGAGTACAAGGCAAAATACATCCTACTCGCCGAGTAGGTTCGTGCACTCGGCGAGTAGAATGATCAGAGTGCAGAATTTCGACTTTTGCTGTTGGAAATGGACTAGAAACATTACCCTAAACTGTTTTGGTGTTTTAAAAACATGTTTTAGTTGGTGTAATGGTTGTTCTAATCCATTTACAATAGCATATATCAAAATTCCATGTTTTTTATGTGTTCATACAATTCTTGCAATTTTGATGATCATGTTCATGTTCTTATGAATTTAGAAGATGATAGGAATTATTTGCTGAATTGTTTAGAATTAATTCTTGATCATTTATGTGTTTTAATGGAGTCCATAATTTGTCCTCAAGTTATGGATATCCAAAGGTCACTTTTCTTTAACACACACTTAAACACATAAGTTACATGAAAATGAAGAGTCTTCATTTTTATGAACCTTTAATTCATAAGTTATGAAATGAAAAGTCTTGGATAGTTACAAAACTTGTCCTCAAGTTTTGGAATTTGTAAAGTTTCACACACTTTAATAAATTTAATTCCATACCCTAGAAGTTTTAAAAGTTAAAATTCTACCCTTATACTATTTATAACATTAATGATTAATTATTATATATATGTATAAGAACAAGTCGTTTTACCGTTACTAGGCCTCATTCACGAAGTCGGTCTATAAGGTGGGTATAAGGTTGTTGCCTATAAAATGGCGACTTAATGGGTGTCCACTCTCACCCACCGCTTGCTTGACTGGTGGAGGGTCGTTAGCCGAACGGGTAGGACAATGACTTTAAATTCTCATTAAAAGTATAATGAATATTATAAAGTAACTAAATATTTTTTATTTAATTCCCAATCTTAGTTACTTTAGGAAAAATGTGAATTTGGTGCTAGCCCATGGAATTCACACTTTGTACCTTACCAAGTCGTTGGTGGAGCGTGTGTGGTTAACCGGCACACTAACTTGGACTAGTAAGGATCACGAAGGGTGACTTAATGTTTGTCATAGATCAATGGAGCGTGTGTGGTTAACCGGCACATTGATTGGGTGATAATATTAAGGGTACCAAGTGAATTGGTATGGTTATTCACACCTTGTTTTGTGATCCTCGGCATCCCAGTCACAAAATTTGAGAGGGCACACTCGAGATTGAAACATGCCATTGAAAAGTTCAATGAATCTCAAAAGATCTAGGAATTTCAAATCCAATTAAAACCTAATAAATTATTTCGTTTTTCATGGTGGAAATTGGTGAATCGTCATTCGCCTACCTTCAAATATATTATAGCTTGGATTACGGCATCCCTCTTCCAAATTATAAAATATTGTGTTGGGTCCTAGCCTTAATATTTCATATTGGGTGTTATATTAAGGACTTTGAATCAACTAACTTGATTTTCTCCCATTATAGATGTCTGGTTCAGACAACTATGATCTTCCCAAATCTCTTGAAGATGGTGTCCCTCAACATCATGCTTCACTTCCTCCACCTCCTCCAATTATTCTCCCTCACCCACAAGTTCTTGAAAAGTTTAAAGTCACTCAATCCCTATTGGCAAGCATAGTCTATGTGTGCTCACATCTTGAAGATAAAGTCACATATTGACAAGCCGGGAGAGTTGGGTGTCAAAGTCTCGTGAAAGTTGGATGTTCAATCACTTTCTTAGTAACATAGTGAGTCTCTTTGGGACTACTATGAGACAGACTATGACATGACCCTTAATGATCTTATCTATTTGCTTGGTGTTGTGGAATCAGCAATGATTTTGAACACCAGTAAAGCAAATTTGATTAAAAGAACAACTTCCCAAGTCTTAAATGGACATTGACAATGGTAGCATTGGATATCTAGAAAAAGATTTCTCTTCCCAATGGAAAGGGATCGGCCATAGTCAACTCGGTTGACCAAATGGTAAAGAGAAAGACTAAGTCTAAGATAGTCTCATGTGCTATTACCAAAGGGTCCATGTGTTTTGTTGCCAAAGGAAGGGGCATTGGTTGCGAAGCTGCCCTATTCACCTGAAAGGTCATAAGGTTGATCGAGTCAAGATGTTTGACTCTACTTCGGGTAAAGTCCACTGACTAACTCTATTAAGTTTCTATTTGGAGATTCTTATTACATAATGTGAATGGGTCATATGTTGATGTTTTTAAGAATCAAAAGAAAAGATAGGAAGCTTAAAGAAGTATATGCTGATTCTGATTGCGAAGGTGGGTTACGATCGCATGGTTCGGTAATCAGAATTTTGAGCTGTTACTTAAGAGTTATAATATATTGCTTATGAAGAGATAACAACAAGGTTTTCATGTGGATTGTAAGGATAAGTTTTTCCGCAAAGTTTTAAAATAAAAGAAAAAAAGGGTTTTAATTTTATTTATTTTAAAAATATCCTTACAATGGCATCTGTGGAAAATTGTTGCTTATATGTTTCCAGTAATAGCAATATTGGAAAGTGGATTTGATTCTTTCATTTGTGGTAGTGTCTGAGTTTACCAAATGAAGAATGTTTTCATCACCCAAGTTTCAATTGGACAAAAACTTGGAATCATACAAGTTGTATTGTATGATGAATGAGAATTTTCATCTTTGAAAATTAAGACTAATTCTTTGATCACATGTATATGTGAGTCATTTGAAGGACTAAGGAATTAGGTACACTGGGTGTGCGCTTGTCAAGGTCCGCCACAAAGATTGATTTGTCATGATTTACTAAAGATTAGTAAATATGATTATACATATAAGGTTAAGTATAAATCTGTAACATTGGAAAGGATAAAATGTATGACAAAACAAATGAGAAGAATCAAATTAGGCAGAAAGATTAAAGTTTCTCAAATCTGAAAGGATGGGAGAGTACTTTAGTATCATATTTCATGATCATCTTAATGATTATGAAACCATATCACAAATTCATACTCTAAGGACGTCTTAGTGCATTGTTATGGCTAAGAAGAGAGGTCATGAATTGTTGGATTGGTTAAAATCAAGAAGATGAGTCATACTTCGTTCCAAAACAATTCTTAGAGTCATACTCCAAGATTGTAACCTTGAGTGACATAAAGGAAGATTTATTAACACTAGTCAAATGTAAGAGTAAAATGTTTTCTACTCTTGTCGATTTGAGATTGGTAAGTTGTGATGTCTTGGATGAAACAAAGACCAATTGTGTGAAGTGTTAGTCTTGATAAGAATCCGCACTATCCCTTGAATATTTGTTTTGTCAAGGAATGGTTCTTGACTAGGGAAACTTATATGTCAAGAGGACAGTGGGAGCCTTAAAGATCCTGAAAGAGTTTCAAGATTTAATCAAGAGTAAAACCTATAATTTATCACTAGCACACGACTTAAGGTTTGCAACCTATCGTGTTGACATAATTCTTATTTCTGTACCTACTTCAAATAAGTTGAATTTGCATGTGAGTTATCAGAGTTCAACTTGGAAGCATTGGTGGGCCTTGTGCTACCAAGGTGACAAGAAACTAAGATTGAACAAGTTTAATCCATGTAAGGCTAAATTTGTCACTAACCTTATCTTGTGATTATGGTTTTGACAAATTCACATGGATAGGAACTCATACACTATAAAATCTAAGTTTCATAAGGTTTCTCTCCGATTAATGAAAATGATGGTGAGGAAACGTTTTCACTAAGTAGATTTTACGTAGATATCAATTGTGTCATTTGAATTTTCAAAAGTCGTTAGTGGAGCGCGTGTGGTTAACCGGCACTCTAACATGGACTTGTGAGAAATGGAAAATGCCTAAGCAATTGAGACTGTGATTACGGCATCCCTTTTCATAGTTCTGAAAATTGTTTAGACACACATGTAAGCTATCTAAGAAAGGGTGTATGAATCTAAATTTCAGAAGTCCAACAGATTTCTGGAAATATGTCAGAGCCAGTGGGAGCACAAGTGTTATGCTGATAATCATCATGTTAGTGGGAGCATGATTATTACGTTTAGTGTTGCATGTTAGCAATGTTAATTATAGAAAACAAAGTTTCAATTCGTGAAGTTGCAGGGGTTGAAAAGTTGTTTTGCTATAATTAAGGGAGAGGAAATTATACTTCATTTCAATTCTAGAAGCTTATATTGAGATTTTAATCATCTTTAGTCAAGGATATATGTATGAATTTTATGTCTGAATGGTTCTACTTAAGGAAATTCTATATATATCGCGTTCTCAAAATTCAATTATGACTACGGCATCCCTCTTCATAGTTAAATTTTAAGAACATGGCAAACAAAAAAAATATTGTAGCAAGAGACTGGTCTAGTATCATGTCTTTATGTGAGACATCATGAATCATGTCCCATATGCTTCGGATATAGGATCGATTTCATGTGCTATAATATTCATCCTTTCTAAACTTTCCAAATGCTCAGGGCATTTAGAGGGGAAAAGTCTAGAACTGGATATGACTAAAGTGATTAAGCAATTGTTGAGGATAATCTGAGGTTTGCCAAAGATTGGGTGCTCAGGGACATTTGGAAGTATAGTGTTAATTTTGGCAGGACCATATTGACATTTTCTGAAAAGAGGCAACTCTTGTTCGGAAGTGATAGTCAAAATGGGACTATGGAAATGTCTCCATAGGTGGAAGTTATTCAATCTATGTAAGATTAGAAAACCTTAATACAAGAAGGATGTTCAAAGCAATGTACTTTGAATATGAGACTTTCGTTCCATAGAAGTTGACCTTCTTTGGAATACTCTGTGATGACTGGTGACAAGGTTTTGGTGACTTTGTGCATAATCATTACAAGAGGAACATTGCATAAAAGTTTAAAATCTAACAGTTTTCTTTGGTAAATGATAGGAATCGGGGATTCTCACATTTACAATAAGGATTTGGGATTGTGAAATGAGTATCAATGGAATCATGTTCAATTGATCTACATCACAATGTAAGGATCATAGACAAACATAGTGTGCATACTTGGGGTATGGCATAACTATTGTTTAGAAAACAAAGTGTACATGCTAGGAGCATGGGACGACTGTTGTTTTTATTCAAGTCTTAAGTTGATTATTTGAAACATTGAATAATGTGTAATCAATATGGTGATAAATAAAAGGTGGTTTTATTTATATTCAAAAGGGTTCTGAGACCATATTGGATTCGATTATTATTGTGTTTCACTTTGCATGTTTTGACTTCCAAAATAGCTAGGTTATTCTTTTCGAATGACTAAGTTATTTAAACACTCCATTGTCTTTCATATGTTGGAAGTAGGTATGAATCAAGACTGTCATGAATCGGGTTTGTAGATGGCTAAATGGGTTTAGTCATAGCAATGGTTGCTACAACATTCATGAGTGCTCATAAGTTATGAGTATTGGAATAAACCCACGCTCACTTGTATCACTTCATGGAATTTATCTCGAGTGATCGTGAGATGGTAATATTATATAAATCTTCAAACCTGGAGATATGAGTTGTTACCTATGATTTAATTGTGCATTGACTGCACGTAAACGCATCAGTAACTTGATGTTATAAAACGTGCCTTTGTGTACAATTCAACAAGTAGTAGAACAAGCATATGAGTCGAAGTTTATCTGTTCCTTCTAGAAATAGAAGCAATATCTGGGCCCCTTGATGATTTTGTTGTGACCTATGTACCGGCCGGTCAGAACTAAATTGATGTGTTCGATTAAGTTCTTTGTCAAACAAATCGGAAATCGGGAAACAAACTGCTGGACAATAAGTACGACGTTGTTCCATGTATTTGTCCGGCTGATATCATGAGCACAGACGATTATATGATCACTTATCTAAAATGGCGCTTCATAGTTCAACAGAGTCTTCATAGTTCAACGGAGTTTTCGAGAGCTACGATTGTTGGTTGGTTCCTGAAGTAACATACGCAAATATAGTTATTAGACTTATCCAAGTGGGAGTCTGTTGGATAAGGTGTCTAAGTCCATAACTTATTTGGTATATACTTGACCCGACCCGGCATGGTCCATTTGGGTTGCATCTCATCCAAACTATTTAAGGATAATTTTATGAGAGTTATACACATATGTTATTTAATATATTATAAGTTATAATATATTAATATGAGGTTATGTTATTTAATTAGTTTTAGTCTTAAATTAATTATGATTAATTTAGAGATTAAAAGGAAGACTAATTAGATTATGGGCTATTGGTTTTATATAGTGTGGGCTAATGCTCTTTTGTTAATAGGCTAGGCTTATATGGAAGTCCATGGATGATCCATGGAGCTTTTAACCCATGGATCCTTGGAAAGGAAAGGTCATGGGTTATTAGGGTTTCACGCTAACCATGCACACTATATAAGCATGCTTATGGAGCATGAAATGGTGCCTAGTGTAACTAGTGAACTAGTGTGTGTGTGTGTGCTTGTGTGTGGCCGAAAATACAAGTGTGTATTCTCTCTCAAAGTTTTCCAAGAGTTTGTGGTGTTTTGTGATTCCATTTGAGGCATTCACACTATTGGTGCTTGGCCCTCAAACTCCTTAGAACCAAACTCATCAAAAAAAGGTATGTAATCTCTTCTAACTCTTTTATGTTGAAATGTTCCCCATGCCATGTTAGATAGGTTATAAACCTTGGAAAATTATTATTTTGCATGTATTTAGACAAACATAGATCCAAGGTTTATTAGGGTTGCATGCACACTTAGGAAGTGTTAGATTGCTCAAAATCCAACATAGATATACTTATGAATTGAATGAACTGCACATAATTAACACATGAAAGAGATAGGCCCTATATATATTAAACATATAGTTGTGTTACATCCGAGTTTAGACAAAAGTTTTTGACCTTCCTAAAAGGTCTCCGATTACAAAAAGTTTAAAGAAAATATGACTTTTATCCGAAGTCCTAACTTATGACAAAATTTAGGATTTTCGCAAGCACTACTTGCAACGTAGGTTGCGCTTGGAGCTTGATTCCGCATCCGATTGCTTTGCTCCCATAAGACGCCTATCGAAGGCGGCCTGTTGTTCCCTTAATTTGGCGAGGGCTACAATCATTTGTGCCCAGAATGCCTCGATTTGGAGTTGGGCATTGTCCTGAGCTCTGTCCAGCCTACGGATGTCGGACGTGTGAACCTGAACTTCCACGTTGACTTCCCGAATCCGGCTATCTTAAACTCCAGATTGGTAAGACTGGTTGGCGAGTTTGCCCACCATGACTGGGAGTGCTCGATCGGCTGAACCTCCGCCGCGGACATCGTAGAAGTCTCGGCACATGCCGTAGGGAGGGCATAAGCACTGTTGTTAGCTCCAATGGTGGAGGTGACTCCCCCACACAGGAGTGGGTCCTTGGAAATTCCTCACATGGATGGGAGATTGTGGGGCCGGTGGATTGATAACCTCTGGCTCCGAATCTGTACCAGAGTCATCTCCTTCATCCAACTCTATAGGCTCTTCGTCTTCTTCAGGATCTTCTTCAATCCATCCTGCATTACCTTGGTTGGGGTAGTAGGAGTCATTGGGGTGATGGAATCTAGCCATTGAGTCTGTACGAGAATAGGATTAAGAATTTACTATAAGCTAGAGCACATGAAATTTACCCTTAAGTTTAATGGTTGTTGATACTCAAATACTCCCTTAGTATTATTTAACGATGTGTTTTTGGTAAGTTTTAAATTTGTTGTCCACTGCAGACACTCCTTGGCATACGTTAGTCGGCTCTCGGACAAATATAGTTGATCAGGCTATATTCTTCCCAGTTTCGATTACATATCCCAAGGCGTACCTGCACTGCACAACTTATTTATAATACTTCTAAAATGATCCGATATGAAAGTGTTATTAGTATGAAATGATTGCGTGCCTACTTTACAAAAACTAAATAAATTTTAATTTCAAAAGTATGGCTCTTCTCAGAGTGTTTTCGCCCAGTTGAGTTTATAGTTGTATACCAAAAAATGGTTTTGATATACTTAATTCCCTATAAACCATGCTCTGATACCAATCTGTCACACCCCCAAACCAGAACGGCGGAAACGTTCGGGGGCGGAGGACATCATATTCAGTATCATAACAGTTCATAGAAAGGAAAGTACACACCACCATACATATATAAAGGTTTTAAAAATGTTTACATAATGGTATTCATTACCTGTTAAAAAGATAAATACATAAACATCTTTCAAAAGAAGTAATTAACGCCAGCGCGTTAATTCCCAAAAGTTGATTTCCAACCTGCTTAGCGGTTCCCTGAGAATACAAGTTATTTCAAAGAGAAAGTGTCAACAACTAAGTTGGTGAGTTCATAAGTGGTTTAGAAAAATTGAATGCCATTCCAAATGAGTGTATGTTTTCCAAGAAAATCCCTTATTTTCTTATAAATGAAGGAATGCATGAGAATATTTGTGTTGTAAAATGCAGCTAGTTGAATCAAGAAAAACCCTTATTTTCCCTATTAGTTGTTGGTTTGTATACAGAAAAATCCCATATTTTCCTAAAGTAATCGTTAGTCTAATGTCCAAGACTAAAACTGAAAGCAAGTGATATGCTTTAGAAGATTGAAGCATAGATTTATATAATAAAACCTATAAGAAGATTTCAGTTGTTAGAAAAAGAGTAGTTTTAATAGCTACTCATTCATCAATCAGGCGTACTATAATAATTGTATATCCGGTGAGTTTTATAACCATACTAAACATAATATGCCTGTAGCGACGTTCTTCAGGCGTCGTAGCGTTATGACAAATTGTCACCCCAAAAGACGGATTGTAGCTAACAGTCAGGGCGCGGGATCATGACTTCCCGTATAGATCTATACAAATTTGACACATTGTCCGAACGGGAGACTCTGGTTATAGACAGAACTTGTAGCGATACATTTTAGCAAAAGGCAGTATTTGAAGATGTACACGTCTCACGGATTCTCAAGTAAGTATGTATTAAAGTAATAGTTTTGTATGCAAAGTTTATCCTTTTTCACAATGCTTGACAAAGCATAAAACATAAGTTCTTAGAATGTATAAAACGGTTTAGCAACGAAGGATACTTTGGAATTTCTAAAACTTGTATAAATCTAGTGCATGCAAAGTATGACAAGAGTTTTCACATAGTAGTAATGAATCAAAAGTGATTCATTTGATAAAAACGAGTAGAGTGAAACTTTATGAACTATACGATAATATCTGTATTTTTACTTGTAATCCCCCTCTAAAAGAGTATAAAAAGCATTTAAAAACGTATTTAAAGTGTGTTTGTAGGGGTATGAACTCACCTGATAGATTGAAGAAGGTGTGTCGGAAACCGAGCAGAACTTTGACTTGAAAAAGCGGATTTCTCGGGATTCTCGGGAATCTCGGGAGCATAAAACTTCCTTCGGGGCTTGAGTATTAGAACCAGGGCTTCGGGATATTTATTGCACGTAAAAGGAGGAAACATAATAAAAACGAGAGAAAATGAGCAAGTTTACCCGGAACCCTCGCATCCCTTTTATAGGGGCTGAGAGGCCTCGGTACGCGGGGCATACGAGGGTACGCGGGGCATACTCGTGCGTCATGCCTGACCGAGTCCTCGACTGCCTCGGCTTCGGATGGGACGGGACGGGGTAGCCTCGCATAGGGGCGACGTGGACGAACCGAAGCCTAGGCCTTGAGTACGCGGGGCGTACGCCTGTACGTGGTGTGTAACTCGGATGGACCCGGTGACTCATCCTTCGGATAATACCGATTTTTGAATTTAATTTATATATTACTTATTTAGCAAACTTCAAAAATTCATATCTCCTTCATATGAACTCTGTTGTCGACGTTCTTTATATCCACGCGTAGGTGAGACTAAGCTCTACAACTTTCGTTTAGACTTCAACGGCAAATTTCAAAATTATTTTTATTATTTGTTTTTAAAAGGTCGGGGTAAGAAAAGTTCTTTTAATAATTCATAACTTTTTCATACGACGTCAGATTTGGGCGTTATTTTTATGTATGTTTGCAGTTTAATGATATCTATGACTTTCATTTAGACACCTAAGGTCAAAAAGTATTTTATCGAAACTTCGCGTTTACGTATATCCGTATTGCCGGTTTTTGTCGGAAGACTTAGAATGGTCATAACTTCTTCGTTATAACTTGGACTTTTGTGTTCTTTATATGTTTGGAAACCTTAAGACGATGTCTACTACATAATGTACTCCAAACAGAGCTTTTGAATATTTCATTTTTCGATGATATTCCTATTACTTTTCAAAGAGGTTACAAGACTTGATTTTTAATGTCCTGAAATAACGGGTTGTTACACAAACTGCTGGACAATAAGTAAGACATTGTTCCATGTATTTGTCCGGATGATATCTAGAACAGAGGATTATATGATCACTTATCTTAAATGGCGTATTATCATCTTCTCGGTTCCGAGAGACCTTGAAAGAGCTACGATTGTCGTTCGGTTCCTGAAGTATTACAGTTATAGTTATTAGACTTATCCAAGTGGGAGACTGTTGGATAAGGTGTCTAAGTCCATAACTATTTATGGTATGTACTTGACCCGACCCGGCATGGACCATTTGGGTTGCATGGCACCATGCAATTGGATAGACTAAATGAGAGAAATAACACTTGTGGATTATTAATATATTATAAGTTCTAATATATTAACAATATTATTTAATTAGTTTGATCAAGATTTAATTTAGTGATCAAAAGATAACTAATTAAATATATGGGTTGATTATGTAAATCATCCATAACTTGTATAGTGGGCTAAGAGGCTCCATGGATTATCAAGTTGGGTTCCACCCATAGGATGCTCCATGGATGCTCCATGGGAGTTACAAACCCATGGGTCATGGAAATGAAGAGTCATGACACATTAGGGTTTACATGGTGTAACCCTAGATATGTCAACACTATATAAGAAACCCATTCTCCACCAAAATCGACCACACATATGAAACAAGAGGGCTAGGCCGATTTTAGAAGTGTGTGTTCTCTTTAAAGTCATTCCAAGAGCATTTGATGTTGTGTGAAGCACTTGAGGTATCACACTTGGGGTGCTAGGCTCACAAGGTTTCAAGGATCATAAGAAACAACAAGGTAAGTTATTCTATCTTTCATTCAAGTTAAAAAAAAAATGTTCCCCATGTATGCTAGATAGGAATATAACCTTGGAATTCAAATTTGCATGATAATTAGACAAACATAGATCCAAGGTTATTAGGTTATTAGGGTCGCTGTGATGAGGTGGATTTATGATATTGAGGGATGCTTATATACGTGTTCTTGCCCGGAGCATCTGAGAGTTCGGTTCGCGCTGAACCAGCTTCGCTTTGGAGCGAAGGACTAGTGGAAGTTTGTGACAGCGCACTATTCTTCTGCAGAGCTTGCCGCGGTGACCTGGGAGAGGTTCACCGCTATGTTTCGTGATAAGTACGTTCCCCCGGTAGAAAGGGAACGTTTGGCCCAGGAGTTCTTAACCCTCAAGCAGGGTACCGAGTCTATTATAGTGATCACCAGGATGTTCCATGAGAGGACGATGTTCTGCCCTGAGCACGTGTCTTCCGAGCAGGCACGCATGAGTAGACATTTGAGCATTTTGAGGAGAGAAATCCATGAGTTCATGGCGAAATTGACGTACCGGACATTTTCCAAGCTCCAGAAAAATGTCCGGAAGAGGGAGATTGAGCTAGAGACTCAGGCTATGGAGGAGGCGAAGTCTCAGGAGAGGGATCGGCGACCAGCACAGTCCCAGTTGGTTGCCAAGCGGGCCAAGCCCGCCGATTCGAGATTAGGGAACCAGAAGGGCCGCACTCGTGGCAAGTGCGGCAAGAGTCATGAGGGGGTGTGTAGGGAAGGTTCTTGCTACAAGTGTGGCAAGGAGGAGCACATGGCCAAGGATTTCCCCAAGGGGTTTGCAGTCTGTTTTCACTGCAACCAGACCGGACATCATTAGGCCGAGTGTCCGCAGTTACGAGGGTCAGCTCAGGGAGCATCTCAGCAATCTGCACCTCCTTCCATGCAAGCTACGGAGAGTCGGCCGGTGAAGGCCAAGGCGCCAAAGGCTCGCGGGAGAGCCTTCCAGTTGACAGCGGAGGAGGTCCGCGCAGCGCCCGATGTTGTGGCTGGTATGTATTCTTTCATCTATTTATTTTGAGTTGTAATGTTATGCTTATATTATGATATGTGTAGGTACATTTCTTGTGAGTTTTGTACCTGCTTTGGTGTTATTTACCTCGGGTACGAGTCGGTCTTTTGTGTCGTTAGCCTTTTGACAACACATCAATATCTGTCGTGAGGCATTGAGTCGGCCTTTGCGAGTTTCCATTACTGATGAGAGAGCGGTTTATGCCACTGATGTGATTCGAGGATGTGTGCTCGAGATTTTCGGCGTTGAGTTTCTGATTGATTTGGTCCCGATTGTGATGGGAGATGTCTATGTCATCGTCGGCATGGACTGGTTGAGCAGGTTTGGAGCGGTTATCAACTGCGAGCGATAGCTGGTGACCATACGAGACCCTATTGGGGGAGTTCTCACGGTTTATGGCGAGGGTACCCGTTCCGGGTCAGCATTTTGTTCGGCTGCTAGAGCGACACAGAGTGTACAACAGGGTTGTAGCGTGTTTATGGCCTATGTGATGGATACGAGAGTAGGTTTATAGAGACCAAGGTCGGTCGATGAGGTCCCGATAATGCGTGAGTTCCCGGATTTTTTCCCCGAAGAGTTGTCGGGTGTGCCTCCCGAGAGGCATTTGGAGTTCCGTGTCGATTTGGTTCCGGGGGCAATGCCTATCACCAAGGTGCCCTATCGCCTTGCGCCCCCAGAGATGCAGGAGTTATCCTCACAGCTTCAGGAGCTGCTGGGAAAGGGGTTTATACGGCCGAGTAGCTCGCCGTGGGGCGCGCCGATCCTTTTTGTCAAGAAGAAGGATGGTTCACACCGGATGTGCATTGATTACCGAGAGTTGAACAAGTTGATAGTCAAAAACCGTTACCCCTTGCCAAGGATCGGCGATTTGTTCGATTAGTTGCAGGGAGTGTCTTGGTTCTCCAAGATTGATCTAAGGTCTGGATATCACCAGAAGAGAGTGCGTGATGAGGATATCCACAAGACATCGTTCAGGACTCGTTATGGACATCACGAGTTCATGGTGATGCCATTCGGGCTCACCAATGCACCGGCAGCATTCATGGATCTCATGAATAGGGTGTGCAAGCCGATGTTGGATCGTTCAGTGATTGTGTTCATCGATGATATATTGGTGTATTCGAGATCCAGAGAGCAGCATGAGGAGCATTTGAGGGAGATCCTCAGAGTTCTGAGATCGGAGAGGCTGTATCCCAAATTCTCCAAGTGCAACTTTTGGTTACGAGAGGTCCAGTTCCAAGGACACATCATCAACCAGGATGGGATATTGGTCGAACCGGCCAAGATTGAGGCGACAATGAGTTGGGAGGTGCCAAGATCCCATTTAGAGATCAGGAGTTTTCTGGGGTTGGCTGGTTATTATCGGAGATTTATCAAGGATTTCTCCAGGATTGTTGTTCCTCTCACCAGACTGACCCGGAAGGGTGTGGCTTTCAGTTGGGGCCCGGAGCAGCAAGCCTCATAAGAGACACTTCGCCAGAGATTATGTGAAGCCCCAGTGTTAGCCCTTCTAGAGGGAATGGAAGAGTTTGTGGTATATTATGACGCATCGATATCGGGATTTGATGCGGTGCTGATGCAGAGAGGGCATGTGATAGCATACGCATCGAGGAAGCTGCAGCCTCATGAGACGAGGTATCCTACTCATGATCTGGAGTTGGGGGCATGGTGTTCGCCCTCAAGATCTGGTGTCACTATTTGTATGGGGTCCGGTGTACCATTTACACGGATCACAAGAGCTTGAAGTATTTGATGGATCAGCCCAACCTGAATATGCGACAGAGGAGATGGTTGGATGTGGTAAAGGAATATGAGTGTAAGATCCTGTACCACCCGGGCAAGGCTAATGTAGTCGATGCCCTGAGTCGCAAGGCGGAGAGTACCCTGTTGCGAGATGTCTGTTTAAGGTTGACAATGATGACTTCGGTATTGGACACCATTCGGGAGGCCAAGGTAGAGGCCATGAGACCGGAGAACCGCAAAAAAGAGCAAGTGATCGGGCAGGTATCTGAGTTCATTGCTGATAGCCGAGGGCTTATGACCTTCCAGGGCCGGATTTGGGTGCCATTTAAGGACGGGGCACATACCATTTTGATGGAGGAGGCGCACAGGTCGAGGTTTTCAATCCATCCCAGGGCCACTAAGATGTATTTGGACCTGAAGAGAGACTATTGGTGGCCTTGTATGAAGAGGGATGTGGCATGGTTTGTAGAGAGGTGCTTGACCTGTCGCAAGGTTAACACCGAGCACCAGTGTCCGCATGGCAAGTTCCAGCCACTTGAGGTTCCCCAGTGGAAGTGGGAACAAATTTCCATGGATTTTATCACCAAATTGCCGAGGACTGCGGGAGGTGTCGATGCAATTTGGGTGATCATCGACCGGCTGACGAAGAGCTCTCATTTTCTTGCTATCAGTGAGAGCTCTTCCGCAGAGAGACTGGTGGAGGTGTATGTGAGGGAGGTGGTATCACGGCATGGTGTACTGATCTCGATTGTGTCAGATCAAGATGTGTGTTTCACTTTCAGGTTCTGGAAGAAGTTTCATGAGGAGTTGGGTACTAGGTTGCATTTCAGTACCGCTTAACACCTATAGATGGACAGACAGAGTGAGCGGACGATTCAGATGCTCGAGGACATGCTTCGGGCATGTGTTTTAGACTTCGGAGGGAGTTGGGACACGTATCTACCATTGGCTAAGTTTTCCTATAACAACAGCCACCATTCGAGCATTGGTATGCCTCCCTTCGAGTTGTTGTATGGGAGGAGGTTTCGGACTCCCATCTATTGAGGAGAGGTAGGGCAGCGAGTGATGGGCAGCACTGAGATAGTGCTTCAGACGACAGAGTAGATACAGTAGGTTAGACAGAGGTTGCTGACGGCCCAGAGTCGCCAGAAGAGTTATGCGGATATGCGGTGATCCGAGCTTGAGTTCCAAGTGGGAGACCTCGTACTCCTAAAAGTGTCTACTTGGAAAGGAGTGATTCGATTCAGAAAGAGGGGCAAGCTGGGGCCCCGGTATATTGGTCCGTTTAGAGTGATTGCGAGGGTGGGCAAGGTAGCATATCATTTGGAGCTACCTGAGGAGTTGAGCCAGATTCATGACACCTTCCACGTGTCACAGCTGAGGAAGTGTATAGCTGATGAGTCGGTAGTGGTGTCGTTGGAAGATATCCAAGTGGACGCAAGTCTAAGTTATGTTGAGAGACCGATCGCGATCTTGTACCGGAAGATCAAGGTTCTGAGGAACAAGGAGGTGCCTCTAGTTCGGGTCCAGTGGCAACATCGGAGAGGGTCCGAGCTGACTTCGGAGCCAGAGTCAGAGATGTGGGAGCAGCATCCGGAGTTGTTTTCGGCATGAGACTTCGAGGGCGAAGTCTGTTGCTAGTGGGGGAGAATTGTAACATACCGAAATTCAGGTAAAGCTATTTAACCCTTCTCTTTTGTCAAGTGGTCAAGATTAGTCCTTGGGTGGAAATTGTAGCAAATGAGTACGTTGGGCGTACTAGAGAGTACGATGCGCGTACTCATACGCTTAACTTGGGCGCGGACTCGCCTAGGTACGCTGGGCGTACCCAGGGTTACGCTGGGCGTAGCGGGCCCAGATGCAAACCCTAATATTTGGCTTGTGCACTATATAAGGAATGCTAAGGCTTTATCCTCAGCCACCATACCAGAGAGTGAAACCCTAAGAGAGCCTTCCTTTCGTCCTTAAGCTTGTGTGTGAGTGTTTTGAGCTAAAAAGTGCCTTGGTGTGTTAGTAAAGAAGAAGGAGATGAGCTTGTGGAGGCTAGGGCTTGAAGTGCAAGTTTGGATCTAAGATCTTCAGAGGAAGGAGCTTCATCTAAAGGTATAAGCTCAAAACTTTCCTCTTTATTTTGGTATGGTGTTGCATGGTCCTTTTCTAGGGTTAAAAGTCCCAAAGGTGGAGGCTTTGTGAGTGCAAAGGACTCCATGGAACTAAATCTGTCCCATTTCAGTGATATTTGTGTTATAGATCCATAAAAATTCCAACTTGGTCATTGTTATGGGGTCATGCTTGAGTTATGAGCTTTTCTAGGGTTGGGAATGGAATGTTATGGGTGTTAGTGACTTGTCCAGCCATGAAATGGCTTAAAGTCACCAACATTATGGATTAAGAGGCTTAGAAATGGTCAGATCTAGAAGTTGGACGTGTGTCTTAACTGTTTAAGACCCTAAGAGCTAAGGAGTCTAAAGTTGGGAGTTACGCGGGGCGTAATCCCAGTACATGCGGCGTAAGGGGTCGCGTTCCCCGTTTCTGTGAGGTCGCCGGGTACGCCCAACGTACAGGTTTGGTACGCGCAGCGTAACCCGGAGAGTTGACTTTTGTTGACTTTTCGGGTTTGGTCAACTTTAGGGTCCTTGAGCCATGAGAGGGGTAAAATGGTCTTTTACCCTTCTGAGAGTACTAAGAGAGGGAATATTCTAGCCTTGAGAGTTGTATTTATTAAGAGTGTTTATTCCATGTGATTAGGCAGAGGCTAGACTAGATTTTTACCGAGTTCGAGATTACCGAGTTACCCGAGGTGAGTCTTCTCACTATACTTTACCAGAGAGCAGTAATTAGTGTTATGTGACAGAGTGTTTTGTATGTTTTTGTATGGTGTGATTTCTATGTGATTTGTGCTATTTATGATTCATAGTTTACAGAGTTAGGACCTGAGGGTCCACAGAGTTAGGACCAGAGGGTCCACAGAGTTAGGACCAGAGGGTCCATAGAGTTATAGGACTGCAGGGTCCTACTGAGACACACTGACCAGAGGGTCATACATATTTATAGCCTTGAGTGGCTAATATGTGTTGTATGTGGTATTTTGGGGAACTCACTAAGCATTTATGCTTAAAGTGTTGTGTTATGTGTTTCAGGTACCAGTGACGATCGCGAGAAGGCGCCGGCATGATCAGTACACACATTAGGAGTTTTTATACATTATGATCTTGGGTTGTGTTTTATGAATTGAGATGTGATACAATGACATTTTTATAATAATTGTGAAGGAAAGTGTGTTTTTAAATTGTGAAAAATTATTTGAAAATTTGGGTGTTACAACTTATATGCATTTTTTTAATAATTTATTGAAAATATGTTTTATGGTAAGTATGGTTGCGTGCAAATGATATTTTGACTTATTTACCTTCTGGGTGCTTTCTTGGGATTATATGTTTGATGGGAACAGGTGGGGTGTTTAATCGTCGTGAACATGATGGATTTGCGTGATCGGTGGGGATGAGAATTGATAATTATACCCATTTCCTTGGATATTAAAAAAATGATTAAAATAGATGGGTTGTGCCAAGGGGAAGGGAAACGAGCATTTGGTTCTTTTTCTGGATAATTAATCGTTCCCCCAAATTGTGTCATCGGGTGATTTTTTTACGGTATGATTTATTGAAAACATATGATAAAACTATGTGCTTTTTTAAGTGACAGAAATATATGTGCAACGCAAACTCACTAGGCCTTAGGATTAACCATTTAGAAACTTTAAATGTACGCACACAGAAACTATTTAGCTAATGGTAATGGAAAGTGTGACAACTCAAAATTTCTATCTTATAACAAACTATGCATTCAATCAAAGTCAAACTTACTTCTGCTAATTTTTAGCTGTTTTGGAGCCAGTTTGGGTGTTTTAATCTTAAATACATCAGAGGTAATTATAGGAGGTATACTCTAGAGTTAAGTGTACAACCCTTAAGTCTTAAAACTCCAAGAGTTTGGAGTTTACGGCCATAAAATGGAGTTTATGGTCGTAAACTCTAACATATAAATATGACACTTAGTCATTTTAGGTCATTTTTACCATTTTCAAGCCTAGAACTCATTCTCTCTCAAGTATCATCCAAGTTCTTCACTAGATCTTCAACTTGGTAAGTGTTTCCTTCCGTGATTAGTTGATATACTTCAATATCTAGTGTTTTTACATGATTTCATCCATGAAATCTCTTCATTTGATAGATCTTCAAGTGTTCTCATTTCACCAAGAACACCAAGAACACACACTAGTGTTCTTGAGCCTTAAACACCCTTACAAGATTCTATATTGTAAGTACTCTTGTCTTAGCTTGTTATATACTTGAATCAACTAGTTTACACCTAGAAAACATCAAGAAAACAAGATCAAAAGGGTGTTTACGGCCAAGGAATCTCCTTGGGCTGTAAACACTAATTAAGGGTGCAAATGAACCTTAATCCCTTCCAAAGCCTTGGGATCAAGTCTAGAACACTAAAAACATGAGCTAAGCAACTTAAAATTTGAATTGGTACAAAATACCATGAGTTTATGACCGTAAACTCATGGAGAAATGGTCCTTGGGCCGTAAACCCTAGTTAGTGGTGCAATGGTGCCACCATTCCTTCCTAAGGCTTAGACTTGATCATAGAACACTTCATTATGATTTGTAAGACCTTATAACACAACTTGGTACTTAATACCAGGAGTTTATGGCCGTAAGCTCATGGGGAAATTACCCCTTGGCCGTAAACTCATGTGGTTATTACCATTTGGGCCATAAACTCCAATAAGAGGCCCTACACCCCTTATATGCAACCCTATGTGGTTTAACACTTCATTACAAGTGTTTCCTAGTCCCTAAGGTTGTTCCATTACATAATTAGTTGTTATAAACACTAACTGTAAGCATATATGTTTCATTATATGTTAAACAGGATCCGTGTGTGCTCAATTCTTCACTTGACACTTAGCATCCTTTACCGATCTTACATTCGCATCACTCACTACATGTGAGTTCATACCCCTTAAATTATCTTTTAAATGATTTTAAATGCTTTTATGGGGGGAATACAAGTAGAAAACATGCTAGTAATATAATCAATCACACGTGATTTATAATTGTGTTTCAAACAAGGATTTCATATATACTTCAAACTGTGTTTCAAAACAAACTACTTTTAAATTGTTTTATAAACTGACATCAAGTCATTATTTATTTATTGTTAAAAACTCTTTAATGGTATTACAAAACCTCTTTTAACTTATATATACTGTCAAAAACATGTCTATATATGTATAGTTATATACATAATGTTTAAAGGACATAGGACTGCTAGCTTGCTTTATTCCCTTTTCCTTGTTTGGATGTGGACTTAGGGTATCGGCCAGTTGTCTGAAGGTCGTCTAAATATTAGATATATATTATGTATACATATGTTGACACAAAAGTTCTATTCAATCAGTTCAGTATCTTTGGGTAGCAAAGGTGTACATTCATCTATTCATATTCATAACTTACTCATAAACTATAATAGGTATAGTTTAGGAGAATACTATCATATACAAGTACTATAACAGAGAATACTATACTAGAGAATACTAGACAGAGAATACTATAACAGAGAATACTATACAAAGGATACTATACATAGAATACTATTACTATAACAAGTATACTATAACAAGATTCAGAGATAACATAATGTGAGATACTACTTCATGACACATCGACCATTTCGTTATGTCACGTTTTGTAACCATAATCTCCTGGAGGGAGAACATGAGTTTGCATATCGATCTATACTGGATTGATTATACTACACCTTTGATGTTCGCTACAATGGGATTTGCAAGTCCACGGGTGCTGAATGTCATTTCTTCCGACGTCTTTCATCGTCGTGTTATAGTCAGATTAGTATGGTAATAATCATATCACGTTTTGCCTTAATTAAACCATTGGTTTTAAGGTAGTTATTACTTCAGTGATTAATACAAATAATATTGCAGTACACATATACATTTTTCCACTATATTCAAATTGTGATCTTCTCAAATAAAGGGTAATATAAAACTATATTTTGGTAATGATAGTCATACTTGGGAAAAGCATTCACTTTTACAAAGGAACAAACATACAAAACAGTCCGGTCTTGGTATAAGACTACTTTTTATACTAGTAGAAAATATAGGATTTTCTAGGAGTTTCAAACATATACAAACATTTACATTGATCAATTACAAACATTTTCATCAAACTTATACGAACATTGACACTAAATACTTATGAACTCACCAGCTTAAATGTTGATCTACACTTTCAAAATAACTTGTATTCTCAGGTCACCAGTAGACAGGTACCGATGATCAGGTTTTGAGAAGACGGAGCATCTTCAAGACTCGCCTTTTATTTTGATTATTCATTTTTGGTGTCTTATTACTATTAAAGAACACACTTGTATGAAATTATACTATTAATGCAATGGACGATGTTGTTGCTTATTTACTACTTTGCATTGTTATGATAATGTACTTGACATCCTCCGCCCCAGAACGTTTCCGCCATTCTTGGTTTTGGGGTGTGACAGATTGGTATCAGAGCATTGTTTATAGTGAATCGAGTATATCAACCCATAAAAGTTATACAAACTACAAACACAATGGATGAAAATACTCTGGCCAAGAGTTTATACTTTTAAGTACTAAAATACTTAACTAAAAGTATACATAATTACATACCTACATACTTACTATAGAACAGTGTCAAACTAGAACATAACAAAAGTATTACGATTGTTGAACATCACAAGTGAGCTCAGGGATGTATGGTCAGTTTTGGGAGTGACATAGCCTGATCAACTATGTTGGTCCGAAAAGTGATTAGCATATGCCGAGAATGGTTGTGATGTATCAACAAGTCTAAAAACTTACCAACACTACTACAATGAGAACATTAGAACATAACATAAACTTAAAATACTATAGGAGTATTTTGTGTTACTATAATTAATTATTTGAGAACTAAACAGGTCTTTATTAGTATGTTAATGGTTGCTAAGTGGATACACTGCGGTTATATGTAACTATGGTGGCATAGACTTAGAATCTGTGATCTTTGCTTTACTTCCTGTTCCTTGTTTGGTTGTGGACTTAGGGTTAGGGTCACTTATTCGAAGGTCTATCCTGTTTTGGTTACACATGACTAGTATGCACTACGCAAATGTTGGATTAACTAATAAGGATCATCTTATAATTATCTTAGTTAGTACGTCTATTAACTAGTTCTTTTACCCTTACTTCTCGCGTAGATATCATGGTTGGATTCCATATCCCCGGAGACCCGTACTTCCCAAATCAGGGCAATGTCGGATGGCTAGATGAAGAGCCAGAAGATGACCATCCAATCCCTTTGGATGATCACCTCGCAGAAGGCTTTTCGGATGGTTCTGACTCCGAACCAAAAGTCAACAACCTACCTCAAGTATTTCAAAACCCAAATCTCAACCCCCGACCTGCATTTCAAGGTCCCACGCCCTTGTGGGCGACAAACTTGAATCGTTGGAGTAATGAGCAGGGTCAACCATTACCCTTCAATGGAGACCGAAGCTTTTACAATCTCAACGAAAGAGGCTCTGCTGACCGAGTCCTGCCCATTATGGTCCGCAGGATTGCTCGGAATATTGAGCAAGGTAGAGCAACTATCAACCGAGTCATGGAAATTGAGGCTAACTCTGGTATTAACACAGTCCGCATTCGCCAACTCGAAGAAGCCATGGAAAGGACTAGAAGAACCAATGAGGCTCTGCAGCAATAGCTAGCTGCATCCCGCACTGAGGTTATAGAACTTCGAGTGCGTCAAAGAGCTCATGCGCGACACCTTCAAGACGTAGTACGTCAACTGGAAGATATGAGGGTTCACCCGAGGAATACCCGTCGCCAGTAGAAGATGTCTGACTTGTCTTTTCTTTTGGTTTAAGGAATAGCCTTTCTTATCGGTGCTCTCTGAAGCACTTTTCTGTAAAATATTCCTGTCGTTCAAATACTTTAACTAGACTTCTAAGCTGTCAAAGTTTTGCTACTTCTGATATGATGTAAGACCTACTATTAGGTCAATACTTTTCCCAAAAGTTATTACATCCTTAATATCAATGATATTGGCAGTCAGCTAATCTTTTATAGAAATCTTTGTTCAAATACGTTCATTCTTGTGATTCTAGAACTCTATGGAACTCATACTCTCATCTAGTTGTTGAACTATGGCGATTTAGTTCATGGGACTCATTCATTAACTTCACTATTCAATTCTTATCATTGTACTCATCTTTTAAACTTATAGTTGAAAGATGCATCCTCGAAAGTCAACAAGGAGTAATCCTCCGATTACTCCAACTCAAACACCACCTCCTTCACAATTTGATACAACAACTCTCAATGTTGCGGTAGCTATGGCTGTTGCTACAGCCATGGCACAATATCACAACAACCAGGGAACTAGTGGAGGTGGAACAATCGTTCATTCCACACAAGGTGACGTCGTCGTACGCTCACGAGAGTGAACTTATAAAGACTTCACCAAATTTAACCCCGAACCTTCAATGGGATCGGTGGAGTCATTGCGCTGTCGTAATGGTTCGAAAAGACGGCATCGATCTTTGAGATATGTTCCTGCACTGAAGGAAGCAAGGTAAAATTTGTTGCACGCACCTTCAGTGATAGAGCCCTGACGTGGTGGAATAGCCGTGTCAAGTCACTAACTTTAGTAGTGGCAAATGCTATGGGCTGGGAAGCTCTTAAAGGGCTGATGACTGAAAAATATTGTCCAAGGGGCGAGGTTTAGAAGATGGAACAAGAACTATGGAGTCTGACCATGAAAGGCTCCAACATAGTGGCTTACACTGTTAGATTCAGCGATCTGGTGGCGCTATGTCCCAATATGGTTCCCACTGAGGGGAAGAAGATTGAGAGGTACATTTGGGGGCTAGTGCCTCCATTTCATGGGAATGTCTTAGCTTCAAACTCCACAACTTTCGATGGTTCCAAGTGATTGGAACAGCGACTCGTTGATCACGGAGTCTCTACCCCGACCACGACAAAAACCCTGGCTATCCCAGAACCCTCCAAATCCGGTAACAACAAGCGAAAATTATTGGATAACAAGAAAGGCAAATCAGCGTAGAACTCTGCCAAGAAGCAGCAAGTTGTGGCTATTCATGCCGCGATTGTACCTACTACTATGGCGCCAAGGAAGTCGTATACTAGAAATTTGCCCAAGTGCAACAGATGCACATTCCATCATAATGGTGCCTGCCGGGAAATGCAGTGCGCTAACTACAACAGGAAAGGGAACACTGTCACACCCCCAAACCAGAATGGCGGAAACATTCGGGGGTGGGTGACTTCACGTAGTACAATAACACTTAAATATCGTAAAGAAAGTAACACAACCATCATATATATAATGAAAACGTACATTGTTGCGTAATACATGTTTCCAAAAGAATATTACAAATATGATGATTTAAAATGTTTTAATAAATAGACGCCTTAGCGTTCCTTCTTCAAAAGTTGGTGGTTACCTGTATTACTGATTCCCTGAGAAATACAAGTAGTTTCGAAAAAGTGTCAACAATAAAGTTGGTGAGTTCATAAGTGTTTTTGTACTGAAAAAGTATGTCTTTTTAGAAGAAAACAGATAAATGTGATTTCCATAAAATCCAATATTTTCCACATATAGTTTGAGAAAGTCCCAAAAGTTTGAGGGTGTTAGTATCTTTCGTACCTAAATGATGAAGGTGAATTTATACTCAAAATAATGTAAATACTGAATACATTCATGAGTCTCGTAAATCAAACTTATTTTTATACTTCCGTGTGAGTCTTATAACCATGCTATTGACACAGACTGCCTGTAACAACGTTCTTCAGGTGTTGTAGTGTTATGACATTTTTCACCCCAGACCTACCGGTCTAACTGTAACTAACAGTTTAGGTGCGGGATTGTCAATCCCGTATAGATCTATACACAAGTATCACACTCTCCCTCCAAGAGATTATGGTTTATAATACAGGACTTGAAATGCATACTTGAGAGTACGTTGAAGTTGAATATCTCACAACACTTAGTATAAATAGATTTACGAAAAGAAAGTCTTTATTTTACTTTAGATGAAAGTATTTCGTTTTTCAAGATATTTACGTAAGAATGTATGAATAACTCGCAAACTATACCCGTTATAGTTTTTCCGAAAGTGTGTTCCATTTAGTGATAATAACTTGATGAAAATACTAACTTTTCATGCAAAGTAATATGTTGATATCGAGTAACAATAATATAGAAGTTGTATTTAAATCTATATAAAGCGATACGTTTTCTTGTATTGCACTTGTATTCCCCCCCCCCCCCCTAAAACATGAAAAGACGTGAAAAGTAGGGGTATGAACTCACCTGGAAAATGCGGTGATTTGAAGAAAACAAGATTTTCTCAGGCCGCACCGCGACCGGAAAGTGGTGAGATTTTCGGGAATCTTGGGGCTTCGGACCTTCGTCGTGGTTGAGGTATGAAACCAGGAAGTCGGGATATTGTCGGCACGCAAAACGAGGTGAAAATATGAGAGAAATGGAGAAAATGAGCAAGGATGGCCGGCACCCGTCGCATCCTATTTATAGGGGTGTGAGAGGATTCGTACGCTGGGCGTACTTCGGACATACGCGGGGCGTACCTCCTACACTGGGCGTACTCCGAGGTTACGTTGGGCGTTCGCTTGCATCACTGCTGACCGCATCCTCGAACAAAGCGTTTGGTCGACGTGGACGATCTGGGGCCTAGCATCCGAGTACGTTGAGCGTACTCATTCGGATAAGCCTCGAAGTGTGTGCCAAAAACTTCAAAAATGCATAACTTTCGCCTACGAGCTCCGTTTTCGACGTTATTTATATCCACGCGAAGGTGAGAAAATAATCTACAACTTTTATTTAGACTTAGTTGGCTATTTTTGAATTTATTTTTAATTATATTTTATTTAATAGGCCGATACACGATAATTCCGTTAAAAATCCATAACTTCTTCATCCGACGTCCGTTTTCGTCTATCTTTTTACCGTTGCACTACTATTGTTGAGATCTTAAATTCTCATTTAGGTTGTTTCGGCTAAAAATCGCTCGATCTCTATTTCGAGTTTTTAGCTGTCTACTGTTGTTCCGAAACTTAGAAAAATCACAACTTCCTCATACGAAGTCAGAGTTGTGCGTTCTTTTTATGTATGTTCATGGTTTGACGTTATCTACGACTTTTGTTTAGATACCTAAGGTTAAAAAGTATTTTATTGGAGTTTCACTTTTTACGGTTAGCAGTGTTTTACCGGGTGTGTCGTGGATTTTCGATTGGTCATAACTCCTTCGTTATAACTTCGATTTGAGTGTTATTTATCTTTTTGCAAACCTTGGGACGATATTTAACACTTTATGTATCCAAAATAAGATTTTAGAACACTTTATTTTTTACGCTAATTTAATTGCTTCCAAATAGTTCATTATACTAGACTCTTTGAAGGTTACATTGGATTGAAAAATATCGGGTTGTCACCTCATCCCCCCGTTAGAGGGAATTTCGTCCCAAAATTTAATCTAAGATAGAGTTCTATGAAAAAGATGCGGGTACTTTTGTTTCATCTGATCCTCGCGTTCCCAGGTGTATTAAGGTCCTCACTTGGCGTTCCAGCAGACCTTCACAATGGGTATGCGACTTTGTTTAGTTCTTTTAATTTCCCAATCCATGATCTCTACCGGATCTTCCACGAATTGGAGACTCTCGTTGATCTCAATTTCGTCTAGAGGGATAACGAGGGTCTCATCGGATAGGCACTTCTTCAGGTTCGATACGTGAAGGTAGGGTGCATGTTATTGAGTTCCTGCGGTAATCGAAGTTTGTAAGCCACCGGAACGATCTGATCAAGGATCTCGAATGGTCCGATATACCTTGGGCTTAGTTTCCCACGCTTTCCGAAATGTATTAATCCCTTCTAGGGTGAGACCTTTAGTAGGACACGGTCTCCAACCTGGAATTCCAAGGGTTTCCTTCTTTTATCCGCATAACTCTTTTGTCTGTCTCTAGAAGCCTTCAATCGTTCTCAGATTTGAACTATCTTCTCTGTAGTTTCCCTTATGATTTCCGATCCGGTGAGGGTGCTGTCGGTTACTTGTCCTCTTGTTAGTTGTGTGTCACCCACTTCAGCCCAGCACAGAGGTGATCTGCACTTGCGGCCGTAGAGGGCTTCGAATAGGGAAACCTTGATGCTAGTGTGATAGCTATTGTTGTATGAGAATTTGACCAATGGTAAATGGGTGTCCCATGCCTTACCGAAATCGATCACACAAGCTCTTAGCATATCTTCTAAGGTTTGTATGGTTCTTTCACTCTGACCGTTGGTCTGTGGGTGGTAAGCGGTACTCATGTCTAACCTTGTCCCCAGAGATTTCTGTGGTGACTACCAGAACCTCGAGGTGAATCTACTATCTCGGTATGAGATAATGGATATTGGTACACCATGTAGTCGTACAATCTCTCTGATGTATGTTCTATTTAGCTTTTCCAGTTTATCCATTTCTTTGATTGGTAGGAAGTGCGCAGATTTGGTTAACCTGTCAACGATCACCCAAATGGTGTCGAGTCCGTTCGTCGTCTTGGGTAACTTGGTTGTGAAGTCCACGGTTATCCGCTCCCACTTTCACTCAGGTATTTCCGGTTGTTGCAACAATCCCGAAGGCTTTTGGTATTCCACCTTGACCTTGGCGCAAGTCAGACATTTGCCTACGAAGGTAGCAATTTCGGCTTTCATGTTCGGCCACCAATACAGTTTCTTGAGGTCCAAATACAACTTATCTGAACCGGGATGTATGGAGTATTGTGTCTTATGGGCTTCATCCATGACAATATTTCTGAATCCACCAAACTTCGGCGTCCATATCCGATTCATGAAGTAACGAACTCCGTCATCCTTGACTTCAAGATTCTTATCCATTCCTCTTAAGGCTTCCCCTACCACATTTTCGGATTTTAAGGCTTCTATTTGGGATTCCTTGATTTGCGTGGGCAGGTGTGAATGGATAGTCATGGTTAAGGATTTCACTCGGCGGCCCGAGTATTCCTTTCGGCTGAGGGCATCAGCTACTACATTTGCCTTCCCGAGATGATAATGAATTCTGCATTCGTAATCGTTTAGTAGTTCTACCCACCGTCTTTGTCGCATGTTGAGTTCTTTCTGGTTGAGGATATGCTAGAGGCTTTTATGATCGGTGAAGATTGTACATTTCGTGCCGTAGAGATAGTGTCTCCAAATCTTTAGAGCAAAAACGACTGCTCCTAGTTCGAGGTCGTGCGTCGTGTAGTTTACTTCGTGCGTCTTCAGTTGTCTTGAGGCATAGGCGATAACATTCCCTCACTGCATTAGAACACATCCAAGTCCTTGGTTTGACGCATCACGGTAGACCACAAAGTCTTCTGTTCCTTCTAGTAAGGTTAATATAGGCGCACTGCATAGGGCTCGCTTTAGTGTTTGAAACGCGATGTCTTGTTTTTCTCCCCAGTCGAAGGTTACACTCTTCTGAGCTAGGGTGGTAAGTGGCTTAGCAATTCTTGAGAAGTTTTTTATGAACCTTCGGTAATACCCGGTGAGTCCCAAGAATTGTCAGATTTCCGTTGGGGTCCTTGGAGTCGTCCAATTCTCTATTGCTTTGATCTTGGAAGGATCCACGTGTATCCCCTCTTTGCTTACTACGTGACCTAGCAAATCCACTTCCCGAATCCAGAATTCGCACTTTGAAAATTTTGTGTATAGCTTCTCTGCCCTCAATGTTCCCAAAACTTGGCGGAGGTGTTGGTTGTGTTCTTCCTTGCTTCTCGAATAGATGAGTATATCATCTATGAACACGATCACAAATTTATCCAGGAAGGGACGACATACTCAGTTCATCAAGTCCATGAACACCGCTGGTGCATTTGTCAATCAAAAGGGCATTACTACAAACTCGTAGTGACCAAAATGAGTTCGGAATGCCGTTTTGGGGATGTCTCCTTCCAGGACTCGCAGTTGGTGATAACCAGATCTTAGATCGATCTTTGAGAAGTAGCTCGCTCCTTGTAGTTGGTCGAACAGATCGTCTATGTGTGGTAAGGGATATCGGTTCTTGATCGTGAGTTTGTTCAGCTCCCGGTAATCGACACACATACGAAAAGATCCATCCTTCTTCTTTACGAACAGCATCGGTGCTCCCCATGGTGAGAAGCTCAATCTGATGAAGCCTTTGCTCAGCAGTTCGTTTAGTTGACTGGACAGTTCCTGCATCTCGACTGGGGCTAGACGGTATGGCGATTTTTCTATTAGGGTAGCTCCGGGAATCAAGTCGATCCTGAACTCGATTAGGCACTCCGGTGGGACTCCTGGAAGATCTTCTGGGAAGACGTCTGGGAAATTGCAGACTTCCGGGATGTCTTTAATGTCTTTTGATTCTCGTTTCTTGTCTACCACGTAGGCTAGAAAGGCATGATATTCCTTGCGAAGATACTTTTGGGCTTTGACGCAGGAGATGATTTGTAAATTTGTATTGGGTTTGTTACCATAAATGACAAGAGTTTTGCCGCTTGGCAGATTGAGGCGAACGGCCCTTTCATGACAAAGTATATCGGCATGGTGAAGGCTTAACCAATCCATACCGATGATGACATCAAAACTTCTTATATTAATTGGCATAAGATCGATTTGAAACAAGTGCTCATTTAAACTGAATGTACACCCTATGTACATATCGTTTGCGCTTTCCGTTTTACCGTTTGCCATTTTCTACAGTGAATATTTTATTGAGTGCTTGGGGTTTTTGATTAAGTAAGTGTTTGAATTTATGACTCATGAAACTCCTCTCCGCACCGCAGTCAAAGAGTATGCATGCATAAATGTCGTTGAGGAGAAACGTACCCGTAACCACTGTGGGGTCAGCTATTGTTTCGTTCTGCCCTATTTCCAACACTCTACCTACTCCACCAGTATTCTTCGCCTTAGGGCAATCCCTCTTGAAGTGCCCAGTTTCCCCACACCCATAACATGCCTGGCTTACTCCAGTACCAGGAACTTGGGTGATTGGTCGCGCCGGTGCCTTACAGAAATGGGTAGTGTGCCCTTTCCTGTCGCAGTTTTTACAGTGCATTTCTCGGCAATTACCGTGGTGATGGTAATTGCATTTGTTGCACTTTGGCAGTTTCCCAGTATATTGCTTCGTTGGCTCAAGGGTAGCGGGAGTTGTAGTGGGGGCAGTAGCGGCATGGACCGCCACCATTTGTTTCTTTGAAGGTTCTTGCGAAGTTTAACCTTTTCTCTTGTTTCAGAACTTCTTGCTGTTGTTGTTCGCATTGTTGTCGTTTTTGTTGCTTCCTTTGGTTGGTTCGGCGACGACGGTTGTGACACTTTGACAGACCCCATGATCAACGAGAGATTGCGCCAGTTTCTTGGCGCTGTCGAACGTTGTGGGTTTGGAGGCCAGCACACTTCCTCGAAGTTGGGGTGATAGTCCCCAGATATACCTTTCCACCTTTTGGCTTTCCAGAATCATCATTCCTGGGAAAAGTATTATCAAATCACTGAATCTATTTGTATAGACTGCGATGTCTGAGCCTACCATCGTAAGGCCCCACAGCTCCTGTTCGAGCTTCTGAATCTCGCCTCTTGGGCAGTACTCTCATAGAAGCATTCGTTTCAGGTTTTCCCAACCCATGGAGTTTGCCACTACCAGGGTTAGTGTCTTGACGTGGCCGTTCCACCACATTAGGGCTCGTTCGGAGAAAGTACAGGCGGCAAATTTTACTTTGCTTTCTTCGGGGCACACGCATATTTCGAACACAGCTTCCGTTTTCTCTATCCATTGGGATAGATCCATCACTCCCCCAGTCCCATTAAAGGGAATGGGTTTTCCATTGGTGAAGTCTTTGTAAGTACATTCCCCGGAACGGCCTTGGCTTTGGTCATTTGTAAAGTTGTTTATTCCTCCTCCTGACCCGTTGTTACTCATTTGTACCATCGATGCGGTTACAGCGGCTATTACAGTAGCTTGGAACATAGTTGCATCCATAGTTGGAGGGGGTGGTGGAGGTGGTGCTGGCACTTCGTTTGTATTGAAACGTCGGCGATTCCTTCTTGGTGGCATGATTCTGCCACAAGTTAAGAGACGAATACTTGATAAGTCAGTTGAAATGGTTAAGGGAGGTTCATACATTTTAGTTCTGAACATTTCTGGTTTTGTATGTTAACAAAAAAATTTCAAAAGAAAACAAGCGTATGAATAATGGGACACTCAAGGAAGTAATAAATGCATGTCAATTTCATTGATATTAGTATATGATACAACGATCAGGAAAATTTGACCTTTAATAGGTCTAGGTTACATCAATGAAAGTGGGAAAATTTGACAGCATTCCGACCTCCGAATTGTGTACCCACAATCCGTCGGGTTTACATTTATACAAGAAAAGATAACACCAACATTTAGCCAATAGTTATAATATAGCGTCAGAAGTACGCGTTCTATTCCGAGCGGGTAGGGCGCTGCGGACCAGGGTAGGTAGTTGTGGAAGTCTTAGCTCGGGCTACTTGACGTTCAGCCTCGATGATACGCCTTTCCATTGTGGCTTGTTGCTCACGAAATGTCCTTACTTCGGCTCTAGTAGCAGTAATGTCTTTCTGAAGGGAAAAGGTGTGCTCCATTGTCTGATCGTGTTCTTCATCCAGATGACAAAGACGTACCGCAGTGACAGCAGTGGTGGCCCCAATGTCCAAGAGTTGGTTGGCATTTGCTTTTGCTTGATTGCCTTGGTTGGTAATGCAACGAATCATGACAGGGAGTGCCCTGTCAGCCGAACCCCCGTTGCGGAGGTTGTAGAAGCTTCGTTCCATGCCGTAGCGTGGGCGTTGCCCTTGTTCCCTGCTCCATTGCTTCAGATCCATAGCCCAGCAGGGCGTCGGGCCCTAAAAGTCTGGTCGGGGAATAGTGGCTCCTTGGGGAGGGTTGAAGACCTCAAGCTCCGAGTCTGTGCTCCCACCATCCCCTTCCTCTTCTAATCCTTCGTCTGGGTCTTCCTCAGGATCCTCTTCGGATTCCTCTTCTGGTTCATCCTCGGGAATTTCCTCTTCGGAATCCTCTTCTGGGTCGTCCTCAATCCAGCCTCCATTTCCTTGGTTGGGATAGTAGGGGTCTCCAGGAATGTGAAATCCTGCCATTTTGTCTGGTCGAGAAGTAGAGGTAAGAAAACTTGGGAGAAAAGTAAATTTTTATATGAAAATATTTATTTGACGATTTCCTAACTTTTAACTAAATATTGAGGTTTGCACGATTTTTGTACCTCTTATGGTTCTATATAATACTCCTATAGCATTACAAATTTGTAGGTTTGATTCTAGTAATTTCTTTGGTAAGTTTTTGACTTGTTACTCACTACGACCATTCTTCGACATACGTTGGTCAAGCCCAGGATAAATATAGTTGATCAGGCTATATTTATTCTTGATTTAATTACATATCCCGAGGCTTATTCGTAGTGTTGCAACTTGCCTTAATACTTATTATAAAATTTTGCTATGATACGAGACCGATGCATGCATGTACTTATACTTTTAAATAGAAAGAAAGACAAAAATGATATATCACTTTAAGTTATTAAAAGTATTGTTTATGAAAACGTTTTGTCAGAGGGATTTGGTCCCTTTGCATTTATACTTTGTATATCTTATGTGGTTCGATATACTTAGTTCACTATAAACAATGCTTTGATACCTTTCTGTCACACCCCCAAACCAGAATGGCGGAAACATTCGGGGGTGGGTGACTTCACGTAGTACAATAACAATTAAATATCGTAAAGAAAGTAACACAACCATCATATATATAACGAAAACGTACATTGTTTCGTAATACATGTTTCCAAAAGAATATTACAAATATGATGATTTAAAATGTTTTAATAAATAGACGCCTTAGCGTTCCTTCTTCAAAAGTTGGTGGTTACCTGTATTACTGATTCCCTGAGAAATACAAGTAGTTTCGAAAAAGTGTCAACAATAAAGTTGGTGAGTTCATAAGTGTTTTTGTACTGAAAAAGTATGTCTTTTTAGAAGAAAACAGATAAATGTGATTTCCATAAAATCCAATATTTTCCACATATAGTTTGAAAAAGTCCCAAAAGTTTGAGGGCGTTAGTATCTTTCGTACCTAAATGATGAAGGTGAATTTATACTCAAAATAATGTAAATACTGAATGCATTCATGAGTCTCGTAAATCAAACTTATTTTTATACTTCCGTGTGAGTCTTATAACCATGCTATTGACACAGATTGCCTGTAACAACGTTATTCAGGTGTTGTAGTGTTATGACATTTTTCACCCCAGACCTACCGGTCTAACTGTAACTAACAGTTTAGGTGCGGGATTGTCAATCCTGTATAGATCTATACACAAGTATCACGCTCTCCCTCCAAGAGATTATGGTTTATAATACAGGACTTGAAATGCATACTTGAGAGTACGTTGAAGTTGAATATCTCACAACACTTAGTATAAATAGATTTACGAAAAGAAAGTCTTTATTTTACTTTAGATGAAAGTATTTCGTTTTTCAAGATATTTACGTAAGAATGTATGAATAACTCGCAAACTATACCCGTTATAGTTTTTCCGAAAGTGTGTTCCATTTAGTGATAATAACTTGATGAAAATACTAACTTTTCATGCAAAGTAATATGTTGATATCGAGTAACAATAATATAGAAGTTGTATTTAAATCTATATAAAGCGATACGTTTTCTTGTATTGCACTTGTATTCCCCCCCCCCCCCCTAAAACATGAAAAGTAGGGGTATGAAGTCACCAGGAAAATGCAGTGATTTGAAGAAAACAAGATTTTCTCGGGCCGCACCGCTACCGGAAAGTGGTGAGATTTTCGGGAATCTCGGGGCTTCGGACCTTCGTCGGGGTTGAGGTATGAAACCAGGAAGTCGGGATATTGTCGGCATGCAGAACGAGGTGATAATATGAGAGAAATGGAGAAAATGAGCAAGGATGGCCGGCACCCGTCGCATCCTATTTATAGGGGTGTGAGAGGATTCGTACGTTGGGCGTACTTCGAACATAAGCGGGGCGTACCTCCTACGCTGGGCGTACTCCGAGGTTACACGGGGCGTTCTCTTGCATCACTGCTGACCGCATCCTCAGACGAAGCATTTGTTCGACGTGGACGATCTGGGGCCTAGCATCCAAGTATGCTGGGCGTACTCCGAAGTACGTTGGGCGTACTCATTCGGATAAGCCTCGAAGTGTGTGCCAAAAACTTCAAAAATGCATAACTTTCGCCTACGAGCTCCGTTTTCGATGTTCTTTATATCCACGCGAAGGTGAGAAAATAATCTACAACTTTCATTTAGACTTCATTGGCAATTTTTTACTTTATTTTTAATTATATTTTATTTAATAGGCTGGTACACGATAATTCCGTTAAAAATCCATAACTTCTTCATCCGACGTCAGTTTTCGTCTATCTTTTTACCCTTGCACTACTATTGTTGAGATCTTAGATTCTCATTTAGGTTGTTTCGGCTAAAAATCGCTCGATCTCTATTTCGAGTTTTTAGCTATCTATCGTTGTTCCGAAACTTAGAAAAATCATAACTTCCTCATACGAAGTCAGATTTGGGCGTTCTTTTTATGTATGTTCTTGGTTTGACGTTATCTACGACTTTTGTTTAGATACCTAAGGTTAAAAAATATTTTATTGGAGTTTCACTTTTTATAGTTAGCAGTGTTTTACCGGGTGTGTCGCGAATTTTCGATTGGTCATAACTCCTTCGTTATAACTAGGATTTGAGTGTTATTTATCTTTTTGCAAACCTTGGGACGATATTTAACACTTTATGTATCCCAAATAAGATTTTATAACACTTCATTTTTTATGCTAATTTTATTGCTTCCAAATAGTTCATTATACTAGACTCTTTGAAGGTTACATTGGATTGAAAAATATCGGGTTGTCACACACACTGCCCGATTCTGCAAGGATCCGGCAAGGCTAATTAACCAAGTCCCCGGCATTGTTGTGGTCCAGGCTTGCTATGGTTGTCGCGAGGTTGGTCATTTCAAGAGAGACTGCCCGAAGGCAGGGAATGCTGGCAAAGTGGGAAGAATTTTGGCGATAGGCCACGAGGAAGCCGTAGCTGATCCTACGATAGTTACTGGTACGTTTCTCCTCAATAACTCATATGCATGTATACTATTTGATAGCAGATTAGAGAGAAGCTTCGTAAGCCAGAAATTTGTCCGCATACTTAAACAAAAACCACGTGCACTAGGGAATCATTCATTGTATAAATGGAAAACGGGATAACGGAAAGTACTAACTGCATATACATAGGTTGTACTCTAACTCGATATGGCCATTCTTTCCAAATAGACCTCATGTCGGTCTCAATTAAAAGTTTCGACGTCATAATCGACATGGATTGGTTAAGTCATCTTCACGCTGACATCATGTGCTTTGAGAAAGTAGTTCGTCTTAACCTCCCTAACAACGAAACTCTAGTTATCTACGGCGACAAATCTAGTACGAACCTTCGCATCATTTCGTGTATCCAAGCTCAGAAGTGCTTACGAAAGGAATATCATGCATTCCTTGCTCACATCGTTGATACAAGTCAAGAAGGGAAGGAAATTCAGAACATTCCAGAAGTACACGACTTTCCCGACATCTTTCCAGAAGAACTACCGGGATTACCACCGCAACGCCAAGTCGAGTTCAGAATTGACTTATTGCCAGGGGCTACTCCAGTAGCCAAATCTCCTTATTGTCTGGCACCAGCAGAGATGCAGGAACTTTCCAGTCAGGTTAACGAACTTCTCAAGAAAGGTTCATTAGGCCAAGCTTCTCACCATGAGGAGCACCGGTCTTGTTCGTCAAGAAGAAAGACGGATCGTTTCGTATGGGCATCGACTATAGGGAACTCAACAAACTTACTGTCAAGAATCGCTATCCTCTACCCCACATTGACGAATTATTTGATCAACTTCAAGGAGCAAACTAATTCTCGAAGATAGATCTACGATCCGGGTATCACCGATTACGAGTGTTAGAGGACGATGTTCCCAAGACAGCCTTCCGAACACGTTATGGACACCACGAGTTTGTAGTGATGCCGTTCGGATTAACCAACGCACCAGCTGTATTCATGGATCTAATGAATAGGATGTGCCGTCCTTACTTGGATCAGTTCGTCATTGTCTTCATTGATAACATACTTATCTACTCTTGAAGTAAGGAGGAGCATAGTCAACTGTTGGGTTTTGAGCATTCTAACACTCCTATGGTGTACATGCAACCCCATAAACCTTGGATCTATGTTTTCTCTATTATACATGCAAATAAGAACTTTCCAAGGCTTTAATCGTAACTAGTATATTATGAAGCTCTTACACTAAAAAGTACTAGTAAGATGACATACCTTTTATTTGTACCTTGATGTCTTCAAGCTTTAAGAGCTTAGCCCCAATAGTGTGGAAGCCTCAAATGGAATCACAAATCACCAAAACACCTTGGAAGACTTTAGAGAATATGGATACTTGGTTCTCTCTAGTGAAATCGGCTAGCCCTTCTTAGTGTACCCAAACTAGTGCCAATTTCACCAACCGAGGACATTTTTATATAGTATGGAGATAGGGTTAAACCCATGACCTTTCATTTCATATGATCCATGGGTTAAACACTCCATGGACTATCCATGAAAGCTTAGCCCGACCTAAATGAACTTGGCCCATTCCATACATATAAGAGTCCATATTTAATTAGTTCATTTTGATCACTTAATTAATTCTAAATTAATTCTTGATCAATACTAATTAAATAATATGATTCCATATTAATATATTAGAACTTATAATATATTAATATAAATCATATATATACTATTCTCAAAAGACAATCCATATAAATTGTGTCGGTGAAGTGCAACCCAAATGGACCATGTCGGGTCAGGTCAAGTACATACCAAATATAGTTATGGACTTAGACATTAATCCAACAGTTTCCCACTTGGATAAGTCTAAAACTATTATTGAGTATGACTTCAAAACCTAACGGGCAATTGTAGCTCTTAAAGCCGCTGTCAAACTCTGATCTTTGTCAACAAACTTGTCCATGAGATAAGGGATCATATATTCCTCCATTCAAGATATCATATGGACTGATACATGGATTATAATCATTCTCTCTGTCCATTTGTTGCTTCCCGATTTTTAATTTATGACGACTGACTAATTGAACGAATCAAATCAGTTATGGCTTGGCCAAGCACTCACATGTGTCATCATTAAATCATCGAGGGGCCCACAGATATCGCTTTTATCCCGAAGGTAAAAGGAATGGATAAACTTCGACTCATATGGCTTGTTCTACTACTTGTTGAATCATACACAAAGGCATGTTTTATAACATCGAGTTACCAATGCGTTTTCGTGCAATCAATGTACTATCAACTCATAGTAACAACTCATATCTCTGGGTTTGAAGAATATAAGATATTATCGTCTCATGATCACTCGTGATAAAATCCATGAAGTGATTCAAATGAGCGCGGGTTGAATCCAATACTTAGAACTTATGAGCACTCATGAGTGTTGTGGCACAACTTTGTCCACCAACTTGGATCTCTACAAGCCAACCCATGACAGTCTTGATTCATATCTACTTCCAACATATGACCGACTGTGGATGGTTTGAATAACTTAGTCATTCCGGAAGAATAATCTAGTTTATTCTGGAAGTCAAAACATGCAAAGTGAAACACAAGAATAAATGAATCAAATATGGTATCAAGCCCTATGAATATAAATAAACACTTTTATTTATCACCATACTGATTACTCATTATTCATTGTTTCGGTTTTATCAACTTTATACTTGAATTAAAAAACACTAGTTGTCCCATGCTCCAAGCATGTACACTATGTTTTTCTTAAACAATAGCTTTGCCATACACCAGGTATGCACTCTATGTTTGTCTATGATCCTTACTTTGTGAACTAGATCGATTGAACATAACTCCAATGATTCTCATTCCGCAGTCCCAATTCCTTACAGCAAATGCAAAAATTCCAAATTCATGCCATTTACCGAAATCTGTTAGATTCTAAACTTATATGCATTGATCCTCTTGTAATGATTATGCACAAATTCACAAAGACTTGGCAACAATCATTACAGATTATTCCAAAGGAGATCAACTCGTTGGAAACATCCTTCTTGCATTAAGTTTCCAAATCTTACAGATTGGTAAACCTTAGATTATCCTCAACAATTGCTTAATCATTTTAGTCATGTCCAATTCTAGACCTTTTCCCTTCTTAATGCCCCAGGTATTTGGAAAATTTTAGAAAGGATGAATATAGCACATGTAATCGATCCTATATCTGAAGCATATGGGATACAACTCATGATGTTTCACATAAAGACTAAACTAGTCTTTTGCTATAATATTTCCATTTCTATTTGCCAAGTTCTCATACTTCAGATTATGAAAAGGGATGCCGTAATCATAATCGAATTTTAGAACGCAAATAATGAACCCATATATAGAATTTCCTTATGTTTGAGCCATTCCAACATGAAATTCATATATATTCTTGACTAAATACGATTAAGACCTCAATCTAAGCTTTTAGATTTGAGATGAAGTATAATTTCCTCTCCCTTAATTATAGCAAAACAACATTTTCCCAATTAAGACCTTTTGTTTTCTATAATTAACATTGCTAACTTGCAATACTTATCACAATTATCATGCTCCCGCTAATATGATGATTATAAGCATAACACTTATGCTCCCACTAGATTTGACATGTACCCAGAAATCAACTGGACTTCTAGAAATCAATACTTTATTGACTTTCTTACCAAAGTTCAGATTTTTGATACTAGATTGCCTTGATAAGACTTTATCAATAACCATACACCTCTCTTAGATAGCTCACAAGTGTGTCTAAACAATTTCAAAACTATGAAAAGCGATGCCATAATCATAGTCTCAATTGTTTAGACTTTTTGCCATTTCCACAATTGCTATCTACTCAAAATCTACTTAGTGAAAGAGTTTCCTTACCATCATTTTCATGAATCGGAGAGAAACCTTATGACACTTAGATTTTATGGTGTAAGTGTTCTTATCCATGTGAATTTGTCAAAACCATAATCACAAGACTAGGTTAGTGATAAATCCTAACTCATATGGATTGAACTTGTGCAATCATAACTTCTTGCCACCTGGCAGCTCAAGGGCCTGCCATTGCTTCCAAGTAGCTATCTAAACAACTGAGAACAGGTAGAACTCAAATGTATAGCCAACTTAACTGGAATGGGCATAGAAATGTCAGCACGATAGGTTATAAACCTCTAGTTGTGTGCTAGCGATAAAATATAGGTTTTATTCTTGATTACTTCTTGAAACCCTTTCAGGATCTTTTAGACTCTCACTGTCCTCTTGACATATAAGATTTCCTTGTCAGATATTCAAGAGATAGTGTGGATTCTAATCAAGACAAACACTTCACACAATTGGCCTTAGTTGGTCTTTGTTTTATCCAAAACATCACAACTTACCAATTTCAAATCTACAAGAGTAGAAAACTTTTACTCTTACATTTGATAAGTGTTTTAAACCTTTTTTAAGACATGTCACTCAAGTTACAATCTTAGAGTATAACTCTAAGAATTGTTGTTGGAACAAAGATGAATCATCTTCTTGATTTAACCACTTCAACAATTCATAACCCCTCTTCTTAACTATCAGAATGCACTTAGAGGATGAATTGTGATAAGGTCTCTAAATCATTAAGATGATCATATAACATGATACTAAAGTACTCTCCCATCTTTTCAGATTTGAGAAACTTTTATCCTTTTGCCTAATTTGATTCTTCTTATTAGCTCTGCCTTACATTGAAACCTTTTTCCAATGTCTCAGAATTACACTTAAGCTTGTAAGTGTAACCATATTTACTGAGTTTTAGTAAATTATAACGAATCATCTTATTGATCTTTTGTGGTGGACTTTGACAAGTGCACAAGAAAGTGTACTTGATCCCTTAGTTCTTCTCTTGAGTCACATATACATGTCAACACGGAACTAGTCTTAATTTTCCAATGCTTGAAAGTTCTCATTCATCATACTATACAACTTGCATGATTCCAAGTTTCTATCCAACTGAAACTTGGGTGATGAGAATCTTTCCTTATTTGATAAATTTAGACACTACCACAAATGAAAGAATCAAATTCATATTTCCAATATTGCTATTAATGGAATCATATAAGCAACATCTTTTTTTCCCAAATGCCATTGTAAGGATATTTTAAAATAAATAAAATAAAAAACTTTTCTTTTATTTTAAAACTTTGCGGAAAAACTAATCCTTACAATGCAAATATACATGAAAACTTGTTGTCATCTATTCCTAAGCAATTTATCATAACTCCTAAGAAGTAGCTCAAGAATCCGATCTTCAAACTATGTGATAGAAATCCATCTACGCGATCAGATTCAACATATTATTTCTTTAAGTTTCTTCACTTTTCTTTGATTAAAACATCAACATGTGACCCAGTCACATTATGTATCAAGAATCTCATAATAGAAACTTAGCAGAGTTAAATAGTGGACTTTACCTGAAGTAGAGTCAAACTAATTGACTTTACCATCCTTAGGTAAGTTTGGCAGCTTCGTAACCAAAGCCCCTTCCTTTGGCAATAGAAACATATGGACCCTTAGGTAATAGTACATGGGACTTTCTCAGACTTAGCCTTTCTCTTTACCATTTGTTCAAACAAGTTAACTATGGCCAATCCCTTTCCATTAGGAAGAGAATGCATTTCTGGATTTCCTGTGTCACTATTGTCCATGTCCATAAAGTTTTTGGGAAGTTGATCTCCTAATCAGATTTGCTTTACTAGTACACTAAATCATTTCTGGTTTAACAGCACCAAGCAAATAGATAAGATCATTAAGGGTCTTGTCATAGTCTATTTCATAGGAGTCCCAAAGGAACTCACTATCTGACTTAGAAAGTGATTGAACCACTAACTTTCTCAAGACTTTGACACCCAGCTCTCCCGGCTTGACAGTATGTGACTTCATCTCCAAGATGTGATCACACATAGACCTTGACTTGCCAATAGGGCTTTAGTGACCTTGAACTTGTGGGTTAGGGAGAATAATTGGAGGAGGTGGAGGAAGTGAAGTTTCAAGATATTTGGGAAGATCATAGATGTCTGAACTAGACATCTTTTGGGAGATATTCAAGATAGTTGATTTAAAGTCCTTAATATAACACCCAATATGAAATATTAAGGCTATGACCCAACAAACTATTTTATAACTTGGAAGAGGGATGTCGTAATCCAAGTTGTAGAATATTTGAAGGTAGCTGAATGATGATTCACCAATTTCCACCATCAAAAACGAAATAATTTATTAGGTTTTAATTGGATTTGAAACTCCTAGATCTTTGAGATTCATTGAACTTTCAATGGCATGTTTCAATCTCGAGTGTGCCCTTCAAGTTTTGTGATTGGGATGCCGAGGATCACAAAACAAGGTGTGAAGTAACCATGCAAATTACTTGGTACCCTTAAGTGTTTACCCCTCAATCGATGTGCCGGTTAACCACACACGCTCCATCGATACTATGATAAACATTAAGTTACCCTTTGCCTACCTTGTTAAATACGAGTTAGTGTGCCGGTTAACCACACATGCTCCACTAACCAACTTAAACAAAGTGCAAAGTGTAATTTCAAGGATTAGCACCTTATTCACATTTTCCTAAGTAACTAAGATTGGGTATTTATAAAAGGTTTAGTTACTTAGTATTTATCATTAATACTTTTAATGAAGGGAGAATTATAGGGCTTGTCCTACTCGTTCGGCTAACGACCCTCCACCGGTCAAGGAAGCGGTGGGTGAGAGTGGACACCCATTAAACTGCCATTTTATAGGCAGTAACCTTATACCCCCCTTATAGATTGGCTTCGTGAACGAGGCCTACTAACGGTAAGACTGACTTTACTCTTATACATATATATAAATATTATTAACTTATAATATTATAAAGTATAAGGGTTGAATTTTAACTTTTAAAATTCTAAGGGCTAACTTGGAATTAAAGTATTCATAAGAGAAAACTTTTCAAATTCCAAAACTTGAGGGCAAGTTTTGAAACTATTCAAAACTAATTAATTCCATAACTTATGTGTTTAAAGTAGTTTTAATTAAAAAACTCTTCAAGTTCCATAACTTGAGGACAAGTTATGGAAGACTTTAAACTAATAAAAGAATTAACTTTTCTTTATTTTATAACTTATGAAATTAATTAAGGTTACACCATTTATTACTTAATGAAGTGACTTTTGAACTTCCATAACATGAGGACAAGATATGGAGTCATAAAACCATTCAATGATACAAGACTCTTTATTTTTGTAACCATTGCCAACTTTTATGAGATTTATGAAACTTAAATGTGACCTTTCACGTAACTTGAGGACAAGTTATACAAACACATTTTAGAATCATCTCTTAGATTAAAATGGATTGAAAAACACATGATCAATTAACTTTTCTATTAATCTAAGCAGCTCATAAGAACAAGATAATTCAAATCAAACTTTTCCATGTAATTAGCCTAATCACTAAACTAATACAAAACATTATTCTATTGACAATTATATTTGAAATTGGATTAGCATGAACATTACCACATCGAAAACAAGTTTATAAGTCCAAAAACATCTTAGGGTAATGTTCCTTGTCCAATTCCAGCCAAAAAAAATCGAAAATATGCTGTCTGGGGCTCCTACTCGTCGAGTGCATAAACCTACTCGGCGAGTTCATCAGTGGACTCGGCGAGTACAGTGCCCAGAAAGCCAGAAAATCAATTTTTTCAGCATTTTTCAGCAATTTGCATCAAGTATAATTGAAAGCAAGCCTAGTCTCTGATACCACTATTGGGTTTTGAGCATTCTAACACTCCTATGGTGTACATGCAACCCTATAAACCTTGGATCTATGTTTTCTCTATTATACATGCAAATAAGAACTTTCCAAGGCTTTAATCCTAACTAGTATCTTATGAAGCTCTTATACTACAAAGTACTAGTAAGATGACATACCTTTTATTTGTAGCTTGATGTCTTCAAGCTTTAAGAGCTTAGCCCCAATAGTGTGGAAGCCTCAAATGGAATCACAAATCACCAAAACACCTTGGAAGACTTTAGAGAATATGGATACTTGGTTCTCTCTAGTGAAATCGGCTAGCCCTTCTTAGTGTACCCACACTAGTGCAAATTTCACCAACCAAGGACATCTTTATATAGTATGGAGACTAGGGTTAAACCCATGAACTTTCATTTCATATGATCCATGGGTTAAACACTCCATGGACTATCCATGAAAGCTTAGCCCAACCTAAATGAACTTGGCCCATTCCATATATATAAGAGTCCATATTTAATTAGTTTATTTTGATCACTTAATTATTTCTAAATTAAGTCTTGATCAATACTAATTAAATAATATGATTCCATATTAATATATTATAACTTATAATATATTAATATAAATCATAAATATACTATTCTCAAAAGACTATCCATATAAATTGTGTCGGTGAAGTGCAACCCAAATGGACCATGCTGGGTCGAGTCAAGTACATAGAAAATATAGTTATGGACTTAGATATTAATCCAACATCAACATCTACAAAGAGTCTTAGAAACATTATGATCGGAGAAGCTCTATGCAAAGTTCCCTAAGTGCGAGTTTTGGATTCGAAGAGTCGAATTCTTGGGCCACGTTGTTAGTGAAGAGGGAATTCACATGGACCCATCCAAAATCAAGGCCATTAAGAACTAGTCAGCACCGAAGACACCTACAGAAATTCGTGAATTTCTAGGTCTCGCTGGCTACTATCGTAGGTTCATACATAACTTCTTTAGCATCGCTAAGTCGCTTACTACACTGACCCAGAAAGGCGTGGCCTTTAACTAGGAAGAGAAACAAGAGAAGGCGTTCCAAACGCTGAAACGAGCCTTATGCACCGCACCAATACTATCCTCCCAGAAGGAATAGAAGACTTTGTAGTCTACTGCGATGCATCGAATCAAGGGCTCGGTTGTTTTCTAATGAAAAGAGGTAAGGTCATTGCCTATGCCTCAAGACAGCTGAAGACATACGAGGTCAACTACACTACACACGATCTTGAGTTAGGAGCAGTTGTGTTTGCTCTAAAGATCTGGAGACACTATCTGTACGGTACGAAGAGCACTATCTTTACAGATCACAAAATCTTACAACACATATTCGACCAGAAGGAGCTCAACATGAGACAACGACGGTGGGTTGAGCTACTCAATGACTACGAATGCGAAATTCAATATCATCCCAGCAAGGCCAACGTAGTAGCTGACGCCCTAAGTCGGAAAGAATACTCTGGTCGTCGATTCAAATCATTGACTATGAGTATCCATTCACACTTGTCCACACATATTAAGGAGGCTCAGCTAGAAGCCATGAAACCTAAAAATTTGGCGGGTGAATCCCTGAAAGGAATGAATAAGAACTTGGAAATCAAGGGTGGCGGAGCCTTATATCTCATGGACCGAATCTGGACACCGAAACACAGTGGATTCCGAGACTTGGTCATGACCGAGGTGCACAACACTCGATATTCCATTCACCCAGGTTCGGATAAGATGTATATGGATCTTCAAAAGTTATACTGGTGGCCTAACATGAAAGCAGAAATTGCTACCTTCGTGAGTAAATGCCTTACTTGCGCAAAGGTTAAGGTCGAATACCAGAAACCATTAGGTTTACTTTAGCAACCGGAGATACCAGAGTGGAAATGGGAGCGGATTACTATGGACTTCATAACCAAGTTGCCCAAGACGACGGGTGGACTTGATACTATTTGGGTCATCGTCGACAGATTGACCAAATCCGTGCATTTTCTACCGATCAAAGAGACTGACAAGATGGAGAAACTAACGAGAACTTACATTAGAGAAATTGCATGACTGCATAGTGTTCCTATATCCATTATCTCCGATAGAGATAGTAGATTCACTTCGAGGTTCTGGCAGTCGCTACAAAGTTCCCGAGGAACGAGGTTGGACATGAGTACAGCCTACCACCCACAGACAGACGGACAAAGTGAGAGAACTATCCAAACCCTGGAAGATATGTTGAGAGCATGTGTGATCGACTTTGGGAAGGCATGGGATACTCATTTACCCCTTGTCTAATTTTCCTACAACAACAGTTACCACACGAGCATAAAGGTTGCTCCATTTGAAGCCCTCTATGGCCGAAAGTGCATATCCGCTCTGTGTTGGGCTGAGGTGGGTGACACGCAGCTAGCTAAAGGACGAGTTCCTGAAAGCAATCTCACAGGTCTGGAAATCATACGGGAAACGACAGATAAGATCGTTCAGATTCGTGAACGATTTAAAGCCTGTAGAGCCCGTCAGAAAAGCTACACAGACAAGCAAAGGAAACCTTTGGAATTCCAGGTGGGAGACCGCGTTCTCTTGAAAGTCTCACCTTGGAAGGGCTTGATACGCTTCGGAAAGCGTGGAAAGCTAAATCCAAGATACGTAGGGCCTTTCAATATTCTTTCCAGAATCGGCCCTATAGCTTACAAACTTAATCTACCGCGTGAACTCAGTAACGTACATTCTACTTTCCACGTCTCGAACTTGAAAAAGTGTTTGTCCAACGAGACTCTTGTAATCCCACTCGACAAGATCGAGATCAACGAGAGCCTCAAATTCGTGGAAGAACCTGTAGAGATCATGGACCGAGAGGTCAAGCAAACAAAACAAAGCCGTATCCCAATAGTGAAGGTTCGCTGGAACGCCAAGCGAGGACCTGAATTCACTTGGGAGCGCGAGGATCAAATGAAATTGAAATATCCTCATCTTTTTACTTAGTTATTTGTAACTACTTATTTGCTTAAACTCTAATTTTGGGACGAAATTTCCTCTAGCGGGAGGATGATGTGACAGCTCGAAATTTCTATCTTATAACAAACCCTACATTCAATCAAAGTCAAACTTACTTTTGCTAATTTTTAGCAATTTTGGGGCCAGTTTGGGTGCTTTAATCTTAAATACATCAGAGGTAATTATAGGAGGTATACTCCAGAGTTAATTGTACAACACTTAAGTCTCAAAACTCCAAGAGTTTGGAGTTTACGGCCATAAACTCTAAGGTATAAATATGACACTTAGTCATTTTAGGTCATTTTTACCATTATCAAGCCTAGAACTCATTCTCTCTCAAGTATCATCCGAGTTCTTCACTAGATCTTCAACTTGGTAAGTGTTTCCTTCCCTGATTAGTTGATAGACTTCAATATCTAGTGTTTGTACATGATTTCATCCATGAAATCTCTTCGTTTGATAGATCTTCAAGTGTTCTTCATTTCACCAAGAACACCAAAAACACACACTAGTGTTCTTGAGCCTTAAACACCCTTACAAGCTTCTATATTGTAAGTACTCTTGTCTTAGCTTGTTATATACTTAAATCAACTATTTTACACCTAGAAAACATCAAGAAAACGAGATCAAAAGGGTGTTTATGGCCAAGGTGATGGGTTTTATACATACAATCCTATGTGTGCATGCAACCCTAGAATTGGATCTATGTTTTCACTATTAGATACACAACATTATGAACACATAATAAAACCCTAATATGGCTTACTATTTTCGAATTTAACATAGAAGGTTAGATTACATACCTCTTGTTGTTATATTGCAATAACAACTTAAATCTTCAAACCCTGAGTCTTGAAAGCAAGCACCACAAGTGTAGTGCCTCTAATGGCTCACAAACACCACAAGAAATTGGAGAGGCTATAGAGAAAGAAGAAGGAGGTATAAATCAGCCCTAAGAACCCTTTTAGGAAGCATGGACGAATTCTTATGGCAAAGGGGTGTTTATATAGGTGTGGAGATTAGGGTTTCAGTCCTTATCCTTATCTAGTTGCTTGCCCACCAAGTAACCATAAGATAAGCCTTTAATCCCCTTATCTTTGGACGATTTCAAGGATCCTTATCCTCTTGATTTTGTCCAACCCATATCTAGGATAACCCTTACCCTACTTTGCAACTATCACATAATTACAATTCAGCCCCTCTAGTTTAATTAATTACACTTGATCACAAAATTAATTCCTGATTAATTATTGACCAATATTAATTAAAAAAATATGATTTCTCCTTTAATATATTATTCTTATAACATATTAATAAATCATAATAACCTCTCTCTCTATTTATTTCTCCAGTCAAGTTGCTTTGGTGAAGGCAACCCAAAAGGACCATGCACAATCGGGTCAAGTACTTGACAAACATGGTTACGGGCTTAGACACTAATCCAACACAAGAAATCTCCTTGGGCCATAAACCCTAATTAAGGGTGAAAATGAACCTTAATCCCTTCCAAAGCCTTGGGTCGTAACCCCTAATTAGTGGTGCAATGGTGCCACCATTCCTTCCTAAGGCTTAGACTTCATCGTAGAACACTTCATTATGACTTATAAGACCTTATAACACAACTTGGTACTTAATACCATGATTTTACAGCCATAAGCTCATGGGTAAATTACCCCTTGGCCGTAAACTCATGTGGTTATTACCATTTGGGCCATAAACTCCAATAAGAGGCCCTACACCCCGTATATGCAACCCTATGTGGTTTAACACTTCAGTACAAGTGTTTCCTAGTCCCTAAGGTTGTTCCATTACATAATTAGTTGTTATAAACACTAATTGTAAGCATATATGTGTCATTATATGTTAAATAGCATATGTGTGTGCTCAAGTCTTCACTTGACACTTAGCATCCTTTACCGATCTTACATTCGCATCACTCACTACATGTGAGTTCATATCCCTTAACTTATCTTTTAAATGATTTTAAATGCTTTTATGGGGGGAATACAAGTAGAAAACATGATATTTATATAATCAATCACATGTGATTTATAATTGTGTTTCAAACAAGGAGTTCATATATACTTCAAACTGTGTTTCAAAACTAACTACTTTTAAATCTTTTTATAAACTGATATCAAGTCATTATTTATTTATTGTTCAAAACTCTTTAATGGTATTACAAAACCTCTTTTTAACTTATATATACTGTCAAAAGCATGTCTATATATGTATAGTTATATACATAATGTTTAAAGGACATAGACTGCTAGCTCACTTTATTCCCTTTTCCTTGTTTGGATGTGGACTTAGGGTATCGGCCAGTTGTCTGAAGGTCATCTAAATATTAGATATATATTATGTATACATATGTTGACACAAAAGTTCTATTCAATCAGTTCAGTATCTTTGGGTAGCAAAGGTATACATTCATCTATTCATATTCATAACTTACTAGTAAACTATAATAGGTATAGTTTAAGAGAATGCTATCATATACAAGTACTATAACAGAGAATACTATAATAGAGAATACTATAACAGAGAATACTAGATAGAGAATACTATACAAAGGATATTATACATAGAATACTATTACTATAACAAGTATACTATAACAAGATTCAGAGATAACATAATGTGAGATACTACTTCATGACACATCGACCATTTCGTTATGTCATGTTTTGTAACCAGAATCTCCTAGAGGGAGAGCGTGAGTCACTACATGAAAAAGACCCTTTTACGACGCTCAAACCACGACACTCATTGATTTATGTTACGTAAAAGAGAGTGACATTAAAAAAAATGTTATCTCTTCGAAAAATTTAAGGATTTATGTCACGCATTATTGTGCGCCCTTAAATTAGTGTCTACAAAAACACGGAGGGCACCTATAATAAAATGTGTGTCGTCTAAGGATGTAGCTTTATAAATTTTAATCGAACGCGCGTTTTCAACCTTTAAGAGCTAAGCGGGAAATGAAATCCCCATTTAGAAAACCCCACCTTGTTCTCATCTTCCTTCGTTTCTACTTTTCTCTTTTCCATGGTTTGGCTTGTGAATTCCAAAGTTATCACACTCTAGGGCTTTTTTCAGAATTCTTTATTTCTCCATTTCGATCTCTCTCTCTCAAAACGTCAAACAAGTTGGAAAGATTTGAGATGGTGGCTCGAGGGAAATAATAGGGCAACGACGGTGGCTCCAAAGAAAAAAAGATGCCACACTGGTGACTTTAGGGATGGAAGATAACTACGATGAATGGTCAAACCTCGAACCCTAGATCTCGCCTCCTACCTTCCTACATTTCTATGGCGACGATGGCTCAACAGAAACCCCACCACCTCGAACGGAGGCTTGAACCCATTGATTATCTCACTTTCCTCCTCTGTTTCGGGGATGACAACTAATGACAAATCATCAACTTCATTTTGTGATTAAAATGCTTGATTTTGTCTATTCACATATGATTGCATCAACAGCTCATCCAGTCTCGCACCAAAATCACTGTGAAGAAGATTAGAGACTGTTCCTCTACAATCGCGAATGACATCTACACCCTCGTCTAAAATCACATGATTTGTCTACATGTTCGTAAGTTGTGCGAGTTCAAATCCGTTGTCATTATTATTATCATCATCAGATCAATAGAATGCGTTGCTCCTACTTTCTAGGGTTTCAATCCACTCTTGTGAATGACTTCTAGGGTTTCAATCCATTGTTGGGCCTATCGGCTTCCATTAGTGACAATGGGAATGATCATTTTGGGGATGTTACAGATCTTTCTCCACTTGCTGACATGGTAATAATATACATCTACTTGCCAATGATTCTACTTTTTTTTTCTATGAATTCTATGAATTCATTTTTCTCCAATGTGTTTCTTAGGATGGTTTGTTGGGTGTCTCTGCTTATGATGCTGACAAGAACTGCACGTGCCTCTTCGTATCATCAAAAGCAACCCCTTATCAATCTGTCCCAACAAAGGTTGGCTCAATGATTTCCATTAGGTATTGAACAAAATCGCCTTGACCTAAAAGGATATATCTTTTAATAGCTAGACAGTGTTCTTTAAACTTATATTGGTTGAAAATAATATCCATTAAATGTTTATCTATTCTTTTTGATGATTCAGTGACTAAAGATTCAAGTGCATTAGTTTCACCATATACAAGACCCCCTCTCTTAGGATTTGTCCATGTGGAAGACTGCAAGATCCATAAACTCCAAATCACCACCCAGAAGAGGAATTTGACTCGTCACTTGATATTCCATTTATTTGATGATTATTTTCTTACTTCAGTTGCTAATGCTTCAAAATTATTAGTTTATGACCTTTTCTTATCCTTTTAAGTAATAAATCTTGTAATATATTATCTAAAATTTAGGAGTAAAAGTATAGGAAATCCCTAATGAATTTCTTTGATTTGTGTAGCTTACCTGGCCATGTGGATACTAATTTATCGTCATATATTTCAATAAATATATAAAAAATTTGATGTCACAGGATCAAGAACAGGAAATTCTACCAAAATCAGTATGCCTTCTGCAACCAGTATGTACAAATTATGGTTTATATCCTTGTAGAGTTGTAGGCACATGTTACTGATCACATTTACACATTTAGTAAAGTTTGGATGTTATCTTTTTCAGGCTTTTAACACCCTCGGGTACTCCTCTCGTTCCTTCACTGGAATCTGAATCACAGAAAATAGTCATGAATCAGAATGGAGCTTCTAAAGATCATCATCCAAATGCACCAAAATCTAGAGTAAGACCTACTATTAATGAAGGTATTCTACAGGGCCAAGATGCTTGTCGTTTGGATATGGAGCCATAGAAGAACTTGGACCCTTCCGTGTCAACAGTGATGGAAAAACACTCTACCCCAACCACTATGCATGGAACAATGGTAACAAAAATTCCTTTAAAAATTCCTTTAATTACTATGTCCCATTCACATCACTTCTAATCTTAGTCCCTGTCTTGCTGGTGCATGCCTAACCCTATAAAACCCTATTGCTGAAAAATGACAGTAGCCAATGTACTATTCTTGGAGTCGCCAGCTAGAGTGGGATTCTGGTATTCAAACAGATCATCTGACTACACGACAAGCGATAGCCAGACAGCTAAAGATTCTTACACTTTTCTAGTCAACTGGCTTGAAAGATTCCCTGAATACAAAACCCGAAGCTTCATGTATCCGAAGCTTTAGTTAGTAGAAACAGGAGTACTATCATTGTCCCAGTAGGAAGCACTAGATATGAAGGGTGGAGTGCATTCAGGAACATCTTGGAAGAAATAAATGAAGCATCTAATCTTTTAAAAGTGATAAGAAGCAATCTTAAGTGACTTCGTCTACATCTAGTAGTAAGATGGAGGGCCAAGTGCCAAAGGTTGTTCCTGTTGAGTCAAGTAAGATCCCAGCTGTTGCCTTAGGGTCTTCTGAAAGTGGACATGTGCCAATCTTGTTGACTTCCAAGGACACATCTGCATCTAAGTAACCATCAGTATGACCTTCACTAGGGGTATATTTGTCCGAAAAAAGATCCTATTTTGATTCCATCACAAGATTCACGACTGTCTGTGGGTATTATTAGACATGAGGTTGGGAGTAAAGTAGCTGCAGTTGAATAAATTCAAGAGACCCTTCTTGTGATCAAATCGACTTCTTGTGAGAACTTTTTTTTTAATTTATTTAATCACCATGTTTAATAACAAATTACAAGATTCCTTTTATACCCTTTAACTTAAAATTCTCAATGTCACTATACTTCCTAAATGGCTAGATCGCTAAATGACATATAAATCCTTAATCAGGTACAGATGTTATAGTGGCATGCATAGATTACAGAAACTTTCCCATTCCAGCAGACTGCAGGTGTGAGTCTTTTGTTATTTTTTCAATTTAGTTTTTTTTAAAATAATAATATATAAGTGTGTTGATGTTAACTTACAGTTGAGAGGCGTCTTCTCCTTTACTAGAGAACAAAACCACAATGACACAATTATCAATATCTTCAGTTCGATAAAATCCATAACTGAGTAAAACAAAAAATGGGAGGCTGCTGTTGCTGCTTTTCTAAAGGAGTAGAACTCAACACTTCACCCCGATTCTATCATGTTAGTATATTGTATGGGACTATGAAATTGCCATCTTACCCTTCATGTTATCCGAATGTTAGTTTTTTTTTTCTTGATTGTGCAGTATCCAATAGCATCAGAGGAGCACCAACCTTTGTCATCATCAAACAGTGGTGTAGTTTCTACACCACTATTTGAGGATACTCTTCAAAGAGTAGGAGCAAAAGCAGAGTTGATGTTGTATGAGGGGAAGACTCATACTGATGTGTTTGTTCAGGTAGTTTATTAAATTTACATTTTTGATCCCTGAGTATAATTGATTTTTGCAAATTTGGTCTCCAAAAGGTTATTTTCTTCCAATTTTGGTCATGATTTGAGGTTCTTATAACGTTTTTGGTCCCTCTTCTAAAGAAAAATTGAGCTGATTTTAGAAAAATATTTTACTACCACAACTTGTAATGTTGATGCTAGCAAACATCAAGCTTATTTCTTCCAAATTTGGACATTTTTTCTACATTTTAGCTCCTATTATACAAATTTAATTCATGGTTTTGTTTTTTTCTTTCTCTAGTATTTGTGGCAGATTCTTTGGTTAAACCCTATGGCACCAATGAAGTTTACTAAAAACAATCTTTCCTTAAAGAAACACCATGTAGAATTTGTTTAATATAGGGTTAGTGTTGTGGCTTCTGAACTTCTTTCTCAGGTATGCTTATTGTAGTTTGACTTTCATTGACAATCTTGAAAGACAATAATTTGTGTAACTATAAATCTACAATTACAACTGCAAGATTGGAATAATAGAAGGCAGTTTGCACACCCTGGTAACTTCCATGCTGATGGTGTTAATGATCACTTCATTTCTCAGGTAATAATTATTTACTTAATTCACATATATTTTTTTTAAGTTTGAGTTTGTGATGATTAAAAAGAATCCATTTATTTACTTAATTCACAGGCGATGATTGAAAACACAAGGGCATATGACATACTGAAACAAGCTCCTTTCTTGGTGCCATTTACAAGTAGAGTTAAATTATTCACAGTGAGTTTATAACTTATAAATTATAATCTATTCATAGTCATACTATTTTTTTTACTAATTACATTTTTATCAAACTATATAGTCACAACTTGCTGCAATTAAGGAAAGGCCAGGTCTCATTCTCTTTTAAACATAAGCACTTTTAAAAGGCACTTTCTCCGATTTGCAATTTCCCATGATTTTCTTTCCCTCTTTAACTTTGTAGTAACTAAGTTTAGTCTTCATCCGTTATAGGCTATCAATTTAGCAATGGGATTATGAGTTAGATATGAAAATGAAGGGGAAGTCAACTGGTCAAATAAATAAGGTCAAATAGGTCTTCCATTGAAGGGTTGGCCTCTAACTGTAAGTTTCCTATATATAAAATTTCATAGTTTACATTGGGGTTGACATAAGAATACAAATGCAGGGAATTGACCAACTACGCCCTGGTATAGGTCTTCAAGTCCATAAACCCAATTTACAGAACCCAAATCAGTTTTATTTGGCATCACAACAACAGCAGCAACACCTACATCAACAGCAACAGCAAGTATTAGCACATGCTCAGGCACAAGGAAAACTGGGTGCATCACCAAATTACGGATTTTCTAGATTATCAAGAGGCAATATAATCATGAAAGATGGTCAACCGTTGAGAAACGAAGGATCTAATGGCATCTTTTCGAATGCTAAGGTACTTAACACTTTTTTTAATATTAAAAATATTTTATATTGTAAAATAATCTTTCTTGTTTTCTCAGAACATTAAGGGCCTAAAGAAGTACTTTGATATATGTGGTGGTCCAGCAACCTTTATTCAGGTGCTTCTTTTATATTTCTTTTTAGATTAAATGCTTTGTGTAACTTCCACATGGTGCATCTTAAGTTGTCCCCTAACTTCCATTTTCATAACTTTTCTAGGTTTAAAAAAGATTAAGAAAAAAGGAAGTCATGGATCCTAAAAATGACCCACTCAGTAACTTCCACATGGTGCACCTTAAGTTGCCTGTAACAGGCCTCTAAAAGATTGTCCTGCTCTTATGTATTTGCCTGGTAATTTGTGTTTGGTTATAAAATTACACAAATTACCATTTTACCCCTGCAAGATATGCTTATATTTACTTCCTAATTGGATGTGATACTTTGTGTAGGGTTGGAAGGAACTGGAACTGGCCTTGTTGTACATGAGAAAGCTCTTGGAAAGTGAATTGAATTTGGCTAAGTCATTATTGAGTGAGATGGGCCAATGTACAACTGCTTATCCATATAATCAGCAGTTTGGAGCATTAGTCTTAAAGAATTATGAAAGGCAAGATGCAACTTTACTTAGTTGGAATTTGATGTACATAGTAGATTAGATGCAAATTTATATATTGTAAGAAATAGAATTGTATGACATTAAATTTATGCAATGGATTCTATTTTTTGTATATGATATTTTATTTTCTATTATGAAACACTAAATACAAATTTAATTTGAAAATAAGTAAATCTATAAATAATATTTTTTTTAAACATTTAAAATTATGATACGCAAAAATGTGTGTCATCTTCATTTATGACATGGCCATTTTTTACAGGGCCTTTCTTGATACGCATTGCGTGTCATTAACACACGCGTCGTAAGGTTACGACACGCGAATGCGTGTCGTCTTCCTTTATGACAGGGCCTTCCTTGATACGCATTGTGTGTCGTAAATGCGCGTCGTAATTGCGCGTCGTAAATGAGCATCGTCAATGCGCGTCGTCTCTCTTTATGACAGGGTCTTCCTTGACGCGCATTTGCTTGTCATCTGAGCCTTTTATGACGCGCAATGAGCGTCGTAAAAGGCTGTTTTTCTAGTAGTGAGTTTGCGTATAGATCTATACTGGATTGACTATACTACACCTTTGATGTTCGCTATAGTGGGATTTGCAAGTCTACGGGTGCCAAATGTCATTTCTTCTGATGTCTTTCATCGTCGTGTTATAGTCAGATTAGTATGGTAACAATCATATCACGTTTTGCCTTAATTAAACCATTGGTTTTAAGGTAGTTATTACTTCAGTGATTAATACAAATAATACTGCAGTACACATATACATTTTCCCACTATATTCAAATTGTGATCTTCTCACATAAAGGGTAATATAAAACTATATTTTGGTAATGATAGTCATACTTGGGAAAAGCATTCACTTTTACAAAGGAACAAACATACAAAACAGTCTGGTCTTGGTATAAGACTACTTTTTATACTAGTAGAAAATATAGGATTTTCTAGGAGTTTCAAACATATACAAACATTTACATTGATCAATTACAAACATTTTCATCAAACTTATACAAACATTGACACTAAATACTTATGAACTCACCAGCTTAAATGTTGATCTACGCTTTCAAAATAACTTGTATTCTCAGGTCACCAGTAGACAGGTACCGATGATCAGGTTTTGAGAAGACGGAGCATCTTCAAGAATCGTCTTTTATTTTGATTATTCATTTTTGGTGTCTTATTACTATTAAAGAACACACTTGTATGAAATTATATTATTAATGCAATGGATGATGTTGTTGTTTATTTACTACTTTGCATTGTTATGATACTATACATGACGTCCTCCGCGCAGAACGTTTCCGCCGTTCTTGGTTTTGGGGTGTGACAGAAAGGAAAAATATGAAGATTAATCAAGAAGACAAAAAAGGAGTTTTCACTAAGACGTAACACCCGAAGCTCTTAAGTTGAAGACTTTGTATATTATTTTATTTGCTTACGTTGTACTTTAGAAAATATTAAGAGTTAGATATGATCCTGAGAGAAGTAGCAATAGTTATTTGTAATTTAATCTGTATTTGAAAATTAGGGTGTTACAGTTGAATTGTAATTATTCTTAATTGAGCAATAAAGGAAAATCCTAGAACCCTAATAGTGGTGGAAGATTTTAGGAAAGATTATAGGGTTTCTGGAATATTCATAAAGCTGATAACGATACCATATTTAAATAGATTAAGTTTGGATATTTTATTATTCAAATCTAGGGGTTTCCCTTATGTCATCTTCACTATAAATAGGACCCTAAGGCTTGTAATTATCATTCACCACATTTCCAAGAGAATACTTTGGCCAAAAACTACCTCCTCCTCTCTTGCGTTCTAGTTCTAGGGTTTGGATGTGAGTCATTAGATACATCATTCTTTTGGTGCTAAGTTTTTCAAGTCCGACAACTACAATGGATCGAAGTGATTTGTTTACTACAACAAATCAAAGTTATGTCACCCTAATTCCATGATTTCAATTATATTATGGTTCATTTATTTTGTTGTTCATTGTATGTGTTTTCAAAGTGTTATGACATAGATCCTTACAGACTGCATGTGTCATTTTAATTGTTAAGTGTTTTTCTACATTATAAATGTACTTATAACCTATAAAGCCCATTATTTTGTATTGTGAATATTATTTCATGTTTGCAATTTACTAGCAGGTGTATAGTTATGAATTACAATAAGATTTTATTTGTTGATACTAACAATTTAATTTATTTTATTAATTTTAATGTTAACTTTAATTTATAATATTTATTAAATAAATAGCTAATTTATTATTTTTTTTATAATTACGAGATCTTTTTTGGAATGACAAATACAAATATATACTAAACTACTCCTAAAGTATATCACATATGTCCACATTATATCACATCCTAAAGTACTCCTAAAATATATCACATATGTCCATAGTAAGACTTTAACCTCGATTTCAAAAAGAAAAGACAACAACAAACCATACTAAATACATACAATGAAAAAAAAAATAAACGGTATTCTTATAAAACAAAATTTTATCTACTCAACTCTCATTGTCCATTCATTAGACTTTATTGTCTTTAACAAAAGAAAAGAAACATGGTTTCAATTACCCTTATAAAAAAAAATATTTTCCATAATAATAAATGTTCAACATGTCTGCTTTACAAAAAATGTTTTTCTCGATAACAAAGTTTTAGCTCATATAACCAATTAAAGCAACTTATTCCCTACTTCATTTTATATATATATATATATATATATATATATATATATATATATATATATATATATATATATATATATATATTACGACTGCATAAGTGATAAATTAATAAATTTCGAACCAATTTGATTTTCTTAGATATGAAACCTCTAACACGATCTCAACTTCAATCCTCAAACCTATGTCAGAATGTTGGTTGCAGAATATTGTTAGTTTTGATTATTATTGTAGTTTCCTTAGACTTTACTAAGTCACGTGCCCTTGTTAAATCGCTACCCGGGTTTAATGGTGATCTTCCTTTCACACTTGAGACTGGGTAAGGATGTGCAACTTATGATAGAATTCTGATGATTTATTTTTTTCTTTTATTATTATTATTATTATTATTTATTTGAATATACTAACATATGAAATAAACAATTTGCCTAAGCTACATTGGGGTAGGAGAGTACAATGCAGTGCAACTATTTTACTACTTTGTTGAGTCTGAAGCTAATCCAAAAAGCGACCCGCTCATGATATGGCTCACAGGAGGGCCCGGTTCCTCTGTTCTATCCGCCATTATATACGAAATAGGTATTTATTGAATCTCAAAATAGAATTTTAAATATTTATGGAGCATTTTTTTTTAGAACGATAGGTTAGTATATGTCTGGGATACAATACAGGACCTCCTTGTTAGTAACTACTTATTAGACACCTTGTTAGCCAAGTGGGCTAGCTCCAACTTGTAATATTTATGGAGCATTCATCTCATGAGTAAGAAACACAAACATACACACGTGTGTATATATATATATATATATATATATATATATATATATATATATATATATATATATATATAGGAAAAGTTCAATAGAAAACCATAATTATTAGTTCTTCAAAGAACCAAATCTTTTTTTCAATTTCTAAAGCTTATTCTCTATCGAAAAAAAATCTAAAAATATCTAAATTCATATATTAACATTGTGAATGTGAAAAATATTTTTCGGATTCACCGTGTGAATCCAGATTCACATTGTGAATTTTCAAAAATTCACATTGTGAATTTGACGTAAAAAAAAATCGAATTTGATATCATTGGAAAAATGATAAAAAGTTATGAATTTCTATATTTTTAGTTTTTTTTTATGAAAAATAAGTTCTAAAAGTTGAAAAAAAGATTGGTTCCTTGGTTAATTTTGGTTCTCTATTGAACCTCACCATATATATATATATATATATATATATATATATATATATATATATATATATATATATATATATATATATATATATATATATATATAGGCTCATGCGAAAATATAAATATCTTACGAAAACGCGAAAATAGATTTTATCTTATAAAAATTAAACACATATACTATAAAAAAAATTATTAACAATAAATTAAAGATAATAAGTTTACATTGGATTGTGTTATAATAGTATAGATTTATAAACGTTTTTAATAATTACTTTTTTTTCACGTCCTTAACCATTTTTAAATTCACGTTTTTCATAATAAAAATGTTAAAAATCATACTTTGTTAATATGACACAAATTCTCATTTATTATCGATTATAATCATGTATTTCAAAGTTTTGATAAATTATTGTCCAAAAAGATAATGTTGAGGTGACACAATCTCATAGGTTTCTCTTGTTTTCGCGTTTTCGCAAATTATTTGCATTTTCGCATGAACTCTCCCATATATATATATATATATATATATATATATATATATATATATATATATATATATATATATATATATATATATATATATATATATATATATATATATATATAAGAAATGTAAATATAACCCCTTAAGGATATATAAGTTTATGTATCCAAACCCCCATAATATATCGTTTTGTTTGATATATTCATTATAAATTTATAATTTTCTTAAACTTTAACACTTAACTTGATTACTTCTAAGATTTTCAAAAGTTTAGTATTATCTTCCTCTTACATCACATCCTTGTGCAAAACACCTACTAGGCTATATATATTATAGTTGAAAATAAATATTATGTAAGAGGAAGATAAATATAAAACTAATAAAAATCTTTGAAGTAAATCAAGTTAGAAGTTTAATTATAAGAACATTGGACAATTATAATGTATATATGATACAAAACGACGTACTATGGTGAGTTTGAGTACCGAACCTTATATACCCTTAAGGGTATATTCACATTTCGATAATCATATATCACTCATCAAAATGGAAAAAATAAGCATATGTGATTTGTATATGAATAAATATATTATGTTTTGTATAAATCGTATATGAATATTTAAATATCTCTATTATCTTTTGGTTATTCTTATATAATTATAAAGTAATTATATGTGAAAAAATATAAACATCTCCATTTTTATTAAAATATCAAGTGAACACACACACACATATATATATATATATATATATATATATATATATATATATATATATTCTACGATTTAAATAAACTAAATATATTGAAGCCTTATTATTAATATATGATTAGTCGATATTCATAAATCAATAATTAAAATGAAAAAAAGAAACATATATAATTTATACCTAATAAATATGTTTTGCGTTTTTAATAAATCACATATGAGTATTCTAATATGTTTCTTCTATTTTTTTGTTATTAATGTATAACTAGAAAAGATTCACCGGCATTGCCGGGGTCGGAAGGTATTGCTTTGTAAAGTAAAATAGCATGTTGAATTGCATTGAGATAAGCTAGTAAAGGAAGATAAACAATGTCATCCCGGAAAATATAGACGGTTGATTTTTGTCCGTTAATGTGAGGGTAATTTGGTCTTTTCAGGTAGTAGGGACTGAATTTGTCACCATGGGTAAACCATATGGACCATTTATGTAATTATGGCGGTGGTGGTGGTGGTGATGATGGCAGATGGTGAGTGGGTTTATGGTATTGGGTGGGTATTTTCTAATAAATAAAACATTAATTTAAAATCAAAAAGAAAATGTTAAATATGGTAAACCACAAGGACCAATCGTGTAATTTTGTCTAACAATAATAATAATAATGATGAAGGACCAATTCTACCAAAAGACTAAATATTAAAAGGTGAGTGTTATGAAAAATTCAAACCAAAATAAAAGGGTTGTTTGTGAATAAAAACATTAAAGTGAAGGGTTAATATTATAACTTGGAGGACCAAAATTGACAAAAAAAAAAGTGTCACTTTACTGTTAAAATCTTTATATATATATATATATATATATATATATATATATATATATATATATATATATATATATATATATATATATATTCCTTTAATGTTTATATAAACTAAAATAAAAACTAAAGATGTTGAGCTTTTTCTTATTGTTCTATGATAATCGTATATCATTAGTTAAAGTAGAAATAATTAGAATTTATAATTTATACATTCTGTTTTGGAAAAATCATATATTATTACTCAAATATGTCTCTTAATGAACCCTGCTATATATATATATATATATATATATATATATATATATATATATATATATATATATATATATATATATATATATATATATATATATATATATATAGAGAGAGAGAGAGAGAGAGAAAAAGAGAGAGAAAAATATATATTTGAGACCATGTTAATTTTGTAAGGCATAGACGTGATCCTAGGCACTAATTTTGGAGATCAATAAAAAAATCCGAAATGTAAAATAAAAGGAAATATGCAAAAATTAATTTCTTAGTTAGTATTTTAGTTATTTAATTTACTCCAAAAAATAAATAATAAATAATGAATAAAACATATTACGGATTTTTTTTAAATAAACGTGAAATATTCTATTAAAATATTACGCTTTAAATATTCAAATAGAATTCTTAAAACGATTATTTATTTTAGTATTCTACTATAATTGTTAAATATGTTAAAATATTCTAATATTTTAATAGAATTGTTAGAACTATTAAAATATTCTAATATTATATTAGAATTGTTTGAATATAGTCCAATATTCTTTCTAGTAGAATATTTGAATATTCTAATAAATTTGTTTTTATATTTTTATTGTAATATTTTATAAGAATATTTCATCTATATTAAAAAATAACAATAATTTTATTATTTTTAAATTTTTTTTGTATAATCTAAATAATTAAAATAATATTTAAAAAAAATTGAATATTTTTATTTATTTTGCATTTTAAAAATACTCTTTTTCATTTCAAAATGAGTAGTGAGGATTGCTTCACATGTCTCACCAAATATTTATGGTCTCAAATGAATCTAAGTGTATATATATATATATATATATATATATATATATATATATATATATATATATATATATATATATATATATATATATATATATATATATATAACACTTGATTGTGGAAGTATTTGCAAACAAACGTGGTTTAAAGCAAAGCTATTTCTATTTGGATGTAATTGTTATATACATCAACAATGTATATATATTTTTAAAAAAATGTACTTTTATTTAACAGATTGGAGGTTTTGCTTACAGGCCCATTCACTTTCAACTATAAAAATTCCACAATGGAGAAGCAGACACTCGAGATAAACCCTTATAGTTGGACAAAGGTGTCTCATTTTTACCCTGTGTTTTGTCTTTTGTTACGTCAAAAGTTAAAAGAGACCACTACTTCACCGTAAAAGAAACATTCATTTTCCTAAGTATATTTGGAAAATTATTTAATTTTGGATATAAATGGTTTTTGCCAATGTGAATATGTGATGGTGATTTACTTGAATTTATTAATAGAATTTGAGTTGATATACACAATTATAGGAATTAGAGTTGACTTGGTTTTTGGTAATTAAGGGTTTTAAATGTTATATTACAAAATTAAAAGATAATTATAAGTACAAGTTTTATGGGATTATGAAATTACCATTACATTTTAGGCGGCCAACATAATATTTCTTGATCAACCTGCCGGTGCTGGATTTTCCTATGCAAAAACTCCCGACGCTTACATAACGAATGATACGTTTGCAACAATGCATGCTTACCAGTTTATAAGGAAGGTAACAAAAATAAGATTTGGATGAAAATATTTTTTTTTAAATTATGAGGTTTTTCGGTTAACATATCATCAATAAGCAAAACCATATGCATTTTTTGAAGGCATGCATACATGTGTCATCAATTAATATCTTTGAAAACAATTGCTTAATAACTCAATTACTCACTTTGATCAATGTTCATTTTGTATGCCAATCGCAACAGTGGTTTGTGGATCATCCTACATTTCAGAACAATCAATTCTATGTTGGTGCTGATTCTTACGCAGGCATAATTGCGCCAATGATTGTACATGAAATATATAACGGTATCATTCATACTTGAAGTATTAGCTATATAGTTTTCTTTGAAAAACACAAGTTTTACTATTTAAAATGTAAAAATCATCTTGTTTCCATAGTTTTAAATGGAGATGAGCATCTAATCCGGGTACTCTCATTCGAAATAATAAGTGCCAATTTCAAAACTGAAATCGAAACCGATGTGAGTGGTTTTTGTTTCGGTTCCTAAAGTTTGGAAACGAATGGAACCAATTCCGATTTGAGTTCATATATTTTTGGTACGGCTATCCTCTAGGTACTGTTTTCTCTTAATAAAACTATTATATGTTTTTAATGTTAATATAACAACTTAAAATTAAACTATTTTATAATAAAATAACATGGACGTTTTCATTTTGTTAAAAAATTTTGAATAATAGGAAACATTATCTACCAAGGTTGGTGATGATGGCAATTATACCATATAAATCTACTCCATTTAAATTAAATTTTTATTTGTCATAATTTTTAAACAATAGGAACCATGTTTAATGATCATGGTGGCTATATGATATAACTTTACTACATTTAAATCACATATTTTTTAGAATGACTTGTATATGAACTCACTATTCTACTTTAAATATACACGTTTTGTCCCAAGCACAACTTGAAACATCTATCTTTGACGAGTGATATTATTTGTCTAACTCCTGATACCGCTAGGTTGAAAACGCTTTAATGTTTAATATACAATCTAAATGTATTATGTTTTGATTAAGTTACATATTAATCGAAAGAAAACTACAACAATGTGATGCAATGGTAACATGTGCCTTCTCATACGATCTTGTTGCCTCAAAATTGACTAAAATTTATTATACTAGAAAATGATTTATTTTTTTGTTTAATTTTATATATATTATATAAATTAACTAAAAGAAAACAGATACAATATCTAGAACCGGCCATTCAAGAAGTGATTCTAAAATCTTAAGAACCGTTGTAACTGGTTCCACGACAGTTCCAACATTTCCGGAACTACAAATTCAGTTCCATCTAATTTAAGTTGGTACCCGTATATGCTTGGTTTCAAAACACATCATAGTTTACTCAGATGCTATTATCACCTCAACAAAATATTTCTTTAGATAGATTATGCCAAGATACTATGATTTTTACTTTTTATTCGCTTTTTTGTAGCTAATGAAGTTGGAGAAATGCCACATATCAACATCAAAGTACAAACCCATAAAACACTCTGATCAATTGAATCTCTTATTTATTAGCTAGTGACTAGCTTGTTTAAATCTTTCTTACTGAAATGAAAAACTATGCGTGCATTAGCTTGATTATACTGAATTTGAAAAGATATTGGTAATGAATTCATATGTATAAAATTAAATGTATGTTTTTCCATATTAGGGGTATGTGCTTGGTAATCCTGGAACAGATACACTTGGTGAAATCAATTCAAGAGTCCAATATGCCCATCATATGGCACTCTTATCAGATGCACTCTACAAGGTAAATAAAAAAAAATTAAATTTTCCGTATACACAATAAGGATGTGAATAACGTTTTCCAACACCTTTACTAGCTTTTTATTCTTAAACCAAATAAAATTGCAATACGATTGGGAATTAAAAAGTTTCATATTTTCATAGAGAACTAAAAAAGATTGCCATGGAGAGTACCTAAATATAGATCCCAACAACACTCCCTGCATAAATGATCTTCAAGATTTCCATAAGGTACATGAACTAGACTTCGAACTTGTATAATTAGCTATTAGCTAATAGTGAGATCTTCCAATATTTATTCAGTCTAATGCTATTTTAATTCCAACGTGCAGTGTATTGACAATATATCAACCGCCCATATTTTGGAGCCTATATGTGACCCTTCGATTTATGATCTCTTCAGGAGCTTTAAATCTATAGAGAAAGCCTCTCTGAATTTTTGGTCATTACATCAAGTTCAGAAATCATGGTGTCGTGTATTTTACCTCTCTCTCTCTCTCTCTCTCTCTCTCTCTCTCTCTCTCTCTCTCTCTCTCTCTCTCTCTCTCTCTCTCTATATATATATATATATATATATATATATATATATATATATATATATATATATATATATATATATATATATATATATATATATATATATATATATATATATATATATATATATATATATATTGGTGTTGCAAAAATCAACATTGACGACCGATTAATCGTTTAGCGGCCTTGAACCGATTACGATTAGGATGCTTGACGGAAATTGGTCAAAATCAGGCTTGATTGTCCTTGGCAGTCATTGGCGGTCGTCGGTGGTCATAGGCGAGAAATTTTAAAAAAATTCAAAAATTTTTATTTTCAAATACTACTCCAAAATTTTAAATTTTCAAATTTTTATGTTTACAACTTCTAAAATATTATACTAAAATTTTCAAAATTTCAAATTTTTAAAATTTTAAATTTTCAAATATTTAGTTTTTTAGGGAATATTTTTATTTTAAATACTTTTATTAATAATTTAGAGTCCCCGATTAATTCTCGCCTAGTGCGATTAATCGTTTATCGTCAGTCGACCATCGAACTAACGCCAAACGATTTTTGCAACCTATATATATATATATTAGATTAAACTGCACAAATAGTCTATGTGGTATGTTGAAAATTGTATATTAGGGACGATCAAAGTTAAAAAAAAAAAAAAAAAAATTGTTAGAAACAAAACACGTAGATTGTGCGAAACCACAGGGGCCATCCGTGTAATTTACCGCATAAGTTATGTATTTTCATCACTAGAAGTATAATGGTTATGATCATTTTAAAACATTAAATTTTGAATTGTATATGTACATGTTGACAGGACTGCAACTATTTACTTATCGAACCATGGGCTAATAGCAAAGAGGTGCGAGAGGCTCTTCACATTCGTAAGGTCCGTAGTTTATATAGTCAGTAATTATATTTATGTTTTATCTTAATTATGAAGAATGATTTTAATCTCGTGGCCACAGGAATTTGACGATATCGAGTGGGTTTTATGGAATGTAAGCTTGATCTTTTTTATAGACCAAAAACCTATATCGTACACACACAATGTGATGAATAACATAGCCTATCATCAGCGCCTTGTCCATAAAAAATGTCGAGCTCTTGTATATAGGTATTACAACTTTTTTTTTCTATCTTAGTCACTTATGTATGCATATGGTGTTTAAAGAAATCAACATAAAATAAAATATATGTTATATATTGATATCTTTCGATAAGAAAGATTTAGAGTGGGCCAACCCACATACCATCACCCCCTCCTATGGGTGCATCATGTGCATTGCCATCACCACCTTCTTCCCATCAACTCCGACAACTTCCCTTGTTCTCTAATAATGGTAGCCACAAGTTTTTTTAAGATACACATATATAGTATGATTTCTAAAATCCAAGTGTGGTTTCATACTTTGGTAAGGTCTCATGAGAAGTGAGAAAGAACGACTGCTAAGGTGATTGAAATACTAACACATGATCAAAGATAGAAAATTTGATATTCATTCACTAGTTGTCACTTGTTATTGGACCGTCGTTGGATCGTTATCGGACTGTCGCTGAACCACCGCCGGACTAACATCAATTTCAATAGCATTTTCTAATCGTATTTACAGCTTAATAGAACAAATAACGTATTCATCACTTGTTTGGTAATACTTTTTAACATAAATCATTTTATTTTTCCAGCCGAATATATGTAATTTAAGAAAAAAAATTAGCATTATGCCTTTACAAATTCAATTTTCTCTTTTCTAAATTATATATATATATATATATATATATATATATATATATATATATATATATATATATATATATATATATCGTTTATAAGACATATTTACAATTTAAAATATCATATTCATAGTTTAATAAACATATTAATTTATTAATACACTTAATATGTTAATGTGTACATACAGTCATATTTTAACTATATATATATATATATATATATATATATATATATATATATATATATATATATAACATACAACTTAATACAATCTATTTTTAGTTTAATACAATAATTTTACAACATAATATATTTATTTATACACTAGTTTACAAATTTAATGAAGTCAAACTCAAACTCTATCACCACTAACTACCACATGCTACCACCAACAACCTGTGTCACCATAGCAATTATCATTCCTTCCAAATCAGATCTATATATAAAATCATAAATTAACAACTAAAATACTATATTAACAGCTTACCAAAACAGTTATTTCACTTATTCAGAGTTTAATGCAAAATAATTATAAAAATTAATACATTCTTACATATTTATAATATACAAAAAATAAATATATTCACAAGAAAACGAATATAAACATTTATACATAAATCATTCATATTTTAACAAATATTCATTAAAAAGTCAAAGTTTAGTACAGCCAATTCACAGTTTAGTATACAAAATTTACATCTTAATATAATAAATTCACAGTTTCATGCAAAAAAATTATACATTCACATTTATATTCTCAAATTAAAACTTACATATATACATTTAGATAGACTAGTGTTCCTTTCAAAGTCTATTTACATAAATATTCATAATTTGAATTTTACATACTTCCTTCAAAATTAGATTAATTCATATATGTGTATAATGTTTTTCTCGTCTCATATTTCAAAAGAAAATAAAGAATGGATAAAAAAATCACAACTTAATACAATCATTTCATAGCTTAATACAAACAATTCACAATTTAATACATTTAATTTACAACAATTCAATACAGTCAATTCGAAGCATAATACACAAAATTCACAGCTTAATATAATAAATTCAAATATTAATACACAAACATTATACATTCACAGTCATATTCTTAACTTAAAACTTACATTTCAAGACATTAATTCACGATTTAATAAAGTTGTTTAGGACTCTCATTCACAATATTTAGAGCTTAAAAACATACTTGATTTTTTCGAATCATTTCATCAAGCACCTTGTGTACACTACATAAATTCACAATTTAATAGAGCATTTTAGGACTCTCATTCACAGTTTATTAAAACAGTTCAGGACTCTTATTCATAGTAGTTACAACTTAAAAACATATTAATTCATTCATAGTTAAAACTTACTTTACCATAACTAACAATTGTTGAAACATTATAATATCACAATTCACAACTTAAAAAATTCTAAATTTGTATTATTTGAGAAACACTGGTAGAATAACACATTCAAAATTCTAACAATTATAAAACATAAATTGTAAATAACAATTTTATGCAAATATTATAGCAACTAAGAAAACAAACTTGGATTCACAACTTAATATGAGTTAAAGATGAGATTAACAAAAGTAAACAACAAATTAATGAGAAATTAAAACAATATTCATAGCTTAAAAGACTAGTTCAGACACTAATTCACAACTTAACAAACTACTTCAGATAATCATTCACAAGTGAAAATATATAATCTTTTCATTAAGATATTTCTTCAAGTACCTTGTGTGCACATTGTTTTAGAACTTTTATCTATAAATTTTTTTTACCAGATAACAAATCAAAGAAGAAAACACAAGATGAAACATTTTATCAAACACATTATGTGCATAACACACATCAGATCTCTAATCACCATACACATAAAATCTAACATGATTTGAACATCAAACAACTTGAGAAAAGATCAACGATGCCGGGAGACGTCAGCAATGGTGGAGATGTGATGTTTTTGCTAGAATGTAACAAAATCCTTTATGAAATATAACCAAATTCTTAGATCTGATTAGATCTAAACATATTCGGTATTAAAGATGGCAGTGACGGCCTTCTGTGGTGGTCGTGTGTTGGTTCAAGGCGAATCTGGAGTAGATGAGCAATGATGATCGTTTAGGCTTCAAATCTGGCGGCAGAGAGTAACGGGACACTAGATTTGGAAGCGTAAATCTTAGATCTAGAGAGAACAGTGAAGTTTATCAAAGGAGATCATAGATCTATAACAATCTATAACAAGTGAAGTAGAGTCATGGAGTATTCTGTTGTTCTGACGAAGAAGAGTTGTAACATCCATAATTACTGAGGTATATAAGATGGGAAGTGATTAGGGAATCAGTTTAAATTTTTTGAAATAACATAATTTTGCTGATTTAATGTCTGATTGATTGGAATTAGTTAATAGTTGTTAATTTCAAGGGCTGATTTCTAGGAACAATTCATGGGTAAGCAATACGGGAGAATAAGAAAAGAGAGTGTAGAGAGGATGACAAGTGGCTAGGAGAGGTGTAGAAGATGACATGTGTCATATTTAGGTTTTGTTTATTAGAAGAGGTATATACATATATATATATATATATATATATATATATATATATATATATATATATATATATATAATGTAAATTTAAGTTTAAAAAATAAAAATGAGAAGGGTTGCACTTTAATATTTACACGACATTGTGGGACAATTTCTCAATATATCCTATTTTTACAAATCGATATCAAACTATCCTATCTTTGCGAAGGTTTGTCTAAGTCATCCTATTTTACAATTAAAAAACTTATGTTTATGTTTGAGCAGTGGAGACCACGACACAACTGTTCCATATTTGAGTACATTGAATTGGATTAAATCACTAAATTTATCAATCATAGACGGATGGCGACCTTGGTTTGTGGAAGAACAAATAGTCGGGTTAGTTAAATTTTCATTAGTAGAAACATGATTTGCTATGATTAAAATTAATCCTAAAATGTGTAACATGTGAACACTATGGTTTTATTGTTTTTTGTTTTTTGTTTTTTTTTTTCATATAGATACACCGTGAAATATTCAAACCACCGATACAACTTAGTATTTTCCACTATAAAGGTCAGAAATCTTTCTTGAAATCTTTCATTTCACTATGTTGTCATTATCATAATTGTAATGCTTAACATTGTAAAAAGACTAAGAATTTTCTACATGTAACAAAATTTATATATTAATTTCATCATAATTTTGTTGATAAACCTTTAAATGTTTTAAACAATAAAGTTTTCAATATTCATTAGAAAAATAAGCATTTTATTGTTTTAGTGATGATATTGACATTTTAGGTCACATTTTTATGTTGTTAAAGGGAGCAGGTCATACAGCTCCGGAGTACAAACCTAAAGAAAGTTTAAACATGTTTACGAAGTGGCTTTCTAATGAGGTTCTCTAAGTAACAATCGCAAAGTTTGATGTTTGTTTCTTATGTTGCATATATCATTCGTATGCTTGTACTTCCAATAAGTTTATTACAATTACAAACCTAAAGAAAGTTTAAACATGTTTACAAAGTGGCTTTCTAATGAGGTTCTCTAAGTAACAATCGCAAAGTTTGATGTCTGTTTCTTATGTTGAATATATCATTCGTATGTTTGCACTTCCAATAAGTTTATTACAATTGATAATGTAATGGATTTCTATTAAAAAGTTGAGCAAACTGAATAATTGGTTCTTATGGTTTGCTAAAAATTATAAATAGAGTTCAAAAAGTTTTTGACTTGCATGAAAGGTCCAAAATCTGTAATTTTTCGTGGTTTTGGTCATTGATAAACTTAAAATGACAATTTTGCCCTTTTAATTTTTTTTCTATATTTTTGTTTTTCTATTACTATTTTATTAATATAAAAATAAAATAAAAATAAAACAAAAACAAAAAAAGACCCACCCATCGTACTATATATATATATATATATATATATATATATATATATATATATATATATATAACGAAATCGTCACATTTTTTTCAAAAATATGGCAAAACTATTTTGAGAAAAATGTGGTTGTAGGTCAAAATTGATGGAGTCTAATTTCGCAACAAAATTCTAACAACATAGCTAGAGTTTTTTCCATAAAAAAACAAGCAACGAAAATAATATTCAATACCACAATTTCATAGGTAAATAGTTATGAATGCTACTTCCATAACAAAATAACCACGGTATTTAATTTCGTAGCAAAATTACAACAGAAAGTATTTTTGTAAAAAAGTTCGTTGCAACTTTGCAACGAATGGTTTTTTTCATAAAAATATTAGTAACAATATACTAACGAATTTCAAGTTGGTAATAGTTTCCATAGCAATTCCCGTGTTCGCTACCAAAATTAACTTTGTAGAAAATATGGTAGCAAATTAGCTATGGAACGTCATTCCATAGCATCATCTGTTGCAGAATAACAACATAAATACGTTCCATAGCAACATTCCCTAAAAATATCTGTTTTTTCTTGTAGTGAGCTCGTTCTAATGCAAGCCACAAATCTCGAGAGGTAGTACCTTGTACATGTTGAAACGAAGCCTCTGATATGGTAGATATAATAATCATGTGCAGTGGTGGAGCCAGGATCAAAGTGAAGGGGTATCCCCAACAAAAAAAAATCGCATAATATACAATACTAAAAAAAATTCCGAAAAAAATTACACTACTGGAATTTTTTGAGGGGCATCCCGGGCTAGCCCGGCATGTATACTATATCAACCCATGATCGTGTGGATGTGGGCATCATTAGCTATCCAACATGGATAACTAGTGCTATCCACGATTGTTTATCAAGTTCCAACCTTTCTCTCTGGACACTGTATGGAACCATCTGTATATCCGAACAAGTTATTAGAAACAAGAAAGGGTTCAATCATAGTCTTCCAATACCCTTTGTTTGTGGATGGGAAAGTAAAAGCAAACTTGTGAGAGTTATTAATTGTTGTTTGTTGAGTGGTGAAGGTGGCTATTGTAGCTCTGAAGTCTTCTAATTTGAATGAAGATTAAGGTTTAGGTCGTGGGGGTTGTTAAGATCGGCGATAGAAATTTTATTGAGTCGTAGGGTTAGAGTTTACTTGGTTCTGATACCAAGTGAAACCGTGTTTCAATAATTTCAATAATAAATCAAAGATTACATAAGATCCTAGATGTATAATATTAGATAAATACAATTAGATACCTTCTAATATAAACAATATAATATTCTCTACAAAGGAGGTGTTTGGAATTACTTTTGAATGTTAAAAGTCCTTTTTGTAAAATGACTTTTGGCTAGTGACTTTTTCCAAAAAAAAGTCTTTAAAATATACTTGTATTTGCTTTTAGGGTAAAAGTCATCTTTTCATGTTAAAGAGTCCCAAAAGTCACGAAAAGATAAGATTTTGTGACTTTTGAAACACTAACTTTTCCTTCTACACAAAAAGTTATTTCCTTCTCCACAAAATGTTATTTTAAAAGATCTTTTTAATTACCCAAACATCTTTTGGCCTTTTTTTAACTTTTTTGGAAAAATTAAAAGGCGAAAGTTGTTTTAAAAGCAATCTCAAACATGCTCTAAACTTTTTATGGGATTTTATGAAGTAACTTTCCGCGACAAGACACGAAATAAATGGGTTTGAGTTCAGTTTTTTAACCCGCCTGTAACATCCCAAAAATTCAAGCCAATTAAAAACTTTTCAAAACATTCAAAAGCAACAGTTATTACATTCTTGTTTTCAAAATAGTGCACTATCAGAGTTTTCCCAGAACCATAAACAAAACAGGAGGAGTTGTATGATCATGCCTTCGCCTTGCCGCGATCCCCTAATGTACCTGAAACAATAAACTGAAACTGTAAGCCCAAAAATTTAGTGAGTTTCCCTCAAAATATCGATACACATACAATCCACATAACATGTCAGCAATATCATAACATAGCAAACTAAACAGAACAACATGCAATGGGTCCACAACTTACAGACTGGATTACCTCTGGGCCCACAGTGTAAGTCTGGATTGTCTTACGGGCCCACAGCTCACATCTGGCTTGCCATCGAGCCCACAGTACGAGTCTCCCTTAGCCCGTAATAGGAATGCTCCTGGGTTTGTTGGTTACCGCACGAAGCAGTCTCACCTCAACCCATCCCACATAACATATCAACATATAGCATAACCACTGAATATGCAAATAATCATATAACAACAAAGGTAGTCCTACAGATCTACCTAACTGGCATAACCACTAGCATGCAAAGCTAACTTTATACTCAATATACTAACACTACTAGAATAATATATCCAATGGGCCAGTCTTGGTGCCTTAGACCCCTTAGTATAGTGAGGTAACTCACCTCGCAACCATCGACTCGTAAAATAAGCTCAAATCCTCGGACCACTGCCACTAACTCCACCACCTATATTCATTGTAAACCATACTTGTAAATTTCCAGTCTTTTCAAAATGTCCTCCAGAAGTCAACTGGTTAACCCATGGTCAAAGTCAAGGTCAACAGCAAAGTTCAACAGTCCATGTTGACCTCAACTCGTCGAGCACCCTCATCTACTTGCTGTGTTCCTTGTAATACTTGTCCGCTCGCAGAGTCATGAGAGTGACTCGTCGAGTACCTAAGGTTCGTGGTCGAAGCTTTTATGGCCACTCGTCGAGTTTTCCCCCTTACAACTCGACAAGTTCATACGTATCCAACGATTGGGAAAAACCCTAACCGACTCGCCGAGTCACTCTACTGACTCGTCGAGTCTTCGACAATCTTCCTCGGACTCGCCGAGTTGTTCATCCTACTTGTCGAGTTCAGGACCATCTTCATATGACTCGCCGACTCGACTATGCGACTCACCGAGTCCCTACAATCCTTCATCCATACAGATACACTTTAAGCCATGCAAGGCCTCCATATTGCAGATCTAAGCTCTTAGGGCATGTTTATCGCGTAAAGTTGCAAACTTTACGTGCATGCAAGATGATAATGGCCCAAAACAAGCTAAAGGAGTGGCTCAAGGTAAGGGAAAGGTCATAGCTTGATAGAGACTGAAACTTTATGACAAAGAGGGGCTAAAGGAGTCCAGATCTAAGGTTGCAACCTCAGATCTTGACCTAAATCGAAGAATCACCACACAAAACCCTAAAAAGGGCCCCAAACCCATAAATGAAGAGATCTAACTAAAAGAGAGCCAAGGTAACAACTTGTTACCTCCAAAATGATGCTAAGACAAAGAAAATTCGGATCTACAACAGCTCTTTGCCCCAAACTTCTTGAACTCCAAGCTTTCACTCCAAGAGTCCCTTTTTTCCAAGCTAAGAAGCACACAAATATAGGAAGCCAACACGAATTAGGGTTTCGGAACCCAAGGGAGGCAGTAAGAGAGGCTAATGGGGGATAAGTGGTCCTTAAATAGGGTGCAAAACCCTGGAAATTAGGGTTTCATCCTTTAGTTCCTACTCGGCGAGTCTCTTCTTGGACTCGGCGAGTATATCACTAAAACACGCGGACCAACCCGCTGCTACTCGACGAGTAGGGCAGCCAACTCGTCGAGTAGACCCTGAAATCAATAAAATTCTCACATAAACCAATACCTGAAAATCGGGGCGTTACACCGCCAACTCGTTAACCTGTTTATTAAACATGTCATATATGAGCTTCTCAAAAAATATACGGGTTGACCCGCCAACCCGTTTAGAATTTTAATAAAAAAAATTATATATTTTTTAAATGTGTCAAGTATTATACATTATACATTTTATACTTTATACTAGGATAAGATGCCCAATATCATTAACCATTTGACCCGTGGGTAATCATCTGTTGATTTGTATTGCAACATATTTGGTGTTTTCCCTAAATAATCTAAATATCCCACAAAAATGACGACATGAATGATTGAACCATTATCGAACGACATCGATGCATTCGATTGAATTTATTTATGTTTGTATTAATGTTTTAGTTTGAACATGTTTCAATGAATGTTTATAATTTTCAATGGGATGTTTAACACTTAAGTTTCTAAAATTCAGATATGTTTGCATCAAAAATTTATTCATGTTTAATTATCAATTTTATATATGAAATCTGACTCACGAACATACGAACCCAAATCTGACCTACAAACTCGCCAACCTGTGAACCTGTATAAATAAATGGGTAGATGGTTCGCATATGGGTTTATGTTTCAATCCCGTAACCTGCATAATTAAATGGGTTGTGTTTGTGTTGGTATATTTTGACAAGCAAACTTGCAACCTGCAACCAAACAGCACATGAATGCTAGGCTATTTTCAATTTCTACGGTTCGCATCCATTTGTTGCACAGCAGGCTCGATCAAATTTGGGTTTTTAGTTTTGCAGCCCAAAACTTCGGATAATTTACAAAGCAATTAGAAATCGTCTTTTACTTTGATTGTTTCTAAAAAGAAATTCCACGATTTAATGGCGAGGAAGATACATAAGTTAAGAAAGGTGCCAAACTCTTATTTATGGAATAATTCCACTTGTGGGTTGTTCGGCGATGGTGTTCTTAGAGTCTTAACAAGATCAACTTTTGCAGCCATCAGATACTTCGTATCATGCACGTCAAAAGAAGATTCATACGAGCTGAACAAAATGTTAACACAATGTGACGGTAGTATTAGATCTATCAATAAAATGCATGCTAAGATCATCATTGGAGGCTATGAGCAAAATGTTTTTGTTGGGTCTAAGCTTATTGCCATCTATTCTGGATTGGGTCAATTATACATGAAAGATGCAAGGAAAGTGTTCGATCGTTTGTCTGAAAGAGATGTTTTCTTGTGGAACATGATGATTCAAACATATGCAAATTCAGATATGTCTCCGGAAGCATTAGACGTGTATAAAAAGATGCGTGAACAAGATATGCTTCTTGATAAGTATACATTTACGTTCGTTCTTAAGGCGTCTGGCATCACAAAAGACGAGAAAACAGGTTGCGTCCTCCATGGACATGTAATAAAATGTGGATTTTACTTTAATTTGTTCGTTGGGAATGCTCTGGTTGCGTTTTATGCGAAGTGTGAAATGATCGAGCCGTGTATGAAGGTGTTCGATGAAATGCCACAAAGGGATCTCGTTACTTGGAATACTGCCATTTCCAGTTGTGCTAACAATGATCGAATTGCAAAAGCTCTTGATCTTTTTCGTACATTACTACATGAACAGTCTCTTAGCTTACCAGATCATGCCACTCTCGTTAGCATCCTTCCCGCTTGTGCTCAAGCAGCAGAAATCCAATTAGGGTTCTGGATCCATTGTTACACCATTAAGACAGGTTTAAACAAAGATGCTATGGTTGGAAGTGGTATGATCGCTATGTATGCAAACAGTGGCCATTTAGACTATGCACGCCAAGTGTTTGATGAAATGCCCGAAAGAAACATCATGGTATGGAATGCCATGATGAGGGGTTACGGAATGCATGGCAACGTGGAAGAAACACTCAATCTTTTCTCAAACTTCTTGAAAGACGGTTTTACCCCCGACGGGATTGTGTTTCTCTGCTTGTTATCAACATGTAGTCACGTGGGATTAATCGCAAAAGGGCGTGAAATTTTCAAACAAATGGAAGATTACAATGTGGAAAGAGGTCAAGAACATTACGCGTGTATGGTTGATTTGTTTGGGAGAGCGGGCTTGGTTATGGAGGCGGTTGAGTTGATTAAATCCATGCCAATGGGGCCCGGGAAGAGTGTGTATGGTGCCCTTCTTGGTGCTTGTAGGATGCATAATTATATTGAACTTGGTGAAGTTGTGGCGGAGAAGTTGTTTTTGTTGGATCCAATGAGTGGCGGCCGGTATGTGACTCTGGCAAAGCTATATGGCGGTGTTGGGCGGTTGAAGGAGGCTGCCGCCGTGAGGAAGATGATGGTGAAGAGTAATATCAAGAAACCGTTTGGGTATAGTTCGGTGAAGGTGGATAGTGTTGTTCATACGTTTGGGGCGGAAGATGAGAATCATGTAAGAAGAATCGAGATTTTTGATACACTTGTGGGTTTGGATAAAGTAATGACGGAAGAAAATTAAAGCTTTAGAGTCTGTCATGGCCTTATACTGCTTTTGGTGTTTATTTAGACTGTGAGACTGATATCAATGAGACAGAAATTGTAGTTTTTATCCTAGAAAGACATGTCTTGATATACTTTGAGCAAGATTTTGAGGGATTGGATGAGTTAAGGACTACAAAGGTGCATCACCTAATATAAAAATACTCCAAAATATAGTTGATCCGGGTTTGAATCTCAAACAGTTTCTTTGTGCATTTTATATTTGTTATCACCTATAGAAGGTTTAGCCGGTTTTGATACTTATGTGGTGTATCATTGTCCCCATGTCGTCCACATTAGAAAATATATATGTATTGTTGGTTCTTCAAAAAAAAAAGTATTGTTTATACAATTTGTGTCTAGTGAAAGATTTATACATTTGTACCATTCCGATGAACTCATTTTATGATTTTGTTTATGAAAGTATTAATGTAAGTTCACACTTCTTAGGGAAAATTGCATAAAAGACATTAAGTTTACATAAAATTTTGATTTTGATATTATGTTTTTTTTTTTCAAATAAATCATTAAGTTTACAATATTGTTGCAAATTCAATCAATCCGTTTGTTTCACATGTTTTATACTTCTCATTTGTTTCACATGTTTTATACTTCTCATTTACTGACTAGGCAAAAAACTAATATGGTTTCCACATATGATTATAGTTGGTAAACATTTTGGGTAAATTGAATCTTTACGTAGATTTGTACTCATTTTCCTTTATCTTTTCTTAGATTTGTACTCACTTTCCCTTATTTTTTATTTTTCTTCTTTCAGATCATCACAATTTTATGCGATTACTTTCCAAGATCGTTCAAGTGGTTCATCTTCCCGGGTGGTAAGCAATGCAAGGAAAGTTGTCCACACTAACCTCTTCTAAATGAGCTTTCATTACCATGCTTACACCACTCTAGGTGATAAACCAAATGAGCAACCTTAAAAAGTCATTGCATAAAATGGTAATGTTTTAAAAGAAAGAAAAAAAATAAGAAATATAAGTAAAAATCTATATAAAGGTTCAATTTAACCCCAAATATTAGCAATCATATACGAAAACCACATTAAACATAAAACACCTAAAACAAATTAGTTGATTTGTTAAATTTGCAACAAAGTTATAACTTAATGACTTAATTGAGAGAAGAAAAAAAAATAATAATAATAATAATAACACTTCAATAAAAATCAAAATTTTATATAAACTTTAGTGATTTTTAATGTGATTTACCCTCCTTTTTACGAAGTTTAATGTAAACTCATTATGTTTAAGAAGTATTCTGATTTTGGATCCGATCCCATTAATTCGTGATCACCAATGGACGAAAACAAAAACAAATTACAGGCAAAAAATCTCCCAAATCAAATGAATATCAACCAAGTTACCCACCAATTAACACAAACCACTTGCTTAATGTACAACAAAACATCTCATCTATCCAACTTCAACAACCAAAACAAAAACAAAACCATATGTCAATACACACCTTTTCCCTTTACACCAATACCAAATCCTTATATAAACAAAAAAGAATCAATCATAACCCCGGGGCCCACAATCACGTAGTCAAAATATCAGGAAGCGTAGCCGAATGAGCTCCAATAATTTTCCCTCCAAGATCCGGGAAACTTTCACACTCGGGCAACGACCCCACATTCCCATCCACATCAACCTTCAAAGGATACATCATCAGATGCCCTTGCAATTCTGAAAACTCATCACTCACATATCTTCTCCAATTATCTTCCGCCACCTCGTTCACCCTTTTCACACTCTCCAAACTCCCCGGCTCCTCATAACACCCCTCAAGCACCCCAAGTTGCTCCGCCCACAACGACATTCTATACCCGTAAACCTAAAACAAATAGTTGCTGACTGAGTCAGATCTGACTACACAACCCTGAATCAGACACAGACACAGACACAACCACTGATTGTCTGAATCTGACCGAGTCGGACCCAGCCTCTTATACGTTCAATTTGTTAATTATTATTTTTATTATTGAAAATGAAAAATGAAAGTATTTTGCTATTTTTTGTATACCTGTCCGTGTGGATGACGTTTTTTAGCCGCCCAAGTGTGGTGAGGTTGATACGAACCCATGGCGATTTCTGTGTCTTTTGATCCGGCTAAGGATCTTTGATTGATGTTTGCGGACCCCATTATGACATATTCGTCATCCACTATCATTCCTTTTGCGTGCACGTATATCATGAAGCGCTTGAATGTTTGTGAATTCGAGACCTATTAAACCAAAAACAAATTACTAAGATTGGAATGGAATGTGTGATTACATTCCATGGTTAGGTTTGTTACTCACCTTCTCGTCTGGGGAAGATTGAGGCATTCCTGGAGGTAATTCTTCACGTTTTCCAAGGCAATAGAAATTTAGATAGTCTTGAGGGTGTGCATCAAGTTGCATAGCTTTGATTTCACGCGCTACGATAGTGTACATTGTTTGCATTGACTGGCTCTGTAATATTTAATGATGAGGATGAGGAGGGTATTTACGTCTTTTGTACGGAAAAAAGAAGAGATCGAGAGTGAGTCCATGTAACTCTTTTTCGGTGGAACAAAAGATCAACTAGAAAGGAATTATTTCCACATGATACAAGTCTATGTAGAGTTGGGAGGGTAAAAAGGTAATTTTACCTGCCAATAGAGAATTTCTTGGACAGTGGCGGATGATGGAACGCCTTCAGGCCACATTGGTATGACAACATAAACTGCAAACCTCTCTCCTGCTCTAATCTTGCTTGCAATTTTTAAGGCCAATTCCATTGGAATCAGATTATCAGCTCCTTTTGATATGTAAAGTACAACAAACAGTTTATTAATATAAGACCTATAAGAATTGGAATTGGAATTGGAATTTATCTTATTCTTATCAGAAACCATATAAAACGAATATGTTATGATCAAGTATTTGTGTATATACTATACCTGCATCTTTGTATGCAGGCCATGCGTATGATGATCCAATGAAATACTGGTTTTCAATATAAATGAAATGCTGAGCTGAGCGAATGGCTTGGATATATGCTGTCTGAATACTTTTGTCAATCACCAGACTTTTTGCACTAATAAGATTCTGCACCAATGAAATGGATGAACATTTATAGCAGTGTATGTATCTAGGAAGAAATGGATGTATGTATGATGCTATAATAAACAAATCAATGGAAATAAGTTTGGTATTTCTTGCATTTTTCCAATAAATACAGGTTGAACATGAAAGGTGTTTAGCAAGAAGAAGAAGATGAACAGATTTCAATTACTAACCTGTGCTTCACAAACATCAACAGTTTTGGGAAATCCTTTCAAAGATCCAGAATCGATAGACCGAAAAATCTGTGAGAGGTAAAACTCGTGAGAATTACTTATTTAATTTAAATGAGGAGGGCATTCATGTCTTTTGTACAAATAAGAAATCAAGATCAAGTCCCTGTCCTATCTTTTTGGGACTAAAGATTTCATTTTTTTTGTCCCATTGACATGAGTCTCCCAAACAAATTACAACCACTTATGCCCTTTTGTGTCTAACAAAAGGGGCTTAAAAGGCTACATAAGAAAAGAAGTTGGTGGAAAAAAAAAAGAGAAGACTTTTTCTAACCTGAACATGCCAGTTATCTGGATGATCTTCCTTGGAAACATGCAACAATGGTTCATCTTCAGGAACAATGGTGTGATCTCCATGTTTTGGAACAGGATATTTAGGACTAATAATCCATGAAATCCGCTCGATCTTTATCAATGCATCATCTTGCCACTGGGCCATTTTCTTGGCAATAAATGCAAATTCTCTCCACTTAGTAGCCTTTTTCCATCTCTGCTCAAAGTTCAAAAGCACATCATATGCAGCAGGACCATCAATCTTGCAGTGTAAATCATGCCATGGTTGCCTTGGAGCCTTGGTTCCTGCCTAATTTAGATATTGACACCATTAGATAAGAATTAGGACACATTTTGGAATAATAATATCAGAACACCACTCACTGGATATGTTGGCTGATGAACATCATCCTTGAAAACAGTGTCTAGATCATGAAATAACCTATGCTGAGGTGTATCATAACGCCCATCACAGAGATCAAGACCACCTATAAATGCAGTAATTTTTCTGTTGTTACCAGATGCTTGTGTATCTACAAGTACACATTTCTGATGATGTGTAAATGCAGTTCCAACAACCTGAAATGTAAATGGTATAAGAAAGATTCATTGCAACAAAGTGAGTAATCTGAATGAAAACCAGAGGAGGGAATCAGAGAAGAGAAGTGCTTACCTGTTGCTTAAAAAAACTAAGTTTGCTGCTTCCATAACGAGGTGATAGCACACACATGACAGATGAATGCTTGAAGAACTTCCTGGTTTCTTCATCATGAGTCCCCATCACTCCAGTCTGTGCAAAAGATTTATAAATGAAATCAAAACAAAATAATCTAAGCAATCAGCTGAGTAAAAGATTTGAAATTCTCACCGTTTTTATGAAGAGCTTATTGTGGGAAGTTTTATCATCCCAAACCAACAACAGTACACGAACCCCTTCTTCAGATTTATACTTCAGCAAGTCACCGAGTGTCAAATCGCCTCCTCTTGGTAGTGGCTTGGTAGGCTCTCTGATCAGTTTAATTTTATGGAAAACAGACCAACCGACGATGTATATCATGTGGTGAGCCTCTGATACAGCATAACAGATGTCTTCCCAACACGAATTGTGCTGATAAACCTTACCCCCGTCTAATTGAATCTGAGGCATCTTACAATCCGGTGTAACGTGAGCATCCTGGTATAATGTCACCTGAGAACCTTTTCTTACCGGAAAGTATGTGTTTCTGACGCCTTTATGTGCCGGATCTCCGGCAATTCCATGCAGGTAAAGCGGATTTTTCTCAACCGGAAAAAATGTCATTTCCAGTTTGAGTTCCGAGTTTTTCTTACTTGAATTCTCCATCTTGAACCAACCGGAAATAGTCTCGCCGGTGGCGATCTTCTCCGCCGAAATCTTAACACTCCCCAACACATCAGCACCAAACACGTCATCGTCTTTCACATGGAACTCCAAGTGTGCAAGGGCGTGGGCTAACGGAATAATAAATCGTTCGTCCCATTTAGGGTTTTTCGAGTTCTTCAACACACGCGTACGCGCCACCGTTGCTTGAGGCACCGAAACCTTGACATAAGGATCACTAGTAATTATCTTCCGGTGACCAGAACGCAACTTCGTGTCAGTGGTTGCGGCGGAGGAATTGTCGTTCCGGCAGGCCTCAAAGGTAACGCAACGGCGGATGTGACCGGTGAAGACATCCATGTTAGGTAAGTTTCGTGCTTCTATAATGTTGAGTTGCAGGTCACCGTGTAAGTAAACAATCCTGTCCGAAGCATCATCCGCCATTTTTCCAATTCAAAATGACAAATCAACAACGCAAACCCGCTGCTTTTCAATTAATCCAAAAGCAGAAGATCAAACACACACACACACACACAAGGTATACCCGTGTGTATGTGAAATGGAGATTTCCGTAGGGATAGTGGGAACTGGTAAGGGTTTGATTGATAATTGATCTGTCGGTAGTTGAAGAAAGAACTGGCGGATGACGGTTTTCACGATGTAGGCCTGTAAACAGCAAAGCATGTCTACAATCGTTTCTCTTGATATTTGTTTTCAGTGGTTGAAAATTTAGTTAATTGCCAGAGCAGACCCTTAAGATTTAGGTTATTGTCAAGTTGAGCTCCTTATGAAAATGTCAACATGAATAGTCCTCAAAAAGTAAAAACATTACTCCACTTTTACATCTTCTTTCAGTCTTTTGATGAAAGAAAAATACAAAAGTAGATACAACTTTGTTATAAAATGGCCACATTTTTTAAATCCTCAAATAGGCATATCTTTTGTAGAATTGTAGAAGCTATTGTAAATTGGACCCACTACAAAGTCATTTATGTCATATGGATTATGTTTCACAACTTTAATATTTAAATTGTATGTGATATAGATTTTATATCAATTTTTTTCTTTTTCTTTTTACTATCATTTTTTCCAGTCCATTATCCAAAATACCTACCTTTTTAAACACTTCTAATTTTGATTAAAATAATAATAATAAATTATAAAATAAATAAATAAAAGTAAAATCACAAAATGAATATTTCATTAAAAAATTACAACCATCTTTTTAAACACTTCTAATTTTGATTAAAAAATAAACAATAAATTATAAAATAAATAAATAAAAGTAAAATCACAAAATGAATATTTCATTAAAAATTACAACTACAAACGATAATTAAAATTCTTAATACGAGTTTTTAAAATCCTAAATAAGATTATAAAATAAATAAATAAAAGTAAAATTACAAAATGAATATTTCTTAAAAAAAATACAACTACAAACAAAAATTAAAATTTTAAATGCGAGTTTTTAAAATCCTAAATACGATAATTAAAACAATAGCGTCCCAAAAATAATGACATCAAAATTTTCTTTCTTAGATTAATAAATCGACAATACATTTCATTTCCATAAAACCAATGTAATTTAGATTTAGCAAAACAACATTAAATCAGAGTAAATAATAGAGTGCGGAATCATGTGGTATGTGCTCTGCAATCATCCCGAGCCCTTCTATTTAAAAACCAAATAACCTGAAACATAAATTGAAAACCGTAAGCACAAAGCTTAGTGAGTTCTCCAAGATACATCATACCACACATACATAAAATCACATATTGGGCCTCCACCCTCCATCGGGCCTCACCCGGTATCGAGTCCCACTCGGCCTCGGGCCCCGCCCAACATCGAACCCCGCCCGGCATCGAGCCCCGCTCGGATTACAGATCTGTCCATCACCAGGCCCCACCTGACATTGGGCACGCCCGATACATACATAATCATATAACCATATAATCAAATAAACATATAACCTTACTAGCACATGCAATAATCACAAAGACTATAGCATACCATACAGTCATTGAGCCCCGCCCGGCATCGGGCCTCGCCCGGTAAGCATAAAAACAGATACTAATGACTAGCTGTAACGTCTGGTTCCTGGTATGTATTTTAAATCAAAATTGTTTTTGAAAGAGGTATTTTAAATCAAATTATTCACTTTTGTATGGAAACTCGACGAGTTGGAGGCCCTAAACTCGTCGAGTAGGAATGGAATTTGGACACGGGATGTAAAGTCTACTCGACGAGTTAAGAGCCTTAACTCGACGAGTAGGACTGCCAGAGTGAAACCCTAATTTTCAGGGTTTAGCACCCTATTTAAACACCTTAACCTCCAAATGATGGCCTCATTTCCAGCTTCCAAGTCCCAAACCCTAAGTCAAGGAACCCTAATGCATTTGTAAGCTTGTGAGCCATTTTTAGTGAGTTTTTATGTGTGTTGAAGCTTGTGAAGGAAGAAGAAGCTTGGGGATTCAAGGGGAATCTAGTAGATCCAGAGATACCATTTCCTTCTCTTCATTTTCTGGAAAGCAAGTCTTAAACTTTCTTAGTAGCTTCTTAGATCTCCTTATTGTCATTTTATGGGGTTTTTGGTCCAAGAAGCATGATCTTTGGGACATGGACGTCCCAAGTGGGTATACTTTCAAATCTAGGACCTTGAAGGGCTCTCATGGCATAAAGGTGCAAACTTTATGGCCATTGAAGCCTATGCAAGCTTTAGGATGTCATTTTGGCCTTTTTAGTTCCAAAATGCCATGCATGGAGAAAAATATGGAAGTTTTACGTGTTCATGTAGTGTCTAGGGTCCAGATCTCAGTTTATGTGCCTTGGTTTGGAGTCTTGATGGCATTTGGATCAAGATCTAAGTCGTAAGAGTTAGGGTTTGAGATAAACCCATTATGTAAGGCTATTAATGGGTAAAATTGGAAACTTTACCCTTAAAAGGATATTTTCAATATAGATGTGAAGTGTGAAGCTCAGATCTAAAGAATAGGGGCTTAATCCATTAAGATGAAGAATCTGACTGAAGAACTCGGTGAGTTCTTGTAGGAACTCAACGAGTTGAGTCGGTTAGTCCCGATTCTGTAAAAGTTAGAACTCAACGAGTCTGAGGGAGGACTTGATGAGTTGACTTGTTTTATCGCGACTGCGAGTAACATGGAAACTCGGCGAGTCAGGAAGGTGACTCGACGAGTTAAGTCAACTCGGGGTGTTGACTTAGACTTTGACTTGGAATTTGACCAAGGTTGACCCGTGAAGGGGTCTTGAGTATAGAATGATATCTAAAGGGTTGTTTATGTATAGGGCGTGAGTAGAGTCGGTTGCAGGAGCAGAGACGTTTTAGCTATTTCACCCGATATTTGAGGTGAGTTCTCCTCCTAGATTGAACAGGTCAAAGGCACCAAGGTCGGCTCGTATATGTTTGATTAGTATCCGAGTGTGGGCGAGGCCCGTATCTTATAGCATTATTTATGTATATGAATGATAGATAGATTTAGTTATACTTGTTGTTTGTGTGATACTTGTATATATGATAGTAGCTGAGTGTGGGTGGGGCTGTATCTCATAGTAGCTGAGTGTGGGCGGGGTTCGTATCTCATAGCCAGCAGAGTGTAAGCGGGGCTCATATCTCCTATTTAGCCGAGTGTGGGCGGGGCCCGAATCTCCTGGAGTGTGGGTGGAGCCCACGTCTCATAGTTGCATGTTATGTGTATAGTATGAGGTAGTTTGGGGAGACTCACTCAACTTCATGCTTACAGTTTTCAGTTTTGGTTTCATGTACTTCCACTAGCAAGGGGAAGAACTCGGGATGATTGCATGGCACACACCACAACGTTTAGCCTAGGATGATTTACTCTGATGTTAGGACATGTAATTTTGATATAATGTTTTGATATGGTGTTTTGAGATATTATCACTTATGTTTTTATGAGACGATTTGGTTTACTATGGTTTTATTTATAAATTAAAAATGAAAATTTTGACCGTATTTTTGGGATGTTTCAATTTGGTATCAGAGCCTTGGTTTGAGGGATTCGGATACACTCTTGGGTGTTTCTGAACTCAAACTGAGTACTTGGTATAAAATTTTCAAAAGAAAACCATTTTTATAAAAAGAATTTTGGAAAGAGAGAAAAAGAGAAAAAGGTTGTGGTGTATATAATCAGTCGAGCTCAAGTAAGTACTCCCAAATTACCCATACAAGTTTATGTTATGATATGATTATGAGAACTGCATGCTAGATTAGGGCTAAGGATCTAGGAATGATGCCTTGTATGCTTGTTATATGTGTATGAGAACTGCATGCTAGTTTAGGGCTAAGGATCTAGGAAGGATGCCTTATATGCCTACTATATGAGTTTATTGAACTTCATGCTAGTACTGATCAGTCGGTGTTATGATGGCATGAATAAGGTATGCTTGATTATGGTTACTCAATGCTCGAATGTTGCTTGCTTTGTGCTTTTAGGAGTTCTAGTTATCTTTAACTAACTAGTAAACAAATACGTTAAGTTACATATTACAAGGACTAGATAATTTCAGAAGGTTAGGTTTAGCTCTATTTTGCAACTCTTGTTTGGGTCTAACCGTTGTAGGGTAGGACCTCTCATTCGAAGAATTATCTGGTCTTAGTGATATGTAATGGTATTCGCGAGCTAGTTAGGGGAATATAATAGGGACTACTTATGCAGCTGATGGCAGAGAGTGGGTCGAAGATTACCTTAGGGCAAGCCTAGGATGAGATTAGTGCGTGAAGCAGTAGTAGTAGAAGGGACTTGGTGGAGTCAAGGCAATTCTTAAGGAAAGTAAGGATAGATGTGGAAGGTAGTATGGACCCGTACTACTGAAATCAGAGGATACATACTCGATTCAAGGTAGGCTGAGATAAAACCAGGGAACATGTAGTGTGTGTGTGATCCCTCGAGTTATGATGAGTATTCTGAGGTTTGTTATGATGTATTTTCGGTATGGTGATGCTACACACTAGGCCAGTTGGCAGCTCTGGCGCAGGCAAGGGATTGGGATCGGGCTCTTGAGTCGGGCTGCTAGATGACCAGATAAGAGAGTTTATCTCATCTGAGATCACGTACAATATATTGGACCAGACTCATGTGATCTTTGGTACGGTCAATGAGGGCATTCTGGAGATTCTGGATGAGAGGTTGAGTGCTTTCCGCACCGAGATGGCGGCCATGATGGGGCGCGCACGATGACATTCAGGGAGTTCCGAGCTTGCAGAGCTCCAGACTATCATAGGGGTCGGGACCCCATTGCTAACAGCAGGTGGTTGGCCGATGTCGCCAACGCCTTTCCTGTCATCTGTTGTCCCGAGGGGGACAAGGTTCAACTTGCTACATGCTTTCTCAAAGACAGGGCGTGTGATTGGTGGGAGGAGGTTGGGCATGACATTGGAGATGATGCAGCTCTTGATGCGATGACTTGGAGTGACTTTTTGGCCAGTTTCAGTGTAACGTCCCAAAATTTAAGACTAAAAATTTCTTTTAATAAAACATTACTTTAAGCAACGCCATCAATCCAAAACATAATTAGAGTATTAATTTCCAAAACACATGTTCGTTATCAGAGTAAACATTCCCAGGCTGTCTAAACTATGGTGTGTGCCATGCGATCACCCCGAGCTCTTCCCTCCCCTACTGGAAGTACCTGAAACCAAAACTAAAAACCGTAAGCACGAAGCTTAGTGATTTCCCCACCCTACCACATACCATGCATAACCACATACTGCACATACTGGGCCACGCCTGCTAACCTGGGCCTCGCCCCCTACCTCGGGCCTCGCCCGCTACAGCGGCCCCGCCTGGCTTCGAGCCCCGCTCGGATATAGATCTGTTTCACTTAGGGCTCGCCTATCACAGGGCCTCGCCCCCTAAAATATAATAGCACATAAACATATCATAACACATAAGCTAAACACATACGAACAAACGGATCATGTCCTAAGGCCTCGCCTATCCTAGGCCTCGCCCTTGTCCTGTTACTGATGAGTCATGGAACCCCGTCCATGCTCCTACTGATAGTGAGGTACCAGCCCAACCCACCCTCACTCCTTCCCTAACTCGGGCCTCGCCCCTGATCTGCTGCTAATGAGATGTGGAACAGCATCCACACTCTTCTATTGGTGAGTTACGGGACCTCGCCCACACTCACCTCCCTACCAGGCACATACAAGTATCATACAGACAACAAGTATAAGCTATCACATAAACCATTCCTTGGGCACCCGCCCGCTATCATTGGACCTCGTCCTGAATATCATACTAGCATACTGTGCCTAGGGCTAACCCCCGGGTCTTCTACACATAACTACATGGGCCGGCATTGTGGCCGTAGACCCATTCACACAAAGGGAAACTCACCTCGAACTACTGAACTAGCTGATAACCTTCTGGACGCTGACCTACAATTCTCTGAACCGCTGCTCCGCTAGTTCCCCAAGCTACCAATAACAATACAACACTTAGCCTAACAGACTTCTCAAAAGTCAACCCAGTCAACGCTGGTCAAAGTCAAAGTCCTGGTCAAAGTCAACCTCCCAGTTCAACCCTACTTGCCGAGTCTGCCTACTGACTCGTCGAGTTCATAAGCTCAGAGTCCTTCCATCCACGACTCGACTCTCTGAGTCAGTCCATGACTCGCCGAGTCTACCGATTTCCGAGTCCTAACCTATCCAACTCACCGAGTCTCCACTCGACTCACTGATTCGAGTCTCAACTCGAAGGGTTTGGGGTTTCACGTCTTGACTCGCCGAGTCCAAGGCAATCTTCATCCGACTCGACGAGTTGTTCATCCCACTCATCGAGTTGCTCCAAATCTTCATGCTACTCGCCGAGTCCACTCAAAGGACTCGCCGAGTCCATTCAGATCTTCATACATGCAGAGGACTTTTGAGTCATGCATGGACTCCAAACTGTAGATCTACCCTTCCCAATCCTATTCCTCACGTAAAGTTGCAAACTTTATGTGTAGAGAAGGAGATCTAAGCTAAATACACCATAAACTAGGGTTAAAGGCAAGGGGGCTCCATAATCAACTCAAGGACAGATACTTTATGCTTCTTAAGATCATAATATGCTTACATCCGAAGTAGCAACTTCAGATCTGGCTTCTAACTCAAAAGGATAGCTAATCATGGCTAAAAAGCCCCCAAAACTTACAACCATAATAGATCTAAAGGAGGGAAACGACTTAATACCTTCAATAACTCAGAAAGTTTCCCCAATCTTCAGATCTAAGGACAATCCTTGAAGCTTCAATGATTCCCCTCCTTCTTCCTTCAAATCACTCAAAAATGGATTGGAAGCTTGAATGAGCAACAATGGGGCTTAGGGTTCGATGTTTTGGGTGAAAGAGGCAGTAAAGGAACCCTAGGGGAGAGAATGAGACGTTTAAATAGGCTCCAAGTCCCGGATTTAGGGTTTTCCTCGCCGAAACCAGACTCGTCGAGTCTCCTTGCGAGTCGGTCACTTACTCCTCGACCCGGATCCCGCTCGGACTCGCCGAGTCATCCCTTAAAATTAGGGTTTTCTTTCCTTTCTTGGCCTTCCAAACTTTGGATGTTACAACTCTCCCCCGCTTAAACTAAACTTCGTCCTCGAATTTTGCTATGGCCCACCGCCTGCGATCTTCCTCTAATAGCCCACCAATTATTCCAACACCAGTTGCCTACCTTCGCTGGTCTTCCGTCTGGTCATTCCGACTAACATTAATCCTTGCGGATAATCATCTCGGGTCAACCCTGACCCTGAACATTCTGGAAACGCAACTTACTCAACTGACAATCCTTCTGGTACTCACCGAGTACTACACTGAGCCCATAGGGGTTCACCCCTTCTTTCGTTGCGCGATTTCCTTGCCTCCCCAAGGCAATGCTCCATAACCAACTATTTCCTCTGTCACTGTGAAGATCCTATCTTCACCAATCCATTACTCCCGCTACCTCCAGTACGGGTCAATATTGCCAGTATCCACTGGGCATATCTTTCTACTATAATTTGGTGTTGAGCACCCCACGATCAACTAACTGAATTTCGCCATAGACTGCTTACCCGCACTGCTACTGACTGAAAATTCTGCCATTCCTCATCTGCCTTCCGGATGACTGAGACCACCCTGGTCCCTACCGTCCTACCAATATCTGGACTATCGGCTTCCCCCGGTCGCTAGAGCCCACACAACTCCTAGTCACTCCCAGCGAACTAACTGCCTTGGACCGAAGTCCGGAACTCACTGAATCATCACATATCATAACATGTCAACTAGCATGAACACATATATTGCATACTGCATCAGACCATAGTCTGGAACACATAACTCATACCATATATGCATCATAAAGGCACCAATTAACTGCTCAATCTATTCTGTCCTCCATGCACTACAATCCTGGGATCCCCGATCCCTTATCTTGACACTAAAGTCCCTACCAGGTCCCACCTATGCTGCTAAAACTCACGGGCCTCGCCCACGGGTCTCACCCGCCTCTATCCTTCTAGTCCTACTTGCCTAGCCACTCTCGCTCGGGCCTCGCCCACGAGTCTCACCTAACCATACTACTGAGCAACCCTGCTCTCAGGTCTCACCTATACTGCTATTCTTATACGGGCCTCTCCCAAGATCTCACCTCTATAGGGCTATACAGGCAAACTCCCTATCATTCTCATCCACTTACCCATTCCTGATCCCTATCTGATCACTAGGAGATAAGGGCCTCGCCCCAACTCCGCCAACGAAGCTACTATGGAATGCTATGACTTACCCGCAGTCTTACATCACCTCCCATCATTGACTGCTAGTGAATGCTACGGATGCCCCGTAGTCTTACAACACCTTCCACCACTTACTGCTAATACGAAAGCACCCCGTGCTATCAGTTCTCAAGATCCTCCTTCTGACTCACCCGAGTCCTACATGCGATCCTCCAACCTGAATTCCCAACCACATGCTAACCATCACCAATACTCGCACTGGCCGAGGGGGAGTTTCTCAAACTCCTAACCCTGAACTCCTCAATCCATCAACAATGTACCACTTCTTTTCCTTCTCTGAGGCTGCGCACTCATTCTGGATCTGCGTGCTCTTACCTTTGCACACTCGGAGGATTCTCCCCCACTTCGATCCTGCTTAACCCTTGCTGCTCAATGCTCAAAAAGAAATCCCAACCCTCGCTACCATTCCATAATCAACCTGCTGAGGAACCCCAAGCTTACCATAGCTACGGATCTAACCAATCCATTTCCAAAATTTTACGGATCCAAACTAGCGAGACATACCAAGTTCCTCCCAGTCATGCTACAATTACTGCATCCTAAGCAACCTTCCCCAATAGAGCACATCCCTTAACTATCATTCAGATATCCAAGGTATGCAGATGGCATATAACTCGATCACGATCAAGGCGCACAAAATAAAATACTCATACCGATAATGATGCAGAACCATAACAATACAATCATGCACGACTAAAAGAACTGAAAACGGAAATTGCATACCTGCAACGTCTGATGCTGCTCGCGCCTCCAAGGTAGTCATCTGAAAAGCCCTGCCTCCTACCGCAGGCGCCTCTGCACGGCCCTGACGGCCGTCTGTGATCCTCAAAGTTGCGGGGGCAGGTGCCAGTACCCATCTTTCTGAAATCAAACTGGGGCACTAGGCCTTCTTATGGCCCCGCTGATTGCAGTGAAAACATATCAAGTTTGATCCCTGTGTGGTGGTAGCAGTACAATCCCTGCTGAAATGACCAGTCTAACCACACTTGAAGCAGCCAGACTCACCATCGCTACCACTCCGGCACGCGCCCCCATGCGCCCTGCCACACTTCCCGCATCGGCTGCGGTCCTGAAAATCCCTCGATCTCGAATCGGATCCCTTGGGCCTTTTGCCCGAACTTGCGGCTACCTGAACCTCATCCGGCTTCCTCTTCCAGATCTGCTCCAAATCAATTTCCCTCTCTCTGTCCCGAGAAATCATATCTTCCAGCGTCTTACAGCCGGACCTGCTCACGAACTCCCTGATGTCAGCCCTCTACATCTCGTGATATCGGGCCTTCTTCATCTCCTCATCCGCGACATACTGCGGTACAAGAAGAGCCCTCTCCCTGAACTTGGCGGTGATCTCCGCCATAGTCTCAGTGGTCTGCGTCAAATCCTGAAACTCCCGTGCCAACAGCTGCACCTCAGTAATTGGCGAAAACCCGGCCCTGAACCTGGCCGAGAAATCGCTCCAAGTCAGCGCGTCCAACGCGACATCATCCCCCAGAGCATGACCAATCTCCTCCCACCAATCCCTCGCTCTGTCCTTCAGAAGACAGGAAGCGAGTCTGACCTTGTCCTCCTCAGGACACCGGCTCGTACGGAATGCGTCGGCAACATCATCCAACCATCTGCTGCTAGCGATAGGGTCCCTAGCCCCATGATAATTTGGTGCCCCGCAAGCCCTGAACTCTCGAAATGTCAAAGTACGCGCTCCCATCAAAGCCATCATCTCGGTACGGAAGGCTCCTAGCCTCTCATCCAAGATCTCCAATATACCCTCCTTGACCGTGCCAAAGATCACAAGAGTCTGGTCTAGTATGCTGCGCGTAACCTCAGTTGATATAAACTCCCTCATTCGCTCCTCGAGCTGCTCGGCTCCTGAACCCAAGCCCGATCCCTCTCCGGCGCCTGATCCGCCCACTGGTCTCTCTCGCAACGTCACCATGCTGAAACATATAACACAACCGCTATCAGAATACTTATCACTGTTGCGAGACCCAACACACGCACTACCAGGTTCTCGGTCTTGTCTCGGCCTTTCCCGAATCGAGTACGGATCCTCTGCTTTCAGTAGTACGGGCCCGTACTACCTTCCACATCTATCCGTACTTTCCTCAGGAATTGCTTCGACTCCACCAGGTCCCTTATCCACTACTACTGCTCCCAGCACTATCTCATCCTAGGCTTACCCTAGGGAAACCTCTGACTCAACTCAAACCAGTCCTCAGCTGCTGAAGGTCTCCTTGTGATGCCAATTAGCCATCACCTGGATACCATCACATGTGACGAGGCTCATATAATCCTTCAAGTAAAAGACTCGTCCCTACAACGGTTGGACTCAAACAAGAGCTGCGCAATAGGACCAAATCCAACACTCTAAGATTATTCAACCCTGATCACATGTGACGTGTCGTATCCACCTAATGGCTAACTCCCATCACTCAGAATCCCACAATGCACAAAGCAAGCAACATTCAGACAAGGGAAAATCTAACCATAACATACTCAAGCAATCATATCCACATAGCAAGAATCTAAACTAGCATGCAATACAAACTCATAGACTCACACAAACTCATAAACTCAGGCATAACCTAAACAGGCTATCCTACTACTGTCTAATCAGCATTATCATGCAACTCAAAAGCACATATATCAGGCACATAAGGCATCATCCCTAGATCCTTAGTCCTAATCTAGCATGTTGTTCTATTAACTGATAATCATAACATAAACTTGTTTGGGTATTTTGGGGTACTTACTTGAGCTCGGCTGATTGCATGCACCGCACCCCTTTTCTCTTTAAAAGTTCTTTTCTTTCTGAATTCTTTTGCTTTTCTAAAACTGTGTCATTCTAAAAACTTCCTTTTTACAAAACTGTGTTCTCATTTTTGAAAACTTTTTATCTGACCCCTTAGTTTGAGTTCAGGCACACCCGAGATTATGCCCGAATCCCTCAAACCAAGGCTTTGATACCAACTTGTAACGTCCCAAAATTTAAGACTAAAAATTTCTTTTAATAAAACATTACTTTAAGCAACGCCATCAATCCAAAACATAATTAGAGTATTAATTTCCAAAACACATGTTCGTTATCAGAGTAAACATTCCCAGGCTGTCTAAACTATGGTGTGTGTCATGCGATCACCCCGAGCTCTTCCATCCGCTACCGGAAGTACCTGAAACCAAAACTGAAAACCGTAAGCACGAAGCTTAGTGAGTTCCCACCCTACCACATACCATGCATAACCACATACTGCACATACTGGGCCACGCCCGCTAACCTGGGCCTCGCCCCTACCTCAGGCCTCGCCCGTTACAGCGGCCCCGCCTGGTTTTGAGCCCCGCTCGGATACAGATCTGTTTCACTTAGGCCTCTCCCCTAACATATAATAGCACATAAACATATCACAACACCATAAGCTAAACACATACGAATGGATCCTGTCCTAAGGCGTCGCCTATCCTGGGCCTCGCCCTTGTCCTGCTACTGATGAGTCATGGAACCCCGTCCATGCTCCTACTGATAGTGAGGTACCAGCCCAGTCCACCCTCACTCCTTCCCTAACTCGGGCCTCGCCCTTGATCTGCTGCTAATGAGATGTGGAACACCATCCACACTCTGCTATTGGTGAGTTACGGGACCTCGCCCACACTCACCTCCCTACTAGGCACATACAAGTATCATACAGACAACAAGTATAAGCTATCACATAAACCATTCCGTGGGCACCCGCCCGCTATCATTGGACGTCATCCTGAATATCATACTAGCATACTGTGCCTAGGGCTAACCCCCGGGTCTTCTACACATAACTACATGGGCCGGCACTGTGGCCGTAGACCCATTCACACAAAGGGAAACTCACTTCGAACTGTTGAACTAGCTGATAACCTTCTGGACGTTGACCCACAATTCTCTGAACTGCTGCTTCGCTAGCTCCCCGAGCTACCAATAACAATACAACACTTAGCCTAACCGACTTCTCAAAAGTCAACCCAGTCAATGCTGGTCAAAGTCAAAGTCCTGGTCAAAGTCAACCTCCCACGTCAACCCTACTCGCCGAGTCTGCCTACTGACTCGTCGAGTTCATAAGCTCAGAGTCCTTCCATCCATGACTCGACTCGCTGAGTCAGTCCATGACTCGCCGAGTCTACTGAGTTCCGAGTCCTAACCTGTCCAACTCACCGAGTCTCCACTCGACTCACTGATTCGAGTCTCAACTTGAAGGGTTTGGGGTTTCGCGTCTTGACTCGCTGAGTCCAAGAACAGACTCGCCGAGTCCAAGGCAATCTTCATCCGACTTGACGAGTTGTTCATCCCACTCGTCGAGTTGCTCCAAATCTTCATGCTACTCGCCGAGTCCACTCAAAGGACTCGCCGAGTCCATTCAGATCTTCATACATGCAGAGGACTTTTGAGTCATGCATGGACTCCAAACTGTAGATCTACCTTCCCAAGCCTATTCCTCACGTAAAGTTGCAAACTTTACGTGTAGAGAAGGAGATCTAGGCTAAATACACCATAAACTAGGGTTAAAGGCAAGGGGGCTCCATAATCAACTCAAGGACAGATACTTTATGCTTCTCAAGATCATAATATGCTTACATCCGAAGTAGCAACTTCAGATCTGGCTTCTAACTCAAAAGGATAGCTAATCATGGCTAAAAAGCCCCCAAAACTTACAACCATAATAGATCTAAAGGAGGGAAACGACTTAATACCTTCAATAACTCAGAAAGTTTCCCCAATATTCAGATCTAAGGCCAATCCTTGAAGCTTCAATGATTCCCCTCCTTCTTCTTCCTTCAAATCACCCAAAAATGGCTTGGAAGCTTGAATGAGCAACAATGGGGCTTAGGGTTCGATGTTTTGGGTGAAAGAGGCAGTAAAGGAACCCTAGGGGAGTCAGTCACTTACTCCTCGACCCGGATCCCGCTCGGACTCGCCGAGTCGTCCCTTAAAATTAGGGTTTTCTTTCCTTTCTTGGCCTTCTAGACTTTGGGTGTTACATTTAGGGCCAAGTTTTAACCTGTGATAGAGGTGCAGCAGCTTACACGGGAGTTCCAGGACCTCCAGCGGACGACTGAGACAGTGAAGGAGATCACCGCTATATTCAGGGAGAGGGACCTTCTTATTCTGCAGTACGTGGCGGACGAGGAAATGAAAAAGGCCTGATATCATGAGATATTGAGGAGTGACGTTCGACAGTTTGTGAGTCGATCCAGCTGCATGACGTTGGATGTTATGATTGCCAGGGCTAAAGAGAGATATTGATTTAGAGATGGAAAGGAAGAGGAAACCAGATGCGGCATCTAGTATGGAGGTTTCGAGCAAGAAGCCCAAGGTAGATTCCCAAGGAAAGGGCCAGCAAGGCCGAGGCCGCTGCGATAAGTGTGGTAGGTCACATGAGGGGACGTGTAGGGCGGGTAGTTCGGACTGCTTCAAGTGCAGCCGAACTGGTCATGTTAGCAAGGACTGTATGCTACCACTACCACCATAATATCTGATATGATCTGCTTCCATTGCAATCAAAGGGGCCACAAGAGGTCCCATTGTCCGAGGTTGGCAGCAGCAGGACAGGTGGCGTCACCTACTCCTGCTACACTGAGGATTATAGATGGCCGACAGGGTTGGATAGAGGCGCCTGTGGCGAAGAGCATATCCTTCCAGTTGACAGCCGAGGAGGCAAGTGCAGCACCCAACGTTGTGACGGGTATGTATTTTCTCCTTATCTCTTTATTTATATTGATTATTGCTTATATCTATGTGTTTTGTTATAGCATCGTTCCTTGTGAAATATATATTTACTCTGGTATTATTTCATTTGGGGGCTACCCGATCTTTTGTGTCGCTCGCGCTCAGCAAGATGTTCATGGGGTTTCCGGGGGAGCTGGATTGCCCAATTGATGTAGAGATAGCGGATGATAGGATCGTTCGGGTCGCGAGGGTTCACTGGGGATGTACATTAGAGTTGTTTGATGAGCAGTTTTTGGTGGATCTAGTCCTTATTCCCTTACAAGGGAATAAGGTTATAGTTGGTATGGACTGGTTGAGCCCCAATAGGGCGGTGATCGACTGCGAGCAGCATCTAGTGAGAGTTTGGACTCCTAGTGGGGGAGGGTTAGTGATTCAGGGAGACAAGATGCAGCATGGGCCGACTTTATGTTCAGCAGCGAGGGCTAGGCGCTACCTTCAGTAGGGTTGCACAGAATATGTCGCCTATGTCATGGATACCCGGGATAAGGGTAAGACGAAGGTGGATGACGTACCGATTGTATAGGAGTACCCGGACATGCTGCGCGCATGTGTATTGGATTTTGGTGGCAGTTGTGTTGGATTAGTGTCTAAGTCCATAACTATTTTGGTATGTACTTAACCCGATTGTGAGCATAGTCCTTTTGGGTTGCCTTCACACTGGTGACTGGACAGGATGATTGTTGAGGAGAGAGGCTGGTTTATTGTTAAGAATAATAAATTGGGGTGTAAATATGATTTGTTAATATATTATATGAATAATATATTAATTTGGAATCATATTATTAATTAGTATTTAATAAGAAATTAATTAGGAATTAGTTTCGGGATTAAAGGAATTAATTAAAAGTACAAGGGCTGTTTTGTAATTATTTGATTGTTGAGACTTTGGGCTATTGGATCACCTTTATTAAGGCTTGAACAAAAATTCTAGAAGGATCTAGGAGTTTTCGTCCAAGGGCTTAAGGAAAGGAGTCTATGGACTTGCTTAGGCCCTAAGCTAAGGGATTAGGGTTTCCACCTTGAGACCCTAGCTAGCCTTAAGTATAAATCGCACCCTAAGGCACTAGAATTCGACCACTCCTAGGGAAAACCCTACTAAGGCTGAATTTCGGAGCTTAGTACCTTTCCTCCTCTCTCATATTCATCCTCTCACTCAAAGTGTGTTTGTGAGCCATTAGAGGTACTGCACTTGTGGTACTTGCCTTCAAGAGCTAAGGAAACTCAAGGAATTAGTTGTTATTACTATATAACATCAAAATGTATGTATTCTATTCTCCTACGTCAATTTAGAAAATAGTGGTTGCATGCTAGGTTTCTTTTTGTGTTCATAGTGTTGTATAACTAATAATGAAAACATAGATCCAACTCTAAGGTTGCATGCACACATAGGATTGTTTGTATAAAACCCATCAGAGGTATCAGAGCCATTGGTTTTTGTTTTCAATTAGTTTTCTATACAAAAGTATGAATTTGACATATTAGGGTTTATATCCAATAAACCCAAATGGCATGATTTTCGAAATTAGGGTTCATAAACCCTAAATTTCGAAATTTGGTTAGGGTTTCCCAAACCCTTTTCCTTAGCCTCCAAGATTTCGAATTCTAGGGTTTTCCAACCCTAGGATTTCGAAATTGGTCTCCTCCCCAAGATTAGATCCTAACTTTTAGGGATTTGGATAATGTCATATCTTGTAATTATCTTTTAAGTGTTTAAATTTGGTAATTAAAGATTTGGAATTATCCCATCCCATAATTTCGAATTTTGGGGGTTTTAAGGGATTAGGTTAAACTAATTGTTTAATTTAATAGATATCATCCAAGATTTAATAATTCAAATTAATTGTTTAATTTTGGATAATTACTAAATCAAATTTTAATATTTAAGATTAAAAGGTTTTAATTTTTTCGAAAAAGTTTTAATTATAATTAAAACCTAATTGTTTTGAAAAGTTTCAAAACTTGCCCTCAAGTTTTGGAATTTAAAGTTTGATTAAAAGTTTAATTTTAAAATGTTAAATTCTAAAACCCTAGTTTTTGAAAAGTTCAAATTACACCCTTATGGGTTTATTAAGTTAATTAAAAGTATAACTAAAAGAGAATTAATAAATCCATAATATGGTTTATATTTAATTAAATGAAAAGTGTAATTTATTAAATTAAACCGCCTAGTATTTTAAAAGTGTAAAATATACCCTTATATTATATATAACATTAAAAGTCTAGTATTATATATGTATAACTTAAATGCTAGTCTTACCGTTAGTAGGCCTCATTCACGAAGCGGTCTATAAGGGGGTATAAGGTTATGACCTATAAAATGGCCGTTTAATGGGTGTCCACTTTCACCCACCGCTTCCTTGATTGGTGGATGGTTGTTAGCCGAATGGGTAGGATAGGGCAAACCCTTTCCATTAAAAGTATAATGAAGTATAAAGTAACTAAATGTTTTACAAAATTCCCAATCTTTGTTACTTTAGGCAAAAAAAGTGAATTTGATGCAATTCCATTAAATTACACTTTGTACCCTTGCGAAGACATTAGTGGAGCGTGTGTGGTTAACCGACACACTAAATGGGTTCTAAGCAAAGGTAGAAAAAGGTGACTCGATGTTTGTCATAGTTCGTTGGAGCATGTGTGGTTAACCGGCACATCGAATAGGTGACTGTAACATTGGGGGCACCATGTAAGTTTGCATGGTTATTCATAACCTGTTTTGTGATCGTCGGCATCCCAGTCACAAATCGAGGGGCATATCAAGATTTAAACATGTCATTGAAAAGTTCAATGAATCTCAAAGGATCTTGTAACGACCCAAAATTCAAGGCCAAAAATTTCGTTTTTGAATTAATAAATTTAATAAACATTTACCAAAACATTGTCGATAAAACATCACGTTACAAAGATCATTATGTTGTGTCTCAAACCATGACATCAAAAGTAATGAAAATCAGAGTACAGTCCCAGAAATTCAATGTGGAAACCATGTGTGTGTGTGTGTGATGCGCTGCTACACCACCGGCTCCTTCCCCTTCGACGAAGAGGTACCTGAAACCAAAACCAAAACCGTAAGCACAAAGCTTAGTGAGTTCCCCCATCATACCACATACCATACAATATCGTCGGTATCTTTCAACCGGTAACCTTCATTGGTATCTTTCAACCAGTAACCTTCATCGGTATCTTTCAACCGGTAATCATCATCAGTATCTTTCAACCGGTATCCGTCATCGGTATCTTTTAACCGGTAACTGGGGACTATTTCAACCCCTACCACTAGCATACAATAACAGATATAAGCATACAGTCAGGCATATCCGGGTACTGACCTACCCTTTGGCCCTAAGGACCATTGTCAGGGAAACTAATCCCTACTATACACATATCATATCATACAGATAAATCTCATAACCAAAACACATAACTAGACCAAGATAATTATCACAAAGACCATTATCTTCTAAATACCCCTTTTTGGTGGGCCGTCATTGTGGCCTTAGACCCACCCCTACTGGGAGGTAACTCACCTCAATGTCGTGCATTATTTGAATTATCCTCGGCGCACAAGTCGACACCCTTCGACTTCTTGATCCCTACACGACAACCTTCAACTCAACACATAGCACGTGCAACCCTCAACAGGGTTAGTCCAAATCCATTCAAAGTCAACTTCAAATTGACCCGACTCGCCGAGTTGGGCCGTCAACTCGTTGAGTCCCTCACACTTTACTCGTCCTTGTCTACGTATCGAATCGTCGAGTTTGGCATCGACTCGACAAGTTCCTCTCCTATATGAATGTCGCATGAAACTCATCCAACTCGCCGAGTTGTATGAACACTCGTCAAGTCCACCTTCATCGGATGAACAAGTCCTATCCTCGACTCGCCGAGTTATATTAACAACTCGTCGATTTCATCATCAATCTTAAGGAGATTGCCTTGGACTCGCCGAGTCTGTTCTAGTACTCGTCGAGTCCCATGAACTCCAGGTCCAAAATTACGTCCAATGCGTTGGGTCACTCTTTCTGTCCGGTTACAACCCTTCTAACACTAAACTGAGTTCTTTTGACCCTTAACTGATATGAGACTTAAAGCCTTGGACTCGTCGAGTCCCAGGAATGGACTCGCCGAGTCAGTCACGTCCACACTCTAAATCCTCGATTTCTGATGTACAACCTTTGATCAAAAGATAGATCCAAGCTTCTACAATCGATCTAGCACGTAAAGTTACAAACTTTACATGCTTGCATGGGACTTTGAACTCAAAAAGACATAAAACAAGCTGTTATGATGCATGAGACCTTTCATTGGTGCAAAAGCAGCCCCCAAATGCCTTTTGACCCCCTTAATGACGTGATTCAGAAGCTCCAACCCCCAACCATGTTTGCAATCATGGTTGGCCATCAAAAATGGCTTATAAAAGCCCTAAATCTCCTAAAAAGGGATCTAACAAATTAAAGAAAAAGTTTATAGCTTTTTACCTTCAATGAACTGTAGAAGGTGCACAAACTCGAGTTCCCTTGGTCTCTACTTGCTTCCTCAAGCTTTTCTCCTTCCTTCTTAAGAGCACAAGCACCAAAATCCACCAACAAGGCTTAGATTACTTCAATAATGGCTAGGGTTTCAATGAGAGGTGTTCTCGGAGCATAAGGGACGTTGTGGCCGACATAACATTGTTTAAATAGGGTGCAAACCCTTGGATTAGGGTTTTTTTCCAGACAGCGTCTACTCGTCGAGTCCATCTCTTAAATCCGGCGTCCCATCCTGCTTCTACTCGGCGAGTTGTTCCTTCAACTCGCCGAGTCGAAGGCCAAAATGCAAGATATTTATATAATTAATAAAAATAAATATATACCAAGAACCAGGTGCTACAAATCTCCCCCACTTATTTTAGACTTTGTCCTCAAAGTCTGCTGCTCGCTACTGAAACAGCTATAGGTAATGCTCCATCATCTCGTCCACCGGCTCTCAAGTCCATTCCGAGCCCTTCCGGTGCTGCCATTGCACCTTCACGAGCTCCACCCTCTTGTTCCTCAAATTCTTTGACTTCCGGTCGAGGATTTCCACAGGTCGCTCGATGTAATTCAAGCTGCCATCAACCTGAATGTCTTCCAAGGGCACCACTGCCGAGTCGTCCACCAGGCACTTTCGCAGCTGAGAAACATTGAAAGTGTTGTGTATCTGACTGAGTTCGGCTGGCAGATCCAGCCTATACGCCACCTTGCCCACCCGGGCTATAACCTTGAACGGTCCAATGTACCTGGGGCCCAACTTGCCCCGTTTCCTGAATTGGATAACACCCTTCCATGGTGATACCATCAGGAGAACCATATCCCCGACCTGAAATTGCAGGTCTGATCGGCGCTTATTGGCATAGCTTTTCTGCCGACTCTGAGCAGTCTGAAGCCTGCTCCGGACTTGCCGAATCTTTTCTGTCGTCTTGAGCACCACTTCCGTGCTCCCCATTACCCTTTGGCCAACCTCGCCCCAACATATTGGGGTCCTACACCTCCTTCCATACAACATCTCGAAGGGAGGGCAGTCAATACTCGCATGATAACTATTGTTGTAGGAGAATTCTGCCAACAGAAGGTAGGTATCCCAACTGCTTCCGAAATCTAAAACGCATGCTCGCAGCATATCCTACAGAGTCTGGATGGTTCGCTCACTCTGACCATCCGTCTGAGGGTGAAAGACGGTGCTAAAATGCAGACGAGTACCCAACTCATCGTTAAACTTCTTCCAAAACCTGGAAGTGAGCCGCACATCCCTGTCTGAAATTACCGAAACTGGCACCCCGTGCCGTGCCACCACCTCCCGGATATAGATGTCGACCAACTTCTCGGCCGAGATAATCTCCTGAATCGGGATAAAATGGGCGCTCTTGGTCAATCGATCGACGATGACCCAGATCGAATCCACTCCCCGCGCGGTCCTGGGAAGCTTTGTGATAAAATCCATCGTGATGTCTTCCCATTTCCACAGCGGAACATCCAATGACTGCGTCTGGCTATGAGGTCTTTGATGCTCGGCCTTGACCACCCTGCAGGTCAAGCACCACTCCACGTACCATGCCACATCCCGCTTCATGCAGGGCCACCAATAGTCTAGACGAAGATCCCTATACATCTCCGTCGTCCTGGTATGAATGGAGAATCAATATTTTTGCGCCTCCTCCATCAGAACCTGGTGCACTCCCCCATGGTACATCACCCACACCCTACGGTGTAGTGTCAGTAGTCCTTAGCTGTCATAGTCGAAGGAGGAAACCTGCCCCACTATCCGCTCTCTCTTCCGATGTTCCTCCTTCATGGCCTCCTCTTGGGCCTCCCGAATCCGCTCCAACAGTGGAGTCACCACTGTCATCCTCAGACAGACATCCCTAATCGGCGTTGCCTTGCAGCTAAGCGCATCGGCCACTACATTGGCCTTCCCCGGATGGTAAAGGATCTCGCAATCATAATCATTCACCACGTCCAACCACCGACGCTGCCTCATTTTTAGATTCGGCTGATCCATGAGGTACCTCAAACTTTTGTGGTCCGTGTAGATGGTACACCGGACCCCATAGAGGTAATGACACCAAATCTTGAGGGCGAAAACAACAGCCCCCAGCTCCAAATCATGCGTATCGTAATTCTCTTCATGAGGCTTCATCTGCCTCGACACATAAGCAATGACATGCCCTCTCTGCATCAGTACTGTGCCCAAACCTGAGATGGACGCATCGTAGTATACAACAAAATCCTCCATGCCCTCCGGCAGGGCTAAGATTGGCGCCTCGCACAATCTCTGTCTCAGTGTCTTGAACACAGTCTGCTGCTCAGGCCCCCAATGAAAGACCATGACCTTCCTTGTTAGCCTGGTCAAGGGTATGACTATCTTGGAGAAATACTGGATGAATCTCCAATAGTAGCCGGCTAATCTTAGGAAACTCTGAATCTCAGATGGAGACATCGGAACTTCCCACCTCATCACGGCCTCCACCTTGGCCGGATCTACCGAAATCCCATTCTGGTTGACAAGGTGCCCAAGAAACTGCACCTCACGCAACCAGAACTCACACTTGGAGAACTTAGCATACAAGTTCTCCCTCCTCAAAGTCTCCAGAACCTCTTGCAGATGCTCCTCGTGCTCCCTCTGCGTCTTGGAATAGACCAAGATATCATCAATAAACACTATCACCGACCAGTCTAACATCGGTCTACACACGCGGGTCATGAGGTCCATGAACGCGGCAGGAGCATTGGTGAGCCCGAAGGGCATCACCACAAACTCGTAATGGCCATAGCGCGTCCGAAACACAGTCTTCTGTACATCCTCCTCTCTGACCCTCATTTGATGGTATCCTGAACGCAAATCGATCTTGGAGAACGAAGATGCTCCCTGTAGCTGGTCAAAGAGGTCATCAATCCTCGGGAGTGGGTAACGGTTCTTCACCGTTACCTTGTACAGCTCCCGATAATCTATACACATCCGATGCGACCCGTCCTTCTTCTTTACAAACAGAATCGGGGCTCCCCAGGGAGAACTACTCGGTCTAATGAATCCCTTGTCTAACAGCTCCTACAGCTGTGTAGACAACTCCTGCATCTCAGGAGGAGCCAACCGATACGGTGCCTTGGCTATCAGAGCCGAACTCGGGAATAGGTCGATCCGGAACTCAACCTGCTTCTCCGGAGGTATCCCAGGCAACTCCTCAGGGAATACGTCCGTAAACTCTCGCACCACGGGCACATTTCCCACTGTCGCCTTACCCGCCTCCCGGGTGTCCATAACATAGGTGACATATCCTACGCAACCCTGCTGAAGGTAACGCCTAGCTCTCACTGCTGAACATACCGCTGGTCCTTGTCGTGGCCTCTCGCCTTGAACTACCAACTCTCCCCCACTTAGGGTTCTGATCCGAACCAGTTGCTGTGTGCAATCTATCACTGCCCCATTGGGGCTCAACCAATCCATGCCTATAATCACCTTGTTCCCTCTCAACGAAATAGGAACTAGGTCTACCAGATAACGTTCCTCGAACAGCCTCAAAACACAATCCTGGTAGACCTCTGACGCTCATACCAACCGGTCGTCTGCAATCTCGACCTCTAGAGGGAAATCCAACATGCCTGAAGACTCCAGAAACTTCTTGCTAAGCACAAGAGAGACAAATGATCGGGTGGCACCCGAATCAAACAACACCTGAACTGGGATACGTTCACATGGAACGATCCTAAGCAAGGCACATAATATATCAAAATCACACCGACATAACATAAATGCATAAAGATAAGGAATCATACCCGTCACCACATCGAGTGCAGCGCGTGCCTCCTCGGCTGTCAGCTGAAATGCTCGACTCTGAACCACTAGAGCCTCCAATTTGGCCTTCCGGCCATCCACAAACCGTCCTGTCGCTGGAGTCGGCGCCACTGTCGGCGCTGCTGCTGCTGTCAATCTAGGGCAATTGGCCTTTTTATGTCCCTTCCGATTGCAATGAAAGAAAATCAGGTCTGAAATCTGAATCGCAGGAGTAGGGGCAGTACAATCCCTGCCAAAATGCCTAACCTTGCCACACTTATAGCAGCTTGAACCCAGCCCAGTGTGACAAGCTCCCTCGTGTGACCGACCATATTTCCCACAATGGTCCTGCCCTAACTGGCCTTTTGGCCTACCATCGGATCCCTTGGGCTTCCTCCCCGAAGCCCCCATCGTCATCCCCTCCGTTGCCTTCCTCTTCCGTATGTGTTCCAGATCAATCTCCCTCTCCCTAGCCCTAGCAATCTTGGAATCTAGGGTAGGGCAAGCTGAGAAACAGACATGCTCCCGGATGTCAGCTTGTAGCATGTCATGGTAGTGGGTCCTCTTCATGTCTTCATCACCCGCATACTGGGGAACCAACAATGCCCTCTCCCGGAACTTCGCGGTGATCTCCGCCGCAGTCTCCGTAGTCTGTCTCATATCCAAGAATTCCCTGGCCAGCTGCTGAAGTTCCACAGCTGGCACAAACTCCGCCCTGAATCTGGTCACAAAGTCTGACCAGGTCATAGCCTCAACAGCCGAGGCTCCTAGAGAGTCACCAACCGACTCCTACCAATCTTTGGCCCTGTCTCTCAAACACCCTGCAGCAAAACGAACCTTCGACCCTTCCAAGCAAAAGCTCATCAGCTGCACAGACTCGATGTCTGCGATCCATCTCCTAGCAGCAATGGGGTCCTTCACCCCATGGAAATCCGACGCACCACTCCCTCTGAAGTCCTTAAAGGACAGTGTGCGTAGTCCTGACTGGCTGGTCGCCATGTCACTGCTGAACACCCTGAGGCGATCCTCCATCAGCTCAATGATCCCCTCCTTGATCGACCCGAAGATAACCAGCGTCGCATCAAGGATACCTCTCGTTATCTCGGACGCGATGAAATCGCGCAACCATCATCCACATGCTCGGATCCTGCCCCTGAGCCCGATTCTGACCCAGATCCTGAACCTCCTGCTCCATGTCGCGTGACCATCATTTTGAAAAATAAACATACAAATGTTAGGGTCACATATACCCTTAGAGGTCTCACACACTTTCCACGTTCCCCGGTTCCATCTAGGCCCTCCTTGATTCGATTATGGATCCTCTGCTTCCAGTAGTACGGGCCCATACTACCTTCCACATCTATCCGTACTTTCCTCAAGGATTGCTTCGACTTCACCAAGTCCCTTTTACCAATACCCTTTCCACTGACCCCCTCCTAGGCTTTCCTATGGCACTCTCCGACCTACTCTCCGCCATCAGTTGCACTAGGAGTCCCCATCACCTCCCCCTATCTAGCTTGCGGATACTGTTACATATCCGCTCCTTAGTTAGTTGAAGCTGGCCAGAACCCCCATAGCACAAACCAAGCAGCATTCGTGCATTGAGTAACCAAACCAGGCATAACCTACATAGGGCATCCTACTGCTGACTAAACAGTCCTAACATACAATTCATTCAATAGGCATATAAGGCATCCTTCCTAGACCCTTCGCCCTAACTAGCATGCAATTTTCAGAATCATACATCAGGCACACAAGGCATCCTCCTAGATCCTTAGTCCTATTCTAGCATGCAGTTCTCTGAATCAAAACCATATAACATAACATAGCAAGTATGGGTATCTTGGGGAAAGCTTACTTGAGCCCGGCCGGTCGCATGCATCATACACTTCGTCTTTCTTAAAATTTCTCAATTTAGATTTTTAGAAAATCATTTTCCTTGTAAAAATCTTTTAGTCCCTCGGTTTGAGTCCAGACACCCCGAGGGTGTGTCCGAATCCCTCAAACCAGGGCTCTGATACCAACTTGTAACGACCCAAAATTCAAGGCCAAAAATTTCATTTTTGAATTAATAAATTTAATAAATATTTACCAAAACATTGTTGATAAAACATCAAGTTACAAAGATCATAATGTTGTGTCTCAAACCATGACATCAAAAGTAATGAAAATCATAGTACAGTCCCAGAAATTCAATGTGGAAACCATGTGTGTGTGTGTGATGCGCTGCTACACCGCTGGCTCCTTCCCCTTCGACGAAGAGGTATCTGAAACCAAAACCAAAACTGTAAGCACAAAGCTTAGTGAGTTCCCCCATCATACCCCATACCATACAATATCATCGATATCTTTCAACCGATAACCTTCATCGGTATCTTTCAACCGGTAACCTTCATCGGTATCTTTCAACCGGTAACCATCATTGGTATCTTTCAACCGGTAATCATCATCGGTATATTTCAACCGGTATTCGTCATTGGTATCTTTTAACCGGTAAATGGGGACTATTTCACCCCTACTACTAGCATACAAAAACAGAAATCAGCATACAGTCAGGCATATCCGGGTACTGACCTACCCTTTGGCCCTAAGGACCCTGTCAGGGAAACTAATCCCTACTATACACATATCATATCATACAGATAAATCTCATAACCAAAACACATAACCAGACCAAGATAATTATCACAAAGCCCATTATCTTCTAAATACCCCTTTTTGGTGGGCCGACATTATGGCCTTAGACCCACCCCTACTGGGAAGTAACTCACCTCAATGTCGTGCAGTATTTGAATTATCCTCGGCAAACAAGTCGGCTCCCTTCGACTCCTCGATCCCTACACGACAACCTTCAATTCAGCACACAGCACGTGCAACCCTAAATAGGGTTAGTCCAAATCAAGTCAAAGTCAACTTCAAGTTGACCCGACTCGCCGAGTTGGGCCGTCAACTCGCTAAGTCCTTCACCCTTTACTCGTCCTGGTCCACGTCTCGACTCGTCGAGTTCCTCTCATATATGAACATCGAATGAAACTCATCCGACTCGCCGAGTTGTATGAACACTCGTCAAGTCCACCTTCATCGGATGAACAAGTCCTATCCTCGACTCGCCGAGTTATATGAACAACTCGTCGATTTCATCATCAATCTTAAGGAGATTGCCTTGGACTCGCCGAGTCTGTTCTAGTACTCGTCGAGTCCCATGAACTCCAGGTCCAAAATTACGTCCAATGCGTTGGGTCACTCTTTCTGTCCGGTTACAACCCTTCTAACACTCAATTGAGTTCTTTTGACCCTTAACAAATATAGGACTTAAAGCCTTGGACTCGTCGAGTCCCAGGAACAGACTTGCCGAGTCGCTCATGTCCACACTCTAAATCCTCGATTTCTGATGTACAACCTTTGATCAAAAGATAGATCCAAGCTTCTACAATCGATCTAGCACGTAAAGTTACAAACTTTACGTGCTTGCATGGGACTTTGAGCTCAAAAAGACATAAAACAAGCTCTTATGATGCATGGGACTTTTCATGGGTGCATAAGCAGCCCCCAACTGCCTTGTGACCCCCTTAATGACGTGATTCAGAAGCTCCAACCCCCAACCATGTTTGCAATCATGGTTGGCCATAAAAAATGGCTTATAAAAGCCCTAAATCTCCCAAAAAGGGATCTAACATATGAAAGAGCAATTTTACAGCTTTTTACCTCCAATGAACCGTAGAAGGTGCACAAACTCAGGTTCCCTTGGTCTCTACTTGCCTCCTCAAGCTTTTCCCTTCCTTCTTAAGAGCACAAGCACCAAAATCCACCAACAAGGCTTAGATTGCTTCAATAATTGCTAGGGTTTCAATGAGAGGTGTTCTGGGAGCATAAGGGACGTTGTGGCCGACATAACATTGTTTAAATAGGGTGCAAACCCTCAGATTAGGGTTTTTGTCCAGACAACGTCTACTCGTCGAGTCCGGGGTCCGACTTGTCGAGTCCATCGCTTAAATCCCGCGTCCCATCCCGCTTCTACTCGGCGAGTTGGTCCTTTAACTCGCTGAGTCCAAGGCCAAAATGCAACATATTTATATAATTAATAAAAAGAAATACGTACCAAGAACTAGGTGCTCCAGGTCTTGGAGTTTTCAATACATTTAAAACTTAATCTCATTTTCGTTTTTCATGGTGGAAAATTAGTGAATCGTCATTCACTTACCTTCAAATGTTCTGCATTTGGGTTACGACATCCCTCTCCCAAGTTATAGAATATTGTGTTAGGTCCTAGCCTTAATATCTCATTTGGGTGTTTTATTAAGGACTCATTTAATTAACTAACTTGATTTTCTCCCGTTTTGTAGATTTCAAAGTCTGACAACTATGGTCTTCCTAAATCCCATGGAAAAGGTTTTCCTACTCAAAGTGAAAGTTTGTTCCACAATGAAGGTGAAAGATCAATCCCTGCCTTGTGGACTAGCTTGATTTCACTTCCTCCACCTCCTCCCTTTGTCCTCCCAAACCCACAAGATCGAAGAATTGAAAAGTTCAAAATCACTCAAGCGTTGTTGGCAATGAAACATGAAGATGGAAAACTCGTGTGTTCTCAGGTCCTATGGATGAAATCACACATCGATAGGTTGACAATGTTGGGTGCATCTTTTCCAAAGAAGTTGGATGTAGACTGGGTTCTTCAGTCACTCCCTAAATCATATGTTAAGTTCATAAGAGAGTATTATATGATGGATGTTGACGCGACCCTCATTGACTTAACTTACATGCTTATTGCTGCTGAATCAGAAATGATTTGGCAAAGTAATGGAGCATATTTGTATGGTAATTTAACCAACCATGCTTCTGTGGTCGCTCCAAGAGAAGCCACCTGTTTCTACTGCCAAGAGAAGGGGCATTGGCTACGAAGCTTCCCAGAGGACCTGAAGAATCTAAGAGATGGGAGAGTCAAGAAGTATGACTCTACTTCAGGTAAATTACACTATCTAACTCCATCAAGTTCCTATTTATTGATTCTTAATATATAATGTGATAAGATTACATTTGAATTTTTGTAGGATCAGAGAAAAGAGAGGAAGCTTGATGGAAGAGCAATATGAGTCTGATCACGAAGAAATGGATCACGATCGCATGGATTCGAAGATCAGATTTTGAGCTTGGGAAGTTATGATAGATTTGTAAGGAATATTTGATTACATAGTTTTTCAGTTGATTTTTCATTGTAAGGACATGTTTTCCGCTGCTTTATGAATAAAATAAATTTTTTGGTATATATCCTTGCAATGAAATCGTTGTGAAAAATTGATGTTTGTGTATTTCTATAAATGGATGTGTTTCTCAGTTATGTTATTTATGGAAGTGTCAAATTTCTCTAAGTAAGGAAAGATTCCCATCGCCCAAGTTTCAGTTGGATAGAACCTTGGAATCATAAGATTTGAATCATGTGATGTATGGAAATCTTGGTACTTAGAAAATTAAGAGTAATTCCATGATCACAAAAGTATGTGAGTCTAGTGAAGGACTAAAGGACTAGAACACAATGTTATGCACTAGTCAAGTCCACCACAAATTACAATAAGACTATTCATCATAATTTACTAAAAGTCTAGTAAATGTGGTTATACTTACAAGATTAAGTGTAATTATGAATCATTGAAAAGTTTCAATGAATGGCAGAACAAATAAGAAGAATCAATTAGGCAGAAAGATAAAAGTTTCTCCAATCTAAGAAGAAGGGAGAGTACTTTTGTATCGTGTTTTATGATCGTCTTAATGATTAAGAACCATATCTCAATTGATCCTTTAAGGACATATTAGTGCACTAGTATGGCTAAGAAGCGGAAATTTTTGAAATGGTTAAATCAAAAGAACAAGTATTACTTCATTCCAAAATCAAGTCTTAGAATCTTACTCCAAGATTGTGAATTGAGTGACACATCGTAAGAAGTTCTAACACACTCATCAAATGTGAAGTAGAAGATTTTTTTTCTTACTCTTGCACATTTGAAATTGGTAAATTGTGATGTCTTGGATAAGACAAAGACCAACTAACACCAATTGTGTGTAGTGTTTGTCTTGATAAGAATCCGCACTAACTCTTGAATATTTGTTTGTCAAGAAATATTTTTTTGACAAGAGAATCTTATATGTCAAGAGGTAAGTGGGAGTCTAAATGATCTTGAAAAGTTTCAAGAACTAATCAAGAGTAAACCTATTATTAATCACTAGCACACGACTTGAGGTTTGTAACCTATCGTGTTGACATATTCTTGTTTCTGTGTCAATCCAGTTGAGTTGATTATGCATATGAGTTCTGCGAGTTCTCAATAGGTTGCATAAGGGCAAACACCTTGTTCAATGAAAGTACGTTGACTGGCATAGGTGAGCTGCTAAATAACTTGGACGCAATGATGGGACCCTTGATGGAAAGAAATTAAGAGTGAACAAGTTATGTCCATAAGAGTTTGAATATGTCACAAACATTATCTTTCAATTATGGTTATGGCAATTCACATGGATAGGAACACATACACTGTAAAAATCTAAGTGTAATAAGGTTTCTCTCCTTCATGAAAATGATTGTGAGGAAACACTTTCACTAATAGAGATTTTAAGAAGATAGTGATTACGTAAATTGCATTCTCAAATTCGATTATGATTACGACATCCCTCTTCGTAGTTCGAATTGTGAGATTTGGCAATTGGTGTGAACATTTGGGACTTAGTAATATAAGTTCTAAAATAGTTTAGACACACATGTGAGCCATCTAAGCGGAGGTGTATAAGTTTGAAAAGCTTAGATAATGGTTTATCGAAGCACATCGTATTAGAAAATATGAACTTTGGAAGTCAATAAGTATTGTTTTCTAGAAGTTTAGCTGGTTTCTGAATACATGTCAAAGCTAGTGGGAGCATAAATGTTATGCTGGAATGGATATAATCATCATGTTAGCAGGAGCATGATTATTATTATTTAAGTATTTCAAGTTGGCAATATTAATTATAGAAAAACAAAAGTTTCACTTTGCAAAGTTGGAGGGGTTGAAAAGATGTTTTTTGCTATAATTAAGGGAGAGAATGTTATACTTCATTTCCAATCTAAAAGCTTAGATCGAGAAATTTTAATTGAATTTAGTCAAGGGTATATTTATTATTTGCACTCTCAAAGTTCGATTATGATTACGACATCCCTCTTCATAGTTCGAATTTTGAGAACATGGCAAATAGAAATATTATGACGATATTATAGTAAGAAACTGGTAAAGTATCACGTTTTTCATTATGAATTGTATCCCATACGCTTCGGGTATAGGATCGATTGCATATGCTGTAATATTTGACCGTTCTAAAATTTTCCGAATGCCTAGGGCATTTAGAGGGAAAAAGGAAATAGAATCGGTTTTGACTAAAAAATAATTAAACAACTACCAAGGACAATCTAAGGTTTGCCAAGGATTGGTCGCTTGTGGAAAGTTGTAAGTATAGTCGTGGATGGACCATATTGACTTTATTATGAAGAGATAAGATTCTATTTAGAATGAGTTGTCATATGGAAAATATGGAAATGTTTCCATATTGGGAGTTGGATATCAAGAATCAATGTCTAGATTAGAAACTTTTATGTAAGAAGGATGCTCAAATGAATGTACTTTGAATATGAGACTTCATGACTATGGAATTGTGTTGTAACAATCTCCAATAGAGCATTTTGTAATTTCATTGGCTGAGTCTTGGTGACTTTTATGCCGTGACATTACAAAATGACTGTTGCATAAAATCCTAGAATCTAACATATTCTAGTAGTGGCGAGAATTTTGTATTCTTACACTAATGAATTAGGAATTGTGAAATGAGGTTGATTGAAAATGTTATTCAATTATACTATTTCACAAAGTAAGGACCATAGGTAAACATAGTGTGCATGCTAAGAGCATGGGACGATTGTTGTTATAATTCAAGTAAGAAGTTGATTACTGGAAACAACAAATAATGAGTAATCAATATAGTGATTAAATAAAATGTTTTATTTATACCCAAAGTTTGGGGCCATATGTGATTAGTATTATTCTTGTGTTTTACTTTGCATGTTTTGACTTCCCGGATAATAAGATTATTCAAACCCTCCGCAGTCGCTCATACTTTGGAAGTAGGTATGAATGAAGACTGTCATGAATCTGACTGTAGATTGTCTAAAGTGTTTTAGACATAGCAAAAATTTTGCTACAGGGTTCATGAGTGCTGCTATAAGATTAGAGTATTGGATTAAAACCACACTCACTTGGATCGCTTCATGGATTTTATCACGAGTGATTGGTGAGACGATAATATCTTATATTCTTGAAACCGAGACGTGTGAGTTGTATTCTGCAAGTCGGTTGCACATTGATAATATCTAAACGCACCAGTAACTTGGTGTTATAAAACATATTGTTGTGTGTGATTTGATGAGTAGATAAAAGCGAGCATTGGAGTCGAAGTTTATCCGTTCCTTTTACCTAAAGTGGATAAAAGCGATATCCGTGGGCCCCTCAATGATTTAGTGAAGACACCTGAGCACTTGGCCAAGCCGGGACTAAGTTGATGTGTTCAATTGTAGTCTGTTATCAGTCGTCATAAATCGAAAATCGAGAAACAACACATAGGCTGAGAGAATGATTATAATCCATGTCTCATGTCTATATAATATCTAGAATGGACGAATACATGATCCCTTATCTAAAGGACACACTTTTGATGAGATCAGAGTTGACAACAACTTTTGAAAGCTACGATTGCTGATCAGGTTCTGAAGTCATACGTAAAATAGTTATTAGACTTATCCAAGTGGGAAACTGTTGGATTAGTGTCTAACTCCATAACTATTTTGGTATGTACTTGACCCGATTGTGAGCATGGTCCTTTTGGGTTGCCTTCATACCGGTGACTAGACAGGATGACTGTTGTGGAGAGAGGCTGGTTTATTGTTAAGAATAATAAATTAGGGTATAAATATGATTTGTTAATATATTATATGAATAATATATTAATTTGGAATCCTAATATTAATTATATTTAATCAGAAATTAATTAGGAATTAATTTCGAGATTAAAGGAATTAATTAAAAATATAGGGGCTGTTTTGTAATTATTTGATAGTTGAGACTTTGGGCTATTGAATCACCTTTATTAAGGCTTTAATGAAAATCCTAGAAGCATCTAGGAGTTTTCGTCCAAGGTCTTAAGGAAAGGAGTCCATGGACTTGCTTAGGCCCTAAGCTAAGGGATTAGGGTTTCCACCTTGAAACCCTAGCTAGCCTCAAGTAATAATAGCACCCTAAGGCACTAGAATTCGACCACTCCTGGGGAAAACCCTACTAAGGCTGAATTTCGGAGCTTAGTACCTTTCCTCCTCTCTCTCATATTCATCCTCTCACTCAAAGTGTGTTTGTGAGCCATTAGAGGTATTGCATTTGTGGTACTTGCTTTCAATAGCAAAGGAAACTCAAGGAATTAGTTGTTATTACTATATAACATCAAAATGTATGTATTCTATTCTCCTATGTCAATTTAGAAAATAGTAGCTGCATGCTAGGTTTCTTTTTGTATTCATAGTGTTGTATAACTAATAGTGAAAACATAGATCCAACTCTAGGGTTGCATGCACACATAAGATTGTTTGTGTAAAACCCATCAAGTTGGGATAAGTATCTTCCATTAGCAGAATTTTCATATAGCAACAGTTACCGCGCCAACATAGACCGGCCTCCCTTCGAGATGCTCTACGGGAGGAAGTGTAGGACCCCAATCTATTGGGGCGAGGTCGGTCAGAGAGTCATGGGGAGTACTGAGGTAGTACTTAAGACCACTGAGAGAATCCAGCAGGTCCGGAGCAGGCTCCAGACTGCTCAGAGTCAGCAGAAAAGCTATGCTGACATGCGCCATTTAGACCTAGACTTCTGGGTGGGCGACATGGTTCTTCTAAACGTGTCACCTTGGAAAGGTGTCATCCAGTTCAGGAAGCGGGGCAAGTTGGGGCCCTGGTACATCGACCCATTTAGGGTTTTGGCTCAGGTGGGCCGGTTTGCTTATCGTTTTGATCTGCCAGCAGAGCAAAGCCAGATCCACAACACTTTTCACGTTTTCCAGCTATAGAAGTGATTAGTGGATGACTCAGTGGTAGTGCCCTTAGAGGATATTTTGGTTGATGAAAACCTGAATTACATCAAGAGACTAGTATCCATCCGAGACATAAAGATGAAGGAGATGAGGAACAAGAGGGTCGAGCTAGTGAAGGTGCAGTGGCAGCACCGCAAGGGCTCAGAATGGACATGGGAGCTAGAGGAGGAAATGAGAGAGCACTACCTAGAGTTATTCGAGGCAGCAGACTTCGAGGACGAAGTCTGAAACAAATGGGGTGAATTGTAACGCATGGTTCTTGGTATGTATTTTAAATCAAAACTATTCACTTTTTTATGGAAACTCGATGAGTTGGAGGCCCCAAACTCGTCGAGTATGAATGGAATTTGGACACAAGATGTAAAGTCTACGCAACGAGTTGTGAGCCTCAACTCGAAAAGTAGGTCTGCCAGAATGAAACCCTAATTATCAGGGTTTAGCACCCTATTTAAGCACCTTAACCTCCAAAGGTTGGCCTCATTTCCAGCCTCCAAGTCTTAAAACCTAAGTCACGAAACCCTAATGCATTTGTGAGATAGTGATCCATTTTTAGTGAGTTTTTGTGTATGTTGAGGATTATGAAGGAAGGAGAAGCTTGGTGATTCAAGAGGAAGTTAGTAGATCCAGAGACACCATTTCATTCTCATCATTTTCTGGTAAGCAAGTCTCAAACTTGCTTAGTAGCTTCTTAGATCTCCTTATTTTCATTTTATGGGGTTTTTGGTCCAAGAAGCATTATCTTTGGGACATGGACGTCCCAAGTAGGTATACTTTCAGTTCTAGGACCTTGAAGGGCTCTCATGGCATAAAGGTGCAAACTTTATGGCCATTGAAGCCTATGCAAGCTTTAGGATGTCATTTTGGCCTTTTTAGCTCCAAAAGGCTATGCATGGAGAAAAGGATGGAAGATTTACATGTTCATGTAGTTTCTAGGGTCCATATTTCAGTTTATGTGCCTTGGTTTGGAGTCTTGATGACATTTGGATCAAGATCTAAGTCATAAGAGTTAGGGTTTGAGCTAAACCCATTATTTAAGGCTATTAATGGGTAAAGTTGGAAACTTTACCCTTAAAAGGACATTTTCAGTATAAATGTGAAGTGTGAAGCTGCGATTTTAAGAATAAGGCTTAATCCATTAAGATGAAGAATCTGACTGAAGAACTCGGCGAGTTCTTGTAGGAACTCGACGAGTTAATTCGGTTGGTCCCGATTCTGTAAAAGGCAGAACTCAATGAGTCTGATGGAGGACTTGACGAGTTGACTCGTTTTATCGCGACTGCAAGTAACATGGAAATTCGGCTTCGTGAATCAATGAGTTAAGTGAACTCGGGGTGTTGACTTAGACTTTGACCAAGGTTGACCCATGAAGGGGTCTTGAGTATAGAATGGTATCTAAAGGGTTGTTTATATATAGGGAGTGAGCAGAGCCGGTTGCAGGAGCAGAGACGTTTCAGCTATTTCACCTGACATTTGAGGTCGGGTTGACCTCCTGGATTGAAACAGGTCGAAGGCACCTAGACCAGCCCGTATATGTTTGATTAGTAGCCGAGTGTGGCGGGGCCCGTATCTCACAGTTAGCCGAGTGTAGGCGGGGACCGTATCTCATAGCATTATTTATGTATATGACAGATTGGTAGATTTAGTTATACTTGTTGATTGTATGATGGTAGCTAAGTGTGGGCAGGGCCCGTATCTCATAGTCAGTGGAGTGTGGGCAGGGCCTGTATCTCCTAGATAGCAACGTTTGGGCGGGGCCTGTATCTCATAGTAGCTGAGTATGGACGGAGCCCATATCTCAAAGCCAGAAGAGTGTGGTTGGGGCACGTATCTCCTTGTTAGCCGAGTGTGGTCGGGGCCTAAATCTCCTTGAGTGTGGGCGGGGCCCGTATCTCCTAGTTGCATGTTATGTGTTTGGTATGTGGTAGTTTGGGGAGACTCACTGAGCTTCGTGCTTACAATTTTCAGGCTTGGTTTCAGGTACTTCCACTAACAAGGAGAAGAGCTCGGGATGACTGCATGACACACACCACAATGTTTAGCCTGGGTGATTTACTCTGATGTTTGGACACATGATTTTTTTACAATGTTTTGATATAGTGTTTTTGAGATATTATCACTTATGTTTTTATGAGATGATTTGGTTTACTATGGTTTTATTATGAAATTTTTGGACCATATTTTTGAGATGTTTCACTAGCATACAATCTACTCATCAGGCCCCACCTGGCATTGGGCCTTGCCTGGTAAGCATACTACCACACAACACATTAAATAAGTAATATTAAAAACCAATAGTCTGAATCATCAATAGTGCCAACCCGTAACATAATCAAAACCAGTATGTCAAATATCTAGAAACATATCATAGAAAAGTAATATCAGAGTACAACTCCCAAAGATCTCATAATGCGATAGTGTGATGCGCTGCGATCTTGTCAGCTCCTTTCCTTTTGAAGAAGAAGTACCTAAAACCAAAACTAAAAATTGTTAGCACAAAGCTTAGTGAGTTCCCCCATCATACCACATAACATACAATAATCGTACTACCTAGCATATCCAGTTGCAGGCCTACCCCTTCAGTCTCATTCAACCGGATACTTTCGAACATATCTGGGTGCTAGCCTATGTGACAACCCGAAATTTCTATCTTGTACACTTATTCAAATCTATCAAAGTTAGACTCATTTGGCTATCTTTTAGCGCGGTTTATGGTCTATTTAGGTGTTCTAAAACTAGTACAATCAAGGTAGGACCCTAGAAATGGATTAACTCGAGTCGTAGAAAGCAAAATCGAGCCAAAAACTCCAACATGTGGAGTGTGTGGCCATACACCCGAGTATGCGTCCGCACACCCATCCCAACCGCACACTCCCACCTATATATTCAACACTTAGTCATTTTTGAACACTTTTTCACTTCTTCAAGACCAGAACTCGAAATCCTCTCAAGTATCATCCAACTTTTCGCTTCAATCTTCAATCAAGTAAGTGATTCATATTTTGATTAGCTAATACACGACCTTAACTAGTCTTCCCCTTTGATTTGATCCTTAAAAACACCTATTTGGTGTTATATCTTCAAAAACACCAAGAACACCTACTAACTTTTTCGACTTTAATTACACTTTTAAGCCTCTAAATCGGGTATACACTTGCAAAAGCTTGATATAAGCTAAGGACCCTTGAATTTATGCATGAAAAACGCCATTTCATATGATCTTTAAGTGTGTACGGCCGCACACACACCATGTGTACGGCCGCACACACCATGTGTAGCCATACACACCCTTTTAAAGTCCCAAAATGGCATCAAACTTGCTTTCCGGAAAAGCAATGGTCAAAACACCTTCCCTAGAACATTCCTAAGGCTTGGAAACACGTTTTTGGCACACTTCATAATGAGTGTGCAGCCGCACACACACGTGGCCGCACACTCTGGCCGCACACACATAAAGTCCATGATTTTGTGGCCTTACACTCCAATATAGGGCCATACACCCCTTATGTGCAACCATAGTTGTTGGTAACACCTAATTCTAAGTGTTTTTATGTCCCTAAGGCGTGTCACTATCACCATTAGTGGTTATATACATTAAATGTATTCATATATGTGTAATTATAAGTTAAATAGGGTTCGTTTGTGCACAAGACTCGAACTGACACCCAACAATCCTATATCGATCTTTCATTCGAGTTAATCACTACAGGTGAGTTCATACCCCTTTAATTAACCTTTTAAATGTTTTTAAATGCTTTTATGGGGGGGGGGGAATACAATTTGAATTATTATAGTTATTATATCAATCACATGTGATTAATAACCATCAAATAAATGGATTTACTATAATTTTAACTGTTTTGTCAAGAAAACTACTTCAAAATGATTATCACACTCTTTTACATGTTAAAAATCTTTATAAAACTTGTTCTTATTTGCCAAATCTTTGCTTTTAATTCTTTTAAACTTATATATTGTCGAAACCATGTCCAATACATATATAGTTATATAAGTAAGGTTTGAAGGACTTAGGACTGATAACTCACTTTAACTATTGTTCCTTGTTTGGATGTGGAATTAGAGTATCATGTTGTTTGTCCGGGTGTCGTTTGATCCTTAGTTACATATTATGTATATATGTGTAGACATAAAGCTTTTACCTCAGTATCCAACACCTTTGGATAGCAAAGGTGTATAAACTTACTAAATCATTCAAACAACATTTCTAGTAAACTCTAATAGGTATAGTTTAGAGGTATACTACTTACCATTTTCTAGTACAATGAAACATACAAAGAGTCGGTTCATATATGAGTCAATACATACTATATACTATACAAAAGAACATACTATGATGAGAAACAGAGAGAACATACTACATACTAGACAGAGGGAACATACACTACACTAGTACATACAATACATATACAAGAATACTATAACATAAATGTGAGCCACTACTTCGGGGCATGGCATCACGACCATGGCTCGTTTGTAACCAGAGTCTTCTGAAGAGAGAGCATGAATTTGTGTATAGATCTACACTGGAATGACCGTCCTACACATTGCTGCTAACTACAGTGGGACCTGCAGGTCTTCGGGTGATGAATGTCATAACTTTTCGACGTCTTCGAGCGTCGTGTTTTACTAGGTCGATCAAGTATGGTTACAATTATATCACATTATACCTTAATTAACAATCAGTTTAAGGTAGTTGGTACAGCAGTAGTTACCATATTACAATACTACAGTACTTTATTATTTTCCCACTGCATTCATTTTGTGATCTTCTCACATAAACGGTAATGTAAAAACTATATTTTGTTAATGATAGTCACATTTGGGAGAAATACTCTCTTTTACAATAAACAAACTTACAACACATTTGATGGCTTGGTAGAAGGATACTTTTAGTAGAAAATATAGGATTTTCTAGGAGATACAAACATTTACTACAAACTTTTAAAAACTTATACATTCAAACACTTACAAACAATTTTCATACAAACAATGACACTAAAATACTTATGAACTCACCAGCTTTAAAGCTGATAAACTCTTTCAAAATAACTTGTATTCTCAGGTCATCAGTAAACAGGTACCGAGGCCAGCTTTTGAGAAGATGGAGAACATTCAAGACTCATCTTTTTATTTTGATTCATATTTTTGGTGTCTTATAAACTGCACAGAAGACACTTGTATTAAATTATATTATTAATTCAATGGATGATGTTGTTTACTTGTTTACTATTATACTGTGTTGTAATACTATACATGACGTCCTCCGCCCCAAAACGGTTCCGCCGTTCCGGTTTTGGGGTGTGACAGATTGGTATCAGAGCATTGTTTATAGTGAATTGAGTATATCAAGCCATAAAAGATATACAAACTATAAACACAATGAGATTAAAATACTCTGACCAAGATTTTATACTTTTAAATAATAAAATATTTAACTAAGTATACATACCTGCATTCATACTAAAATCAGTGTCACTAGGACAGAACAAAAGTATTACGATTGTCGGATATCACAAGTAGGCTTGGGGATGTATGGTCAGTTCTGGGAGTGACATAGCCTGATCAACTATGTTGGTCCGAGAAGTGATTAGCATATGCCCGGGAATGGTTGTGATATGGAAACAAGTCTAAAAACTTACCAACACTAATACAATGATATCATTAGAACAAAACATAAACTTAAAATATTATAAGAGTATTTTGTGTTACTATAGTTACTAATTTTAGAACTAAAAAGGTTTTTACTAAGTAGGTCAATAGTTGCTAAGTGGATACACTAAGGTTATATGAGATTAAGGTGTCATAGACTTAGAATCTGTGATCTTCGCTTTACTTCCTGTTCCTTTTTTGGTTGTGGATTTAGAGTTAGGGTCACTTATTCGAAGGTCTATCCTGTTTTGATTTCGTATAACTAGTATGCACTATGCAAGTATTGAAGTAACTGGTAAGGATCATCTTATAATTATCTTAAGTAGTATGTCTATTTATATAAGATCCTTATATCCCTTTTCTCACGTAGATATCATGGTTGGATTCCATCCTCCTGGCGACCCATACTTTCCAAATCAAGGCAATGTCGGATGGCTTGAAGAATAGCCATAAGATGATCATCTAATCCATTTGGATGATCACCTCGCAGAAGGCTTTTCGGATGGTTCTGACTCCGAGCCCGAAGTCAACAACCTACCCCAAGAAGTTCAAGCCACAAACCCCAACCCCCGACCAGTATTTAAAGGCCCCACACCCTTCTAGGTGACAAACTTGAACCGTTGGAGTGATGAACAAGGTCAACCTTTACCTTACTATGGGGACCAAATCTTTTACAACCTTAGCGAAGGTGGCTCAGCTGACCGAGCCTTGCCCGTCATGGTCCGCAGGTCGCCCATAATGATGAGCAAGGTCGAGCAGCCATCGACCGAATCAAGGAAATTGACGCCAATTCAGGCGTTAACATGGTCTGCATTCGCCATCTCGAAGAGGCAATGGAAGGGACTAGAAGATCCAATGAGGCTCTGCAGCAACAACTAGCTGCATCCCGAGCTGAAGTCATAGAACTTCGAGTGCGTCAGAGAGCTCATGAGCGACATCTTCAAGAAGTGGTGCGTCAACTGGCAGATCTGAGGGTTCACCCGAGGAATGCCCATCGCTGATAGAAGATGTCTAGCACATCTTTTCTTTTGATTTAAGGAATGGCCTTTTCTTACCTGTGCTCTATGAAGCACTTGTCTGTAAAATATTCCTGTCTTGCAAGTACATTAACTAGACTTCTAATCTGTCAATATTATCCGTATATGGTTTGATGTAAGACCTACTGTTAGGTCAATTTTCCTAAACTTATTACATCATTAATACCAATATTATTAACAGATATCTAATCTTCTAGAATTCTTTATTCAAATGCTTTCATTCTTGTGTCACTAGAACTCATACTCTCACCTAGTTGTTGAACTATGACGACTTAGTTATTGAGACTCAATCATTAATTTTGCTATTGAATTCTTACCATTATGTTCATCTGTAAACTTATAGTTGAAAGATGCCTCCTCGCAAATCAACAAGGCGTAATCCTCCGAACGTTGAAACACCTCCACCAACGCCTCCACTAATCGATACGTCAACTCTAAATGTTGCAATAGCTACGGCTATGGCAACCGCCATGGCTCAATATCACTCTACTGGTGCCAGTGGAGGTGGAACGACTGTTCATTCTACTCAAGGTGAAATCCTCGTGCGCTCAAGAGAGTGATCCGACAAGGACTTCACCAATTGCAAACCAAAGTCCTTTAAAGGGATTGGCGGAGTGATTGCCCTCTCGTAATGGTTCGAAAAGACGGAGTCGATCTTCGAGATCTGCTCCTGCCCAGTAGGGAGCAAGGTCAAATTTGCTGCTTGCACCTTCGAGGAAAAATCCCTGACATGGTGGAATAGCCATGTCAGGTCGCTAACTCTCATAGTGGCAAACGATACGGGCTGGGAAACTCTGAAAGACCTCATGATCGAAGAATACTGCCCATGGGGAGAAATACAGAAGTTAGAGAAAGAACTATGGAGCCTAACCATGAAGGGCTCTGTCACACCCTAAAACCAAGAACTGCAGAAACGTTCTTCGGCGGAGGACGTCATGTATAGTATCACAACACAGAATAATAGTAAACAAGTAAACAACATCATCCATTGCATTAATAATATAATTTTAATACAAGTATGTTATGTGGTTTATAAGACACCAAAAATATGAATCAAAATAAAATATGAGTCTTGTATGTGCTCCATCTTCTCAAAAGTTGGCCTCGGTACCTGCCTATTGATGACCTGAGAATACAAGTTATTTTGAAAGAGTTTATCAACATTAAAGCTGGTGAGTTCATAAGTATATAGTTTCATAATTTGTATGAAAATTTATGTAAGTATTTGTATGTAAGAGTTTGTAAAATGTTTTTATCACTTAGACGTCGCGAAGTTATGATATTCATCACCCGAGGACTTGCAGGTCCCACTGTAGCTAGCAGCAAGGTGTAGGGTGGTCAGTACAATATAGATCTATACACGAATTTACGCTCTCCCTTTAGGAGACTCTAGATACAAGACGAGCCATGACTGAGATTCCATGCCCCGAGGTAGTGCCTCACATTTGTTGTATAGTGTGTATGTAGCGTATGTAATAGTGTAGTGTATGTCTTTCCTGATCCTCATCATAGTGAGTTCTCTAGTATAGTGTAAAGTGTGTATGAATAGTATGTATTTAGTGTATGTTCTCTCTGACTCTCATTATAGTGTGTTCAGTTGTATAGTGTAGTGTATGTATTGTTTACAGTATGTATAGACTCATGTATGAACTGACTCTTTGTATGTTATATTGTACTAGAAGTAGTAAATAGTATCACTAAACTATACCTATTATAGTTTACTTGAAAGATTGTTTGTATAGCTGAGTGTATTGAAATAAGACAGAAAGCTTTTATGTCTATACATATACACACGATATATAAATAAGGATCAAACGACACTCGGACAAACAATAGGGGACTCTAAGTCCACAACCAAACAAGGAACAGGAAATAGAGCGTATTATCAGTCCTAAGTCCTTCAAACCTTACTTATATAACTATATATGTATTGGACATGATTTGACAGTATATAAGTTTAAATATTTTTGAAAGTAAAGATTTGGAAACTAAAACTAAGTTTTATAAAGAGTTTAACATGTAAAAGTGTTCGGAAGTCATTTTGAAGTAGTTTAGTTGACAAGACAGTTTAAAGCATAGTAAATCCATTTGTGTACTAGTTATTAATCACATGTGATTGATATAATAACTAGTATAATTCAACTTGTATTCCCCCTGTAAAATCATTTAAAACATTTAAAAGGTTAATTAAGGGGTATGAACTCACCTGTAGTGAGTGGATTGTACGGAAGTGTTGGACAAGGTGCTAGGTGTCAAGTGGAGGCTTGAACACACACAATGATCCTAAATAACATATAATAACACATATATGTATACAATTAGTCATTTAACAACTAATTAACTAAGTTATGACACCCTAGGACATGAAAACACTTTGATTCAAGTGCTATAGGTACCAAAGGGTTGCATCTAAAGGTTGTATGGCATTGCATTTGAGTTTATGGCCCAAGGACCACTCCTTAAGGAGTTTACGGCCTAAGGTCATTTCCCCCCATGATTTTACGGCCGTAAACTCATGGTATTTAGTACCATTTGGTGTTTTGAGGTCTTATAAGTCAATAAGAGGTATCCTTACTTCAAGTCTAAGCCTTAGGAGGCATTAGTGGCACAATGGCACCACTTTATAGAGTTTACGGCCCATGAAACATTCCTCATGGGTTCACGGCCGTGAACTCTATGTGTTCATGGTATTTTTGATGTTTAAGGTCCTAAACACTTCAAGGAAGTGATCTAGACTAGTTTCCAAGGCTAAGGAAGGGACTAAGGGTCAATTTGCCCCATCTTTTAGGGTTTACGGCCCAAGAACATGCCTTGGCCGTAAACACCTTTGATCTTGTGTTTCTTTGTGTTTTCTAGGTGCATACAAGTTCATTTCAAGTGTATAACAAGATAGGATAAGTGTACTTACAATCTAGAAGCTTGATTGGCTGTTTAAGGTCCAAGAACACTAGTGTGTGTTCTTGGTGTTTTAAAGAACACTTGAAGATCTAAGTAAACATGAAGAATTCATGGATGAAATGGAGTATAACAACTAGATGAAAGGTTATAAACACAAATCAAACAAAGAAAACACTTACATTTTGGAAGATTAGAAGAAAGGGGGTATCGTCTTTGAGAGATAATGGTGGAAGTTCTTGAGTATGAAAGTTGGAGAATGAGAGAATGATGACTAAACTCATGCTATATGCATGAGTTTACGGCCCTAACTCCATAAGTTTGGCCATGAACTCCTTATTATGGTGTTATGTTTGTGTTTGCTACTTCATATCCCTAGTAGGTATTTCCTTTCATTCGTTCATTTGAAGAATAATTATTAAAAACACTCAAACAGACTTTAAACCGGATAAAATTTAGCAAAAATGTATTTGACTTTTATTTGAAGTGCTTGACTGTAGGGTTTGTACGAACACTCCAAAGCCGCTGACAACAAAAACCCTAGCCATCTCAGAACCTTCCAAAGCCGCTAACAACAAGCGGAAGTTCTGGGATGACAAGAAGAAGCAAAAAGCTGCCAAAAAGCAGCAGGTCGTGGCGGTTCATGTCGCGATAACACCTGCTGCTGCTGCTCCGGTAAATCAGTATGTTGGAAACTTGCCGAAGTGCAACAAATGCAACTTCCACCACAATGGACCCTGCTGGGAATTGCAGTGCTCAAGCTGCAACAGAAAGGGATACACTGTCCAATTCTGTAAAGCTCTGACAAGGCCAATCAACCAAGTCCCTGGCGCTGGTGTGGGCCAGTCTTGCTATGGATGTGGCGAGGTGGGATACTACAAAAGAAACTGCCCTAAGGTAGTGAATGCTGGTGGAGTGGGAAGAGTTTTGGCTATAGGCCACAAGGAAGCAGTTGCTGACCCTACAGAGGTGACTGGTACGTTTCTCCTTGAAAACTCTTATACATGCATACTATTTCATAGTGGAGCGGATAGGAGTTTCGTGAACCAGAGATTTGCTCACTTACTTAAACAACAACTACGCTCTCTCAAAGAACCGTTCACTGTAGAAATGGCTAACGGGAAAACTGAGAGCACTAGTAGTATATACATAGGATATACTTTAACTCTAGATAACCATTCATTTCCAATCGACCTCATGCCAGTCTCAATTAAAAGTTTCGACGTCATTATCGGCATGGATTGGTTGAGTCCACATCATGCCGACATCATGTGTTATGAAATAGTTGTTCGCCTCAATCTTCCGTCTAACAAAACTCTTATTATCTACGGCAACAAACTCAGCACAAGCCTTCGTATCATCTCAAGTATTCAAGCTCAGAAGTACTTACGTAAGGAATATTGTGCATTCCTTACACACGTTGATACGAGCCAAGAAACCAAAGACCTGAATAACATCCCCGTAGTACGCGAATTTCCCGACATCTTTCCAGAAGAAATACCATGATTACCTCCGTAACGACAAGTCGAGTTCAGAATTGAATTAGTTCCAGGAGATACCACAATAGCCAAATCGCCCTATCGTCTAGCACCAGCGGAGATGTAGGAACTATTCGGTCAACTTAACGAACTGCTCAGCAAGGGCTTTATTAGACCAAGCTTCTCACCATGGGGAGCACCGGTTTTATTCGTAAAGAAGAAAGACGGATCATTCCGTATGTGCATCGAATACAGAGAACTCAACAAACTTACGGTCAAAAATCCTTAAATCCTTACCCTCTGCCTCGCATAAAGGATTTGTTCGACCAAATGCAAGGGGCGGTTTACTTTTCAAAGATTGATCTGAGATCCGGATATCACCAATTGCGAGTGTTAGAGGAGGATGTTCCGAAGACAGCCTTCCAAACTCGTTACAGACACTACGAGTTCGTAGTGATGCTATTCGGATTGACAAATGTGCCCACAGTATTTATGGATTTAATGAATAGGGTGTGCCGTCCTTACTTGGATCAGTTCGTCATCCTATTCATTGATGACATACTTATCTAGTCTCATAGTGAGGAGGAGCATAGTAAACACCTAAGGCTGATCTTGGAAAAACTACGATTAGAAAAGCTCTACATGAAGTTCTCTAAATGTACAAGAATACTATAACATAAATGTGAGCCACTACTACGAGGCATGGCATCACGACCATGGCTCGTTTGTAACCAGAGTCTTCTGAAGGGAGAGCGTGAATTTGTGTATAGATCTATACCGAAATGACCGTCCTACACCTTGCTACTAGCTACAGTGGGACCTGCAGGTCTTCGGGTGATGAATGTCATAACTTTTCGACGTCTTCGAGCGTCGTGTTTTACTAGGTCGATCAAGTATGGTTACAATGATATCACATTATTCCTTAATTAACAATCGGTTTAAGGTAGTTGGTACAACAGTAGTTACTATATTACAATACTACAGTACTTTATTATTTTCCCATTGCATTCATTTTGTGATCTTCTCACATAAACGGTAATGTAAAAGCTATATTTTGTTAATGATAGTCACATTTGGGAGAAATACTCGCTTTTACAATAAACAAAACTTACAGCACATTTGATGGCTTGGTAGAAGGCTACTTTTAGTAGAAAATATAGGATTTTCTAGGAGATACAAACATTTACTACAAACTTATACATTCAAACAATTACAAACATTTTTCATACAAACAATGACACTAAAATACTTATGAACTCACCAGCTTTAAAGCTGATAAACTCTTTCAAAATAACTTGTATTCTCAGGTCATCAGTAGACAGGTACCGAGGCCAACTTTTGAGAAGATGGAGCACATTCAAGACTCATCTTTTATTTTGATTCATATTTTTGGTGTCTTATAAGCTACACAGAACACACTTGTATTAAAGTATATTATTAATGCAATGGATAATGTTGTTTACTTGTTTACTATTACGCTGTGTTGTGATACTATACATGACGTCCTCCGCCGCAGAACGGTTCCGCCATTTCGGTTTTGGGGTGTGACAGCCTACCCCTTCGGTCTCTTTCAACCAGATACTATCGAGCATATCTGGGTGCTGGCCTACCCTTCAGTCTCTTTCAACCGGATACTACCGTGCATATTTGGGTGCTGGCCTACCCCTTCGGTCTCTTTCAAACGGTTACAAGGTCTATTTCACCCTTACCACTACCACATAATATCATAAAATACAAGCACATAAATCACATACTGCCTAGCATATCTCGGTGTTAGCCTACCCTTTCGGTCTCTTTCAACCGGATATTGTCGAGCATATATGGGTGCTGGCTTAACCCTTCCATCTCTTTCAACCGGTTACGGGGTCTATTTCACCCCTACCGCTACCACATAATATCATAACATACAAACTCATAAATCACAACAGATAATGGCAAACTAGACAATTATCAAAAACACAATCATCTCTATTATAAACAACTACTAGTGTGCCATCATTAGTGCCTTTGACTAGGGGTGAGCATTTGGACCGGTGGACCGGGCCGTTTTTTTGGACCCCCGGGCAGTTCTCGGTTCTAAGATTTCTCGCCGGTCCGGTCCGGTTTTTACTGGGTTTAGAACCAGTTGGACATGATTAAGATTTTTGTGACGTTTTTTAAACGCACATAACTCATTCGTTTTAAGTCGGATTGACCTGTGGTTTTTTCCAACATTTAGTTTACAGTTTGTAGATGAATTTAGACTATAATTTAGTTTATTTTGGTATTATATTCACCGTGTTACAATCCTTCAAAGTAGAGCTATCAAAGCTGAAAAAATTCAGCTTTTCAGCAACATTTTGTAAGCTGTGACGTTTTTTAAACACCCATAACTCATTCGTTTTAAGTCGGATTGACCTCCGATTTTTTCCAACATTTAGTTTACAGTTTATAGATGATTTTAGACTATAATTTTGTTTATTTTGGTATTATATTCACTGATCTACAATCCTTTAAAGTAGAGCTATCAAAGTTGAAAAAATTCAGCTTTTTAGCAAGATTTTATAATCTGTGACGTTTTTTAAACACCCATAACTCATTCGTTTTAAGTCGGATTGACCTACGGTTTTTTCCAACATTTAGTTTACAATTTGTAGATGAATTTAGACTATAATTTTGTTTATTTTGGTATTATATTCATTGAGTTACAATCCTTCAAAGTAGAGCTATCAAAGCTGAAATATTTCAGCTTTTTAGTATTATTTTATACTATAATTCCGAGTCCGCGTTTAGCACTTGTGGTGTTGTAAGTGAGTATCAAACTAGTTTATCGACATTGATAGTTGAAGCTTTGTTATGCACCCAAGATTGGGTGATAAAGTTTACAAATCCGATAGTTGACAATGTTGGTGACATCTTGAACGATGATGATATAGCTTTGGGTAAAAAAATTACAATCTTTATTCTTTTTTTATACAATTATTACTTTTCATTAAATACTAAAAACATTTTCATTTGTGTTTATGTAGAGATTGCACAAGCTTTAAATATGTTACATATGGATGACAATCATATGGGGAAGAGGCCAATGGAAGATTAGATTATGAGTTTATGAAATTTGTTAGTTTGATTGATTTTAAAGTTTAAACTATGATTTTTGTTGTTACGGTAATACTTTTGTATGTTTGTCTTAAAATTGTTTAACTTTTGTTGGTGAACTTGATTTATATGTTAGTTGCTTTTATTTGGAAAATTAATTTTTGCAAATTGCAAGTTATAGTATTATACATCAATGTAGATTAGTTAGGCATGAAACGGAAACATATTAATTTTGCAAGTTATAATATTATACATCAATGTAGATTACTTATTATACTCTATGCAATTAAAGTTGTACCGGTCCAAACGGGTCCAAAAACCGGAAAACCCAGACCTGGACCCGGACACGGACACGACTCATCCGGTCCAGTCCATGGTCCACAAAATTCTCCATAACCGGTCCTGTCCAAGAGCCGGTCCGGGCCGGTCCAAATGCTCACCCCTACCTTCGACCCACTCATACGGGAAGGTAACTCACCTCACACTAGTGAAGTTCACTGCAAGAAATCCTTAGCTGCTGCCCTGGCAACTTCTCGAGCTATCAATACCAAAAGATCACCCAATTAGCAATTGGGTCCCAACCCATGATCCATAATCCATACTTGGGGTTAAATGACCATTTTACCCTTAGCCCAACAAGATTCATAACTAAGGCCCAAGCCCAAAACCAAATAAGCCCAAAACTCCAAAATCCATAAAAGCCCAGTAATGACACAATTTTCCAAATCGGGCCCAAACCCTTACATGGGCCTTTCCTTAAAGCCCATTTACTTTTCTGAACCAATATACATGACTATAGCTAGCCCAACGAAATCCATGCACTTACAAGCCCATAAGAAAGCCTGAACCCGAAATGGCCCATAAGGCCCAATAAGGCCTAATTCCATCATGGACCTAACCCAAGAAGGTCCAATATTCAAAAAGTCCTGAAATACTGAATGGTCAGCCCTAGTCAACTCCTGGTCGAAGGTCCAAAACCCAAAAAGTCAACAATCCAAGAAATCCCAATCCGGTCGAGTACGCCCTGCGTACTTATCTGGTACACTAAGCGTACACTTGGTGGGGCTAATACGCATTGCGTACCAGGTGGGTACACCCAGCATACTCCTATGCACTCCAAACTTCTCCAATAACCACTTAATCACTTCAGCCCTTGCTCCAACTCTCCAGTCTGACTCCTAAAAGTGACTTTTCAAGTAAATTGGCAACTTTACTAACATGCTTGGCTTAATGGGACTCTAGAGCTCAAAAGAGCTTAATGGATTGTCTTAATTCATGCTTGAACTCAAAATCTCCACAAAGCTTGCACCTTTATGAGAGAGGGAACCTTAGAATGTCCAAACTTACAAGATTGAGCCCCTAAAACGACCCTAGCTCACCAGTACCAAGCAAAAGGGACTAAAATGTCCAAAAACCAACCCAAAGTAGATCTATGAAATTAATAGCCAAGATAGAGACTTTATACCTTGCAAGTCTCAAAAAGGAGATGTTAGCACTGGATCTCCAAGATCTTCTCCATAGGTTAAATCTTTCACCTCCTTCTCTTCTTGCACAAACCACCAAAAGTATTTTTTCAAGCTCCAATCTTCATCCAAGACAATCTAGGGTTTTATAGACATAATAAGGAGTGGTGGCTGACTTAAAATGAATTAAGGAGTGGTATAATGTTGCTTATATAGGGTAGGAACCCCGAAATTAGGGTTTTGGTCCGAAGGATGTACGCCCCGCGTACCTCTTAGTACAGCTGACGTACTCACAAACCACCCGCGACCACTTAGCCTTATATATTGGGCGTATCCCAGCTTACGTTGGGCGTACCCAACCAAACATGCGCATGCATCCTTGCATGCATGGGATTGACACGCAAGCTTTTCCATCCAAGGGCCAATTCCGCCAAAAACTTCAAAATGCCATAACTCATTCATCCTATGCCTGTTTCCAACGAACCTTATATCCAAAAAAAGGTGGCGAGAAGTCCTACACCCCTAACAACTCACTCAAGCCTTAAACCCTCCCAAATAAAACCCAAAACCCATAAAAGACCAAGATATCAAATTACCATCACACCCTTGACTTCCGAAGACACAATCGAATACTTTGGTCATTTATACCATAATAATTACATCCGAAATGGACCAAATCCTTCCTTTCCCGAAGCCCTAAGCCTCATGACAACTGATGATTGGGCTGCATCCCGAATTAATAAGGCAAATCCGAAACCTAGTGTTACAATCCCAACATATAAACCATGGGCCAGAATTGGTGCCTTCATCCTGCTAAACCCAATGAGGAAACTCACCTCATACTGCCAAATCACACAGACGATCCCTGGCTGCTGGCTGAAAGATCCCCGAACTGTCAACATCAAGATAACACCAAATAAACATTTGGGTTCCTATACATATCCATAAATCCATACTCGGGGTAAAAAGACCTTTTTACCCCTAATCTAGCTTGGTCTAAGACTAAGGCCCAACTCACAATCTAAAAGGCCAACATGCCAGATAATCAACCAAGGCCCAATTATGGCCCACTTTCCAAATTGGGCCCAAACCCCTTACATGGGACTTACCCTAAGGTCCAACCATTCTTCCTAGTCCAGAACACTTGTACTCAGATGGCCCATTAATAATTCAAACACCCAAACCCAAAAGAAAGCCCAAAATTGAAGCCCAAATGCAAAGTCTCCTCTGACTAAGTACGCCACGCGTACTTAGTGGGTACGCTAAGCGTATGCACACAAAACTCAGTACGCCTCGCGTACGAGGAGTTACGCCCCGCATACTTGTTGGGTTTTGAGCATTCTAACACTCTATGGTGTACATGCAACCCTAAATACATTGGATCTATGTTTTCTCTATTATACATGCAAATATCAATTTTTCCAAGGTATTATCCTAACTAGCATATTATGAAGTACAAGTAATATAAAACTAGTAGAATTACATACCTCATTGTTGGTGCTTGATTCCATGGAGCTCAAGAGCCTAGTGCCCCAAGTGTGACACCTCAAATGGTTCACACAACACCATGAACATTTGGAATAACCATGAGAGAAGATATGAGTTACATGGAAATTGGCTTGCCCTCCATATTATGCACTAGTGCCGATTTCTCCAACTAATTGGGTCTTTATATAGTGTGCACATTATGGTTACACCATGTAACCCATGACTTTACCCATTCCTTATGCTTCATGGATTTTAACCTCCATGGAGCATCCATGGATCACTCCATGGGTTTATCCCAACATAAGGAATCATGGATCATAAGCCCACATATATAAGAATCAATGATTTACACAATCAATCCCCATATATTTAATTAGTCTCTTTTTGATCACTAAATTAATTCCAAATTAATTCTCGATCAATACTAATTAAATAATATGATTTCATAATAATATATTAGAAATTATAATATATTAATATGTCACAAATATCTTATTCTCATTAAAAGGTCTACCCAAATGTTCCGATGCCATGCAACCCAAATGGACCATGTCGGGTCGGGTCAAGTATATACCAATTATAGTTATGGACTTAGACACTAATCCAACAGTCTCCCACTTGGATAAGTCTAATAACTATTATTGCAAGTATAACTTCACAACCTGACCAGCAATCTTAGCTCTTAAAAGCTGCAGCCGAACTCTGAACAAATCAATGACGCGTCCATTAGATAAGTGGTCATATATTCCTCCATTCTAGATATCATATGGACTGAGACATGGATTATAATCATTCTCTCTGTCCGTTTGTTATTTCCCGATGTCTGATTTATGATGACCAACTAATTGAACAAATCAAATCAGTCCAGGTTTGGCCAAGCACTTATGGGTGTCATCACTAAATCATCGAGGGGCCCACAAATATCGCTTTTATCCCTTTAAGGGTAAAAGGAATGGATAAAATTTGACTAATATGCTTATACTGACTACTTGTTGAATCATACACAAAGGCACGTTTTATAACATCGAGTTACCAATGCGTTTTCGTGCAATCAATGTATAACCAACTCATAGTCAACAACTCACATCTCTAGGTTTGAAGAATATAAGATATTATCGTCTCATGATCACTCGTGATAAAATCCATGAAGTGATTCAAATGAGCGTGGGTTGAATCCAATACTCATAACTTATGAGCACTCATGAATGTTGTAGCAACTCTTGCCATGTCCAACATCTTGGACATCTACAAGCCAACTTCATAACATTATTGATTCATATCCAATTCCAACATATGACTGGCTGTGGATGGTTTGAATAACTTAGTCATTCAGGAAGAATGACCTAGTTATTCTGGAATTCAAAACATGCAAAGTGAAACACAAAAATAATACTAATCTTGTATGGCATCAACACTTTGAGTGTAAATAAAATATCTTTTTATCTAAGCACCATATGGATTACACATTATTCATGTTTCGATTAATCAACTTAATTCTTGAATTAAAACATTAATGATGTCATGCTCCAAGCATGCACACTATGTTTGTCTAAAAAATAGCTATGCCATACTCCAAGTATGCACACTATGTTTACATATGGTCCTCTCTTTGTGAAAAAGATCGATTGGCAACATTTCAATGATGCTTATTTCACAATTCCAATCCTTATTGTAAATGTAAGAATACCAAACTCTTGCCATTTACTATAATCTGTTAGATTCTAAACTTATATGTAATGATCCCCTTGTAATGACTATGCACAGAAGTCACAAAGACTTGGCAACAAACATTACAGAGTATTCCAATGGAAAGCAATTCCATGGAAATGAAGTCTCAAATTCAAAGTACACTTCTTTGAACATCCTTCTTTGCATTAAGTTCTTTAATCTTACACAGATTCAAAGAATAACTTCCACCTATGGAAAAAATTCCATATTCCCATTTTGACCAACACTTTTGAACAAGAGTTGCCTCTTTTCAAAAAATGTCAATATTGTCCTTACTCTATACTTCCAATTGTCCATGAGTAACCAATCTTTGGTAAACCTCAATTTGTCCTCGACAACTGCGTAATCATTTTAGTCATATCCAGTTCTAATCCCATTTCCCCTCTTAATTCCCTAAGCATTAGGAAAATTTAGAATGGATGAATATCATAGCACATGTAATCGACCCTATGCCCGAAGCATATGTGACACAATTAATGATGTCTTACATAAAGACATGATACTTTACCAGTCTTTTGCTATAAAATTTTTATTTTCCATGTTCTCATAATTCGAACTATGAAGAGGGATGCCGTAATCATAATCAAATTTTGAGAATGCAACATATATAGAACTTCCTTATTTTGAACCATTCCAACATAACATTTATATATATATATATATATATATATATATATATATATATATATATCTTCTTGACTAAAGTTGATTAAAATCTCAATCTAAGCATGTAGAATTGAAATGAGGTATAAAATCCTCTCCCTTAACTATAGCAAAACAACTTTTCAAAGCAAATTGAAACTTTGTTTTCTATAATTAACATTGCTAACTTGCAACACTTAACATAATAATCATGCTCCGACTAGAATATTGATTATTATCATAACACTTATGCTCCCACTAGCTCTGACATGTATTCATAAATCAGTTGGACTTCTTGAAATCAATACTTTATTGACTTTCTTACCAAAGTTCAGATTTCTGAGACTAGATGCTTTGATAAAACTTTATCAAAATCATACACCTTTCCTTAGATAGCTCACATGTGTGTCTAAACCTTTTACCATTCTCACTAGTTAGTGTGTTGATTAACCACACACGCTCCACTAACGACATGAGAATGCAAACATCATAATTTCTATCCACTTAAATCTACTTAGTTAAAGAGTTTCCTCGCCATCATTTTCATGAATTGGTGAGAAACCTTATGAAACTTAGATTTTATGGTGTATGTGTTCCTATCCATGTGAATTTTTCATGACCATAATCACAAGACAAGGTTAGTGGCAAATCCAAACACATATAGACTGAACTTGTTCAATCTTAATTTATTGCCACTCGGCAGCACCAGGGCCTACCATTGCGTCCAGGTTGTTATGCAAACAATTGAGAACTCATATAACTCACATGCATAGTCAACTCTAAATGGAATGGGCATAAAAACAAGAATATGTCAACACGATAGGTTACAAACCTTAAGTTGTGGGCTAGTGATTAACAATACTCTTGATCAGTTCTTGAAACTATCTCAAGACTCCCACTGTCCTCTTGACATATAAGATTCTCTTTGTCAAGAACCAATCCTTGAAAAAACAAATATTTAAGAGTTAGTGCATATTCTTTTCAAGGAAAAACATTCCTCACAATTGGTCTTAGTTGGTCTTTGTCTTATACAAAACATCACAACTTACCAATTTCAAATGTACAAGAGTAAGAAAACATTTTACTCTACATTTGACAAGTGTTTTAAACCTTTCTTAAGATTATGTCACTCAAGGCTCAATCTTGGAGTATGACTCTAAGATTTGATTTTGGAACGAAGTATGATTTATCTTTTGATTTAACCATTTCAACAATTCATGATTCCTCTCCTTAGCCAAACAAATGAACTAAGGTGTCCTTAGAGGATCAATTGTGATATGGTTTCGTAATCACTAAGATAATTATAAAACAAGATACTCAAGTACTCTCAAATCTCTTTAGATTGAAGAAACTTTCATCTTCCTGCCATATTTGATTCTTCTTATCCGTTCTGTCATATATTTAAACCTTTCCAATGTTTCAGAATTACTCTTAAACTTGTAAGCATAACCATATTTACTAAACTTTAGTACATCATAACGAATAATCTTATCAACCTTTGTGGTGGACCTGACCAACACACAAACAAGTGTACCTAATCCTTTAGTCCTTCACTTGACTCACATGAACTTGTGAACAAGGAATTAGTCTTAATTTCCCAAAGATGAAAAATTCTCATTCATCATACAATACAAGTTGCATGATTCCAAGTTTCTATCCAACTGAACCTTGGGTGATGTGAATCTTTCCTTATTTGGTAAATTATCATACTACCACAAATGAGAGAATCAAATCCATTTACCAATATTGCTTATCAATGGAAACATATAAACAACAATTTTTCACAAATGCCATTGTAAGGATACTTAAAATAAATAAAACAAAAATTTTCTTTTATTTTAAAGCTCGCGGAAAAACATATCCTTACAATGCAAATACATATGAAAAACATTTTGTTGTCTATTCCTAAGCAATATATATCATAACTCTTATGCATCAGCTCAAAATTCTGATCATCAGACCATGCGATCGAAATCCATCTTCGCGATCAGAATCAACATAATCATACTTTAAGCTTCATTTGATTCTTCCAAAACATCAAAATGTAATTACATTACATCATGTATTAAGAATCTTAAAAAGGGACATAATAGAGTTAGATAATGGAGTTTACCCGAAGCAAAGTCAAACTTTTTGACTTTACCTTCCTTATGAAATTTCAGGTAAATTGGGCAACTTCGCAACCAATGTCCCTTTTATTGGCAAAAGAAATATATGGACTCTATGGAAATGGTATACGACACTATCACAGACTTAGACTTTCTCCTTACCATTAGGTCAAACGACTTGACCATGGCCGATCCCTTTACATTGGGAAGATAAAGTTTTTATGGACTTCCAATGTCACCATTGTCAAAGTCCAAATAGGTTTGGGAAGTAGATCTTCCAATCTAATTTGCTTAACCAATGCTCCAAATCATTGCTGATTCGGCATCATCAAGCAAATAGGTAAGATCATTAAGGGTCATGTCGCGATCTGTCATCAGGGAGTGACTGAAGAAACAAGTTAACAGCCACCTACTTTGAGACTTCGACACCCGACTCTCCCTACTTTTCAATATGCGACTTAACCTATAAGATGTAAGCACATATAGACTTTGCTTGCCAATAGGTATTGAGTGACTTAGAACTTATCAAGTCTTGAAACTTGTGGGATAGAGAGATTTATTGGAGGAGGTGGAGGAAGTGAAGTATGATTTCTAGTCTCACTAATGCACAACAAAGGGATTGATCGTTCACCTTGGTTGCCATTTGGGATATCATCTTCATTAGGAAGCCTGTTCCTAAAGATTTGGGAAGACCATAGTTATCTGAAGGAGACATATATAAGGGAGAAACTCAAGTTAGTTGATTTAAAATCCTTAATATAACACCCAATATGAAATATTAAGGCTAGGACCCAACAACCTACTTATAACTGGAAGAGGGATGCCATAATCCGAGTTATAAAATAGTTGAAGGTAGGTAAATGACGACTTACCAATTTCCACCATGAAAAATGAAATATAATTAAGTTTTAATTGGATTTGAAACTCTTAGATCTTTTGAGATACATTGAACTTTCAATGGCATGTTTGAATCTCGATTGTTGCCCTCTCAAGTTTGTGACTGGGATGCCGAGGATCACAAACAAGGTGTGAATAACCATGTAAATATACTTGGTACCCTCAATATTTATCACCTAATCGATGTGCCGGTTAACCACACACGCTCCACTGATCTATGATAAATTTAAGTTACCCTTTGCCCACACTTGGTCAGTCCCAGGTTAGTGTGCCGGTTAACCACACACGCTCCACTAACGACTTAACAAGGTGCAAAGTGCAATTTCATGGGTTAGCACCTTTTCACATTTTCCTAAGTAACTACGATTAGGAATTTATAAGTGTTTAGTTACTTAGTATTTATCATTATATTTTTAATGAAGGAAGAATTATATTCCTATCCTACCCGTTCGGCTAACGACCCTCCACCAGTCAAGGAAGCGGTAGGTGAGAGTGGACACCCATTAAACTGCCATTTTATAGGTAGTAACCTTATACCCCCTTATAGACCGGCTTCGTGAACGAGGCCTACTAATGGTAAGATTGACTTTATCTTATACATATCTATATAATTAAAATTTTAATAATAGTATAAGTGTTGAATTTTAAACCTTTTAAAATTCTAAGATTCAATTTGGAATTAAAGTATACATGAGGGGGTAACTTTACAAATTCCAAAACTTGAGGGCAAGTTTTGAAACTATTCAAGACTTTTCATTTCATAACTTATGAGTTTAATGTACATTAAAATGAAGATTCTTCATTTTTATGTAACTTCTTATTCTTTAATAACACTTTTAAAGAAGTGACTCTTAAACATCCATAACGTGAGGACACGTTATGGAGTCATAAAACAATTTAATGAAAAAGACTCTTCATTTTTGTGTAACCGATGACACTTTTATGAGTTTTAAGATTCATAAATGTGACCTTTTATGTAACTTGAGGACAAGTTACAAAAAACACATTTTATGAACTACCTCTAGATTAATTTGGATTGAAAACAACTAACACATAATTTTTATCATTATTAATCTAGACTAACTCATAAAACAAGGTAACAAAAAACTTTTTGGTAATCCATAACTTGAGGACAAGTTATGGGGTCCACACGATTTCATTAGGATCAAGAATTATACTAACATAACAATTTGCACAAAATTTCTATGATCTAACAAAAACTCACAAGCATGAACATTCATAATCAACAATTTTCAAGAATTACATAAACATATATAAACTTGAAACTTTGATTATAGCATTGAAATCGGTTTAACATAATCATTACCACATTAAAAACAGGTTTTATCAGTCCAAAACAGCTAAAGGTAATGACTCTAGACCAATTCCAACACCAAAACTCGAAGATATGTTGTCAGGGGTGTCCAAATCGTCGAGTGCATGAACCAACTCATCGAGTTGGTTGAATTTTGCCTTGGACTCGTGGAGTCCATCAGTGAACTCGGTGAGTCCACTATCCCAGCAGCAAAAAAAAACTTTGATTTAAAGCAGTTTGCATCAAGTATAAGTGAAAACAAGCCTAGGCTCTGATACCACTATTGGGTTTTGAGCATTCTAACACTCCTATGGTGTACATGCAACCCTAAATACCTTGGATCTATGTTTTCTCTATTATACATGAAAATATCAATTTTTCCAAGGTATTATCCTAACTAGCATATTGTGAAGTACAAGTAATATAAAACTAGTAGAATTACATACCTCTTCGTTGGTGCTTGATTCCATGAAGCTCAAGAGCCTAGTGCCCCAAATATGACACCTCAAATGGTTCACACAACATCTATATTATGTACTAGTGCCATTTCACCAACCATGGGGTCTTTATATAATGTGCACATTAAGGTTACACCATGTAACCCATGACTTTACCTATTCCTTATGCTCCATGGGTTTTAACCTCGATGGAGTATCCATGGGCCACCACATGGGTTAAACCCAACATAAGGAATCTACATATATAAGAATCAATGATTTACACAATCAATCCCCATACTTTTAATTAGTCTCTTTTGATCACTAAATTAATTCCAAATTTATTCTTGATCAATACTAGTTAAATAATATGATTTCATATTAATATATTAGAACTTATAATATATTAATATGTCACAAATATCTTCTTCTCATTAAAAGGTCTACCCAAATGTACCGATGCCATGCAACCCAAATGGACCATGCTGGGTCGGGTCAAGTATATATACCAATTATAGTTATGGACTTAGACACTAATCCAACAATACTGACCCAACCCATGACCAACCTAGAAAACGTCTTAATTCCTTAAGCCAAGACGTCCAATGCTAAGATATGGACCCAAAAAACACCTTAATCCATAAAGTTGATAACTTTGAGCTTTTGCATGACTATATGGGTCCCAAATCTAAGTTATTGCTTTCTAAATTCATCAAAAAGGCTAAACCACATGTATGAGATGATATCAACAATCAAAATCACATTTTTATGCATTTGGGACACCTAAAACGTCCAAATCTAGTGTCCACACTCATGGGGCAAGCTCAAACTCTAACCAAAGAGATGCCAATATGAGAGCTTTTTACCTTTAATAGATGATATAGGATGAGAAACTTATAGATTTACAAGCCCCACTCGAAAAGATGATCCTTCATAATATTCAACCTCCTCAAATGCTCAAGAACACTCCAAAATCACACACAAAGATAAGATGCTTAAATCAGGGCAAAACCCTAGAAATGAGTGTTTTGAGCTGAAGGGAGTACGCCCCGCATGCTCTTAGTATGCTTGGCGTACTCAAGAAAGGCCCGTAATCATTAACCATTATGCCCCGTGTACTTGGTGAGTACGCCTCACGTACTCGACCAAGTTACAATCCTTGCTGTAACATCCTGGGTTTCAGGTATTTTTGAATCTTTCCCTTGGTATTTAAATATGTCATTTTTGGTCCTTGATGTAGGATGGATTTAGCCCTAAGAAACCCTAGTGGCAAATTGGTAATTCTTGGGAGCTTTAGTTGTACATTGGGCGTACACGTGGATACGCTAAGCATAATAGGGTACACCCTAGTAGGCTGGGCGTACACATATGTACGCCCGACGTACATGTGTCCAAGTGAAACCCTAATTTTTAGGGTTTGTGGAGTATTTAAGCACCATTATGGGTCATCTTGACTCACTCATTCAGCCTCCAAGTTCCTTAGTCATTTTGAGAGAACCCTAACCCCCATAATGAGCATCTTGAGCTAATAGTGTGATTTTTGTATACCAAAAGAAGAAGTTGGTGCATCAAAGGAGTCAAGGAAGGAAGCAAGCTTGTAGATCTGGGATTATCACCTTCTTGGGAAGCTTCAAAAGGTATAAAGCTTCTACCTTTATGCTTGGATTGTTTAGATATTGTTTTGGTTTCTTCTTGTCCCAAGTGTCCCAATATTGTGCATGCATTGTTATGGACGTGGTGGGATGTCCTTTCAGACCCTAGGATGGGTCCTAAGGCATAAAAATGAGGCCATTGAGCTAGTTTGGTCCCTTGTTATTTATAGGAGGTCTTAATGGATTAATACAATGTGTTAAGCCCTTTTTGGATGATCAAAGTCTTAAATTTTGAGACTTTATGGCTCTAGAGTGCTTCTGAGTCTTAGATCTGAAGTTTGAGTTTAGGTGCTTAATCCATTAAACACTTATACGAATTTTAAGATCTGAGAGATTACTACCCACTCAAGTTGACGTATGCCCGCATAATGAGTTAACCACCCTAATGGTGGTCAAGGCAAGGCGAGGTACGCCCAGTGTACAGAAGGGGTACGCCCCGCATACGCCCTCTGTTTGGACTTCAGACTTTGGGCTTCGGGTATTGGCACATCTGTTGGGCCTTGATGCTTGGGCCCTATTGGACTATCTGGATAAGTGCGTTTTTAGTCATTTAGGGGATCGGGCCTTTGGATGAGACCCAATATGGATTTTGGGCCCAATTTGGAAAATTAGGCTAATCTTGGGCCTTGAAGTAAGTTTGGCCTTGTGGATCAAAGATTTGGACTTGGGCCTTCGCCTAGTTCGTGGAGGGGTAAAGTGGACATTTACCCTAGGTATGAATCCTTAATCAAGAATTATATTCCAATTGTTAATTGGATGATTGTTTGTTGTGATAGTTTGGGGTTTTCCGTGAGTCAGCAGTCGGGGATTTTTGTGCAGCTTGACATTTCTGGTGTGAGTCTTCCTCACTATACTTTTGGGTCGAAGGCACCAAGGTCGGCCCATTAGTTTGATGACTTGATATTGTTGATATGTTGGGTATGATATATGTAACACCTGGTTCCTGGTACGTACTCCTTGTGATTATTATTTTAATTTTATGCATTTTTGCCTTGGACTCGGCGAGTTGAAGGACCAACTCGCCGAGTAGGAGCGGGATAAGGCGCGGGGTTTGAACTTTGTACTCGGCGAGTCGGTCCCCGGACTCGGCGAGTAGACCCTGTTTGGAAAAAAACCCTAATCCGGGCGTTTGCACCCTATTTAAACGCTCTAACTTGGCCTCCTTAGTCCCTAACACTTCCAGAGAACTATAGAAAGAAACCCTAGCCCCCATATTGTTCTTGAGAGTGATTTTGGCTCTGTGGAGAAGGTTTGGAGCTTAGAGGAAGGAAGAGGAGGTTGAAGTGTGCAAGGAGGGGAGGTAGATCCGGAATCTACACTGTGACAAGATTCCATTCAGGTAGAAAAGTTCTTACCTTGATCATTAGTTCATTAGATCCCCCTTTTGTCCCAAATTAGTGGTTTCAAGCCCTAAAACCTCAAATTCCATGTATTTATGCTTTAAGTTCTGAAAAGACTTCAGATTGGGATCATATGGACATCCTAGAAGTATAAAGTCTCTGTGGTTGGGGTTATTGAGGTCCCTATTGAGTGTATGACCCTTTAAAGAGCTTGGATTTTCCTTCTTGAGCTCATAGGGCCATGCATGCACGTAAAGTTTGTAACTTTACGTGATAAGCATGCCCTAGGAGCATAGATCTATGGGTTAGAAGCGTTGCATGTCTCAGTTTTGGTCTGTATGGGAAGTGGGTCGAAGGGACTCGACGAGTCCCAAAGTGGAACTCGGCGAGTTCTATGAAGATGGTCTTAGACTCGGCGAGTTGGGTGAACAACTCGGCGAGTCCTATGAAGATTGCCTGGAGCTCGCCGAGTTGTTCTTCAAACTCGGAGAGTCATATGAACTTTCACTGAGTAAGAGGGGTTTAAGTGTTGAAGGTCCAACCCTTCGTATCTGCACGCGGAATTAGCAGTGTAACGTAGTCCCAAAACCCCAAATCCTCTTACGGGATGTTCTGGTGAGGATTGGAAGCGAGTAGGAGATCTGCTCGTGGAACTCAGCGAGTTGCTCTCGGACTCGGCGAGTCGGATCACGAGTCGGTTCCATAGTCCCGAGTAGTGAGTCAAGCGTGACTCAGTGAGTGGAAAGAGAGACTTGGCGAGTAGGACCGGGTTAGTAAGAGAAGGACTCGGCGAGTCTGTGCCACGACTCGGCGAGTCCAGTTAACTAGGAGTTGACCTTGGACCAGGGATGGGCCAGTCAATTGGCCTAAGGATATTTATGAGTGGCTAATCTATGTATATAGGTTTGTAGACGGAGGATTACCGGTGCAGCAGCCAAACGTCTAGTAGTCGGACTTTCGGTAGCTACTCTTCGAGGTGAGTTTCCTTCCAGTAGTAACGGGTCTAAGGCACCAAGGCTGGCCCGATTATACGATATGCTAGTGTCGGAGTGTGGGCAGAGCCCGTATCTCATGGTCGAGTTTGATTATGATATATGCCAGTATGATAGATTTGTCTATACTCGTTGTCTGTGTGATACTTGTATGTTATGGATTAGCAGCTGAGTGTGGGCGAGGCCCGTATCTCTCTGATAGTGGAGTGTGGGCGAGGCCCATATCTCTCTGATAGCATAGAGTTGGCGAGGCCCGTATCTCTCAGATAGCAGAGTGTAGGCGAGGCCCGTATCTCCCAGATAGCGGAGTTTGGGCGAGGCCCGTATCTCCCAGGTAGCGGAGTGTGGGCGAGGCCCGTATCTTCATGAGTGTGGGCAAGGCCCGTATCTCCTAGCTATTCATTGTATGTTTGTATGGTATGAGGTATTATGGGGGAACTCACTAAGCTTCGTGCTTACAGTTTTCAATTTTGGTTTCAGGTACCTCTTCTTCGAAGGGGAAGGAGCTGGCGCGGTAGCGGCCCATCACACACATGCCTCGTATTCCGCACTATGAGATCTTCCTAGGGATTTGTACTCTGACATTGTTATGTTTATGAAAATGTTTTCCAGACATGTGATATGTTTTATGAAATGTTATGATCGGTGACGCTTTTATTTCTAAATGCTTTACTAAGTATATGTTTTAAAAATGAAAATTTTGGCTCGTATTTTTGGGACGTTACAATATAGTTATGCATGCTAGTCTTGATATGCTAGTCTGGTAGATCTGTAGGACTAGCTGTGAATTGCCTATTTATCTATTTATGATATTATTTGTTATATGGGGTTGAGGTAGTACTGCTTCGTGCTATAGCCAACAAACCCTGAAGTATGCCAGACTCATATTGAGGACTCTTGAGCATTCCAGATACGAGTTGAGGGCTGGGAAGGGCATGCCTAAATCGTACTGAGCGCTTAGCGGTATTCAGTTTGTCGACTGATCAGGCCGGGAGCAAGCCATACATAAGTTGTGGGCCCGTGTGGCAATTATGTTGTGGGCTCAGGGGTAATCCAGTTTGTAAAGATATGGACCCATTGCATGCTGTTAATATATTTATATTATTTTTTAAGTATTGGTATTTTGGGGGAACTCACTAAGCTTTGGGCTTACAGTTTTGGATTATGTTTTAGGTACTTCAGCGGATCGCAGGAAAGCGAAGACGTGATCGTGCACCTCCTTATGTTTTGTTTTTATGATTTTCAGATTTCTTTTATGTGAAACATATTTTGAAAACAATTTGTAAACAATGTTGATTTGGGGTTTATTATAAAAGTTTAAACTTTTCAAAAATTTTATGAGTGTTACATTTGCTATCTTCAAATGGCCATAACTTCTTTGTCTTAAGTCCATTTCCAACGAACTTTTATCCACAAAAAGGTGACGAGAAGCCCCACACTTCTATCAACTCACCTTCTTCTAAGAACTTACCAAACAAAAACCCAAAATTCATAAAGGGCTGAGCTATCAAATTACGATTATACACTTGAGCTCCGAAACACAAACGAACACCTGAATCGCTTAGACTATAACACCCACATCAAAAAGGGCCAAATCCTTTTTCCCCAAGGCCCTAGGCCTTATGATAACTGGTGATCGTGCCACATCCCCTAATGAAGTGATTCGAAACTTGAGCGTTACAAAAATGATGATAAAAATCAAATAGTCATCCAAAATATGCATATAGACATGCTCAAAATGATCTGGAATATCCGTTTAAAGTTGGTGGTGTGTTTCGGAATTGCACAATTCCAAAATCATATATGAATTTATTTGTCTTGGTTGGATTCGTATCATGTACCAGACATATATCAACACCTTCATCTTTCAGTATCATATTGTGTAATAAAAGATAAACATACATTCGTTACACCTTGCAACATTTATAGACCACATATAGAGTCTTATTATGCCCCCTATGACTTTTTAGTATGCCAAAAGCTCGTTTAACGTCCTTTCCTACTATTTCTTGTGTCGCATCGAACCGTTTCTTTTTGTTAGAAGTCTTATACATAAGTGTTTTCACAAAAGTTGCCCAATTTAGGTATATCTCATCTACAAATAAAGTACACATGCTTGTATTCTTATATGTTCAAAACAAATGGATATTTTGGTGCTTTTTCCAAGCAGTTCCTCGTTAAATAGTGGTGATTAGTAGGGGTTATTATATCATTGTTTCCACTAGCGAAACCATAATATGCTTGTCATATCCACAAATATTAGGATACAATAACTTCAAGTATCATCAATGGTGCTTTGTTATTACCTCGGGAATATTAGGCTCGCATTGCTATTGGATAATTCCTTCAATTTGCATGTATACAATCAATGCTACCTAACATGACTGGAAATCCATGTTTAGATTCATGTGCAACATACAAAATGTGAATGTAGTTGAATGTTGGTTTATGTAAAAATTTATCTGCATAAAAGCTTCATAATACCATATCATAAGTTGTAGAGGATTTCACTTGAAGTTATTTTTGATTTATTCATGTACTCATCCAATGAGTCTGTCGTGTTACTATACGTAAGTTGACATATCACATATGTGTATTTTTGTAATGTTGTGAAACCTTTTTACAGCCGGGCATCATAACTTTTTTGAAAAATAGATTATTTATTTCCATATCCTTAACAATATGCATGAATAAGTTTATACTCATTTGATGATCTCTTCTAAATTGGTTATCACCAAACTTTGTATTAGTAGTAAAGTAATATTGTAGAGCATTTCACTTGAAGTTCTTTCTGATTTATTCATGTACTCAGATGGGTTTTGGGTAGCTAAAAAGATCTTTTTTTATAAAACAATTTTAAGCAGCAACAGAAGTAATTTTAAAATAACTATTATTTTAAGATCATTTTAAACAAAACCACAAAGGATCCAAATACATGATATAAAAAGATTTTAACAACACATGGGATGTTAAGAAGGCAACATTTGGAGCCTTTGATCCCACTTGGAATTGAGGAATTAATGAAAATAGCAAAGTCAAAATGCTTTAACTTCTCTATAAGTATCTACCATCAAGAGTAAGGCACACTGGAATGCTAGTTCCCTTTATATATATATATATATATATATATATATATATATATATATATATATATATATATATAACTTATTAAGACTTCAAGTGCTTAACATAATTAAGCACCAAAGGAGAAGAACTTTTAAACACCAACACTTGTAACTAGCTTCAAAAGGGAGCAAGTGGGAGAGAGGATAAGGAGGTTATGGTTTCTAAATAGAAACCGAGGGAAATTTCAAGCAACTTAATAACTAGTTATTCTTCTCCTTTTATAGCATCATGCAAGTATTATGGATCATACTCATCATATATGAAAGTATGGCATAAAGTAAGAGGCATGGAGGTGTAAGAGGTTGCTTTACAAGCAAGCTTACTCTTACAAAGAGTACTTACGACTTTGACCTTGAAATTATCAAAGCATAGGTGCCATGCACTCCATATTATATACAAGCATGTACACCTTTTATTTATATAAACTAACTTTATATAAATGGACTAAAAAAGGTCTGAAAGGATGTACACAACATATATATATCATACCTTATGAGTTTCTAGGTATTTTTCTCTCTTAGAAAAAAAATATTTTCATAAATAATAATTTCTCAAATAAATACAATAGTTAGTTATATTTATTTATAATACATATTGAATATGTGCCAACTTGATTAAGGTGTAGCCCCTATAGGATCACATGTTATTAGAAATATCATTCCATAATGACTCTTGAGCATATAGATCCAAAAATCTCTCACTTACACAAGATTCATTATGGAATGAAATAGATAGTAGTTGGCGTCTAGCAACAGGCTATTGCCCCTAACAACACACGAGGGGATGTCATCTTATCAACAACGTACTACAGGCGCTCAAAGCTACAATTAATGCTTTAGGTATCATATTGAATATTAAGACATGAATTGAATCGTTCTCATTTGTTATCCAACTTTAACTAAGGCACCTTAGATGTCTAGCTCTCAACACATAAGAGGAACAAATCTTGTCTTGACTACATACACCTCATGCATAATTCATATTGTATACAACGATGACCTTTATAGTTGCACGGTTGCGAAGAGCATTGAACCAATACAAATCACAATCTTTTCTTATACTTAAGTCCCCAATATGTATCTCATATTGAATGACATAAATATATCTACCTTTATCAAACATCACTTATGACTATAATCCATGAAGTGATCTTGATGCGGGTCATGTCTAATACTTATTCTCTAATCAAGTACCTATGAATTTGGTCGCAACTCTTTAATATTTTCATCTCCATGAAAGTCAACCAGTCCAATTCATATTAGTCTTATTTCATAGATGCTCCCATAACTATGGACATTTAGAATAACCATGTTATTCAAGGATTAAACATGCTAATATAGAACACAACAAGTATTTAATGTAAAGATACAACTTTTGACTATGATTTCTACGGTCTTCATTTCAACTCTTCCACATATCCACTATATCAAGACATCATAATATATTTTGCTTATGTTGTTATAATATCCAAATACTAAATTTCAGTCAAATTTAATCACTTGCAACAACGAAGTCATATAACTCCAATGTGATTTTCATGCTTTAACTAATGAATGAACTTAGTTAAGTAGATTTTTCAAATTTGATTTGTATAAACTTTCCGAATACTAACATTTTTTTTCATTTATATTATTAAATGTGACTTGAGCATTTGGAGCATTCACATGGAGCATTTGAGTTCAATGGAGCACTTGGAACTCAATGGAGCACTTGGGATTCATGGAGCATGTGACAAAGGAACGAAACATTTGATAAGGGAATGGATTTTCTGACAAAGGAATGGATCAAGTGACAAAGGAACGGATCTTCTAAAAGGGGGTATGGATCACCTGGAAGTGGAATGGAGCATACTAGTGCATGGATGCACCATCTGTGATCAATGCGCACCATCTTATGCTTAGATGAGCCACTAATAAAACTTGATATGCCATGAAGTTACTTGATGTGCCACGAAGTGACTTGACATGCCATGAAGTGACATGATATGACACTAAGTGACATGATATGCCATCAAGTGACAGGATATGCCACCAAGTGACATGATATGCCATTCATGAGGTGGATGCGCCATTGTGGAGAGGATGTGCTAACTTGGAGTCTAGATATTCCAACTTAGAAGAGGATGCACCAAACTTGGAAAGGATGTGTCATCCCTTGATTAAGATGCACAATCCATATGCATGGTGTGCCATCTTAATGTAAACTAGGTTCCTTGATTCTAAGGTATCCCTTGATGCATCATATACTATGAAGTCCCCTATGATGCTAAAGATTTTTCAAGAAAGCTCTGAAGTTGAATATGCTCAAGGATTATTGCTTGATGCGCAACCATGATGGTTGATATGCCATGGTGATCTTGATGTGTCACTATGGATCATGATGCTCCATCATGTGTTGATGATGCTCATGCAAGGATGAATATTCAGAAGCTGTTGCATGCAGAATATGATTGGTTGACACCATTGATCGGCCTATGGGCTAATAGGATTGGCCCATTAGGGTTTTAGGTATTATCCCTAAAGTATAAATAAGTGTTAGGGGTAGGATCCCAAAATTATATTCAGGATCCTTAAACATATTGCAGGATCCTGATTATTATCACTAATATTTCCTAACACTTCTGAAGACTATATTCTTTTTTCTCACATGTGCAGAATTAGTCCACTCGATACTCATTAACAATGGAAAAACACTTCAAACAAGTAAAAGACCCAGAATACCAAGTCAAATAACGTTCATGTGCTGATTCCAGAGGATCCCCAAATTATCAAACTTATTGTTACTTGCATTAGACTATAAATAACACATGTAACTTGCACACTACACACACAATTGGCTCTACCATTACACTTGTACTAATTTATCTTCATTTCTCTATAATCTCAATTAAAACCTATAAAACACAACAAGGCAGGTGATAGGTTTTATGTCGAAAATCTTACAAAGGATCAAAGGCTTTCCTTATAACTCACTTGTCTCATTTTGATTACTATTCTGTACTTACATTACGTTAAACACCACAACCTCTCATACAATTTGGTTAAATTGAACTTAATCGATTTTTTACCAAAACAATTTAGCGCCAACCGTGGGGCCGTGGTGTTCATAATCGTTCGAGAATCTTGTCTACCCAACCAAACTTATCCTCTTCCTCCATTCCTCCCTTTTCCTTTAAAAATCTTCATTCACCTCCAGGCGGAGCTCCCACGAAAACCTTCGAGGCACCAAAGAAAAACACCTATCCGGTCGCTACCCAAGGATTTCAAGATCCTCCTATACTGGTTGCTATGATGAAGAGATTGGAACGACAAGTCACACAGCAAAAGGAGGACAATAGGACGATACTCAAGGAAATTGAGAGAATGAGGGCAGAGATCCATAAACCCCAAGAAGCAGTACCCTCAATCTTGCAGCCTAAGATCCTGAACTTTGACAATATAGAATCCTCAACTAACTGTCGTGAGATAAAATCCTCGACACCGGCCTCTGTTCCCACATGGGATGCAACTCCAAAAGAAAGAGCTCATACAACCCAGGATCTCGGCGAAACCTTCGTTACTTAATTTTGAAATTCTTTGAACACTTCAAAGGTTTCTAACTTATAGTTGATTAAATAGATATAACCATATCTACTAAAATCATTACTGAAAGTCAGGAAGTATCATTCACTATGCCTTATGGCGGATCCAAACAGTCCACACACATATGTGTGTATAAGGCCCAATAGATCATTGTCTCTTTCACATCTACCTGTGAAGGACACCTTTGTCATCTTGCCAAATAAGCAAGGGTTGCAAGCATCATCTGACTCTAAGTCAAATGACTCCAAGATCCTATCCTTTTGCAGCTTGGTGCTATGTTTCTTGTTTATATGACCAATATGATAATGCCACAAACATGGTTTATCCAACACTCCTTTGTAGGAATCAACATTTAATGCTATATTATTATACTTGCCAACACAAACAACACTTTTATATATACCATTACAAGGATTAACTTTGAAAATAAAACAACCATTTGATAAACTAAAATGTTACCATTATTATTATCAAAAGAAAAGTGAAATTCATGCTTATAATTTTTCGATCCACATCGGGTGAATACCAACAATTTAATAAAATAAATGAAACACAACTATTTAGCATAAGTTCATAATCCTCGATCCTTCTAATAGGTTTAGTGCGTCTATTTCCCATGATCAAGTTGAGCTCTCCATGCTTTAGCTACTTACTTTCCTTTAGTCCCTGTATATTAGAGAAAATGTGAGTACCATATCCATATTAAGAACCCAAGAATTAGAAGTCGACATACTATAGATTTCAATCATAAAAATAATGTTTCAATCCATTATTATTATCAAAATAAAAGTGAAATTCATCCTTGTACAATGCGTACAATGAAATAATGTTTTGATCCATATCAGGTAAATACCAACAATCTAATAAACTAATTAAAACACCACTATTTAGAATTAGTTCATAATCCTCGATCCTTGTAACAAGTTTAGTAAATCTATTTCCCATGATTAAGTTGAGCTCTACATGCTTTAGCTACCTGCTTTCCTTTACTCCTTGCATATTCGAGCAAATGTGAGTACCACATCCAATATCAAGAACCTAAGAATTAGAAGTTGACATACTTATCATTATTCTTATTAGGCTCTTCTAGGTACTTTAGTCAGTTATGTTTCCAATGTCCTTTATCTTGGTAGTAGAAACATATAGCCTCTTTGGGACTAGTGGTCGAAGTTATGACAAAATCAAACTTTCTCTTAAGACCTTGGTTGGAAATTCCATCCTTGGCCTTTCCCTTTCCCTTGGGATGAGAAACCTTCTTCTTATCAATATGAATGTAGCCAATGACGAAGATGGGAGTGGTGGAGATGGAGCTTCTAGTCTTAAGCATACTTGCTTCAATTATTTTTAACATCATGAAGCTCCATAAAGGTCTTTTCCAGATTGTTCATGTTATAGTTTATAAAATACTGGTGGTATAAACTCGAAAGAGAGTTGAGAACCATTTCAATGGCCAACTCCTCAGAAAACCAGACGTCTAGATTTTCCAATATGTCTATGTATGACTTCATTTTCTGAATGTATACATAAAGAAGTCCCATATTGATGTTTACATGCAATCAAGATTTAACAATCTTGAATCGTTCTTCCATATATGCTCTTTGTCCTTGAGATGATAGTTTATTTCGTATGCACGTAGTTCTCAAACCCCTTTTGAAGCTCGGAAGACATGGTTGCTAACATAAAGCAAGCAACATTATCATCGTAGTATTTGTTGTAAACAACAATTTTCTCATCAATGGAGTCTTCAGTAATTTCAGGAAGCTAATAATTGAGAACATACTCCTTGTTCTCATACCTTAATGTGATCCTTAAGGTTTGTATCCAATCCAAGTAGTTTAGACCGGTGAACTTCTCACTAGAAAGAATTGACATGATAGAGAAGTTCATAGGAGGTGGTGTAGGAGGAGAAGAGGAAGATTGTTGTTGTTGTTGTTCTTGTTGTTTGGGATCGAAATCTACAAAAGAGAGAGTTTAGTTATTTTGATTTCTTTCTTAAAATAATTTACCCTCAAGAATTATTTACTAAATCCAGGATCTATATTTGGCTTTGTAATGTGTAAAGGGATGTCGTAAACACACCAAAATGTTTTTAGGTATGCAAAGCTCCTTTCCAACTTCATTCTCTATGAAACTCGATCTTTTGAGATTCATTGACTATCAGTGGCATGCTAATCTTGGATTGTGCTCATTTAATTTCTATGACAGGGATACCGTAGATCATAAAACAAATGGTGAATCAACCATGCAAAAACCGTTTGATCCTCGGTTCAAGTTACACGAGTTTCACATCATTTCCAACCATAATCCTCACATTGATGTGCCAGCTAACCGCACACGATCCATCAACAAATTATTAGAAAATAGGTGTTTTCATGGGTAACACATGATTCTTGTTTTTTAATTATATAAAATGAGAATTTTGTTTTATTACTTTAGTTAATACTTTTAATGTGGAACATGTATCCTATCAAACCCTTTCGGTAACTCCACTCTCAAAATGAAAAATGGCGGTGAGGGTGGTAAGTTATGATCTAATAAGAATCGAACTCATTTGGAATCTAAGAGACCTCCTTAAACCTCTCTTATAGCATTAGAGTGGGTGAGCCTAGTCATGGTTCGACTGCTAATGTTTTAATTAAACATGTGAGGGGACATGTTGTAATTATGTGATAGTTATAGTAATCAATTTGGATTCAATTTTTTTTAACTATTAAATAGTATTTAAAATTCAAATTAATTAAAATATACAAATTTAAATCCATTTTAAATTAATTAAGTATTTATCCAGATCGAAAAACCAACAAAAATTTCTGACGGGCCATGTCGCTTCTTACGAGCATATATTTTTTTGTTTGCTTATTTAGAAATGCTTATTATTAAACCCTAATGGATCTGATACCATTGTTAGATTTTGATACAATCTATACGCACTACTTTAACGTATCACATTCGAACAAATAACCCTATTTTTACATGCATCTTAAGGATCTAGGTTTTTACTATAATACCAATCTATTTTAAAATAAGAAATTACTAACCTTTGGTTCTTCTTGATTTCTTGATTGAGACCTTGTGACAGCTATAGTTGCAAAATATGACAAGGACCTAAACAAAGAATCCATCTAGTGGAATCACACCTAAACACCAATTAGTAGAAGGACTTTAGGAGAGAGGTTCGAAAATCTCAATAACCTAATGAAAGTTATAGATTTCGTGTAAGAGAGAGAGAGGGAACAGTTTCGTAGAGCAAAAAGAATCACCATGATTTGACCAGTAACAGTGTAGTTATAGTCTCCAGTTTAATTCAAATTTCTAAGGATAATCCTTATCTTTATTTGAATTAGTCCACATTTTTTATCTATAGATAAAATCGACCCATCTCTATATTTCGGAAGGTTTTGGAATATTTTAATTAATTACTAATGAATTAATTAATATTAAATCTATTTAATTAATTAAAACTATTTAATTAAGTCTAAAATAATTTCCAATTAATTTATTAATTCATAATAAATTAACAACTTATTTTCTTCTAGCTCCTTATTGCTTAATTAGGTTTTGACGGCAACCCAAAAATACCCTATTATTATTAGCAATATTACCAATTAGTTAATGACCTTGTACACTCAATCTAGCAAATATCATATATTCTTCAAACAGAGATGCATGAGGTTTTTTGTCTTACATTCTATCGTGTCTTGGTTTCTCTCCAACGATGTTTGTAACTGGCAGCCATAAATGGATTGACCATTTATGACAAGAGAAATCTATATATTCAAAGTTTATTTGGTCATTCTACCTTAACAAGATAATTCAATATCTTTGGGCCCCTCGATGATTTGGTGTTGACATCAAAATACGTAACCGCACTCAAAATGAATTGATAATGGATCAATTATACAGTCTATTATGGTCGACACAAGTCCCAATCAGGAAACATAATCTTAAATGTTCGAGATTTACATATTTCTATATCTCACATTCATATACATATCTTGAAGAGCAAAGGAATATCTGATCATAATATGTAAGGGTTGTATCACAACTTGGAGTTGTGAATATGGTAGGTGCATTGTATGGCACACTATCTACTTATTACCTAATGAATATTATGCCAAGTAGTATATGTGACTTGTGTAAGTGGGAGTTAATGGAAGATGGTGCATATAGTCACAATAGTTGGTAATATTACTATTAATAGTAGGTTTCTTTTGGGTTACACACAAGAGCAAATATAAGCAATATTTATTAGAGATGAATTATAAGGATTTAGTTTGTTTATTAATTAAGTCTATAATTAATTAAATGAAACTTGTAGATACAGAATGGCCTAATTGTAAGAATCTAATATTAAAATAATTACCAAAGATGATGATGATTACTTAAAGACTGTTTGATTTGAGTTTCACTGGTCCAGTCAGGCATTTTTATCTAATTCGGATCAGTCATCTTGTTTGATATCATAGTTTAATCCCTCTCACTCGGTCCATGAAAAAATCTCGCTGAAAAAGAGAAAAACCTCATTCTCCCTTATTTTCCCTTCTCATTCTCATTTCACACGCTGCTTCTCATGCCTTCTAAACTTTCTCTGAAAACAATAAACACCACCTCCATCGTTGTCCCTTGAAGTGCCGTTGTACTTGCCATATTCCGGTTGTTCCTGTATTGTTTTCTAGATGGGTAAGAACATATGAAAAACTGATAATTACTTCCATTATATTCCATAAATTGAAACCTATCTCAATCTTCATAATTACTTCTTTATATTCCTTAACTAGAACCCAATTCATGTTATATAAAGGATTACAATGTACCAAAGGAGAAAGACACAAGAAACTTTTGTATAATTGTATTCATCCTGTGTAATTTTTAAAGAAATTATTAGAGATGAAAGGCAATTGCATTTTAACCAGGTAGCACCCTATTTTACCTCAACAAACACCGATGTGGAAGATATGATTAGGGTTGGGAAGTAAGGGGTCTTGTTGAGTGGAAACAAAATTTTAGGTTATTTGACTTCATTACTAAAAAAATTGTCAACTTCGAGGTTCTATTTTGAGTTTTTAGATCTATATATTATATGTTTGAATTATTATATGTATGTCATTATGCAAGCCTGAATTATTCTTTATGTATATCTTCACCCACATGCTTACAAGAAAAGGAGAAAAATTTATTGGCATTTATATATCTATATTGTACATGTATTTGAATTTGAGTGGTTAAATAATGGAGATTCATGGGCTGTAATAGAGTCAATGGACAAGGTCTTGGTTAATTCAATAGGTGCTTTGAACCAAATTTATAAAAATCATCTATTTCTTGGTCAATTCTTTTTTTGTTTGTCATTGATTGCCTTTATTATTACATTTTCTACTTCATGTATTCAATATAGTTTGAATCTAGCCCAACATCACACATGCTTGTTTTTCTAGTTTTATAAATTTTCATGTGCTCTAAATAGATATGGAATAAAAATGGGTATGTTATGTTTATATGAAACAGACAATAAGTAGATAGAATAAAATGAAATCCAAGACTTATAATTAAGAAGTTTTTTATATGATTATTTTGTTCAGTGTGTTGTATAAATATTACCAAAACACATGAATGAGATGCATAACGTGTATTACCCCGATCATAACAATATATTTTTATAATCCTTTTGCATAACTATTCATCAATATTATCAAACATATAAATTTTATTCAACACAAAAGAGAACATAAGGGTAGAATGGTCATTTTCAACAATCAGCACAACCAATCAGATGTACAATCAAACAATATGGTTTCAGTCATAAGCGAATACAGTCAGAGCTTTAGACCCATTCATACCTTGACTCAGTTAGATCTGACTCGGTCAACATTTATCAAACAACTCTTTAGTGTCCAAGTAATTATCCATTAGGGTTTAAATCATTCCACTATAAATAAAGGCACTAGAACCGGAATAAAGGGTTGATCCTAGTTGTGAGAATCCTTTAAATTTTGGTGCCCTCTCCTCCTTTTCCAAAACCCCACCTCAACTCGATTTACGCACTACATAAATCCTTATACGCGTCATGTAATTATCGATCAGAAAAGTCTCTGATCTGTTTCTGCTAGTTGTTGTTCTGGTGTTCCAGTGTTTCGATGTTGCTAATTTGCATCTTGGGTGCAATCTGAGAGAGGAATTCTACGTTAGACTCGTAGAAATGCACTCCTTTAATATCCAAGAAGATTTCAAGGGACTACAAGGTATGTTTTATGGTTTCTTCTAGTTATGTTTTATTGCATTAGATCTAACAAGCTGTCTTTTGGCTTATGAGGTTATTTTGTTTATTGCTTCCATTTAGGGCTGTAAACGAACCAAACGTTCAACGAACTGTTCGTGAACCGTTCGGCGGGAAGTTCGTTTATGTTCGTTTATTTAATAAATGAACAAACATGAACACAAATTCTCGTTTGTTTAGTTAAACGAACAAATATGAATAATGATCTTGTTCGTTCAATTATGTTCATGAACGTTTGTTTATATTGTTCGTTTACATTTGTTTATGTTCGTTCATATAAGTTCTTTTAATGTTAATATATGTTTAATTGTATTTGATTACATTAGTATATTATATGTTCATATATGTTTGAATTATGTTTGTTTACCTTTGTTCATTTATGTTCGTTTAACATGTTCACGAACATAAACGAACAAACATGAACAATGCAATTTGTTATACGAACGAACATGAACAAGAAAACTCGTTTGTTTATCCATTCGTGTTCGTTCATTTGTTCGGCTAACTTAAACGAACGAATATGAACAAGTCCTGTTCGTGTTCGTTAGGTTTGTTTACAGCCCTACTTCCACTGTAAGCATTTGTGACCTTGTAAGATCCCATCATAACCCAGCAAAATGTACACCGAATTGTTTTATAAACTAAAATTAGAAATATTTATGTACACTTATATTAAAAGGTCGGATGTTACATACTAATCCCCTGATCTATGATCACCAAAAGAGAGAGCCCTGAGTGAAGAATTAAATTTAATCATAAACAAACCAAACTATCAATATTATATTGAATTAAATAAATTAATTAAAGAATTGTTTTATTACATTCTTTCTAGTACTTTATGAAATTATCTTATTTTATTACACTTTATAAAATTATCTTATTTTACGGGTTCTTTTTGATATATGAGGTATTATCATATTTTAGTTATGTAAGTAATTCGTTGTTAAAAACTAAAACTGATACTTTTTTTATGACGTCGAACTTCGTTGAGGTCGAAACATGATATAATAATTTATTTTAGTTACTTTCTTTGTTTAATTGAAGTTTGGAAACGTATTGATAAACTGAATATGCTAATCGCAGATTACTAACTGATTAGCAAACGAGTTGCTGGTTTGTTGAGTTTTCTGTTTAAGTATGTTGAACCAATATTACACGATAAAACAAGCTTTATAGAAAACTTTCTTGTGGGATGTAAATTAGAAGGTGGTTGAGAACAATGACCTTCAATGCTTCTTTGCCAAAATCATTGTGAATTTTGAAAAGGAAAATTATCATTAATTGTTTTAGGTTGTGATGTTGACATGACTCTATTTTTCATATAAGTGCTTTTTACTCTTGTTCTTTATGGAGAAAAAAATAGGAATTTAAAAGTACATAGAAAATCGAGACTTGATGAAAAGGTGGCAATTTAACAAAGGTGTAACAGGATTGAAGTCATTCGTAGCTCTTCGTGGAATGGATCTTAACACACATATATATATATATATATATATATATATATATATATATATATATATATATATATATATATATATATATATATATATATATATATATATATATATATATATATATATATATATATATATATATCAGTGTACGCTTGGCGGAAATTGGTCAAAATCGGTCAAACTTGAGCTTGGCGGTCCTTGACGGCTTTGGCGGTCTTCGGCGGTCATAGGCGGGAAATATTTAAAAAATTAAAAAATAAAATAATTTTTAAATATTACACCAAAATCTTAAAATTTTAGATTTTTAAGCTTTCAAATTTTAAAATATTATACTACAAATTTAAAATTTCAAGATTTTAAAATTTAAAATTTCCAAATACTTAATTTTTTAGGAAATATTAATTTTTTAAAAAATTTTATTAATAATTTAAGGTCTCCGATTAATCGTCAGTCGGCCGCCGAGCTACCGCCAAACGATTTTTACAACCTTGATATATATATATATATATATATATATATATATATATATATATATATATATATATATATATATATATATATATATATATATATATAACATCAATTCTTCGAGGTTATATTCATTCTCCAACTAATTATTTTCAAGAAATGATTACGATAGTATGAAATTTTCTTGACAATGTTTGGAATGAATGTGAAGTGAAAAAAATTAGTCTTTTAATCGGAGATTTTCGCATAAAGAACCATGAGAAGTGTAATTTCTTTTTCCTGAAAATTAAGTTGATTCCGCGGAGTCCTCAGAGCTTATCTCTACAAAATCCATGTCTATACCTGAAAATTTGATTTTTTGTGTCTATTTTGTGAAATTCCCACCCCCCCCACCACAAAAAAAATTCTATTAGTGGTAATTTCTCTCTTTTATATATATATATATATATATATATTGGGGTTGCGTGATTTTTTAGAAGATGCATTACTAAAAAACTCATTTTTCAAATAATAGTTTTTATCACAAATTCGACACTAAAAGGGTTAAACCGATACATTTAATTTAAATTTACATTTATTATGACTTTGTGATTGATTTGCAGCGGATTCATGACAAACTTCAAACAAGTTTGTAATAGATTTGTGACGGATTTTAAGGAGTTGTCCATGTCATCCCAGGACACTAAGTAGGTATGCTCTTTGGTTAATGTAAATCATTGTATATAAAAATCATATAATATTTAAATGATCCGCTTGTAATTTTTCTTTTTACTATCTTTATATTTTACAAACTAGTTTATAACCCGTGGAAACCACGATTACAAAATTAATTAAACTTTTATAGTGAAAACTCAAAATTATTAATCAAACATTTTAAATAAATTATTAATTAAAATATATTTTTTAGTTATATAAAATTATAATGGTTAATTTAAATAAATATATAAATTATATCATCTTATAATTTGTATTAATTTTATTGTAATGTTAATAATTTACTATAATTAGAATGAGAAATTTAAAATTTAAAATTGAAAATTGAAAACTAATATGTTAATAAATAACATGCATTAATTAAAAAGACTAATAGGGTGACACATGTCAAAAATAGAATAAAATATGTATTTATTAAAAGGCCTAATAAGATGACCCATGTCAAAAGAAGATTAAACTTATTTTTTTATTAGAATAGAAATATTAACTTTGGTGATCTTCAAGAATGAATTTATTTATATTATACGTGAGTTTGAACAAATATTTATCTTTAAATATAAATCTAAGTATTTTTGAATAAGGGACCGATTATAACATAATGCATACTGATCTATGTAAAAAATACATTGTAAGACCAAATTTAATTGGAGGCACCTATCCCAATTTAAGGGTGAAAGGTGTCGATCTTTTTCATCCCTTTCAATCCATGTCATGTATCCATAAACACTTGGCAATTTATTCCTCTCAACCAACTCACCATAGTACAAGTATATAGCATAACTTACAAGTAACAAATGCATAACTTTTATGGTGTTGAAACGAGTTAGGGAACCCATTGAAATAATGATTTATGTGGTACCACAAAGGAGAAAAAGATGTTTCATGTGGTACCCTTCCCCAAAATGCATCCATCCCACAACCAACTTAGTCTACCCTAAGGCCTTCTGGTATACCGGCAACGAAGGGGCTCATGGTCTACGTGGCCACGAGCGTTGTCCGTACACACCATCCCGGACCATCGTGGTCGTGGTGATTCGTGGTGGGGAAGACGGAGGACCACGGAGTTGCCTCTCTCAGCCGACCCTTTTCTTATTCCTCTCTTTCCGTTCGTGCTCGTCACTGGTACACCACCACCAGTTCGTGCTTCGTGTTGGTCTCCGTGGTTGCGTTGCTCGTGACAAGTATTGCAGATGGCCTAAGGGAAAGAATTGGATGGTTTAGTGAAGTTAGTTCACCATTATCATTCTCAACCTGTTCAATGGGAAAAAACGTGACCTTGGAGGTGCCGTCAGTACCTCCGATGCTCATCACCATTTTTGGACGACTCCGTCCATCTTAACAGATGTGGATCCTTTTTGTATATGTCATAACCAGGAGAGGACGTAGAAATTTACAGTTATAGTGACACCAATTATTTTTACTGAATATATACCGGTAATTACACTTAATTTTTTTTAGTGCTTGGGACTTGATACCGAAAAAAATCTACATTTTGCCACCGGTCATAACCATTTGAACACTATTTATTTAGTTTTATGATTTTATCAAACACAAACTAATTAAACTATATATATCATGGATAACATATCATAGTTTTATGATTTATCAAACATAAACTAATTAAACTGTATATCAGTGATAATATATCCAGATTATACCGCTCACATAGTGTTGGTCTTGAATATCATATGAACAAAAACATGACCAGAAATGTCCACAAAGTGAACAACAAAAAGATAATAAGCAAATGTTTTTAGTTTTTGAATGATAACTTTGAAAGGGCTAAATTATTAAATAGCTCAAAGTGCAAGGACCTTCCTTTTCCGATACCTATTTCAAATAAAAAATTAGACACGTCAAAAAGAGAATCAAAACGGATTCAAAGTATCATAAAGACGTGGCACACGTGAGTTCACGTTTTATAGAGTAAGCCACGGCTTAATTCTGCTTCACAAATAAAGAAAGTTAGTTACTGAATATTTATAGTATTTTAATCTTTTATAGAATATATTAATTATTTTAATTAATTAATTTATTATTTATTTATTTTATCTAAACCAATTTTATTGATGTGAAACAGTTTCAAGGTTTTTTGCAAACCAGGTAGAGCCATAAACCATCCATTACCCTAAACATTTTTATCAAACGAGCAAATGGTACCTGGATTTAATTTAATTCAAATTATGAATGTTATGTTTGATAAATATTTTTGTTCTAGCGATTCTTGTATGCAAACAATTTAATGGCAAAAATTATACAATATTCTATTTCATTTACATTTTAATGTTTTATTTGATAATTAATTTAAACAACCTATTTAACTATCTACTATAATAAATGAAAGTTTTTTTTGTCACATATCATCTTCTCTTTCATTTGGACACGTGACATTTTCTAGAATTTTTAAATTATTTATTTTCCACTTGTCATTTTATTGTATTTTTCATTTTATTAAATTAAAATTCCAAATTTAATATGTAAGGTAATATATATATAAAATATTTATTAGAAAGGGTTTATATCTAATATAATAAATGAAGGTTTTTTGGCACATGTCATCTTCTCTTTCATTTGGACACGTGACATTTTCTAAAAATTTTAAATTATTTATTTTCCACTTGTCATTTTATTAAATTAAAATTCCACATTTAATATGTAAAGTAATATATATGTAAAATATTTATTAGAAAGGGTTTATATATGTAATGTATTCAATACATTAAAGTCTCATTAATTTTAATAATTCAAAATTTTTCTCATTTTTCTTATAAATTCAAACTTTTCAAATTGTTAAAATTTCATTTTTTTTTAGTTAAACCCATGTAATACATGGGTCTCACACCTAGTAAATTAATAAAAAATAATATTCTTCCTCGATTAAAAACAATTTTTTCTTTGAGGAAATAGAGTTCCATAACAAAATACAATGAATAATAACAATGTTATAAATAATAAAAAATATTTAATATTGTATAAATACAAATATATTTAGTTATGATTGAATGATGGTGTAGAAATTTTCTAACGGGTAACATCTTAGATCATCTCCAATCCACTCTTATTTTTCATTTTTTCTCATTCTTCTCCAATCATCTTCCATTTATTTCCCCGTTTTGGGGGATATGAATAGTATTACACCAAATATGGTGTTATACTATTTATTTCTCCCAAAATGGGGACGAATTTTGTATTGTCGGTTTTAGTCCCCCTGTTTATATATTTATACAATTTTAGTTCATTTTTACCTACTAATTATAATTTAAATATAATATTTAATACTTATAATATTTTGTTATATATTAAATTATATTAATTAATTATAAATATAAAGTTTGTTTTTTGTTCATCAAATTCATATAAAAATTTAAATACATATTGAAATTTTAAAAAACGATAATGTATTTTACAAGTACTTATAATTAAAAGTGTGTATGTCTGATATTTATATAAATGTATGTATAATATTTATTTAAAAGTGTGTATGTGTAATATTTTTTATAAATACATGTATAATTTTATTTATAAGTTTATTATAAATATAATCTTTTGTATTTAATATTAATGTAATGAAAAAAATATATATTATATATTTGTTAAAACTAAATTAATAGAGGGATGTGTTTGGCAATCTATGTAAGTTGTAATATTGGAATATACTACGAATATACTTTTTGGGGGTAAAAATGGGGTAAAAAAATGGAGTAGAGTTGAAGATGAAACAAATGTCATTTTGAATTAATTTTTTTTTTCACATGTCATTTTATGGGTTTTTTCTATTTTATTAAATTCTATATAATATTTTAATATTATAATTACAATAAATGTAGTAATAAATATATATCAACTATATTAATGGACTTACCTTCTAATTTCAAATTTTGTTCATTAATTTCTTTTTTTATTTATTTAATTTATTCGTTTAAATTTAAAAGATAGAAAAGTTTTTAATTTTAATATAATTCATTATTTTTTTTCTTATAAATCCATAGTTCTCAAATCTTTAGACCTTCATAGTTAATTTTTTATTGTAAATTAACTCATGTAATACATGGATCTTACAGCTAGTAAAACAATATAAAAAAAACAAAGATGCTAAAAACCGCAACAACTGGTCGACGTTTCGTAGAGACAACCGGAGATGGGTGGTCGAAGTTTTGCAGGCAGGGCAAACAAAGACATACGAACGATACTTCCACGTTCTACGTCGCGGGATTTCCAGATGGTACCTATAAAATGGATCTGCAGAGAGTCTTTGACACATTTGGGCAAATATCGGACATCTACATCGGAGGGAAGAAGAATCGACGTAATCAGAACTTCGCTTTTATACGGTATGCTGGTGTGAATGACACGTACAGTATGGAAGCGAAAATGAAAGGTGTCAGCCTTCATGGAGTAACTCTACTCGCCAACCTTGCCAAATACCAAAAGGAAAGATCCAATATCAGACGAACATTCAGAGAAAAACCAAAGGAACCTAAAGCTACCCCGGGGATTAAAATTGGAAGCAGGGATTCAAGAACCTTTGCGCAGGTGGCTGCAGGAATCAACGTAGTCCGATACGGTAATTCCCCTCCTATATTTCTTAACGCCAAAACTGCCATGAGTGAATGGACAAAGAAGACCCTACTGATAGGAGAAGCTCACAGTCTTGATCACATAGCTAACTTGCCAGCCCACACATTCACGCATGAAATTACAAAGTATCTTGGGGGACTTAGGATAGCCATTAAATTTGGTTCGTCTAAGGAGGCTAGTGAATTCTTAGAAGATAGATCAAGGTGGCATGAATGGTTCAAGTGGTTGATAATGGACATGAACAATGATGTATAGTACGAAAGATTGGCCTGGCTAAAGATAACAGGCGTTCCTCTTAGATATTGGGATACAGATAACTTTTCCACGGTTGCTAGTAGATTTGGGAAGGTTATTATTCCATTTGAAAACATCTTTGACAGAAGAGATCTATCCATGGGAAAGGTGGGTGTTATCACATCAAGGACGAAATGGATCAATAAAGAGGTTCAAATTTGTATCGATGGTGCGGTTTATTGTGTTGGGGTCGTTGAGTATACTGATGACTGGTCTCCTTTCAAGCCTTGCCAATTCAATAAAGTAGAAGATGTGTCGGACTCGGAGGGTAGCGAAAACGATACTGAAGACGATGGGATCTCAGAAACATGGATCCCGGAGGATGATAACGATCTAGAGGAAGGCGAATTCCGTTTCGAAGGGGCACCGGAAACACAATTGAAGATGACGAACAGACATGTTGAGTCTGGAAATTCCCCCGCGAATGTTGGGAACACAAACGATGCACCGGTTGAGCTTACTGGCGTAATCCCCCAGGAAGAAGTCAACGAGGGGTTTATAAGGGGGTCGGTTGAGATTCCCCACGTGATGAAGGAGGTCTTGCCTTCTAAGGTGGATGCATGAAGATTAAGGATGGACCCGGGTGATGTGGTTTTGGACTCGGCCCCAAAAGTTAATGGGCTTAATAACAATTCTGACCCATCTATGAGTTCTTCATCAGCCCATAATATTTCCAAAGCCTCCATATCTAACTCGCCTTCCCTTTCTGAGCATTGTAGCAGCGAGCCTAAAATTAAAAGAAGAAAAAGAAGTCGAGGCAGTCGTTCCCCCATAAATGGCGATGCATCTTCGAGAGTTAATCACCCAACCCAAAAATCACAAGATTCTAGTTCTCCTAATGGTGACGAATCGCTGGACCTCAACAAAGAACCAATGGTATCAGGTCCGTCTGAGGGGTCTGGTGAGACCGCATCCAACGAAATTCTCCAAACAGTGGCGATCGGATCCGAAATTGGCTTTCAGATGGGGATCGACAACCCCATCCTAGCTGAAGTTGTAGGTGGATCGGGAGTTAATATTACTAACCAATGAATTTCCTATCGCTTAATGTGAGGGGTGTGGGTGAGGTGGCGAAAACTAGCTGGGTAAGAAGGCTGAAATTAAAACACAAGGCAACTTTCGTTGGGTTACAGGAGACTCAGCTATCGACCTCCTCAAGTATAGATGTTAACGGGTGCTGGGATTCGAATGAATTTGATTATGCTAGTGTAGATTCAAGCGGACGTTCTGGTGGGCTTATCTCGATTTGGGACACTTCTGTGTTTCAAAGATCAGACATTATCAAGAATCGCCATTACTTGGTTGTCAGCGGTAAACACAAGAACTCTCCTGAGAGTGTCATTTTGAATATTGTTAATGTATATGGTCCTCAGTCAATATCTGAGAAAAAGAAGGTTTGGCTGGAACTGCTTAACATAATAAATGGGAGACCAGGAATGAGGGTTGTGTTTGGAGACTTTAACGCGGTAAGAGATCCGGGTGAAAGATGTAATTCTCAATTCTGTCCTCATAGCGCTTCTGATTTCAACAGATTTATCCATGAAGCTAATCTAAAAGATTTCAACATGGGAGGGGAAAGATTCACATACATGAGTAGGGTCGATGCCAAATTAAGTAAACTGGACAGATTCTTGACTTGCCCGAATTATTTGCAACTGTTTCCTCTTAGCTATGTCACAGCTCATCCTCGGGAGCTTTCAGATCATAGTCCTATTACCCTCTCGTCTAGTGTATCTGATTTTGGGCCAATCCCTTTCAAGTTCTTTAATTCGTGGCTCCTTAAAGAGGGATTTGATCAAGTTGTAATTGACACTTGGAATGGTTTTAGAGGGTATGGGACCCCTGATGCATACTTGGCCGCCAAATTCAGATTCTTGAAAGATAAAATTAAGAAGTGGAGAAAAGATGACGATCAAAAAGAAAGGCAGGAAATAAGCGTTACTTTGGATGTGGTTAAAGACCTTGAAAAAGTTGCAGAATCTAGACCACTCTCTTCAGAAGAACAGAGAATTTGGACTGATGGGATTAAAAAGATGACGGAGTGGGAACGTCTTAAGGCACTCGACCTCAAACAGAAAGCGCGTATCAAATGGACCATATATGGAGATGAGAATAGTAATTTCTTTCATTGGTATATCAACAGTAAGAATCGAAGGAGTCTTCTCCATGGTCTTATGATTAATGGGCGTTGGATGACGGGGGTTAATGAGATCAAGGAGGAAGTATACAGGTTTTTTCATGACAAATTCTCGGATGCCCATATACTTAGACCCAAGTTTATCAACCCAAACGTTAAAACAATTTCTATGATGGATGCCATTAGAATTGAGTCCTCTTTTACCCCGGAAGAAGTCAAGGTTGCGGTTTAGGAATGTGGATGTGAAAAAGCCCCGGGACCAGATGGCTTCACCTTCAAGTTCATGAAAAAGTTCTAGGACACGATTAAAGATGATGTGATGAAGTTTGTAATGCATTTTGAGGAATTTGGCTCGCTTGCCCGGGGATGCAATTCTTCATTCATCACTCTTGCCCCTAAAATCAAGGCCCCTCTTTCTCTAAACGACTACCGCCCTATTAGTTTGATTGGCTGCTTAAGCAAGATAATAAGCAAGTTACTCTCCAACAGGTTGAAGTCGGTTATTGGAGACCTGATAGGCGATGTGCAGTCTGCTTACGTAGAAGGCAGATGCATACTTGAGGGTCCTCTCATGGTTAACGAGGTGTGTTCATGGGCTAAGCGAGCACATAAAAAGATCCTTCTTTTTAAAGTGGATTTCGATAAGGCATTCGACTCGGTGAACTGGCAATACCTTGACTCAACAATGGAACAAATGGGTTTTGGAAACAAATGGGTTTTGGAAACAAATGGGTTTTGGAAACAAATGGAGGTTGTGGATTCGTGGATGCCTGAATTCGTCATGGGCGTCGGTAATCATCAACGGATCGCCAACAAAAGAATTCCCTATTTCTAGGGGAGTTCGTCAAGGTGATCCTCTTTCTCCTTACCTGTTCATTATCGCTATGGAAGGATTGAGTGTGACTCTCAAATCGGCTTGTGACAAAGGGATCTTCAATGGTGTTCAAATCCTGGGTAATGGTCCTATCCTGTCTCACCTCTTCTATGCGGATGACGCTCTATTTATTGGGGAATGGTCAAGATCAAACCTAAAGAACCTGACACGCATTCTTAGATGTTTTCACATCTCTTCGGGACTCAAAGTTAATTTTCATAAATCGAAAGTATTCGGAATTGGAGTTGACCCGACTGAAACATCGAACTGGGCTAATCTTCTCGGGTGCGTTTCAGGGGACCTTCCATTTGACTATCTCGGAGTTCCGGTTGGTGCCAATATGAATTTAATAAAATATTGGAAGCCTATAATTAAGAAATTTCAGTCTAAGCTCTCCTTATGGAAGGCTAAATCATTATCGTTTGGTGGTAGGCTCACCTTAATCAAATCGGTTCTTAGTAATCTGCCTATCTACTATTTATCCTTATTCTGAGCTCCTGTGGGTGTAATAGAAGAATTGGAAAAGATAAGACGCACCTTCCTGTGGGGAGGTTGTGAAGATAGAAAGAAAATTCATTGGGTTTCCGGACAAAGTCCTTGCAGCCAAAGAAGATGGGGGACTTGGAGTTGGATCCATACAAGCTTTAAACATTGGTTTGCTCGTGAAATGGTGGTGGAGGCTGAACAATGAAACACATTCTTTGTGGGCTAAAGTAATATATGGTATACATAATTTGGCGAATAAACCGATTGATCATTTATCCTCACAAAGATACTGTGGTGTCTGGAATAATATTGCCAGCACCAAAAAGTTTCTGTGTGAGCTTGGAATTGAGATCCATGATCTCTTTAATATTAAAATTATGTCAGGGAACAATACCCTGTTTTGGTATGATCATTGGCTAGGTTCTGGTAGCCTAAAATCAAAATACCCCAACTTATTCGAATTGGAATCAAAGAAAAGGTGCACTGTCGCGGATAGGGTTGGCGGCTTGAATCAAAACTGGATGTGGAAAGCTAGGCCTGTTGTTCGGGGGCTTGACTCTGAAGTAAATGACCTAATTAAGGATGTTTCTAATATTCAATTAAACTCGGGAATGGACCATTGGAGATGTAAACTTTCGTCGGATGGTAGGTTCTCTGTTGCTTCCATTCGGCAGCTTGTCGAAAAGTTGAAAGTCATTACCCCAGTTGCTCCTGTGATTGTATGGAGTAAAGTTGTACCGATTAAGGTGATATGTCTTGTATGGAGAGCAGTACAACATCGAATACCAACTGCTACTGCCTTGGAACGGAGGGGTATTTCAGTCAACTCAACATTATGCAGTTCATGCATTGGAAGTTCTGAATGCGCTGATCACGTGCTGATTAATTGTCCGTTTGCTAACTGGATTAGGAGCTGCATTTGGAGCTGGTGTGGTATTACAAGTGAGCATGAGTCAATAAAAACCATTAGAGACCTGATACATTTTGCTAGCAACTGGGGATGGAATAAAACGAAACGGAAACGATTCGTTGTGATTTGCTACAGCATGCTCTGGAACTTATGGCGCTTCAGGAACAAAAGATTATTTCACATGGAGAGTATTTCAGTCCATAATGGTTCGGAATGCATTAAGGCTATGACCTTTTATTGGGTAAAACATAGGGGTAATAAGGGTATATGTAGTTGGGAGGAATGGTTGATCTCTCCATTTTATGGCTTGTAATTTTACACTTGTATGTTTTTCTTGTTTTGGTCCCTCTTCTAGTTCCTTGCTAGGGGTGGGTTCCTTTCTTTAATAAAAAATTTGTTGTTTCCAAAAAAAAAAACCAAAACAACCGCAACATATTTATCCCTAATTTTTATACATAAATAACCAATCATGTACATGAATATCATTTATTATCTACTGCTATAAATCATAATACTGATCCCTAATTTTTATACATAAATAACACATCATGTACATGAATATCATTTATTATCTAATATAAATCATATCATAAATACTAATATATTATAAATCTGTAATGTATAAATAATAGACAAAGAAGAGTGGCTTTCTTATCTTTTGTTTATAAAAGTGGACTTGCTCCCATATTACAGAAAGTGACACAAACAAACAAGTAGATGATTGTATGGGCTCCACACACCATGTGCCTATAAATTTAATTTATTTCTTTAATGCTTTCATTGAAAAAAAAGATATATATGAAATAATCAGCGTATATATATTCTTTAGTAATCTTTAATGATTTTGTTTACATAATAAAAAATTTATAAACCAAATCAAACCGTTGAAAAACAGTTTTGTTTCCAAGTTAGACATCTGGTTGTCCGCATGATCTTACCTAACTTTCCTAGATAATATACTAAATGACAATTTAAAGAAGAGAAATTAAATATCCTCCTACATTTTTTATTTAATTTTTCTTTAAAGAAAATTCATTATATTTTGGTTGCAGTTTAACATCACTTTAAAATAGTTTTTACCCACGAAATTCACCTATTTTTGTGAAAATTTTCTATAATGATCACCTTTGAATTCCCTCAGTTCGATATTTGGCCTTGAAATCAACTCCCTCGTGTAGTGTTTTGCAATCCAATCTGGGTTGACAATGGACCCGAAGTGGTAATTTCTAATGCATATTATATATGTGATATGTTGCCCAACACTATTTTTAATTTTGAAATGGCACTTCTCATCCATGTGGCCCATAGGGAAAATAACTTACAACCAACGAAAGTTTCCAAATCTTTTAAAAAACTCAAATTATGTTTTGTCTGTTCAAGAAAATTCAACGAACTTAAACTTTTGTCGAAAAAAGTCCAATGAAGTTTCCAAACCGTTCAATAAACCTCAATCATGTTTTGTCTGTTCAAAACGTGACGTTAGTTGGGGTTTTTTTGAACAGACAAAACATGATTCCTCAATCATGTTTTGTCTGTTCAAAACGTGACTTTCGTTGGGGCTTTTTTGAACAGACAAAACATGATCAAGGTTTTTTGAACGGTTTGGAAATTTCGTTGGTCTGACAAGTCATTTTCCCGATATAGTAATAAGTCACGTCATTGTTTCTCTTCTTTGACTTCCATATAATTGAACAAAAGTGTAACTTAGTTAGGCTTTTTTAGACAAATATTAAGTTCGTTGGGTTTTCTTGAACAAAAAAACATAAATGAGGTTTTTTGAACGGTTTGGAAACTTCGTTTGGCTCGTAAGTCATTTTCCATATGGTAAAAGCCTAGAAGTAAACCTTTGAGTTAAAAGTTAAAATCATTCTCTTTTAGAGTCGATTAGGTAGATTTTTTGAAACACAAACGATATGAATTAGTCTTTTATGGGCACTTGACCCTTGCTTTATTTACATGATTTACATGCCACGTAATACTCTTGGCACATACAATGTGAGACAGCTCAAGACGTTCTAAAAAACTATTTGATTTAATCCGAAGTCTTGGATGATTTGCCTGTTGCCACCAATGGAAATGAAGTACGAAATCGTACGACATGAAACATTAGTTTTACTTTTATATGGATGAACTTATGCGTACATTAAGGTGTAAGCATTAACGAAAGTATTACTTAGATATATGGTAATCTTTTTAGTTGCAAGTAAAGTTGGTATTCAAGCAGAAATTGCTAATAAAACAAGAAAAAAAAAGTAGGTAGCTTGATGTTTTACCAAACTAACAACAAATGTAGAAATGTTTACAATAATACAAAAGCTTCACCTATGAATTTTCAAAAACCTTCGTTATTAAAAATCCTATTATATTACAAATGGAAATTTTTTCTATAATATAATAATACAAAAGGCTTCAACTGGACATTTTCAAAAAGCTTCAACTTGGTTAAAAGAATGTATGCTAGAATCGATCATCCCAAAGGTTTACAGTAACTCTCTCCTATCCATTGAACAATAGACGTGTTCATTACTACTTTTAAGTTATTTTAATTAAAAATATATGAATCTAATATAATAGTATTTTTAATAAAAAAAAATAGTAATTGTGTACTCAATGATAAATTATGTGTTAATTATATAAGAGAGGATATAGATTATAGAATGGGTGCTGGTTAAAAAATAAATAAGATAACATAAACACATTGCCTTGGCTTACATCATGTTTCAATATTTTGAAAATCTACTTTTTTTCTAGTATGTAACAAAATGATTTACGAACTACTTTTTATATGATTCGATTGAAGAATATAGTGAACAGCTAAGCAATCTCAACTTTATTATCAGTTTATAATTATAATTTTATTTTTTGTTAAATACAATTAATTTTGTTCATGTAACATGTAATATGTTATGGGCTAAAGGGGGAAGTGGTTGTACATCTACATCAGGACTGATTTTGAGTAGCTTTTGTATACGAATGACTAAGAGTGACAGGATGCTATTTTATTGGATTGTGTCTCGTTTAATACAAAGTTTGAGAAACGAACACGTGGATCTTTTGACCCGAACCCATGAGTGTGTCAGACCCGGTGTTTTTAAAGTGAAAATCAGCTAGAGAGGAGCTCATTTTCGTCTTCTATAATATAATATGACAAAATACTAAAAAACTTACATCCTTTGAAGCTCTAATGTCTTCTTAAGAATCAAATAGAATTGCAGGTTTATGGTATTCTTCTAATGCATTTAGGTGATACAAGACTTTCAACATACGTACCTCTAATGGTGAATCCAGATGGAGACCCTAGGATTCTTACATTTCTGGATATTCTCTCATCCACGTTGTATATAACAACTCTATCATCATCAACCAATACAATATCCCGGTTGTTGTCTTCAACTGAACAAATAGGTTTCAGATGATCTATATCGACCCCATGGATGGAAACCTTACTCCAAGACATACCAACCCCATACTCCTCCATCACCCACAAATCCTTACCCAGCTGATTAAAAACACAAAGTTTCCCACCAATAACTACAAGCACGTTGAACGGATGGTTGTTACCAAGTGAATCAGGCAAATTCATTTCGATGAATTCCTCTTTTGCTAAACTAAACGCAATAATCATTGATGAGAAGTTTGGGCGCACAATTAGCCAGTGAAGATTATTGTTGACAGAAACCCCACCGACAAGATAGACAAAAGACTGACGATAAGGAGAATTAGGCAAGTTCCTCCATGAATTGTTGCTCAAGCTATAGACATCGACGAACATATCGGTGTTGGAGAAAGAAATAACGATTACTTTGTAATCGTCCGTGGATGAATCGTTGCCAAATCCGTAGGTTTGATAGCCTTCTTCCCTCGGAAGTGCAAAGGGGGGAAGTTTGAAGATCTCGCCTATGGTTGGATTCACCAAATAGAGCCTTTCATCTTCGTCTGTGGCTAAAACGAGCCCGTTGCAGGACCCCCAGATAATTTCCCACATGACCGGAGGTGGCAAGAAACTTACTTCATTTGCGGATACATCGTCGCTGTTGAGATTTAGATCGATTGAGCATAGACATTTTTTATTGTTAGTATTACGGGAAAAGCAAATCAATTTACAGGATGTGGGGTGGTGGTTTAGATGGAGATGGGTTGTGATGAATTGGGGATTGGAAATTAGCGAACACCAAAGTTTAGACACGGACTTGAACCGGCTGAGGGATTTCGCCGGCAGTCGTACCAGTATTGCTTCTATAATATCCGGCGGTAGATTCTTCATTGCAGACATCTACCACAGCGGTGGAGAGGCAACTCGGTTTTTTAGGGTTGATGGGAGGGTGTTTGGGATTGTATTAGCTAAAAACACTTTTGGATTATACTGATTTACTTTTTTTTTTTTTTTTTTTTTTGAACCGGTTATACTGATTTACTGTGGAATTATTAGACATGACAAATGTGTCTTATTTTTTTCCCATTGTGTCAAGATATTAAATGAATTGAAAGTATATGTTTCTAAAATGATTTGTTTTGTGTCAAGACATTAAATGAATTGAAAGTATATGTTTCTAACATGATTTGTTAAATTTGTATAATGTCAACCTGTTTACTTTTATGTCGTATTTTTGGATTAAGGTTTAGACCTTGTAAATATGTTATCTCATGTCAAGTTGAAACATTTTCAATGTTAGAAAGCATGAGACTAATAGGTGAAAAGGAAAAAGTGAAACACTAAGGTTAGAAGGTGGAATAACAAAATTCTTAGTAAATTTAGAATGCAAAATGGAAATAGTTAGAGTTTGAGATCAAAGAGGATAGATAGTGAGAAGAGTAAAATTAAGTCATTTCACATTTTGAATTTTAATTTTAATTCTTAAGTTTGACCAACTATAAGTCAATATTATATAATATATTTATAAAAATATGAAATTTATAAAAAAAATGATATATATAATTAAACGGATCATTTTCAAGTCATGTTTGTGTTGACAATCTTGAACCTAATCATATCCGTTTAATTATCGTGTCGTTTCGTGTCAACCCGTTTACTTAAACGTGTCTAATTTCATGTCGGGTTGTCATCTCATGTCATGTTTTGTCAAGTCTAAGAATTATGGTGGTGAGTAACGAGTTTTTAAAACAAATATTCAGATTAGGTTTTTTGTGTTAATAAATTGTTTTTTTGAAAAATGTTTGTCTTATTTTATATACGTTCCAAAGAGAATTTATTTTTTAGACTGTTAGGTGTAGGCAACATGTTATATGTTCTATATTTCGAATTTGTTTTTTTATTTATATCATAATAATTATATTTATCATATAAATTAAATCATAAATTAAAAATAACATTTGAAAAGTAAAAATAAAATTTTAATAAATCTTAAATTAAAAACAACACTAAAAAAATTACAACAAAAGACAAAAACATTCAAAAACCTAAAAAAACAAAAAAAAAAAAAAAAAAAAGGATGATAAAAAGTACATTTTTTGACCTAACCTATTCATCTTCGTGACCAACATAGATATAATCCGCCAAGTCTTCACGAAGTTGCTTATGTTTTCGTTGGTCTTGAATATCAACCACTATATGTAAATATTCTGATGTCCCTAGTTGAAATTGCACGTGTCTAGGTTCCGTAGGTGAATACGTTCCAATATTGTGTCATTTATCTTTGACAACCATGTTATGCATTATGATACATGCATACATGATATCTCGTAGAGTATCTAACTCATAAGGTCTCGCCGCATGTTCAACTATGTGTCATTTTGATTTCAAAACCCCAAAAGCACTTTCAACGTCCTTACGTGCTCCTTCTTGTCGTCTCTTGAAATATTTGTCTCTTGGGTCTATTAGGTGTCGAAACGCCTTCACAAACGTGGAATATGGTCGATATATTCCATCTGTAAGGTAATACCCAAACTTATATTCATTTCCATTCACTGTGAAACGAGCATCCGGTGCTTTTCCTGACAAAAGATCGTCAAATATTGGTGATTAATCAAGAACATTGACGTTGTTGTTGGAACCCGCAACCCCGAAATAAGCATGCAAAATCCATAAATTTTGTGAAGCAACAGCCTCTAATACCAACGAAGGCGCTCCTTGATAACCGCTTGAATACTGGCAGTTCCACGCCAAGGGGCAATTTCTCCAGTTCCAATGTATGCAATCAATGCTCCCAAGCATACCCGGAAAACCATGTCTTTCTTCATGCGCCGCATATAGGTGTGTGTCTCGATTCAGCAATGTTCTTGTCAATTCAATTTCTATTTCGGTAATAATAGAAGATTATATTTGTATTGTTCAATGTATGTTCAATAACTGTGATTACTGATTTACGTAGCGCACCTCGGCGTTTCTGTTGGCGGCTGGGGGTGTGACAGATTGACATCAGAGCTATTGGCTATAGTGAACTAGTACTTTCTTAGGAAAGCACGACTATATCCTACGGCTTACTCTTTTAGGTTAGGTATATTCCTTAACCTACAAATATAGGGTTATACATATATACATATATAAACCCGAACCCTAAAATGCTAATATAATGCAAGGTTTTAGGTCAAACACATTAGCTAAGTTGGTTGTACATGGGTCGAACCATAACTAGACTTAGACTGATCATCTATGTTTAATTATGGTTAGACCAATGAACATGTAACATTTCGTTTAAAAATGAAATAAATAAAATAAAATAAGTAAATAAATAAATAAGGATAATAATAATAAATAAATAAATAAATAATAAGCCCTAAGACCCCATGATGTATTTTATTTTTTATTTTATTTTAACCCTAAATCCGTAGTAATTTATCAGTGTTAGCGATAAGGAGTTATGATGGGTTTCGAGCAATACATCATTTTTATGGTGTACATGCAAACCCTAATAGCTTTTGGATCTAGTTTGTCTAATGAACATGCAATTGAATATCCAAAGCTATAAACCCTAGATCTATCATATAAGAACTGAAATAAGGGTTTAGTAATTACCTTTGATTGTTATATAGTAATAACAATCAATTCCTTGCTTTGATTGGCTTCAGAAAGCTTAGTGCCTCAAATGTAGCACCTCTAATGGAGTCACAAACACCACTAAGCAATTGGATGAAGGAGAGAAGAGAGGGGAGGCACCAAAAACGGTTGGAAACCCTAATCCAAGTGTTAGCCACGTTTTTGGTGCCCAAGGGTTCCTTATATACTTAGGCTATTAGGGTTATCCAACAAGGAAACCCTAATTTGACTGCTTAAGCCCTAAGCAGCCCATGGACCCCTTCTGGAACATGCCTTGGACGATTTCTAATGGGCATAGAATTCTTCCAACCTATTATTCCAAGGTGATCCATAGCCCAATTGCAATTATCCTATAATTACAATTCCAGTCCCCTAAGTTTAATTAATCTCTTTTAGCCACAAAATTAATTCTTTATTAATTATTGACTAATATTAATTAAACAATATGATTTCTCCTTTAATATATTATTCTTATAATATATTAATAAATCATAATTAAACCTTTCTCTCCTTAATTCATCCTACATATTGATATGGTGAAGGCAACCCAAAAGGACCATGCTCATAATCGGGTCAAGTACATACCAAAATAGTTATGGACTTAGACACTACCAACAGTCTCCCACTTGGATAAGTCTAATAACTATTTTGCGTATGACTTTAGAACCTGATCAGCAATCGTAGCTTTCAAAAGCCGCTGTCAACTCTGATCAGTAACTTGTCCTTTAGATAAGGGATCGTATATTCCTCTATTTTACAAGATATCGTATAGACATGAGACATGGATTCAAATCATTCTCTCTGTCTATGTATTGTTTCCCGACATCTAATTTATGACGACTGAGAACAGACTACAATTGAACACATCAACTTAGTCCCGACTTGGCCAAACGCTTAGGTGTCATCACTAAATCATCGAGGGGCCCACAGATATCGCTTTTATCCCACTTTGGGTAAAAGGAATGGATAAACTTCGAATCAAATGCTTGCTTGCACCTACTAATCGAATCACACACAACAATAAGTTTTATAATACCAAGTTACTGGTGCGTTTACTTATCATCAATGTGCAACCGACCAGCAAATAACAACTCACACGTCTCGGTTTCAAGAATATACAATGTTATCGTCTTACTAATCACCCGTGATAAATCCATGGAGTGATTCAAGTGAGCGTGGGTTTAATCCAATACTTTAATCTTATCAAAGCACTCATGAACACTGCGGCAAACTTGTGCTATGTCTAAACACTTCAGACAATCTACAGACAAATTCATGACAGTCTTTCTTCATACCTACTTCCAACGTATGACCGACTGTGGAGGTTTGAATAACCCAGTTATTCTGGAAGTCAAAACATGCAAAGTGAAACACAACAATAATACTCAATCCCATATGGCCCCAAACTCTTGAGTATAAATAAAACATCTTTTATTTAGTCACCATATTGATTACTCATTATTCATTGTTTAATATTTCGGAAAATCAACTTATTACTCGAATTATAACCACAATTGTACCATGCTCCAAGCATGCACACTTTGGTTTCCTATGGTCCATACTTTGTGAAATAGATCAATTGAAAAACTTTTTACAATGAAACTCATTTCACAATCCCCAATCCTTATTATTAGTATAAGAATACCAAATTCTTGCCACTTTTTGGATATGTCAGATTCTAACATTTTATGCAATGATTCTTTCGTAATGTCACAGCACAAAAGTCACCAAGACCCGGCTAATGAAATTACAAGGTATTCTATCGGAAATTGTTAGAAGACAATTCCATAGACGTGAAATCTCACATTCAAAGTACATTCCTTTGAACATCTTTCTCACATAAAAGTTTCTAATCTAGACATATTTCTTAATATCCAACTCCCATTAATGGAAACATTTCTATATTTGCCATATGACAACTCATTCTTAACAGAATCTTATCTATTCATAATAATGTCAATATAGTCCATCCAATACTATACTTCCAACTACTCACAAGCGACAAATCCTCAGTGAAACTCAGATCGTCCTTTGATAGTTGTTTAATTATTTTAGTCAAATCCAGTTCTAGTCCTTTTCCCTCTTAATGCCCTAGGCATTTGGAAAATTTTAGAATGGTCAAATATTATAGCATATGCAATCGATCCTATACCCGAAGCGTATTGGACACGATGCATAATGTCTCACATAAAGACGTGATACTTTATTAGCCTTTTGCCATAATATTTTATGTGCCCTGTTCCCACAATTCGAACTATGAAGAGGGATGCCGTAATCATAATCGGATTTTGAGAATGCACTATGTATCCTTGACTAAATTTTATTAACATTTCTCGATCTAAGTTTTTAGATTTTGAAACGAAGTATAATATTCTCTCCCTTAATTATAGCAAAACTGTTGGGTTTTTTAGCATTCTAACACTTCTGTGGTGTAGATGCAACCCTATAAACATTGGATCTATGTTTTCTCTATTATACATGCAAATATTAACTATTCCAAGGTTTCATCCTAACTAGTATATTATGAAGCACCTATACTACAAAGTTCTAGTTAGATGACATACCTTTTGATGTAGCTTGATGTCTTCAAGCTTTAAGAGCTTAGCCCCAATAGTGTGGAAGCCTCAAATGGAATCACAAATCACCAAAACACCTTGGAAGACTTGAGAGAATATGTATGCACACTAAAATCGGCCCACTCTTATTTTCACACACTTGTGCCAATTTTGTGAGCCAAGGACCCCTTTATATATTATGGAGGATTAGGGTTACATCCATGTAAACCCTAATACCCATGACCTTTGATTTACATAAAATCCATGGGTTAAAAGTTCCATGGACCATCCATGAAAGCTTAGCCCAACCTAAATGAACTTGGCCCATTCCATATATATAAGAGTCCATATTTAATTAGTTCTTTTTGATCACCTAATTAATTCTAAATTAATTCTTGATCAATACTAATTAAATAATATGATTCCATATTAATATATTAGAACTTATAATATATTAATATAAATCATAAATATACTATTCTCAAAATACTATCCATATAAATTGTGCCGGTGAAGTGCAACCCAAATGGACCATGTCGGGTCGGGTCAAGTACATACCAAATATAGTTATGGACTTAGACATTAATCCAACAGTCTCCCACTTGGATAAGTCTAAAACTATTATTGAGTATGACTTCAAAACCTAACTGGCCGTTGTCGAACTCTGACCTTGTCAATGACTTGTCCATTAGATAAGGGATCATATATTCCTCCATTCTAGATATCATATGGACTGAGACATGGATTATAATCATTCTCTCTGTCCATTTGTTGTTTCCCGATTTTCGATTTATGATAACTGACTGATTGAACAAATCAAATCAGTCCTAGCTTGGCCAAGCACTCACATGTGTCATCGCTAAATCATCGAGGGGCCCACAAATATCACTTTTATCCCTAAGGTAAAAGGAATGGATAAACTTCGACTCATATGGGTTGTTCTACTACTTGTTGAATCATACACAAAGGCATGTTTTATAACATCGAGTTACCAAATGCGTTTTCGTGCAATCAATGTATAACCAACTCATAGTAACAACTCATATCTCTAGGTTTGAAGAATATAAGATATTATCGTCTCATGATCACTCGTGATAAAATCAATGAAGTGATTCAAATGAGCGCGGGTTGAATCCGATACTCAGAACTTATGAGCACTCATGAGTGTTGTAGCACCACTTTGTCCACCAACTTGGACCTCTACAAAACAACCCATGACAATCTTGATTAATATCTACTTCCAATATATGACCGACTGTGGATGGTTTGAATAACTTAATCATTCAGGAAGAGCGACTTAGTTATTCTGGAAGTCAAAACATGAAAAGTGAAACACAAGAATAAATGAATCAAATATGGTATCAAACCCTATGAATATAAATAAACACTTTTATTTATCACCATACTAATTACTCATTATTCATTGTTTCGGTTTTATCAACTTTATACTTGAATTAAAAACACTAGTTGTCCCATGCTCCAAGCATGTACATTATGTTTTTCTTAAACAATAGCTTTGCCATACACCAAGTATGCACTCTATGTTTGTCTATGATCCTTACTTTGTGAAATAAACCAATTGAACATAATTTCAATGATTCCAATTTCACACTCCCAAATCCTTATCGAAAAATGTGAGAATTTCAAATTCCTATCTTTTATCGAAATCTGTTTAGATTTTAAACTTATATGCACTGACCCTCCAATAATGAATATGTACAAAGTCACAAAGACTTGTAAACAATCATTATAAGGTATTCCAATGGAGATCAACTCCATGGAAACTAAGTCTCATATTCAAAGTACATTGCTTTGGACATGCTTCTTGCATTAAGTTTTCTAATCTTACACATATAACTTCCACCTATGGAGACAACTCCATATTCTCATTTTGACTATCACTTCTGAATAAGAGATGCCTCTTTTCAGAATATGTCAATATGGTCCTTCCAAAATTAGCACTATACTTCCAACTGTCCCTGAGCAACCAATCTATGGTAAACCTCAGATTGTCCTCGACAATTGCTTAATCATTTTAATCATATCTAATTCTACACCTTTTCCCTTCTTAATGCCTCTGGGCATTTGGAAAAATTTAGAAATGACAAATATTATAGCACATGCAATCGATCCTGTACCCAAAGCAAATGGTACACGATTCATGATGTCTCACATAAAGACATGATTCTAGACCAGTCTTTTGCTACAATATTTTTATTTGCCATGTTTTCAAAATTTGACTATGAAGAGGGATGTCGTAATCATAATCGAATTTTGAGAATGCAATATATAGAATTTCCTTAAGTTGAACCAATCCAACATGAAATTCATATATATATTCTTGACTAACGATGATTAAGGTCTCAATCTAAGCCTTTAGAACTGAAATGAAGTATATCCTTTCCCTTAATTATAGTAAAACAACTTTTTCAATCCCTGCAGCCTCACGAATTGAAACTTTTGTTTTCTATAATTAACATTGCTAACTTGCAACACTAACAATAATTATCATGCTCCCACTAACATGATGATTATTAGCATAACACTTATGCTCCCACTAGCTTTGACATGTACTCAAAAATCAGCTGGACTTCTAGAAATCAATACTTTATTGACTTTCTTACCAAAGTTCAGATTTCTGATACGAGATGCTTTGATAAAACTTTATCAAAATCATACACCTTTCCTTAGATTGCATGCATGTGTGTCTAAAAAATTTCAGAACTATGAAAAGGGATGCCGTAATCATAGTCTCAATTGTTTAGACCTTTTGTCATCTGCTTCAAATCTACTTGGTGGAAGTGTTTTCTCACCATCATTTTCATGAATCGGAGAGAAACATTATGACCCTTAGATTTTATGGTGTATGTGTTCTTATCCATGTGAATCGTCAAAACCATAGTCACAAGACAAGGATAATGACAAATCCAAACTCATATGGACTGAACTTATGCAATCTTAACTTCTTGCCACCTGGTAGTACATGGCCTGTCATTGCTTCCAAGTTGTTATGCAACCAATTGAGAACTTTTAGAACTCCTATGCAAAGCCAACTTTAACTGGAATGGGCACAGAATATGTCAACACGATAGGTTATAAACCTCAAGTCGTGTGCTAGTGAAGAACCTCAGGTTTTATTCTTGATTAGTTCTTGAATTTCTTTTTAGGATCTTTAAGACTCCCACTATCCTCTTGACATATAAGACTATCTTGCCAAATATTCAAGAGATAGTGCGGATTCTTTATCAAGACAAACACTTCACACAATTGGCCTTAGTTGGTCTTTATTTTATCCAAAACATCACAACTTACCAATTTCAAATGTACAAGAGTAGGACACTTTTACTCTTACATTTGAAAAGTGTTTTAAACCTTTCTTTAAGATATGTCACTCAAGTTACAATCTTGGAGTATGACTCTAAGAATTGTTTTGGAACAAAGTATGACTCATCTTCCTGATCTAACCATTTCAACAATTCATGACTCCTCTTCTTAGTCATAAGAATGCACTAAGATGACCTTTAGAGGACTAATTGTGATATGATTTCTAAATCATTAAGATGATCACAAACATGATACTAAAGTACTCTCCCGTCTTTTCAGATTTGAGAAACTTTTATCTTTCTGCCTAATTTGATTCTTCCCATTCGTTCTGCCATACATTGAGACTTTTCCAATGTTTCAGAATTATACTTAAACTTGTAAGTATAACCATATTTACTAAACTTTAGTAAATCAAATAGTCTTAACGAGCTTTGTGGTGGACATGACCAGTGCACAAGAATGTGTACTCGATCCCTTTAGTCCTTCAGTTGACTCACACATCCATGTGAACAAGTAATTAGTCTTGATTTTCCAATGCTTGAAAGTTCTCATTCATCATACTATTCAACTTGCATGATTCCAAGTTTCGGTCCAATTGAAACTTGGGCGATGAGGAATTTTCCTTTTTTGGTAAATTTAGACACTACCACAAATGAAAGAATCAAATCCATTTTCCAATATTGCTGTCAGTGGAATCATATAAGCAACAATTTTCCACAAATGTCATTGTAAGGATACTTCAAATAAATATATTTAAACAATTTTCTTTTATTTTAAAACTTTGCGGAAAAACTTATCCTTACAATCCACATGGAAAATTGTTGTTATCTATTCCTTAGCAATATATCATAACTTCTTAAGCAACTGCTCAAAATTCTGATGCGATCGAAATCCACCTTCGCGATCAGAATCAACATATACTTCCTTTAAGATTTCTCTATATATTCTTTGATTCTTAAAACATCAACATGTGACCCAGTCACATCATGTAATGAGGATCTCAGAATAGAACTTAACAGAGTTAGATAATGGGCTCTACCTGATGTAGAGTCAAACTTATTGACTTTAACATCCTTAGGTAAATTTGGCAGCTTTGCAATCAACGCCCCTTCCTTTGGCAAAATAAACATATGGACCCTTTGGTAATGGGACTATCTCAGACTTAGCCTTTCTCTTTACCATTTGGTCAACCGGGTTGACTATGGACAATCCCTTTCCATTGGGAAGAGAATGTTTTTTTTGGATTTCTAATGTCACCATTGTCACTGTCCATAAAGTTTTTGGGAAGTTGATCTTCTAATCAAATTTGCTTTACTATCGTTCCAAATCATTGCTGATTCAGCAGCACCAAGCAAATAGATATGATCATTAAGGTTCATGTCATAGTCTATTTCATAGTAGTCCCAAAGGAACTCACTATGTGACTTAGAAAGTGATTGAACATCCAACTTTCTCAAGACTTTGACACCCAACTCTCCCGGCTTGTCAATATGTGACTTCATCTCTAAGATGTGATCACACATAGACCTTACTTGCCATTAGGGCTTGAGTGACCTTGAACTTGTGGGTTAGGGAGAATAATTGGAGGAGGTGGAGGAAGAGAAGTATGACTTCCATGAGCCAAACTCGGGAAGTCATATTCATTAGGAAAGCTTGGTTTGGGACGATCATTGTTATCTAAACCAGACATCAACAATGGGAGAAATTCACGTAAAGTTGATTTAAGTCCTTAATATAACACCCAATATGATATATTAAGGCTAGGACTCAACAAACTATTTTATAACTTGGAAGAGGGATGCCGTAATCCAAGCTATAAAATATTTGAAGGTAGGTGAATGACGATTCACCAATTTCCACCAAGATAAACGAAATGTATTATTAGGTTTTAATTGGTTTTGAAACTCCTAGATTCTTTTGAGATTCAGTGAACTTTTCAATGGCATGTTTCAATCTCGAGTGTGCCCTTTAGGTTTTGTGACTAGGATGCCGAGGATCACAAAACAAGGTGTGAAGTAACCATGCAAATATACTTGGTACCCTTAATATTTACCCCTCAATCGATGTGCCGGTTAACCACACACGCTCCACTAACAGCTTAAACAAAGTGCAAAGTGTAATTTCATGGATTAGCACCTTATTCACATTTTCCTAAGTAACTAAGATTGGGAATTTATAAAAAGTTTAGTTACTTAGTATTTATCATTAATACTTTTAATGAAGGGAGAATTATAGTCCTTGTCCTACCTATTCGGCTAACGACCCTCCACCAGTCAAGGAAGCGGTGGGTGAGAGTGGACACCCATTAAACTGCCATTTTATAGGCGGTAACCTTATACCCCCTTATTGACCGGCTTCGTGAATGAGGCCTACTAATGGTAAGACGACTTGCTCTTATACATATAGTATATTAAAATTTTAATATTATAATAGTATAAGGGTGTATTTTAGACATTTAAAATACTTGGTGGTTTAATCTATTAATTAAACTATACTCTTAATTTAATTAAATTTAAACCATGTCATTATGGAATTATTAATTCTCTTTTAATTAAACACTTTAATTATCTATTAATAAAGTCCATAAGAGTTAATTGAATTATTCAATAAAAACATCATAATTCCAATTATTAAATTCAAAATTAAAACCATTTAATTAATTGTTTAAGTTATGAACCCAAAAGTTTTAGAATTCAATTCTTTTTTTATCATAAAAAAACTTTTTCCAAATTCCAAAACTTGAGGGCAAGTTTTGTAACTCTTGAAAACTTTTGGATTTCATAACTTATGGAGTTAAATACTTGTTTTATGATGAAATTTTTCATGTTCCATAACTTAAGAACAAGTTATGGAATTCTTTAAAACATTAAGACCAAGTTTTGTAACTCCATAAAAAACTTTGAATCAATTTTTTTTAAAAACCTTTTCATATCCATAACTTATGGAGGTTTCAAAAAGCTCTTTAGATCAAACTTTTAAAACTAATAAAATAATCATATCATTTTATCTTTTACTAAATTTGACCTAATTCAACTCATATAGCAAATGATTCAAATTTTACAAATAATTAGTTTTCCACAAAAACAAGTAATTATCTTAAAATTTGACAAACGTCATGTTTTTTTTTCTTTTTTTTTTCCAATTTTGAAAATAAAACATTTGCATCAATATAACAGAAAACAACCAGGCTCTGATACCACTGTTGGGTTTTTTAGCATTCTAACACTTCTGTGGTGTAGATGCAACCCTATAAACCTTGGATCTCTGTTTTCTCTATTATACATGCAAATATTAACTATTCCAAGGTTTCATCCTAACTAGTATATTATGAAGCACCTATACTACAAAGTTCTAGTTAGATGACATACCTTTTGATGTAGCTTGATGTCTTCAAGCTTTAAGAGCTTAACCCCAATAGTGTGGAAGCCTCAAATGGAATCACAAATCACCAAAACACCTTGGAAGACTTGAGAGAATATGTATGCACACTAAAATCGGCCCACTCTTATTTTCACACACTTGTGCCAATTTTGTGAGCCAAGGACCCCTTTATATATTATGGAGGATTAGGGTTACATCCATGTAAACCCTAATACCCATGACCTTTCATTTACATAAAATCCATGGGTTAAAAGTTCCATGGACCATCCATGAAAGCTTAGCCCAACCTAAATGAACTTGGCCCATTCCATATATATAAGAGTCCATATTTAATTAGTTCTTTTTGATCACCTAATTAATTCTAAATTAATTCTTGATCAATACTAATTAAATAATATGATTCCATATTAATATATTAGAACTTATAATATATTAATATAAATCATAAATATACTATTCTCAAAAGACTATCCATATAAATTATGTCGGTGAAGTGTACCCAAATGGACCATGCCGGGTCGGGTCAAGTACATACCAAATATAGTTATGGACTTAGACATTAATCCAACAAAAACAACTTTTCAACCCTTGCAACTTTGCAAAGTGAATCTTTGTTTTCTATAATTAATATTGCTAACTTGCAATACTTACCATAATAATCATGCTCCCACTAACATGATGATTATTTTCTTACCAGCATAACACTTATGCTCCCATTAGCTTTGACATGTATTCAGAAAACAATTAGACTTCCAGAAAACAATGCTCATTGAATTTCTTAAGTTCATATTTCTAATACCTAATGCTTTGATAAGCCTTTATCTAAGCTTTTTAAGCTCATACACCTTTGCCTTAGATAGCTCACATGTGTGTCTAAACAATTCAGAATTTATGTTACTAAGTCCCAAATGTTCAGACCAATTGCCAAATCTCACAATTCAAACTATGAAAAGGGATGCCGTAATCATAATCGAATTTGAGAATACAATTTTCACAATTGATATCTACTTAAAATATCTCTTAGTGAAAGCATTTCCTTACAATCATTTTCATGAAGGAGGGAAACCTTATGACACTTAGATTTTATGATGTATGTGTTCCTATCCATGTGAATTTGTCAAAACGAAGGTTTGCGACAAATCCAAAACCATATGGACTGAACTTGTTCAATCCTGATTTCTTGCCTTATGGTAACACGAGTGCCCACCATGTCTTCCAAGTGGTTTAGCAACTCACCCTTACATATCAATGTACTTTCCATTGATCAAGGTGCTTTGTCTTTATGCATTCATATGAGAACTCATAGAACTCACATACATATTTAGCTTAATTGGAATGGCACAGAAACAAAATAATGTCAACACGATAGGTTATAAACCTCAAGCCGTGTGCTAGTGATGATTAACTAGGTTTACTCTTGATTTGTTCATGAACCTTTTCAAGACCATTAAGACTCCCACTGACTCCTTGACATATAGGTTTCTCTTGTCAAGAAACATTTCTTGACAAACAAATATTCAAGATTTAGTGCAGCCTCTTGTCAAGTTTAACACTTCACACAACTGGTCCTGGTTGGTCTTTGTCTTATCCAAGACATCACAACTTACCAATTTCAAATGTGCAAGAATTAGAAAACTTTTCCAAATTCCACATTTGACGAGTGTTATAAACCTACTTAAGACTTGTCACTCAAGTCACAATCTTGGAGTATGACTCTTTAGACTTGATATCGGAACGAAGTATGATTGACTTCTTGATTTTAACTATTTCCATAATTCTTGATTCCTCTTCTTAGACATACAAATGCACTAAGACTCACTTAGAGGACCAATTGAGAAATAGTTCTTAATCATTAAGATTTATCATAAAACACAATAAAAGGTACTCTCCCTTCTTCTTAGAATAGAGAAACTTTTATCTTTCTGCCTACTTGATTCTTCTTATTCGTCCTGCTATTGATTGAAACTCTTTTGATCAACTCAGAATTATACTTAATCTTATAAGTATAACCATATTTACTAAAATTTAGTAAATCATGACGAATATCTTTATCACTCTTGTGGTGGACTTGATCAACGCACAACCTAGTGTACTCGATCTCCTAGTCCTTCTCTTGATACTTTGCCAAAGAATTAGTCTAATTTCCAAATATGAAGTTTCTCATTCATCACGCAACTAAGTTGTATGATTCCAAGTTTCTATCCAATTGAAACTTGGGCAATAAGAATCTTCCCTTATTTGGAAAATTCTTGACATTTCCACAAATAACATAATTAAGAATCAAATCCATTATTGCTAATAATAGAAACAATTAAACATCAATTTTTCATACACACTATTGCAAGGATAAATAAGTAAGACAAAATCAAAATTTATTTTACTGCGGAAAAATTTGTCCTTACAATGCAATTCAACTGAAAAACTATGCTATTACATATTTCTTATCAATCTATCCTAACTCTAGAGTAGCAGCTCAAAAATCTGATCTTCGAATCCATGCGATCGCAATCCATTTCTTCATGATCAGATTCAGCACGCTTCTTCCTTAAGCTTTCTCTCTTTTCTTTGATCCTGCAAAACATCAAAATGTAATCTTATCACATCATGTATTAAGAATCAAAGAATAGGAACTTATAGAGTTAGTTAATGGATTTTACCTGAAGTAGAGACATACATCTTGACTCTCCCATCTCTTAGATCTCTTAGGTAAACAGGGAAGCTTCATCTCCAATGCCCATTCTCTTGGCAATAGAAGCAAATGGACTCTTTTGGAATGACACAATGAACTATCTCAGAATTTACCTTTTCTGGATTTCCAATGTCACCATTTTCAATGTCCATTGAAGTTTGGGAGTTTGATTCACCAGACAAATTTGCTTGATCAGCACGCCAAATCATTGCTGATTCAGCAGCTATAAGCAAATAGGTCAAATCAATGAGGGTCACGTCATGGTCAAATATATGATTCAGGAAGCGACTGAAGAACCCAGTTAACAACCAACTCACCTGAAGTCTCGACACCCAATATCCTTAACCTGTCAATGTGTGACTTTATCTCCAAGACGTGTGCACACACAGGTTTCCCATCTTCGTGTTTATTTGCCAATAGGGCTTGAGTAAGCTTAAACTTTTCAAGCCTTTGAACTTGTAGGTTGGGGAGAATAATTGGAGGAGGTGGAGGAAGTGAAGCATAACTCTCATTTCCTTGATCGTATCGTGGAACGTCATCTTTATTTGGAAAGCTTGTTCCAAGGGACTTGGGAAGACCATTGTAAGATTTAGACATCTACAAAATGGGAGAAAATTCAAGTTAGTTGATAAGAGTCCTTGATGTAACACCTAAATGAAACATCAAGGCTAGGATCCAACACAATACTCTACAACCTAGAAGAGGGATGTCGTAATCTAGTTGTAGAATATTTGAAGGTAGGCAAATGACGATTTACCAATTTCCACCATGAAAAACGAAAAAGAAGTTTAAGTTTTAAATGAATTGAAACTCCTAGGTCTTTTGATATTCATTAAACTTTTCAATGGCATGTTTAATCTCGATTATGCCCTTTAAATTTGCGACTGGGATGCCGAGGATCACAAACAAGGTGTGAATAACCATATGAATCTACGTGATGCACTGAATGATACTATCACCTAATCTATGTGCCGGTTAACCACACACGCTCCATTGATCTATGATAAACATCGAGCCACCCTTCGCCACCAATGTCAATCCCAAATTAGTGTGACGGTTAACCACACACGCTCCACTAACGTTTGACAAGGGTAAGAAGTGTAATTCCATGGATTAGCATACAATTTCACATTTTGCCTAATGTAACTATGATTTGGGAATTTGTAAAAGCATGTAGCTACTTTGTACTTCATTATACTTATAATGGAAGGTTTCTGTCCTATCCTACCCGTTTGGCTAACGACCCTCCACTAGTCAAGAGTGCGGTAGGTAAGAGTGGATACCCATTCAATCGCCATTTTATAGGCAATTTCCTTAAACACCCCTTAGAGACCAGCTTCGTGAATGAGGCCTACTAACGATAAGACTGACTGTTTACTCATACATATATATAATATTAGACTTTTAATGTTATATATATAGTATAGGGTGTATTTTACACTTTTAAAATACTAGGTAGTCTAATTTAATAATTTATACTTTTAATTTAGTTAAATGTAAACCAAAACTTTATGGAATTATTAACTCTCTTTTAATTATACACTTTAATTAATTAATAAAACCATAAGGGTGTAATTTGAACTTTTTTTCAAAAATACGAGGATTTTAGAATTTAACATTTCAAAATTAAACTTTTAATCAACTTTTAAATTACTTGAGGGCAAGTTTTTGAAACATTTCAAAACATTTGGGAATAGAATTTAAATATTTCAAAGTTAAATTTTAATCAAAAAATTTTAATTCCAAAACTTGAGGGCAAGTTTTGAAACTTTTCAAAACATTATCAGGAATATTCTAGATCACAAATTCAAATAAAGCAATTAACAATAAATTGGTGATTATCTAATTTTGACCTAGTCCAATTACTTGCAAGATAATTCATCAAATAACTCAAGTAATTAAACATTATCTTATAAGGCAACAAATATTTGATTAATTGGTAATTATCTTCTATTTTGGTAAGGATATTCACCTAAAATCAATAAAAATCGTATCTTATTTATCAAAAACGTTTTTGGTAATAATCCTAAGCCAAAACATCAAGAAAATCGGGAAAATCAGCTGGCAGACTCGCTGACTCATCGAGTCAGCACTGGACTCATCGAGTACCCAGTGGACTCGGCGAGTCCAGCCCCCAAAAACCAAAAAATTTCGATTTTAAGCATGAATAATCAACTATAGCATCAAATACATCAAACAAACAACCTGGCTCTGATACCACTGATGGGTTTCAAGTAATACATCATTCCTATGGTGTACATGCAAACCCTAATAGCTTTTGGATCTAGTTTGTCTAATGAACATGCAATTGAATATCCAAAGCTATAAACCCTAGATCTATCATATAAGAACTGAAATAAGGGTTTAGCAATTACCTTTGATTGTTATATAGTAATAACAATCAATTCCTTGCTTTGATTGGCTTCAGAAAGCTTAGTGCCTCAAGTGTAGCACCTCTAATGGAGTCACAAACACCACTAAGCAATTGGATGAAGGAGAGAAGAGAGGGGAGGCACCAAAAACGGCTGGAAACCCTAATCCAAGTGTTAGCCACGTTTTTGGTGCCCAAGGGTTCCTTATATACTTAGGCTATTAGGGTTATCCAACAAGGAAACCCTAATTTGACTGCTTAAGCCCTAAGCAGCCCATGGACCCCTTCTGGAACATGCCTTTGACGATTTCTTATGGGCTTCCCCATAGAATTCTTCCAACCTATTATTCCAAGGTGATCCATAGCCCAATTGCAATTATCCTATAATTACAATTCCAGTCCCCTAAGTTTAATTAATCTCTTTTAGCCACATAATTAATTCTTTATTAATTATTGACTAATATTAATTAAACAATATGATTTCTCCTTTAATATATTATTCTTATAATATATTAATAAATCATAATTAAACCTTTCTCTCCTTAATTCATCCTACATATTGATATGGTGAAGGCAACCCAAAAGGACCATGCTCATAATCGGGTCAAGTACATACCAAAATAGTTATGGACTTAGACACTAATCCAACAAGTTAAATGATATATATTCCAGAATTTGGGGTCTATATTGTAACAATAGGACTTGAAATGTAAAGAATTTAGTGAAGTAAGGGCTTTTTGGTAATTATTGGATTTAAATTGAATAAATTTTTGGAAGTAAGGGCTAAAGAGTAAAATATGGACCTAAGCTGAGCTAAATCAAGGGAGGGGGACTAAAAGCGTAAATATGGAATGTTGTTTGAAAGATTAGGGCCTTAAACCCGTGTCTTCCCCTCCCGTGTATCTTCCATGCAGTTCCCCTAAATCCTAACCCTAGTTGTAAGATCGCAGCCACCTTTATACCCCCTCATCTCCAGCCGCCGCTCCCTCCACCGTCGAGATCGTAAACCACCGAGAGTTGAGCATCGCTGCTGCTGTTTTGCTGCCTACGAAGATGTGATTCAAGGTCGAGGTCAGGGCCGTTATTGCCTCTATCTTCTCCGGTAATGGTGAACCCTTCCACCCCCTTCGTTTTTTTGTCATTCCTCACGGCCTTCGCCACCACCGCTCCGGCAACTGTCACGTGTTGGCGATATCCTCTCCACCTGCCACCATAAGAGTGGCAATGTTGTGCTTGTTTCGTGTGTGTGTGTTCGTACTTCATTCTATGTCGTTGTGTGTGTGCGTGTATCAGTCGTTATCACGGGTGTGTGGGTGAGTTGTAGGCTGGAAAATGCAAGAAGACCACCATGGCAACCAACCATGGTGGCTGCCGCCCAGGTTACTCCTTCTGCCGCCACCAGCCACCATGAGAGGTGGTTGTGTGTGTGTGTGAAATGGTGTTTATATATGTGTTTATTTCAGTTGAAGTTGTTGTTGGGTGTTGCTTGACCGAAAACTAAAGAAAAACCACTACCACCACTGTGAGGTGGTGGCTGCCACCTCATGTTGTCGTTTGCCGCCACCAACCACCACTTTGGGCGGTTATGTGTATATGTGTGGGTGTTTGGATGGATGTTTGAAATATTTTTCACTGTTTTGGCATAAAAATCATAACCACCACCACCGTGAGGTGGTGGCTGCCACCTCCGACCACCGCCGACCACCACTTCCCGAGGTGGTGGTGGGTGGTGCCCGATTTATAAACAAATATATATATTTATTTAATTAACTAATTAACTAACTTATGAGTTGTAAACCCTAATTAGGGTTTAGAAAACCCTAATGTCATGAAACCCTAATTTTGGAATTGATCGGGACCCGCATTGAAACTATTTATTAGACTTAAAATATTAATTAATAATCCTTGGCAATTAACTTAATGAAATTATTAGAATTAATAGATTAAGCCCTTAATGGGTTAAGTCTCCTTACTTAACCCTAATCGTCATTTTATGTGAAAACCCTAAAAAAAATTTGGGCTTGAGTTGGGCCTTCATTTTGGACTTAGGTGTTTGGGTTCTTGTTGGGCCATCTTAGAACAGGTGTATGGACTGGACTAGGATATGTGGATGGGATTTAGGATAAGGCCCATGTAAGGGGTTGGGCCTAATTTGGAAAATTGGGCCATATGTTGGGCCTTTGTTCATTGTTTAGCTTTTGGGCCTTCAGAGTGTGTGTTTGGGCATTGGGATGGGATCAAGCTAGGTTGGGGGTAAAGTAGTATTTTTACCCCAAACATGGACTTATGGTTATGTATTGGAACCCAGTTATTAATTGGGTGTTGTTTTGATGTTGACAGTTCGGGAATCTATCATCCAGCAGCTAGAGTTTTATTCGCGGGACTTCAACAGTGCGAGGTGGGTCTCTTCACTGTTTGTGTGGGTTGAAGGCACCAATGTCGGCCCATTTGGTTTATGTATTGTAGGAAGACCTGGGGGTTAGCCCTAGGCATTATGTATGAAAGATCAAGAGGTGGCTCATGGCACACTATATGCTAATTGGCTAAGTAGAGTAGTATGTATGCTAGTTGTCTTTGTGATGCTTGCATGGAAGACCAGGAGGTGGCTCTTGGCACTTGTCTGTAAGACCGAGGGGGTGGCCCCCGACTTGGCAAGAAAGACCACGTGGCGGCCTGTGGCATAATGGCAAGACTATGTATTGGCACATAGCATCTTATTTGATTAGGATATATGAATGATATGTATGGCTCACGGTTATGTATGGTAGTATCCGGTTGAAAGAGACCGAAGGGGTAGGCTAGCACCCAGATATGCTACGTAGTATGTTTATTTTATGGTATGTGGTATTTGGGGAACTCACTAAGCTTCGTGCTTACGGTTTTCAGTTTTGGTTTTAGGTACCTCCAGTTTTCAAGTAAAGGAGTTCGGGACGATCGCAGCGCATACACCCGTGTTTTTACGCAATGTGTGATTTCTGGGAATGAACTATGACAAATGTTTTATTTTAAATGCTTTTCTATGTGTTAACAAAGTTACAATAGTGTTTTAGTTATATTAAAAATAAAAATTTTGGTCCTGAATTTTGGGATGTTACAAAACAATCAAGCTTGGATTCGGTTGTTGGTAGACTAAAACGCTTGGAATCCAAATATTTAAAGAAAATCGCAGTTCGAAACGCTTAATAACTCTCGAAAATTTTAGTGAACGCTTACGAATATTTGGAAATATTTGACTAAAATGTTCATGAAACTGTAAGTATCATAAACGTAAACCATGTTTGAAGTTTATCTCGGAATACTAATTACTCAACTATGATATCCTACGAATTCATCTGTTGGACCTCGTAGGAATATCTTGCAAAATATACGCACCTTCGCGAATCATTTCGAATTCGGCGTAGGTATTCAATCAATCCATTTCATTTTGTTGTGAATCGTCCGACTTATGATTGAATAATCCAAATTCTAAAGAAGGACACCTACACCTACCCTTCGTCTTTTGTGACCCTTTCGTTAGAAATCATCATTTACGTTAGTAAATTAATGTAAATTGTATTATAAATAAAAAAATAGATAAGAATTTTCTTACATGTTATGTATTTACATAATTTTAATTGGATATGATTAATGTATATGTGTTATACGGATAAATATTATGGTGATATAATATTTGTATAAAATACAGTTATAAACATAACGAAAAGTGATAAATAATAATTATAAATAAAATACTATTTAGGATAAATAATCATTATGAAAGTTGTAGTAGTCGTGATTACGAACGTGTGAGTATAAAGAACGCCAAAATCTGACCTCATATAAAAAAGTTATGATTTTTCGATGTTTTGCGTTCAACACAGTACTTTAGTGTGTGTCATAAAATACGAAACAAAGATCGATTACTCGTTAACCAAAGTGATGTCAAGGAGAGTAGATATCCTTGTAAATACGAACTCTTCAATATAAAGAATATCGAAAACGGAGCTCGTATGAAGAGGTTATGAATTTCGCAAAGTATTTCACAGTGTAATCTTTACAAACCGTGAAGTGAAAGTAGAACGTTAATTAGTTGTTGAAATCTAAATAAAAGTTGTAGTACACGTCGATACAAATTTGTGGATATAAAAAACATCGAAAGCGGAGTGCGTATGTAAAAGTTACGTGTAACGACGTAAAATTTAAAACAATTTTTCATTTTTCAACATAACAAAAACATATATAATATTCCCATAATCTCATGATCAAATGTCATCATAATAAAACATATCCTAGAATCTCAAATACATAATCCTCTATCAGTGTGTACAGATCACGCAGGCACCTTCCCGCGATCCTTGTTGGTACCTGAAACACATATCACATAACACGGTAAGCATAAATGCTTAGTGAGTTCCCCATAATACCACGTACATACAACTAGCCACTCGAGGCTATAGCTCTACGAGACCTTCTGGTCAATGTGTCTCAGGGGCCTTCCGTTCCCACTCTTGGAGTAGACCTTCCGGTCCTACTCTGTCGACCTTCCGGTCCATACCATGTTGACCTTCCGGTCCATACCATAATGCTCATAACATACATAACATATACATATCACATAAAAACATATATCACATCCTCTTCATAGCACATAAGACCTTCCGGTCACACATAATTACCACTCAAGGTAAGATATGGTGAGAAGACTCACCTCGTATGATGTCTAGTAAACTCTCGTGCTCGATATCCCCGATCTAGCCTCCGCCTAATCACATAGAGTAATTTATCTCTTATTAACACGATTCTCATAGGCTAGACTAACCCCTTCCTATAATTCTCTCGGAAGCGGAAAATACCATTTTACCCCTCCAATGGTCCACTGTCCAAAAGTTGACCAAACTCTAAAAGTCAACCCCAGTCAACGGTCCAACTTTGACCAGACTCGTCGAGTGCACTCGGGTGACTCGGCGAGTCCATACGTGTCCTTTGAATCCTCCTAAGGCCTCACTCGACTCTTCGAGTTAGCCCTTCTCTCAACGGGTTACCACTGAACACGAACCGTGGTGCAACACGATCCGACTCGTCGAGCCCTCTCATGGACTCGGCGAGTTTATTCCATGAGAATGCTCAAACGACCTTCTGAGGTCAGATCTATTTCTCTAACCTATAGATCTGAACTTCTAACACCCAAAAGTCACGTAAAGGTCTGAACTTTACGTCCATGCATCACACATATAGCTTTATTTGAAGAAATAGGTCTAAAAATGGAATCCCAAGCTCATCATCCTCATGTAACATCATAAAGCTTGATTGTTGGGACACTCTGGACCTCTCAAGGTCCAGATCTAAAGTCTATTCCTCAAAGGGACTTCACAAGCTCCATATTTCAACAAAAGAAAGGGTAAAGAAACCCTAGATTCCATAAATCCTTTAAATACACGAAAATAGCCATGGATTCATACCTCAAACAAAAGCCCTTGCTGAAATGGAAGAAGTTCTGAGCCCCTCCAAGCAGCCTAGCTTGAATCTCCCTTCCTTCCTTGCAACAATACACTATGGAGGTAAAATTAGTGCTCTCTCTCTCTCTCTCTCTCTCTCTCTAAGCCCTCTGGCTTGCTAGGGTTTCTCAGGGGTTTGGGTGGCCGCAATGAGGGCCATAAGGACCCTTAAATAGGGCACAGGCCCAAGGATTTAGGGTTTCTGCCCACAGCGCGGACTCGTCGAGTCCATTCATTAATCCCAGTCAGCAGTCGCGATCCTACTCGACGAGTCTAGGCGTCAACTCGTCGAGTCCCTCTTCTTGACTCAAAATTAAATACTCAATTTATGATACCTGGAAATCCGGATGTTACAATTCTCCCCCACTAGAATCAGACTTCGCCCTCGAAGTCTCGCTCTGCAAACAACTCTGGATGCTACTCCCGCATCTCCGACTCCAGCTCCCAAGTCAGCTCGGACCCTCTCCGATGTTGCCACTGGACCTGAACCAGGGGCACCTCCTTGTTCCTCAGAACCTTGATCTTCTGATCCAAGATCGCGATCGTCCTCTCAATGTAATTCAAACTCGCGTCCACCTGAATATCCTCTAACGGTACAACCGCCGTCTCATCGGCTATACACTTCCTTAATTGGGATACATGGAAGGTATCATGGATCTGACTCAGCTCCTCGGGTAGCTCCAGACGGTATGCTACCTTACCCACCCTCACGATCACCCAGAATGGACCAATTTATCGGGGCCCCAACTTGCCCCTCTTCCTGAACCGGATCACTCCTTTCCAAGGAGATACCTTCAGGAGTACGAAAACTCCGACCTGGAAATCGAGATCGGATCGCCACCTATCCGCATAACTCTTTTGACGGCTCTGGGCTGTTAGTAACCTCTGTCTGACCTGTTGTATCTGCTCAGTCATCTTCAGCACTATCTCAGTGCTACCCATCACTCGCTGCCCTACCTCTCCCTAACAGATAGGAGTCTGACACCTCCTCCCATATTAAAGCTCAAAGGGAGGCATACCAATACTCGAATGGTGGTTGTTGTTGTAAGAAAACTCAGCCAAAGGTAGGTATGTGTCCCAACTTCCACCGAAGTCCATAACACATGGCCAAAGCATGTCCTCGAGTGTCTGAATCGTCTGCTCACTCTGCCCGTCCGTCTGTGGGTTATAAGCAGTACTGAAGTGCAATCTCGTACCCAACTCCTCATGAAACTTCTTCCAGAACCTGGAAGTAAAACGTACATCTCAGTCTGACACAATCGAGATCGGAACTCCATGCCGAGACACCACCTCTCTCACATACATCTCTGCCAGTCTCTCCGCAGAAGAGCTCTCACTAATAGCAAGGAAGTGAGCGCTCTTCGTCAGCCGGTCCACAATCACCCAAATTGCATCAACACCCCTCGCGATCCTCGACAATTTGGTGATAAAATCCATAGAAATCTGCTCCCACTTCCACTGGGGAACCTCTAATGGCTGCAACTTGCCATGCGGACGCTGGTGCTCGGCCTTATCCCGGCGACAGGTCAAGCATCTCTCTACTACCCACGCAACATCCCTCTTCATACATGGCCACCAATAGTCTCTCTTCAGGTCCAAATACATCTTAGTGGCCCCGGGATGGATCGAGAATCTTGATCTATGTGCCTCCTTCATCAAGGTGCTACGTGACCCGCCCATATACGACACCCAAATCCGACCACGAAAGGTCATAAGCCCTCGGCTATCTGTCACAAACTCGGACACCTGTCCAATCACCCGCTCCCTCCTGCGGTTCTCCGGTCTCACAACCTCTGCTTGGGCTTCTCGAATGGTATCCAATACCGGTTGTGTGTAATTAAGGTCGTTGAACTTAATGAGTCTGCCCTAAGCCCACAACCAAAAAAGGAACTTAATGAGTCTACCCTAAGCCCACAACCAAACAAGGAACAGGACCTAAGGCGGACTTACCATTTCTAAGCCGATCGTCTCTTAATCACACATAACCTTGAGGTATACATTAAGTAATCTTAGAGTTACCATAGGCAAACCGTTTGTAATACAGGTTATGAAATATGTGGTAAACTCCCACTGAAATAAAATGCATGCCAATTTTTATTGATATACATTGGTTATATACTTACCCTTTATATACACACGTAATAAATTTCGCACTTTACTGAACTATTCTCGGTGTTTCTGATAACGTCCCTGAGACGGAGTTATGGTAGTGGGTAGAAGTGGGTTTTGTACGAGTGTTAAGATTTACCCATTACGTTGCTCGCGCGAGAATAGGGGTAGAAGAGATAATTAATAGACGTCTAATCCTATAATTACTTATAGGGGTGATCCTTATCAGTCATGTCTATAATCACCTAGTGCATACCAGTTATACATAATCTGAGATGGAATAGACCTTCGAATAAATGACTCTACTCTAAGTCCACAACCAAACAAGGAACATGAAGTAAAGCAATAATCATAGATTCTGAGTCTATAATATCTTTAATTATGTATAACCTTAGCGTATGCACTCAGTCATTATAGACCAACTAATAGGGGTCTTTAGTTTTCACATAAGTTGGTTATAGTATCACCAAATACTCCTATAGTATTTTAATGTTTGTCTTATGTTTTCGATGGTTGTTTGTAGATAGAGTTGGTAAGTTTTTAGACTTGTTGTAACAACACAACCATTCCCAGGCATTTGCTAATCACTTATGGGTTAGACATAGTTGATCAAGCTATGTCATTCCTAGACCTGACTATACATCCCCAAGCCTACTTGTGCCATTCAACAATCATTACTTTGGTTTTGTTCTAGAATGATGCTGACCTTAGCATGTATGCATGCATGTATACTTTTAACAAGAAACTATTTATTTCTAAAAGTATAGTTATTTGAAAAATGTTGAATCACAGACCTTAGTCCCAATGCATTTATAGTTTGTATATCTTATGTGGTTCAATATACTTAGTTCAGTATAACCATTGCTCTGATACCAATAAGTTATATAAAATTTAAGTTAAATAGATCGTTGAATATAATGGGTCTGCCCTAGGTCCACAACCAAACAAGGAACAGGAGATGAGGCGGACCCACTAATTCTAAGTCGATTGTGACTAGATTCTTATATAACTCTAGCATATACACTTAGCAATTATAGTTGAAGTCTAACAATTCTAGATGAAATATAGTTTTAATATCATAAAAACTATTATGTGTGAACCTGGTACTTTGTATTTGTACCCCTTTTTGGTACGAAACCGGTACTTTGTATATGTACCCATTTTCTTATGAAAGTCTGGTACTTTGTATTTGTACCCCTTTTTGTATAAAACTGGTACTTTGTATTTGTACCCCTTTTTTTATGAAACCGGTACTTTGTATATGTACCCCTTTTCGTATGAAAACTGGTACTTTGTATTCGTACCCCTTTTTGTATAAGACCGGTACTTTGTATTTATACCCCTTTTCGTATGAAAACCTTTTCTAATGTAGATGAACATAAACTATACCTATTATAGCTTATCAAAATGTTTGTAATATATATGCAACCTAACTATACCTATTATAGTTTAGTATATTTGTTTGAGGTGTATAAGAACCATTTTCTATGTAAGTCGAATGTATGGCAAAATATAACTATGTTCATCATTCTTGTTTTGTACTAATGGTAATGGTGGAGGATTTTTACACTTCAGTGAGTATTTATCTGTTATGTAATTATACCACATCAAGAAACACATGTAATATATGAAATCTTCAATATTAACACTTTGCTCAACAAGTTACAAAGTGTGATGAAAGTTATAAACTGTTATCTAGATTTTTACCTTTCTACACTGTTTTAGAAAAATCCTAGAAAAATCATACGAAGTCGAACAATGATTCCGTAAATTCTGAGAGTTCGAAAAATTTGTCTAGTTTATTCATAATTTTTATTATGATTTTTAGAAGTCTTTAACTTGTGTTAAAATGTTCATATTCACAGACTGGTCCGAATTTGTTTCTAAAATGATAGGCAGTTTTGTAAAAATCACCATAAATCGTAGAAAAATTGTATGGAGATGTGAAAATATTCATTTTAAAGGTATGAACCTGAGCTATTTGCATCTAATACAGTTTTGAAAACTAAAATGTTTAAGTTGACCAAAACAGTCCGTGAATGGAGTTGAACTTTTCTGATGAAGGCTGTTAAATGCGTTTAGTTGTGTTCTTGGTGTTTTAACTTGTATTCCCCCCCTTAAAACTTAAGAAAACATGAAAAGATAGGGGTATGAACTCACCTTGAGTGATTTCAGTAGATGGATGATGGAGAAAAGAAGTTCTCAACTCAAGAACACTTGAGAGGTGCTTGAAGATTTGAAGATCTAACACAAATATGACGATATTTGTGTAAGCAATCTATGATTTGAATGAAAGATAGTAGAATATCTAAGTGTGGGAGGAAGATAATTACCAATAGTAGAAGAAAATCTTGGAGAATGGCCTTGAATCTCGAAATTTAGAGAGAGAATGGTGTTTGTCTTTTGGAGGAAAAATGAGAGAAATGAGAGAATGGTGAGGAGAGATAAGAGTTTTCAGCCTTTGACCAAGAGTGTGGCTGGTCAAATGGTGGGAAAAGTACTCTTGAATGACCAGGTATGGTGGAAGGACAATGGCTGGTCCCTGGAGTGGGTATGGGGTGGTTGCTTGTGTCATACACTAAAGTAAAGTCAACACTCCACCTCAAATATTCACTCACTAGATTTTATTCTTAAATAAAGATTTCCATAAAAATATGTTTAAATTATGAATATTTAGGGTCTTATATGTTAAAATATGATTTTTGGAGAAAATACCGCGTTAAAATCACGAAAAACGGGCTTAAAACGCTAAAAATATTGAAAACCGGGACAAAACTGCCAAATTCCGAAATTTGGGGCCGGAGGTTCGGTTCCTGATGCTTAGAACCGAAAGTAGGTGGGAGCCGAGAGGAGGGGAAGAGGAACCGAGAGTGCGAGGAGAAGGAACAGAAGGCGAGGCTCGGTCTCGGCTGCGCAGGCTCGCTCCTCGGACAGAAGCTCAAGTTCTCGGACCGAAAGTCAGCTCCTCGGACCGAAGCTGAGAAGGGTAGAGCCGAAAGTCAGTCTCGGTTCAGCATGATCAGGGGACCGAAATAGACCGAGCGCTCGGTCCATTTCGGTTGAGAGGGTGTCGGTTCTCAGGAGGTTCGGCTCTAAGAGGAGTTTCGGTTCCTAAGAGGGGTTTCGGTTCCTAAGAGGAGTTTTGGTTCCTAAGAGGAGTTTCGGCTCCTTAAGGCTGTTTTTCGCGTAGACTTCCATTTTCGAGCGGTTTTCGACTAAATTAAGGGTCGGGATGCCCCGAGTGATTCTAAGAAGTTGAGAGAGATTTCGAGAGAGATTTGGGAGAGATTTGACATACTGGGAGAGATTTAGGAGAGATTTCACATACTTGGAGAGATTTCTCATTGAGAGAGATATTTGGGAGAGATTTCACATACTTGGAGAGATTTGGGAGAGATTTGACATTCTTGGAGAGATTTCTCATACAGAGAGAGATTTGACATACAGGGAGAGATTTCACATACTTGGAGAGATTTGGGAGAGATTTGACATTCTTGGAGAGATTTCTCATACAGAGAGAGATTTGGGAGAGATTTCACATACTTGGAGAGATTTGGGAGAGATTTGACATTCTTGGAGAGATTTCTCATATAGAGAGAGATTTGGGAGAGATTTGACATACCGGGAGAGATTTGGGAGAGATTTCACATTCTTGGAGAGATTTCTCTTACTTAGAGAGTTTTTGGGAGAGTTAGAGTGAAAGAGATTTGGAGAGACTTCTTTTGTGACCTTTTTGAGTGTTTGACTTCGCAACACAAGGTTCTTACACTCTGTTAAGCCTTGTTATGAATGTTATACGCTCCCGAGGGGTATGGAATAATGTTCTATCGAGTAGATTCATCACTTACCCTAATTAGGTTTTAGAATTTCCGAACACGTGAAAACTCTAAGTGATACTTTATTTTAAGATTGCGAGTAGTACAATAAGAGTCATAATGGAAACCCTAATATACAAGGGTTAGATGAGTTGACCGATTTGACTTGTTGACTTTAGTTGACTTTGACTTGGCCAAAAATTGATGGTTGTCACAACAGCCAACCCCAGAAAACTCCTTATCTCGGTGTGGGATCTCGACACCTCCCAACTCATCACCGCCTCAATCTTGGCCGGATCGACCAATATCCCGTTCTGATTAACGAGATGCCCCAAGAACTGGACCTCTCATAACCAGAAATCACACTTGGAGAATTTGGCGTAAAGCCTCTCCGATCTCCAAACCCCGAGGATCTCCCTCAAATGCTCCTCATGCTGCTCTCGGGATGTCGAATACATGAGAATATCGTCGATGAACACGATCACCGATCGATCCAACATCGGCCTGCACACCTTGTTCATGAGATCCATGAACGCTACCGGTGCATTGGTGAGCCCAAAAGGCATCACCACGAACTCGTAATGCCCATAACGAGTCCTGAACACCGTCTTCTGGATATCCTCATCCCGCACTCTCATCTGATGATACCCAGACCTCAAATCTATCTTTGAGAACCAAGACGCTCCCTGTAACTGATCGAACAGATCATCAATCCTTGGTAAGGGGTAACGATTCTTGACCGTCAACTTGTTCAACTCCCAGTAATCAATGCACATCCGCTATGAACCATCCTTTTTCTTGACAAAAAGGATCGGCGCTCCCCACGGCGAGCTACTTGGTCGAATAAACCCCTTCCCCAGCAGCTCCTGAAGCTGCGAGGATAACTCCTGCATCTCAGGCGGCGCAAGGCGATAAGACGCCTTGGCGATAGGCACTGCCCCCGAAACCAAATCGATGCGGAACTCCACCTGCCTCTCGGGAGGCACACCCGGCAACTCCTCGATGAAAACATCCGGGAACTCACGCACTATCGGAACATCATCAACCGAACTCGGCCTCCCTACGGCCACTCGTCTATCCATCACATAAGCTACAAACCCGCTGCAGCCCTGCTGTAAACTCTGTCTTGCTCTGGCAACTGAACAAAATGTTGACCCACATCGTGTACCCTCGCCATACACTGTCAGCACTCCCCCACTAGGTTCTCGTATCGTCACCATCTGACGCTTGCAGTCGATAACAGCTCCAAATCGGCTCAACCAGTCCATGCCCACGATGACACAGACATCACCCATCGCAATCGGTACTAGGTCAATCAGGAACTCAACACCGAAGATCTCGAGTACACATCCTCGAATCACATCAGTAGCATACACCGCTCGTTCGTCGACTATAGAAACTCGTAGAGGTCGACTCAACGCCTCTCGTTGGACACTGATGTGCTGACTAAATGCTAATGACACGAAAGATCGACTCGCACCCGAGTCAAATAACACCAAAACAGGTACAGAACTCACAAGAAATGTACCTACGCATATCATAATATAAGCACAATATCTCAACTTAGCATACATAAATGAAAGGATACATACCAGCCACGACATTGGGCGCTGCGCGGACCTCTTCCCCTGTCAACTGGAAGGCTCTCCCGCGAGCCTTCGGTGCCTCGGCCTTTGCTGGCCGAACCTCAGTAGCTCTAGCAGCAGGTGTAGATCCATGTGATGATCCCTGAAGTAACTGTGGGCACTCAGCCTTCCGATGGCCAGTCTGGTTGCAATGAAAGCAAACCATAAATCCCTTGGGGCAATCCTTGGCTATATACCCCTCCTTGCCACATTTGTAGCAAGCACCTGCTCGACAAACTCCATCATGTCCCTTACCTCACTTCCCACAAGTGCGGCCCTTCTGGCCTCCAGATCTCATATCGGCGGGTTTTTCCCGCTTGGCTGCCGGTTGAGACTGCACCGGCCGCCTGTCCCTCCTCTGAGACTCGGCCTCCTCCATGGCCTGAGTCTCTAGCTCAATCTGCCTCTTCCAAGCATTTTCCTGGAGCTCGGAAAATGTACAGTATGTCGAGTTCGCCACGAACTCCCGAATGTATCTCCTCAGTATGCTCAAGTATCGACTCATGTGTGCCTGCTCAGTAGACACGTGCTCGGGGCAAAACAATTCCCACTCATGAAACATCTGCGTGATCACCGTCATCGACTCTGTCCCTTGCTTGAGGGACAAGAACTCCTGGGCCAAACGTTCCCTCTCCACCGGGGGAACATACTCGTCTCTGAACATAGTGGTGAACCTCTCCCAGGTCACCGCGGTAAGCTCTGCAGGAGTAAAATCGGCCGCCACAAACTTCCACCAGTCCTTGCTCCCAAGCGAAGCTGGTTCAGCGCGAACCATACCCTCAGATGTTCCGGACAGGAGCAAGTGTAGAAACATCCCTCAACGTTAGAGATCCACCTCATCACGGCTATCAGATCCTGTGTCCCATCAAACTCTGGTGGCTTCGTGTTGCTGAACTCTTGGTACAGCAACGAGTCACCCCCCTGTGGCCTAGCAGCGGCAACAGCTGCGGTGGCTGCAGCAACAGCAGCCTCGTTAAAAGAAGCATACCGCTCGTCAAACGTCTCAATCAAAGTGGTCTTGATAGACCCAAACATCTCAGGAATCTCAGCTCGTATGCCTGCGGTCACCTCCTCGAGAATCAGCCTACAGATCTCCTCATCACTCGTACCGTTGGTACCACTGCCTCCTGGGTTGTGGCGCGTCCCAACCATGATGTCTCTGAAATACAACACAAAAGAAATCAGAGACTCGCTCGAGTATACTCGCACTCGATACTCAACCCTACTTGTTCTTTAGTACCTTAAGGATTCTTACTTTGATTGCTCACCGATCCGGTGTTTTCAGTAGTACGGGCCCTATACTACCTTCCACACCGCATCAAAATTCATTCCAAGTCCTCCTCCTAGGATCCAAGATCACAAGTACTCTACATCTCGCTAATCATAGGCTACCCTTCGGTAAACTTCTCATAAGCTCCTCACTGCTACCTACTCACTCTCGAAGCATCTCATAGCAACAGTAATCTCCTAGGCTAAGGCATCACAAATCAGGCCACTCCAGTCCTAATAATAATACCTAGCCTACTCTAGCATGCATAACCTATCATATCATATTTCATAACACATAATGTAAGGGTATTTTAGGAAATCACCGTTCGGGCGCTGGCTGATCGTACACACTGCTCCGTTCTGCTTTTCTCAAAAATCTTTTACTCTTTTAGAAAAATTGTTTCTTTTTATGAAAAATTCTCTCAAATCCTCAGTTTGAGTTCAGATATGCCCGAAGGTGCATCCGAATCCCTCAAACCAAGGCTCTGATACCAACTTGTAACGACGTAAAATTTAAAACAATTTTTCATTTTTCAACATAACAAAAACATATATAATATTCCCAGAATCTCATGATCAAATGTCATCATAATAAAACATATCCCAGAATCTCAAATACATAATCCTGTATCAGTGTGTACAGATCACGCCGGCGCCTTCCCGCGATCCTCACTGGTACCTGAAACACATATCACATAACACGGTAAGCATAAATGCTTAGTGAGTTCCTCATAATACCACGTACATACAACTAGCCACTCGAGGCTATAGCTCTACGAGACCTTCCGGTCAATGTGTCTCAGGGGCCTTCCAGTCCCACTCTTGGAATAGACCTTCCGGTCCTACTCTGTCGACCTTCCGGTCCATACTATGTTGACCTTCTGGTCCATACACTGCTGACCTTCCGGTCCATACCCTGTTGACCTTCCGGTCCATACCATAATGCTCATAACATACATAACATATACATATCACATAAAAACATATATCACATCCTCGTCATAGCACATAAGACTTCCGGTCACACATAATTACCACTCAAGGTAAGGTATGGTGAGAAGACTCACCTCGTATGATGTCTAGTAAACTCTCGTGCTCGATATCCCCGATCTAGCCTCCGCCTAATCACATAGAGTAATTTATCTCTTATTAACACAATTCTCATAGGCTAGACTAATCCCTTCCTCTAATTCTCTCGGAAGGGGAAAATACCATTTTACCCCTCCAATGGTCCACTGTCCAAAAGTTGACCAAACTCTAAAAGTTAACCCCAGTCAACGGTCCAACTTTGACCAGACTCGTCGAGTGCACTCGGGTGACTCGGTGAGTCCATACGTATCCTCTGAATCCTCCTAAGGCCTCACTCGACTCGTCGAGTTAGCCCTTCTCTCAACGGGTTACCACTGAACACGAACCGTGGTGCAACATAATCCGACTCGTCGAGTCCTCTCATGGACTCGGCGAGTTTGATGAGACAAAGAATCAAGTATTGATTGAATTAGAGTATGAATTCAAAGTATGAGTGCTAGATTTGAACACAGAATGTAAATATGATCTGTTTGGCTCTATCATGCTTTGGCAAGTTTACAGAGTACAATGAATATTCTGTAAAGACTTCGTTACTAAGACACTAGTAACCACTCCTATTTATAGGAGAGGAAAGCGTACAAAAAATATACTAAGGACTAAACATTATGCTTCGAATATTATGCCCTAGTAAAATACATTACAAAAATGTTCGAAGACTCTAAATACAAACTTCGACTATTACAACAATTCGACCCTAACAATCTCCCCCTTTGTAATCAAAGTCGAAGTCTTCAGTTTGTAAGTAGAGTAATGGAGTACAACAAAACTCTTCGAACCTCAGTATACCAAGAAATAATTTTCTTCAATTCCTTCTTGTCTCCTTCATTGTTCTTTTTGCAGTGGTTCATACGAACAATCAAGTTCGTATATTGAGATGTAGAATATCTCTCCACTTCGCTAGCTTGGAACAAAAACCGCTTTGCTTTTCCAGCTTTATCCTTCCCAGCAAAAACTATCCCAAATGGCTTAAGACAAATTTCTCCATCAGCATATTTCTTTAACTCAACCTGTGTCTTCGAAGGAGCCATTGGGGCATTTATCTCCATTCCCTTGGCAGTTGCCAACTCAACATCAGTTAGTGCAAGGCACTGATAATAATTTTCAATGAAGATTTTGATGTGAGCAACTCCAAGCTTGAACTCCTCTGGATCTGTGTTTTGCAGAAAAGAAAAGGAATTTTCTTTCAGAAGCAATGCCACTTGTATAAGATCATACAAGTTCATCAGAGGAAAATCTGCAATAGTGAATTCGCATGTTTTTCCATTCGCCCTGACCACCACGTACTTGATGTTTTGGACTGTGTTTTCGAAAACCACATCCTTTTTCATACTTATCACCTTCTTGATTTTGATAAGTGACCAAACATCCTCAGGGGATTTGCCAAGAACTGCATGAAAACGAATTTTCATATGAGTGCCTTCATCCTTTTCTTTGAAATTCCCTTCAACTTTGAATTGAGGCATGATAAACATTATCTCATTTATAGGGAAATCCAACTGGCAAACATCCGAATTTGTGACCACATAACTATGCTTTGGTATCTTTTCGAATGTATACATGTGGTTGAAAGCAACCTTGGCTTCGATTGTTTCATAGTTATAGTGTTTTGTCAGATCACCTTTATCCATCTCCTTCGGATCATTAGCCCTCTGAGCCATTATACTTTGAACAATTCTGAGCTTTTCAATCTCTGCTTCAGCCTCAGCCTTCTTTTCCTCTTTAGATTTTTCCACAAGAATTGATTTTCCTTTATCTTTTGAAGTGGGTTTTTCAGATACATCTTTTGGTTTCGAACCACTCCCACCAGTTTCCAAAGGTTTACCAATTACAATTCCTTTCGAAATTGTTCTTGTAATTGGCAATGTAGTAACAATTGTTGAGGTCACTGGTTCAGCAGACACTATCACTGGTTTTGTTGAAGGAATGTTCGAATGAAAAACTTTGCAAACCACTTTCGCTTCTTCTTCTGCTGACTTCCTTTCTCCCCCTTGCACCCCTGTGAAAACAGGTGGGGCAGTAGTTGTGGGAAGAAGACTGGATATGCGAAATAGTGGGGCAAGTTGCTTGTTAAGTATGGCTTCGAACTGCACAAACTTCTGAGATAAGAATTCTGGAGTAATCAATGGGGACGAAACCGGTTTAGTTGAAATTTCCTTCAATTCCTTTAGCAATTTTATCACACCTTCAAAATTTTCACTTTTGGATTTGGAGATTTGAGTTATTTGAGGACTCAAACCTTCATATAGCTTGACAAAACGAGTAACAGCATCACAGATAATATCGACGTTCTGATGCAAGGATGCATAATCATGTTGGACAGAGAGAATTTCCTTATTCATATCTTCACAAAGTTCGTGAATTTGTGAGTTAACATCCTCCCGCACCTTCTTTACTTCCTGAACAAAAAGAACATGACGTTCTTTTGTTGTGTTTTTCAGACTCTTAACTTCTCCCATAAAATCAGATCTAAGAGTTTTAACACGAAGCTCAGAATTCTGATCTGTGTAATCAACCTTCTCTAAAATAACTGATTCAGAAGCTTTGAACATCCCAGAGACTTTGGTAATTATTCTAGATTCACATAGCTTCATCATAGAATCAACTTCCAAACTTGAAATAGATGAGCCTCCTCGAAGATCTGCTTGTGATTGAATGATTGAGTTCAATTTCTGATTTAGAATCTTATACTGCTTCATAGTCATCAACATATGATCAGGAAAATCTTCTTCTTCATCATGAAACTCTAAGTCTTCGAATGTTCCTCCAAACCCTTCATGATCAGTTTCAGCAGGTGAAGATGGTTTGGGTGTATCAGTTGATTGAGAGGAAAAAATGGAAGTGATTGGCGAAACAGTGGTTGATGTGAGAGGAATAGTAGATGTTGGTGTAACAGAAACCAATGATTCGAAAGGAGTAGAGATAAATGGACCTTGATCTGCATCTTTCGAACCACCTTCACCCATTTTGACATTTGCATCCGTATCAGATACGTGTGCAGGGATGCCTGAAGTTTGCACCTCCTCAAGAATTGACTTGGCAATCGAAACTTCGGGTGGTATGATAACAGTCTTCTCAGGAATGGAACTTGTAATGAGAGAAGTAAATTCTGGAGTTTCTGGTATTCATTCATCCTCTTCTGTAGACTTAGTGGATAAAACAATCTTTCGAGTCTTCTTCGTCTTCTTCTTTTTCGGTTGTGACAAATGTTTTGTCATATCTTCTGCTGCTCTTTTCTTCGATCCTGGAGAAACTGGAACAGGTACCTCACGAATCAAGACTCCTTGGTGAGAATCTGATGCTTTCGAATCAGCTTCTGTGATGGTGACTTTCGTTTGTGAGTGGATTTCATCTTGATTCTTCGAAACATCCCTGTTTTCGAAGGAATAATCACGTTCTCTTGAGTCTCTTCCACTATTGGCTCAATCACTTGTGTTGCTTCAACTGTCACTGCAACATTTTCTGTCTTCTTCTTTGGAGATTTAGAGGATGTTGAACCCTTCGTTTTCTTTTTAGGAGAAGCAGGATCAGCTTTCTTTGACTTTTTGGACTTCTTTTCTTCTCGTGGCAACAAAATTCTCGTAGGAATAGAAGAGTCGAATGTTTGCAGATAAGCAATCAAAACAGGATTCGTAGGATCCACCCTTTTGAGCATTGCGTCGGGAATCCGAGCAATGTTTGGAAATTCATCAGCATTGTCAACAACCTCCTTCGGAAAGTGGTAAGATTGAAAAGTAACCTTCTCTTCTTCATTTGAAACCAAGATGCCTTCCTTATTGTAAAAATGTTGTAGAATAAGACTCCAGTACCTAGCACACGAAATGCCATTAACAACATTCGTAAGCTCTAATCCTTTTTGGAATTCCTTCCATAGCTGTGTAGAGTAGTCTGCTGGAAGATCATAGTATAAACCAGCCACCATGGCATAAACCTCCATCCTTCCTTTATCTAACCCAACTGTTCTTCCGGTTAAACAACGCAAGAAGATCCCAAACAAGAAATTCCATAATTTTGGAAGGCCAGACTTCTTAAAGTCACTTATCTTTGTCAATGGGGGCTGATATCCCATTTCATTAAACATATGAATAATTTGGGAAAATTGAAATTCAACAAAAGGAGGTGTATTTGGAATGTCAAGAATCTGACAAAACAGTTTCTTGGAAAGTCTAACCTTTTTGTCATTGATTAGGTGAAAAGTGATTGAATCAGAGGCTTTGTTGTATGTGGCTGTAGATCTTGCTTGAGAAAGCCAGGATACCGGAACAGAAAAGGAATTGAACATTGCTTTGGATAAAACAGAGTGTTTTAAAGCAACAATAAGCATCTTGAATTCCTCAGGACATTGAGAAAGTTCACCCTCCACATAGTAATTTGTAGATTGAATCTTCATTAGTGGAGCAGAGGAAATATCTTCAATTGAAGGATCAACGTGAGCAACAGTTGCCATTGTTAGGGTTTGAGGAAGATGAAGAACAGAGAATTTGGGAATTTTTGATTTGATACGTAAACGTATAACGTATTCTTGAACCCCCTTTTATAAGTAACCCTGAATGATTTGAATTTGAAGCGGGATGCATTTAATGTGATCCGACGTGGCACCTTGAAAATCGGACCATTACTGCAGAAAGGTAGCCATGCGTCAAAAAGTAACTGTCACATCTAGAAAATTGGGCAGAATACCATACGTGACAGATGCATAGCCTGTCATTATCCCCTTTATTAAATTGTAACCGTTAGAACCCTTCGAATGGAGGCAAGGCTCTTTCACTTTTGGGATGAAAAGCGAAGTCATATGCCAGATGTTCGAAATCATCAGCCTGAGTTGGTATTACTCAGAACCTCAAGGATTTCGAGTGTGCAGTGTTCCAAAGAAAGTTAGACCAGAAACAATTCTAAATTTTTTTTGGAATATGGTGATGTCAAAAAATGCAATTTGACACGAAGGCAGTTAAACCGCAGGCAAAGGTTGCTTCGTTAATCATCAAGAGAGATGATCAACAGCTTGTGTATGTTCCCGTGAATTACAATCGAATACTTTTTGATAAGTATCAAAGGGCTCCTTTTGAGAATTATTCATGGGTAGGTTCAAAATTTCGTTACATGTCAATCTCAACATAAGGTGATAAAGTGTAACGGAAATTACTTGTATGACCAGTGTAGTCAGTGACAAGTCAGCTTTGAAAAATTTGATCATGACAAGGACATTCGAATGAAACTCACACGGAAATCATATTCATAAAAAAATTTGTGTATTGGATCTTGTTTGGTAACAAACATCGTGGGTTTCGAATGTTTGATCAAGACCACTCATTCGAAATGAATATGATTTGGAGTTTTGAAATTTTGGTACAGAAACAAAAGTTTTGTATATATATGGAACAATGTTCCCCGTCAATTCCTTAATTTGCAAGATTGTTGGGTTTCACTTTCATTACGGACTCATGATGCCAGATCATGAACACAGAGTTTTTATATATCTAAGTCTCGATGGGTTTGATCAGAGACCTCTCGGACATACGTCTTTGTGTGTGATTGTGTAAGAATGTTATGGATGAAAAAGATTGGTATAAGACACGAAGTGTACCTCTGTTATGATTTAGACCAAACAGTAAACTCTTTACTCATATGAGAAGAGTCAGGTAGCTCAGGAGACTAATGTGAATACAAGCCTGATTGGGAAGAAAGCTTCGTATGAAGAGTTCATTAAGGCTTTCGAACACACACATTGAGTCATGGAGGCTTTTGTCAACATGCAGCAGCATGCTTCGAGGGACAGCCTAACTAGTTCGAATAATGAAAATTTTATTTATGCATACGAAAAATGTACCTGAACCTTATATTGTTCGCATTGTCCCTTTTGAATTATCATGAGAATCTGCAATAAAATACTAAAAAGAAGTAAGAATCAAATTTTTTATTTTTTTTATTTTTTTTTCGAAAATTAAAAGACAAAGAAAACAAATCTTTTTGGATTTTAAATTTTTCGAAAATTTAAGAATAAAACAAAAGAAAATCTTTTTGGATTTTTGATTTTTCGAAAATTTAAGAAAAATACTATCTTTGTTGCAAACAGACAAAAGTTTATCAGTCTTTTATGAGTGACAAATGTACGAATTCGAAGCGTTCGAAGCGTTGACCATGAACAGTAACCACTAACTCAACACTGAAAATAAGTATCAAACATGCGAATTCGAAGCAGTCGAAGCGTTGACTATGAACAGTAACCGTTGAACGCTGAATAACGTTGCTTTCTCTTTTACTCATCGCCTCTTATTCATTCTTTGGCACCCATCATTCTTCTTTTTCGCATGGAACAGAATTTCCATCGATCATTCCAAGCCCTTCTATTATTCTCACAAATGACTTTTCATCCAAAGGTTTCGTGAATATATCAGCTAACTAATCAATTGTTTTCACAAAATGTACTTCAATGTTCCCATCCTCCACGTGATCTTTAATGAAATGATAACGAAGAGTTATGTGTTTAGTCTTCGAATGCTGCACAGGATTATGACAAATTCTTATTGCACTTTGAGAATCACAATATAATGGAATCTTTTTCATATTAATTGCATAATCACGTAATTGACTTTCGATCCATACTATTTGCGAAGTGCAAGCAGCAGCCACATATTCTGCTTCAGCTATGGAAATTGATACACACGTTTGCTTTTTCGACTGTCAGCTGACTAATTTGCCATCAAGAAATTGACATCCACCACTTGTGCTTTTTCGATCAAGATTACAACCTCCCAAGTCTGCATCTGAGTATGCTTGAACGAAGAATCCAGTTTTCGAAGGATACCACAATCCTAACGAAGTTGTTCCTTTAAGATAACGAAAAATATTCTTCACAGCAGTAAGATGTGGTTTGCGTGGATTAGACTGATACCTAGCACAATTGCACACAGAAAACATGATATCAGATCTACTTGCTGTAAGATAAAGTAAAGAACCAATCATGCTTCTATACAACATTATATCAACAGCAGGTTTGTCTAACGAGGGTGTTAGCTTTATGCCCGTTGCCATTGGTACACGAAGCTTTGTGCTATTCGTCAATCCAAACTTTTCTAGCAGATTTTTCGTATATTTTTCCTGATTAATGAAAATCCCTTCTCTGTTTTGACGAATATTCAATCCAAGGAAATTATTGATTTTCCCATCATGCTCATTTCAAACTTGCTTTTCATCAAATCTTCGAATTCTCTAGACAAAGCAGGGTCAGTCGAACCAAAAATAATATCATCAACATAAATTTGAACAAGCATAAGATGATTCCCCACTTTCTTTCGAAATAATGTGGGATCAACGGATCCTTGTTTAAGTTTAGATTGTTTCAAAAATGATGTAAGAGTTGCATACCATGCTCGTGGTGCTTGTTTCAGACCATAAACTGCCTTATCTAAAATATAAGCATGATTAGGATATTCTTCGTTAATAAAACCTGGGGGTTGTTCCACGTAAACAGTTTCTTCAAGCTCTCCATTTAAAAATGCACACTTCACATCCATTTGATAAACATCAAAATCTTTGTGAGCTGCATAAGCCAGAAATATTCGAACCGCCTTAAGTCTTGCGACAGGGGCAAAAGTTTCTTCATAGTCGTTTCCTTCTTGTTGTGAATATCCTTTTACAACAACTATGGCTTTGTTTCGAACAATGTTTCCATCTTTGTCGGTTTTATTTTTAAAAATCCATTTTAACCCGACAATCGAAACATTTGCAGGTTTAGGAATTAATCTCCAAACCTTGTTTCGTTCGAATTCAGACAATTCGGATTGCATTGCAACAACCCAATCTGAGTGTTCCATTGCATTCTTAATTGTTTTTGGTTCAATCTTAGAGATGAAAACATTAAACATGAAAAATTCTTGATGAGTATTCAGTACCTCATTCTTTGCAAGATGAAAACATTAAACATGAAAAATTCTTGATGAGTATTCAGTACCTCATTCTTTGCACGAATTTGAGCTCTTGTCATAACTCCCTCTTATGGATTCCCAATAGCTTGATCCTTCGGATGATCTTTTGTCCATTTTTCCATGGGTGGATAAGCTGGATCTAATTCCAAAGGTGCATCTTCGTATGTTTCATCATTTTCTGAGCCTACATTCGAACAAGCATCATCAACATTAAGCTCCCCCTCAACAACATACTCCCCCTCAACTTTAGCATTCAATTGTTCTTTCTCCCCATCGAAAGAATGCTCTTCATCATCTAAAGTATTTGAATCCAATTGCTCCCCCTCTAGTGAATTATCGTGCATATTTTCGCCTTCTTGAGAATTCGATTGGGAATTATCAGTAAGTTTTGAGAATTCTGGTATGTGATTATCAGGAACATGAACTTCAGCATCAACTGCATTATCTGAAATTCCAAAAATCAAATCATAATCATTATCATCCATTTGTATAGATTCAGTTTCAACTTGTGTTTCTTGTAAAATTGGATGATTCGAAAATTTATGCTCATTTGATTTAACATAATAATCATCGAATGTGAGATTGAACGTTTCTTCCACTTTTCGTTTTCGCTTCTTTAGCACTCGATATGCCACTGAATTGTGCGAATATCCAAGCAAAATCCCTTCATCAGCTTTTGCTTGGAATTTCGAAAGACGATCATTAAGATTCATAATAAAGCACCTACATCCGAAAACATGAAAGAATTTCACATTAGGTTTACGATTATTCAGAATTCCGTATGGAGTAATATTAAAATGACGATGAATGAACGATCGATTTTGAGTGAAACATGAGGTTGAAACTGCTTCAGCCCAAAGATATTGAGGTAGATTCACATATGTCAACATGGTTCTTGCTGCTTCGCATAGGGAGCGATTCCTTCGTTCTACAACACCATTCTGTTGTGGTGTGTATGGAGATGAAAAATTATGCGAAATTCCTTTATCCACTAAAAATGAATCAAGAACATTGTTCTTAAATTCAGTTCCATGATCACTCTTGATTTTTCAAACAGTCTTCTTCAACGTGATTTCCATCTTTTTGATAAAGTCAATCACGATTTGTGCAACTTCAGATTTGAGCCTGAGAAAATAAACCCACGTGAATCTGGAAAAATCATCAACAATAACTAAAGTGTATCATTTATTGTTGAGAGTTGAAACAGCCGAAGGACCACACAAATCAATATGTAACAACTCCAGAGGTGCAACAACTTTCGAATCAATTGTGATTGGATGACCTTGTTTATGTTGCTTGCTGACTTCACAAGCTGCACATAAAGAATCATTGTCAAATTTAAGTACAGGTAAACCTCTTACCAGATCTTGTACCACAAGTTTATTGATGTTTCTAAAGTTGAGATGTGAAAGTCTTCGATGCCATAACCAGCTTAAATCAGATGTAGCTTTCGAAAGAAGACATACTGCTGGTTTGCCCATAATTGGATTGATGTCCAAAGTGAACATGTCACCTTTCCTTTTAGATTTCAGTAATATTTCGTTTGTGTTAACATTCGAAATAACACTGCCTTCTTCATTGAAAAGAACTTGATTGCCAGTGCCCACAACAAGTTGAGAAACACTAATCAAGTTATGTTGAAGACCTTCAACATATGCAACACGATTCACTGTGAATTGTCCATTTGTGATTTTTCCATATCCCTTGACTTGACACTTTTGATTGTTCCCAAACTTTACTACTCCATCATTTTTGAGACTTCGAAAATCTCTTAAATTCTCCTTCTACCCAGTCATGTGACGAGAGCAACCACTATCAATGTACCATTTGTTATCATATTGCTCGTCACACAATACTTGCAATCAATGAAAAATTTTAGGTACCCAAGGCTTTTTGGGTCCTTGGAAATTAGATTTCAATTTCGAATGAAATGAAGAACTTTTAACCCAATCACAAACTTTGGTTTTGAGACTATCAATTAGGTTCACTTCATCATCTAAAGGAAACGAAACATAAGTATTTGATAGTTTCGAATGTTCACTGACATTACCCTTCGCATTTTGAGTTTGTGATTGAACTTTCTTCGCTTTTGTGACTGGTCTCCAAGCTTTGACCGAGATATTCGAATCCTTGGATGATGAGCTACCATTCGAAGAAGTATTGACATACTTTTCGTATGCTTCATGAATTTGCTCTTTTGAATATGTATTTGACTGATACATTTTTCCTTTTCCTTCAAGCCAATGATCAATGTTCTTTCTTGAAGTCATTCCTTTTTCCCGAGATGTCCTCATAGTTTCTTTCTTTGTGTAATTAGGAAAATTTGGCTTTTGAGGTAGAAAATCAACTTTAGGTTTTGTAACATAAGAATAAGCATAGGAGAAATCTATTTTTGATTTAAAATGTTGACGTTGAAAAACTTTTTGATTTGAGTTAGATCTTTTTGAAAAATCTCTTGATTTGTACATTTCAGAAACTTTTGAAAACTTTGGGTGCTTATTTACTTCAGACCTTGTTTGATTTGATTGTGATGATTGTTGAGTTTTTGAAAAAGAAGCATTTTTATCTTTGAAAACATTTGTAGCTGATTGTGATTCAGACATCTTTTGAGACTCAACATTTTGCCAAAATACTTTCTTTCTTGCTTGTCGTTTTGAAATGTTGTTTTCCTTCGAAAATTTGTCAATTTGATCTTTAAATTCCTTAGAATTTAATTTGACAACTTTTTCTTTTTCTTTTTCAACACGTATTATTTTCTCTTTTTCAACTTTTGATTTTTCAACCCATTGTTTTTGTGGTTTTTGTCGTTGAAAAATATACGAATTCTTTGTTAAGGTGTTTTCAACCGTGTTTTGATTTGCGAAAAAACCTTCCTCAGTTGTTTTTGAATTATCTTCCTCAACCATCTTCTTTAACTCTGGTTTGATATTCTCAACATTTCTTGTAGTTACGAAGACTTGATTTGGAAAAATGACATCATCTATGCATTTGAAATTTGGAAAAACCACCGTGTTTGTTTCAAGATAATGTGGACCTTTTTCATTCATCACTTCTTCGAACTTTTGTATATCACCATACACTTGCTCAACAACTATTCGTGGAATTCCTTCTTCCTTTGAGGATACTTTTTCTTTTGAAACTTTCTCAACATCTTCATCATCACTATCATCAGTTTGGTAAGCTTTGAGATCCACAAAGTTCATTTCGCCAACTTTCGAAGTTGAGGGTATATCATTTTCATTTTCAACTATCAAATCCTTAACTTTTTCTTTCCCTTTAGAATTCGAAGCAACATTAACAATAGTCAACTGAGAACAATCAACATCTTCAAGCTCACTAATTTCACTAATATTATCAGAGTTATCTTCAATATCAGCAAAATTAGATTGAGAATCAGATGTTGAATTCTCAGTCTTTTTCAAAATGTGAATTTGTTCATATTTAGTCAAAGTATCATTTACAATGTTAACTAAATCATCAGAATCAAGACATTTATCAACTTTGACAATTCCATATCTATACTTGTCATTCGGAACTTTGTCAAAACCAGCTATTTCTTTTTCACAATCATACGAAATGTTATCTACCTTAGCTCTTTCATAAGCTAAAAATGGCAGCAATTTTTTATGTTGTTCTTTACTAATTTCGCATGAATGATGAAGTTCAGTTATTTTTCCATACAATCTTTTAGCAGCATTACAGTAAATGTTTCTTTGTGCTAATAACAGTTTATTATCACTAGATCAATTGTCCCTATCAACCATGATATTCGTAATTTGAAGTTCTAGACAATCTATCCTAGTGATTTTCGAATCTAGTTTCTTCTGAGTCTCTAGCAATTGCATTGACAGCTTCTTAGCCTCATTGCTAGCAGATACCACAATCGAATCAAAATAAGTAACAGTTTCATCAAAAGATACTAATTCAGAATTATAAGCATGTACTGGAATATTAAAAGATTCAAGAATGGTTCGTACCTTTGTGGTCATTGGTGATTTGTCAGCAGATTTTGATACGAAGCATCTTCCATGCACTTCGTATGTCTCCTCCTCTGATTCCTCCTCCATCTTTGCAAACATAGCTCCATGGGTTGGATTGCGCATTTCCTCATCATCTGATCCAAATGACCAGATTTGATAAGTACCATCTTCCTCCTCATCCGCACCCTTTGCAACCAGAGACAAATTCTTGGCTTTCGTACGGACCTCCTCCAACTTTTCAGCATAGTACGCCTCATCCTTGACCTTCTTCTTTCTCTCATCCTTCTTTCGAAGCATACAGTCATTTGCAAGGTGATTGGCACCATTACAATAATGACAATCAATCCCAGCATCTCCCTTTAGGTTCTTCTCACTCTTTCCCTCAACAGGCTTCGAATCTTTCATCTCATCTTTCTTTTTCTCTTCCCTAGCACTTTTACTCAGAAAGTTTCCTTTTGTCTCAGACAACTTTGCCTTCGGATTGAAAGGCTTTTTGAAGAAATTTTTCACACGGTTGTTTGAATAAAAAGCAATTGCCTCACCATCTAAGTTCATGATGAACCCTGCATCTTCATCCGAAGCGTCTTTCTCAACATCTTTTTCAGAGATCTTCGAAACCAAAGCTAGTGGACCTCCCAAAATAGCCTTCGATTCTTCAGCTATTTCATTCACCTCGCTTTCATGAGTCTTAAGTTGGTTGTACAAGTCATTCAATGTTGACGTGTCAAAGCTCTGTTGATTCTTCACCATCATGCTTACACTACGCCATTCCTTTCGAAGTCCCATAACAAATATCAGATTGAATTCCATGGCTGATCTAGTGATACCATATCGATTGCATCGATAGATTAATTCATTAAGACGATCATAATAGACTTCAATTGTTTCACCATCTTTCTGTCTGAAGTCCTTCAGCTCCACTAAGCAATGCTTCACAGAGTTAACTCTTGTCTTCTCACTTCCCTGAAATTTTTCCTTGAGATTGTTCCAGATATCCTTTGCTGTTGTACAACTTCTCACATAGTTGTAAACAACAGGAGGCAAAGCTCCTCTTAGCTCTCTTACACACCTCTTCTCCAGCTTTTTCAGATGATCAGATTGATTCTCAACTACAGAATTTCCAAAGGAAGAACCAATTGGTTGAACATTCGAAGGTGGATTCAGATTTCCAGTAATGCAATTCCACAGTTCTTCATCCAATCCATTGAGATAATCCTTCATACGATCAGCCCACTGATCGTAATACTCAGGGATGAGCATAGGAATTTTGGTGGATGATCCAAGGATATGAGAAAATGAAGTCATGGAATTCAGATTGAAAGAAGCCATTGATGTACGAAATAAATCCTTGAGAATTTTTGAAGAAACTTTGAGAATTTGACAACAAACTGTATGATTCAAATCACAATCACTCTTAGAACACTCGATTCAATGAATTAAGTGCAGAATCGAATCACAGACTTAGATCTAAACAATTTTTCACTTTCAAAAAGTGCGGAAACTTTTGAATTAAAAATTTGATTCAAAAACCTTTTGAATAGAGTGAAAATCAGATCAGAGATATGATTCCTGCTCTGATACCAATTGATGAGACAAAGAATCAAGTATTGATTGAATTAGAGTATGAATTCAAAGTATGAGTGCTAGATTTGAACATAGAATGTAAATATGATCTGTTTGGCTATATTACGCTTTGGCAAGTTTACAGAGTACAATGAATATTCTGTAAAGACTTCGTTACTAAGACACTAGTAACCACTCCTATTTATAGGAGAGGAAAGCGTACAAAAAATATACTAAGGACTAAAAATTATGCTTCGAATATTATGCCCTAGTAAAATACATTACAAAAATGTCCGAAGACTCTAAATACAAACTTCGACTATTACAACAATTCGACCCTAACAGAGTTTATTCCATGAGAATGCTCAAATGACCTTCTGAGTTCAGATCTGTTTCTCTAACCTATAGATCTGACCTTCTAACACCCAAAAGTCATGTAAAGGTCTGAACTTTACGTCAATGCATCGCACATATAGATTTATTTGAAGAAATAGCTCTAAAAATGGAATCCTAAGCTCATCATCCTCATGTAACATCATAAAGCTTGATTGTTGGGACACTCTGGACCTCTCAAGGTCCAGATCTAAAGTCTATTCCTCAAAGGGACTTCACAAGCTCCATATTTCAACAAAAGAAAGGGTAAAGAAACCCTAGATTCCATAAATCCTTTAAATACACGAAAATAGCCATGGATTCATACCTCAAACAGACGCCCTTGCTGAAATGGAAGAAGTTATGAACCCCTCCAAGCAGCCTAGCTTGAATCTTCCTTCCTTCCTTGCAACAATACACTATGGAGGTGAAATTAACCCTCTCTCTCTCTCTCTCTAAGCCCTCTGGCTTGCTAGGGTTTCTCAGGGGTATGGGTGGACGCAATGAGGGCCATAAGGACCCTTAAATAGGGCACAGGCCCAAGGATTTAGGGTTTCTGCCCACAGCGCGGACTCGTCGAGTCCATTCATTAATCCTAGTCAGCAGTCGCGATCCTACTCGATGAGTCTAGGCATCAACTCGTCGAGTCCCTCTTCTTGACTCAAAATTAAATACTCAATTTATGATACCTGGAAATTCGGATGTTACATTACGATTTTTCAATGATCACGAGATTTTACTTGAAAAAGGGCTACCTGGCACCATAAAAAGACGACATGTGGAAAAAGAGGGCACCACTTCCCTTACTAGACTCAGAGACACATGGAATAAAGTGGAGATGCCACGTCATCATATGTGGCGTGCCTGGGGCGGTGCGCCCTTCCAGAATTGTTATAATACTTCCTTTTTGCTACATATTTTCACTCCACTTTCTATCGACTCATTTCCGCACCCCCGAGATCAGATTTCTGAGCACGGTAGCGAGGCGTTGCAGCAATGGAAATCCTGATGAAAGAAGCATACAACATAGAAATTCTGCCCGCAGAGTTTTCTGTGTTTCCGCTAGAAACCCTATAAGTTGAGTTGCACTTACTATGCTTTTAAGTGTAACTTATATTTATGTTCATTTTTGTTATTATGAACCTATAAAGAAGATTTACTCATAATACCAGTTGTTATACTGATCGATCTACTTACAAGAGTGATGTCTAGGCAATATTTGTTGGAGATTGGTCATTGCTTTTAATAAAGAATTCAAAATAAATATGGATAAGCAAGATGTGCACATGGTCTATGCACGTGTGTTGTACTTGGTCAACAACTATTATCTTTTGCTAGTAGTTATCTTTTGCTTTGGTAGTTTCTAGTTTCCTATTTTATTGTTGATTTGTTATTTACCTTTCACCGTATTTATATTTATAGCCGCTTTGGCATCTAGAATGAACCATCGTTTTTGTGTGAGAAATACACCAGTGATAATATTTATCATTTGGTATCAGAGCGAATTTCGATCACTAAAGAGAGAGTAACGATGATGAATGATGATAAGATGAAGGTACCAGTCTTTGATGGACATTATGAGCATTTGAGTGAAATGATGGAGAACTTGTTGCGTGCAAAATAGGTGTGAAACTGATTGATCCAGGAATTAGAGAACCGACAGTTCAGATTGCTCAAAGTGAAACAGAAAAGAAAAAGTTGGAAGAGCTTCGAATGAAAGATTTGCAAGTTAAGCATTACTTGTATCAGGCAATCGATCGGGTTACGTTTGAGCAAATTCTGGATAGAAAAAGCTCCAAAGTTGTGTAGGACTCCATGAAGCAGAGATTTGCAGGAAATGAACGAGTGAAAAGATCCATGTTATAGAAGCTTCGAAGAGATTTCAAAGTCCTTGAGATGAAGACAAACGAGACTATCGCATAATACTTTGTTAGGGTGTTAAGAGTTTCCAATCAGATAAGAAGCAATGGCGAACTGATACCGGACGTCAAAATCTTTGAAAAGATTCTCAGAACCCTGAACGACAAGTATACATATGTGGTAGTCTCAATTGAAGAGTCAAAGAATGTTGAAGAGATGTCCATAGAGGAGCTGCAGAGTACCTTGGTGGTTCATGAGCACAAATTCAAGAAGATTGAAAGGGAGGATGATCAGGCCTTGAAGGAAGAAGTTAGTCCCAGTCCGAGTGGTAGTCCGAGTGGTCGTGGACGAGGGAGAGGATGTTCCAATAATAGAGGAAGAGGAAGTGGTCAAGGAAAACTATCTTTCAATAAAAAAACGATAGAATGTTACAACTATCACAAGTTGGGTCATTATTCTTATGAATGTCCTTACTCTAAGGAGGCTAATTATGCGGGTTTTGATAAGAATGAGGAATCCATGCTTACGGTTGAGATAAACATGGAGGAGAGTGTGTTTATGGCTGACACATGTGGCAAGAACAAAGGTCTGTTGTGGTTTTTGAAACTGTTCTTGAATGGAGCAACATATGTGATTAAGGATGTTTATTATGTTCCAGACCTCAAGAACAATCTACTCGGTGTAGGGCAGCTCCAGCAAAAGGGATTGTCCTTTCTCTTTCAATCGAATGTTTGCAAGGTTTTTCATCAAGAAAAAGGCTTGATCTTTCAGAGCTACATGAGCATGAATCGAATGTTTCCTATCAGTGAGGAGATAGATGTTGTCACTGAACATAAAACAGATGGGTGTATGTACACCAGTGATGAAGATAATGCTAGGTTATGGCATGAACGAATGGGACATCTCAACAACACAAGTATGGAGACACTTCAAAGGAAAGGTATGGTTCATGATTTTCCTCGATTTCCTATCAATAAAATCATATGTGAATACTATATGATAGGAAATCAAACCAAGGAAGCGATTCCAAAAACAAGTAAGTGGCGAGCAAGAGAGATCTCAGAATTAATACACTTAGATATTTGTGGGCCAATATCACATCCATCACACACTGGTAACAGGTATTTTTTTGAGTTTCATTGATGCTTACAGTCGCAAGGGTTGGGTGTACTTGTTAACAGATAAGTCACAAGCTCTTGAAAGTTTCGAACAGATCGTGGTGGGGAGTACCTATCGGACGCCTTTACAAAATTTTGCTTAGAATATGGAATTAAGAGGCAACTTACAACCAGCTTTCATCCGCAGCAAAACGGGGTTGCTGAGCGAAAGAATCGAACGGTCACCAACATGGTAGTATCAATGTTAGCAGCCAAAAATATGCCAAAGAAGTTATGGGTGGAAGCAACAATGTGGAGTTTCTATGTGCTTAACAGATGCCCGACTAAAAATCTCTGAAACATAATTCCCCAAGAATCCTGGAGTGGAAGCAAGCCAACAGCTCATCACTTTCGTGTTTAGGGCTGCTAAGCTCATGTTCATGTGCCTAAAAAAAACGAACTAAACTTAATCACAAAAGCTTTGTTTGTATTTTAATAGGAATGAGTGAAGAATCAAAGGCTTATTGGTGGATTGATCCACAAACAATGAGAGTGATTGTGAGCAAAGATGTCATCTTTGAAGAACATATGTAACATCCCAAAATTCAAGACCAAAAATTTCATTTTTAATTTAATAATTCATAAAACAGATTATTGAAAACATCATGAAGTTATCTCATATCATAAAAAAAACCATACATCATATTTCTCAAAACATGTCATAATGTAAATAATGTCAGAGTACAAAATCCCAAGAGCATCATAGTGCGGAAAATCGTGGTGTGATGCGTTGCTATCGTGTCGGCTCCTTTCCCTTCGAAGAAGAAGGACCTGAAGCAAAAACTGAAAACTCATACCATACAATAGCATACTGTCAGGCATATATGGGTGCCCGGCCTACCTGTCATGCATATATGGGTGCCCGACCTACCCTGTCAAGCATATTTGGGTGCTCGACCTACCCTGCCAGGCCTATCTGGGTACCTGACCTACCCTTCGGTTTATCTCAACCAGCTACGAGGACTATTTCACCCCCTACCACTACCACATAATACATAGCATAAACATATTGTCAGGCATATCTGGGTGCCCGACCAACCCTCCGGTTTATTTCAACCGGCTACGGGGTCTAACCTACCCCTCCTACCACTATCACATAATATCATAGCATACTAGCACATAAAGCATAACAAATAGTGGCATACTAGACAATTATCAAAAAGACAATCATCTCAACTATAATCAACTATTAGGGGGCCGGCATTGGTGCCTTCGACTCACTTCTACTGGAAGGTAACTCACCTCATACGTCGTGAAGTAACTGAACTGTCCTCGGCTCTGGAATCAACTCCTCTCAAACTCCTACACATAAACATCTCCTTTAATTACCCTTTCATACTCATAACCCCCTTAAGGGTCAACTTGGTCAAAGTCAAAGTGAAGGTCAACACCCTGGTCAAAGTCAACATTCCGATTTGACTCAACTCGTCGAGTTGACCCATCAACTCGTCGAGTTCCATAAATCTAAAAACTCTGAACTCGCGATCCAACTCGTCGAGTTCTTTCACAACTCGTCGAGTTCCTCCTATCCATGGTATCGGGACTTTCCCATTCTACTCGTCGAGTTTTTCCCGTTACAGATTCGGGACATTTCAACCCAACTCGTTGAGTTCCTCTATGGACTCGACGACTTCTTCAGTCTGTTGAGCCATCTTAATAGATTAAGCACCTATCCTCCAGATTTGGACTCCATACTTCTTCTACACACTAAAAATGTCCTTTTAAGGGTAAAGTTTCCAAATTTACCTGTTAATAGTCCTTCTTAATAGGTTTAGCTCAAATCCTAGTTCTTTAAGACTTAGATCTTGGTCCAAAAGCCATAATACTCTAAACCAAAGCATGAAAACTGAGATCTAGGTCCTAAACACCAAATGAACACGTAAAGTCTCATACTTTCCCTCCATGCATGGCCTTTTAGGGCTTAAAAGGCCAAAATGACACCTTAAAGCTTGCATGGGGCTTCCATGGCCATAAAGTTTGCACTTTTATGCCATGAAACCCCTTCTAGACCCCAGATCTGAAAGGTGAATCACTTGGGACGTCCATTCCCAAGGACCAAGCTACTTGGACCAAAAACTCAACAAAAGTGGAGATGAAGAGATCTAAGCATACAATGGACAAGTTAGAATCTTTTTACCTCTATTGAACCAGAAATGAAGCTTAACTTCTGGATCTACTCTCCTCCTTCAGGTCCTTGCTCTTTCTTCAAGGATCATCTTCTTCAACTTCACAAAGAACACACAAAAATGGCACAAACACACTCAAAAGTGGATTAGGGTTTCATGGATAGGGTTTAGGGTGATCGAGGCTGCAATTGAAGCCAGCCTTTGGAGGTTAAGGTTTTTAAATAGGGTGCAAAACCCTGAAAATTAGGGCTTCACTCTGGCAGACCTACTCGTCGAGTTGAGGCTCTCAACTCGTCGAGTAGACTTCAAGTCCCGCGTCCAAATTCCATTCCTACTCGACGAGTTTGGGGCCTTCAACTCGTCGAGTCCCTTTGCAAAAATGAATAATTTGATTTAAAATACATACCAGGATCCGAGCGTTACAACATAAGTCCTGGAATTTGAGGCAACCTAAAGAAGGCGATGATGATAAAGAAATCACCTGGGGAGATTATGACTTTATTGATGAAGAGTATGAGTTCGTGAATGAAAATTCTCTTGAACAAGATAAAGAAGTTGAACATGATGAGCTAAATGGTGATTCCATCCTGGTGTTCTCAGATTCTGGTCCCAGCATCCCAACAGTCAGGGAGGGAAGACAACAAAGGGTGAGAAGATGTCCCACTTACCTACATGATTGTTTTGTTGGTGATGATCTAGATCTAGATTCAGACGATGATGATGTGAACATTGCTGATCTTATCAATCAAGATCCCATTTACTATGAAGATGCAATCAAGGAAGACAAGTGGAAGAAGGCTATGGATCTTGAAATTCAAGCAATAGAAAGGAATCAGACATAGCGATTGGTAGACCTACCTAAGGGAGCCAAATGTATCGGAGTTAAGTGGCTTTTTAAAACCAAACTTAATGAAAAGGGAGAAATTGAGAAACACAAGGCAAGGTTGGTTGTAAGGGGGTATGGCCAAGAATTTGAGGTTGATTATGTAGAATTATGTGCCCCGGTTGCTAGGATGGACACGATTCGTTTGATGATTTCTTTAGTTGCTCAAAAGGGTTGGAATATTTATCAAATCGACGTTAAGTACACTTTTCTTTATGGAAGACTGGAAGAAGACGTGTACGTGCAGCAGCCGCAAGGATACGTGGTTAAAGACAATGAGCATAAGGTGTACAAACTTCAAAATGCCTTGTACGGACTTAAACAAGCCCCTAGGGCTTGGTTTAGCCGTATTGAAGTGTATTTTATTAAAGAAGGATTTACAAGGAGCAGATCTGAACACACTTTGTTTATCAAGAAAACATCAGAGGGCAAATGGTTGTTTGTAAACATATATGTTGATTATTTATATACACAGGGAATGATGAAAGAATGTTGGAAGATTTCAAGTGTTCTATGAAAGGTGAATTTGAGATGACAAATCTGGGAAAGATGAGATATTTCTTGGGAATTGAGATGTTACAAACTCCAACTGGAATTCATGTGTCACAACAAAAATATGCAGTTGAAATTCTGACCCGTTTTAACATGTTGGATTGCAACGCAGTTGTGAATCCAATTGTTCCTGGTTGCAAGTTGAAGCTGGAAGAGGGTGAACCTATGAATGAAACGTTATTCAAGAGCTTGGTGGGAAGTTTGATGTACATCACTACCACACGACCAGATATCCAGTTTGTGGTAAGTTATATCAGTCGGTTCATGTCCAGACCAACAGAGGCTCATTTTGCAGCTGCAAAAAGGGTGTTATGATACCTTCAAGGAATGTTGAATTATGGTATATGGTATAAAAAAGGAGGAAGTGGAAAAATGGAAGTGTTTACTAACAGTGACTTCGTCGGTGATCAGAATGACTGGAAAGTACGTCTAGGTACTTGGTGTTGTGGAATGGAGCTAATGTCGCTTGGTCATCAAAAAACAGAGTATAGTTGCTTTATCTTCTATGGAAGCAGAGTACATGGCAGTTGTAGCTTGTTCCTGTCAAGTTATGTGGATTCGAGGTATTCTTGAGGAGCTTGGAATGAAGCAGGAAAGCGGTACAGTGATCAAGTGTGATAACACTTCCACCATCAAGCTTTCAAAAAAACCCAGTCTTTCATGTCAAATGCAAGAATATTGAGGTTAATTATCATTTTCTTCGTGATTTGGTTGGTGATGGAACTGTTGAACTGCAACATCTTGGAACTAAGGAACAGGTCGCAGATATATTTACCAAACCACTGCATCGAGATGTCTTTGTGAAGCTAAGAAAAAGGTTGGGAATTTGCTCACTTGAAGACAAACAATACATCAATGTCTAGTTTGGGGGAGGGTTTGTTGGAGATTGGTCATTGCTTTTAATAAAGAATTCAAAATAAACCTGGATAAGCAAGATGTGCACATGGTCTATGCACGTGTGCTGTACTTGGTCAACAACTATTATTGTTTGCTTTAGTAGTTATCTTTTGCTTTGGTAGTTTCTAGTTTCCTATTTTCTTGTTGATTTGTTATTTCCCTTTCACCGTATTTGTTTTTATAGCCGTTGTGGCATATAGAAAGATGCATCGTTTTTGTGTGAGAAATACACCAGTGATAATATTTATCCATATCTAGTGAGGTGTTAAAATGGATTTTCAAACAGTATATCTACATACCAAACAGATTATACATCCAATGTGATCTTACCTGGTCATTATTTATTTGATAGAACTCAGTATTCGGTTAGGATTAATGATGACTTTGAGTAACATATTATCATATATAGTCGCGAATAATATAAACAATAATTGAAACTTAGTAATATTTGTATTTAGGTCTTTTAAAAGGAAAAGTTAAAGTGATAGACAAAGTGCTGACTTAACCACAAGTCTTTCACCTTTAACCAGGCGAGTACATAGTTACTTTCAAGAGCATAATCTTAATAAAAGTATTTGTTACTGTAAAAGATTAAATATATATAATGCTTATTGTTTGTATTCTATGCTAAATATATATCTTATATTATGATAGTATTGTAGGAACAAGAAATTATATTGGAAGTCGATTACTTATATTGCAATCTTGTTTAGTTATATACTAAGACTTGTAAAGGATGCTTAGTTCGAAGTAATGTGAATAAATGAATAGTCTCATTCGGGGTAATTTGCGAGATTAAGCGGAGTGTAGTAGTCCTCCTCTTTCTAGACAACCAGAAATGGTGGATCTGTATCGGACGACCGGTAGATATGTCTGGGTCATCTCCCAGAGTAAGATGACAACACTTGATTTTGTAGACAATCTTGTGACTTATGTTGCTAGTGTGGACTTATAACCCACAGACGTAGATAAAATAGGATACCATATTTACCAAATACTCTAAACCTTGGTTGACTTTAAATGACTAAAATTGGACAAGGAATCCCCTAGTTGTGTAGTTAAACAGTTGCTTAAACGATTCATCAGGTAAGGTGATTCTTCCAGAATCGATTGGGCTAGGTATGTATGGGTAGATTGTCTTATAGTTATCTTTGTTTGATTATTTATTTGTATTGTCTGGTAACGTTTGTTTTGCAGAATTATTGTATATAATTATTTATCATTATAAATATTATGGTATTGAAAACCCTATGTGTCTCACCAGGTTTCCCAATTTGACTCGCTCAATTTATATGCATCACAAGTAGCGGTACTAAGGTTGATGAAGTTTGAATAGGATGTCAAGAGAAATAAGAGACAAACATGTAATAATATTCAGGACCTTATGTTTTTACATTGTAACCTATGTTGGGTATTAATTATGACATACTTAGTGTTTTGGTATTTTGAAACAATATTTGTTATCTCAAAATGTTTTATTAAACTGGGATTTCCCGCAACAAATACAACATGGTATTTCAAAGTGTAAAGAAATTTTTTTATTTGGTTATGAAAAATAGGAGATGTCACAGAGAGGTTGGACAAAAATTATGAGAGAATCAGCTTTTAGGGTTTAACTCCTAGCGGTCTATTTATAGGTGGCAGATAGAATCCTTAAGAGATTCAAACTCCTCAGGATAATCCTTACCTTATTCAAATATGCCTTATCCCTATCAGGGACTCTCCAAAACCGTCTATTGTTCAAAGATGCCTTATATGGCCCATTACGATATCAAAAGGCGAATCTGATATATAAGAACTAACCCACGAAAAATTTATTCCTAAAAAAAAGAACTTAAGAACATCAGTTCTCTGTCAATCATTTCTTTTCCTTTTCTCCCCTTTCTCTCCTAAGAAAAACTCAAGAACAATTTACTAATATTTTTTTATGATTGTAAAGAAAAATAAGTCTAAAATAATATATTAAGTTAATTTTATTATTTGTTCATCCTTGAATGATTCCATTTAATGATTTATATAAAAGTAAAATATGTATAAAATAATAAATTCCTGTATTCATCCTTCATGATTCCATCTAAATTGTTTAGGGTAAATGTTACTATAGCCCAATCAACTATCGTCATTTATCCGATTTGGTCACTAAAGTATTTTTCTGCTCAATAGGTCATTAAACTTACAATTTACATGTCTATTAAGTCACTTTCGTTAGTTTTTAACAGATTCTCCGTTAATCAGTTATTATAATTTACAAGAATGATCCCTATAATTTCAATTTCTTTTGTGATTGGTCCTTTACTAGCATCGTTCATCACCTGCACCACTACCGTTCACTTCCGGCACCCACCAACGTTCACCTCGAGCAACCCCCATGATTTTTGATTTAGAGTTTAGTTTACCGGTAGATTTTAAGTAAAAATATGATACATTTGATAGAAACTACAACCACTTAAATCCCTTAAATCGACCAAAAATATGTTAGATCACTAAAAAAGGTCATCGTAGAAGTTTGCAAACTGCATTTAATATTATTTGGTGAAATAGTTGCATTAAAAATGATCAGTTTTAATATGGGGTTTTGTCGCAAATAAAAATGTATATATTGGTAGTTAGTGAACTGCATTTAGTGTTGCATGGTGTAACAATTTCATTCAGATAATCCAATTCAAATAAGCATGTCATGTATATACTTTGCGAAGGTAAGGAATATTGATATATTTTTTTTAAGAAAAAGTTAACTCATGAATATCTTATTGGTATTTAATTTCTTATTTAGCAAATAGACATTGTTACACTTTCATTCAATGTTGATTCTGAACATATTTTTTTTAAATGAATTCTTTAAAATTGAAATCCGTTGAAATTATTTTGTTTTATAAAAATTAAAATCGATTGATATTTTTTGTGAGTGATCGTATGTTAGAATAATAGTTAACGGGGTTGCTTGAGGTGAAGGGTGGTGGTTGTTGGAATTGAACGGTGATGATGTCGGTAATAAACTATGTTGGTGTGTGACCAACCACGAAATAAATTGAAATTATAGGGACCATTTGTTAACAGATGATATATTAAAAACTAACGAAAGTGACTTAATAGATATGTAAGTTGTAAGTTTAATGACCTATTGCGCAAAAAAAATATTGAAGTGACCAAATCAGATAGATGATGATAGTTGATTGGGCTATAGTGACGTTTACCCAATTGTTTATGTTTTACCACATTAAAATATAAAAAAGGTACAAATCCTACATGAGCTTGGTAAAATAAATAAATATTTTATCTATATTATGATCAAGGTTCTAAAAAGTTCGTCATGGCTCCAAAGCTTTTACCAGCCGCCAAGTTTTACCAAAATGTCGTCTTAACTCATATATGTGTATAAAAATGAATAATAGTTGAAAATACATATAAAAATATTAATTATATATAAAATTGTCGCCTTAAGTCACGTCTAACAAACGATGTAGTTCGTCAAGACTTGGAAAAGCTTGAGATTTAACATTGTCGTCAAGTCACGCATTACGTTATTTAAAATATTGATTGGGATAAATCATTATATGCACATGGAAGGTTACTTTTTATATCTTCTAAAAGGCTACTTTTGCCTGTCTTTGTTAGTAAAAAAAATGATTCTATCAGTTTCTATTTTGAAAGCTTTTAGATCGATATAAGATAATCATAACAAAAACAAAAATAACATACAAACCATAAAGTTATTTTAGAATTTGTGTCAAGGGATAATGACTTAAAAGGTAATATATTTTTCGATTTGTACACATTTAGTCACTAAGTTTTTCTTACGTTCACATTTACCCATTCAACTTGTTAAACTGTACACATTTAATCCTTATGACCGGCTACTCCAGGTTAACCGGTAAAAATGACTTAATATGGTAATATATTTTTCACTTTGTACACATTTAGTCCTTAATATTTTTGTACACATTTAGTCTTTAATATTTTTTTTTGCAAAATAAGTCATTTTTATTTTTGTATTCATTCAGTACTTATGAATGATTTTTTTAGGTTTTTCTCACGACATCGTATGTGGGATAGTCATACGGTGGTGGGATAGGTTGAGGTGGTCTTGCTATATGTTGTAGGCCAAGATACGTGGTGCGGGCCGACTATAAGCTATAGGCACGGAGACTCGAGAAGAGCGGTTGGGTTTAGGCGGCATGCCAACAAACCTTGGGTATTACAGTCTGATGATTGATTGTACCTGTTGCATGTTGGCGTTCCAGTCCGGTGACTGATTGGGCCAAGGTATTCCAGTCTGATGAGTGTAGGTTCGTTATGCATGATAATAAATTTGTTGTATTGAGTATTTTGGGGGAAACTCACTAAACTTTGTGTTTATCTAGTTGTTTATGTTTTCAGGTTCTATCGTTGGTCGTGGGAAGGAGAATGCATGATTGTATGTCTGTACACACTCATCAACAATATTGAGGATTTTGCGTTACTTATATTACTTTGATTTTTGATAAATGTATTTTGGAATAAACGTTTTTTCTTAATAATGGATTTATAATTAAGGAGTTTTGCCTTATTTAAAAATAAATTTTTTTTGTGAAAATTAGACATTACACATAAACATTAACAGCCCCACACACTTCATCAATGATTGTCTCACGTAAAATGTCGTGAGAAAAGCCTAAAGAAAACATTCATAAATATTGAATGTGTACAAAAACAAAAATGACTTATTTTGAAACAAAAAAAATATTAAAGACTAAATATGTACAAAATATTAAGGACTAAATATGTAAAAAATGAGAAATATATTACCCTATTAAGTCAATTTTCTCGGCTAACCTGGAGTAACCACCAAAGAGCTTGTAGCCCAGCGGTATCAGGTGGTGTCCTCCCTCTTTGAGGTCGAGGGTTCAAGTCTCGTCGTGGACATAGGTGGAATAGGTGTTGTTAGTTTGGTAGTAGATTAGATTTGCCGGTTCAAAAAAAACCTGGAGTAACCGGTCAAAAGACTGAATGTGTACAGTTTAATAAGTTGAAGGGGTAAATATGGACGAAAAAAAATTCAATGACCAAATATATACAAATCCAATAATATATTACCCTTTTAAGTCATTATCCCTTTGTGTCAAACCCAATGGATGCCTCTAAATAAAATCATACTATTATTATAACTAGATAGCTATGGTGGTTATAGCTAAAAGGCTAAGTAGCAACCATTGTATTTTCAGTTAGATCATTTTTGTCACGTATGACACAACTGGACAAAATAAGCTGTACTATGTCAAAGGGACATAAATTGAAGAAGAAAAAAAAAATCTACACAAGAATGTAAAGAGTTTAGTTCTCGTATGTGTAAAAGAAGAAAATACCCTAATCAACCTTGCCAAACAAAAATAAACCTAGAAAACTTGTAATGTTAAAATCCATGGAGGTGTTATATGGAAATGTAAAGCAGGTTCACTTGAACCCAATCCAACCCGATTATCAGCTCTATGTTAGCCTCTAATAGGTAACAGACCATAACGAATCATTTTATACATGATTTATATTTCACATTATGTTTTTGGGTAGAGGTGGACATCCAAACATCTTACCGGATTGGGCTAGTGACTGACCTAAAACCGGGTTTACTTTGGACTGGTTTAGGTTCATAAAGCCCGACAGATTTGGGATATTATGGTTTGATTTGGTTACCAAACCTTTTTTGGTCTTTTAGTGGACTTATAAGTTTTTAAGGGAACAGATATATTGCCATTTGAGGCCAATTTTGGCCCATTTTTGTTTACTATTTTGCCTCCTTATGTTGTGTATTCATTTAGTTTTGACACACTTCAAAAAAATTCCTTTATTCTTTCTTGTGTTCTAGCGTTCTACGTTTTTCATACTTTGGTCTTAATGTGTGTGGTAACTTTTAAATATTTTATATTTCATGTTACATATTCTCCTTTTTTTTTCTTAGGCGGCATCAAATCAATCTTATATTTGGGGGTTCTCATTGTCAGGGTGGGGGTGGGGGTGTCCTCGAATGTCGACAAAGTTGTCGAAGTATTTCCATGCAGATAGTTTTAGTTGAAAAGTAGAGTAGGAGTTTCTTAGGTGTTTTACCTCACTAAGAAAACAAGTGTTGGCATACTTTTGCAATACAAAAGATCTCAACTTAGTAAAAGCCTTTGTGCATAATCTATATTAGAAAAGATAACATAAACACATAAACCTCGTGTTTTTTTAGATATTTTGAAAATCTGTTTTTGCCTAGCGTATAAGATTTCAAATGTCTTGAACATAATTTGGAATTTTGAAAATTGAGATAATGACTTCACTTAGAGAATAGAGATAGATGTCAACAATCGGATTAGTTGTTTGCCAACCAAAAACGTAGCCTTTTTATCTTTCATTCTATGTTTCAAATATTACCTTTTTATCTTTGTAACTACAAACATATATCGCACCAATCATGTAAATGTAACTGTCCCAAAGATATGAAATTATTATTACCAACATAAACATTTAACTGAAATGAATTGGTGTTTAGGTTACTACTACCCCTCCCTAAAAAATCCCAAACTCGATCTATAGTTATATACATAGGATTGATTAAAATTACGATTAAGCCAAGCCCCCCCACTTCACCTTACATGATGCTTCTATACATAAATTACAGGAGCCAAGACAAGACCTAATAAAGTTATGTACAGATGCACATCTTCCATATCTACAACATCCCAGTTTTTCTTTTCTTTTTACCAGAACGGACACCACCTGAAAATATCCAAATGAATTTTGTAAGGCTAAATTAAATGCAAGAAAAAAAAAATAAGTTAAATTTATTTGTGTGTTATATGGAAATGATACCCGACGTAATTCTGGCACAAATTTTCATGAGAAGTGGCTTGTAAAATGAGCTTTTGAACTTGTAACTTAACAGATAAGCCATGATCCACTTCACGGGCATCACCGGAAGACAGTAAAGTAGCACTGTCTGGTGCAGGCTGGAGGGTGGTGGTGGTTGGTGCGGTTGAAAAATCACGCCCTGTCAGTTTGTTGCTCATACGCGCCATAACCACCACTGCCCGCTCGTTCAGCACCTCGTTAGCATCACCAAGTTGATGCACAGCCTACACAAAACGAAATCAATCATAATTATTTATTTAGTTATTTCTCATTGGAAATTATTGAACAAAACAAATCACCTGTAAAAGCTCCCTTTCGCGAACACCACGTTGTGGTTGTTGCATATGATTTGGAGCGGCTTCTTCACCGTTTACAGCAGGTTGGGCATTTGTGGTGCTTGCTAGGGTTGACATTTGTGTCACTTCGTTGAAGTTGAAAAGACGCCAATTTATAAGCGGATCATGAACAAATGCCTGAAATCCAACTCAAAACAAACAACCATATCCATATCATCATCATTAGCAATCGAGAGAGAGAGAGAGAGAGAGAGAGAGAGAGAGGTAAATGGTACCTCCATCATAGCCATGACACTGTCTTTATTGGTTCGAAGAACTTGCATCACATTTTCACAAGTTGAACGGAAGTTCCCTTCAAGCCCACTAACTTCCATAGCCTTTACAAGCATTCTAGTCAAACGAAAAGGAACCTGCAAACACATACAGATACAGAGTTCAAGTGGTGGATCCATGGATAAATGACTAAGTAACAAAAAACAAATAAAATATTTTTCGAGGACTTTACTTTTTCAGGAAACTTCTCACGGTTCATGGAGGCTTCAAAGCAATCCCCAAAATCAATATGCAAGATCTTCCCACTATACGTACAACAAAATTCAGATACCCATTAACAATATATCTAATACTTAATATTATTATATTATATTATAAAGTATTTATTTATGAGATAGATAGATAGATAGATACCTGCCACGATGCAGCATAAGATTGCTGGGGTGCCGATCACCCAACCCAAGAAGGTAACCAACCTGTAATGTATGGAATAAGGTGGTAAATAATGGAATCAACTTTTTATGTTGAAAAAAAAAGGTTAATAAACTGTAACTAACTAGTTAATTTATTATTTACAAAAAATCATACATACCATACTCATGACAGCCAAGCTTCTAGTATAATTAGTCCTCCTGTCCAACCACACTTCTGAAGTTCGACTTTTTAGCCAAAGCACCTTCAAACATAAATTGAAAAGAAAAGTTTCAATTATGAATATTCCTGTTTCAATCTCAACAACATATGGATACATCATTATCATTATCATTATCATATATAGAAAAATGTGCATACCCTTGCCAAGTCATTTCCTTCAGTATTATCAAGAGCATACTCAAACACCTCCACTTTAGCTACAAGTGGCAAGTGATCGTAATCTGGAGCAAAACTAAGCATATATTTATGCTCTTGATTCAACGTGATCTACACAACAACAATAACAAGAAGCAACCATTATGTATAATACAGATAGAAAAGCAAGAGAAAGAGAAAGAGAGAGTAAAAACCTTTCGGGTATCTCTGTACTCTCGGATGAGTTGGTGGAGGGTGTCACAATTAGGGACCCACTCAATTAATCCACTGTTTGGAGATAATGGAATGACCTCATATCGTTGAATGGAAAGATCTTTTTCTGCCGTCTTTCTCGAATTCTCCAGCAGAGTATTTACTAAACCAAACAGCTGATCATGGAACAAGTATTAAGAAACTGTAATTCAGAATAGAAAGAAAAAGTAATTAATGAAAAAGTCAAAAAAAACCAACCTGCATGACACGTTCATCCTGGCGTAAATCTTCATGTCCTTTGAGCAAAAAAGCATAATCTTTCCCATCGCTCCCATGAATTGTCAGTTTTCTGGGTCTTTGTTTGGATGTAATCACAACAAGCTGTGGTGCAAATGATGCAATTGTCACCACTGGTGAATCTGCAAATATAAATACGTATGTATAATTATATTACTCATCATTCAAAACATATATAATATAATATTATTATTATACCTGCACAATAAGTTCCAGGAACAGCAAGCTCTAAGTCGCGACACTCTACTAATTCTGGAGAAACTGACTGCATTTACACAAAAGGAAAACAATCAAACACCAACTTTGAGTATTCCTCCCTTCATATTGTAAAAAGAAGCCACAAAAAAAAAAGTAAATGCATGAAATAAGTTACTTGCCTGCAGGTCTAGTGTTGTAAGAGATTGAAGCTGCTTATCTATCCTTCTAAAGACATGATAGTACAGATCCCAGGCCTTAAGACAAAAAAAAACACATACACATTTAAATGATGAAGATATGAGATTCTGTTATTCAAGATGATGCACTTAGAAAAATATTATAGAGATATAAAGATTCATTGTGTACCCGAGTAAGCTCAGCGTCTTTTCCAGTTCTCTTATATTCCATGCAACACTCATACGCCTCCAATAGCTCATGATGATATGTCTGAAATTTTACCAATCAGTATAATATTTTGACAACATGTGAATTCTGATAATATGATGTAAAAGAATATCTGAAGTGACCTGAATAAAAGCTTTCTCTTTTATGGTTGTGTTGTTTCTCATGGCACCTTCTTCAAGCATTTCATGCAATGGTTCTAAAACCTTAAGCATTCCCTCAATATTATGTTCACCAAAATACAACCGACTAGCTTCTTCAAGTGCCTCATGCCACATTTCATGCCAGAGAATTGCAACCCTAATCAACTCCTCTGATACAAGTTGTGCCTTCACATAAAACAAATCAAGTTGTCAGCTAAAAACCCTAAACCCTAAATTAATCAACAGTCATTGACTCGTTATTATTAAGTTATTATTTCACCTGATCAACCAACAGACCACTGTGCTGCCTCACTTTGTCAACCACTTCCTGAGCTGCAGCTTTACGCAGATTGCTTATTGATTTACAGGCGACAAGAAGAGGGTACATAAGAGCCTGCAATGGATTTTAAAACAGGTAAGTCTACATGATGTTTTATCATTTATGTTCTAAAAGGGTAAAAAAGGAAAAAACAGAAGAGACCTGTGGATGGCTTTGTCCTATGCGAACGAGAAGAGATTGTATCAACTCTCTCACAGCATGATTATTTGAGTGGATTCTTGCAATGATCTGAGGCAAAACAACCAACCATGTGTTGATATTAACATGTGAAAATCCTCTTTGTAGTGCTGCCTGAACCTCAGCAGTAGCTCCATGGTTGAACCACAAAGTGAGAAGACGAAGGATGTCCTGAAAAAATCAGAAAAGTAATGAAACGGTAAACATTAAAGATATATAAAAATACAATGGACTTTCCTGATTCCAATATATGAAGTTTATAATGACTCACCTGCAAGCTATCATCTACACCCTTTGCATGTGCTGCACAGGCTATAGAATGAAAGTAGCCAGTGACTGCAGCCACTACGAATTGTGCAGCAAAATTAGGAAGGCCTCTCACTGTATAATGAGACATCACTGCTGTATTGAAAAGAGCCCATGTATGCCATGCTTTCGCCCACTTTGTGGCGCAATGAGTCGCATGCTTGAACGAGTTAAGAATTTCTAGAAAACATAATTTTTTTTTTTTTAAAAAAACATCAGAACAGACTATAATCACATCATCTCATGTAAAAAAAAAAAAAAAAAAAAAAAAAAAAAAAAAAACTCAAAATTTGTAACTACCTTGTATAGAATCATCATCAAGACCAGGGGAAAGAGCCCATTGCCATGCCCCGAGTTTCAGATATACACGTGCCATAAGTGATACATGTGGAACACCTCCAAAGCCAGTTGGTGTAGATACTTGAAGACCAGAAGAACTCGAAAGCTCTATTGCTAGATCCTATAAAAGAAGTAAAAAAGAATAAGCTGATTATAACTTATAAATTATAATTAATACAATTAGCTTAAGTGAAAATGATTAAACCTACCTGCAGCCTAGCAAAAGCTTCTTTACGCTTTTGATCCTCCCCAAGTGACCACTGGTATTTTAAGTATGCAAGCACTACTTGTGGAGGCCCGTGGTATCTTACAGTTTCAGGAGTTGTTTCGGGGTCAAACTGTTCAAAATAGTAATGAATTACAGATTTGACATCTGAATGTCTGATTTTTAGATTAAATAAACAAAAAATTTTAATACGTACCTGTAAGAGTTTAATCAAAGTGGATTTGGCTTGACTAATCCTACCGCTTTTTCGGCAAAGTGAAGCAAATTTCAACCAGGTTTCACTATCTTCTGTAGGAGGCAATACAAGTGACCTAACTACCAAAAGAGCTTGCCAAACCTCAACATTTCTTTTTGTGCCTTTAATGCGTTCATTCCACATGTTACGAATGAGTGATCTTCTCCCCTCAGCAACAGAGTTGCCAACTGGAAGAGTACAGTAATCGATGACCTGTCACAAACAAGAATAACATGATCCTTTAGAACACAAATTTCATTATATCAGCAAAAGGATTAAAGGAAATACGAATACCTCTTCTAACTCAGACAGCTGTTGAATACGGACCATATTGCTGTAGGCTCGTTCATAGCTCTCAAGAACCTACACATTTTAACATGCTCAGCACACACAAGGATTTAGGGTTTAGGGTTTATGGTTTGATGTTGGAAATTGGAAATTGGAAATGGAAACTAACCAAAGCAGCAAGCTCAGTTGCCAAACACTTCCTTGCTCTTTCGACATATTCGCGTGCTTCATCATACTGTAAAATCAAAAAAGTTAAAAAGATATCCAAACATACAATTACAAGTGAAGAAATCCAAATCCAGATTCCAAACAATACCTTTCCTCTACGAACTAAGAGAACAGCCCTGAAGAATGTCCCATTGCTGCCACCATCACCTGTGGCAGCAGTGTTCCCTAACACCCTGAGTTTAGTTTCATCACCATCATCCAGTTTAGATACATACTCAGCCATCTGATCCCACTCCCCCATGTTCCAAGCAGCATTAGCAGCCTAAGCCAAGGACAAAATGGTAAATATTAACGCAAAAGAAATCAAAGATGCTTGAGAGTTGAGAGAGATATAAATTATGAGCACAGACCATTGGTGCCATTTCTAATCGAGCAGCTGGCTCAGCAGGTGTCCAATATTCCCTACATAGATTGTTAAGCTCTTCCCAACGAGCTAATGCAGCAAGACTCCTCATTCGACCTAATAATGAACAGACATTTTAATTGATTTAATTACCTTGAAATGATAATAATATAAATATTATAACACCATGGCATGGTATATTTGAATAATACCTAACGTAGCATCCAAGATAAGATGTTGACTGGTTGCTTGAGCGGATTTTGCAGTGTATGCTTTAAGGGCATCATCCCACCGTTGCAGTTTTTCATACCTTGTATTTAGAAGCAACATAACTATTTAATATTTTGAGAAAATAAGAAAATGTAAATGATTTTAGGGTCCCGGATAAAATACCATGATTCCTTCAGTTGTACATCCAAACGCTGTTGAGCATAGGTCAATATCCCAACTGCAGCCTAAATTAATATTAGAATATTAGTATATGAAAGGCCAAAGTAGTAGTAGAATGACAGTGGATATTATATATATACTCACCTCATGCTGATGTAACTGGTTATTAATATGAATGAGTGCTTCAACTACAGCAACAGGGTTGGCATCCATCTTCTTGGAAAGTGCACCTTCAAATTCCATCTCTTTATAATGCAAAGCCTTGGCAAATGCTCGACACTGCAACAAAAAAGATCATATAAACAAAACAATGCCTTGAAAATGAAAAGTTTATAGTTTGTAAGCCATCTCACCTTTTCAGCAAGAGCACCAAGGAGACGAATGTCAATGGGAAGGGGTTTCTCATCATGTTCCATGAACTCTGCCTGTTAAATACATGTTGCAAATTGATAATATGAAATCACAGAGTCTGTAACTCTATATAGCTTATAAGCAACCGTTTTTTAGCCTTACCAAGTTAAGTAATGTTGCAAGAATTTCAGGGGGTATATTAGGGGAAGAAAATGCCATCTCTAAACTGCGAACAAGGGCTTTTTGACTAGACTCATGGAGTTGTGACCAACAGCTAACAAATCCTGCTGCAAACAGCTCTCGTCCAACAAATGGCTACAAAAAGAAACGAGGGTTACAATCGAATTTATAAAAGATAGTAAATTTTAAAATGACACCTGTAACTGTGCCAGCCTGGCACATGTTCTTAGAGCTGGGGAAGGTGATTCCTTAAGTAATTCAATGCTGAAATGTCTCATCCACTCTGCCCAATCTTCTTTAGTGCTACGTTGAGAAGCTTCTCCAGCAGCACGCAATCTAGCATCATTAACCTGTTGGAAAAAGTAAATGTAAAACCATGATTAAGTTATAAAATTTCGTGTTTAAATAATATATATTTTTTTAATACCTGATGAACTTTGGGTTGTTTGTGAACATCTTCATAAGGATCATTCTCCATATCACTCAAAGGATCACTAATAACCTCCACAGGAGGCTGTCTGATTGACTTTTGCGCTGCCACACTGGCAACAATTAAAGGTCTACGCCTTTGCAATCGCCCCTCAATCTCTTCAAATTCCTTGTGCTGAAAGTGAAATTTATGTAAAACATTTACATATTTCTAGAATGCAATTTTTTTGTAAGAAATGAAGTAATGATACAAAATACAAACCCGCAAGCGATGCTTTATGAGAAGTTTGTGAATTGATGGGATGAAAATGGTGAAGTCCTCGCCAAGAGCATGTGCCAAACAACAGAGTGCATCAACAGCATCCTTTCTAAGCTCATCGTTTTTTCTACATACATGAAAAATGTTTTAAAAGAAAATAAAATTAAAAGTGAAGAGGAAGAGGAAGAGGAAGAGGAATTCATGTTGGGAGAGTAACAAACTAACAATAACATTATTAACATACCCATCCAATACAAGCTTCAGGTGATGCACAAGTGTTGAAATGTGTCCTGTAACCTGATGAAAAGAAATTGATGGCGTTTAAGTCAATAATTTATGAAAAATATATAATTATTACAAACCCAAAAAATAAAATCATTCGTTAACCTGAACACGAGGGATTAATCTTATCAAGGTTTTTATAGCAGCACGCCTTATGTCAACAGAAGCATCCACTTTAAATAAACGTATGAGGGCAGGAAGAAGTAGATGCATATGTTCATCCAATGTTCCTGTAGACCAAAATTATATAACAATTAACAAATTAGTTACAAGTTAGGAGACTAATTATTATAATTTCCACAATCATATCACACTCACCACCAAAAACTTCCAAGGTGCGAAGAATATCACGGACATAAGTGTAATCATTACACCTTTCAGCATCACTCAGAACTTGTATACAACATGGAAGTATTATAGGAAGATATCTCCTGAATTCATCATTCAGGGCCAGACAAAGTTGTTCAACTAGGTGCAGGATCTGATCAGAAAATCAAATTACATTATTGCCCTTTGTACAAAAGACAGATAGTAAAAGCACACTTTACCGGGGGTCCATGAACAGGACGATTAGCTGCTGGGAGACTGAATGATGACCATAATTCTGATATTAAAGAAAGCAGCTCGGGTAGATACTTGCGAATGTGCTAGAATATCAACCGAAATTGGTTAATGATGACGTGGCGTTTAAGGAAATAGTTTTTGTAATCATACAAATTCAAATACAATCCTACCTGGCGCACAATTGAAACGAGAGTTCCAAGCTTCCAAGTTATGAACTCCTTGAGAGTATCTTCACACGTACGAATAGTGTGAAAGAAGTCTGGTAAAACCTTTGGCAAGTAAGGCACACAGCCAAGACCCATTGACTAAAAAAAGATATTAGAAAAATCAATCAAGGGGAAAAAAATAAAAAAGAATCTACAATTATATAATATATATGTATTATGTGTTCTTAAAGTCAACGAACCTTGAAAATAAACATGAGAGATCCAACGACTTTTTGATGATAACTAGAAAGAGAAGGGTCTCTAAGTATCCGAATTAAAGAATTGATAGCAACCTGCAAAAGTAATAAATGTGAATTAGACCAAGGAGTAAAGGTACGACTTCTTTTTATTTTTATTTTTTGGTAAAAAACTTACAGTGGAGAAATAATCTTCTGATGTTGCAAATGATGGCCAAAGATCCATTGGCAACTCATCACTAGACTGGATATGTGGGCCCGCATCATTGGTTGTACGGGTCCCATCACCAAGAGGTCCTTGTAAGCTTTGTTGATTGCGCTTATGAACATGAGGATCCAAAGCACCCATTATTCCAAGAACCTAATCATTCATTGTTAACACACATTTTTTTCAGCATAAATCTATTTACATAAGTATAACTACAAAAGGGTCAAAAACATACCTTAAGAACTTCCCGCCTTGTAGACCATGCCAGCTCACCATTCAACAATTTTAACAGTAAGCCCAGCAACTGTGGGTACTCATTATATGGAGCTATCACATAACTACAAACAAAAACCAACCAATTTTTGTAAAAAGGGTAAAATACATTGCAGTGTCACTTGTAATATTGATAAAGATGAATACATACCCTGTGCTCTGTACAACCTGACCAAGAGTTGCAACAGCAACCTCACGTTTAGAAGCAGCAGCTCCATCCAGTAAAGCTTCAACAATTCTTGGCATAAGTTCAGGGATATATTCTCTCATAGCAAATCCACCCTACACATATACAAATGAGACTCAGCAAATCAAACACTTTACACTTTAAGAGAGCACAAAAAAAAGAATGTAACAATCTCCTACCACTCTAGCAAGATCTCCCACAGTTACAAGAACACCACTGATGATACCATTGTTTGCATTCACACCTGCTGTTCCTTCACATAGTTTAGCCAAAAGCGCCTGAAATATGCCACGTCAGCTGATAGAATAAATATGCAAAAAAAAAAAGATGCAAGGTTTGTAAATAGTAAGAGTGTAAGACCTTGTGTATTGGAGCAATATATGGAAGTATAAGTCGTTCACAGCTGCGAATTAAGCAACCTAACAGCTTTGCACTTTCTTCTCGGCATTTGCTATCAGCACTGTTTAAAAAATAAGAGCAATAAAAAGAAGGTCTTTAAATAATATATTATTAAACATTTAAAAGTTGGTGACAAGACAATTGAGTTCTCTCACCTTTGTGCAAGATATGTTAACAACTGAATAAGGTGACGCCGAAGTGCTGGAAAAACATATGCAGGGTTTTTTTCAGATAATCTACCAGCCACTGATATTGCATACTTTCGAACTTGAAGATCCTACCACATATACAGATATAAAAAATAAATAAATAAAGTTAATATCATTCTCATTTTGAATTAGTTAATTTGAAATGTACCTCATCATTTAGAGCAGCAAATATGGCAGTCAAGCTATCAGCTTGAGCTAGAAAGTCATCAAATCCTCCATTTCCATGGAGGGATGAGAAGATTGAGTTCCTCACAGTGACATCAGCGTCTGCTACAGCTGCAATAAGAAGCTTCTCCACAATCTGCAGTGAGAGAATTTACCATTTAATATGTAATAAAGAGAATAAAAATATTTAATGGAGAATATAGAAACTAATGAAACCTCTTCTATAAGACGTCTTCTTTTGCCTCCAGCTCGACTGGATCTACTGGGATTGAAGGTGGTAATTGAGAAAGAATTTACAACTAATTTACAGCAGCAAAGAGCAGCATCTTTCCTTGTGGCTCCATCATCATCCTCCAAATAAACTACAACCGATTCTCTTGCAAATTCAAGAAGATCATGACCCTACATGCATGAAATTGTAATGATAAATAACAGAAAATTGAATAAACTACTCTTTTTGTCCCTGTGCATAGCTGATTTTTGTAATTCTTACAACTAATTTGTGAATTATACAAATCTTGAATGCACCTTGAAATTGAATCGTGCAAGTGTTTGTAATGCAAGCTGCTCCAAAGCAGATCCAGTAAGTTCTGACATTTGTTGCATGTTGTTAGCTATGTTTGCTCTACTTGGAGTTGCAGATGCCCCTGTGTGGGTATTTTGGGGTTTTGAAAGAACTACTGAAATGCTTTCAAGCAACCGATCTTGGATGGTAGGCAGCAATGATGGAATGCTGAGAGCATTAGAGTCACATTGTTATGATTATCTGTCAGAACCTCATCAAAATTACAATAATACCCTCTTGAAGTTGAAACTAGTATACCTGATGGTAATCTGCTCAAGTGATTCCACTAGTACTGAAGAAAGACCAGCTGAAAACATGGCGTCCAAAAGACTGCAGACATGAGTTTCCATGGCGGGACCCATGGCTTTTGCTATGTTTCCAACACAAGCTAATGCCTCAAGAGAGGGTCTTCCTCTACGAGGGGCAATCTGTAATTTCACCAAGTATCAATATATTTTGCTTTTGGAATTTCCAAACAGAGAAAAAGAATGCTTAAAACTGGTCAGTTAAAGAGCATCCACAATAGGAAAGCTTTTTTGTAGAAATCTCTACCATAGTAAAGCTTATTTACCAATTTCAATTTATAAATATAACTGAAATCAAACATAAATAACTATGTAGTTTCTCATTATAGACAAGAAAATTAGTACATACAAATTTTAATTTGAATCTAATTATTCTTATAGTAAAAATACAGATACTTGGGAGTTGGGATAAAATTAAACTAAATAGATAGTGTATCTTTTACTACAGAACAACAAATAAAAATACATTTTATATATTTCTAAAAGTTACCAAACTTGTACCTTTTTCTTTTTTATATTTTTGTTAAAATTAAAGATTATAAAATACTTTAAACACCTATTTTACATTATATTAAACAAAATAACAATTCATAAACTAGAATAATAATAAAAGATAAAAAGAAATACAAAAAAGCTCATGTCAAGCTTGTAAATTTACAAGCCAAATGAGAAAGCTATGCAATTGAAAAAGCTGTTGTTTGACTTTCATGAGCTATTTGACCGAAATAAGTATAATTAAAGTAGATGCTCTAAGGGAAGCAACCAACCAGACAAATAAAATAATTTTAAAAAAAAAAAAAAACATACTGCTTCACGTAGATGAGTTGTTATTGTCGGCAAATAGTGGACTAGTTCGCCATCCAAAGCACCAGCCATCTCCCCAAGAGCTATAAATCCACTGGCACGTTCAGTTGGTATCTTCAGAACAGCAAGAATATGATTCATGCATATCTGTTTGTTTACCAAAGATAAAGATTAAATTCTTTCTTCCAAAAAAAAAACAATATAACAATAATTTTGAGAAAAGATTTGACTAACTGTAAGATAATTTGTCACGAATCGATCACGTAGAAAATGTGCAATCCGAGGAAGCAAAGAAGTTATACTGAGACGAACAAGTGGATTCCTATGTTCTAGATATCTAAGAACAATTTCTGCAACCTCTCTGTATCTTGACATCATGAATTCACCTGTATTTCTGTTTCATGGAAAAAGTTTAGGGTTTGTTAACTTAATCCATCTTTTTCACAATATTTGTCAACCAAACCAACCTCAAGAGTTCACCAACTGCAAGAAGAGAACCATGTATACTATGTACAGAAGCATTCTTCCCTAATCCATCTTGTGTAGCCTCAAACATACGATAATACCTATCAACATCAACATATGTTAATAGATAGATCATAAAATAAGGATTTGAAAAGATTTGAAGACTTTGTAATTTGTAAATGCACTAAGCTAGTCTACTAACCACTGCACACGCCAACGTGTCTCTCGTTTTTCAATAACACGAAGGCAAGCACGCAATGCCTCAACTGCCCTTTCCCTAACAGCTAATGTTGGATCCCTCAATGCCACCCAAATAGCATCCACAAATTCAGGCACGTGAACATTGAAAACTGTAGAAGCATTCTCAGCCATTTCCTGATAGAATATGCAAATAAGACACATATGAATATATGATCATCAAAACTAGCATTAGCATACCTTAACCTTACTTTCACAATTCACAAAATATTGTTAAAAAAAATACAGTTTTTGGGTTAAAAAGCAATCTGATACCTTTAAGATTAGGACAGCAGCAAAGCGGCGATACTCAACTCTATCACCACCAAGCCATTTTAAGGCATTTTTAACCTGTGATGATAATATGAATATATGATACATGTATTAAAGTTATTACAAGTGAAATTTTTAAAAAGAAAAAGAAAAATGTAATTGAAGAAGGATAGGGGATTAGGGGGTACACACCTGGCATTCCACCTCATCTGCAGTCATGGCTCCACCAGCTCTGGCTAAATGGCCAAGGACTTTACTAGCAAGGATTAGAATTTCTGGGTCCCGCTTTGTATCGAATACAATACGCATGTAATTAGAAAATTTGGAAACTTTTGTCCCGCTTTCCCCAAGTCTTAAGTCTATCAATTCATCAGTAGCCCTTAAAGCTCCTAAATTGTCAGCAACATCATTGCTTTCTAGAAGACTAGTGATTCGATCATATAATTGGTCCATGAAACGAGAAAAGGCTTCGCCACTAAGAGCACGTGCTTCTTCTTCAACATGTCTTCTTAAAGCAAAAGCAGAACCATCCTGTCATTGAACAATATCAAGATATTAAGTACCCAATATGCTAAAAACCTTCAAAATGTAAATTAACTCTCTCTCTCTTGAAAAGCATCTTCATTGGTGAATAATAGTGAAGCTACATTTATTGGCCTAAGCACGTGTTGAATTCTTCAAGAACACTTATTGGCAATTATTATGTCGTTCGACATTTGTTAAAAACATTAATTACCATGTTCGAATTTCGATATATAGCATGCATTGAACTCTTTTAAGATAAAATTTGAATTGAAAGAAGGTCATCATAAATGCTAGTCTAAAATAAGAAAAGCAGATGATTCAAAACCGTTAGAGTCTACTAGGCAAAATAACAAATAAGATTTCTATTCTCCCTTGCGCATTGTTCGAAACAAATGCATAACTCAATATATTCTAACTTTTTAATGCTTATTTATCAGTTATATCCAACTCGAGCATTAACTTTCTTACAGAAAAGGAAAATTGTGTGGCAAAACAAATGTATGACTTTGTAGTTTACACTTGTTAATCAAGACTACAAACTAAGCAACTTTTTTAGTTTTCATGTCATAAGTTGATTATCATTGATACACCCATTTAGCTCTTTAGCTGCAAAAATAACATTTCTAGCATACTAAATAATCTTCAAATGGCATAATACAAGGTAAGGCATTATCCTACTACCAACATTGTTTGAATCAACAAAACAGCAATGGATTTTTAGATACGGTAACATTTATGCTCTTTTCCAAATCTGTTAATCCAATGCACTGATAAATTGAATTTTATCAAGCTCACATTCGCATTTCAACTAGTTATGCTAAATAAATGTCCAACACCCAAATATGTTTGCCCCACCAGTTATATAAATTTTATCAATCATGTTAAACCTAGATCAGAAAAACCAAGATGATACTCAGTCTCATTACAGGATCCACCCAGTCCCATAACTATGCCCACCCTCTAAATTAAATTGTAAAACCTAGCACTTGAGAGATTCAATTACATTGATCTTTTTATTAATGTAGCCCCAATCTCCTTGCAATGTAGTAATGTTTACACTTCAATGCGATTACTTAGTAATTTTCTTGTAAATCAAAACAATTCAAGTTAAAAATGACTCGTTTGTTCTTAAAGTCGAAATTGGATTCGCAATCGGGGTCGGAGAGTGAAAATTAATCAACAAAAAACAACCAAATCTACAGACACGCATAAGAACAATTCGAGAAAATGAAAGTAAACTGTTTGATTAACCTTTGGGGGGCCTCTAGTACAAAGGTCGGCAAGGACTCTGTTAAGAGTTTCGATGTTCCCGGCAGCTGCTGCTGTGGTGGCCGGACCGCCAAAGCGGTATGATTGCGCAGGAGCCGCCATCTCTTCACTGATAGTCTCAGTACTACCCCAAAACCCTAACCCCAACCTTGCGAAGAAGGGGGAAGTTTCTAGGGTGGGCAAACAATTGCCCACCTTGATTGATTTATTTACACAAAAATTCGAAGATTATTGGCGAATAGCGTTCTCCGATGACTGAATTTAGCTTGATCGGAGATCGAAGACGATTTTCTTCACCAAATTCATAGGGTTTTCGAAGTGTTCAGTGTCTAGAGAAGGTAGTAGGGGGTGGTGATGCGACAAATACAGGCAAAAACCCTATTTTTCCTCTCAGAAATCTGAGTTAATGTTGATCGTCATTAATTTTAGTCAAACTTTATATTTTTTATCAATTCACCCTCGAATATTTGTCACTTGAAATAACTACTTATGATTTAAATGCCGTTAGATAAATTAATAAATATTAATAAATAAAAATTTATGAGTTAAAATATTTGGAATAATTAATGACCAAAAAACAATACAAATTTACCTATCCAACTAGAAATTAACCATTTTTAGGGAGAATGAGTATTCCCTTCCAACCCACGAAACTCACTGTCCCATTAGTTTTTCTTTTTCATTTTTCTTTATCTTTCCAACCCACAACACGCAGAAACTTATCTTTTCAACTCATTCAATTCAAAAAATACAAAATAATCAAGGTAAAATCTGAATTAACAATAGAGGTACTGTCGGTACCACTCCATCTTCAACGCGAGTTGTTTAATTGGTTTCGCTAACTCACTTTATCCTCTCTCTCTACTTTCTCTCTCTAATTTTCTCTTGTACCATGTGTTTTAAAACTTGTACCTTAGCAGTTTTGTATTTTTTTTTTAATTAAACGGGTTGAATGTGTTGAGAAATATAGGATTTCCGTATGTTGTGGGTTGGAAAGATGAAGAAAAAAAAAACAAAAATTGATGTGACAGTGGGTTCAGTGGGTTAGGTTGGGAGATAATGAATTTTCCCTCCCTTATTAGATGAAAAATAACCACAAATTTTAGAATAAAGACACTATGACTTGTAAACTGGAACGTTTCTTCATTTATATGTTAAGTTCATAATTTTGTATCTTATTCTATGGATGTTTCTGTTTCGTCTTTGTACTTCTGATCCCTTGCTGGTTACTTGCTAATAGTGGTTTGTTTTTATTAATAATATTAACCGTTTCCAAAAAAATTCACAAAAATTTTCATTATGAAACTATAATCCAATATTTCGTATTTTGAAATATAGCTTAGAACATTATTTGCATTAAATGTATCAAATCAAATAAGTTCGTTTACTTAATAATCAATATATATATATATATATATATATATATATAGCTTTAATTCAATGTTAGTAAATCCAGTATTTACTCATATTTTGCTTAAAATATATGTTAACAACAAGATATGTATTTCGCAATATGTGAATATCAATTTTCACAACTCCATGTGTGTGGAGGGGGTTCTCTAATTTAACTTTTAAGTTTGGGTTGGGAGATTTTTTAGGTCTTACATGAATGGTCTATGTTATATTAATATTGGAATCTAAACTTTAAGGGAGTCCTTAATACAAAAGGTTGGCAAGGACTCTATTAACACCCTATTCCCGAGTGTAATTAACGAGTGAAGCGGAAAAAAATGAAGGGAACTGGAGAGAAAGTTATGTCGATCGTGTTCCCCGATTTTTTGGTTGGAATGATTCAGAAAGAAAGGAAATGATTTCGAAGGATTAGTTTCTCTCCTAATCTTCCTCCCAAATTGGAGTGATTTGGAGAGAAGAGAATCACTGATAAAGATAAATCTCAACGTTTACCAATCTACCCTTCAACCCTATATAGCAATTTCACGTCAAATATACAACACACATAAAAGAATCAAACTCTCTCCCGCCTTTGTGTACCACCGGTGACGATCCTACCCTGCAAGTCTTTGCTATCAGGTTTCAATTTCTTCTCTATTTTTTTTGCTTCATGTTGCCATTAAACGAGTACATTGTGTTCATGTTTTTTTCCTGCTTAAAAGCAATTATTTTGTGAATGAGAATGTTACACTCGAATATTGGTAAGTTTCCCTTTCTACCTTTATTTGTAATCTTTGCAACTTTGGCCCTTACGCTGGGCGTACCTAGATGGTACGTTGGGCGTAGGGGCATTAGGCGAAACGGTGGCGTTTTTGGAGAGTACATTGGGCGCATGTTGAGTACGTTGGGCATACTATGTCTGGACATAAACCCTAATCTTTAGGGTTTGGATCCTATATATTGAACCTTAAGTTTCATTCCCCCATCCCATTTCTAGCCCCCATCACTAGAAACGTTCCCCCTTACAAACCCTAGCCCTATTGTTGCACTTTGAAGCTTTAAAATATGTTTTGTGTATTTCAAATAAATAGGAAGGTGGTGGTGAAGCTTGGATGTGGAAGTCTTGCATCATTCTCAACCTCCGAAAGGTATAAAGTTCATACCTTGGTGATTAACTTGATAGATCTTGTTTATACGATGATTTTATGAACTTTTGTCCCCAGGCTATGACTTTCTTGTGCATGACATGCTATAGAACATATGGGTTGTCCTTTTAGACGTTTTACCATGTCTAGAGTCATAAAAACGTGATATTGGCATCTCGGAACATATGGCCTAGAGATCATACGAGAGACAACGGAGAAGATCGTTCAAATTCGTGAACGACTAAAAGCATCTTGGAACCGACTAAAGAGTTATGCGGATAAACTACGAAAGCCCTTAGAATTCCAGGTTGGTGACCGCGTACTGTTGAAGGTCTCACCCTGGAAGGGAATGATACATTTTGGAAAACGTGGTAAACCGAATCTAATGTATATTGGGCCATTCGGTAGCTTACAAACTTCAACTACCGCAAGAGCTCAATAACGTACACCCCGCCTTCCATGTGTTGTAACGTCTGGATCCTTGTATGTATTTTTAAATCAAAATATTCATTTTTGCAAAGGGACTCGGCGAGTTAGAGGTCCCAGACTCATCAAGTACGAATAGAATTTGGACACGGGACTTGAAGTCTACTCGACGAGTTGAGAGCCTCAACTCGACGAGTAGGGTTGCCAGAGTGAAACCCTAATTTTCAGGGTTTTGTGTGGCAACTAGAAAGTTTTGAGTCGAACCAAGTCTAAAGGAGTCTCATGTATAAGGGTATCCACAATGTAAGATGTAACCCTATTGCAATAAAACATTTGAAAGCCATAAGGGCATTGATTTATAAGCTATCATATATATATATACGTAAGTCTTGAGGAACCATGATGTAATTAACATTGACAAGTCAACAAGAAAGCACACATTAAACAATTTCTTAGGATTTATTGCATAACACTCCACTATGGTCGAAAACACCTTGTGGGGACAAGTTAGGACCAAAATCAAACCAAAAATAAGGTACCTAGGACCAAAATCACCTCAATGGGACACATCATAGCCGAAAACTACCTTAATGGACCATTCCTTGGCCGAAAACTACCTTAATAGGACCCAACACAATATTTTACAATTGCGAAAAGGGATGTCGTAATCCAGTTGTAAAATATTTGAAGGTGGGTAAATGACGATTTACCAATTTCCATCATGAATAACGAAATGATTATTAAGTTTTAATTGGATTGAAATTCCTAGATCCTTTGAGATTCATTGAACTTTTCAATGGCATGTTTAAATCTCGATTGTGCCATTCAAGTTTGTGACTGGGATGCCGAGGATCACAAACAAGGTGTGAATAACCATGCAAATTAGTTTGGTACACTCAATGTTACAAATCACCTAATCAATGTGCTGGTTAACCTCACACGTTCCATTGATCTATGATTAACATCAAACTACCCTTTGCCACACTTTGTCAGTCCCAGATTAGTGTGTCAGTTAACCACACACGCTCCACTAACGACTTAACAAGGTGCAAAGTGCAATTTCATGGATTAACACCATTTTTCACAATTTCCTAAAGTAACTAAGATTGAGAATTTAATAAAAGTTTAGTTACTTTATATTTATCTTTATACTTTTAATGGGGGAGAATTAATGTCATATCTTACCCGTTCGGCTAACGACCCTCCACCAGTCAAAGAAGCGGTGAGTGAGAGTGGACACCCATTAAACCACCATTTTATAGGCAGTAACCTTATACCCCCTTGTAGACCGGCTTCGTGAATGAGCCCTACTAACGTTAAGACTGACTTGTCTTATACATACATACATATATATATATATATATATATATATATATATATATTAAACTTATAATATTATAAAGTATAAGGGTTGAATTTTAACTTTTAAAATTTTAGGGTTTGGAATTAAAGTTTCATTAGTGAGACTTTACAAATTCTAGAACATGAGGGCAAGTTTTGAAACTTGTCAAAACTCTTCAATTCTATAACTTATGAGTTTAATGTTGGTTTTATGAAAAGACTTTTGATTTTCCATAACTTGAGGACAAGTTATGGAGTTCATTAAAACATTTATGATAAGACTTTTCAATTTCCATAACTTGAGGACAAGTTATGGAACCCATTAAATAACATTTAGATCAATTCTAATAAGGAAAACTATCATATATTTTTTTTAATCATGATCTAAACTAACTTATAGGGCAAAATAGTTTCAAATCAAATGGTACGAGTAATTGGCTTAACATATAAACTAACAACTATCATAATAATTTTGACAACTATCTTTTGATGACTCTTGGAATTCATAACTTATGAGTTTAATGCATTTTTTAAGATGAGATTTTTCATTTTCCATAACTTGAGGACAAGTTATGGAGGTCATTAAAATCATTAAGATCAATTTTTCAACAACTAAAATTATCATATAATTCAAGATTGATCTAACTAAACTCATAAACAAGATAATATCAAGTCAACCATTTGCAAGCAACTTTGTTTATCATATAAATCAACAATTATCTTAAAACTTTGACATTTATCTTGTGATTGGACGAGCATAATCACTACCATATCATAAAACCATATTTAATGATGTAAAACAGTTTGTAGTAGTGATTCCAATCCAATCTAGGCCAAGGAAACTCAAAATTCTACAACCAGAGCCATTGACTCGACGAGTTGCCCTTGTTACCGAGTGAACTCATCGAGTCAGCCAGTGGACTCGGCGAGTTCATCAGTCAGAGGCCAAAATTTTGATTTTTTTCAACTTCGAAAAATAACAAGCATCAAGTATAATCGAAAACAATCTTAGGCTCTGATACTAGTGTTGGGTTTTGAGTACTATAACACTACTATGGTGCACATGAAACCCTAATTGCTTTGGATCTATGTTTTCTCTAATTATACATGCATATTTTCAATTTTCTAAAGCATATATCCTAACTAGCATACAAATTGACATTTGAGCAATACAACTAGTTAGATGACTTACCTCTTAGAAGGACTTGTAGTTCTTGACCTTTGAAAGCTTGAGCACCCCAAGTGTGATGCATCTAATGGTTCACGAACACCAATATGCAAGATGAGGCTTGAGAGAATATGTTATTTAGCACAAAATCAATACACACTCTCCAAGAATGTTGTAGCAACTCATGTAACCGATTTTAGCTCTAAGGAGGTTTATTTATAGTGTAGCAAATGCTAGGGTTACACTTTGTAAACCATAATGACCTTTCATATTACTTAGGCTCCATGGGTTAACCTCCATGGACTATCTCATTGGTTTAGCACATCCTAAATAACCATGGATCATTAGCCTACACTATAAGATTCATTGATTTACATAATCAATCCTCATATATTTAATTAGTCTCTTTTGATCACATAATTAATTCCAAATTAATTATTGATCAATACTAATTAAATAATATGATTTCATATTAATATATCATATTTGTAATATAATATATTAACCTACAAATATATTAACCTTATTCTCAAAAGTCCATCCTATCAAATTGCACTGGTGAAGGCAACCCAAAAGGACCATGCTACAATCGGGTCAAGTACATCCCAGTTATAGTTATGGACTTAGACACCAAATCCAACATCAGAGTACCTACAAAAGTCGTGTATTATAACCAGAATCTCCCGTAAGAGAGCTTGATACTTGTGTATATATCTATACGGGACTGATAATCATGCACCTAAGTTGTTTGCAATAGCTAGAACGGTAGGTCTGGGGTGACAAATGTCTAACATTCTGACGCCTGAAGAACGTCGTAACAGGCCATTTATGTTTTAGCACGATTATAATAACTCGCATGGGGAACCAACGATACATTTAGTTTACGGGGCAACATTACATTCAAATGGTTTTAAATGAGATTAAAACTAGACGTTACTATTTTAAGTATTAAAATACTTGTACATTTCGGTCTTAGGGGTTTTAAGACTACACCCATTTTTAAGGAAAATATTGGATTTTCTGGAAACAAACACTATCATTTTACAAGGAAAGACTTACAATTCTTCATACAAACTCTTATGAACTCACCAACTTAATTGTTGACACTTTTCAAAACTACTTGTATTATCAGGAAATCATTAAAGCGAATAATTACAAGCTTTTGAGGATGGGACGCTAATGCGTCAAACAAATCTTTTTATCATTATAATGTAATTAACTTTGAAACATGAAACTCTTACGACAATGTAACTTTTTTAATTATATTTATGATGGTTGCATTTTGCTTTGTTCACTATTATACATATTGTTCTGGTACGATTCATGAATTCATCCACCCCCAGACGTTTCCGCCATCCTTGTTTGGGGGTGTGCCAGTTTAGTCGGAAGAGGGTGCTTTAGTGATTATTTTTACTACCACTTCGGTATTAGTGCATCTTTAGGTCATTAGCACCATAAGTGAGCTTCAACACCAACATCTGTTTGTTAATTGGTGTATTAGAGGGGGGGGGTATTGTTCGAGATGTTTATGGTAGGTATGCAATACTCTTTTAACTTTAACTTGGATTTTTCCCTTAAATCACTTTTTCTGTAAATATGATTCGTTATTTGATTGCGGAGAAAAGAAAAGCCATGGAAAGTCTTCATGAAGAACTTAGAGCTCAAAATATGGACTCGAGAACAAAAAGAGAACAAGTGTTCTTCAATTTATTTTATCAGACTTTATTTTCTGTGATTCTTATTGAATAATTTTATTTAGTTTTAATTAATTTGCAGATAAATTCTAGAATCGTGTAAGCAATATTTACACTCATCACCTAAAAACTGATGACTTATATGTATTTTTGGTAAAAAAATAAATAAATAAGTTCAATAAAACAATATGTAACTAGGTTCAACGTTTTAGATATTTTTGTTGAGTTTTTTTTTTTGTTAATTCACATGTTTTGTTTGTGAGTGGTGTCTACAAAAGCTAATAAAAAAACTTATAATTGCGAGATAAAACTTTATCTGTAAACTCGGTTGTGATCTAAAGGTGGAATTAAGGCTTTGCTAGGGATGGTTAGGTCAAGACATTCATATTTTCTTTCTCAACTTGCACTTGGAGTTACAAATCGAGTTCAAAACTTATAGCAAATGTAATAATCAATAAATAAATAATTGCTTAGTAGGTAAATCGACAAAATAATGAAGGCACAATATGTGTTTTTTTGTATTTTAACTTGTTTTTAAAAAGCACATATTCGGGAAAAATAGTTTTTTGATCATTATAATTCAGTGACCAAACTGATAAAATGGTGAAAATACGTTGTGTAGTATTCTACTCATTTATAAAATATACAAACCATGATCATAGGTCGATTGCTTGCTTGCTGGTATTGGAATTGGAATATCATCTACATGTGAGGTAAAGAAAAGATTATCCCAAAAAAATTCAATATTTTTACTCAAAAAACTTTATGTTTCTCAGTTGAAATATTATTTTAGATACCATCGACATAAATTTGTTCTACACTTGGATGAGTGGATCTATCAACAAAAATACTATTAGTGAGAGAAAATTTGAAAGTACAATGCTGTAATAAAAGTAAATTTAATAATAAATAATATTATGTTGCTATTTCTTACATGGATGTTAACCGGACAATGATCTATAATGGTTTTTGTTAGTAGGTTTAGATTTAAACTAGGTTTGTAACGTCCCACAAATCCGTACTAAAAATTTCTTTTATAAATCATTTCTAAAACCATATTCATAAAAGATATCATAAACCATAACACAATTCAGAGTATTAATTTTCAAAACATATGCTCGTTATCAGAGTAAAACATCCCAGGCTGTCTAATTTATGGTGTGTGTCATGCGATCACCCCGAGGTCTTCCCTCTGCTACCGGAAGTACCTGAAACCAAAACTGGAAACCGTAAGCACGAAGCTTAGAGAGTTCCCCAACCTACCACATACCATGCATAAACACATACTGCACATACTGGGCCACGCCCGCTATTCTGGGCCTCGCCCCTACCTCAGTCCTCGCTCGCTACAACGGCCCCGCTGCTCCAGGCCTCGCCTGGCTTCGAGCTCTGCTCGGATATAGATTTGTTTCACTTAGGCTCGCCTGTCACTGGGCCTCGCCCGCTAGCATATACTAACACATAAGCATATCACAACACATAAGCTAACACGTACTAATAAATCATGTCCTGAGGCCTCGCCTATCTTGGGCCTCGCCCTTGTCCTGTTACTGATGACTCATGGAACCCCGTCCATGCTCCTACTGATAGTGAGATACGGGCCCATCCCACACTCATTCTTTCCCTAACTTGGGCCTCGCCCCTGTTCTACTGCTAATGAGATGTGGAACACCATCCACACTCTGCTATTGGTGAGATACGGGACCCCGCCCACACTCACCTCCCTACCAGGCACATACATGTATCACACAGACAACAAGTATAAACTATCATATAAACCATTCCTTGGGCACCCGCCCGCTATCATTGGACCTCGTCCTGAATATCATACTAGCATACTGCGCCTAGGGCTAACCCCCGGGTCTTCTACTCATAACCACATGGGCCGACATTGTGGTCGTAGACCCACCCACACAAAAGGGAAACTCACCTGCACTTGCCGATACCCCTCTGGCTGCTGCCCGACAACTCTCTGAACTGCGGCTCCACTAGCTCCCCGAGCTACCAATATTAATATAATAGTTAGTCTAACTGTCCTCCGAAAGTCAACTTTAGTCAAAGTCAAAGTCCTGGTCAAGGTCAACCTTCCAGGTCAACCCTACTCGCCGAGTCTACTTATTGACTCGCCGAGTTCACACGCTCAAAGTCCTTCCATTCGCGACTCGACTCGCCGAGTCAGCCCATGACTCGCCGAGTCCACCGATTTCCGAGTCCTGTCCTGTCCAAGTCACTGAGTCTCCACTCGACTCACTGATTCGAGTCTTAACTCGAAGGGTTTGGGGTTTTGCGACTTGACTCGCTGAGTCCAAGAACAGACTCACCGAGTCTAAAGCAAACTTTAACAGACTCGCCGAGTTGTTCATCCAACTCGTCGAGTTCCTCCTAATCTTCATACTACTCGCCGAGTCCACTCGAAGGACTTGCCGAGTCTATTCAGTCCTTCATACATTCAGAGGCTTTTGAGTCATGCAGGGACTCCAAACTGTAGATCCACTCTCCCAAAGCCCATTCCCTACGTAAAGTTGCAACCTTTACGTGTAGCTAAGGAGATATAGGCTAAACACACCACAAACTAGGGTTTAAGACAACCATGCATCACCTATACTCTCAAGGCTGATACTTTATGACTCTCTGGGCCAAGACACAACTGGAGCTGAAGGGATTCAGCTTGGGGACGTCCAAACCCGAAATGTATCATACTTGGTCCAAAATCTCATAAAGATGGACATGAAATGATCCAACAATTAACAAGGCAAGGAAGGAACTTGATTACCAAAATGAGCAGCTAAAGAGATGAATCTTCTGGATCCACAACCTTCCTCTTGAACCCTCAACTCCTTTTTCTCCTTCTAGGCTTCAAGAACACTCCAACTCTTCAACAATGGCTCACACACTCAAAGAGAGCACTAGGGTTTCGTGGAATAGCTTCTGGACAATCGAGGCTACAAATGAGGCTGATAGAAGGAGAATGAGATGCTTAAATAGGGTACAAGTCCCGGAATTAGGGCTTTCTCAACCCAGACCAGACTCGCCGAGTCAGTCTCCCCGACTCGTCGAGTCGGTCACTTAAGTCGCGACACGGATCACGCTCCGACTCGTTGAGTTCCTCCCTGGACTTGACGAGTTAACTCTTTGACTTAGGGTTTTCTTTCCTTTCTCGGCCTTTCTGATCTTGGGTGTTACAAGGTTCTAGTTTTGTAATGGTTTATAAATTCTAGGATCATTGTATTTAATGTTCGGGTCATGTTACAACACTATTTACATTGTTCATTTTTATATATTTTGCATTCTTTATCGGTTGATTTTTTAACAGCTAACAGTTTCTGAAAAAATATAGTATTATTTGGTTTTTGAAAAATATTAGTATATAATGATGCAACATGAACAAATGTAAAAGTAGGACAACGGAAAATAACTTACCGTTTTATGTGAGCCTCTATATTATCAATAATAAATAGTTTGTTATCAATAGAAAAAGGCGAGTTTATGTGTTGTTATCTAAAAAATACGTACCAAAGGGCTTCTAGCCCAGCGGCATCCGGTGTTGCCCTCCCTCATCGAGGTTGGGGGTTCAAGTCCCGTCGTGGACATAGGTGGAAACCGAATTGCAAACCGAAAAAAAAATCTAAAAAACCTGTTACTATATTTTATATATAAACCATGAATTTCTCATGTAAACAACAATAATTTACTGCAAACAAACAAACTTGAAAAAATCCTACCCATAGGTCTCTTTCTAGTTAACTAGTGAAGAAGCCGGGCTTCGCCCTGGTTTGGTTTTTTTCTCAAGGCTTACCGAAAAAATATTACATGCTTTCAACAAAAGACTTCAACCAACCATGTAACACCCGTTTATTTAATAAATAAATAAGTAAATTAATGATTTTATTATAGCCCTAAAATCAATAATTATTTAGCAAAGTGTGATTTCGAGGAGCAAATTGTAAATATTTTAGAAGTCGGGGGTTAAAAGTGTAAGTTTCGGATGGGTTCCGTAAAGAATTATGAGGCAAGGGATTACTTGGTAATTATTGGGACTTCATTTGAAAACAATTTGTAGAGGGAGGGGTTGTTGAGTAAATTTTGGACTTAATTCGAATGGATTTTAGTTGCCAGGGGTTAAAAGGTAAAATGAGGGATTCGTTTGGAAAGAAGAGGAGGGAAGAGGGACCATTCTTGACATTATGGAAATAAGTTTGGAAAGGCACAGGTATTAAGCTCCCATCCAAACCCTAACCCTACCTTATTATTCAGCCGCCATCTATGGATCTTCCCCACTACCGTCCGTCAACCTCCATGCGCCACTCTCCTTCTCGTTTCAGATCGTGCAAGACCACCGGGCGCCACCGCTCACTTCGTTTCCGATCAACTAATGCGTCCCAGCCCGTAGCATCAGCCGTGGACGAGTCGATGACGGGTTTTGGGTGGATTGTTGCAACCGTTCACGTCTTCAGCTGTCGTTCGCTGCCGCTTTTGGCTATTCCGGTGCCTTTCTGACTGCTGTGTTGCTGCTGTTGGGTCCGTCCTTGCCGTCGCCGCTGCAGCCGCCATCTCGCGCAGCTGCTGCTTATCGCCGAGATGTTTCATGCCGCCGTGAAGGGGTTATTGTGTTCGATATTTTGCCATCGGATGAGTGTTTGTTGCTGTGAAGTAATGGGTGTTTGTTTTGCTGCATTATAATGGCTGCCGACGTGAAATCGTTCTGCTGTCGACATCTGTCACCGTCGGCCACCACAGGTGGCTGTATGTGCGTGTTACCGTGAAATTAGGTGTGTGAGTGTGCTATGTAATCGGGAATTTATGAAAAACTCACCACCACCACCACCACAAGGTGGTGGCTGCCGCCATGCACCGCCGTGGATGTGTGTGTTTAGTAGGTGTGTGTGTTTTTATTTGTGTTTTAAGCATTGTAAAGTGTATTGCAAAATGTAATAATGAAAGGAAATTGAAAACCACCACCTTAGGGTGGTGGCTGCCGCCACCGGCCGCCGTGTTGGGTGGCGGTGTGTTTAGTTGTGTTGGGATTGCTAGTTTGGGGATGTTTGAGGAAGGGACTAAAACCATAATGGGCCCAATGAGGCTTAATGGACATAAAAGCCCAAGCATGTGATCAATGGGATTAAGGAAACCCTAATGGGTCTCATGGACCCTAATTGACCCAAAGAGACCCTAATGGGCCCAATAAGGCCCAAAATGACTTAAAAGCCCAACCAAGACACTAATGGGCTAGTATTGGGTTGGAAAACCCTAAGGGCATAAAATCTTAATTGTGGGAATTGTTTGGGACACATTCAGGAATAATTTAATAACTTGAAATATTAAATAATAATAATTGGCATAAATTAATCTAAGCAATATTGGACTTAATAGATTAAGTCCTTAGTGGATTAAGTCTTTAATGGGTTAAATAGGAAACTTAACCCTAATCGACATTTTATGTGAAACCCACTTGGGTTTATTGTTGGGCCTTTCTATTGGGCTTTGATGATTGGATTATTAATGGGTCATCCAAGAATAATCATATGGACTAAAATAATTTAATGGGCCTAGGGTAAGGCCCATGTAAGGGTGGCCCATGACATTGGATGTAAGACCATGTGGGGTAGCCCATGGCAGTCCTAGGTAAAGACCATGTGGGGTGGCCCATGACATTGGATGTAAGACCATGTGGGGTAGCCCATGACAGTCCTAGGTGAAGACCATGTGAGGTAGCCCATGGCATTCTTACAGGTTTTTGTATGCATGACTTATATGTAGCTTTTATAGCTAGCAGGATATGTGATACGGGTAGCTTTTATAGCTAACGGGATATGTGATATGTGGATTGTGTGTATGGTATGCTTTGGAAAACTCATTAAGCTTCGTGCTTACAGGTTTTGTTTATGGTTTCAGGTACTTCGTTTTCAAAGGAAAGGAGCCGGCTCGATCGCAACGCATCACACTATGTTTTCCGCACATGAGATCTTTGGAATTACACTATGATATTATTTTATGATGACATGCTTGATTATTCACACTGGTTTGACATGAGATATTATTATGACTTTCATACTGATGGTTTTATGTAATGATAACTTAAATAAAACAAAATTTTTGGTCTTGAATTTTGGGTCGTTACAAACCGTTTCCATGATACCCGATACTTCCATGATTTATAAGATTCTATCTACTCTTTCACGTATGCAATAAAAATGAAGCTATTTTCTAATTTATAGTTGACAAAGTTACTACCTAACTCCATTGAGGGCCAACAAATTGTTCTGCTCTTAAGGCCTCACACAATTTGGAAGTGAAAGATGTCGTTCATACAAATTTACCACTAATTAATATTGTTATTTTATATTAGAGTTATAGGATAATGTAATCAAATACATAGCCTGCAGTTGCTACAAATCGGTTATTTTGTATATAACATGCAAGAAAATATTAGAATAAAATTATTTAAACCCGAAAAAAACATTTTTTTTGGACAAATGTTTACTTCGTCCTACATAAACAAAAATCACATTAATAAATAATATTCACATCTACCACAAAAGGGTATTGTTTATATCTTTTTACAGATACAAAACCTTGAATTAGTTTGAGTTTTTGGGTGAATTTTCAGTAATAATATCCTACACATCTTTAAACATTTTGTTTCTTTTTTCTCCAATGACTGATTGCATCTGGAAAAGTTTTGTCAGCTACTTTTCGGCTCAACAAAGTTACCCCTCCCTGTAATTTCGCCAATTATTCTTCCACATCCTTAACCTAATACAAGTACTATAAGTATTAAATCAAAATTCATGCGTAAAGTTTATCATATAAGCAATAAAAAACAATGAGTTAGCACTAACATAATTACCTGCACATGAAGATGCAGGTACTGCAGCTCATATATCTTGGATAATGGAGTCACCAAGATATACAATCTATTTCTTTCCTTTTTTTCAAGATGCGTTACTTTTGGCAAAATGAGCAAATGGTTGTTTTTGTTGCAGTAAAAACTCCAATCTCCCTTTTCTTTTGTTATTTTATCATAGCTCAATAACAGTAAGCAAGCCACGTTAGGTGATATCGATGAACACAAAAAAAAACACACAAAACAATTTGCCAGTATGTTTTCCTGGATGACGCATCAACTCAACTTTGACTGAAAAAATCATCGTAATTTGGCTTAATCATGTTCATTTCCAAAAGTATGTCCCTATTCTAATGGAAATTTTGGACAACAAAAAAGAAGTAGGGGTATGATAGTCTTTTAAAAAGAGAGTTGAATGAAAAATGTACCTTGCATCCGAACCAACAACAACAAAATCCTTGATCAAATGTTCTAATTTCAGCCACTTATTTAAGATTATAATGACATAATTGTATAAAGGTTAAGATTTAGATTTTGAATCTTAAGTTAACTATTACTCTCAAATTCCAATATTACCCTTCGCTTTGCAATCTCCTTTTTCTCGATCATCTTTCTCTAATTGATTGAGTTCCTTGTAAGAAGTGAATTTTAAAAAATAGGAAAAAAATGAAATTAAAATTAGAGGAATCACTATCACCTTTGCAAGCATTTCACTTATTCGTTGTCCTTTTCTTTTCCTCCAAAGTTTGTTTCTTTCATGCTTATGAGATAGATTAAATGCAAGATCCTAGAATATAAAATATTTACAAATTTTAAAGAAATAATCAAAGAACATTTTGAAATTATGATAATCCAAATGAAATATAATAAAGTAATGAATGAGGTAAAGTGGAATGAATAAATTGGCTTTGACATTTCATCGAACGCCTTATAGGCATGTATCTCATAGGGTTCAACTTTATAAGCAGTTCAATCCACAACCAGCAAGTAAGAGAAACCAAATCAACTTCCAAATTTCATATCCTGCAATAACACTCCAAGAACCCATTGTTAATTCCAAATAATCAAAAGTTCGTTCGAGTTACAGATTCTATGTAGGAATGGATTGTGAAAAAGGTAAATCTAATCCGACTATATGGGGAAAATGATTCCAATTTTGACATTTGAAAACGACACTTGAGGTTTTATTCAGTTGACAAATTCATAAATGGAGTATGGGAGTGTGTCTTTGACATAAATTAAGGAACAAGGGAGAGAGACGGTTACTTTTGACTGGAGTCGACAAAACGGGAAGAGAGCAGTATAGATCGGAGCACCAAAAGAGCGCTTAGAAATACCGTCAAAGGTGGTTGGGTGGCTACCTGATTTCGTATGCCAGAGTGAGCAGAGAGATATGACAGACTGTGGCTTCATGAATCGCATTTGAGAGAGAGAGGGAGGATATGATAAATAGAGCACACAAATGAGAGAGACCGCCATAGGTAGTATCGGTGGCTTCGTGTTTTGCTGAGAGAGGTAGTGAAATGATGGAGGAAGCTGGAATTGTGTGTGTGTGTGTGTGTTTATCTTGGACTCAACTGACGATGTAATTGGGTGGGGGAGGCAGCGTCATGATGAAGAAGAATGGAGGCACAACGCGTATCGTCCAACCCGATGATGTGTCATTTTTGAAGCTACTGATCAACAAAGGAAAACACATGTGTGTGGGTTATCCCGTCAATAGTAAACAATAGGTAAAGATAAAAAAAAAAGATAAAAAAGGACCCCATTGAAAAAAAAAATCCACCAATAACAACATAGAACTGTTTTGCTGAGAGAGGTAGTGAAATGATGGACGAAGCTGGAAGCGTGTGTACGTGTGTGTTTATCTTGGACACGATTGACGGTGTAAATGGGTGGGTGGGGGGGGGGGGCAGCATCATGATGAAGACGAATGGAGACACAACACGTATCGTCCAACCCGATGATGTGTCATTTTTGAAGCCACTGATCAACAGAGGAAAACACACGTGTGTTGGTTATCCCGTCAATAGTAAACAATAGGTAAAGATAAAAAAGATAAAAAAAGGACCCCATTGAAAAAAAAAATCCACCAATAACAGCATAGAACTGTTTTGCTGAGAGGGGTAGTGAAATGATGGAGGAAGCTGGAAGTGTGCGTGTGTGCTTATCTTGGACTCGATTGATGGTGTAATTGGGTGGGGGAGGCAACATCATGATGAAGAAGAATGGAGGCACAACACGTATCGTCCAACCCGATGATGTGCCATTTTTGAAGCCACTGATCAACAGAGGAAAACACACGTGTGTTGGTTATGTCGTCAATAGTAAACTGTAGGTAAAGATAAAAAAAGATAAAAAAAGGACCCCATTGAAAAAAAAACACCAATAACATCATAGAACTGTTTTGCTGAGAGAGGTAGTGAAATGATGGAGGAAGCTGGCAGTGTGCGTGTATGTTTATCTTGGACTCAATTGACGGTGTAATTAGGTGGGGGAGGCAGCGTCATGATGAAGAAGAATGGAGGCACAACACGTATCGTCCAACTCGATGATGTGTCATTTTTGAAGCCACTGATCAACAGAGGAAAACACACGTGTGTTGGTTATGCCGTCAATAGTAAACGGTAGGTAAAGATAAAAAAAGGACCCCACTGAAAAATAAGGGAAAACTGCAATAAAGTCCCTACATATTGGCTTTATAATCGATTTAGTCCATATATATTTTTTTATTCAATTAAGTCCCAAATACCGGCAATCGTATTCAATTTAACCCTTTGACCCGGTCAACAGGTCATCCAACTTTAAAAAATTACATTTTTGGCTCAGATTTCAAAATTTATTACAAATTTGGTCCAAAATTTACACTTTTGGCCCATATTTTAAATTTTGTTACAAATTTGGTCCAAAGTTTACCCTTTTTGCCCAAATTTTAGAATTTTATTATGAATTCATCCTAACTTTAGTTTTTTTATAACTTTTTTTTTCTAAAGAATTGTTTCTAATATGTTTTTTCTTTATAAAATCATATTTATACAAAAAAACGTATTTTCACTTAAAAATCTTATATTTTCTATATAAAAACTTTTTTTATATGAAATATCTAGTTATAAATAAATATTTGTTAAGTATATAAATATATACAAATCCGTTTTTATAAAAAAATATATACAAAAACATATTTTACAAAAATAAATGTATACAGACACCTATTTTATCTATATTCTTATATATATATATATATATATATATATATATATATATATATATATATATATATATATATATATTAAAGGAGGTTAGTTTTTAGGAATAGTGAACTTATCTGTTATTTGCCAAGAATCATCCTTCTGTTTTCTTTGTTTTTTTCAAGGGTCTTATTGTTCTTCATTAATTTTGTTGGGTCTTATTGTTCTTCATTAATTTTGTTGAGGGTCTTATTTGCTGTTTCTTCTCAACTAATCCCACGTCTGTTTCTTTCATCTTTATCCGTATTTTCGAACCTTGTGCATTCAGTACTCTTTCTTCTTCTGTTTCCTTGCTTTCTCTGCATTACTCTTTCTTCCTTTTCGCGGTTCAGACACCTCCATTTGCTTCTTCTGCTTCCTTCGTTTGTGTGCAGGTAGAATGTTTGCTTTCTATTCCGTTTTCTTATCTTCTAATTGTCACGTTGTGTATTTTCGTTCCTGGTGTAGTTTTTTTTATTTTCTATTCGTTGCATTTAAATGTTGTGATGTACGGTCCGCGGAAACGACTTTGCCGTGATGGTGTCCCTTCAGCTGTTGCTGGTGATGCCGCCTCAACGTTGGTTGTTCCTTATGTTCAGGTTGCTCATGCTGCTCGCCGTGGTCCACGGCCAGGTCGGATGAGGCTTCCGCCTGTTCTTCCTCATTATGTTGACCTAGGGGATAGTCGTTGTGTCTGCGAGTATTGTGGTGTCTTTTTTTGGTTTTCTGAAAGAAGTATGAAATTATCTACGCGTAATCATCCGAGGTATAGTCGTTGTTGCAGGTCTGGTGAAGTTGTCCTGCCCTATCCCTCTACATTTCCACCTGAATACATGTCGCTTTTCCGTAATAACAGCTTCCTGAGGGACATTAGGGCTTATAATAGTATGTTCTCTATGACATCTTTTGGCACCACTATAGACGATGAACTGAACGATGGTCGTGGTCCTTATGTTTTTAAGGTTTTAGGACAAATTAGTCATAGGATCGGTTCCCTCTGTCCTGATGCTGTAAAGGGGCCTAGATTTCTCCAGTTATATCTATTTGATACAGCTAACGAGGTTCAGAACAGGTTGAAATCGTTTAAAAATCCTCAGAAAAATCTTCTGGATGAGGGCGTGGTTAGGTTTCTAGTATAACGAATACGTACGGACGTTTAAGACTGCAAAACAGTTTGCAGATGAGATGAACATCCCATCATATTCAGTTCGTCTATTTAATGACATTGCTGATCGTAGGTATGATTTACCTACACCTGGATCTTTAGGTTGTATTGTTACAGGTGATGCGTCTGCTGGTGATCGTTACGACATTGTCATTCATTCCAATACAGGTCGTCCTTAGCGTATTATTAAGCTACACCCTACTTATATGCCTCTGCATTACCCGCTTTTGTTTCCATACGGTGAGCCCGGTTGGTGTCCGATCATGAGATTAGGAAATAGAACTGATGTTGGGGCTAAAAACCTCATGGTAAATATGTATTATGCATACCACCTTCACGGGCGTCAGTACATATGGTCTGCTATTCTTAATTCTTCTAAATTGTTTCAGCAGTATTTAGTTGATGCGTTTACATGTATCGAGGATAGTCGTCTCCAGTTTTATGCAACACATCAGGAAACCCTTCGTTCCGAATATGTTGGAGGCCTTTATGATGCATTATCGAAAGGTGATAGGGAGTCCCGATCAGTTGGAAAACGTGTGTTCCTACCAGCATCTTTTACTGGTGGTCCACGTTATATGTATAGCCACTATCAAGATGCTTTAGCGATCTGTAGGGTACACGGAAATCCACAGTATTTCATTACATTTACATGCAATGTCAAATGGCCGGAGATTACACGGTATATGTACATGCATGATCAGAGAGACCCGCAAAGCAGAGCAGATATCATTGCTGAGTATTCAAGCTGAAAGTACAATCCTTCATAAATTACCTAAAGCAGGATAAACCTTTTGGAGAAATCGATGCATGTACGTATAACCATTCTTTGTATTTATCAATTATTACTTCACTTCTATAGTGTGCTCAGTATTGTTTCCCAATAGTTTATAACTATTTGTTAATTCCCATTTCGATTTGTTTCCCTTTTCCTATATAACAGATTTCTATATCTGTGTAGATTTGTACACAATTGAATTTCAAAAAAGAGGGCTTCCCCATTGTCACACATTAATTTGGGTAAATGTTGAATACAAGATAAAAACTCTGGAAGAAGTTGATGCGTTTATTACAACAGAACTGTCGGATCCATTACTAGAGCCTCAACTATATGCAATTATAACAACGTGCATGATCCATGGTCCGTGTGGATTGCTCAATGAAAGAGCTCCATGTATGAAGGATGGAAAGTGCAGCAAACATTTCCCAAAGCCATTCCTCGCTGCTACAGTCTTTGATATAGAAGGTTACGCTCGCTACAAACGCGGACCAGATGCCCAATACACAACATCATGTGGAATCATTATCCACAGTGGATATGTTGTGCCATATAACAAGAAACTTTGCTCCAGATTCGAAGCTCATATAAATGTAGAATATTGTGGGTGGAACATGATGATCAAATACCTTTTTAAGTATATCTCAAAGGGAACAGATCGTGTCAGATATGTCATTCAAAAGGATGTAGGTGTCAATGATGTTGGACCAAGCAACACTGTAAATGAACAACCGGATGTCATGTGTCAAGAAAAGCAACGCATCGATGAGATAAAAACATATTTGGATGGTAGATATATTTGTCCGCATGAAGCAGCATGGCGAATATTTGATTTCCCTATACATCACCGAAATCCAGCGGTCCATATACTCTCAGTTCATGAAGAAAATAGTCAGCCAATTCTTTTCAAGGAAGACACAACAATAATACAAGTTCTCCGTAATCCATCTGCTACTAGGACAACCCTTTTAGCATGGTTTGAAAGCAACGCAAAGGACCCGACGGGCCATGAAAACACATATATTGAGTATCCAAAATACTACAAATGGGATGGCCCTTCCAAATCGTGGGATAGGAGAGCAGCTGTTTCATCTAACATGGTTGGTCGTCTTGTATTTGTGCATCCATCATCTGGTGAATTGTTCTACTTGCGGTTGTTGTTGTGTCACCAAAAGGGTTGTACCTCTTTTGAAGACCTCCTAACCGTATCTGGTTATGTTCACCCTACATACAGATCTGCATGTAATGCGCTTGGAATCATAGGGGATGACATTGAGTGTCTTGTTGCGTTCAATGATGCTTCTACATGGGCAACACCATTCCAACTCCGTCTTCTTTTTTGTAGTTTGTTATTATTCTGTGAAGTTACAGATCCAAACCTTTTGTGGCAAAAGGCTTATGAAAAAATGTCAGACGGCTACATTTATAGATTAAAATCAACATTACCTGATAAGGCTTTCTCTGCAACAGACGATGTAGTTCGTCAGCAATTACTTAATGATCTAGAAGACATGCTCTCTTCTTCTGTTCCAGCAAGATCACTTGCTCATTTCAATTTGCCCATGCCATCACCTGTTATGCATACAATTCTCCAAAATCGACTACTCCTGGAAGAGATGACTTACGACAAAAGGGTTTTGGCAGATCAACATGCACAATTGCTTCCACAACTAAATACGCAGCAGATGGCGATCTATGGAAGTGTTTTTTCCCGTATAGAAGCTAACAAACATATTCTTATGTTCGTTTATGGCCATGGGGGTACCGGAAAGACATTCCTTTGGACAACTATTCTTTCTTTTTTTCGATCGCTCGGAAAGGTTGTTCTTGTAGTCGCCGCTTCCGGAATAACATCATTGCTTTTGCCTTCTGGAACTACAGCGCATTCGAGATTTAAGATACCAATTGATCTCGCTAGCAACAGATCATGCGATATAAAAAAAAAGAACATCACTAGCCGATCTTATGAAACATACATCACTCATCATATGGGATGAAGCCCCTATGAGTGATAGACGATGCTTTGAATATCTTGATAGGTCTTTACGGGATGTACTTGACTGTGACGAGAAGCCATTCGGTGGTATTTCAGTCCTTCTTGGGGGTGACTTTCGACAAACACTACCCGTTTTGCCAAAAGGCACACGATCCCAAATCATAGATCTTATAGTGCCAAACTCATATCTATGGAAGTTTTTCGACATTCAGATGTTGACTCAAAACATGAGGCTCGGTTCCAATGAGGATAAGAATCCGCAGACAATGTCAACAGCCTTCTTTGCCGAATGGCTACTTCAAATTGGTGAGGGCATAGTTGGACGGCCTGATCCAGATGATCCACGCGACACGTCTTTCATTCAGATCCCTCATTCATTGTTGATACCTCCAGCGCATGACTCACTACAACAACTGATACGTTTTGTATACGACACAAAATTACTTAACACTTCGACCGTAATCGATCTATCAACACGAGCGATTGTCTGTCCAACTAATGAAGCTGCCGATAATATCAACAACATAATCCTCAAATCGGTTGAAACGGATAGCATGACATATAACAATACGGATGCAATGGAACCGAACGAAAAGCACACATCAGATTTAGAGGGATTGTTCCCCATAGAATACCTAAATCAGTTGACTTTCCCAGGAATACCACCACACACATTGGAATTAAAGTTGAAGACACCCATAATGTTAATGCGAAACATCAGGCAACGAGATGGCTTATGTAATGGAACCAGACTAATTGTCACACAACTTCTGCCAGCAGTGATTGAGGTGACTATAATCACAGGGACATCCATCGGACAACGAGTCTATATACCTCGCATAAAGTTCATCCATAAACCATTAGATTTTCCTGTCTCATTTACATGAAAGCAATTCCCTGTTAAGTTATGCTATACAATGACAATCAACAAAAGCCAAGGGTAGTCTCTGAAAAAAATCAGTGTTTATCTGTCTCAACCCGTTTTCTCACATGGGCAGTTGTATGTAGCACTTTCTAGAGCAACTTCCCCATATTCATTGAAGATCCTTATAGAAAGAGATGATGATATGCCGTACAACGAAACAAAAAATGTTGTGTATAGAGACTTATTACAAAAAATCACTGCAACTGAGGTGTCCCACATCATCACCGCATACTGTCATCCCGTTCATATCGTCATTTTACTATAGTCATTCAGTATTAGACACCAACAAATATTTATGTGTATTACAGATATGTAGTAAACTACAGAAAAAATTATGATCTTTTATATAGGCTCATTATATCAATTTAAAATGGAAAGTTACTAACACAATTCACCTACTGTCAGAAACGAACAACAAACAATGACCAGCATATCTGAATTGAAGCGCGATGGAATTGGAAGTCCAATAGAATTGAGAATTATTCGGAAATGGAGGCACGATGTCCGTCGATACGAAACCTGGTCTCTTGGGGTTGACAGATTTGTAAGTGAATAAAAAATGTAACAGCCCGGATTCCCAGGTATCATTTATTCTTTTAATTTTTGGTGATTTGTAAGGAGACTCGGCGAGTTGGAGCTCAAACTCGCCGAGTATGATCGCGGTTTTGGGAAAGGGTTCGCGTCTGGACTCGGCGAGTCCAAAAGGTGGACTCAGCGAGTCCATGATGTTTAATGAAACCCTAATTTCCAGGGTATGAGACCTATTTAAAGGGGCTTATGGCCGTCATTTGCGGCCACCAACCCCAGAGAGAACCCTAAAGAGTCCTTGAGCGTTTTGTGAGAGAGAAGAGGAAGGTCCTTGACTATTTGTGGGTGTTTTTGCATATAGAAGAGGAACAAGGCAAGAGGAGACCAAAAGGGTGCTAATCCAGTGATTTCTGAGCTCAGAGACTTCATTTGAGGTAACCATTCGTTCCTTTCTCAGTCCTTGGTGTAAATCTTAGAGTTAGGGTTTCTTTGTGGAAAGATCCATGGAGTAATTGGCCTCTTCTTGTGTTGGTGCTTTAGATCTGGACCCAAAGAGGTCCAGAGACTCTTTTCCCTCAAACTTTATGAGTGTTAATGGAGACCATAAGCTTAAAATAACATTCTAGAGACCATATCATCAAATAAGGCCTTTGGACATTTGCATGAGCACCAAGATTGTAACTTTACGTGATATATGTGCTTGGAAGGACTGTATCTATGAGTTATTGGAACGGATCTGACCTTAGGAGTGAGTTTGAGTTTATGCATGGCATAGACTCACCGAGTCCGAAGAACAGACTCGACGAGTAGCATGAAGATTGTCCTTAACCACTCAGCGAGTGGTCTTGCCGAGTTAAGGGGTTGACTCAGTGAGTCAGGGTGAGTCAGAGAGGGTTGACGGGTGGACCGAGTCAAGCTGGAACTCGCCGAGTTGTTCTTGAGACTCGGCGAGTTGAGTCGTGGTGGCCCCGCGATTCATGCCAGGTGGAACTCGTCGAGTCAGGGGAGTACTCGACGTGTCAAGGGAGGATCCTAGGGAGTTAGTGAACACGTATAGACTTGCCGAGTCGCTCTAGTGCACTCGTCGAGTCCGGTCAAAGTTGACCGTTGACCAGAGTTGACTTGATAGGGGTAGTCAACCTTATTTGTGAAAGTGTTAATTAGAGATATATTGTGTTATAGGAGGATTATAGCTCGGCGGATCGAGCACGAGTGATTTCCGGGATTTGCGAGTTATCGAGATACGCGAGGTGAGTCTTCTCACTATACTTTACCTTGAGTAGGTAATCAGAGTTATGTGACAGTATTTGTATGCTATATGTATGTTATGTGTTGTACTGCATTATTTCTATGTGATTTATGCTGTGCATGTTTATAGAGTTGGAACTGGAAGGTTCACAGAGATAGAACCAGAGGGTTCACAGAGTAGGGTCCATGGACCCACAGAGTTATAGCCTCGAGTGGCTAATATGTGTTATGTGTGGTATTTTGGGGAACTCACTAAGCTTTGTGCTTACAGTGTTGGTGTTATTTGTTTCAGGTACTAGTGATGACCGTGGGAAGGCGCCGGCTTGATCAGTACACACACATGGGATTTTCATGTTATGTGATCTTGGGATTCTTTATATGTCATGGATTGGAGTTTCAAACATTGATCTTTTTATGAAAATTAAATGAATATGTTTTTATATTATGCGAAAAATTATTTTGAAATTTACGGTGTTACAAGTTGGTATCAGAGCCTTGGTTTGAGGGATTCGAGTACACCTTCGGGCGTATTTGAACTCAAACTGAGGATTTGAGAAGTATTTTCAAAAAGGGTAAAAGATTTTTGGAATAACGCCGAGCAGAGTTGTGTGTACGATCAGTCCGCGCCCGAACGGTGATTTCCCAAAATACCCTCATGTTATGTGATATTGATATTGATATGATGTATTCTCATGCTAGAGTAGGCTAGGTACTCCTATTAGGACTAGAGTGGCCTGATTGTGATGCCTTAGCCTAGGGAGAGGTGAGCTGCTATGAGATGCTTGAGAGTGAGTAGGTAGCAGCGAGGGGTTTATGAGAGATCTGTTAGAGAGTGGATTATGCATGATAAAGTACTTGGAATTTGGGATCCGAAGAGAAGGACTTGGGGTGTATTCTGATACGGTGCAGACAGTAGTATTGGGCCCGTACTACTGAAAGCACCAGAGCGGTGTACAGCCCAAGTAGGAATCTTTGGAATACCAAGGGTCAAGGAAGAATGAGTTGTCGAATGTGAGTATGCTCGAATGGATTCTAATTTATCGTATGTTGTATTTCAGAGGTAGATCATGGTGAGGACACGTCTTATGCATGAGAGCAGTGGGGCCAGTGATGAGGAGATCCGCCGGATCATCCATGAGGAGGTGGCTACGGCCATCAGGGCAGAGATACCAGAGATATTCGGGTCTATTAAGACCACGTTGATTGAGACCTTTGACGAGCGTTATGCCGCTCTTTCTGAGGCTGCTGTTGTAGCGGCCACCGCAACTATTGATGTCGCGAGGCCGCAGGGTGGTGATGCGTTGGTGTTCCGAGAGTTCAGCAACACAAAACCGCCGGAGTTTGATGGGACCCAGGACCCAGTGGCGGCTATGAGATGGATTTCTGACATAGAGGGGTGTTTCTTCACTTGCTCATCTCCTGAGCATTTGAGAGTTCGGTTCGCGCTGAACCAGCTTCGCTTGGGAGCGAAGGACTGCTGGAAGTTTGTGATGGCGCACTTTACGCCTGCTGAGCTTGCGGCAGTGACCTGGGAGAGGTTCACTGCCATGTTCCGAGATGAGTATGTTCTCCAGGTGGAGAGGGAGCGTTTGGCCTAGGAGTTTCTGACCCTCAAGCAGGGTACTGAGTCTGTTACGATGATTACCAGGATGTTCCACGAGAGGACAATGTTCTGCCCTGAGCACGTGTCCACTGAGCAGGCACGTATGAGCCGATATTTGGGTATCTTGAGGTGAGACATTCGGGAGTTCGTGGCGAACTCCTCGTACCGAACATTTGCCGAGCTTCAGGTAAATGCCCGGAAGAGGGAGATTGAGCAAGAGACTCAGGCCCGGGAGGAGGCGGAGTCTCAGGGGAGGGATCGGCGACCGGCGCAGTCTCAGCCGGCAGCCAAGCGGGCCAAGCCCGCTGATCCCAAATCAGGGAACCAGAAGGGCCGCACTTGTGGGAAGTGCGGCAAGGGTCATGATGGAGTCTGTAGAGCGGGATCCTGCTACAAGTGTGGCAAGGAGGGGCATATGGCCTAGGACTGCCCCAAGGGGTTTGCGGTGTGTTTCTACTGCAACCAGACCGGACACCGGAAGGCAGAGTGTCCGCAATTGCAAGGATCATCTCAGGGATCTGCCCCTGCCGCCATCAGAGCTACCGAGAGTCGGCCAGTGAAGGCCGAGGCGCCGAGGGCACGAGGGAGAGCTTTTCAGTTGACTGCGGAGGAGGTTCGCGCAACGCCCGATGTCGTGGCTAGTATGTATTCTTTTGTGTATTTATTTTGATGATGAGATATTATGCTTATATTATGTTATGCGTAGGTACTTTTCTTGTGAATTCTGTACCTGCCTTGGTGTTACTTGACTCGGGTGCGAGTCGGTCTTTTGTATCTTTGGCTTTTAGTCAGCATATCAGTGTTAGTCGTGAGGAATTGAGTCGGCCTCTGAGAGTTTCCATAGCTGACGAGAGGGTGATATATGCCACGGAGGTTCTCCGGGGGTGCGTGTTCGAGATTTTCGGTGTTGTGTTCCCGATTGATTTGGTTCCTATTGCGATGGGTGATGTCTGTGTCATTATGGGCATGGACTGGTTGAGCAAATTCGGTGCGGTTATCGACTGCGAGCGACAAATGGTAACCATATGAGACCCTAGTGGGGGAGTTCTTATGGTGTACGGCGAGGGTACACGTTCCGGATCAGCGTTTTGTTCGGCCGCTAGGGCGAGGCAGTGTCTACAGCAGGGCTGTAAGGGTTTTGTGGCGTATGTGATGGATACACGGGTGGATTCCAAGAGACCGAGGTCAGTTGAGGAGGTTCCGATAGTGCGTGAGTTCCCTAATGTATTTCCTGAGGAGTTGTCGGGTGTGCCTCCTGTGAGGCAAGTGGAGTTCAGTATCGATTTGGTTTCGGGGGCTGCGCCTATCGCTAAGGTGCCATATCGCCTTGCACTTCCAAAGATGCAAGAGTTATCCTCGCAGCTTCAGGAGCTGCTGGGGAAGGGGTTTATTCGGCCGAGCAGCTCGCCGTGGGGAGCGCCTATCCTGTTTGTCAAGAAGAAGGATGGTTCACACCAGATGTGCATTGATTACCGGGAGTTGAACAAGCTAACGGTCAAGAACCGTTACCCGTTGCCGAGGATCGATGATTTGTTCGATCAGTTACAGGGAGCATCTTGGTTCTCCAAGATCGATTTGAGGTCTAGATATCATCAGGTGAGGGTGCGAGATGAGGACGTCCAGAAGACAGCGTTCAGGACGCGTTATGGGCATTACGAGTTTGTGGTGATGCCTTTCGGGCTCACCAATGCCTCGACAGTGTTCATGGATCTCATGAACTGAGTGTGCAGGCCGATGCTGGATCGGTCGGTGATTGTATTTATCGACGACATTTTGGTATATTCGAGATCTAGAGAGCAGCATGAGGAGCATTTGAGGGATATTCTCGGAGTTCTGAGATAGGAGAGGCTTTATGCCAAATTCTCCAAATGTGATTTCTGGTTGCGGGAGGTCCAGTTCCTAAGACATCTTGTTAACCAGAAAGGGATATTGGTCGACCCTGCCAAAGTTGAGGCGGTGATGAGTTGGGAGGTGCCGAGGTCACCTTCCGAGATCAGGATTTTCTTAGGGTTGGCGGGTTATTATCGCAAATTTATCAAGGATTTCTCTAAAATCGCAGTGCCACTCACCAGGTTGACCCGGAAAGGTGTCGCTTTTTCATGGGGCCCCGAGCAACAGGTCTCCTTTGAGACGCTTCGCCAAAGGTTATGCGAAGCCCCGGTGTTAGCCCTCCCGGAGGGGATGGAGGACTTTGTGGTATACTGTGACTGATATGAGCATATCTAGTTATAAAATTCATGCATTATCTTAATACTTTATGTTGATTTTATCTCATTTAATGAACAAAAGGTGCTTAATTAGTTTATAATTTCATTTATCAGCAACAATTACATTCTCGAAAGGAAAATGAAGCGGAATTGGCGATTGGACGCTTGGATCTTGGATTTTGAAGAAAGAAGGACGTTGCTGGACAGCTTGACCCCTCATCAGTGTTTTGGCGATATATCACGAACCGTAACTCCGATTGACGAGATTCAAAATGTTCTGAAAAGTAGACACAATTTCGAATGACTTTCGTGTTTTGAGAAAATGCTGATTCGAAACGTACTCAGCGAGTAGGGTCGATTACTCGGCGAGTTGTATCGAACTTTCGCGATTCTGGACGCGCTGACTTGCCATACACGGGTTTTAAGTGACGGACTCGCCGAGTAGGTCACTGGACTCGCCGAGTAGCCTCTGGTTTGTGGAAATCTATATAAAGGGACTTTCAGATCGATACCCTAGCATGGAGAGAAACCCTAGGAGGCTGAGAAACGATTGGAAGTGCTGCTAGGTCGTGAGGAACTGAAGAATCAACCCTACATTCAATTGTGAAGAGAATCAAGACAATTTTGGTTTATTCTTAGTAACTTTTTGATTTGAATCATGTTTACATACTTTTATTTCGTTTTTGAGTTTATGTTTACTGCAATCATGAGCTAAAAACTTATTCTTCTGTTAGGGTAGACAATTTTGTGAACATGGATTGATTATTTGAGTAGGATTAATTTTAATTGGTAATTATGTTTTATTAAGCTTGTTAAAGAACCTTATGTGTTAACAATAACTATTCTTCTGTTAATAAATTAGTAATTAAGTTGTATGAACATCTCTTAGTTATTAATTTCATATGATTTATTGTGACCACATAGTTGTATGTCTAGGAATAACGAATGTGAAACTAGAATTAACTAGAAGATAGGTAAGTTAATGTGTGAGCTTGTTTGATGAACATCAGCAAGAGGTTAATTGAAGGGCCAATTTAATTAACCATTACAAGTCTTGTTTAACCCGAATCAATAACTAGGAAATCTGTTAATTTAGACAACTGGCCACTGCTTGAGTTAATTTGTTTCCTAAGGATTAGTAATATCGAACGTGAAACTAATCATCTTAGTTGGTAGCCAATGAAGAATTAATCTGATACATTGAAATCATCCATGGGAACAAATGAGTCGAACCAAAACATAAGTCCTCTTTACTGTTGAATTTAGTTGATTTTTATTTGCTTAGCTCTTAGTTTCTTAGTTTATGTTTTAGTTAATTGTTTAAGTTTCTAGTCTTGCAAAACTAGAGAAAACCCATTTTCTATTACTTGTTTTATTAGCATTTATTTTAATTGTTTACCGTTCCCTGTGTTCGATACCCTACTTGCTTGAACTACATTACTAATCGATAGGTACACTGCCTTTCGTGCCATTTGTGGGAGGAACACGTACCATTTTGATGGAAGAGGCTCATCGGTCGAAATTCACTAAGATGTATTTGGACCTGAGGAAAGAGTATTGGTGGCCCTGTATGAAGAGGGATGTTGCGTGGTTTGTTGAGAGGTGCTTGACCTGCCGTAGGGTTAAGGCCGAGCACCAGAGGCCGCATGGTAAGTTGCAGCCGTTGGAGGTTCCCGAATGGAAATGGGAACATATCACCATGGATTTTATCACCAAATTGCCAAGGACTGCCAGGGGAGCTGATACAATTTGGGTGATTGTGGACAGGTTGACGAAGAGCACTCACTTTCTTGCTATCAGCGAGAGTTCTTCAGCAGAGAAATTGGCAGAGGTGTATGTGAGAGAAGTGGTGTCACGGCATGGAGTGCCGATCTCGATTGTTTCAGACCGTGATGTGCGTTTCACTTCCAGATTCTGGAAGAAGTTTCACGAGGAGTTGGGTACTAGACTGTATTTTAGTACCGCATATCACCGCCAGACGGACGGGCAGAGTGAGCGGACGATTCAGACGCTCGAGGACATGCTCCGGGCATGTGTGCTGGATTTCGGGGGGAGTTGGGATACGTACTTTCCCTTGGCGGAGTTTTCCTACAACAACAGCCATCGTTCGAGCATTAGTATGCCGCCCTTTGATCTGTTGTATGGGAGGAGGTGTCAAACCCCCATTTGTTGGGGAGAGGTTGGACAGCGTGTGATGGGCAGTACAGAGATCGTGCTTCAGACGACAGAGCAGATCCAGCAGGTCAGACAGAGGTTGTTGACCGCTCAGAGTCGTCAGAAGAGCTATGCAGACAAACGCCGGTCTGAGCTTGAGTTTCAGGTCGGCGACCTTGTACTCCTGAAGGTCTCTCCTTGGAAAGGAGTGATTCGATTCAAGAAGAGGGGCAAGTTGGAGCCCCGATATATTGGTCCATTCCGAGTGATCGCGAGGGTAGGCCGGGTAGCCTATCGTTTGGATTTGCCAGCAGAATTGGGGCAGATTCACGACACTTTCCATGTGTCGCAACTGAGGAAGTGTATAGCCGATGAGTCGGCAGTGGTTCCATTAGAGGATATTCAAGTGGATGCGAGCCTGAATTATGCTGAGAGACCAGTGGCAATCAGAGATCGGAAAATCAAGGTTCTGAGGAACAAGGAGGTACCCTTGGTTTTGGTTCAATGGCAGCATTGGAAGGGGTCCGAGATGACTTGGGAGCCGGAGCATGAGATGCGTGAGCAGCATCCGGAGTTATTTGCAGAGCGAGACTTCGAGGGCGAATTCTAGTTCTAGTGGGGGAGAATTGTAATAGCCCGGATTCCCAGGTATCATTTATTCTTTTAATTTTTGGTGATTTGTAAGGAGACTCGACGAGTTGGAGCTCAAACTCGCCGAGTATGATCGCGGTTTTGGGCAAGGGTTCACGTCCGGACTCGGCGAGTCCACGCTGTTTAATGAAACCCTAATTTCCAGGGTATGAGACCTATTTAAAGGGGCTTAAGGGCGTCATTTGCGGCCACCAACCCCAGAGAGAACCCTAAAGAGTCCTTGAGCGTTTTGTGAGAGAGAAGAGGAAGGTCCTTGACTATTTGTGGGTGTTTTTGCATATAGAAGAGGAACAAGGCAAGAGAAGACCAAAGAGGGTGCTAATCCAGTGATTTCTGAGCTCAGAGACTTCATTTGAGGTAACCATTCGTTCCTTTCTCAGTCCTTGGTGTAAATCTTAGAGTTAGGGTTTCTTTGTGGAAAGATCCATGGAGTAATTGGCCTCTTCTTGTGTTGGTGCTTTAGATCTGGACCCAAAGAGGTCCAGAGACTCTTTTCCCTCAAACTTTATGAGTGTTAATGGAGACCATAAGCTTAGAATAACATTCTAGAGACCATATCATCAAATAAGGCCTTTGGACCTTTGCATGAGCACCAAGATTGTAACTTTACGTGATATATGTGCTTGGAAGGACTGTATCTATGAGTTATTGGAACGGATCTGACCTCAGGAGTGAGTTTGAGTTTATGCATGGCATAGACTCGCCGAGTCCGAAGAACAGACTCGATGAGTAGCATGAAGATTGTCCTTAACCACTCAGCGAGTGGTCTTGCCGAGTTAAGGGGTTGACTCAGTGAGTCAGAGAGGGTTGACGGGTGGACTGAGTCAAGCTGGAACTCGCCGAGTTGTTCTTGAGACTCGGCGAGTTGAGTCGTGGTGGCCCCGCGATTCATGCCAGGTGGAACTCGTCGAGTCAGGGGAGTACTCGACGTGTCAAGGGAGGATCCTAGGGAGTTAGTGAACACGTATAGACTCGCCGAGTCGCTCTAGTGCACTCACCGAGTCCGGTTAGAGTTGACCGTTGACCGTTGACTAGAGTTGACCAGTGTTGACTTAATAAGGGTAGTCAACCTTATTTGTGAAAGTGTTAATTAGAGATATATTGTGTTATAGGAGGATTATAGCTCGGCGGATCGAGCACGAGTGATTTCTGGGATTTGCGAGTTATCGAGATACGTGAGGTGAGTCTTCTCACTATACTTTACCTTGAGTAGGTAATCAGAGTTATGTGACAGAGTATTTGTATGCTATATGTATGTTATGTGTTGTACTGCATTATTTCTATGTGATTTATGTTGTGCATGTTTATAGAGTTGGAACCGGAAGGTTCAAAGAGTTAGAACCAGAGGGTTCACAGAGTAGGGTCCACGGACCCACAGAGTTATAGCCTCGAGTGGCTAATATGTGTTATGTGTGGTATTTTGGGGAACTCACTAAGCTTTGTGCTTACAGTGTTGGTGTTATTTGTTTCAGGTACTAGTGATGACCGTGGGAAGGCGTCGGCTTGATCAGTACACACACACATGGGATTTTCATGTTATGTGATCTTGGGATTCTTTATATGTCATGGATTGGAGTTTCAAACATTGATGTTTTTATGAAAATTAAATGAATATGTTTTTATCTTATGCGAAAAATTATTTTGAAATTTACGGTGTTACAAAAAACAACGACAATCTTTTATTAAGTGTAACACATATTGATTAATCAAAATTTGAACCATATTATTTCTCTTCCACAGGGAGATGCAATACAGATCCTAGGACAACGTACGAACCAGTCATACATAGAATCGGTACTTAATGTATCGGAATGTTACACCATATCAGAATACAGTTGCCCTGAATTAGATAAATATCAAAAGGTATTGGAGAACGATTTTTACATAGATGTTGGCCTCAGATCTGTTATAAAACCACTTGCAAATACAATAACCATCCCGGCTACTTGGTTTCGTTTTGCTTCTAAATCGCAGCTAACAGAACTTGGGGAACATCCACCATACTATCCAGGTACTATCATAATATACGAAACTGGTTTCACTCATAGGAAGTAACCATTTATCTGTCCAAATTTTTAGATTTCATTGGTATGCTGTCCAATATCAGAGACTGTACAAAACATGATGGCCAACCGTATGTTCTTCTTATTCTAACTGATGACAGGTACATCTAATAACACGTAATATATCACCCTAACAAAATCATCTCAACACTGCTGACAAAATGATTTCTGAATCTTTTAGAGGCAATGAGGTCCCAATAAATCTATGGAAAGAATGCTTTACGAATCCTATGAAATTCAATCGGAGTCTAATCACGCCACCCCCTGCTATGACAGTAGTAGCAGTTACAAATCTAAAACCTTCACTTTCTGGATGTTTGTCACCCATTTTTTGATATATCATAACCACAATATGATACATGTTACTTATTACAATTCAAATTGTTATTGTAGGAACATTACGTCACGGATCCTCACATGCTACGCATGTGTATGTAAATCCACAAATCCCAGAAACCACAGAATTGATGAATCTGTAAACACTTAGAACCAACCAAAATATATAAATACATTTAATCCAAAAACAAGAATCACATCTACTTCAACAACATTGCAGGTATAGTGGTCCACATCGATCATCAATAACACCATCAGGGATACCAGCCAAGTTGAAGGAAATCAGAGAAAAATCACGATCACAACTCCTGGTAAACCTACACAACCCTCAGCTCAAACATAACTTCACGTCTGTTATAAACACTAGCAATGTTGGTTACATACAAGACAAAACGTTTTTAGTGAAAGCATCCATTGCAGACATTGTGTTCCAGGACAAATGGTGTCAAATGATATGTCCAACCTGTAAGGATCCAATCTTCAAAAGGGGAACGCAATGGTACTGCAGTGCACACTCAAAGATCGAAAAACCCATACTAACGTACGTACCGACCTGTAACCCTACAACATACTATTGTATTACAAAACATAATAACAAATAAAAACATCGTGTAGGCACAAGTTCCATGTCACGATAAGCAATCCAACTGCCACGATGTCAACAATCATATCTGAAACATCATTTCGGAAACTCCTAAATTCAGACTCTGAGCATACAGTAGACGACAATATAGTTGTTGACAGAAAGACCTTACCAGTGGTGATCAGTCAGCACAGGGGGAAACAAAGAACAATGTCTATTCAAATGCTAAAAACATCAACTGACGATAATGTACGGTTCATCATAATCGACATAGAGATACCAATAACAAGCCAACAATCAGCTGTTCCAACAACTCCATCACAACCTCCAATAACAAGGTCCGCAGTGGAACACAGCCCCCCTATGTCAGACACAACCAGAGGACATATTGCACGTACCCGCACTTTTACTGCAAACGGTACATACACATACATAAACACACATATCACTTTCATTAAATCTCTGTTTATGATATTGTTGGTTAACACCTTACAGATGAGCCGACGCCTTCAGGAGATGTTAAATGCACCCGGAAAAAATAAACAGGCACCCATAAAATGACACCTCGTTCTTTTGTAACCTGTTCGACTTTTGCTACGTTTAAAACCGTCAACAACTAATATTCTCGTGGTGTCTTAACCATATGTTAGTATATGTTAAACATATTTGATTTTGGGGTTATTTAGTATTGTAATCGAATAGTAGGTTACCATATATGTCTTTAATCTAGATGGTTTCCCACATATAGTATGCTTTTCTATTAAACAAAAAAAAATATACCTTTTGTTTATTTTTTACATACACCAAATACATAATTTAAGACAGTCATGAATGATGACGACACTATTCACAAACAAAAATTTTATACGCAAAAACAAATATCCTAGCTTCAATACAAAACAAAAATCATGCCAACACCCAATAACCCCAAGGTCTAAAGATTAAACTACATGCTTATGGCACAGGTTTTCCAAATATATATTCAGATTTAACAAAAATCATATAAGAATTCATTACATACTTTTCCCTATTAAGACACTTCCAACTACCTTTCCAAATATGAAATTACATAAAAAATATCAGATACTTTTTTTATAATGGGTCCAATATTTAAAAGTTAAATTACATCTTTTACTTTTAAAGAAACCATCGATTACAACAACTTTGTATAAATATCAGATAAAAAATAATTAGACCATTTTTCCAATAACTAAATTGTGAGTTATCTTCTTTTCAAAATGACAACAAACGTGATAAACGGACAGACCAGCAAAATTTATAACATCTTTGCATAATAATGACATAAAAATATAAACCTTCACAAAAAAATTAGAATATGTAAGGGATAAACATCACCATTTCTACATCTAAACAACCACGTCAGTCCTATATAGCCTTACATCACCTACAATAAATGCACATAGCAATCGATTGAAGCCGATTACGTACACAAAAAACCCTTCGCCCTTTCGCATCCCATTTAATACCCCTCTTCAACACTCAATAGTCTTCAACAGTCCCTATAAATCAATAAACCCCATAACATCTCCACACCACATCCAATCACACTACCCATCGGAAAACGAAAAGCAAAAACCACTTCCCACAAAATGAAACCGGCTGAAATGGAAAGCATCATTCATATGCTGATTGGCCAGGCGGAGGAAGAGTTGGCCGCTCTAACAAACCTCCAAAGCGATATCTACTTCAACCAGGAGATGAAGAACAAACTGTTGGAGAACATGAGCCGCCGGCCAAAGTACACCAACTACCTACAAATGAAGGACCTCATCAACAACAGTACGTACGTGGCATCAAAAAGAATCATGGCGATTTACAGTCTAAAGAAGGAAACTGAAACGACCATCCAGGAGCTCAAGAAACTACTCAAAACACTTCCAGAAGATGATCAGCCATACATAGACTGATCAACAACAACAAAATCACGAACTCTTTTGTCATCTTACTATCCATGATCTCTGTAAATCGTTTCCTCTTTTGATGCTTTGCTTATGAACAGTTCCATGGTTCAGCCTTGTATTCACCTCTAAGAAATATAATCTATCGTTTATGTCTATTTTCTCATTCCATATATAAACCGTAATGCCCACACATAGCAAACCACATGTGAAGCACGTTTATGAACTTTTCTTCTCCTGGAAATTGTCTATTCCGTTGTCGGATACTAAACGGTACGGTCAGGTTTTTGACATAAAGTCAAAATTTTGTCACCTTACTAACTCTCTTCAACATAAAAATAGATAAGAAAGACCAATCAAGTATGTATTCATCCTTAGTTGTAAAAAAACGTATAACAGAGGACATTCGCATCTGTTCCATCCCCTCAACAAAGAGAAAACAACAAACAAAAAACGTTTAATCCGACCCCCGCATCGCGGGGGCTCCCCCTCTAGTTTTTTTATTAAATCGTGTTTGTTTACAATTTTTTTATAAAAATTTGTTTGAATAATTATTTTATAATACGTGTTTGTATACATTTTATAAAATGTATACAAACATGATTTTATAAAATATATACAAACACGTATTATATAAAAAAATTATTTAAACACATTTTTATAAAATGTATACAAACGAGATTTTATAAAATGTATACAAACACGTATTATATAAAAAATTAGTCAAACATGTTTTTATAAAAAAATATAAACAAACACGATTTTATAAAAAAAATATAGATACACACCTATTTGTGTGCATATATATATATATATATATATATACACACACACACACACACACATATATATATATATATATATATATATATATATATATATATATATATATATATATATATATATATATATATAGAATTAGACTCTATGGAAAACAAAAAACCCTAAAAATACATAAAGAAAATACTTAGAGATCACAAATTTTTTTTTGAAAAAATCGCACCTTTTAACAAAAAATCGCAAATTTTTTTTTAAAAAAGAAAAATTTTACAAAAAATAAAATTGATTTTTTATTTTTTTTCAGCGAAATTTTAAAAAAACTGCGATTTTTTGATGTGTAAAGTCAAAAAAAAGTTTTGTGATGTCTAGGTATTTTTTTTATGCAATTTTATGATTTTTAGAGTTTTTTAGGGTTTTTTTGTTTTCCATATAACTCTTCCTTATATATATATATATATATATATATATATATATATATATATATATATATATGTGATATGTGTTTGTATACATTTTTTTTTGTAAAATACGATTTTGTATACATTTTTTTATAAAAAAATATTTGTATATATTTATATACTTAATAAATATATATTTTTATAACTAGATACTTGATATGCAATTTTTTTAAAAAATTTATTATATAGAAAATATAAGATTTTTTTGCGAAAATACGTTTTTTTGTATAAATATGATTTTATAAAGAAAAAAATATTAGAAACATTTTTTTGAGAAAAAAGTTGTAAAAAAAACTAAAGTTATGATGAATGCATAACAAAATTCTAAAATTTTGGCAAAAGGGTAAAGTTTCAACCAAATTTGTAACAAAATTTAAAATATGGACAAAAAGTGTAAATTTTGGACCAAATATGTAATAAAATTTGAAATTTAGGCCAAAAATGTAATTTTTGAAAGTTGGATGACCTGTTAACCGGGTCAAAGGGTTAAATTGAATACGATTACCGGTATTTAAGACTTAATTGAATAAAAAAATATATAGAGACTAAATCGATTATGAGGCCAACATGTAGTGACTTTATTGCAGTTTTCCCAAAAAAAAAACCACCAATAACAACATAGAACTGTTTTGCTGAGAGAGGTAGCGAAATGATGGAAGAAGCTGGAAGTGTGCGTGCGTGTTTATCTTGGACTTGATTGATGGTGTAATTGGGTGGGGGAGGCAACATCATGATGAAGAAGAATGGAGGCACAACACGTATCGTCCAACCCGATGATGTGTCATTTTTGAAGCCACTGATCAACAGAGGAAAACACACGTGTGTTGGTTATGCCGTCAATAGTAAACAGTAGGTAAAGATAAAAAAAGGACCCCATTGAAAAAAAAAAATCCACCAATAACAACATAGAACTGTTTTGCTGAGAGAGGGAGCGAAATGATGGAGGAAGCTGGAAGTGTGCATGTGTGTTTATCTTGGACTCAATTGACGGTGTAATTAGGTGGGGGAGGCAGCGTCATGATGAAGAAGAATGGAGGCACAACACATGTCGTCCAATCCGATGATGTGCCATTTTTTAAGCCACTGATCAACAGAGGATAACATACGTGTGTTGGTTATGCCGTCAATAGTAAAGAGTAGGTAAAGATAAAAAAGGACCCCATTGAAAAAAAAACCCACCAATAACAACATAAAACTGTTTTGCCGAGAGAGGTAGTGAAATGATGGAGGAAGTTGGAAGTGTACGTGTGTGCTTATCTTGGACTCAATTGACGGTGTAATTGGGTTAGGGAGGCAACGTCATGATGAAGAAGAATGGAGGCCCAACACGTATCGTCCAACCCGATGATGTGTCATTTTTGAAGCCACTGGTCAACAGAGAAAAACACATGTATATTGGTTATGCCGTCAATAGTAAACGATAAGTAAAGATAAAAAAAAAAGATAAAAAAATCCACCAATAACAGCATAGAACTGCCCAAAGAGGAACTCAAAATTAGTATATTATATAATATAATAATAATAATAATTTTTATTTTATTTTATTTTAACAAGAATCCCCTTAGTTTAATTGATAGCAGTTGTTATATCGTGTAAGATTAGGGGTTTACCTTTTTGAAAGACATGAAACTGATGTTATGAGAAAAGTAAAAGTGATTCCTTAATTAGAAAAGGAAACAAAGTGCGTGTAGTGTTATAAACTCTGGAATCAAAGCACATGAGATTGGAAAAACGTGGTTTTCCCCCATATATCAACAGCAAGTCTTCTTCTCTATCAGGAGGATTCTAGGGTTTTTCTCGCGATCTGTATTTTCCAAATAGTAAAAATGGCGTCAAAAGGGAGATCCTTACTTCGGGGTACTTCACGGAGATCTTCATCCTCGACGCTCATATTCTCAATTGCAATTATCTGTTCATTCTTCGTTTTAATCCTTCTCGCTCTCGGAATTCTTTCAATTCCAAACAGTTCCAGCAATTCTCCGAAAGCTCATGATCTCAGCTCCATCGTTCACCATACTACTGTTGACAGGTCAAATCGGGTTTAATTTGAGTTTTTGTTCGAAATTATTGTTGTGATCTGGTTTAGTATCAAATTGGGCTGACATTGTTTTTGGTGAAAGTAGAAGTGAGAGTAAAGACGACACTGCAGATCATTGGGTTGAAGTGATCTCATGGGAGCCTAGAGCTGTTATTTATCACAATTTTCTGGTTAGCGTTTTTTCTATTGAAATCGTATATCCCCTTTCAATTTTGTTATGAAGCATAAAATAGTTTTGAGCTAGTTGTCATTGAAGTTATACAATCAGATACCTTTTCACATGTTAGTAATGTTGTAAGAACATGCAAATTCTTTTGGGAAAAAACTAATGGAGAAGAATTGACTATATACAAAAATGTTCTATGGACTTGGGTTTCATTGCCTCTGCTAACAAAGTTTACCAACTTTTTGGTTTGGAAAGGAGCTAGTTGCTTACTTGAGTTTGAGTTATCTATAATTGAAGCTCCTCTATCACTTCTACTTTTACAAGCAAAGATGCTTTTTTTCTTCCTGTTGTTTGGTTACAAAAAAGTTATGCTTTAATGCTAACCTGATCGATCAGACAAAGTTAAATAAAAGGTAAAAATAGCTTATAAAAGCTCACCAAACTGAAATTTGTGCATTTCTCATGGCAGACTCAGGCTGAATGTGAGTATCTAATCAACCTTGCTAAACCTCATATGGAGAAGTCAACTGTTGTTGACAGTGAAACTGGCAAAAGCAAAGATAGTAGGTGTGCTTATTTACTTCATTGACCTTTTCACATGTTTTTATAATGCTAAATGCAAGAACTACCAACACACTTTCTTGCATAAGTTGCATTTTACTATCTTTGTTACTAATATAGTATCCTTATATTATTTGAAATACCTTAAGATTTCACCCTTCCTTCATTTAGGGTCCGAACAAGTTCTGGCACATTTTTGGCACGTGGGCGTGATAAAACGATCCGGACCATTGAAAAAAAGATTGCAGATTTCACCTTTTTACCTGTAGGTATGCTTTTCACACAACATTATCAATCTTTAAGTTACTTATTACTTATTCCTTCACTTTTAGTTGTAATATAGGCAATGTTACTTTGTATTTACCCATTGAGAAAAAGTGCTGGATACAAAGTTTGTTACTTTTCTGGACTAAATGAACTGTCTGAATATGAGTAAATGACCGTTTTACCCTTCTGTTCAAAACCGATGCTTGATAACAAATGACTATCTATTTTGAGAACTATTATAAAATTTTCCATCAAGTAAAAAAAAACCTTTTTAACCATTTTTTATACAGAACATGGGGAAGGACTACAAGTTCTCCACTATGAAGTTGGACAAAGATATGAGCCTCACTTTGATTACTTCCAAGATGAATTTAACACCAAAAATGGAGGTCAACGTATGGCTACAGTTCTAATGTATCTGTAAGTCACACCTTAATTTTGGATGGAATGGAATCTCGAATTCCAATTCCAATTCTCTCATCTTTTTTTACTTGTGGTATCATTTGACAGATCAGACGTTGAAGAAGGGGGTGAAACCGTATTCCCATCAGCAAAAGGAAACATAAGTGCAGTCCCTTGGTGGAATGAATTATCTGAATGTGGGAAAGAAGGTTTATCTGTTAAACCAAAAATGGGAGATGCTTTGCTTTTTTGGAGCATGAAACCCGATGCATCTCTTGATGCTTCAAGTCTACATGGTTAGTATTAGTAAAAACATACCAATTATAGCATTGTATTTTCAACTGTAATATGAAGAAATGAAAGTAGATTGCTATTTCTTGTTGTAGGTGGGTGCCCCGTTATCAAGGGGAACAAGTGGTCGGCTACAAAATGGATCCGTGTCAATGAGTATAGAGCTTAATTTTTGGTTTAGAAAGGTATATCTATAAAACATGTGTTGAGCAGAATATAACAACTTGTACTGTGTTTGACATGTATTGACTGAGACTGATGTCAATGGGACTGAATGTGGCTTTTGAGTTTTGTCCCCACCCATAAAAGGTGGGACAAGGATTGTTGAACTTGATGTAGGCCACGTTTGTTACGTACATGACAAAATATACCAGTTTTGTATTGTTTGACATGCATTGGACTGAGACTGAGACTCTACTGAGACTGATATCAATTGGACAAAGTTGAAACTTTATTATAAAGTGAAAAATAAACGTCATTTTCAACATACGGGTAATATTTTGTTTATTTATTTTGTTGATTTTATGAAGTAAAAAGGGAAGCCATAATACTTTAGACTTGGTGGGTTGTTTGTTCTTTTATTTTTACCCCATCAATTCGTAGCTTCAAAAAAAATATTTTTTTGTACTACTTTTGCCGTGCGTTGGACCATGACTTAAAATGATGTCAATTAGATAAAAATTACAATTTTTTTTTTCTAAATTATTCAAAAGCTGGATTAAGAACTTGCTTTCAATATCTCGAAGATGTGAAAGCCTTTTTCATCCTTATGATCAGAAACAACCTAAAAAGCCTGTCTAATCTAATGCATATGTCATGTGTAAGAATCACAACATTTATGGCCTTTGACCCTAACTAATATTAACCAAGCCTTTAATGGGTGTTGAATAGCTGATATTGTAATGGGTGTTGAATAGTTGATATTGTTATGTCATGTGTAACAATCACAACATTTATGGCCTTTGACCAAAACTTTTAATGGGTGTTGAATAGTTGATAAAATGTTGCATACTTGCATGCATTTTGATTGGTTTAGAAGGGAAAAATAAAGACAAATGGAGCCTAGGTCTACAAATCATTGTCTTATACAATTATATAAGACAACATATAGATATCTTTAAGAACATCTTCAACCGATACTAAAAATTCTTTTTTTACATCAAATTTTGTGTTAAATTTCTGTTACTCAACATATCAAATTGTCTTAAATTTCTGTTACTCAACAGACTCATTTTTTTTTTTCACATAATTTATATCCTCTCAGATACTATAGTTATTTTTAGTTTTTACACTATTTTAGTGTGGTTGAATAATAAGAATATCAAATTTATTGTTTTACAATTTATTAGCATTACATTTGAGGTTTTTTTTATAAGTCGGTCATCTATGTTTTTGAATGTTATGTATTTTTAGTTTATTGGAGTATAAGATAATATTTTAATTATAATAATTGAAACTTGTAACTATTTTATTATAAATAAAATCAAGACAAAGTTATACGATTGGTCAACGTGGTTTCAAAAACTTTGTGATATTTTAACCAATTTTGCTTGTAAAAAGATGTTCTTTGCTCATTTTTATTATGTTTTATATTTTTCTTAAATGATTTTTAATTTTAGTTGATTTTTAAATTTCTTTCTCCTTAAAAACTTTCGGACTTTATCTCCTTCCTTTTTCATTTCTCTAAAAAAAAAAAAAACTTTCAAGAAACCTTGGACAATACAAGTCCAAGTCCTACAACCATTGTGTTCATCTTTACCCATCTTTTTCAGACGAACTATACCACCATCACCACCTTCCAACCGCCGTCAAACTCCACCTATCTTCACCCTAGACGACGTTGCATGTCCAAACCACAGCACCACCACCACCGAGTGGCAGTGGACGCAATACAAAATCTCAGGGGTAGTAAATATGATTTTAGGGGTGGTATGCTGGAAAATTTACATTAGGTCGGAAATTTGTCGAAAAAAAATTACTTTTTGCTGAAAATTTTGAGGAGTTGCATCGGCCACCACGGGAACCACCTATGTCCGACCCTGACACCGCCACCAGATAAGAACAACCACCACAAAACCCTCGACACCATAAACATCGTAGATTTCGAAATGTCGAACTTGAGGAGAATAACATGATCTATCTGTGTTCAAGTGTATTGTCTGTGTTCATGTGTTTGAAGAACAACACCACCGAATGTAGGTGGTGGTGGTCGCACTCATGGGTGAGATTTGTAAAACTGTTCATGTGATGTGTAACATAGTTGGCTTCTTACTTTGACATACTTTTTCATTTAAACACTCGATATACTCGTCAGGCCTACACATCTGAAGTCAATTCCCAAGGAGATGCATGAGTTACGTTTCATCACACTTTGAAAGGCAGCTGCTTCATAAGGCCACTACTTCGCTATTTTGTAAATACAAGCCCAAACTTACACACTAGACGTCTAGACCAACAAACATAAAATCAACTTAAAATCATAGTAAAAGTATTGGTGACCAATATTAAACATTTAACTACCTATGAGGCTATTTACGTATCACAAATCACACTTATATTTAACTGACTACGTGTAATTAATTGTCTATATAACATAATTAAACCAATTCTTTCCTCAAAACTAAGATAAGATATGACATAACTAAACAAATAGTTCCTTCAAACTAATATCATATTGTACAAGCCTGCTGCTACCTAGCCATAATTTTTAGACTTAGTTTTGGTTTACAAGTTGTAGTGAAACTATGTCACATATCGACATCCTACAAAAAATTAAAAATTACGTACCATAATGTTTCAGATGTGACAGCCCGGATTCCCAGGTATTATTTATTCTTATAATTTTGGTGATTTGTGAGGAGACTCGACGAGTTGGAGCTCAAACTCGCCGAGTATGATCGCGGCTTGGGCACGGGTTCGCGTCCGGACTCGGCGAGTCCAAAAGGTGGACTCGGCGAGTCCACGCTGTTTAATGAAACCCTAATTTCCAGGGTATGAGACCTATTTAAAGGGGCTTATGGCCGTCATTTGCGGCCACCAACCCCAAAGAGAACCCTAAAGAGTCCTTGAGCGTTTTGTGAGAGAGAAGAGGAAGGTCCTTGACTATTTGTGGGTGTTTTTGCATATAAAAGAGGAACAAGGCAAGAGGAGACCAAAGAGGGTGCTAATCCAGTGATTTATGAGCTCAGAGACTTCATTTGAGGTAACCATTCGTTCCTTTCTCAGTCCTTGGTGTAAATCTTAGAGTTAGGGTTTCTTTGTGGAATGATCCATGGAGTAATTGGCCTATTCTCGTGTTGGTGCTTTAGATCTGGACCCAAAGAGGTCCAGAGACTCTTTTCCCTCAAGCTTTATGAGTGTTAATGGAGGCCATGAGCTTAGAATAGCATTCTAGAGACCATATCATCAAATAAGGCCTTTGAACCTTTGCATGAGCACCAAGATAGTAACTTTACGTGATGTATGTGCTTGGAAGGACTGGATCTATGAGTTATTGGAACGGATCTGACCTCAGGAGTGAGTTTGAGTTTATGCGAGTCTGAAGAACAGACTCGGCGAGTAGCATGAAGATTGTCCATAACCACTCAACGAGTGGTCTTGCCGAGTTAAGGGGTTGACTCAGTGAGTTAGAGAGGGTTGACGGGTGGACTGAGTCAAGCTGGAACTCGCCGAGTTGTTCTTGAGACTCGGCGAGTTGAGTCGTGGTGGCCCCGCAACTCATGCCAGGTGGAACTCGTCGAGTTAGGAAAATACTCGACGTGTCGAGAGAGGATCCCAGGGAATCAGTGGATGCGTATAGACTCGCCGAGTCGCTATAGTGCACTCCCCGAGTCCGGTCAAAGTTGACCGTTGACCATTGACCAGTGTTGACCTGTATTGACTTGATAGGGTTAGTCAACCTTAGTTGTGAAGTGTTATTTAGAGATATATTGTGTTATAGGAGGACTATAGATCGGGGGATCGAGCACGAGTGATTTCAGGGATTTACGAGTTACCGAGATACGCGAGGTGAGTCTTCTCACTATACTTTACCTTGAGTAGGTAATCAGAGTTATGTGACAGAGTATTTGTATGCTATATGTATGTTATGTGTTGTACTGCATTATTTCTATGTGATTTATGCTGTGCATGTTTATAGAGTTGGAACCGGAAGGTTCACAGAGATAGAACCAGAGGGTTCACAGAGTAGGGTCCACGGACCCACAGAGTTATAGCCTCGAGTGGCTAATATGTGTTATGTGTGGTATTTTGGGGAACTCACTAAGCTTTGTGCTTACAATGTTGGTGTTATTTGTTTCAGGTACTAGTGATGACCGTGGGAAGGCGCCGACTTGATCAGTACACACACACGGGATTTTTATATTATCAGATCTTGGGATTTTTATATAGCATGGATTGAGTTTCAAACATTAATGTTTTTATGAGTGTTAAATGATTTGTGTTTTTATAAAATGCGAATTTTTTTTTTGAAATTTATGGTGTTACAAGTTGGTATCAGAGCCTTGGTTTGAGGGATTCGAGTACACATTCGGGCGTATTTGAACTCAAACTGAGGATTTGAGAAGTATTTTCAAAAAGAGTAAAAGATTTTTGGAAAAACGCAGAGCAGGGTTGTGTGTACGATCAGTCCGTGCCCGAACGATGATTTCCCAAAATACCCTCATGTTATGTGATATTGATATTGATATGATGTATTCTCATGCTAGAGTAGGCTAGGTACTCATATTAGGACTAGAGTGGCCTGATTTGTGATGCCTTAGCCTAGGGAGAGGTGAGCTGCTATGAGATGCTTGAGAGTGAGTAGGTAGCAGCGAGGGGCTTATGAGAGATCTGTTAGAGAGTGGATTATGCATGATAGAGTACTTGGAATTTGGGATCAGAAGAGGAGGACTTGGGGTGTATTCTGATACGGTGCGGACAGTAGTATTGGGCCCGTACTACTGGAAGCACCGGGGCGGTGTACAACCCAAGTAAGAATCTTTGGAATACCAAGGATCAAGGAGGAATGAGTTGTCGAGTGTGAGTATGCTCGAATGGATTCTAATTTATCGTATGTTGTATTTCAGAGGTAGATCATGGTGAGGACACGTCTTATGCCTGAGAGCAGTGGGGCCAGTGATGAGGAGATCCGCCAGATCATCCATGAGGAGGTGGCTGCGGCCATCAGGGCAGAGATACCAGAGATGTTCAGGTCTATTAAGACCACGTTGATTGAGACCTTTGACGAGCATTCTGCCGCTCTTTCTGAGGCTGCTGTTGCAGCGGCCACCGCAGCTATTGCTGCCGCGAGGCCGCAGGGTGGTGATGCGTTGCTGTTCCGAGAGTTCAGCAACACAAAACCGCTAGAGTTTGATGGGACCCAGGACCCGGTGGCGGCTATGAGATGGATTTCTGACATAGAGGGGTGTTTCTTCACTTGCTCATCTCCTGAGCATTTGAGAGTACGGTTCGCGCTGAACCAGCTTCGCTTGGGAGCGAAGGACTGGTGGAAGTTTGTGACGGCGCACTTTACGCCTGCTGAGCTTGCGACAGTGACCTAGGAGAGGTTCACTGCCATGTTCCGAGATGAGTACGTTCCCCAGGTGGAGAGGGAGCATTTGGCCCAGGAGTTTCTGACCCTCAAGCAGGGTACTGAGTCTGTTACGGTGATTACCAGGATGTTCCACGAGAGGGCGATGTTCTGCCCTGAGCACGTGTCCACTGAGCAGACACGTATGAGCCGATATTTGAGTATCTTGAGGTGAGACATTCGGGAGTTCATGGCGAACTCCTCGTACCGGACATTTTACGAGCTTCAGGAAAATGCCCGGAAGAGGGAGATTGAGCAAGAGACTCAGGCCAGGGAGGAGGCGGAGTCTCAGGGGAGGGATCGGCGACCGACGTAGTCTCAGCCGGCAGCCAAGCGGGCCAAGCCCGCTGATCCCAAATCAGGGAGCCAGAAGGGCCGTACTTGTGGGAAGTGCGACAAGGGTCATGGTGGAGTCTGTAGAGCGGGATCTTGCTACAAGTGTGGCAAGGAGGGGCATATGGCCAAGGACTGCCCCAAGGGGTTTGCGGTGTGTTTCCACTGCAACCAGACAGGACACCGGAAGGTGGAGTGTCCGCAGTTGCGGGGATCAGCTCAGGGAGCACCTCAGGGATCTGCCCATGCCGCCATCAGAGCTACCGATAGTCGGCCAGTGAAGGCCGAGGCGCCAAGGGCACGAGGGAGAGCCTTTCAGTTGACCGTGGAGGAGGTCCGCGCAGCGCCCGATGTCGTGGCTGGTACGTATTCTTTCGTGTATTTATTTTGATGTTGAGATATTATGCTTATATTATGTTACGCGTAGGTACTTTCCTTGTGAATTCTGTACCTGCTTTGGTGTTATTTGACTCGGGTGCGAGTCGGTCTTTTGTATCTTTGACTTTTAGTCAGCATATCAGTGTTAGTCGTGAGGAATTGAGTCGGCCTCTGAGAGTTTCCATAGCTGACGAGAGGGTGATATATGCCACGGAGGTTCTCCGGGGGTGCGTGTTCGAGATTTTCGGTGTTGTGTTCCCGATTGATTTGGTTCCTATTGCGATGGGTGATGTCTGTGTCATTGTGGGCATGGACTGGTTGAGCAAATTCGGTGCGGTTATCGACTGCGAGCGACAACTGGTGACCATATGAGACCCTAGTGGGGGAGTTCTTATGGTGTATGGCGAGGGTACACGTTCTGGATCAGCGTTTTGTTCGGCCGCTAGGGTGAGGCAGTGTCTACAGCAGGGCTGTAAGGGTTTTGTGGCGTATGTGATGGATACGCGGGTGGATTCCGAGAGACCGAGGTCAGTTGAGGAGGTTCCGATAGTGCGTGAGTTCCCGGATGTATTTCCATAGGAGTTGCCGGGTGTGCCTCATGTGAGGCAAGTGGAGTTCAGTATCGATTTGGTTCCGGGGACCGCGCCTATCGCTAAGGTGCCTTATCGCCTTGCACCTCCAGAGATGCAAGAGTTATCCTTGCAGCTTCAGGAGTTGCTGGGGAAGGGGTTTATTCGGCCGAGCAGCTCGCCGTGGTGAGCGCCTTTCCTGTTTGTCAAGAAGAAGGATGGTTCACACCGGATGTGCATTGATTACCGGGAGTTGAACAAGCTGACGGTCAAGAACCGTTACCCGTTGCCGAGGATCGACGATTTGTTCGATCAGTTACAGGGAGCATCTTGGTTCTCCAAGATCGATTTAAGGTCTGGATATCATCAGGTGAGGGTGCGAGATGAGGACGTCCAGACGACAGTGTTCAGGACGCGTTATGGGCATTACGAGTTTGTGGTGATGCCTTTCGGGCTCACCAATGCCCTGGCAGTGTTCATGGATCTCATGAACCGAGTGTGCAGGCCGATGCTGGATCGGTCGGTGATTGTATTTATCGACGACATTTTGGTATATTCGAGATCTAGAGAGCAGCATGAGGATCATTTGAGGGAGATCATCGGAGTTCTGAGATCGGAGAGGCTTTATGCCAAATTCTCCAGTGTGATTTCTGGTTGCGAGAGGTCCAGTTCCTGGGTCATCTCATTAACCAGAAAGGGATATCGGTCGACCCGGCCAAAGTTGAGGCGGTGATGAGTTGGGAAGTGCCGAGGTCACCCTCCGAAATCAGGAGTTTCCTAGGGTTGGCAGGTTATTATCGGAGATTTATCAAAGATTTCTCTAAAATCGCAGTGCCACTCACCAGGTTGACCCGGAAGGGTGTCGCTTTTTCATGGGGCCCCGAGAAGCAGGCCTCCTTTGAGACGCTTCACCAAAGGTTATGCGAAGCCCTGGTGTTTGCCCTCCCGGAAGGGATGGAGGACTTTGTGGTATACTGTGATGCATCGATTTTGGGGTTGGGGGTGGTGCTGATGCAGAGAGGGCATGTGATAGCATATGCATCGAGGCAGCTGAAGCCTCATGAGACGAGATATCCCACCCATGATCTAGAGTTGGGGGCAGTGGTGTTCGCCCTCAAGATTTGGCGTCACTACCTGTATGGGGTTCGGTGTACGATATACACGGACCATAAGAGTTTGAAGTATTTGATGGATCAGCCCAACCTAAATATGCGACATAGAAGGTGGTTGGATGTGGTCAAGGATTATGATTGTGAGATCCTGTACCACCCAGGCAAGGCTAATGTTGTAGCCGATGCACTGAGCCGCAGGGCGGAGAGCACCCCGCTGTGGGATGTATGTTTGAGATTGACCGTGATAGCTCCAGTGTTAGACGCCATTCGTGGGGCACAGGCCGAGGCTGTGCAACCTGAGATGCAGAACAAAGAGCGAGTTGTTGGATTGATTTCAGAGTTCGTTACCGATGGTCGGGGGCTTATGACATTCCAGGGGCGTATCTGGGTGCCGTTTGTGGGAGGAACGCGTACCATTTTGATGGAAGAGGCTCATCGGTCAAAATTTCGATCCATATTGGGGCCACTAAGATGTATTTGGACCTGAGGAAAGAGTATTGTTGGCCCTCTATGAAGAGGGATGTTGCCTGGTTTGTTGAGAGGTGCTTGACCTGCCGTAGGGTTAAGGCCGAGCACCAGAGACCGCATGGTAAGTTGCAGCCGTTGGAGGTTCCCGAATGGAAGTGGGAACAGATCACCATGGATTTTATCACCAAATTGCCAAGGACTGCCAGGGGAGTTGATGCAATTTGGGTGATTGTGGACAGGTTGGCGAAGAGCGCTCACTTTCTTGCTATCAGCGAGAGTTCTTCCGCATAGAAGTTAGCAGAGATGTACGTGAGGGAAGTGGTATCTCGGCATGGGGTGCCGATCTCGATTGTCTCAGACCGGGATGTACGTTTCACTTCCAGATTCTGGAAGAAGTTTCATGAGGAGTTAGGTACTAGGCTGCATTTTAGTACCGCATATCACCCCCAGACGGACGGGCAGAGTGAGCGGACGATTCAGACGCTCGAGGACATGCTCCGGGCATGTGTGTTGGATTTCGGGGGAAGTTGGGATACGTACTTGCCCTTGGCAGAGTTTTCCTACAACAACAGCCATCATTCGAGCATTGGTATGCCACCCTTTGATCTGTTGTATGGGAGGAGGTGTCGGACCCCCATTTGTTGGGGAGAGGTTGGACAGCGTGTGATGGGCAGTACGGAGATCGTGCTTCAGACGAAAGAGCAGATCCAACAGGTCAGACAGAGGTTGTTGACCGCTCAAAGTCGTCAGAAGAGTTATGCAGACAGACGCCGGTCCGAGCTTGAGTTTCAGGTCGGCGACCTTGTACTCCTGAAGGTCTCTCCTTGGAAAGGAGTGATTCGATTCAGGAAGAGAGGCAAGTTGGGGCCCCGATATATTGGTCCATTCCGAGTGATCGCGAGGGTAGGCAGGGTAGCCTATCGTTTGGAATTGCCAGCAGAGTTGGGGCAGATTCACGACACTTTCCACGTGTCGCAATTGCGGAAATGAATAGCCGATGAGTCGGCAGTAGTTCCATTAGAGGACATTCAGGTGGATGCAAGCCTGAATTATGCTGAGAGACCAGTGACAATCAGAGATCAGAAAATCAAGGTTCTGAGGAACAAGGAGGTACCCTTGGTTTTGGTTCAGTGGCAGCATCAGAAGGCGTTCGAGATGACTTGGGAGCCGGAGCGTGAGATGCGTGAGCAGCATCCGGAGTTATTTGCAGAACGAGACTTCGAGGGCGAAGTCTAGTTCTAGTGGGGGAAAATTGTAACAGCCCGGATTCCCAGGTATCATTTATTCTTTTAATTTTTGGTGATTTGTAAGGAGACTCGGCGAGTTGGAGCTCAAACTCGCCGAGTATGATCGCGGTTTTGGGCAAGGGTTCGCGTCCGGACTCGGCGAGTCCAAAAGGTGGACTCGGCGAGTCCACGCTGTTTAATGAAACCCTAATTTCCAGGGTATGAGACCTATTTAAAGGGGCTTATGGCCGTCATTTGCGGCCACCAACCCCAGATAGAACCCTAAAGAGTCCTTGAGCGTTTTGTGAGAGAGAAGAGGAAGGTCCTTGACTATTTGTGGGTGTTTTTGCATATAAAAGAGGAACAAGGCAAGAGGAGACCAAAGAGGGTGCTAATCCAGTGATTTATGAGCTCAGAGACTTCATTTGAGGTAACCATTCGTTCTTTCTCAGTCCTTGGTGTAAATCTTAGAGTTAGGGTTTCTTTGTGGAATGATCCATGGAGTAATTGGCCTATTCTTGTGTTGGTGCTTTAGATCTGGACCCAAAGAGGTCCAGAGACTCTTTTCCCTCAAGCTTTATGAGTGTTAATGGAGGCCATGAGCTTCGAATAGCATTCTAGAGACCATATCATCAAATAAGGCCTTTGAACCTTTGCATGAGCACCAAGATAGTAACTTTACGTGATGTATGTGCTTGGAAGGATTGGATCTATGAGTTATTGGAACGGATCTGACCTTAGGAGTGAGTTTGAGTTTTTGCATGGCATAGACTGGCCGAGTCTGAAGAACAGACTCGGCGAGTAGCATGAAGATTGTCCATAACCACTCAGCGAGTGGTCTTGCCGAGTTAAGGGGTTGACTCAGTGAGTCAGAGAGGGTTGACGGGTGGACTGAGTCAAGCTGGAACTCACCGAGTTGTTCTTGAGACTCGGAGAGTTGAGTCGTGGTGGCCCCGCAACTCATGCCAGGTGGAACTCGTCGAGTTAGGAAAATACTCGACGTGTCGAGAGAGGATCCCAGGGAATCAGTGGATGCGTATAGACTCGCCGAGTCGCTATAGTGCACTCGCCGAGTCCGGTCAAAGTTGACCGTTGACCATTGACCAGTGTTGACCTGTGTTGACTTGATAGGGTTAGTCAACCTTAGTTGTGAAGTGTTATTTAGAAGATATATTGTGTTATAGGAGGACTATATATCGGGGGATCGAGCACGAGTGATTTCAGGGATTTGCGAGTTACCGAGATACGCGAGGTGAGTCTTCTCACTATACTTTACCTTGAGTAGGTAATCAGAGTTATGTGACAGAGTATTTGTATGCTATATGTATGTTATGTGTTGTACTGCATTATTTTTATGTGATTTATGCTGTGCATGTTTATAGAGTTGGAATCGGAAGGTTCACAGAGATAGAACCAAAGGGTTCACAGAGTAGGGTCCACAGACCCACAGATTTATAGCCTCGAGTGGCTAATATGTGTTACGTGTGGTATTTTGGGGAACTCACTAAGCTTTGTGCTTACAGTGTTGGTGTTATTTGTTTCACGTACTAGTGATAACCGTGGGAAGGCGCCGGCTTGATCAGTACACACACACGGGATTTTTATATTATCAGATCTTGGGATTTTTATATAGCATGGATTGAGTTTCAAACATTAATGTTTTTATGAATGTTAAATGATTTGTGTTTTTATAAAATGCGAAAAATTGTTTTGAAATTTACGGTGTTACATCAGACAAGATATACATGTTGCTAGGGGTGCAAACGAGCCGAGCCGAGCCCGAGCCTGGCCAGACTCGGCTCGGGCTCGTTTAAGTTATATAACGCTCGAGCTCGAGCTCGACTCGATTCGAAATTCCTTGTACTGAGCTCGGCTCGAGCTCGTAAAGAATTATACAAGCTCGGCTCGGGCTCGGGCTCGACTCGTTTTTTATCTGATGTGTCTAAATAAGCTTAAGCTCAGCTCGAGCTCGTTAAGAAACTCATTTACTAATACCCTAAATCCATAATTCCCCTAATATGTTTTTATTTTAATATATTTAAATAATATTAAATTATATTATATAAAGGCTTGTTTAGGCTCGCGAGCCTAATCAAACTTAATGACATAGGCTTGAGCTCGAGCTCGTTTAATAAACGAGCTTAATATTAAGCTCGAGCTCGGCTCGGGCTCGTTTAAAATCAATTTCGAGTCGAGCTTTTAACAATCCGATCTCGAGTAGCTTGCGAGTAGCTTGGCTCGTTTGCACCCCTACATGTTCCAAAGTCGTCCTTAGTGTTCCCAACATGATCTTTTTACGATTTATAAGTTCTTATTTTTCCTAATACAAATCTTAGTGGCACACAATGCATAAGAGTAACAATAACTAATTAAACGAAATATCTTCATCAGAATAATGCAGTAAATTCCTGGCATTCTCTAGACAATATATTCATATCTCGGACTAATATTTATTCAATAATATGCTTAAAGTAACATATCATACATACTTATAAAGCTAACATTTTTTCTTAAATCTCATGCATTTGAAACCCCATTTTTTAACTTTCTCAAACCACATTCATTTGAAACCCCCTTTTTTAACTAATGCAACTCAAAAGTTTTCTTAATTATGATTTAACACTCAAAAGTTTTATAACTTATATTATGTTTAATTAGCATTTAGTAAAAACTTTACTATAAAAATGTCAATCTTTTGTGTCTTTTGTGTTATATAAAATCTTACATGTAAGAAGGATTTGAAGATATTGTGATTCAAAAGTTTTCATATAGTTGAAGCACTCACGATCCAAATATGATGATTTGAAGAAATGGATTATGTCGCATCGATGGTAATTGTAATATGATTTTTTTTTTCAATCAAAACAAATGAAGCTTTTCTATTCTTTCTTTATATTCACTTTCTCATTTAATCTTTATATGTGATTTGTATGTATTACTCAATCTTGAATATGACTCTCCAAACATCAATGTTTTGCTTGGAATATCTTTCTGATTATTCTTTTTCAAGAAAAATATTTTGATTGCAGGTTAGTGAAGAATTTTCATCAAGTTTCTATGGTTGAATGATGTTAAATGAAGAAAGAAGATTCATAAAATGTATATAGGTTTTTTTGTTTGAGCAAAGTTGACGAATGTTAGTTTTTTCTTTTGATTTAAATGTATGTTTATGTAACATCTTTATTTATATATTCAACCACCCAATGTTCTTATTTATTTGATTGTAGTTTTTCTATTTTGATTATGTTTATTTTCTATTATTTTTTTGTTGGGTTATCCTACACAACATATTTAAAAGATAATATTGAAAAAACAACATAATTTTGAACATTTGATATGTAATTATGATAGACTTATCATGATATGTTCTTCATATGAAAGTAATTTATCCATATTACTACGACAAGAATTACATATGAAATTTACGAATATATATATATATATATATATATATATATATATATATATATATATATATATATATATTATATGTGATTTGTTTAACATGTATATGCACCTATGTATCTTATAAATTTATAATTAAATATCTTTATGTTTAATAATTAAAGGGATTAAAATAATGCATCAAAACCAATTATTTAGACGAATATAATAATAATAATAATAATAATAATAATAATAATAATACATTTCCAAGTACCACATTCATTTGAAACTCACACTACAACTCAAAAGTTTTCTAATTTATGTATATTTATTAGTTACAACTCAAGAGTTTTTAACTTATGATTATTAATTAGTAATCATCAATAACTTTTTATTTTCCATTCTTTTAGAAGGTTGTAAAGTTTTGTTCATTAAAAACGTTGATGTATTTGAAGAGATTTGTGATTTAAATATGAAGAGTTAATATAAATGTTATAATAGATGTTTTAGTGTTTTTATGTTATTAAAAGTTATAGTGTTTATTTTTCATATTTTTTATTATTCGTTGTATATATATCTTTTTTAATACAAATGTTATAATAGATGCTTTTTTATTTTTATGTTACTAAAAGTTGCAGTTCATATTTTTGTTCATATGTTTTGTTACCCGTTATATTATCATCAATTTGATATATAATTTACACAATTTTAAACGGTTTATAAAATTATCAAATAATTGTATATATCATAATGACTTAAAAATTAAACTATAATGTTTAATAAAACTAATATGTTAAGTATATGTTTGCTTTATTACTAACATATTTTTTCAAAGTAACAAATATAAAATAATAATTTGGTAAAAGTTATTATTTTAACTATATAATTCTATTCTCGCGCAACGCGCGGGGATTCGCCTAGTTGTAAATATAACTTACCCGCAACGTTGCCAACTCTTCATCATCAGAAAACATTAAACATTGATACTCTGAAATGTCCAAAAGGGAGTATGAAATGCGAATTTAACCTAAAAGCGTCTCAAATGTTATATATCAGTTTGGGTTATCTGATTAGGGGACCCATACAAAATCAGATCCAAAATGCTCCATTCCGGATTAGTGTTATTTTGCAAAATAACAAAACACATGTATTTAAATTTACATCAAACCACTGTTCTAAACTTTTGTTTTTCATAATTTGGCGACAAATCTATTTTTTATTTCGTACTTTGGTCACACCAACGTATCTTATATTGATATATTTGGTCTCTACATTTTCATATGATAACAATTTACATTTTCATATGATAACAATTTACTTTCCTTATTTTGTAGAATGAAGCTTTCCACCATTTTACTTTGTTAAATATCATTTTGACCCCCTCAAATATGAACATTGACAATTTCCACCCTTCACCTTTTGTATATTGCTTTGTGTACGTTTGGTCTCTAAACTTTTGTATATCGATAAGTTTGGTCCTCCCATAAACAGTACATAAAACAATAAAAGGATAAATAGTAGAACTTTCCTTTTGCGTGACTAGAATATAGTGCAAAAACCTTGTCTGCGTTTCACACAAAACAAGAAGAATGCAATTTCTAGTTCCTAAAAAAAATAAATCATAATATACAAAACTTACTACTTAGTACTTATTATTTAAGAGATATATGAGACATCGTGAAATATAATGCACCCACATCAACTTCTACTCTTAATGAGTTGGGCTCATGATGTCTTCTTTCACTTACAAGGCTACAACTTACAAGTATGGGAATGGTACTCCATGCCTATATGGTCCCATAATTTTCAATCCCACGAAATCTATCTTTCAAAATCCCATCTCATTAACTTGTTGAGTCTTTAACGACAATGACACTTTATATATATATATATATATATATATATATATATATATATATATATATATATATATATATATATCAAAGACGTTTCTCAAAAAATGTCTCTTATTCTTCTTTTTGCTGATCATGAACAACCATAAATAACAGAATAGGAGATAAAAACTTGTTATTCTCACGACGGTCATTCTAACATAATTCGATATCATAAAAGTTATTCTCAAAGAATTTATGATCGCGGACATGAAGATAATAAAGAAAACTCGATATCATGAAAGTTATTCTCAAAGAATTTATGATCGTGGGCATGAAGGTAATAAAGAAAACTGGTGCGTAAAATTGACAATGATGATGAAAAGGCCTAAAGATTGGATGATGGTGTGTTAGATACAATGGTCATTGATCTTCCTAAAAGAAAACAATGTTCATCGTTTTATTGCTTTCAAAATGTCGGCATATATTCTTTTAAAATAGACAAAATTTAATCTTTTAGAATGCATCATTAACATATTCCTAGTTTTTTTTAATATGTATTTTCCTTTGATAATGCTTTTTTGCATCTCATTCTTCAAGAATGAAAATATTGTTCTTTCTAAGATTTTTCAATCTCAAAGAATATCATTCTAAAAGAATCAATCATTTATGATTAAAAAATATGTTAGAATTGATTAATTAAAAAACTCAGATTTTTAAAATATGTATTATGTCCGAATATATATTTTAAACTCTTGGTCCACATTTATTCCTACATCCATACAATACTTACCATCCACAATATATATATATATATATATATATATATATATATATATATATATATATATATATAGGAGTGAGATCCCTTGAGAATTCATAGTTTCGAGAACTCGAAAACTAAATGTGAAACGTTAGATTAAAATTAACTCATTAAATACATGACCGTTATCTTACCAATCTTGTTTACTGTATAATTTTTTGTGTTATTAGAAACATCAATAAAGAAATCTAAAAATTAACATAATAAATTAAACTTTAGGATTAAAAAAAAATATAATTTTCAATTTTTTTTAAAATATGCAAAATTTTAAATTTTTTTAGAAAACATGATTTAAAAAAAAATTTGAAAAAAATCATTTTTTTAAAAAATTGCATTTTTTTTAAAACTGTAAATTTTAAAAAATAAGTAAATTAAAAAAAATCTAAAATATTTAAAAAAACTATAACTTTTTAATCAAAAAAATCAACATTTTAAGTGTATATATGTATATTTTATCAAGTGCACATATGCATATTTCTTATACTATAGTATTTATAACTAAATCATAAAAAACTCATTTTTATTACTAATCTATAAACAAAATAGTATAAATATTTTATTCGATACCAAATTGTGACAACCCAAGTTGTTCCGTTACATTTCCCCGTTACCGTTAACGGAATATTCTACTGTATAAAAGTTCCGTTAATTAGAGGTCGTCAATTTAATAAATATCCCAATTGTTTACATTTAACATGCCGTTAAGTCGTGATAAAAGGAAATAAAAACACAGGACACACATTTCCATTTATTTGGAAAATGTTAAGTTTTATAGTTACGATCACTAAATCGGGTGCGACCAAAAGCCCCGTTTAACGGCAGTATCGGGTAAAATTTCACTGAGCCCCAACTAGGAACCCTATATAAGGGTGAGTGGAGTCCATTGGAGACTTTTTACACTCTCTCTCTATACTCTCTCTCTAGACCCGTTTTCGCCCCGAATCCGCAACCAAACGCTTCCAAATTGTAAGTCCGCTTACCCTAGCTTGTTCTAAATATTACTAGCTGTAGTTTTAGCCCAAAAACCATCCAAGAAGGCATGGGATAAGGAGTTTACAGCCCAGGAACACTCTAGGGCCGTAAACCCCTAAAATGGTGCCAAACATGCCTTTAAACTTGCCCTTAAGCTTGGAAACTAATTGGGGATCTAGCCTAGGAGTGTTTAAACATCAAAACACAATGATTTGGGGCATAAAAGTGAGTTGACGGCCCAAGCACATGCTTAGGCCGTAAACCCCTCAAAACCTTGTCTAAATGCCTCCAAAACACTCCAAAACCACACTAGGGCTTAACACATAAATTAAGGGCTTATTTTTTTTTAGGTTTAGATCACTTAAACATTAAGAATTGGGGATTTATAGGAGTTTACGGCCCATACATGTGTCAAGGCCGTAAACTCCCCAAAACATGCCCAAAATGTGGTTTTTGCCCCCCCCCCCCCAAATGGCCTTAGACTATTTCTATAAAATTCTAGGAAGGATTTAAGGACTTAAACACATGAAATGGAGGGGTAAAAAGGAGTTTACGACCCAAGCTAGTGTCTAGGCTGTAAACTCCCCAAAACACATCCAAATGTTAGATTTAATCCCCCAAAATAGCATCACACTTCATTAGAAATTGCTAGAAAGGTATTAGGGGCTTGAAACTTCACAAAACTATAAGGGTGAGAGTTTACGGCCGTAAACTCCCTTAGGAGTGTCCCTAGACCGTAAACTCCAAGTTAGTGCCCTTAGAAGCCTCAAACCCACTCATGCCTTTTGGGAAAAGTACTTAGAATAATTCAATGAGCAAGTAGGAGCCTTAAAACACCCCAAAACCCATCACCATGAGTTTACGGCCATAAACTCATGGTGAGATGTCCCTGGGCCATAAACTATGTGATAGGGGTTTACTCTCGGATAGCAAGCTCCATTCCTTAGCCATTCACACCCTTAAACGCTACCCGGGACACCCAAACACTTATCCAAAGTGTTTTCCGCTCCTTTGAGCGCGTATATTTGTTTAGTTAGTATTAAATATACTAATTGTATGTGAACATATGTTATCATATGTTAAATAGGTCATTGTGTGTGTTCGAGTCTTTGCGTGACACCGAACGCCCAAACGGCACCTTCGTCGGACCTACTTACACTAGGTGAGTTCATACCCATGAATGAACCTTTTTAATGTTTTTACATGTTTTATAGGGGGGGGGGGGAATACAAGTTAAACATGCCAGTTATCATATCAATCACATATGATTGATAACCCGCATGCACAAGATTTTACGATACTGTACACTGTTTTACTGAGTAGGACACTATAATGGTTTTCTAAAAGATTTTCATTTAATTTAAAACTCTTACTTGTACTGTTTTATCTAAATTCATTTTAAACTGGTTTATGAAGGATTTCCAAAGGCTTTCAAACATGTTTTTACAAAAGAATACAAATTGTGATTTTCCCGAGTATAAAGGTTTTTCATCAAAGATTCCCTTTTCGACGTATACTTTACTTGTTAAATACTTCTGCTTCGCTTATACTTATTTTATACTCCTACTCTGTAACGCTTTCACTTATACCTGAAGTCACTTATACCTGATGACGCTTATACTTATTCACACTCTTACTTAGTGAGACGATTCTACTTCGCTTATACTTGAGATCGACTCTGTCACACCCCCAAACCAAGGATGGCGGAAACGTCCGGGGGTGGAGGACTTCATGTAGAGTATCACAACAACGAGTATAATAGTGCTCAAAGTAAATACAACCATCATAAATATAATTGAAAAAAAATTACACCAAAGTATATGTTTACATGATTCAAATCAATTACATTATGATGCAAAATGAACTGTTCGACGATTTATCGTCCCATCCTCAAAACGTGGTTGATTTCTTGTTTCACTGAATTCCTGAGAATACAAGTAGTTTTGAAAAGTGTCAACACAAAGGTTGGTGAGTTCATAAGCTTTTGACAGTAAGAGTTTGAAAATCGATCTTTGTAAAGAGATGTATGTTACCAAGAAAAATCCAATATTTTCCTTACAAAAGTTATGTAGTCCTAAATACCAGGACCGAAAATGAACAACTATTTGTCATACTTAAAAATATAAAAGTGGTTTTAAATCGGCATAAAACCCTTTCTAATGTGAGAAAAATCCCGTAATAAATGATGTGTAGTCTTAAATACCAAGACCGAAAGTATACAATAAAGTATGTAATTGTTGATGTAAAAAGTGATTTTAAATCGACATAAAACCCTTTTTGATATGAAGGCGTATAAGTATTTTTCCATACTTAAAGTAATTTCAGTGAGCTAAATAGACATAACTCGCTAATTTAAAGTTAGAACCCGTAAATCTTATGATTTGTTAATACCACATGTGAGCTATCATAACCATACTTGACATAGACGGCCTCGTAATACGACGTTCTTCAGGTGTCGCCGTTAAATGACACTTGTCACCACAGACCTGCCGGTCTAGCTGTTGCAAGCAGCTCTGGTGTGGGTTTGTCAAACCCAATATAGATCTATACACAACTATCACGTTCTCCCTACAAGAGACCCTGGTTACAATTTACAGGACTTTTTGACTTTGTTACTTTGGAAGTAACCCGAAGGGAATGACTCACAAATTTATTCATTAACAGATTTACGTGAACTAAACTGAAAACCTTTGGTAAATAAGTTTGAGAAGTAAATGATACATAAACTATACCTATTATAGTTTATCCAAAACGTTTGTAATGTATAAGAATTCTTTTATGAAAATGCCTTAATGCTATGAATCCATAAACTATGCTCATTATAGCTTAATATACGTGTTCTAAATGAATGAATAATATTATCATGAGTGACTATGTTTCAGTTTATGATGATAAACTAACGAGGAAAACAAATTCAATATTTAGAACTTATAATTATACACTTTGCTCAACATAATACAAAGTGTTATGAAAGTTATAAGCTGTTAACTAATTTTCAACCTTTCTACACTGTTTTTGAAAAGTCATAGAAAAATCATAAGAAGTTGAAAACTAAATCCGTAAATTCTGAGAGTTCCCAAAATGTGTCTAGTTTACTCATAATTTTTATCATGATTTTTAATGATCCCTAACTTGGGTGAAAAGGTCCATAATCACAGACTGGTCCGGATTGGTGTTTGAAATGACAGACAGTTTTGTAAAATTCACCATAAATTGTAGAAAAATCGTATGGAGATGTGCAAGTAGTCATTTTAAAGCTAAGAACTTGAACTACTTACACCTAAAACAGTTTTGAAAACAAAAATGTTTAAGTCGTCCAAAACAGTCCGTGAATGGAGTTGAACGTTTCTGATGAAGGCTGTTAGAAAAGTTTAGTTATGTTCTTGGTGTTTTAACTTGTATTCCCCCCCCCTAAAAACTTGAGAAAACATGAACATGTAGGGGTATGAACTCACCTTGAGTGATTTCAGTAGGTAAGTGTTGAAGAAGAGAAATGTTCAACCCAAGAACACTTGAAGAATCACTTGAAGATTCGAAGATCTAACAAGAATGTGATGATGTTTGTGTAAGCAATCTATGATTTTGAGTAGGAGGATGTGTAATAATCATAAGAAAGATGATGATACTTACTAATTGTAGGAGAAAAGTCTTGGAGTATGCCTTGAAATTATCGAATTAGAGAGAAAAAGATGAGAGAGTTTGGAGTGTGGTTCTTGGTAAAAAAAATGAGAGAATGATTAAAGTGTGAGGAGAGAGGATATATGTTCCAGCCCTAAGAACGTGGGAATAGTTGAAAATAATGAGAAAGGACCTATGAAGTGACTAGGGATGGGCTGGTGATGAATAGTGACATGGAGTGGGTATGGGAGTGGTTGCTTGTGTCATAGAAATAAGTAAAGTCAACACTCTACCTTTGTACTTCACCCACTCTCTTTTGGATAAGGTTTTATCCTTAAAAACATGATTAATTAATAGTTAAGGGTCCTTATATGTTAAAATAAAGTTTTGGGTGAAAATCCCGTGTTAAAACAATTAAAAACGGGCCTAAAACGCGAATTTAGTCGAAAACCGGGAGAAAAAACATTCCCAGCGAGACCTCTCGGTCCTAGGCCGAGGTTCGGTCCCTAGGCCGAGGTTCGGTCCTTGCTGGTGCTGAGCCGGAAGCGAAGTGCGAACCAGAAGAAGAAGGCGAAGGCGAGGGGCTCAGTCCGAAGGCTCGGTCTGAAGGGTCAGAAGCGAAGGTTCGGTTCGGTTCTTTGAGTGAGGTTCGGTTCGGTTCAGCAACCTTCTTCATCAGGAGGGTTCGGTTCCTAAGGGGACTTTCGGTTCCTAAGAGGGGTTTCGGTTCCTAAGAGGGGTTTCGGTTCCTAAGAGGACTTTCGGGTCCTAAGAGGGGTTTCGGTTCCTAAGAGGACTTTCGGGTCCTAAGAGGGGTTTCGGTTCCTCAAGCCCGTTTTTCGCGTAGACTTCCGCTTTTGGGCTGTTTTCGCCAAATTCGAGGGTCGGAATGCCCCGAGTGATTATAGAAAGTTGAGAGAGATTTTGAGAGAGATTTGAGAGAGATTCCACATACTTAGAGAGATTTGGGAGAGATTTGACATACTTGGAGAGATTTCACATACAAAGAGATATTTGGGAGAGATTTCACATTCGTAGAGAGATTTGGGAGAGATTTGACATTCTTGGAGAGATTTCTCATACAAAGAGAGATTTGGGAGGGATTTGACATTCTTGGAGAGGTTTCTCATACAAAGAGAGATTTGGGAGAGATTTCACATACTTGGAGAGATTTCACATACAAAGAGATATTTAGGAGAGATTTCACATTCGTAGAGAGATTTGACATTCTTGGAGAGATTTCTCATACAAAGAGAGATTTGGGAGAGATTTGACATTCTTGGAGAGGTTTCTCATACAAAGATAGATTTGGGAGAGATTTCACATACTTAGAGAGATTTGGGAGAGATTTGACATTCTTGGAGAGATTTCTCATACAAAGAGAGATTTGGGAGAGATTTCACATACTTAGAGAGATTTGGGAGAGATTTGACATTCTTGGAGAGGTTTCTCATACAAAGAGAGATTTGGGAGAGATTTCACATACTTAGAGAGATTTGGGAGAGATTTGACATTCTTGGAGAGGTTTCTCATACAAAGAGAGATTTCACATACTTAGAGAGATTTGGGAGAGATTTGACATTCTTGGAGAGATTTCTCATACAAAGAGAGATTTGGGAGAGATTTCACATACTTAGAGAGATTTGGGAGAGATTTGACATTCTTGGAGAGGTTTCTCATACAAAGAGAGATTTGGGAGAGATTTCACATACTTAGAGAGATTTGGGAGAGATTTGACATTCTTGGAGAGATTTCTCATACAAAGAGAGATTTGGGAGAGATTTCACATACTTAGAGAGATTTGGGAGAGATTTGACATTCTTGGAGAGGTTTCTCATACAAAGAGAGATTTGGGAGAGATTTCACATACTTAGAGAGATTTGGGAGAGATTTGACATTCTTGGAGAGGTTTCTCATTCAAAGAGAGATTTGGGAGAGATTTCACATACTTAGAGAGATTTGGGAGAGATTTGACATTCTTGGAGAGGTTTCTCATACAAAGAGAGATTTGGGAGAGATTTCACATACTTAGAGAGATTTGGGAGAGATTTCTGATAAGAAGAGATGGAGTGAAAACGATTGAGAGAGGTTTCATTGGTGACCTTTTTGAGTGTCCGGCTTCGCAATGCAAGGTCCGTAAACCCCGTTAAGCCTTGTTTAAGGATCTTGCATACTCCCGATGAGTATGTAACATTGTTTTATCGGTTTGGCTCTCCACGTACCACCGTTTTAGGTTAAGGAGATCTAGATGTACGCACTTTTCGATTTATGATCTCTCATTAGAATAGAGAGTTGTTTAGAAATTACATAACGTAAACTCTAGTACCTACGGGCAAATTGAGTTGACCGGTTTGACTTGTTGACTTTAGTTGACTTTGACTTGATCGAAAATTGACGGTTGTCACAGACTCTACTTCACTTATACTCGATACGCTCTTACTTCACTTGTTGTCGTCTCTACTTCGCGATACGCTTAAACTTATTCGACACTTATACTTCACTTGCGACCACTCCTACTTCACTTGTTAGACACTCCTACTTCACTTGTTAGACACTCCTACTTCACAAGAATCACTTCTACTTGATACACACTCTAGCGTAGTTAGATGTATGTCGGTGCTTGTATAGAAGCATATAAATAATGATTGAAGGACTTAGGAAGGCTTGTCCGCCCTATTTCCTTTTCTTCGTTGAGATGTGGTCTGGTGGGATCGGATGTCCATCCGAAGGTCATTTGATTCATTAGTTATATACTATGTATACAAGCTTAGGCATACGGGTTACTTCAGTCAATTCAGTTAAGAGTCTCTACCTCTAGTTCAACACTTACATTAGAAACCCACTAGTTGGAAGTCTCTGCCCACTATTTGGGATGCATCTTCAGGACAAGGCCTTCTCCGTCGTCTAGTTGGTAACCAGAGTCTCCTGTAGGGAGAGCGGACATTGTGTGTATAGATCTATATGGGATTGACAACCCCGCACCCAGACTGCTAGCTACAGTCCCGGCCTACCAAGCCAACGGGCGACAAATGTCACATCTTATAGACGCTTGTAGGGCGTCTGGTACTCTAGTCAGTATGGTTACGAGTATCCCGGGTTACCTTATAACTCTTTGGCCTTAAGGTAACGGTATTTCGCCAGCAATTTACACTGTATGCTGGTAATTCATTTTCAGAGTCACACTGTTTTGACCTTACAAGACGTATCTTTCATTTGATACTGTCTGGGGTCTGTCTCCTCTGTTTTGACCTTACAAGACGTATCCTTCTTTCGATGCTGTCTGAGGTCTGTATCCACTGTATTCACAGAATCCACTGTATTCACTGTATTTATTGTATTCACAGTGTTCACTGTTTTAGACCTTGCTAGACGTATCTTTCATTTGATATTGTCTGCAGTCTGTATTCACTGTTTTAGACCTTACTAGTTGTACCTTTCATTTGGTACCTTCTGGGGTCTGTGTCTCCACTTGTTAGACTGAACCAGGCGTATCGTTCGGTTGATACTTTCCTGGAGTCTATGGTTCCTTGCCTTAGTCAGCAGTCCTCACTGCTGAGGCATATGATATTCCCTGATGTCGTTTGCTTTCCTCAATAATCAATTCAGTATTTTGATAATGATAGCAACTTAGGGAAAACTACTTTTTACCACACATCACTGACCAGTCTTGGTAGAAGGCTGCTATTATTAAAGAAAATATAGGATTTTCTGGAAAGGACTCTAATACACTGAAACCTCTTAATCTACTACTTTCAATACAGTTATATTGAATGAAAATGTCACTAAATGCTTATGAACTCACTAGCATTTGTAAAAATGCTGATACTCGTTTTTTTTTTCAAATAACTTGTATTCTCAAGTTAGCATTAGACAGGTACATCCCAGGAGCAGTTGACGAAGATAGCTTATTACCTTGCTGTACTTATTATATTTGCCTGTATTACTTTGAATTGTTGTAATGTAACCATGTAAAAATTATTACTATTAATGCAATGTTTTGTTGTACTTCGATTACTATATGCATGTGTTGTGATACTTGACATGACGTCATCCACCCCAGAACGTTTCCGCCGTTCCGGTTTTGGGGTGTGACACAAATAAAATATAAAAAACAAAAAATGCTACAAAATTTCGAAGCGTTTTCATGTTTTCGTGTCAAGATTTTTCCATATTTTCTCTAATTCATTACTTTAGTTTTCACATCTTCAATATTTTCTACAAATTCTTCTAAACCTACAAGAAAATTAAAAAAAGTTGATTAATGCAAGAACACTCACAAAAATACATATGTATATATCATGTAAGATTCACAGATTCATATGTGATTATATATGTGATATTCACATGCGGTTGTATCTTTTAAGATTCAAATGTGAAATTTACAAGAAAATTGTGACAACCCGAAATTTCCATTTTGTACGAACATTAACTATTCAATAGAAGCTAGTCCAGTTTCAATGAATTTCAGACTTTTCCGAATAAGTTTGTGTACATTACGGTTTACGTTTAAGGAGATATGAGGAGAGTGGATGCTCATGGGTTTGTGAAACTTGAGCATTTCAAAACTTCATAATATTAGAGTCCAATTCCAGAATAAAAATATTTTCTGCCAAAATATTTCAGGACTATAAATAGATTTCTGAACTAAATTCATTCATTATTCACATTTACAACTAGAGAAAAGCCATATTCTCTCTCACGGATCTTCGGGTTTTCATCCCAAATCGTGAGTACACTTCTCTAGTTGTGTTATAATGTTTGTTTTATGCTTATTAACATAGATTACATGTCAAATATGTGAGATCCGGGAGTTTACCGCCCAAGAATGTTCTTGGGGAGTAAACTCCAAAATGAAGCTTTAAGGCTATCTAGTCCCAATTCCTTGTTAGGAAACTAGTTTAGGATAATATGTAGGATCATTTGAGACTAGAAATCAATCAAGAACACATAGTTTTAGGATTTTACGGCCCAAGAGTTTCTTGGACCGTAAACACCTTTTTCAAGGGCTTAATGTGCCCTAATCACCCCCTAAGGCTTTAGACTTTAACCCTCAATTACTTGTAGCTAAAATGGGGACTTTAACACATCAAAATCAACCCTAAAAGGGAGTTTACAGCCAAGAAATTCTCTTGGGCCGTAAACTCCAAGTAAAGGCACCAAAGTGTGCCTAGGGTTCCCCTTAGCCTAAATCAAAAGCCTAGAAATTATCCTACTTGTGCAAGAGACTTAAAAGAATTAAAACATCCATCCCATGAGAGTTTACGACCGTAAAATATAAGGGATATGGTCTGTTGGCCGTAAACTCCTCAAAGGAGTATAATCTATGCCCTAAACTACCCAAAGGATTAAACCACCAAGCTAGGCTTATTTTAGAAATCATTTAGCACCTTAAAACACCCAAAACCACCAAGATTGGAGTTCACAGCCGTAAACTCAAGGGTTTACGACCGTAAACTCCTTGTGTGGGGTTTATTGGGTAGTAAACTCTTATACAAGGTCCTTGGAAGCTTTAAACCCCTTTAGCCTTGTCCCATAACAACTTAGATGCAACCATTAGGACCTATAACACTTATACAAAGTGTTTACATGTTCCTAAGTGTCCCAACTTATTTCATTAAGTTATTATTTGGCTAATTAGTTATATATATGCTTATTATATGATAACTAGGCTCGTGCGTGTGAACAAGTCTCCGTTTGCCACCTAGCACGGTATCCGACACTACAATCCAAACCACTCACCACAAGTGAGTTCATACCCCTTTAATTAACCTTTGAAATACTTTAAATGTTTTAAATACTTTATGGGGGGGGGGAATACAAGTTAAATGCTTATAGTTATTGTATCAATCACATGTGATTACATTAATCATATGTGATTAATAACTAGAAAACCAATGATTTTATCACTGTTCAAATTGTTTATCAAACTGCTTTACTTCAAAATGTTTTACAAACTCTTTTACTTATCAAATGCTTTTATTAAACTTTGTTTTACTTCTTATAAATTGCATGCCCATATATGTATAGATATATAAGTAATGTTTAAAGGGCTTAGGAAGGCCATTCACCCTATTTCCTTTTTCTTGATTTGGATGTGGTCTGGTGGGATTTCGGGTGACCGTCCGAAGGTCGTTTCAATATTAGTTATATATCAATTACACATATATAGACATAAAAGTACTTCCATGTTCATGCGTACTATACACATCATTAGTAAGTTACCATTGGGGTAACACAGGATCATACTACTACAACTTCTAGATCAATGAGTCAGTTCATTCATGAGTCTATACATTACATTACTATGAGAACATATACATTACATTACTACGAGAACATATACAACTATACTAGAAAGAGAACATATACAACTATACTAGGAGGAGAACATATACAACTATACTAGAACGAGAAACATTACACTACATATACAAGAATACGTTAACAATTGTGATCCACTGTATCGGAGCATGCCTTAAATGTCATGGCCCAAGTTGTAGCCAAAATTCTCTTGGAGGGAGAGTGTGAGTTTGCGTATAGATCTATACTGGATTGACTATCCTACACCTTGCTGCTAGCTACAGCCGGACCTGCAGGTCTGTGGGTGCCAAACGTCATTCCGTTATTACGACCATTCGTATGTCGTTGTTACCAGTCGATAGTATGGTGCAATTTATCACATTATACCTTAATATAAAAATCCGGTTTAAGGTAGTTAGTACAACAGTAGTTCCTATAATACAAAGCTACAGTACTACAATGATTTACCCATTACATCTTTTTAGTGATTATTTCACTTAAACAGTAATGTACAAACTATATTTGTTAAATGATAGTTACACTTAGGAAATTACACACTTTTACAACAAACGAGCATACAAAACAGTTAAGCCTTGGTAGAAGGCTACTTTAATAGAAAATATAGGTTTTTGTGAGAGATTCAAACTTTTACAAACACTTACATACATTTTACAAACTTATACTTGAGACACGTTTAAACGTTTTGATAACAAACATCGACACTAAAATACTTATGAACTCACCAGCTTAATGCTGATAAACTCTTTCAAAATAACTTGTATTCTCAGGTCATCAGTAGACAAGTACCGATGCCAGCTTTTGAGAAGATGGAGCGCATTCAAGACTCATCATATTATTTTGATTTACATTATATTTTTGGTGTCTAAAACTGTACGGAACACGCTTGTATTAAAATTATATATTTAATGCAATGGATGATGTTGTTTGCTTATTTACATTTACTGTGTTGTGATACTATACATGACGTCCTCCGCCCCAGAACGTTTCCGCCGTTCTTGGTTTTGGGTGGTGACAAAAATCTTAAAAAATTAACGAAGAACACTTACACAAAATGCATGTGTGCAAATAGACACAATTCATATGTGATTCACCTGTAACTTACATGTGATTTACATGTGGTTTACTTGTGATTTATATATGATTTATATGTGAATTACATATGAATCACATGTAACTGACCTCCTTATTCTTTGGTGTGCATATAGATGTAATTCATATGTGATTTATATGTGAATCCTATATAATTGACATATGATTCACTTGTGATTTACATGTGAATTACATGTGGTTCATATGTGAATTACATGTTATTTACATGTGAATCACATGTAATTAATCAATGAGGTAAACAAGTTGACCTCCTAATTTCTTAATGTCTAACTGACCTCCTGCAATAGATAGACAATAGAATAAACTTTTATGAGATTTCATAACAACTTGAAATAGACAGGCAATAGAATAAAATTTTATGAGATTTCATAACAAATTGCAATATAATAAACTTTTATGAGATTTCATAACAGCAACTGATAATGCAAAAGTAAAATACATACAACAATTTGCAATTAGCAAATAACAGTAGAAAACACAGAAAAAAGAATATATGCACTTGATGTTGAAAGCATTTAGCCCATAATAGAAGTAAGGAGCAAAATAGATCGCATTAAACATTTAGTCCAACTTTTTATTGTTGAAAATAAATTCTTAGAGGCATGAAACATGAACAACTAAAACTCATGTATATTCCTAAAAGACAAAAATGCAACTAAAGTTGCCAACAATGTCACAATACAACATCATCAAGAGCAAAACATATGAACCCGTAATCATATTTTTGTAGCATCTTGATGCAAGTTCAAGCTCTGTAAGTGATTTTATATTCTCCTATTTACAATCATATAAATACAATGATCAAAATTATTAAATCCTGGATAATTAAAGGCAAATGTTGAATCTAGAATCACATTTTTAACTAATTCGCAATAGTTATCGAATGAATCACATTTTATGCTAAAATCAAATCGAAATCATCCAATACATGCACAAATTGAAGTTGCAAACAGAGGATCATAATGAAAAGAGTAATGTTGAATTTATATAATCTGTAGCAAGATAATCCTTGATCGAGCACCTGAACTTTGGCAAGCTGGCGGCATTTTCCATATAAATCAACATAGATGACGAAAGAAGGAGATGAAAGAGGGGATATGGACAACAAAGAAGATTCATTTGAAGTCTCGTCCGGTCACTTCATAGGTTTGGCGTTGACCTATGCTGGCGAGCGGGGAGGGAGTCGATGTGAGATCAGATGACAGAGATGTAATGTTGTAATGTTGTAAGGCAGTGGTGTTGAGGTGCCATCTTAATGCTCGATTGGAAACTATTATTATAGGAAAATTCTACTAAAGGTAAGTGTTCATCCCAATTACCTTGGAATTCCAGGGTACATGCTCTCAACATATCCTCCAACGTTTGAATTGTTCGTTCGCTCTGACCATCGGTTTGTGGATGGTAAATTGTACTCAAACACAACTTGGTACCCAATTCCTCTTGTAGACTCCTCCAAAACCTTGAGGTAAAACGACTGTCACGATCTAATACAATTGTTAACGGAACACCGTGAAGCCTCACAATTTCCTTCACGTAAGAATTCGCAAGCTTATCCATAGACCATTTCTCGTTGGCTGCTATGAAATGCGCACTCTTAGTGAAGCGATCAACGACCACCCAAATCATGTCGTGACCGTTCCTTGTTCTGGGCAGTTTAGTCACAAAATCCATGGTGATGTCTTCCCATTTACCCATGGGTACATGTAAAGGTTCTAAACTCCCATACGGTTTCTGATGTTGTGCCTTAACCCTAGCACATGTTACACACTTGACCACATACTTAGCAACATCGAGCTTCATCGTCGGCCACCATTAGTAGGGTTTTAGATCCCTATACATTTTTGTACTGCCGGGATGAATCGAGTACATGGTCTTATGAGCCTCTTCCATTAGAAGATCTCTTATTCCTCCCGTCTTAGGTACCCAAATCCTATCTTGGAATACCTTCAGTCCTTGACCGTTTGTATCAAACACTAACCTTTTGTTCTTCCTTTCGGTCATTTTTCTCTAAAGCTTCCTCTTGAGCTTTCTTTATACTTTCCACAATTGTAGAGACAACTTCAATTTTCAACTCTCTTGGCCTTTTCTTTTCAAGGTTTACCTTCCGACTGAGAGCATCAACAACAACATTTACTTTACCAGGGTGGTAAAGCATCTCACAGTCGTAGTCGTTGAGTAACTCTAGCCAGCGTCGTTGCCTCATGTTCAATTCCTTCTGATTAAAGAGATATTGAAGACTCTTATGATCAGTGAAAAGTTTGCATTTAGTACCATAAAGATAGTGCCTCGATATCTTTAAGGCGAATACTACCGCTGCCAACTCCAGATCATGAGTGGGGTAGTTCTTTTCATGCTCTTTTAATTGCCTCGATGCATACGCTCTCACCTTATCCCTTTGGGTCAGAACACAACCTAACCCAACTCCAGAGGCATCACTATGAATTGCGAAGTCATCAACTTCTTCAGGTAATGAAAGAATCAGTGCTTCACACAATTTCTTCTTTAACTTCTCAAAAGCTTCCTTATGCTTCTCATTCCAAGTATAAGTAGCTCCTTTGTGGGTCAAAGCTGTTAATGGAGTAGCGATCGAAGAAAAGCCTTGGATAAATCTTCGATAATATCTAGCTAATCCTAAAAAGCTTCGGATCTCTATAGGAATTTTTGGTTGTTCCCACTTCATCACAACTTCAATCTTCGCTGGGTCAACCATTATCCCTTCTTGGCTAACCACATGACCCAAAAATTGGACTTCTTGAATCCAAAATTCACATTTGGAGAACTTTGCATACAACTTCTCTTTCTTTAATACCTCTAACACTTCTCGCAAGTGTTTACCATGTTCCTCATGGATTTTCGAGTAAATTAGAATGCATCTATGAACACTATCACAGATTTATCTAGGAATGGTTTACAAACCCTATTCATTAAATTCGTGAAAGCTGCTGGAGCATTGGTTAGTCCAAAAGACATAACCAAGAACTCATAGTGTCCATATCTTATTCTGAACACAGTCTTCTCAATATCATGCTCTCTTACCTTTAGCTGATGATATCCTGACCTGAGATCGATCTTCGAGAAATAGCTCGAACCTTGCAACTGATCGAATATGTCATCAATCCTTGGCAATGGGTACTTGTTCTTTATTGTTGCCTTATTCAGCTCTCTGTAATCGATGCACATTCTCATGCTCCCGTCTTTCTTCTTTACGAATAACACCGGAGCTCCCCAGGGTGATGAACTAGGTCGAATAAAACCTTTGTCCAGTAATTCCTGAAGTTGTGTCATAAGCTCTTTCATCTCTGTTGGTGCTAGTCGATACTGTGCTTTTGCTATTGGCGTTATTTCTGGTAACAAGTCGATATGGAATTCTACTTGTCGATCATGGGGTAATCCAGGAAGATCTTCGGTAAAGACTTTCGGATAGTCACACACCACCGGAATAATCTGCACTTCCTTCATTTCCTTCTTAGCATCGATCATGAATGCTAGATAAGATGTACATCCCTTGTCCAAACACTTTCTGGCTTTCATTAGGGAAATGATTCCAGAGTTTACTCTGCGTTTGTCTCCATACACCATAAACGACTCTTTCCCTAACGATTTAACTTTTACTATCTTCTTCCTACACAATATTTCGGCATCATTGGCGCTAATCCAATCCATTCCTAGAACTATGTCGAAACCATTTAACTCGATAGGTAATAATTCCTCTTGGAACTTATTCTCATTCAAGTCAATGAAGATGTTTTCCATACGATGGATAACAGGTATGAACTTGCCACTAGCAACCTCGACTATTAAAGCATTAACTTGTCTATCTACATGAAAAGCTAGTTTTATACCAAATTCATGCGAAATAAAGGAGTAATTGGCTCCAGAATCAAACAAAATTTCGGCAGCCAATTCGTTTACGAGAAAGGTACCTGAAGCGACATTGGCTTCTTCTTTCGCAGCTTCAAGTGTCATCTGAAAGGCTCTCGCCTTCGGCTTTGGTGGAAGATTGGGATTTGCTTCATCCTTCTTCTTTGGGCAATCCTTCAAAATGTGCCCCTCTTCATTGCACCCAAAACAGACTTTCTTAACAAAGGTGCATTCATTGGCATAATGCCCAGGCTTTCCACATTTGTAACAAGTGACTTCCTCGCTGCATTTCCCAACATGTTTCTTTTTACACTTGTCACACCACTTGGCTTCGGCTCCACCTCCGAATTTCCTCGAACCAGTCTTCGAGAATTTGTTCTTTTTATTGGAAGCTGAAGTTCCTTCAAACTTTCTCTTTTCGCCAACTTCAACCTTGCTGGCGGTTCTCCCCTTAATCATATCTTCAACAGACTTGGCATCCCAGACAACTGTCTCCAATGTAAGTGCCTGATGTACTGGCACCACATACTCCCATGCAAGTCCCTTTGCGTACCTGTCAATTTTTTTCAGCTCATCTGGAACAATACGCATAACAAACTCCATTTTGTTTGTGAAGCTATTTGTGTATTCATCAACGGTCATACTTCCATTCTTCAACGTCAGAAATTGGTTTTCTAGCTCAAGGATATTTTGGGCTGAGCAGTACTTGCACTTGAAGTGCATTAAGAACTCTGTCAGTGGCTCATTAGGGGTTAGGGTTTTCCCCAGAGTGCTCCACCATCGAGCAGCACTACCTTTGAACTTCCACATTGCAAATGTGGTTTATAACTTGCCTTGACAACCACATGTCATGAAAGCCAACTCCATTTTCGAGATCCAATCCAATACTCCGACGAGATCTTCTTTTCTAGTGAAGGTTGATGGCTTGCAAGTCATAAAATCTTTATACTTGCACCTATTTATCTCCGCTCTATCTTCGTGGTTATTTCTCCCAACCACAAGCGGTTCACTATGACCAACAGATCTACTGTTGTTTCCTTCTTTAGATTGATCGTCATTTAATTCACGTTGTTCAACAGGAATTGAAGGTTCATTCCGGTTGTTTAGCAATATTTGCCTTATTTCCTCCCTTTGTTCAGCCATCATTGTCGGAATCATGGCTTGTGCTCTATCCATTGTGATGGGTTCTGGTGCAGCTCCTACTATAGGCATCTATTCCACTACTTGGGGTTGAGGTTGTTGGTTTCTGTTCGCATTTCCTGCTCCACTTCGACTTCTTGCCATTAAAATCTATACACCAAATAAGGCGAATTTAGGTCTTTATCCTTGATGGATACTTAAATTCTCCTTATAACCCCAAAACGTTTACATGTTAGTTCTAATATCGTAATCGTAAGCTTAGAATCCTACACACATAAGGTTTCCAGATTCGGTCGGCAACATACCATAGATCCGAACAAATAATGGCATATATGGCAAACATATAGCATTTAGCACATAAAAGCATTTTAGGCATCTTTCCTAAAATATACTAGTGCTCGTGTCTAAAATATGGTAGACACTCATCTCACAATCACCACTTAGCATTCTAAGTTTATGTCTAGAAATCCTACAAATTCCTAGTTCGCTTAAACTAATGCTCTGATACCAACTGTGACATCCCTAATTTCTCGGCAAAAAAAGACCGATTTAATTTATGCTTTTAAAATAAAGTCAGAGAAATCCTTTTAAAAGATGTTGTGGAATTGGTCCCCAAAACAAAACATGATAGAAGTTTATCAAAACCTTTCTTTAAGAAATATATAATTTCCTTTTATATCAAAACCTCGGGATGTCATGTTTCGATACAGATCAAAAGCATAAACAAGACATTATAAGCCTTACAACAGTTATTTACAACTACTGGCCTATATTCCAAAAATCTCTCATCATCATCCAACTATGCTCGGGGTCCACTACCTGTAACATAAAAAACTGAGTGAGTCAGGCTTGGGAGCCTGGTGAGCATATAGGGTTTTCAACCTACAATAATAATAAACTTATTAAGTTCACCAATCAACAATAACCCTGATTACCCATTCCCGTTATCCTCACTTTACGTCCCTAAACACCTATTACAAGGGACCTAGCCTAAGGAATATCATCGGGATGGACACTACTGCTAAGGGGACTCCTCAGCCATACATGTCCTAAAGGCAACCATGAGGGGGATGGAGTACACCAATGAACATATAGTTCACCAACACCTACAAGTTGCCAACCTGCTAGTGTTCCAATGGACTGTCTAGAAAGGTCCGTGGTCGACATCTATAATCCGCTAGATGACTACAACAACAACATCGAGGCCTCTCATCATTTTAACACACATCGACTATTTCGTCTACCCATGTTTTACCCAACATATTTGTAGATAAAATACATATACAGTTTAAAGCTTGTATAAAGCATCTGTTGAGTTATGAAAGAAACTTGAAGATCGATTAGATCTTTGTAACAGGTATTACGATGAACATAAAACAATAAATAAGACAAGTATGGATTAAAATATGTCGAATGATTAGATCAAATAATCCTCAGCAGTGCTCGACTAAGAACTTCCACTGTAGAGGATTTAGGGTTACAAGAACGATAATAAAACTTCTTTGATCAATCTATTCTATCTTTTCTATCGTTTTTCTAATCTCTTTTATAAGACGCATGCAAGCACCTATATTTATAATCAACCCTACTAAACTCACGGATGGACAGACCCATACCGGAGATACAAAAACGGACTAGCTAACGAGCCCAATAGACGCAACACTTAATACAAAACACGACCCAACAATCTCCACCTTTGCGTCAAATTGGAGCGAGACTACTTCTTCTTCGGGCCAGCGGCGTGAGTCTTCTTCACAGTATCAAACAGACGTGTGATTAGAGCGAGAATAGTCTGTCTGAACCGAATGTACCAATGTATCATGTCATCGAAGTACTTGACATCATCCGCTGAGTTTTGCTTGCATCTGTGGATAATCCCCAAAACATGCTCTAAGCAAGCAGTGGTGTATAGGTGTTTGTCAGCCAAAGCGAAAAGACATTTCTGTCCTTCGTTCCTGGTGAACATGACCGAATTTCTTCTTGAGTCAATTCTACCCATCTGCATTTGGTTAAGATCACTGGCAGAGCCAACAAGAGATATTTTTGGTTTCTTCTTAAACACGCTTGCAATGTCCTGATCCATCAGTGCAACTTCCATGATGTAGCACACAAGCATCCTCTTGAGATGGTCTATGATCGGACCGTATTCAGCTTCATTGGTGAGAAGGATGTTGTGCAAGATAATCCAATCATGGGGATTAAGGTTTGGAAGATCTGCAAGGGAAATGGCATGTTCGGTTTTGGCAGATCCCCGAAGTACCTTGAACCGAATGTTGATGAAGTTCCCTTCACTGTACGGCTTCAAGAACCGAATGTTCCAAGTCTGATACTGAGGTTGAGCAGCCTTCAGATAGAAATCAATTAAGTCCCGATCAACCTGTGGATGAGGATGAGGGAACTCTGCAACGTTGGAGAAGGCATGAAAGATGAACGCCTTTCGGGTCAGTGGCATGTCAAACTGAGAGTCGACAGTATTGGAACAATCAAGCGATATTACAGGTTCCGGCCACAAGATACTTGGAGTGTCGATGGCTTCTTTTATCATCCTCTCGAGAGTCCAAGCAGGAAAAAGAGTTTTCCTACTCTCAAGAAGGTCGTGGGCTTCCTTCTGTTTTCGTTCAGCTTCTTCAGCTTCTCTTGCCACACGAGCACTGACATCAGCCTCATTGCGTCGACTTCTACGTTTCAACAAGTCGGCAATTGTTTCTTTGTCTTCTTCCTCTTCTTACTCAACAATATTTTTGCCTTTGTCTTTCACACCAGAACCGGAGGCTTGGCCTACTGGAGGAGGTTCGGTTGTGTGAGTTGCCTTTGAAGTAGGAGGTGGTTGGGACACAGATTCCTTCTCTCCCCCTTGTTTCGGAATAGGCACGAAATCAAGTAACCCTTCAAGTTTGCTTAGCAGGGCAAGGGCTGGAGCAAGCTTCTCTGCAAGGGTACGCCTCACAGAATAGTTAAGGATAGGATCATGTGCTTCGAGGATGTTGGAGACAGCAGAATGGACATCCGAAACACACGTCTTTATCACCTCCCTTTCAGACCGAAGAGAATCAATCTCCTGTTGAGAGTGGGAGAGTTGAACACTCTTGACCTTCAGAGCAGTGGTCTTCTTGGCAATAACATCCATAAGAGAGTTCTCAGCAGCCAGATCTTCTTGTAGCTTCGAGAGACGCTCGTCTATGGTTGTGCGGAAGGCTGAGTTGTCGTCTGAAAGCATTTGACGAAAAGAAGCGAAAGACTTCAACTCAGTGGAGACTGACGTTGTTAGCTGTTGGACAATTGGTTCCAACGTAGTCTTTGCAGTATTTGCACTCTCCTGTAAAGACTTTAACAGGGAGGAGGCATCAGAAAATAGTTTATCGAATTTTTCGGTCGCTGCCTGACAGGCTTTTGTTCAGGCATCGATGGTTGAGGTTGCAGACACAATGGAATCTTGCTGAGCCTTGGAGAAAGCGTCAACAATCTTTTGAACTGCATCTTCAGAAAGGGATGACTGAGAAGCGGAAGAGGAGGCGATGAGCAAATCAACTTTTTCATGGAGCTCCTTGAGATGTCGTTTTGTAACGGGAGCATCGTCATCGTCATCACTTTGTATTTGAAACGGACTATAGTAGACCGAGTCAAACGTCATATCTTCCCCGCCAAGGAAAGGTTCTTCATCCTCTGAAGCATGACCAGGAGAAGGTGGTGGTGGTGAAGCTGGTGGGGTAGTAGCATGGGTAGGTTCAGGTTGGGTTGTTTCGGGTATATGTGTAGGTTCGGGTGCTTTTGTGGTTTCGGGTGCATCAGTATGAACCGCCGTATCAGATACGTTGGCTCTAACATCTGTAGTGGATGTTGTGGTTGCTTCGGTGAATATAGGTGTTGGTATGGGGATGGAAGTGGGCGGTACGGAGGTAGTGGAAGTTATGGGGGGAATAGAAATAGGAATGGTTTTTGGTGGAGAGTTAATGGGAGAAGTAGAGGCATGAACTTCCGGGGTAGGAGATCTGGGTGGAGTGTTACCTCGTGGAGAGTCTTTAGAATCCGAACTCTCACCCTCAGACTCGCTTGAGGATGAAGCGATAATCAGCTTTCGCCTCGGCTGAGTTTTTCGTCTCTTTTGCTGTGGAGACTGAGCAGCTTTGGTTGGTTTCCTCTTCTTTGGAGACGGGCCTTTAGCTCCCTTAGCCACTTGTTTTCCCTTATCAGCCTTTTTGCCTCTTGGAACAGGCTTGTCGGCGTCATGAATAGACTTCAACATCTCCGGTGTAAGATCCCTCGTACCAGAACGCTTGAATTCCTTATATGTTCTGATAATCCGACTCTCAGCAGGAACATCTCCATACATAGTTTCCGGAATTGAACCGTTGAATGGAAACTTGGAAGCGTCCGATACAATGATCTTCGTGGTATGGAATGTACCAATCGAAGACATTGGAGCACCAGCAACAATGGGGACGTGGTACTTGTCCATCACCCATTTCGTGATCAGAATCCAGAACCTAGCGTATGAAATTTCAGAATGTCTGGAGGTAGAGGAGAGACTCTGGATGAGTTGTTGCCATAGAACATACCCATAATCCATGTTAATGCCATTGTAAACCCCATACATTATGGACAGAAATAACCGACTGGCACCATCAGATCCAACACTTCTTTCAGATAACCCTTTGAATAGAACAGTGAACATCCCGTTCCACTGTGGAGGTAGGCATGACTTCTTGAACTTCGTGACTGTAGTAAGCACCTCCGTATAACCCATGTTGTAAAACATGTTGAACAAATGCCCCATTGGAATCGTTTCAGGGTTAACCCTCGAGGAATTAGGTTCAAACCCTAACAACGAGCAAAACCTTTGCTTTGAAATTGATGCCTTGTGCTCAAAGACATCAAAAAAGATTCTGTCAACGACCTTGTCGTAGTGAGCAGTTGCAAAGATCTGTGATAAGAACCCCATCGGAACAGTTTCAGCTCTTGTAAGTGCAAGAGCAATCGGGGAATACTTCAAACACTTGATAATGGGGACATGAAGGCGTCGTAAACATGAGGGGTTAAATTGATGATTAGACTTTGTTGTGGGCGAATGGGCAGAATGTGGGATGTTGCATGAACTGAAGATGAATCTTCCATTGCTTGAAGAAAGTGGAGAAGAAGATGAACAGTGAAGGTTTAGGTATTTCTTGCGCTCTGGGAATTTGAATTGCAGTAAAGAGGTAAACGATGAAGGAGTTTGCCTTTGATACTATAGTGTAAGGAGAGAGAAAAATCTTCCCAAATCTTCTATTGAAAAACGAAGGGTTTTTCCGGAATTGACTGATGCGTGACAGTTGGGGTTGCCGATGGTCACGTATGAGAGAGAGTGTCAGATCCCAAATAACACGCCTTCCCATCAGGCGCCGTTTGGAGACGAGACGGTTCAGATTCACACGCGCCCTTCTTGCGTCGTTTGGGAATTAAACGGTTCCGATTCGCACGCTTTTCCCTTTTTAGCGCCGTTTGAAATGAAATCGATTAGACTCCCGCCTAAGTCAGCATGTCTTCATCTTATCCCCTTAAATTGTAACGACATTTTTTTTTGAAAGATACCCCCACGTGGATTAAAATCAACCACAGTCTTTAATTAACTGCCAATCCAAGTAAAATGTCTCGTAATTAATAGAACCTGAATTTAGGAAAATCAGAGATTTTCGTGCTTAGGGTGTAAAAGAAAAGAAATAAAGCAATATTTTTGGGAAAATATGTGATGTCAATTAAGACACAAAACAAATGATCCCGGGCACGAATCTCTTCCTTCAAAGTCAAGAGAGTCCCTAAAGTGTTTGTGTGGTTTCCCGTTGAATAACGATCAAACACTTGTTAAGAAGTGTTGAAAAGCTTCTTTTAAGTAGGCTTATTAGGGTGGCTTTCGCTTCGATTCAAATTTCCTAATCTTGATATAAGATAGAAAACGAACGAAGTACTTGTGAGACCGGTGTAGTCTATTGAACAAGTAGGTTAGAGATAATTTGATTTGGCTAGGAAATATATATAAAATCTCAACAAAAATTTAAAACTGGATCCCAAGGGAAGAAATGTTATGGGTGTTAACAATTTCATAGGAATCACACAAAAAGAAAAAATTTGAGATATCAAGGAGGTACATCCGTCAATGCATTAGTGAAAACTAGAGCAAATTAATTGTTCACCGTCAATTCGTATTGGGTATTGAATTTTGGATTTCACTTAGATCGTAGTGGCACGAAACTAAGATCATGAACACAGAAATTGTGCAATCATAAACCTCAGTGGTAATTTCTGAGAGTCTCAAGGGTTACGTTTGTGAAACGAATGTGATGAAGAAATACAATGTAGTTGGCGTAAGGAAACAAGGTACCTCTGCTGTGAAAAAGAGGACCAAGCAGAAAATTCTTATCTCATGTGAGAAGAGAATTAGGTAGCTTATGATTAGAATAAATAAGATAGCCTAATTGGGAAGACAAGGTTTGTGTATACCAAGTCATTAAGGCTATTATTCAGAATCAGGTGAGGCTTTGGACACATACAACATCATGCTTCTAGGGACACTTAGCTAATTTCAACAATTTCCCCATAAACGAACACACACAAAAAAAAAAATTAAAGGCAAAAAGAAAATAAAGAACAAAATATTTTTGGAGTTTTTGAATTTATAATAAAATATTTTTAGAATTTTTGATAAAAATTAAAAGGAATAAAAATAAGACAAAAGAAAAAAAATAATTTAAACTTTGGAACCGAACCCGAGCGTTCGGTCTATTTCGGGTGAGAAAAATTTTGAAACCGAACCCGAACGTTCGATATATTTCGGTTGTCAAAGAAAATAGGTTTAACAAAGAGAATAACTTTAATAATATGATAAATGCATTTAGAACAATTATACATAAGATCTACAACCAAGAAAACTACCTTTGATGGATGAGCGAAAAGCAGATTATTCAACCGAACCCGAGCGTTCGGTGCATTTCGGTACATTAGTACAAGACCCGAACCCGAACGTTCGATCTATTTCGCTTCTTACTTTTGAGTTTGAGAGGTAATGTTTGGTACTGACTCCGATTCCATCAAACCTAGCCCTTGTAGAATTTTGTTGAACGATGCTTCAGGAAGAGCTTTGGTGAAGATGTCAGCCAGTTGATCAGTGGTTCGAACAAAATGAATTTCGACGTTCCCATCTTCCACATGATCCTTGATGAAGTGGTACCTCAGTGCTATGTGCTTAGTCTTCGAGTGTTGCACTGGGTTATGACAGATCCTAATTGCAATTTCTGAGTCACAATATAGTGGGATCTTTTTCATATTGATTCCATAATCCCGGAGTTGACTTTGGATCCAAATCACTTGAGAAGTACAGGAGGCAGCTGCGATGTATTCTGCTTCAGCGGTAGATAGAGATACACATGTCTGTTTCTTTGATTGCCAACTTACCAACTTCCCATCTAGGAATTGGCAGCCTCCCGTGGTGCTTTTCCTGTCTAGTCCACAACCTCCAAGGTCTGCAGCTGAGTAGGCTTGAACGAAAAAACCTGAGTTGGATGGATACCATAGGCCTAAAGAGGTAGTTCGCTTGAGATAGCGGAGTATGTTCTTCACTACAAGCATATGAGGTTCACGTGGATTTGCCTGAAATCTAGCACAGTAACAAACAGAGAACATGATATCAGGCTTGCTAGCAGTAAGATACATCAGAGAACCGATCATCTGGCGATATAGCATAATATCACCTGCTGGTTTATCCAATGATGGAGTAAGCTTGGTGCCAAACGCCGTTGGAACTTTAACCTTCGAATCTCCCATCATCCCGAATTTTGTGAGGAGAGTCTTCGTGTAAGCTTCCTGATTAATAAAGATGCCTTCAGGTCCCTGTCTAATATTTAAACCAAGGAAAAAGTTAATAGGACCCATTGAGCTCATTTCAAATTTAGTCTCCATCAGCTTTCTGAATTCAGCTGTTAAGCCAGGATTCGTTGAGCCAAAGATGATATCATCGACATAAATTTGAACAATCATAAGGTGGTTACCTTCCTTCTTACAAAAGAAGGTTGGGTCAACCGAACCTTGTTTGAATTTTGACATCTTTAAAAATTTGGTTAGCGTTTCATACCAGGCCCTCGGAGCTTGTTTCAGTCCATAAACAACTTTGTCCAAAATGTAACAGTGATTGGGGTACCTTTCATTGACAAATCCAGGAGGTTGCTCCACGTACACCGTTTCTTCAAGTTCTCCATTTAGAAATGTGCACTTGACATCCATTTGGTAGATCTCAAAGTTTTTGTGTGCAGCATAGGCAAGAAATATTCTAACGGATTCCAGCCTAGCTACAGGAGCGAAAGTTTCTTCATAGTCAATTCCTTCCTCCTGACAGTATCCTTTCACCACCAGACGGGCTTTGTTTCGTATCGCGTTGCCTTCCTTGTCCATCTTATTTCTGAAGACCCATTTGAGACCAACAACCGAGGCATCTTGAGGAGTTGGAATGAGGCGCCAAACTTTATTCCTTTCGAATTCATTCAATTCGTCTTGCATAGCTTGAACCCAATCGGAGTGATCAAGAGCAGTGTTAACTGTCTTTGGTTCAACTTTTGAGACGAAGGAGTTAAACATACAAAAGTCTACTTTTGAAAACAAGGAAGTTTGTTTTGCCTTTAGTTGTGATCGGGTCAGGACCTTTTCAGAGAAACTACCGACAACCTGGAAGACAGGATGATCTCTGGTCCATTTGACAAGAGGAGGGTAATTTGGATCATAAGATGGGTCCAATTCAGCGTTTACCATCTCTTCTAGTTCAGATTGACTATCGTAGTCGTAAGATATATCGGCATTCTCCTCCTCGACAGATAAGCTTTCAGGTGCATCTTGAATTTCCGGAGCTACAGGAGTTTCGGGCGGTATTGAGCTTTCGGGTGTGGACGCACCTTCGGGTGATGCTGATCGTTCGGGAGTAGCTTGAGTACTGTCCTCCCCCTCAACATGTGAACTCTTCTGTAATGAAGAAGATGGATCCTCCCCCTCTATTGAAGCATTGTGCTGTAGAGGTTCATTGGAACAAGATCCTCCTTCATTCATTTGTTTGGCAGCATCTTCGATGAGTTGCTTCAAATGATCTACTTTATTGTCTGCTGCACTGACTTCCGAGAGAGTAGCCTTTTCTGGTTCATCAAATAACTCGACAAACTTCTCAAATAGATTTGCGATCGAGGCTGTGACTTGGCCTGTTTGAGGAAAGATTTCTCCAACTGCATCTTCGTTGGCCTTTAGCTTTTTGACATAGCTATCATCAAAAGTCACGTAATAAGTCTCTTCAATTTTTCTTGATCGCTTGTTTAATACCCTGTACGCTTTCGAAGTGAGAGAATAGCCCAGAAATATCCCTTCATCGGCTTTGACATTGAACTTGTTACGATGTTCTTTGGAATTGAAGATGAAGCACTGTGAGCCGAAGACATGGAAAAATTTGACATTTGGCTTCCTGTTGTTGATGATCTCATAAGGAGTGAGAGAGAATCGCTTATTGAGATAAGACCTGTTCTGCGTAAAACAAGCTGTAGCAATAGCATCAACCCAAAAATATAAAGGTAAAGAAGCAAAACTTAGCATGCTTCAGGCCGCCTCACACAAAGATCGGTTTCGTCTTTCAACAATCCCGTTTTGTTGAGGAGTGTAGGGAGCTGAGAAGTTATGACTGGTTCCTTTGTTGGCTAAAAATTCTTCGAATTCTTTATTTTTGAACTCCAGTCCATTGTCGCTCCGGATGTTGCGAACGACTTTCTTCAGCTGTACTTCAACCTGTTTGATGAACACCTTTAGCTTGAGAGTCGCTTCAGATTTATGATTTAGAAAGAACACCCATGTAAAACGCGAGAAGTCATCAACAATGACAAGAATGTACTTGCTACCGCCGATGCTTTCGATAGATGATGGACCACACAGATCAATGTGAATTAACTCTAGTGGTTCAACAACTTTAGTGTTTATAATAGATGGATGACTTTGACGACTCTGCTTCCCCATTTCACATGCAGCACACAAATGTTCTTTATCGAACTTGAGCAATGGAAGACCTCGAACATGACCTCCAGTGACAAGTTTGTTGATGTCCTTCAAGTTGAGATGAGAGAGCCTTCGGTGCCACAACCAGCTTTCGTCAGATTGTGCTTTGGATAATAGGCAGATAGTTGGATTCCCTTTGATGGGTTTGAGGTTCAGGGGAAACATTTCGCCTTTGCGCTCCGATTTGAGAATGACTCTTTTCGTTTTCTTCTCAATTATTTCCGAACCCTCATCATCGAATGAAACCTTGAGACCGGTACCTCCAACAAGCTGAGATACACTGATGAGGTTGTGCTGTAGTCCTTCAACGTATGCAACCTTCCTAATCGTAAAATCACCATTTGTAATCATTCCATAGCCTTTTATGGTGCCGAAGGAGTTGTTCCCGAACTTGACATTTCCACCGTTTGAAAGAGACCGAAATTCCCTCAGCTCTTCCTTCCTTCCTGTCATGTGACGTGAGCAGCCACTGTCAATGTACCATTCTTCGTCAAACTGCTCGTCACTAATAGCCTTCTTGATTAATTCATCAGGCTCGTTAAACTGCACGCTGAGAGGTTTTGCTGTGAAGCACAAGTCCTCTCGCTCCTTTGTGTCTTCATTCCCACCATCTGTGTTGTATCCCCTCATCTGAGACACGTCTGACACCATTAAACACTTTCCACCGCTTCCTTCATTCTTCGCAACATAAACCTTTCCATGAGATGGCTTCCTTACTTCATCATCCTCAGAGTCGGTTGACCAGACTTCCACGCCACCGAACTCATCATCTGCTACCGAACCCTGCACAATTAAAGCATTCATTGAAGGGTTAGTGACAACTTTCTTTTTCTTGATCTCTTCCAGCTTTTTCATTAACAGAGCTTCTTCATCTTTCTCTTCATCCTTTTCTGCCATTTTCTTGAGGACATAATCTTTGGCATAGTGGTTCTTTCCTCCACAATAGTAGCAGTTCACACCCGAATCTCCTTCAGCTTTCGGTTCCTTCTTTGGTTCTTCTGCTTTCGGTTCTTCCCTGACCTTTTCAGAACTATAACTTCCCTGCCAATTTCTGTTCTTATTGGTGGGAAACCTTTTCTTGATGAACCTCTTTGGGTTTGATACCATCATTGCATAGTCTTCAGAAGTAAGGTCATAATCCTCTAAGTTAAGGTCTTCATCTTCCATCACAGCCTTGCTTTTGGACAGAAGGGCCAATGATCCCAAGCTTGAAACCACATTTTTCTCTTGCAATACAATCTTTTCTTGGGATTTCAAGATTCCTACCAGCTTTGCCAAAGAGTAAGATTTGAATTGCTCATGCGCTTTAACAGTGGACACAACCGCTCTCCACTCAGATCTAAGACCGTTTAAAAACGTAACCTTTTGTTCAATCAACTTCCTTTCAATATCATGTTTAATCATCTTACTAAGAAGATGATTGAAGCGATCGAACGTCTGAGTTACAGTTTCTTCAGGACTCTGCTTGAATTCACCAAAATCGGACAAAAGTAAGGTTTGAATGGAATGCTCGAGATCTTCGTCTATGGAATATAACTCTCGCAGCCTATCCCATATTTCTTTAGCAGTGCTGCACGAACTCACTAGCCGGAAAGTATAAGATTTAAGAGCGAATCTGATAAGTCTCAATGCTTTAATATTGCATTGAAATTTATCTTTTTCGTCTTGAGCAATATCTTTTACGTCTTTCAACAGATCATTATACTCTTTCTGAGTTTTAATGATTCTTGATGTTGCTGAATGAGCGAATGGTCCAGACACGATTGCTTCCCAAATAAGATATCCGTTGTCCTCAGATCCAACGACATAATCTTCAAAGTGATGTGCCCAGACTTCATAATCCTGGGTGTAAAGGATGGGAATCTTTGTCGTTGATCCGATGCTGTTTGAGATGTTAATTGGATTTGACTGAGACTCGTCCATGCTTGATCAAATAACCTGTTTAAAAGATCAGACTTGTAATATATTAAATTAGGGCAACACGAATACATGCTGAGTTACGTCAATTATGGGATGACGGCTCAATAAATATTAGTTAAATGCGGAATAACCCTAATCGTAACCTTTTTCAAAGAAAAGATGTGTATGAATTACACAGCCTCCTGCTCTGATACCAATTGTTGAGTTATGAAAGAAACTTGAAGATCGATTAGATCTTTGTAACAGGTATTACGATGAACATAAAACAATAAATAAGACAAGTATGGATTAAAATATGTCGAATGATTAGATCAAATAATCCTCAGCAGAGCTCGACTAAGAACTTCCACTGTAGAGGATTTAGGGTTACAAGAACGATAATAAAACTTCTTTGATCAATCTATTCTATCTTTTCTATCGTTTTTCTAATCTCTTTTCTAAGACGCATGCAAGCACCTATATTTATAATCAACCCTACTAAACTCACGGATGGACAGACCCATACCGGAGATACAAAAACGGACTAGCTAACGAGCCCAATAGACGCAACACTTAATACAAAACACGACCCAACAACATCTATTCAACAGTCACCTCAAATAAACAATTAATATAATTACAAATAGCACATACTTTATAGAAAATACTTCATATCTATGTGTAAGATGAAAGTGACTACACACTCACATGATTTAATGATAATCGGACAACACTTCATTTCCTAAAACGATCTTTTCTAATAAAACCAGGAGTTTCATTGAGAAACCGGGCTCTGCGAGGGTCGGGCTTCAAAATCGAAAAGATAAATTTCTCGGGCTTCTCGGGCACTTTGGGACGTGTTTCGCGTGTTTGGTATAATACCGGGGCTTTGGGGGAAGTTGGAATGAAAGAAATATTGAAAGAGGGGTGAAAATTGACAAATTTCCAAATTATCCCCGGGAGGTCTCACGCTCTTCTATTTATAGGGGCGAGGCTTCTGATCAGACGGCTGAGAAGACTCCACTTGGCAGCAGATCTGAAGAAGAGGCACATGGCTCGCCCGTGCGAGGGTCTAAGTGGGGGCTTCTGATTGGACCGAAGTCTAGGTCCGAGGGTTGGGTCGTGGCGCTACGTACGAAGCTCGGACACATCAAGAAAGGGGACGCGTCGGACTCCTACTGGACCGCGCTTCGGATGCGAGGGCATGCGACACGCCTCGCCAGCTGGCTTCGATGAGTCAACAATTTTGGATACGTGGCGCGCTATGAGCGAGGGTGACGTGGCCGAAGTCCCACCATGCGAAAGTTCTCGGATTTGGCATTTTTTTCTCGATTTTTGTGCCAAAACTTCTAAAATCCATAACTTTCGCATACGGGTTCTGTTTTTGACTTCTTTATATGCACGCGTAGGTAAAATTACGCTCTACAACTTTTGTTTAGAGTTCGTCAGCTAATTTTGACTTTAATTTTTATATTATTATTTTTAACAGACCGGGACAGGAAATCCGTTAAAAATTCATAACTTCTTCATCCGACTTCTGTTTTCGTCTGTCTTTTTACCGTTGTACCACTATTGACGAGACCTTCGATTTTCGTTTAGGTTTTGTCAGCTAAAAATCACTCGATCTAAAATTCGAGTTTTTAGCTGTTTACTGCTAAGCTGAAACTTAGAAAAATCATAACTTTTTATACGAAGTCAGATTTGGACGTTCTTTTTATACATACTCTCGGTTTAACGAACACTACGACTTTCGTTTAGATCACTAAGGCTAAAAAGTAGTTTATCAAAAACTCACTTTTTACGTCATTCGACACTGTGCCGGTTTTGTCGCGAAACTTCGACAGGTCATAACTTCTTCGTTATAACTCGGATTTCGGTGTTCTTTATATATCCAAAATCCTTGTCGTGACCACTACAACTTTCTGAATAGATTTCAGGTTTATTTAATATTTATTTTCGACGTTTATTTTTATTCTTAATTAATTAATTCATAATAATTAAGCATAAAACACATAATTCACATAATAATCACATAATTCTTTTTCATTTCTTCAAAATGAGTTACAAAGGTTGTCCTAGACTATTACATTATCATTAATGCCTAGCCTAGAAACACGGGCGTTACAGATGTAGCGCCCGCAAATTCGGGATAATCAATTTAGAGATAATAAGCGTTTAAAATGACTTTTTGATAGGATATTATTTAGGATAAATAATCTTAACCAAAGTTATAGTATATTTCACAAGGATTTCATACATATAAAGAATGCTGAAACCTGACTTATAACGAAGAAGTAACGACCCGTTGAAATTTGCGATTAAACCGGCATGACTCCGCGTATCGTAAAAAGTGAATTTTTGAAAAAAAAAAATACTTTTTAGCCTTAGATATCTAAACTAAAGTCTTAGTAGACGTTAAACCAAGAGTGTGTATATAGAGAACATCCAAATCTGACTTCATAAGGGGAGGTTATGAATTTTTCGAAGTTTCAGCGTAGCAGTATACAACTTGGAAACCGAATTTTAGATCGGTCAATTTTTAGCCAAAAATGATCTAAATGATAATTGTAGATATCATTAATATGAGTTCAACGATAAAAATACAGTTGAGAATATAGTCCGTATGTAGAAGTTATGAATTTTACACTGTCGTTAATAGTGTAATCTTCTCAGACTGTTAAAATTAATATCGGTCGAGATTTAGCCAATGGGGTCAAAAGGAAAGTTGTAGATATTGTTAATACCTACACGTGAATATAAAGAATATAAAAAATGGAGCTCATATGCGAAAGTTATGAATTTTTTAAGATTGACTATTTTACCTGCGTCCTACGCCACGTGTCAGCACCAGGCGAAGCCTTGGTGCCTACGCAAGACTCACGACATGAGAGGCACGTCTCAAAACGTGAGAGGCCCCTGGAAAACCTATAAATAAAGCCCAAAATCACTCCATTCTTCACATCTTTCAACTCCATTCTCTCCCAAACCCCCCACGGTCCTAAGAACTTTTCTCTAGTACCTCTTAGGTGTTAGTAGCGAAGCCTGGAGCGCTGGAAATCCCTGAGGAGAAGAGCTTTCGGCTCAGAAGTAAGTTGTGCCCGCACAAATACCACTTTCTCGCTAAACCCCCATGTAAGTTTTGTCAAAGGAAAAGACAATTGTTAGAAGCGAAGTGCTGCCCCAATTTCGATTCGTCCCTTTAATAAGTGAGTGCATAGTTACTTTTATTTTATACATAGATATGAAGTATCAAGATAATTACATGCTTATGTGCTTATTATCCATGCTAAGAATATTATGTGTTAGATAAGATATTATGAGATGATGTTTAACATATTTAATCATATAAGTATTATATACTTATAAATATGTATTGGGTAGCGACGGGTGAAGAGAAACAGATGATGATAGAAAGGTGGTGATAACTAGGTGATGATGAATAAGTGATGTGAGATGAGAGATGATTTAGGATATTCCATAACCTTAACCTGCGATGTTGCGATGTAGTCATCTACCAAAGTTAGATGACAACCATTGACTAGTCTAAACAAGTCATATGGAAACACCGACAGGCTCATAACCTGTAACTGATGAATTACGAGTTCAGGCGATGTAGTAACTACGTATTCATGCGATGATACTCTAACCCTTACTAGACACGTATTGAGGGAGTAATCCCTGAATCAATATTTTCTATGCGATGTAGGCGATGGTCCTTAGGAACAAACATATAAGGAAATGCAATGTAAGGCGACGAGAGGTAAATAGGATGTAGGAGATGACCCTTAGGATAAATCTTTTGGGAAGAGTAAATAAAGAAAATTGGGATGGTTAATCATGCTAATTGTTTGACATGAAATATGTGAAGAAACAAATTAACTATATTATTGTGGGTTGAAAACCCTATGTACTCACCTGGTTTCCCAACCTGACCCACCTAGTTTATTGTATCATAGGTAGAAATATTAAAGATACATTATGTTCAGGGATTCTAGGAGATGTAGATCATTAGTGTAAATTAATGTAAGGTCTGTTTATGCTTATGTTTCTATATTAACGATGACATCTCAATGTTTTAATATAAATAAAATACATTTCTTCGGAAATGTTTTGATAATATCATTATCATGTTTTCTGAGAATAAATTCTGCAATAATATTATTCAAATAGGATACTCTGATTTTAAAATAAGCATATATAAAACTTTTAAAATGACCGTGAATTTGGGGATGTCACAGTTGGTATCAGAGCATTAGTTTAAGCGAACTAGGAGTAAGAATTTCTTTCTAGATTTCAACTTAGAATGCTAAGCGATGATTGTGAAATGAGTGTGTACTATTTTTAGGATGTATGCCTGAGTAGACACGAGCACTAGCTTATTTAGGGGAGATGCCTAAATTGCTTTTATATACTAAATGATTTATGCTATAAGATGCCTTATATGCTTTGTGATGCTATCGTTTGATTAGATCTATGGCCTATTGCCAACCGGATCTGGAAATTTTATGTGTCTAGATTTCTAAACATTTTATTATGATATTAGAAATGACATGTAACTTTTTGGAGTAATAAGGAGGATTACACGTCTAAACCTTCTCTATCTTAAATTTCTCATCTTCAACAACTATTACAGTGTATGGAACGTCATGATAAGGAATCGTACCAGACTGAACAAATAGAGGAAATAAGAAAGTCGATGATAGTGAATGATTCCTATTGGAAGATACCGTAAGAGAGATATATTGCCTTTAGAATGTGTCTAATAAATAATACATCTAGTATGGGAGAAGTACACTTTCGATTTGCAGAAAGAAAGATTTTTGGTATAATCCATGAAGTTATCCCATCATCTGGAATTTCCTCCACCAACCGAGTTGAAGCAGAATTGATGATTGAAGATACACATGGAAGAAGTCCTAGCAGAGTGTAGGGAAAATTTTATGATTATTTGGACAAATTTGTATGTGTTAAAACTGTTTTTTTGATAATAACTTGGAGAACTGAGAGACAATACTTGGGACAAGTATGAGTAGGTGTGAAAGGTAGTAGAGGCCTATACTACTGGTAGCATATGACTCACACTTGGATCAGTGAAAGTCACGAGGTTATTAAGGTGCTAGTAATTGATTCTGTTTTATTCATGTATGTTGTTACCATCGTTTCGGTAATGACTAAGAAGATGACTGTTATTCCGACCCTAGTAGTCCAACTGGGATAAGTATATTACGTGGTTTAGAGAACCAAGTTCGATGTAGTGTCCGACTTAAGCCATAAGATTTAACTGAAAGATAATCGAAGCAATCAATAGAAGTATCACGATCACCGTTAAAGTAATAGGATTGTAGCTAGAAGTGCTACATGCTAGAATGTGATTATATCACATTAGAACATGAAGGAAGGTATCTTCCATTCTGAAATTTGGCTCTAAAAGACCTGAGTCTAAGCATTGCATCATACGATGAGAGGTCATCAGAACATGATCTATCGGTCTATTACAATAATCAAAGTAAAGACCTTATCTTAAGTTAAGCAGGAGTCTCCAATAAGGATCAAGTTTGTAACTCGAAGGTTACGATTGAAAGTCCAACATGATATAAAGAGCGGGTGCAAGATTGAGCACCGCCAACAGTCAGGAGGTCCAAGAGTTATATACTCATTTGAAATGACATAAGAGTTACGGTTATTACCTAGGATGAAAATTTAACGTATGTAGTCATTTTACAAGCCCTGTTTTGTTGATGATTCCGGGACGTAATCATCCTAAGGGGAGATAATTGTCACGTCTGCAGATTTGGGATAGTTTAGAGATAGTAAGCGTTAAAAATGACTTTTTGATAGGAGATTATTTAGGATAAATAATCTTAACCAAAGTTATAGTATATGTCACAAGGATTCCGTACATATAAAGAACGCTGGAATCTGACTTATAACATAGAAGTTATGACCCGTCGAAGTTTGCAATTAAAACAACACGTCTCCGCATATCATAAAAAGTGAATTTTTGACAAAATAATTTTTATCCTAAGATATCCAAACCAAAGTCTTAGTAGACGTTAAATTGAGAGCATGCATATAGAGAGCCTCTGAATCCGACTTCATAAGGGGAAGTTATGAACTTTTCGAAGTTTCAGCGAAATAGTATACAGCTCGGAAATCGAATTTTAGATCGATCAATTTTTATCCAAAATGATCTAAATGATAATTGAAGATCGCATTAATAGGAGTTCAACGATAAAAAGACAGTTGTAAACAGAGTACGTACGTAGAAGTTATGAATTGTACACGGTCGTTAACAATGTAATCTTCTCTGACTGTTAAATTTAAGATCGATCAAGAATTGGCCAATGGGTGAAAAGGAAAGTTGCAAATCTTGTCAATACCTATGAGAGGATATAAAGAACGTAAAAAATGGAGCTCGTATGCGAAAATTACGAATTTTTTAAGATTGGCTGTTTTACATGCGTCTTACGCCACATGTCAGTACCACGCGAAGCCTTGGTGCCTACGCAAGACTCACAATGTGAGAGGCATGTCTCACGCAGTGAGAGACCCCTAGACAACCTATAAATAAACCCCAAAATCACTCCATTCTTCACACCTTTCAACTCCATTCTCTCCCAAACCCCCCAAGGTCCTAAGACCTTTTCTCTAGAACCTCCTAGGTGTTAGTAGCGAAACCCGGAGCACTGGAAACCCTCGAGGAGAAGAGATTTCGACTCATAAGTTCTGTCCGCACAGATTCCAGTTTCTCGCTAAACCCCCCCTGTAAGTTTCGTCAAAGGAAAAGACAATTTTTAAAAGCGAAGCGTTGTCCAAATTTCGATTCGTTACTTTAACAAGAAAGTGCATAGTTACTTTCATCTTACACATAGATATGAAGTATCTAGATAATAACATGCTTATGTGCTGATTATCCATGCTACGAATATTATGTGTTAGATAAGATATTATGAGATAATGTTTAACTTGTTTAATCATATAAGTATTATATACGTATAAATATGTATTGGACAGAGAGGGTGAAGAGAAACAAGTGATGATGAATAAGTGATGTGAGATGAGAGATGATTTAGGAGATTCCATAACCTTGACTTGCGATGTTGCGATATTGCGATGTAGTCATCTAATAGAGTATAGATGACGACCACCGACTAATCTAAACAAGTCACGTGGAAACACTGGCAGACTCAATAACCTATAGGTGATGAATTACGAGTTCAGGCGGCGTAGTAACTACATATTCATGCGACGATACTCTAACCCTTACTGGAGACATCTTGAGGGAGTAATCCTCGAATCAGTACTGTCTATGCGATGTAGGCGATGATCCTTAGGAAAAGTCCTTAGGAACAAACATATAAGGAAATGCAATGTCAGGCGATGAGAGATAAATATGATGTAGGAGATGAACATTAGGATAAATCTTTAGGGAAGAATAAATAAAGAAAATGGGGATGGGTAATCAGGTTAATTGTTTGACATGAAATATGTGAAGAAACAAATTAACTATATTATTGTGGGTTGAAAACCCTATGTACTTACCAGGTTTCCCAACCCGACCCACTCAGTTTATTATATCACAGGTAGCAATATTAATGATACATTTTACTAAGGGATTCAAGTAGACGTAGATCATTAGTGTAAATTAATGTAAGGTGTACATATGCTTATATTTCTGTATTGACGATGACATCCCAATGTTTTAATATAAATAAAATACATTTCTTCGGAAATGCTTTGATAATATCATTATTATGTTTTCTGGGAACAAATTCCGCACTATTATTCTTCAAAAAGGATACTTTGATTTTAAAATAAGCATAAATAAATTTTTTAAAATGACCGTGAATTTGGGGATGTCACAAAGGAGAAGGCGCTCGTTGATCGTATGTGAAGAAGACGTATGGAGCCAATTTCGGGTTTGTGTAGTGAGAGAAAAAGAGAGAGAAATTGTGTTTTAAATGATTTTCGGGATAAAAATTTCATATACCCGATTTGCCTTTATGATAATTTTCTGAAAACCAAATATACCATTAAAGTTGATCATATTTACATATATGCCATTTTTGATCTGGGCCAATAAAAGTTTTGATCTAATGTTCTACTTTTAGTTCCCGAGTTCTCGGGAATCTATATGTTCTAAAATGATACCTTCTCTCTCTCTCTCTCTGTATATATATATATATATATATATATATATATATATATATATATACACACACACATACTAGTTTATAACCCGTCAGAACCACGGTTACAAAATTAATTGCACTTTCATAATAGAAATTGATGATTATTAATTAAATAATTAAAATAAATTATTAATTAAAAGATATTCTATGTAGTTATGTAAAATTATAATCGTTGATTAATTTTAAATTTACATGTTAATTGTAATGTTTTTAAGAAAAATATTTCTTATGTAAACTCTATAAATATATCACCTTGTAATTTGTTTAATTTTAAATTTAGATTTTAATTGTAATGTTTTAATTTAAGTAATTAAACTAACTTTAAATATGTATTTATATTCATGGCATGCTAAGGCCCAAAAAGGATATGAAGTACTTTTATTTTTTATGGGGACTTATTTAATGTGGAAAAAATGCAATTAAAAACGAAGAACCACAAAAATGACACGTGACATATGAAATTAATGAGTAGGTGTAATACTTTGACACATGGTAGAAGGATATAAAACCTATTATTTTATTAGAATAGGAATATATATATATATATATACACACACACACACACACACACAGAGAGAGAGAGAGAGAGAGAGTTCAATTGAGAATGAGGGAATGAATCTGGGCCACTTATTTCGAATCTACTATTTAAACCCTCCAACGTACCGGACCGATAAAATAAATCATATTCATATATATATATATATATATATATATATATATATATATATATATATAGATGAATTGATTAGTCATATATGAATATAATGACGGTGGTTGATGACGGAGGTTAGTGGTAGTGAAGGTGGTAGTGATGATGTATGAGAGGTGGTGGATTCATATATGAATAGACTTTCACTTTTATTCATATATGAATATGAATATTACTCATCATTCGTCCATTCGTCGCACAACACTGGTACGCCATAGCGTTTTGCGCCAAAAAACAAATGATTAGCTGAGAATGATTCCCCAATTTAAACATTTTTATTTTCTCAACTAAATTACCTTTTTTGTTCTCTCTCTCTCTCTCTCTACATATATATATATATATATATATATATATATATATATATCGGGTTAGGATCAAATATGAATCACAAATATTGTGTGAATGTGTGACCAAATTCTAGCCACTAGATTAAAAGAATGAAGAGATGTGATCTTAAGGTACATGTTAATGAACATAGATTAGCATATACTATATAACTATAGTAAATTTATTGTAATGGAAAAAATGTTAGAATATTTAACAATATATATGGAATGTAAGATTTTCATGGAATTCAATATCAGTTTCAATTTACGTGATCTGCGGTATGTTTTTATATAATTCTCCCAATACATGAAATATGTTTCATTCTTTAAGAATCATGTGATTTAATGAAACATATATCATTATTTCATTTTTAAAGACTCGAATAATTTCATTCTTGGTTTTACATATTCATCACAATATTTTTTGTATAGTCCTCACAAAGTACGAATTAAAAAATTAGAAGATTTCAATCTTTAGGAAAATGAAAAGATCAAAGTAATCAATTTAAAAGTTCATGAAAAAAATATCAAATCAATCTGAAAGTGGCCTTGGTGGCTGGTTGAAGTTCGATGGTGGTTGTCTTGTTGATGGCCCATAGTGTGTGTTCTTCTTGAGGGTGGAAAAGAGATGATGACGTGAAAGAAGTTTTGGACGGTGAAAAGTTTTGGTTATGATATCTGGCCATAATTATAGGGGATTAAACATGGTAGTTATTTAAAAATTGAATTATATTCCATAATTACACGAATTTAAATTTAAGAATAATTAATTCAATTAATAAAATTTATATGTTATCCTTATTAAATGTAATCATATAGTATATGCGAATCCATGTAAATAAGATGTACCCTAAGATCACAAAATTTCATTCTTTTAATCTAATGGTTCAAATTTGGTCATACATTTACACAATAATTATGGATTATATATGAACCTATCTCTCTCTCTCTCTCTCTCTCTATATATATATATATATATATATATATATATATATAAAATTAAAAGTTCTTTTGAAAACCAAAATATTTTGTGAGAACTTGAGAACTTCCTAATCCGCTTATCATGTTTCAAAACAAAACTACCAATATTCACGAAATGCAACGTTTAAGCCATATCTTGACTAAAAAAATATTTGAATATATGCAAGCATGCATATCTACGTCCGCAATCCATATAAATGCGGATGCGTAGTTCTAACTGCGGATGCTTTAGTTTCTTAAGTTTTCACGAATCTTTAAGTTTTTACAATAATTCAACCATATATATATATATATATATATATATATATATATATATAATAATAATAATAATAATAATAATAATAATAATAATAATAATTTAAAATTCTAATATTGTAAGTTATGTGAAATTGTTGTTTTCAATCCAAATTAATCTAAGAGTTGATTCTAAAATGTGTTTTTGTAACTTGTCCTCAAGTTATATGAAAAGTCACATTTAAGTTTCATAAAACTCATAAAAGTTGGCAGTGGTTACAAAAAAATGAAGAGTTTTGTCCTCAAGTGACGGAGGTTCAAGAGTCACTTCATTAAATAATAAAATGTGTAACCTTAATGAATTCCATAAGTTACAAAATAAAGAAAAGTTACATTCTTTGATTAGTTTAAAGTCTTCCATAACTTGTCCTCAAGTTATGGAATTTGAAGAGTTTTTTAATTAGAACTACTTTAAACACATAAGTTATGGAATCAATTAGTTTTGAATAGTTTCAAAACTTGCCCTCAAGTTTTGGAATTTGCAAAGTTTTCACTTATGAATACTTTAATTCCAAGTTAGCCCTTAGAATTTTAATAGTTGAAATTTAACCCTTATACTTTATAATATTGTAAGTTGTATATATATATATATATATATATATATATATGTATGTATGTATAAGAGCAAATCAGTCTTACCGTTAGTAGACTTCATTCACGAAGCCGTTCTATAAGGGGGGGGGGTATAAGGTTACTGCCTATAAAATGACAGTTTAATGAGTGTCCACTTTCACCCACCGCTTCCTTGACCGGTGGAGGGTCGTTAGCCGAACATGTAGGAGAAGGACTAGAATTCTCCCTTCATTAAAAGTATTAATGATAAATACTAAGTAACTAAACTCTTATTAATACCCAATCTGTGTTACTTAGGAAAATGTGAATTTGGTGCTACCCCATGAAATTACACTTTGCACTTTGTTTAAGTCGTTAGGGGAGCGTGTGTGGTTAACCGGCACACTAACTCGTATTTAACAAGGTAGGCAAAGGGTAAGTTAATGTTTATCATAGTATCGGTGGAGCGTGTGTGGTTAACCGGCACATCGATTAAGGGGTAAATAATTAAGGATACCAAGTATATTTGCATGGTTATTCACACCTTGTTTTATGATCCTCGACATCCTAGTCACAAAACCTGAAGGGCACACTCGAGATTGAAACATGCCATTGAACAGTTCAATGAATCTCAAAAGAATCTAGGAGTTTAAAAAAAACCAATTAAAACCTAATAATACATTTCATTTATCTTGGTGGAAATTGGTGAATCGTCATTCACCTACCTTCAAATATTTTATAGCTTGGATTACGACATCCCTCTTCCGAGTTATAAAATAGTTTGTAGGGTCCTAGCCTTAATATTTCATATTGGGTGTTATATTAAGGACTTTTAATCAACTATCTTGAATGTCTCCCAAAAGATGTCTAGTTCAGACATCTATGATCCTCCCAAATCTCTTGGAACTGCACTTCCTCCACCTTCTCCAATTATACTCCCTAACCCACAAAGTTCAAGGTCACTCAAGCCCTATTGGCAAGGCAAGGTCTAGGTGTGATCACATCTTGAGATGAAGTCACATATTGACAAGCCGGGAAAGTTGGGTGTCAAAGTCTTGAGAAAGTTGGTGGTTCAATCACTTTCTAAGTCACATAGTGAGTTCCTTTGGGACTCCTATGAAATAGACTATGACAAGACCCTTAATGATATTATCTATTTGCTAAGATCAACTTCCTAAAACTTTATGGACATTGACAATGATGACACTGGAAATCTAGAAAAAGCATTCTCTTCCTAATGGAAAGGGATCGGCCATAGTTAACTCGGTTGACCAAACGGTAAAGAGAAAAGCTAAGTCTGTGATAGTACCGGTACCATTACCAAAGGGTCCATATGTTTATATTGCCAAAGGATGGGGCATTAGTTGCGAAGATGCCAAATTTTACCTAAGGATGTTAAAGTCAATAAGTTCGACTCTACTTCAGGTAAAGTCCACTATCTAACTCTGCTAAGTTTCTATTCTGAGATTCTTGATACATGATGTGACTGGGTCACATGTTGATGTTTTAAGAATCAAAGAAAAGTGAAGTAAATCAAAGAAAGAATATGTTGAATCTGATTGCGTAGATGGATTTGTATCGCATAGTTTGAAGATCGGATTCTTGAGCTACTTCTTAGGAGTTATGATATATTGCTTAGGAATAGATAACAACAAAGTTTTGTTTTTAAAATAAAAGGAAAAATGATTTTTTTATTTATTTTAAAATATCCCTACAATGCCATTTGAGGAAAAAATTGTTGCTTATATGATTCCATTAATAGCAAGAGTGGAAATATGAAATTGATTCTTTCATTTGTGGTAATGTCTAAATTTACCAAATAAGGAAAGATCCTCATCGCCCAAGTTTCAATTGGACCGATACTTGGAATCATGCAAGTTTGTATAGCATGATGAATGAGAATTTTTTATCTTTGGAACATTAAAACCAGTTCCTTGTTCACATGTATATGTGAGTCAAGTGAAGGACTAAGAAATCGAGTACACATTCTTGTGCACTGGTCAAGTCCACCGCAAAATATCGATAAGATTATTCGTCATAATTTACTAAAGCTCAGTAAATATGGTTATGCTTACAAGCTTAAGTGTAATTTTGAGACATTGGAAAAAGGTTCCAACGTATGGCAGAGCGAATAAGAAGAATCAAATTAGGCAGAAGGATAAAAGTTTCTCAAATATGAAAAGATGGGAGAGTACTTTAGTATCATGTCATATTATCATCTTAATGATTAAGAGACCTTATCGCAATTCATCCTCTAAGTGCATTCTGATAGCTAAGAAGAGGAGCTATGAATTGTTGAAGTGGTTAAATCAAGAAGGTGAGTCATATTTCATTCCAAAACAATTCTTAGAGTCATACTCCAAGATTGTAACTTGAGTGTCATGTCTTAAAGAAGGTTTAAAAACACTTGTTAAATGTAAGAGTAAAAGTTTCCTACTCTTGTACATTTGAAATTGGTAAGTTGTGATGTTTTAAATAAAAGAAAGACCAACTAAGGCCAATTGTGTGAAGTGGTTGTCTTGATTAGAATCCACACTATCTCTTGAATATCTGACAAGAAAGTCTTATATGTCAAGAGGATAGTGGGAGTCTTAAAGGTATTGAAAGTCTCAAGAACTAATCAAGAATAAAACCTGAAGTTCTTCACTAGCACACGACTTGAGGTTTATAACCTATCGTGTTGACATATTTTGTGCCCATTCCAATTAAATTTGGCTTTACATATGAGTTCTTAGAATTCTCAATTGGTTGCATAACAACTTGGAAGCAAGGGCAGACCCTTGTGCTGCCAGGTGGCAAGAAAGTTAAGATTGCATAAGTTCAATCCATAAGAGTTTGGATTTGTCACTAACCTTGTCTTGTGATTATGGTTTTGACAATTCACATGGATAAAAACACATACATCATTAAATCTAAGTGTCATAAGGTTTCTCTCCGATTCATGAAAATGATGGTGAGGAAACACTTTCACGAAGTAGATTTAAGCTAGATAGCAATTGTGATATTTGCATTCTCAAAGTCGTTAGTGGAGCGTGTGTGGTTAACCGACACACTAACCTGGACTCGTGAGAAGTGGCAAAGGTCTGAACAAATCAGACTATGATTACAGCATCCCTTTTCATAATTCTTAAATTGTTTAGATACACCTGTGAGCTATCTAATGAAAGGTGTATGATTTTAATAAAGTCTTATCAAAGCAATCTAGTATCAGAAATCTGAACTTTGGTAAGAAAGTCAATAAAGTATTGATTTCTAGAAGTCCAACTGATTTCTGAGTACATGTCAAAGCTAGTGGGAGCATAAGTGTTATGATAATAATCATCATGTTAGTGGGAGCATGATAATTATGATAAGTATTGCAAGTTAGCAATGTTAATTATAGAAAAACAAAAGATTCAATTCTTGAGCCTGCAGGGGTTGAACAAGTTGTTTTGCTATAATTAAGGGAGAGGAAATTATACTTCATTTCATTTCTAAAAGCTTAGATTGAGGTTTTAACCAAATTTAGTCAAGAATATATATGAATTTCATGTTGGAATGGCTCAACATAAGGAAATTCTATATAAGGGTTCATTATTTGCGTTCTAAAATTCTATTATGATTACGACATTCTTTTTCATAATCTGAATTATGAGAACTTGGCAAATAGAATTGAAAATATTATAGCAAAAGACTGGTTTATTCTTTATGTGAGACATCATGAATCGTGTCCCATATGCTTCGGATATAGGATCGATTACATGTGCTATATTCATCCGTTCTAAAATTTTCCAAATGCCTGGGGCATTAAGAAGGGAAAAGGTATAGAACTGGATATGACTAGAAATGATTAAGCAATTGTCAAGGACAATCTAAGGTTTACCAAAGATTGGTTGCTCAGGGACAGTTGGAAGTATAGTGTTAATTGTTGGAAGGACCATATTGACATATTCTGAAAAGAGGCAACTCTTGTTCAGAAGTGATAGTCAAAAAGGATATGTGGAAATGATCCCATTGGTGGAAGTTGTTTAATAAATCTGTGTAAGATTAGGAAACTTAATGCAAGAAGGATGTTTCCAAGGAGTTGATCTCCTTTGGAATGCTCTGTAATGTTTGTTGTCAAGTCTTTGTGACTTTATGCATAATCATTACAAGAGAATCATTGCATATAAGTTGAGAATCTAACAGATTTCGGTAAAATGGCATGAATTTGGAATTCCTGCATTTGCCATAAGAATTCGGGAGTGTGAAATTAGAATCATTGAAAGTTTGGTTAGTTGGTTTATTTCACAAAGTAAGGATCATAGACAAACATAGAGTGCATAGTTGGTGTATGGCAAAGCTATTGTTTAGAAAAACATAGTATACATGCCTGCAGCATGGGACAACTATTGTTTTAATTCAAGAATAAAGTTGATAGCTGAAACAGTATGCAATGAATAATGTGTAATCATATGGTGATAAATAAAAGGTGTTTTATTTATGTTCATAGGTTTTGATACCATATTAGATTCAATTATTCTTGTGTTTCATTTTGCATGTTTTGACTTCTAGAATAAACTAGGTTATTCTTCCAGAATGACTAAGTTATTCAAACCATCCATAGTCGGTCATATGTTGGAAGTAGATATGAATCAAGACTGTCATGGGTTGGCTTGTAGAGGTCCAAGTTAGTGGACAAAGTTGTGCTACAACACTCACGAATGCTCATAAGTTATGAGTATTGGATTCAACCCACGCTCATTGGAATAACTTCATGGATTTTATCACGAGTGATCATGAGACGATAATATCTTATATTCTTCAAACCTAGAGATATGAGTTGTTACTATGAGTTGGTTGTACATTGATTGCACGAAAACACATTCAGTAACTTGATGTTATAAAACGTGCCTTTGTGTATGATTCAGAAAGTAGTAGAACAAGCCATATGAGTCGAAGTTTATCCATTCCTTTTACCTTCGGGATAAAAGCGATATATGTGGGCCCCTCGATGATTTAATGATGATACATGTGAGTGCTTGGCCAGGCCAGGACTAATTTGATCTGTTCAATCAGTCAGTCATCATGAATCAGAAATCGGGAAACAACAAATAGACAGAGAGAATGATTTTAATCCATGTCTTAGTCCATATGATATCTAGAATGGAGGAATATATGATCCCTTATCTAATGGACAAGTCAGTAACAAAGGTCAGAGTTCATCGACAAGGTCAGAGTTCGACAGAAGCTTTTGAGAGCTACGATTGCCAGTCGGTTCTTGAAGTCATACACAATAATAGTTTTAGACTTATCCAAGTGGGAGACTGTTGGATTAATGTCTAAGTCCATAACTATAATTAGTAAGACTTGACCCGACCCGGCATGGTCCATTTAGGTTGCATGGCATCATGCATTTGGATAGACTATAATGAGAGAAATAACACTTACGGTTTGTTAATATATTTTAAGTTCTAATATATTAATAAGGTTATTTAATTAGTATTGATCAAGAATTAATTTGGAATTAATTAAGTGATCAAAAGGAGACTAATTAAATATATGAGTTGCTTGTGTAAATCATTCAATCTTATATATGTGTGGGCTTGTGATCCAAGATTTCTTATGTTGGACTAAGTCCATAGGGTGACCCATGGACACTCCATGGAGGTTAAAATCCATGGAGCATAAGGAATGGGTAAAGTTATGAGTTACATAGTGTAACCCTAATAGCCACCATATAAAAGAATCCCATGGCTCAAGAAATCGGGCACTAGTGTGTGTATGAGGGCTAGACGATTTCAAGGAGTGTTCCATTTCTCTCAAGTCATTCCATGTACATTTGGTGTTGTGTGAACCATTTGAGGTGTCACACTTGGGGCACTAGGCACTCAAGCTTCATGAAGACAAGCTACAACAAACTGATGGGTTTTGAGCATTCTAACACTTCCTAAGTGTACATGCAACCCTAATAACCTTGGATCTATGTTTGTCTAATAATCATGCAAAGTTGAATTCCAAGGTTATATTCCTATTTAGCATACATGGGGAACAATTTTTAACTTGAATGAAAGATAGAATAACATACCTTGTTGTTGCTTATGATCCTTGAAACCTTGTGAGCCTAGCACCCCAAGTGTGATGCCTCAAATGCTTCACACAACACCAAATGCTTTTGGAATGACTTTAGAGAGAATACACACTTCTAAAATCGGCCTAGCCCTCTTGTTTCTTGTGTGTAGCCGATTTTGGTGGAGAATATGTTCTTTATATAGTGTTGACACATCTACGGTTACACCTTGTAAACCCTAATGTGTCATGACTCTTCATTTCCATGACCCATGGGTTTGTAACTACCATGGAGAATCCATGGAGCATCCTATGGGTGGAACCCAACTTGATAATCCATGGAGCCTCTTAGCCCACTATACAAGTTATGGATGATTTACATAATCAACCCATATATTTAATTAGTTATCTTTTGATCACTTAATTAATTCTAAATTAATTCTTGATCAAACTAATTAAATAATATTATTAATATATTAGAACTTATAATATATTAATAAACCACTAGTGTTATTTCTCTCGTTTAGTCTATCCAATTGCTTGTTGCCATGCAACCCAAATGGACCATGCCGGGTCGGGTCAAGTACATACCATAAATAGTTATGGACTTAGACACCTTATCCAACACAAAAAAAGGTATGTATTCTAGCTATTTGATTACCCAAGTATCAAGTATTGTATGCTAGATAGGGTAATACCTTGGAAAGTTCATATTTGCATGTATAATAGAGAAAACATAGATCCAAGGTATTTAGGGTTGCATGTACATTTAGGAGTGTTAGATTGCTCAAAACCCAACAATAATAATATAAACACATGTAATAATCACAAAGATAAATAGCATACATGATAGTCATTAGGCCCCGCCCGACATCAGGCCCCACCCGGTAAACATACAAACATATATCACATGTAAGAGTCACGCAGACAACTATCATCCTAAACATAACAAACCATGGGTCGGCATTAGTGTTTTCGACCCGCTAAACACGGTGAGGAAACTCACCTCAAGCTTTAGAATCTCTCAGATAAAATCTCAGTTTGCTGGTCCGGAAAATCCCCACGCTAACACCATCAAATAATATCCAATTAATAATTGGATCCCGAACCATAATCAATAATGTAGATTAGTTGTCCGATATCCAAGGTAAAAGACCATTTTACTCTTTTCTTGCTTGGCCCAAACTAAGGCCCATCCCAAATGCTAATAAAAACCCAACTTCTTAAATGGAAACCCAAGGCCCAAAATGGCCCAACCTAAAAGTCAATATGTTGAGTACGCGGGGCGTACTCAGCTTGTACGCTTAGCATACTCCTTACGGGGCCAGTATGCGTAACGTAATAGCTGGATACACCCCGTGTACTCCTCGGATTTGTTATGATGCAAAGTTCTCATTGGATGTGGCTTACCTTCTTGTGTATGTAAATGGGTTGAGTCTTTCCTATAATTAGGAAGTGAGTCACTCCCATTATTTAAGACCCATTTTGTGAGTGTTAGTTTAGTGAGGGAAAGAACAAAACCACTTGTACTCTTACTATTCTAATGGAGCTTAAACATGATTATTTACTCTTGGTGTTCTTGCTATTTGAATGATTCACTAGATCTTTTCAATTCCACACATGTCATCATAATCAGTATCACTACATTTGGTATTAGAGCAGGATACAATCATTCATTTATGGTTTTCTAGTCAATTTTAAAAGTTTTGAGTCGTTCTTTCTAATTCAAAAGATTTCTGCACTTTGAATTAAGAAAAGTACTTTTTTTTGAGTGATATGTTATGATTCTACAATCGTTTGACAAATCGAGTGTTCTCTGATATTTTTCCAATAGAATCATCCATTAGATTTCATTTTTGGAAGCTTTTCGTCATTTCAGTCCGTACAACAATGGCGAATCTTAACATGAACACGATGTCTGGATTTTCTCATCTTCTTGGATCCTCTACTAAAATTCCGATGCTAATCCAAAATACTATGAGCAATGGGCAGATCGCATGGAGGACTACCTCAACGGGATCGATAAAGATTTATGGTGATGTGTCATGGGTGGTAATTACCGTCCAGGAAGGCTAGAATAAATTAGAACAACAGATTCTTCTGCCGATGTTGGTTTGCAAGCTGATCAACAGAAAGCGAATGAGAAAAAGTGTCTTTGTGAAATTCGTGGTGCTCTTCCACCAGTTTTTACAAAATTTTCCGACGTTACAAGACGGCTAAAGAGATCTGGGATACGTAGAAGGAGAAGTATCAAGGCAATGAGAAGACAAGGAAGAGCTCAGTGAAGTAGTGTCTACTTGAACTTGGTGAATTCAAGCAAAAGGACAGTGAAACCATCAAAATCTATTACGATCGCTTGAATGAATTGATATTCAAGTGGAATCGTTATGGAGTTACACGTCAACTCTCAAATACAATCTTACTTTCTTGATGGGACTTCGAAAGGAACGGAGAAACATCAGCTTAAGGATCAAGACAGAGCAAAGCTTTTGATGGCTACTCATTGGGAGACCTTTATAATGTACTAAAAGCTCATGAGACTGACATCAATGAGATAGCTAAAGAGGGGAAGATGAATCTTGGAGGTCCTCTTTCTTTGATGTCGAAGGTGACTGCAAGAGAATCTGAGATCGAAGTGGCTGAGAAGGTTGATTCTGATGATGAAGTTTTTCTTGTTAATTCTAAGGATGAGGCTGTGGCATATTATTCCAACAACAAAGTGAAGAAGTTCTTTAAGAAGCCTTTTAATCCAAAGTTAAAAAATAACAATGATTTTAAAGGAAAATTTTAATCTGGAAAAAGAGCTAGAGTGTTTGATAACGAAAGAGAAGAAGGGTCGATAGTGAGGGTCAACATGAGAATATAGATCGAATTGCTATGTGAAAGCGAAGGTATTTGCAAGCTGAATAACGAAGGTTGACATCATCGTTCTCATATGCAACTGAGAAACAAATTGGGGAAGAAAAAGAATAATTTTTTATTTGTGTCCCTGAACTTTTAGTGAATTTGCAATTTTCACCCACTTTCAAAATGGGGACAAAATCTATGAAGAATGCAGAATTTTCATTTTGCATCCCTGAAGTTTCAGCGAATTGGCAGAATTTACCCAGTTTCACAATTGGGCTAAAATTTTTGAGAAACGGAGGAATTTACATATCAGGTCCTTGAAGCTTTTGCGAATTGACACTTTATGCTCAATTTCACAGTTAGGGGTAAATTTTCGTATTTGAGGGTTTTTGGGTGCAACAGGCCCCTATAGAATTCTAATATTGACAGTTTTTACCCGGATTTTGAAATTCTTGGAACTCTCACCCAAAAGTCTAAAATTTTCACAAAAATTAGAAAATTTTCATGACTTTTCATGATTGTTTTTCGTGCAAGTTTTTCGCAATTGCATTTTTGGCACACATCGAAGGGGAGATTTGACAAGTTTATTTCTCGAAAGCTTCTCGTCCCTTGTGGGTTTTATAATCACTTGTTGATTATGAAAGGAGGAGAATGAAGAAATGGTATTCGAAGCTTCTCGGGTATTCATTTGTAGATTTGAAGACTGGTGTTACTTCGCGGGGGAGTTGGTCTTGATTGCGCGAGCTCGTTTGGAAACCGAATTCGGGACATCCAATCCTAACTTTGAGGGGGAGAATGTTAGGGTGAAAAGTTATCCTTGGATGTGGAATACCCTCTTGTATGTGTAAATGGGTTGAGTCTTTCCTATAATTAGGACGTGTGTGACTCCCATTATGTAAGACTCATTTTGTGAGTGTTAGTTTAGTAAGAGAAAGAACAAACCCACTTGTACTCTTACTATTCTAATGGAGCTTAAACATGATTATTTATTCTTGGTTTTCTTGATGTTTGAATGATTCATTAGATCTTTTCAATTCCGCACATGTCATCATAATCAGGATCACTACAAGATTACCAATCAAGCCCATTAAGCACTTATTCGAGCCAACATGCCAAACTCTCAGATCTGAATCTAGAAAGTGACTTAACACGTAAAGTTGGGAACTTTACACTCATACATGACTTAATAAGGCCCAAAACTCAAAAAGAACCTAACTCTTGTATGAACCAAAATAACTCATAAAGATTGCATTTTTACAACAAAGGACCTCATTTGTGCTAAGATCTAACCCCTATGGCTTCTGTAGTAGACCATAAAACCAACTTTAGCTCAAAAGACCCAAAAATGCATAAATAACACCCTAAGTTAGATATAGCACAAAGAACCACCAATATGAGAGCTTTTTACCTCAAGTGACTTGATAAGATGAAGACGACTTTGGATCTGCAAGCTCATGCCACTCCCAAGCAACCTCTAAGTGTTCTTCTTCTTCTACTTCACCAAAAACACCACCAAAACTCACTTCTAAGCTCAAAAATCACAAAAGGCACTTAGGATTTCGATTTTAGGGTTAAGTTTGATGGAGGCTGAAGATAATAGGGTTTGGACACACGTTTTAAATAGGGTCCACGACCCTAAATTAGGGTTTGCATCATATTGGAGTACACCCTGCGTACTCTTGGTACGCCCAGTGTATTCCCTCAAACACCTGCGATCAACCTGCCTAGTACGCCCAACGTACTCCTATGTACTTGTAACGACCAAAAATTTCCAACCAATCTAAACTTTTCAAAAGCAACCCAATTTCATTAAATTATTACAAAAAGGTTTTCAATACAATTAATTTAGAGTATTCCCAGAATCACATCACAACATAAACATGAGGAGCGGTACGATCACGCCTTCGCCTTGCCACGGTCTCCTAAAGAACCTGAAAAAAACATTAAACCACAACTATAAGCCCGAAAGCTTAGTGAGATATCCCCAAAATACCAACCACATATACCATACACGCATAACATGCCATATCATATATGATAACAGAACAGCCATGCACTTCGGGTCTGCTGTGTGACTGGTCCGCCGCATTGGCCAACAGTCCACCTGGTCCACCCTCTGAGTCTATCCATATACATCGAGTTCACAGTGTGATTGGTCTGCCCGCACCGGGCCTTCAATCCACTTGGTCCACTCTCTAAGTCTACAGTATGACTGGTCCGCCCGCACCGGGCCTTCAGTCGGCCTGGTCCACTCTCCGAGCCTCGACACATCTGGTCCGCCCTCTTGGGGCCTCCAACCTATCCGGACCGCTCGCTGGGCCTTTGGGACAACCGTTCCGCCCTGGGTATCTTGGCCTACAGCAACAAAGCAGGACCCGCCTCAACCCAACTCCAGTCCAAACAACCATGTGCACATAAACATACAATCATATAACAATTCATAGTCAACAAGCCGAGCTAACAGATCACATAACATATCATCATCCTAACCAGGATACCGACCTAACCGGTCACTAGCATAGCATCATCCTACATATCAGGATACCAACCTCAACCACGTCTCTAACATATACCATCCTAGCTACCAGGATGCAAACATATCAAAGCAATAACATAACAACAAATACCCGGATCTCAATCCGATAAAGGGCCGACCTTGGTGCCTTATACCCTGTTGATATAGTGAGGATAACTCACCTCGCAACTGCCGACTGAACAGATAAACCTGAGCTGCTCCGACCACTGATAGGATCTCCACCACTCGCCAACCACCAAAACACTGAACTCAAAACAATATCCAACAATTACCAAAATGCCCCTGGAAAATAACTGGTCAACCCTTGGTCAAAGTCAAAGTCAAAGCCAACCCCTGACTGACTCTACTCGCCGAGTCAACCCAACGACTCGCCGAGTCCACATACATAGAACTTCCCCCATCCGCGACTTAACTCACCGAGTCACCCCAAGACTCGCCGAGTCCAGCAACTCTGAGTCCTTTCTCACTCGACTCACTGAGTCACAGCTCAACCAGAAGAAACTTGGACCTCACGACCAGACTCGCCGAGTCCAAGGTGATCTTCAAGCTACTCGCCGAGTTGTTCTTCCAACTCGCCGAGTTCCAGCCCATCTTCAAGCTACTCGCCGAGTACACCTTTGTGACTCGCCGAGTGCCTCTAGATCTCATCCCATACAGAAGCCTTCCAGGCTATGCAAATGATCCAAAACGTAGATCTACCCTCCTACAATCCATCCATCATGTAAAGTGGCAAACTTTACGTGAATCCAAAGAGATCTAGGCATTTTACACTCTAGGGCTAGGGTTTGGGACATGAGGGCTTCACCAAACACTCAAGAACAGGGACTTTAATGCACTTTAGACCTCCTCCACTCCAGATCTGAGGTAGCAACCTCAGATCTACTCTTCAAACTCAAGATATCACAAGCTAAACCTCCCACACATTCCAAGAATAATGAATCTAGAAGAATAACAGCCCAAGAACGAGAGTATACCTCAAAAGGAAGCCCCAACAACAAAGAAATCCGAATCTTAGCAAAGCCCTTGCTCCAAGCCTCCTAACTCTCCAAGATCTTCCTCTAAATCTATTTTCCAAGGCTCAATTGCACTCAAATCCTTCACAATCGTGTTTCTAGGGTTTTCTGGACTTCAAGGGAGGGTAGAGAGGCCGAGGAGAGGGTATAATGTCACGCCCCCGAACTAGACGGCGGAAACGTCCGAGGGCTATTGTGACTCAATTGAATACCATCACAATGAATATACATGAAACATAACATCATACAATACCAAGCATTGGAATATTACAACTGGTTGCGTTTACATTCAGTACATAGTTTCAGAACATTACATTCTCAAAAGTAGATTATTCAATACTAGTTAAACACACAACAAGACATCACTGAATACATTTTTCCCCTTCGGTTTACCTGTTACCTGAGAATACAAGTATTTTGAAAAACGTCAACATATGAAATGTTGGTGAGTTCATAAGTAATGTTTGAAATATAGTGGTTTGTATTGTTTTGAAAATCACCAGAAAATCCGATATTTTCTGAAAAGAACTTAGTACAAAAAGCGTGAAGATCCGTAAGTATGCTTGTTTGTTTCTATAAATGTAAAAGAGCGATTTGTAAAACTCGTTATGTAACTCGTAGGTGTATTAATTGAAAACCCTAGGAAAACCCGATGTTTTCCTAATCCTTTGCATCGAATAATTTATATCTTGTTATATCGTTACGACAGGTGTATTCGTTGAGTCCCGGTGACGTTGGATTAATTGTGGATTGTGAATTGTTATAAACACACATTAATGAAAATGACTAGTTTACAACCATACAAACGATCCCTTAGGCGTCGCTCGCACTATTCACTTAATCCAAACACTCGGACATCATGTAGCCCCACGACCGAGGAGGAAAAGAGGGTGCGAAGTCCCCATATTTTCCGTAAGTCGTTGCGAGACTATCGTGAATGCGAAGGGCCCTTAGCCCGACTCATATTTGGTGAATTCTAGACTTTACTAGCAGCACCAGAAGGCCCTTGGGGTCCAACAGCACAAAGCCTGTAAAAGTCCTTTTACACGAAATTAGGTCATGTAAGACCCAACTACATGTAAGCGAGTTTCCTTCGGGCCTAAAGATCACGCCATTGGGCTAGCTAGGCCCAACAAACATGATTTGAAACTTTTGGGCCCAAAGACGGTGTATCGACGTCTGGTGTATTCTCACGTGTGTATTGACTTCCCGAGTTTTCCGCATGTGTATTGAAGTTTCGTCGTGTTAGTAATTTCAGATTCATTATTGATTCGAGACCGAATCAATTCGTTTGATAACGATTTTTGGTGTTGAAGGTGTATTATAATTTGCCGATAGTCGAGATGCTAGTATTTCCTCATGACGGATTTATTATCTAAAACATTAGGATGTGTCTTTATTGCAGCCCCCCTTTTTTTGAATAATTTACACATTTAACCCTTTGTATAAAATAAATTTCTATTTTAGTCCTCAAACCATTTTTCTTGACACTTTAGTATCAAAACTTGTAGAAAAGTTATTTTTCAGCTCAAAGTTATTTGAAAAACAGTTTTAGTCCATAAAATAAAGTTTTCTCGGCTGAAACCCTTATTTTCGCAGTTTTTACACTTTTGGCCCAAAATAGAAATTTTTTGCATCTTTGGTCCTTTTTAAATATGAAAAGCATTTTTAACCCTTGAAATGGACTTGGAGCACTAGTAGTCCCCTGTTTTACAGAAAATCACAGTTTCAGCCCCTCTAATTTGAAAATCTCGCATATTGGGCTTTATTGGGCCGAAAAATTCATTTTTGGTCCATTATGCTTAAAATTTCACATTTTAATCCTTCTAAAGAGTAAGTTTCTGGAAAATACCTTATTGAAACTGTTTTCACTCATTTAATCCATCAGAATTTGTATTTTGTCATTTGGGGCCCTTTAACTTTTTATTTTTAACATTTTGAGTCCAAAAATGGGATTTTTAGCCCAATGAGTTCATGTTAACCAAGTTGGCTATTTCTCTAGAAATGTTTTGTGTGTAATAATATGTTTAACACTTGTTTCATACATCCTAATGCAAATCTCGATTTTAAGGACTTTTTGACTAGTTTCAACACCAAAATCACATATAAACATGTAAATGAGCATAGAAATCATACAAAGCATACATATACTCATAGATATACACATTTGCTTGTATTCCCCCCCACAAAACTTATAAAAACCGAAAAATAGGGGGGTATGAAGCTCACCTTTGGGTGTGGTTTCGGTTTTGGAGAAAAGATGGAAGAAATTGAGGTGATTTTCGGCCCTAGCACACTTTGATGAAGATATCGGCCTTGAGGTGATTCTAGGATGCAAGATCATGATTTCTTATGAGTTAAGAAGAGATGTTTGATAGATCAAGGAACCTAGATCATAGATTTAAGTATAACCTTACCTTGGATGGTGATTTTTGTGAAAAATCTCCTTGAAATGCCCTTGAATCTTCGAAAATCTAGTGAAGAGAGGTGAAGGTGTTTTTTTTTTTGGAGAGTGTTTGATATGTGAAAAGTGATGAAAGTGTGTGTGTGTGTGTGGGTGCTTTCGGCCGAGATCAAGAAGAAGAGAAGAGAGGGAGGGTAGAGAGGCTGGGGAGAGGGTATAATGTCCTTTATATAGGGCTCATCCTCCGAAATTAGGGTTTTCTCTACTCAGCACCAACTCGCCGAGTCTAGCCGCCGACTCGCCGAGTTGGCCACTTAACACGCGACCAAAATCGCGACCCTACTCGCCGAGTCCACTCGTGGACTCGCCGAGTTGCCCTTTCCCAAAATACACTTTTAGCCCTTCAACTTTACTCTTGATATTCCGGGATGTTATAGTACTCCATGCGTACTAAGCTTAGCCTTAAACCCACCAAACTTCTGAAAGCCATAACTTCTTTGTTCTAAGTCTGATTTTAACGATCCTTATATCCACAGAAAGGTAACGAGAAGCTCTACACTTGTAATAACTCTCCCTTGTCTTAGAACTTCCAAACTTAAACCCAAAATTCATAAAGGCCCAGACTAATATTTTATCGATATACCCTTGGGCTCCAAAACACAAACCGAACCCCCAGGTTGTCCAATCTACATTTTCCACACTCAAAGGAGGACTAATTCTCTCTTTCCCAAAGTCCCTAAGACTTATGATAACCGATCTTTGGGTTATGGCCCCATATAAGGAACGATTCAGAACAAGGTGTTCCAACTCTCCCCTACTTAAATTAGATTTCGTCCTCGAAATCACTCCTTACCACTGTTGTAAAAATCCCGACTAGGTCCTGATTAATCTCCTATTAATCTTTAAGCGTTACTCAACTGATTAGAGGACGCCTAGGGATTAATCCATGCATACATAATGAGTGAAAGATTATAAAACGATGAAATTTTAACATTTTGAAGAAGTTTTATCTCAATGGAAACTATTTGATGCATGATTAGTGTTGTGTTAATCAGATTAACATGTTTTCTTATGATATTAGTCGTATTTAATTTTTTAAAATTCAACAAATTAGCATTTAATGGTCCCCAATTACTCTCCGCCTAGCCGATTAATCCCTTAACCCTAGTCCACCGACTAGGTAATGTAGAGCGTTTTTTACAACCTTGCTCCTTACCACTTCCTGGTGAATAGTTATTACCGATGATATTTTTGTTCAGAATTCCCACGTTTGATTCCATTGCTTCCTCCGCCTCATCAGTTCTAATCTCCCCCTTCCTCCAGTTCTGCGTTACAACTCTTGATCAGGATAGTATCAGAAATATTTTATTCCTCATCGTCTGCCTCCGCATCCTCTTCCTCATCCTCGCCATTGTCTTCTGAATATGACCTCTCCTACGATGACCGACTATACTACTGAGACGGAGTCCAGTCCAGATCAACCTCAATAATTTTGATTTTCATTGTTCTTCCATTAATCTCTATAATCGGCTCACTAGATAGAGTAGATAGGGTATTTGTTAAAACACCCACTTTGTTGTAAGCTAGATTCGTATTAGATTGATCCACCTCAAATGTAACAATCACTCTACCAACAGATTTAACAATAATCTAAAAATTCTCTTCAGACCAAAGTTCTGGTGGAAGACCCAGGATCTTTAACCATGCAACTCTTTCAAAGTTGAAGCTCGCGACATCACCACTGTCGACCGATCTAAACCACTTAGTCCAGCCACTCATGAATGCATCTCTGCTTATTTCGTTAATGAACTTATCTCCGATTCTTAATCCTCCAAGATATTTTAATTCGCATTCCGACCCATCACAGTTTTTGAAAGAATATTGGGCCTTTTCTAGATGGTCAAAGCTATGGAGTTCTCCAATCAAGGTTTTTCTGCTTCTCATCCAACCTTTGAGTAGGGAATCATCGATAATTCTATTAGGGTCCAACTTCTTTTGACTTTCTGGGGGTGCCCATTTCCTTGACTTGTTTCCACCAACAACAACTTCAACGAAAGATCTATTGACCCTTCCATGCCATCGATTTACCATTGGAAAATTGCATTGTGTCTGCTTATTTTCCATCCATCTATCCTTAGAGTCCTCTACTAGTTTCCTTGCAAACGTAGCAATGTTTATTTCCAACTTTCTTCTCTCGAAAGTGATACCTTGCAGGGTTTTCTCTAACTGATGTTCATTGTTAATCTTTTTGAATCTTACAAACGCAAAGGGCTTTTGTTTACATCACTTTTCATTGCCATGTATACATCTACCACCTCCCCGTACTTTGCAAAGAGTTTCTTTAAAGAATCCTTCCTTGACTCCTCTGGACGATTGGACACAAACATTGTTGTAACGTCGGCATGATTCCATCTTGGTTGTTCATCATTTCTCAATGTTTTTCTTCATCTCTTCCTTCTAGCCTCCTGCCAATCGCCGGCTTCCATTTTCTGATAGTTTTTTTTAAACGGTGATAATAATTTCCCTATCAAGAGATTTGTTTAATACGGTGGTTGTTAAAATTTTGAGAAATATGATATTTTGAAAGTTTATGAAAAAACAAATATAATATTTAAATTTTAGATTGAACAAATAATATGTTGATTTTCTTTACAAAAAAACATTAATTTTCCTTAAGTTAATTTGGTCATATTAGTAATTAGTAATGATAAAATTGTTTTACAACCAATTAAACTGATAACAATATATCTTAACAACAATGCCAAATTTACAATATTAGAATTTTAAATTATATATATATATATATATGTATATATATATATATATATAGCTGAATTATTGTAAAAACTTAAAGATTTGTGAAAACTTAAGAAACTAAAGCATCCGCAGTTAGAACTACGCGTCCGCAGTTAGAACTACGCGTCCGCATTTATATGGATTGCGGACGCAGATATCCATGCTTGCATATATACGAATCAGTAGTCAAATTTGCACCCACAGTTCATATAACTGTTGATTCATAAATATGCATGCATGCATATTTATGAGGCAAGTTTTCAAAATAAAAAATCTTCAAATATTTTTTTAGTCAAGATATGGCTTAAACGTTGCATTTCGTGAATATTTGTAGTTTTGTTTTGAAACATGATAAGCGGATTAGGAAGTTCTCAAGTTCTCACAAAATATTTTGGTTTTCAAAAGAACTTTTAATTATATATATATATATATATATATATATATATATATACAGAGAGAGAGAGAGAGAGATAGGTTTATATATAATCCATAATTATTGTGTGAATGTATGACCAAATTTTAACCATTAGATTAACAGAATAAAATGTTGTGATCTTAGGGTACATCTTATTTACATGGATTCACATATACTATATATTTACATTTAATAAGGATAACATATAAATTTTATTAATTGAATTAAGTATTCTTAAATTTAAATTCGTATAATTATGGAATATAATTCAATTTTTAAATAACTACCATGTTTAATTCCCTATAATTATGGCCATATATCATAACCAAAACTTTTCACCGTCCTAAACTTCTTTCACGTCATCATCTCTTTTCCACCCTCAAGAAGAACACACACTACCGACCATCAACAAGACAACCACCATCGAACTTCAACCAGCCACCAAGGCCACTTTCAGAATTATACACCACACTTTCGTCGGGTACTGGGTACACCATCTAGCCACCACCGGTTGCCCTTCACCGGCCTGAGATCTTCTCACAGCACATCGCCATTCACCACCAATTAATTAAAGATTCAAAATTGTTATTTGCCCCCCAATTTACTTTGCATCAAACTACATTCATCTCCTATTTTCTACTTCTATGGTGTTTTAAGGTATTAGAGTAGTGATGTTCTTTGTTATTCCTCTCATATACATATAACTATTTAAACTGTAATACTCAACACTTTATGTTTTGTCAAAGAAAGAAAAGTATTTATTTTAACTAGAAATAAATAATATGACAAAAAAAGGTATCAATGTTGAGCTATATTTTGAAATACTGTAAGAGATATTCTTTAGGAATGTAGCTTAACCAATTAATAGTTTAGTAAATTGGATATGATTCTTGAATAATGGACTATAGAAGATACTAATCTTCAAGAATATACAGTAACAGATAAAGATTCTTGAATGGTAAACAAAACTAAAAATGATTCTTAAAGAATGAAAAACAAAAGATTATTATAGAGAACGTAGATTTGAAGCTGAATCTTGAAGACTGAACACAAAATTGAAACCTATTCTAAAAGAATGGAATGCAAAAGAATGTGACACAGATGAACAGTAAAAAAATGTTAATTTGTACTTTAAAATTTTTGATTTGATCTTTTTTCATGAACTTTTAAATTGATTACTTTGATCTTTGCATTTTCCTAAAGATTGAAATCTTCTAATTCTTTAATTTGTACTTTGTGAGGACTATACAAAAAAATATTGTGATGAATATGTAAAACCAAGAATGAAATTATCCGAGTCTTTAAGAATGAAATAATGATATATGTTTCATTAAATCACATGATTCTTAAAGAATGAAACATATTTCATGTATTGTGAGAATTATATAAAAAAATACTGCATATCACGTAAATTGAAACTGATATTGAATTCCATGAAAATCTCACATTCCATATATATTGTTAAATATTATAACATTTTTGCCATTACAATAAGTTTACTATAGTTATATAGTATATGCTAATCTATGTTCATTAACATGTACCTTAAGATCACATCTCTTCATTCTTTTAATCTAGTGGCTAGAATTTGGTCACACATTTACACAATATTTATGATTCATATTTGATCCTAACCCGATATATATATATATATATATATATATATATATATATATATATATATATAGAGAGAGAGAGAGAGAACAAAAAAGGTAATTCAGTTGAGAAAATAAAAATGTTTAAATTGGGGAATCATTCTCAGCTAATCATTTTTTAGCGCAAAACGCTCTGATGTACCAGTGCGGTGCGACGAATGATGAGTAATATTCATATTCATATATATTAATAAAAGTGTAAGTATATTCATATATGAATCCACTACCTCTCATATGTTATCACTACCACCTTCGCTACAACCAACCACCGTCATTATATTCATGTATGAATAATCAACTCATCTATATATATATGATTTATTCTATTGGTCCGGTACGTTGGAGGGTTTAAATAGCATATTCGAAATAAGTGGCCCAGATTCATTTCCTCATTCTCAATTGAACTCTCTCTCTCTCTCTCTCTCTCTATATATATATATATATATATATATATCTCTCTCTCTCTCTATATATATATATATATATTTATATATTTATATATCTTCCTATTCTAATAAAAGAATAGGTTTATATCCCTCTGCCATGTGTCAAAGTATTACACATGCTCATTAATTTCATATGCCACGTGTCATTTTTGTGGTTCTTCGTTTTTAATTGCATTTTTTCCACATTAAATAAGTCTCCATAAAAAATAAAATTACTTCATATCCTTTTTGGGCCTTAGCATGCCATGAATATAAATACATATTCAAAGTTAATTTAATTACTTAAATTAAAACATTACAATTAAAATCTAAATTTAAAATTAAACAAATTACAAGGTGATATATTTATAGAGTTTACATAAGAAATATTTTTCTTAAAAACATTACAATTAACATGTAAATTTAAAATTAATCAACGATTATAATTTTACATCACTACATAGAATATCTTTTAATTAATAATTTATTTTAATTAATTAATTAATAATCATCAATTTATTATGAAAGTGCAATTCATTTTGTAACCGTGGTTCTGACGGGTTATAAACTAGTATGTGTGTGTATATATATATATATATATATATATATATATATATACATATATATATATATACACACACACACACACACACACACAGAGAGAGAGAGAGAGAAAGTATCATTTTAGAACATATAGATTCCCGAGAACTCGGGAACTAAACATAGAACGTTAGATCATAACTTTTATTGGCCCAGATCAAAAATGGCATATATGTAAATATAATCAACTTTAATGGTATATTTGGTTTCATAAAATTATCATAAAGGCAAATCGGGTATATGAAATTTTTATCCCAAAAATCATTTAAAACACTATTTCTCTCTCTTTTTCTCTCACTACACAAACCCGAAATTGGCTCCATACGTCTTCTTCACGTACGATCAACGAGCGCCTTCTCCTTTGTGACATCTCCAAATTCACGGTCATTTTAAAAAATTTATTTATGATTATTTTAAAATCAAAGTATCCTTTTTGAAGAATAATAGTGCAGAATTTGTTCACAGAAAACATAATAATGATATTATCAAAGCATTTCCGAAGAAATGTATTTTATTTATATTAAAACATTGGGATGTCATCGTCAATACAGAAACATAAGCATATGTAGACCTTACATTAATTTACATTAATGATCTACCTCTACTTGAATCCCTCAGTAAAATGTATCATTAATATTGCTACCTGTGATATAATAAACTAAGTGGGTCGGGTTGGGAAACCTGGTAAGTACATATGGTTTTCAACCCACAATAATATAGTTAATTTGTTTCTTCACATATTTCATGTCAAACAATTAACCTGATTACCCATCCCCATTTTCTTTATTTATTCTTCCCTAAAGATTTATCCTAAGTTTCATCTCCTACATCATATTTATCTCTCATCGACTGACATTGCATTTCCTTATATGTTTGTTCCTAAGGACTTTTCCCAAGGATCATCGCCTACATCGCATAGACAGTACTGATTCGAGGATTACTCCCTCAAGATGTCTCCATTAAGGGTTAGAGTATCGTCGCATGAATACATAGTTACTACGTCGCCTGAACTCGTAATTCATCACCTATAGGTTATTGAGTCTGCCAGTGTTTCCATGTGACTTGTTTAGATTAGTCGGTGGCCGTCATCTATACTCTGTTAGATGACTACATCGCAATATCGCAACATTGCAAGTCAAGGTTATGGAATCTCCTAAATCATCTCTCATCTCACATCACTTGTTCATCATCACTTAGTTATCATCACTTGTTTCTCTTCGCCCGTCGCTGTCCAATACATATTTATACATATATAATACTTATATGATTAAACCAGTTAAACATTAACTCATAATATCATATCTAACACATAATATTCGTAGCATGGATAATCAGCACATAAGCATGTTATTATCTAGATACTTCATATCTATGTGTAAGATGAAAGTAACTATGCACTCACTTGTTAAAGTAACGAATCGAAATTTGGACAACGCTTCGCTTTTAACAATTTTCTTTTCCTTTGACGAAACTTACAGGGGGGTTTAGCGAGAAACTGGGATCTGTGCGGACATAACTTATGAGTTAAAATCTCTTCTCCTCGGGGGTTTCCAGCGCTCCGGGTTTCGCTACTAACACCTAGGAGGTTTTAGAGAAAAGGTCTTAGGACCTTGGGGGGTTTGGGAGAGAATGGAGTTGAAAGGTGTGAAGAATGGAATGATTTTGGGGTTTATTTATAGGTTGTCTAGGGGTCTCTCACTTCGTGAGACATGCCTCTCACATTGTGAGTCTTACTGTCACACCCCAAAACCGATAACGGTGGAATACGTTCCGGGGTGGAGGACGTCATATACAGTATCGTCACAATTGCATAATAGTAAAAGCAAGAAACAACAACCATTTCATTTACATAGTGAGTTTAAATACAAGCGTGTTCTGTAAAGTTTCAATAGACACCAAAAATCATAACAAAATAAGAGATGGAATCTTGTATGCTCCATCTTCTCCAAAATGTTGCACCTGTACCTGTCTATCTTTGACCTGAGGATACAAGTTATTTTGAAAACGAGTATCAGCATAAAGCTGGTGAGTTCATAAGAATTTAGTGTGGTTGATGTATAAAATGTTTTAAAATTTATAGTATGAAAAACTGTAATTTATGTTTATAAGTAGTAGAAAACCTTAGAAAATCCTATATTTTCCAGAAAGTACATTGTAAGTGAAATCCTTTATGTTGCATATAAGTTTTATCCTTGAAAACCTTTAGATGTAAAAGTATAGTAGTAAATCTCCAGTATGTAGTGTGGATAAGGAAAAGTTATGCCTGTTGTCAGTAGTAGTGGTGCAAACTTCCATTAGTAATAGATACTTACTAACTTCGGGATGTTAGCTTAGACTTTAGTCTTAGTGTATTAATGTGAATATAAGTGTATTCCTTTATGTGACCAATAGTGTGAGAAATAGAGAGTCCGATGACCTTCCCGTTCATACGTAGTGTAGTGAAGTAGTGCCATCCCTGAGCCTGATCGGCTCGGACTGAAATTAACAGTCGGGATATAATAATGTCTGCCCCATATAGATCTATACATGTAGCGTCGCCTTCCTTCCGGAAAGTCCTGGTCATAGGATGTAAGCACGGTAGAGTGTCTTGTAAAGGGTTAGTGTATTATCCTCTGGATTAGTGTTTTCTCTTGTATTATAGAGTAGTAATCTTCTGTATAGTTCATAGAGTGTTCTCTTATACATGTATCATCTTGAAATAGTAAGAGTTATAATGTGTATAGTAGTAGCAGTAATGAGTGATTTGTATGGTTCTCGACATTTGTATGACAAAGGTATTGAATATGATGAAAACTTTTATATCTCACACCAATATACATGATATATAACTAAGAAATCAACGACAGTCATACGGATAACAGATACCCTAAGACCACATCAAACAAGAACAGGAGATATGGCGAGCTATCGGTCCTAAGTCCTTCAAGTCTTAGTTATATAAATATATTAATGTAGATACATTTTTATAAGAAAAGTACTTAAACACAGTTTGAAAATAATTTAATAACAATTTAACAAGAGAATGGATTTAGATATTGAAAATAGTTTTGTTCTCAAAGAAGTTTTAAAAATGTAGAATTCTTTTATAAAGCATAGTGATAAATCACATGTGATTTGTACTATGAATTGTAAATCACATGTGATTGATTTCCATAAATTGTACATTTGACTTGTATCCCCCCTAAAACACGTAAAAACAGTTGAAAAGGTTCATTAAGGGGGTATGAACTCACCTGAAATGATTAAATCGGGTGAATGTTTCGGATGAGCGTTTGGTGTCAAGTAAGGACTTGCACACCCTTTATGACCCTAGTATCATATGAGATATATGTTTTACAAGTAATTAGTGACTTAAACTCTTATTTAAACATATAGACATCCTAATGTGATTAAAGGTCTTATGGTTGAGTGCTAGAAGGTTAACGAGTTGTATGGAAGCAGTGTATGACCTCACATTGGAGTTTACTCTCCCAAAACCCACCCTAAGTGAGTTTACGGTTGGGAGGCCACATCCCCCATGAGTTTACGGCCATAAACTCATGGGAGGAGTGTTTTTGATAGCTTTCAAGACTCATGTGCAATTAGAAGCAGTTCTAGGGATTTATACAAGGCTATAGGGGTGTTTAGGGGTCTAAGAGCTTACTCCCTTGGAGTTTACGGCCCAAAGGCCACTCCTTGGGAGTTTATGGCCGTAAGCTCCATGGCTTGGGCCATGAACTCTTGTGCACCCTCCAATATTTGATTTTAAAGTCCTTGTCTTAATCCCAACAATTTCTAGTGAAGGTATAGGGCCATTTTGGGGATTTAAACTCTCATTTGACATGGTTTGGGGGAGTTTACGGTCCTAGCATATGCTTGGGCCGTAAACTCTAGTTTTCCCCTCAAATGATGATGTTTAATTGTCCCAAACTCGAAATGGAAAATCCCTAAGCCATATCTCAAGCCTAAACATGATTTGGAAGTGTTTTTGGGACATTTTTTCATGGTTAAAGGGTGTTTACGGCCTAAGCATGTGCTTGGGCCGTAAACCCTCTTTTATACCCTAAAAATTGTAGTTTTGAGGTTTAAACACTCCTAGGTAATTTTCCCAACTAGTATCTAAGCTTAAGAGAAGGAAAATCGGGACATTTGGGACCATTTTAGGTGTTTACGACCTAAGGAGGTTCTTAGGCCGTAAACTCCCTTTTTCCAACTTTCATGAGTGATTTTTGGGTTAAAACACACTTCAATGATGTCTAGAACAAGTTAGGACAAGAGGACTTATGTTTTGGAGGCGGAAATTGCGGTTTTTGGGGTCGAAATCGAGCTAGAGAGAGTGTAGAGAGAGGGAGTGGAACTTGAGTGGTAAAAAAAAATTCTAGGAATTGTCCCACCTTCCTTATATAGGTCTCGGGTGTTGCACCCGGTATACGACTACCCGATGCTAAAGCTTAACGGGGTTTAAAATTTTTACCCGGGTTAAATGGTTGAAATAAAATAACTTTATCCCATTTAATGGAAATGAAATTTACGAGTTATATTTATTTTGTTAAGATGATAACAACATTAAATATAAATAAATAAATAAACATTTATTTATTTGACGACCCCAAATTACGAAACTTTTATAAATTGACATATTCCGTTAGCGGAAACGGTTTAATATAACGAAATAAACTTTGGGTTGTCACATCATCCCCCCGTTAGGGGAATTTCGTCCCGAAATTTAGAGTTCATACAATTAAGTTATTACAGTAATACTAAGTGAAGAGATGTGGATATTTGAGTTTCATTTGATCCTCGCGCTCCCAAGTGAATTCCGGTCCTTGCTTGGCGTTCCATCGAACCTTCACAATTGGGATGCGGCTTTGTTTCGTTCGTTTTACTTCTCGGTCCATTATCTCTGCCGACTCTTCCACGAAGTTGAGGCCCTCATTGACCTCGATCTCGTCGAGTGGAATGACGAGAGTCTTGTCGGACAGGTATTTCTTCAAGTTTGAGACATGGAAGGTAGGATGTATGTTACTTAGCTTGTGGGGTAGGTTGAGTTTGTAAGCTACGGGGCCAATTCTAGCGAGAATCTCAAAAGGCCCTATATACCTTGGGTTCAGATTTCCACGCTTTCCGAAGTGTATCGTGCCCTTCCAGGGTGAGACCTTCAAAAGGACTCGGTCTCCCACCTGGAATTCCAAGGGTTTTCTTCGTTTGTCTGCGTAGCTTTTTTGTCGATCCCGGGCGGCTTTTAATCGTTCGCGAAACTGTACAATCTTCTCGGTCGTTTCTCGAATGATCTCCGGACCCGTGAGAGTGCTATCAGGAACTCGTCCTTTAGCTAACTGAGTGTCACCCACCTTAGCCCAACACAGAGGGGATCTGCACTTTCGGCCGTAGAGGGCTTCGAATGGAGCCGCGTTGATGCTCGTATGATAACTATTGTTGTAGGAAAACTCCACCAGGGGTAAGTGTGTATCCCACAATTTACCGAAGTCAATCACACAGGCTTGCAACATATCTTCTAAGGTTTGGATCGTCCTCTCACTTTGTCCGTCAGTCTGTGGATGGTAGGCTATACTCATGTCCAGCCTCGTCCCTAATGCCTTTTGTAGTGATTGCCAAAATATCGAAGTAAACCTACTATCTCTATCCGAGATAATAGATATGGGGACGCCATGCAGCCGTACTATTTCCTTAATGTATGTTCTAGTGAGTTTCTCAATCTTGTCTGTTTCCTTGATGGGTAGGAAGTGCGCGAACTTGGTCAATCTGTCGACGATGACCCAAATGGTATCCAGCCCACCTGTTGTCTTGGGCAGCTTGGTTATGAAATCCATTGTGATCCGCTCCCACTTCCATTACGGTATCTCCGGTTGTTGGAGAAGACCCGATGGCTTCTGGTATTCGACCTTAACCTTTGCGCAAGTAAGGCACTTGCTCACGAAGGTAGAAATCTCTGCTTTCATATTAGGCCACCAGTAAATCTTTTCGAGATCCAGATACATCTTATCTGAACCAGGGTGAACGGAGTATCGAGTGTTGTGCGCTTCCTTCATGACTAAGTCTCTGAAACCTCCGTGGCGCGGAGTCCAGATTCGGTCCATAAGATAATAGGCTCAGTCACCCTTTACCTCCAAGTTCTTATCCATTCCACGCAGGGATTCTCCCGTCACATTCTTAGGCTTTAAGGCTTCAAGCTGAGACTCCTTAATCTGTGCGGATATATGCGAATGGATAGTCATTGTTAGCGACTTGACTTTTCGACCAGAATACTCTTTTCTACTCAGGGCGTCTGCTACTACATTGGCTTTTCCTGGGTGATAACTAATCTCACAGTCGTAATCATTGAGCAGTTCGACCCATCGACGTTGTCTCATGTTGAGCTCTTTCTGGTTCAATATGTGTTTGAGGCTTTTATGATCAGTGTATACTATGCTCTTCGTCCCATACAAGTAATGTCTCCAGATTTTTAGAGCGAAGACGACCGCTCCTAACTCTAGGTCGTGAGTGGTGTAGTTTACCTCATGTGTCTTTAGTTGTCTGGAGGCATAGGCGATGACCTTAGCTCGTTGCATCAAGACACAATCGAGCCCTTGATTCGATGCATCCCAGTATACCACAAAGTCTTCTGTCCCTTCGGGAAAGGATAATACCGGTGCGGTGCATAGGGCTCGCTTCAGGGTCTGGAATGCCTTCTCCTGTTTCTCTTCCCAGTCAAATGTTACGCCTTTCTGTGTCAACATGGTGAGAGGTTTCGCAATCCGAGAGAAGTTTTGAATGAATCTGCGGTAGTAGCCAGCGAGGCCTAGAGATTGACGAATTTCTGTAGGCGTCTTCGGTGCTGACCAGTTCTCGATAGCTTTAATCTTGGAGGGATCCACGTGGATTCCTTCTTCACTAACCACGTGTCCTAAGAATTCAACTCTTCGGATCCAAAATTCGCACTTAGAGAACTTCGCATATAACTTCTCTGATCGTAGGGTTTCCAGGACTCGTCGTAGATGATTCCTGTGTTCTTCCTCGCTCTGAGAGTAGACGAGTATATCATCAATAAAGATGATAACGAACTGATCTAAATATGGACGACACACCCTATTCATCAAGTCCAAAGGACATCACTGCGGGTGCGTTAGTCAGTCCAAAGGACATCACTACGAACTCATAGTGCCCGTAATGAGTTCGGAAGGCCGTCTTCGGCACATCCTCCTCAAGTACTCGTAACTGGTGATACCCGGACCTAAGATCAATATTGGAGAAGTAACTCGCTCCTTGAAGTTGGTCGAATAGGTCGTCGATACGAGGGAGAGGGTAGCGATTTTTGACCATGAGTTTGTTCAGTTCCCTATAATCGATGCACATACGGAACGATCCGTCCTTCTTCTTCACGAACAAGACTGGAGCTCCCCAGGGTGAGAAGCTCGGTCTTATAAAGCCCTTGCTGAGCAGCTCGTTAAGTTGACCGGATAGTTCTTGCATCTCGGCAGGCGCTAAACGATAGGGTGACTTAGCTATGGGGGTAGCTCCTGGGATTAGGATGATTCTGAACTCAACTTGACGCTTGGGAGGTAAACTTGGAAGATCCTCTGGGAAAACGTCAGGGAAATCGCATACAATGGGGATGTGTTTTGGATCTTTCGCTTTCTGTCTTGGGTCAACGACGTGTGCAAGGAAGGCGCGATATTCTTTACGCAAGTATTTCTGGGCTTGAATACTCGAGATGATACGAAGTCTCGTACCGGGTTTGTCTCCATAGATCAACAGAGTTTCTTGATTCGGTGGATTTAGGCGAATGGCTTTGTCGAAACACAAGATGTCGGCGCGATGAAGACTTAACCAGTCCATGCCAACAATGACATCGAAACTCTTGATTGAGACTGGTATGAGGTCGATTGGGAATGAGTGATCGTCTAACGTGAGGGTACAACCTATGTAAATTTCGTTAGAGCTTTCGGTCTTTCCGTTAGCCATTTCTACGACGAATGTTTCTGTTAGTGGTTGTGGGGATTGTTTAAGTAAGTGTTTAAAGCCTTGGTTTATGAAGCTTCTTTCTGAACCACTATCGAATAATACACATGCATAAGAGTTGTTGAGAAGAAACGTACCGGTGACTACTGCGGGATCTACTACCGCTTCGTTGTGGCCAATATCAAGTAGTCTTCCTGTTCCTCCCGCATTCCTAGCCTTCGGACAGTTTTTCTTGAAGTGGCCAGCTTCACCATGGCCGTAACAAGTCTGGGTCACTCCCGAACCGGGAACTTGCGAGATAGGTTTGGGTGGGGCTCTGCAAAACCGGACAGTATGGCCCTTCCGACCGTAGTTGGTGCATTGCGATTCACGGCAGGGGCCGTTGTGATGGTAGGGGCACTTAGGACACTTGGACAGGTTCCCAACATAAGCTTTTGCCAGTGCAGGAGTAGCTGGAGTGGTGGCAGCATGGACAACCACAATTTGTTGATCTTTGGAGGAGGGTTGAGTCTTCTTGCCCTTTTTCCTATCCCATTGCTTCCTCTTTTTGTCAGTTGTCTTGGGCGGTGCAGTGGCAATTGTGGTTGCTGTTGCTGGAGTGGAAGAAACCTCGTGATTGATTAAACTCTAGGCCAATTCTTTGGCGCTGTCAAAGGTTGTAGGGCGTGAGGCTAGAACGTTTCCTCGATACGGGGGCATTAAACCCCAAATGTATCATTCAATCTTCTTGCTTTCAGAAGGGATCATGTTTGGACACATAGCCGCCAAGTCGCAGAACCTAGCTGTGTAAGCTGTTATGTCGATCCCTTTCATCTTGAGGTTCCAAAGTTCCTCCTCAAGTTTCTGAATTTCTCCCCTAGGGCAGTACTCCCCTCTCATGAGGTCTTTCAGTGTGTCCCAGCCCATGGCGTTGGCTGTTACCAAAGAGAGTGCACTGACATGGCCGTTCCACCATGTCAGGGCCCTGTTAGTGAGGGTGGCAGTAGCGAACTTTATGTTTCTCTCCTCGGGGCATGAGCACATTTCAAGGACAGCCTCAGTTCTCTTGAACCACTGAGACAATGCTAGGATTCCTCCGGTCCCATCGAAGAATATGGGTTTGCAGTTCATGAAGTCCTTATAAGTACATCCCTGCACTCTTTGATGGACTTCACCAAATCTAGAGTTGCCACCGCTCGCATCACCAGAGTTCATTTGAGCCATGGCTGCCGTCACAGCTACAGTCACAGCCGTTTGAAACAGCACTGGATCGAACTGCGGAAGAGGAGGTGGCGGAGGAGGGGTTTGAGTTGCTGGTCTGCCTCTGTTTGGATGCTTGCGTGGAGGCATCTGTCACTGGAAATTCATAGAAATGATAGCAATAGTAAAAGTCTATTGCTAATATGAATAGAGTGTTTTATGGACTAATTCAACCTAATCCAAGGATCAGAAAGAGAGTCATAGCAATAGAGTAGTTAACTGCCAATTTACTGGTATTAATGATGTAATACAAGTTCGTGAAAAGTGACCTAACAGTAGGTCTTACATCAAACCATAAGGAAAATTTTGGCAGTCTAGAGGCCTAATTAGAGTACTTTCAAAGCTAGAAATGTTTACAGACAAGTGCTCTACGGAACATAGAAAGGAAAGGCTAGTCCTTAACAAAAGAGTTAGATGATTAGACATTTTCTACGGGCGACGGGCACTCGTTGTGCGAACCCTCAGATTAGCTAGTTGATGCATAACCTCCTGAAGATGTCGTTCATGAGCCCTTTGACGTGCTCGAAGTTCCCTAACTTCGGCTCGGGATGCAACTAGTTGTTGCTGCAGAACCTCGTTGGTCCTCCTTGTCCTATCCATAGCTTCTTCTAGTTGGCGAATGCGAACAATGTTGAGATTCGAGTTGGCATCCACTTCTACAACTCGGCCTATGGCTGCCTGACCCTGCTCGACATTCCTGGCGATCCTTCGGACCATGATGGGCAGAACTCGGTCCGCTGATCCTCCCTCGCTTACATTGTAGAAGCTTCGGTCTCCATTGTAAGGTAAAGGCTGGCCCTGCTCCTCGCTCCATCGGTGCAAGGATATGGCCCACATAGGAGTGGGACCCTAAAATGCCGGGCGGGGGTTGGGGTTTGGAGCTTCAGGGGGTAGGTTGTTAACTTCTGGCTCGGAGCTGGAGCTATCCGAGTAGCCTTTAGCATAATGATCGTCCAAAGGAATCGGGTGATCATCGTCTGACTCCTCATCGAGCCATCCTCCATTTCCCTGGTTTGGATAGTACGGATCGCCGGGATGGTGGAAGCCAGCCATGCTATCTATGCGAGAAAGGGGGAAGGAAACTTAATAGACGTACTAATCTAGGATACTTATAAGATGAATCGTTATTAGCCGAACCAATACTTGCGTAGTGCATACCAATTACATGTAACCGAAGCAAGATAGTCCTTCAGATAAGCAACCCTAACTTCAGATCCCCAATCAAACAAGAACAGGAAATGAAGCAAAGGCCACAGATTCTGAGTCTATAGTGCCCTAGTCACATGTAACCGTGGTGTATCCACTAGAAACTATTGTCCTACTAGTAACGACCCTTTTAGTTCTCACATATGTATATTTTAGAGGCACAAAATACTCCTATAGTATTCTTATTCTAACGTTATTGTGGTAGTGTTGGTAAGTTTTAGACTTGTTGCAACACCACAATCAATCTTAGGCACATGCTAGTCACTCCTAGGAAAATGTAGTTAATCAGGCTACATCCCCCCAGATGTGACCATATGTCTCTAAGCCCAATTGTGCTATCCAACAATCTTAATACTTTTTATCTGTTCTAGTGCGATACTGACTTCTGTATTTTATAGAGATGTATATATATACTTAGTTAAATATTTTAGTACTTAAAAGTATATATTCTTGGTCAGAGTGTTTTAGTCCTGAAGTGTTTATAGTTCGTATATCTTTTATAGGTTGATATACTTGATTCACTATAAACAATGCTCTGATACCAATCTGTCACACCCCAAAACCGATAACGGCGGAATACGTTCCGGGGTGGAGGACGTCATATACAGTATCGTCACAATTGCATAATAGTAAAAGCAAGAAACAACAACCATTTCATTTACATAGTGAGTTTAAATACAAGCGTGTTCTGTAAAGTTTCAATAGACACCAAAAATCATAACACAATAAGAGATGGAATCTTGTATGCTCCATCTTCTCCAAAATGTTGCACCTGTACCTGTCTATCTTTGACCTGAGGATACAAGTTATTTTGAAAACGAGTATCAGCATAAAGCTGGTGAGTTCATAAGAATTTAGTGTGGTTGATGTATAAAATGTTTTAAAATTTATAGTATGAAAAACTATAATTTATGTTTATAAGTAGTAGAAAACCCTAGAAAATCCTATATTTTCCAGAAAGTACATTGTAAGTGAAATCCTTTACGTTGCATGTAAGTTTTATCCTTGAAAACCTTTAGATGTAAAAGTATAGTAGTAAATCTCCAGTATGTAGTGTGGATAAGGAAAAGTTATGCCTGTTGTCAGTAGTAGTGGTGCAAACTTCCATTAGTAATAGATACTTACTTACTTCGGGATGTTATCTTAGACTTTAGTCTTAGTGTATTAATGTGAATATAAGTGTATTCCTTTATGTGACCAATAGTGTGAGAAATAGAGAGTCCGATGACCTTCCCGGTCATACGTAGTGTAGTGAAGTAGTGCCATCCTTGAGCCTGATCGGCTCGGACTGAAATTAACAGTTGGGATATAATAGTGTCTGCCCCGTATAGATCTATACATGTAGTGTCGCCTTCCTTCCGGAAAGTCCTGGTCACAGGATGTAAGTGCGGTAGAGTGTCTTGTAGAGGGTTAGTGTATTATCCTCTGGATTAGTGTTTTCTCTTGTATTATAGAGTAGTAGTCTTCTGTATAGTTCATAGAGTGTTCTCTTATACATGTATCATCTTGTAATAGTAAGAGTTATAATGTGTATAGTAGTAGCAGTAATGAGTAGTAGTAGCCTTAACTATACCTATTATAGTTAACTTAGTGTGTATGGTTCTCGGCATTTGTATGACAAAGGTATTGAATATAATGAAGACTTTTATATCTCACACCAATATACATGATATATAACTAAGAAATCAACGACAGTCGGACGGATAACAGATACCCTAAGACCACATCAAACAAGAACAGGAGATATGGCGAGCTATCGGTCCTAAGTCCTTCAAGTCTTACTTATATAAATATATTAATGTAGATACATTTTTATAAGAAAAGTACTTAAACACAGTTTGAAAATAATTTAATAACAATTTAACAAGAGAATGGATTTAGATATTGAAAATCGTTTTGTTCTCAAAGCAGTTTTAAAAATGTAGAATTCTTTTATAAATCATAGTGATAAATCACATGTGATTTGTACTATGAATTGTAAATCACATGTGATTGATTTCCATAAATTGTACATTTGACTTGTATCCCCCCTAAAACATGTAAAAACAGTTGAAAAGGTTCATTAAGGGGGTATGAACTCACCTGAAACGATTAAATCGGGTGAATGTGTCGGATGAGCGTTTTGTGTCAAGTAAGGACTTGCACACCCTTTATGACCCTAGTATCATATGAGATATATGTTTTACAAGTAATTAGTGACTTAAACTCTTATTTAAACATATAGACATCCTAATGTGATTAAAGGTCTTATGGTTGAGTGCTAGAAGGTTAATGAGTTGTATGGAAGCAGTGTATGACCTCACATTGGAGTTTACTCTCCTAAAACCCACCCTAAGTGAGTTTATAGTTGGGAGGCCACATCCCCCATGAGTTTACGGCCATAAACTCATGGGAGGAGTGTTTTTGATAGCTTTCAAGACTCATGTGCAATTAGAAGCAGTTCTAGGGATTTATACAAGGCTATAGGGGTGTTTAGGGGTCCAAGAGCTTACTCCCTTGGAGTTTACGGCCCAAAGGCCACTCCTTGGGAGTTTATGGCCGTAAGCTCCATGGCTTGGGCCATGAACTCTTGTGCACCCTCCAATATTTGATTTTAAAGTCCTTGTCTCAATCCCAACAATTTCTAGTGAAGGTATAGGGCCATTTTGGGGATTTAAACTCTCATTTGACATGGTTTGGGGGAGTTTACGGTCCTAGCATATGCTTGGGCCGTAAACTCTAGTTTCCCCCTCAAATGATGATGTTTAATTGTCCCAAACTCGAAATGGAAAATCCCTAAGCCATATCTCAAGCCTAAACATGATTTGGAAGTGTTTTTGGGACATTTTTTCATGGTTAAAGGGTGTTTACGGCCTAAGCATGTGCTTGGGCCGTAAACCCTCTTTTATACCCTAAAAATTGTAGTTTTGAGGTTTAAACACTCCTAGGTAATTTTCCCAACTAGTATCTAAGCTTAAGAGAAGGAAAATCGGGACATTTGGCACCATTTTAGGTGTTTACGGCCTAAGGAGGTTCTTAGGCCGTAAACTCCCTTTTTCCAACTTTCATGAGTGATTTTTGGGTTAAAACACACTTCAATGATGTCTAGAACAAGTTAGGACAAGAGGACTTATGTTTTGGAGGCGGAAATTGCGGTTTTTGGGGTCGAAATCGAGCTAGAGAGAGTGTAGAGAGAGGGAGTGGAACTTGAGTGGTAAAAAAAAATTCTAGGAAGTGTCCCACCTTCCTTATATAGGTCTCGGGTGTTGCACCCGGTATACGACTACCCGATGCTAAAGTTTAACGGGGTTTAAACTTTTTACCTGGGTTAAATGGTTGAAATAAAATAAGTTTATCCCATTTAATGGAAATGAGATTTACGAGTTATATTTATTTCGTTAAGACGATAACAACATTAAATATAAATAAATAAATAAAAATTTATTTATTTGACGACCCCAAATTACGGAACTTTTATAAATTGACATATTCCGTTAGCGGAAACGGTTTAATATAACGGAATAAACTTTGGGTTGTCACACTTGCGTAGGCACCAAGGCATCATGTGGTACTGACATGTGGCGTAAGACGCATGCAAAACAGCCAATCTTAAAAAATTCGTAACTTTCGCATACGAGCTCCGTTTTTTACGTTCTTTATATCCACTCATAGGTATTGACAAGAATTACAACTTTCCTTTTCACCCATTGGCTAATTCTTGATCGATCTTAAATTTAACAGTCTGAGAAGATTACATTGTTAACGATCGTGTACAATTCATAACTTTTACATACGGACTCTGTTTACAACTGTCTTTTTGTCGTTGAACTCCTATTAATGCGATCTTCAATTCTCATTTAGATCATTTTGGATAAAAATTGAGCGATCTAAAATCCGATTTCCGAGCTGTATACTGTTTCGCTGAAACTTCGAAAAGTTCATAACTTCCCCTTATGAAGTCGGATTTGGATGTTCTCTATATGCACGCTCTCGATTTAACGTCTACTACGACTTTGGTTTAGACATCTAAGGCTAAAAAGTATTTTGTGAAAAATTCACTTTTTACGATACGCAGAGCGGTGTCGTTTTAATCGCAAACTTCAACGGGTCATAACTTCTTCGTTATAAGTCAGATTCCATTGTTCTTTATATGTATGGAATCCTTGTGACATATACTATAACTTTGGTTAAGATTATTTATCCTAAATAATCTCCTATCCAAAAGTCATTTTTAACGCTTACTATCTCTAAACTGACTATCCCGAATCTGCGGACGTTACAATTATCTCACCCTTAGGATGATTACGTCCCAGAATCATCAACAAAACATGGCTTGTAAAATGACTACATACGTTAAATTTTCATCCTAGGTAATAACCGTAACTCTTATGTCATTTCAAATGAGTATATAACTCTTGGACCTCCTGACTGTTGGCGGTGCTTAATCTTGCACGCGCTCTTTATCTCATGTTGGACTTTCAATCGTAACCTTCGAGTTACAAACTTGATCCTTATTGGAGACTCCTGCTTAACTTAAGATAAGTTCTTTACTTTGATTATCGTAAGAGACCGATGGATCATGTTCTGATGACCTCTCATCGTATGATGCAATGCTTAGACTCAGGTCTTTTAGAGCCAAATTTCAGAACGGAAGATACCTTCCTTCATGTTCTAATGTGATATAATCACATTCTAGCATGTAGCACTTCTAGCTACAATCCTATTACTTTAACGGTAATCGTGATATTTCTATTGATTGCTTCGATTATCTTTCAGTTAAATCTTATGGCTTAAGTCAGATACTACATCGAACTTGGTTCTCTAAACCACGTAACATACTTATCCTAGTTGGACTACTAGGGTCGGAATAACAGTCATCTTCTTAGTCATTACCGAAACGATGGTAACAACATACATGAATAAAATATAATCAATTACTAGCACCTTGGTAACCTTGTGACTTTCACTGATCCAAGTGTGAGTCCTATGCTACCGGTAGTATAGGCCTCTACTACCTTTCACACTTACTCATACTCGTCCCAAGTATTGTCTCTCAGTTCTCCAAGTTATTATCACAAAAACAGTTTTAACACATACAAATGTGTCCAAATAATCACAAAAACAGTTTTATATGTATATCGGGTGGGACCCGCTGCCAATCGGGGCCTGATGAATGACAGATCTGTTCCGAGCGGGGCCCTTTATATGTTCTATATGTATGATATGTGGTATTTGTTGGATTAATGTCTAAGTCCATAACTATATTTGGTATGTACTTGACCCGACCCGGCATGGTCCATTTGGGTTGCACTTCACCGACACAATTTATATGGATAGTCTTTTAAGAATAGTATATTTATGATTTATATTAATATATTATAAGTTCTAATATATTAATATATAATCATATTATTTAATTAGTATTGATCAAGAATTAATTTATAATTAATTAAGTGATCAAAATGAACTAATTAAATATGGACTCTTATATATATACATATATATACGGAATGGGCCAAGTTCATTTAGGTTGGGCTAAGCTTTCATGGATAGTCCATGGAGTGTTTAACCCATGGATCATATGAAATGAAAGGTCATGGGTTTAACCCTAGTCTCCATACTATATAAAGATGTCATTGGTTGGTGAAATTGGCACTAGAGTGGGTACACTAAGAGGGCTAGCCGATTTCACTAGAGAGAACCAAGTATTCATATTCTCTAAATTCTTCCAAGGTCTTTTGGTGATTTGTGATTCCACTTGAGGCTTCCACACTATTGGGGCTAAGCTCTTAAAGCTTGAAGACATCAAGCTACATCAAAAGGTATGTCATCTAACTAGTACTTCGTAGTATAAGAGCTTCATAATATGCTAGTTAGGATTAAAGCCTTGGAAAGTTCTTATTTGCATGTATAATAGAGAAAACATAGATCCAAGGTTTATAGGGTTTCATGTACACCATAGGAGTGTTAGAATGCTCAAAACCCAACAGTATTTTGGGGAACTCACTAAGCTTTGTGCTTCCAGTTTTCAGTTTATGTTTTAGGTACTTCTGGTTCGAAGGAAGAGTTCGGGATGATTGTAATCCACACACCACGTTGTTCCGCATTTTTATATTACTTTGATGTACTTAGATTTTTGATACACTCTGATTCAATATGGTTCCTTTGATGTTGTTTTGGATAATAATTTTATCAATTTAAAAATCAAAATTTTTTAGTCTTAATTTTTGGGACAATACACTGAAACAACCTGAATCCATTGCTCGACATGCCCCACCGTGCGACTTGCCGCACCTGCCATAACAGCTCCGACCCTGCTAGTCTCTGATATGTGGATGAAAAGTATTGGGCTTCTTAGCTTCACCCATTGTTGTCTGGACATGGTCCGACTTAGGCTTTGTCTGAATCTCCAACTCGATCTCATGTTCCCGGGCCCTCATAATCATATCTTTTAGGGTCTTGCACCCTGAATTGATCACAAACTCTCTGATCTCATCCTTGAGCATGTCATGATACCTCATCTTCTTCATCTCCTCATGTACAACACACTACGAAACCAACATGGATCTCTCATGGAACTTGGCAGTGATCTCCGCCAAGGTCTCACTAGTCTGATGAAGGTCCTGAAACTCCCTTACTAGCTGCTACACCTTAATCACTGATTAAAACCCCTCGTGAAATCTTGACCCAAACTCCCCCAAGATACGGCCACCATCGGCCCAGTCCCCAAAACAGACCGACCTCTTCCCCCAGTCACGGGCTCGGTCTCTCAGAAGGCAGGAGGCAAATCATGTTGGGTTTTGAGCACTATAACACTCACATGAAACCCTAAATGCTTTGGATCTATGTTTTCTCTATTATACATGCATTTTGTTTTTCCAAAGTACTCATCCTAGCTAGCATGCAATTGAAGCTATATAGTAAAACTTAGTTTGGATGCATACCTCTTGAGTAAGGTAGAGTTATTGACCTTTGAAATCTTGAGCACCTCAAGTGTGATGCCTGTATTGGTTCACAAACACCATATGCAATAGGAGGCTTGATAGAATAGGTTAGCAAGCTTAAAATCGTGTATCACTCTCTTGGAATGATGGGGCAACCGATTTTGGCTCTAGGGGGCTCCATTTATAGTGTTGCACAGGCTAGGGTTACACTTTGTAAACCCTAATAACCCATGAATTTCCACATTCTCATGCTCCATGGGTTTAACCTCCATGGACTATCCATGGATTAGTTTAGCTCATAATCATGGATCATTGGCCCACACTATTAGAATCATCGATTTACATAATCAATCCCCATATATTTAATTAGTCTCTTTTGACCACAAAATTAATTCCAAATTAATTCTTGATCAATACTAATTAAATAATATGATTTCATTAATATATTATACTTGTAATATATTAATAAATCATAAATAACCTTATTCTCAAAAGTCCATCCTATCAAATTGCACTGGTGAAGGAAACCTAAAAAGGACCATGCTACAATCGGGTCAAGTACATCCAACTTATAGTTATGGGCTTAGACACCAAATCCAACAATCTCCCACTTGGATAAGTCTAATAACTATAACTACCAATGTAACTCTAGGATCTGACTTAGCAATCATAAGCTTTCAAAAGTCGTTGTCAACTCTGACCCAGTCAGTGACGCATCCTTTAGATAAAGGATCATATAATCCTCTGTTCTCAAGATATCAGCTGGACAAATACATGGAACAATGTCATACTTATTGTCCAGAAGTTTGTTTCCCGATTTCCGATTCGTCCAACAAATCTTTAAGCGTAAGAATACCAAATTCTTGCCGCTATTATGCAAAGATTCCTTTGGAGATTGTTACAAGACAATTCCATGGAGAGGAAGTCTCAAATTTAAAGTACATTCCTTTGAACATCCTTCTTTGCATAAAAGTTTCTAACTTACCCATATATTATTGATATCCAACTCCCATCATGGAAAATTTTCCATAATTTCCATATGACTATCCATTCTTAACAGAATCCAATCTATTCAGAATTATATCAATATGGTCCATTCATTACTGTACTTCCAACTATCCATAAGCAACCAATTCTTAGCGAACCTTAGATTGTCCTTGACAGTTGTTTAACCACTTTAGTCATATTTAGTTCTAGTCCTTTTTCCCTCTTAATGCCCTAGGCATTTGGAAGATTAGAACACATGAATATTATAGCATATGCAATCGACCATATATCCGAAGCATATAGGACATGATTCATAATGTCTTACATAAAGTCATGATACTTGATCAGTATTTTGCTATAATATTTCTATTTGCCATGTTCTCGCAATTCAAACTATGAAGAGGGATGCCATAATCATAATCGAATTTTGAGAATGCAACATTTCCATATATAGAATTTCCTTATGTCGAATCTTTTCAACATAACATTCATATATGTCTTTGACTAAATTTGATTAAAAATATCAATCTAAGCTTTTAGAATTGAAAGATGAAGTATAAGTTCCTCTCCCTTAATTATAGCAAAAAAAAATTTCAACCCTGCAACTTTGCGAACTGAAAACTTTGTTTTCTATAATTAACATTGCTAACCTGCAACACTTACCATAATAATTATGCTCCCACTAGCATAATAATTATTATCTTACTGGAAAAACAATTATGCTCCCACTAGCTTTGACATGTATCCGAAATCAGCTGGACTTCTAGAAATCAATACTTATTGACTTTCTTATCAAAGTTCAGATTTCTGATACGAGATGCTTCGATAAGACTTTATAAGCTTCTCAAAGTCATACACCTTTGCTTCAATAGCTCACATGTGTGTCTAAACTATTTTAGAGCTTACAAAAAGAGTTCCGAATGTTTAGACATTTTGCCATTTCTCACAATTCGAACTATGAAGAGTGTGACATCCCCAATTTTCAGAACCGAAAAAAATTCTTTACGCTTTAAAAATCATAATATCTTTTACTGCGGAAATTCCCAGTATATTAAAACAATTTGAATACAAAATATTGTCTTAAAATAATATAACTCTAGGGATCTCATAACTGATACACAACATATGTTACCGCGTAAAGACCTAGCGGTCCTAAACTCTATTGCATGTCTTCTCTCAGCATCATACTCGATTCTTCAGTAGTCTTACACTACTACCTGTGACGCGTATAAATTGAGTGGGAAAGGTTGGGAAACCTGGTGAGATACATAGGGTTTTCAATCCCACAATGTGATAATAATGTATATCTCAAACCTGCAAAACTATTGTTATTATTAACACAGATATATCATATCTCTAAAACAATCTATCCCATCCCGTCGATCCCCATGTACTGATCCTATACAATGATCTTACGAGATCTAGCCTAAAGGATTAATATGAACAACAAACTGACGAAGCTGCTTCAGAAATTCCCTGGTAGCAAACGAGGATCAATAAAGACATCAAATGAGGGGAATGGAATAAGTTTCACCATGAACCTTCGTTTGTAAAAACCAAAAGACAATTAAGTCAGGGGTAGTTATCTAGATAACTTTGCCTAGCAGTGGTCTCACACCATGGGGTATTTACCCCCGAACTCACCCTATCCGACAACATAACACCAGACATACCTAGTAGTGGTCTATTACCGACACACTTCATTAGGCAGTCTACGAAGTTCCCTCAATTACTTCGTGAAAGGAAACACTAACACCTGAAGGTCGTCCGATCACTTCATAAAAGAAACAATGACTCCAAAGCTCTTCAAAATAAAAGTATGGGGAAAATACTCATAAAGTACTCCTGTACGCTCCCGTAACCGACACACAATAGTGTCAAAAAAAGACTTTGTACATGATAGTACTTCTGGCATATTATAGTACCCAGGTATGAGTAGGACTCGTACCCTAGAACAAAATAATACCCTGACACAAGTAGCAGGTCGAGACAAAAAGCTTTGAAAAAGACTTCGTACATAAAATGCACATCTGTACGTAGGACTTACTCCACCGATCATCAATCTCAGCGCACACGTACTCTTAATAAGAGGCTACCCAATGTCCAAACTTAATTGAACTAAAAAAATCCCCTTCTAAGTCTTATCCCATCAATAGGCAAAACTACAATGGTTATGATCAATTTTCAATATCATCTGTCACACCCCGAAACCGATGGCGGAAACGTTCCGGGGCGGAGGACGTCATGTTAAGTATCACAACCAATGAACATAGTAAGCATAGTAAACACAAAACATTACATTACATAGAATCATTACATTTGTTTTGAAGTAGAAAAGCAAAGTATTACATGTTTTATAGATATAATAGTCTAAACAAAAGAAAAGATGTGGCTTCCATATGCTCCGTCTTCTGGAAAAGAACGCGGGATACCTGTCTAAGGAGAACCTGAGAATACAAGCAATTTTAAAAATTAGCATAAAGCTGGTGAGTTCATAAGCGGTTTTGTTTTCTGAAAATGAACAAGTTTCCTTTTAGTTTTCTGAAAAAGTTGTTATCCAAGAAAATCCCGTATTTTCTTAAAAGTAAAGTTTAGTTATCCGTTAGTTACACAATTTGGTTAAGAACAATTTGTTATCTGGTTACTACATGATCTAGTTAAAAACGAGTTCTGTTATCCCAGGAAAAACCCTTATTTTCCTTAAAAGTTTGTGGTTGGTTATCGGTTCTGAATGTAATGTACAAGTATCTACCATACTTAAAATGTTTGTGTGAAGTTTCCCGAAAGCCCAGTTATCCTTGAAATGTATGTTAGTTTTAACACGTATATAAAACTATTGTGTGGAAAGTAAACTAATTCTTAAGGTTATTAGCTTACTAAATTCATTATTACCAACAAGTAAATCTCTGTTATCTAAATTGCGAGTTCCACGACCATACAATAGACTAGATAAGGCTCGAAACAGGGACCAATATCATTTTATGACTTTCGTCACCCTTGAAGCTTTCGGTTCGACTGTAGCTAGCAGCCAGGTGCGGGGTAGTCAGCCCCGTATAGATCTATACACTCAAGTCACGCTCTCTCTCCAAGAGATTATGGTTACGGGGGCGGTCCTCCACTCGCGTATCTCTGTGGAGTGTTTCCGAGGACGTGTCTCCAATTATTAAGATTAACAAATTTACAAGTAATAATGCGGAAAATCTTGTTTTAAATTCTAATTATAAAGATGGTCCTCCACTCGCGTATCTCTGTGGAGTGTTACAGAGGACGTCTAAAGTTCTAATCTTAATGACTTTAACAGCAATGAAAATGGAAAATCATTTGTGAAATATACAATATAACATTATATAATATGATTTGCAATCAGTTTGGAAAACTAACTCTGCATGTCAAACGGTTGGTTAATATGGTTTTGATTATTAAAAGTATACGAAATATGAAACATTTCAAATGAAATAATAAGTTTGAGCACAAGATATTCTTGTACTTTTTCTTGTATTCCCCCTGAAAACATTGAAAATACGGAAAAAGGTATAGGGGTATGAACTCACCAGACGAGAAATGTGTTGGCTAGGATGCTAAGTGTTAGTTCAGGGCTTGAACACGTGCGAGGTTCCTATGTAATATGAAGAGATACATAATTGTATCTAATTAGACTTTGAACTACTAATTAGATAAGAATATACACTCCGAGGCGCGAAAACACTTAATTTCAAGTGTTAGAAGTGATCCGAATAGCATCTAAGGGTGTGTATGACCTAAACATGGAGTTTGCTCTTCAAGAGTAAACTCCTAATGGAGATTACGGCCCTAAAACCATATCCCCATGAGTTTACGGCTGTAAACTCATGGTGGGGGTGTTCTTGGGTGCTTAATGGTCTTAAAACTCTTGTGGGGTGATGCTAGGCTTAGTTTTAAGGCATTGGAAGGGGACTTGATCATCATTTGGACCATTTGAGGAGTTTACGGCAGTAAACTAGGATTTTACGGCCATAAACTCTTATGTACCCATTCTTATTGTGTTTTGGTGGTCCTAGGTCAATCACAAGTGATTCTAACTCAAAATACAAGCCATGGAAGGAAGTTAAGGCACCTTTTGACCAACTTATAGGAGTTTACGGCCCATGAACCATTCCTTGGGAGGTTTACGGCCGTGAACTCCTAAGGGGGTGGTTTCCTTCAAGTTTAAGGTCCCTAACACAATGGTGGTTGGTTCTAGACTTTAATCCAAGGCTTAGGAGGTGTTTTGTAACAACGGAAATTTTTAAACAATTTTTTTTTCATTTCAAATAAAGTGTTTAAATCCAAAACAGGCATAAACATTTCACGTCTCATGTCATAATACAAACTATATGAATCCCAAGATCATAAATCCTCTATCAGTGTGTACAAATCACGCCGGCGCCTTCCCACGGTCCTCGCTAGTACCTGAAACACATACACAACAACTGTAAGCATAATTGCTTAGTGAGTTCCCCAAAATACAACTTACGCACATACGCCTTTCCAGGCCCTGACCTTCCGGTCCATGTGTCTCAGGGGACTTCCGTCCCTGCTGGGTAAACCTTCCGGTCCTACCCAGTCAACCCTTCGGTCCACATTTCAACGCCTTCCGGCCCATAACATAATGCCTTCCGGCCCACGTTAAGCATATCACACATAACACATATAACAAATTACATATCACAGTTAGCACATATGCCTCATATCATATCCGACCTTCCGGTCACACAATCAAACCCTTCCGGGTACAGTATAGTGAGAAGACTCACCTCGCGAATGTCGATAGCTACCAAATCCCGGAATCTCTCGTGCTCGATCCTCCGAGCTACAACCTCCCTATAACATCATACATCACTTATTAACACTTTTATCTTCTAAGCTTGACTATCCCTAAGAAGTCAAACACAGGTCAACTCTGGTCAACGGTCAACTTTGACCGGACTCGGCGAGTGCACAAGGGCAACTCGGCGAGTCTAGACGTTTTCACCAACACCCTAGGATTCCCTTCTTACACGTCGAGTACTTCCCCTGACTCGACGAGTTCCACCTGGGAGAATCGCAGGGCCACCCCGACTCAACTCGCCGAGTCTCAAGAACAACTCGACGAGTCCCAGCTCGACTCAGACCACCTGCCAACCCTCTCTAACTCGCCCCGACTCACTGAGTCAACCCATGACTCGACTGGACCACTCACTGGCCGGTCCAAGGCAATCTTCAAGCTACTCGCCGAGTCTGCTCATCGGACTCGGCGAGTCCATGCCATGCAAACGCTCAAACTCGCTTCTAAGGTCAGATCTGTTCCAACAATTCATAGATCTGGCCTTTCTAGACTGATTCACCACGTAAAGTCCCAAACTTGATGCACATACAACCTCTATATGGCTATAAATGAAGGAATACCAACAAATATCATTACCCAAGGTCATGACCTCCATTGTTCTTCATAAAGCTTGATGAATGAGGCTCTCTGGACCTCTATGGATCCAGATCCAAAGCCCCACCACGAGCAAGGGACTATTTGGCCATCCAATCAACCCAAAAAGGTCACAAGAAACCCTAAAACTCAACATACTTCACAAAACAGAAGATGAGCTGAAATCATACCTTTAGATCGAAGATTTAAGCTTCAAATTCACATAATAGCAGCCTCCTTTGCCTCCTCTTGGCTAGAACCTCCCTCCTCTTTGCTAGACAACACACAAAGGTCAAGAAATGCTTCCTTTCTCTCTCAAATCGCCAAAGCACTCTAGGGTTTCTCTCTATGGGCTGATGGGTACAAATGACGGCCATAAGGCCCCTTTAAATAGGTCCCAAACCCGAGAAATTAGGGTTTCATTAAACAGCGCGGACTCGCCGAGTCCAGATCCTGGACTCGCAGAGTCCAAAAAAATCCCGCGTCCAGAATCGCGATCCTACTCGGCGAGTTTGAGCTCCAACTCGCCGAGTCCCCTCTCAAAACACCAAAAATCAAAGTAATAAAGGATACCTGGAAATCCGGACTGTTACATGTTTAAGGGGCATCTTAACACCTTAAAAGGTGTTTACGGCCTAAGAAAAGGGTGTTTACGGTCCAAGAATGTTCTTGGGCCGTAAACTCATGTTTACCCCTCAAATGATAAGTTTTTGGTGTTCTAAGTCCAGTCTTGAAAGCCCCTAAGTCATATCTAAGCTCTAAAGGTGGTTTGGAAGGGTTTTGAGGCTCAAAAACCCCATTTGTGTGTGTTTGCGACCTAGGGCTGTTCCAGGGCCGTAAATACATGTTCTTGGTCCTATTTCATGAATTAAACATGAATTTGAAAGCTAAATGTGTTATACTTTGAGCTAGGAAGGATTACATACCAATTTGGGGCTTGAAAGAGGTGATTTTGGATTCAAGATTGAGTTTTTAGAGAGAGAGAGAGTAGAGAGAGAGAGTGGAAAAGCTTCAAATGAAGCCCACTCATCTTTAAATAGGGTTTGAGTTTGGGGCTCGGCGGAATTCTACCCGATACCGACGTTAAACGAGGCTTTTGGTTGTACCCGATTCAGTTGTTGGAACCCGACGTGGTCGAAAATAAAAATTTTCTAAATAATAATTTGGGATGTTTTCATGTGTTTCTAACGGCTTTGGATACTCACAAGGTCATAATAAAAGTCTTAAATTAAATGACCTAATCCAAAATGTTAACGGAAAAATTGAAAGACAAACAGGTTTTACTGACGGGAACGGGTTACATCGACGGATTAATTTACGGGTTGTCACACCATCTCCGTTTAGGTTACTTAACATAGAGTTTTAGGTATTAATTTACTTTTTTTAGAAATAATACTTCTATTATTATTATTATCACCTATATATATATATATATATATATATATATATATATATATATATATATATCTTAACACATATAGAACAATAGCTGGTTCGCACATCGTATATCATCAAATATATATCTAACATATATTTCATGCAATAAGCATATAACTGCCATATAAACTTTCAACAAATATTTAACATTTTAATTAATACTTATATTAAAATTATGTTCATGAAAGTAACTTTACACTTACTTGGATAGTTAGTGGGAACTAACTACTATCGTGTCTTCAAACTCAACACTGATTGCCAACTACTATTCTCATAATCGGCGTCGTAACACACTTCTTTTTGATCTACGACTCACCACTCGAACGTTGAGAATTTCAGTGGAATGAATGCAAACGCTTTAGGGTATTTATACCTGGATGTGACATGTGCCGGCAATTAACTCTTCTAAAAACTCATGTCAGTCTATAAAATATTTAATTGAAATATATATTTCAAAGTAACCAAAACGTTCTATTTATTTTGGAAAATTTGAGCTGCCATACTAATTCTTCGGTACTTATTCATCTTATAGTGAACGCTTTAGGGTATTTATACCTGGATGTGACATGTGCCGGCAATTAACTCTTCTAAAAACTCATGTCAGTCTATAAAATATTTAATTGAAATATATATTTCAAAGTAACCAAAACGTTCTATTTATTTTGGAAAATTTGAGCTGCCATACTAATTCTTCGGTACTTATTCATCTTATAGTGAATGTTTGAAAATTCACACGTATCATTTATTTTGACACGTAACCCTCTATTTTAACACCTCACTCATATAATTTCTCTTATGAAATTAAAGCCTACATGTTCAATTACTTACTCTCCGATCCACACTTTTCATTGAAATATATATTTGTACGATATATATTAATATACATATTTTTCTAAATAGAATACGCATATATTTATATTTACCAAAATGTGTACATAATTTTGATTAAAGTGATAAATCACCTTGTCTGTTATATTTATATCTGTACAATCATTTAATTCATCATTTAATTCAAAATAAATTTGTTAGTCTCTTTTTTTTTTATATAAATAATGGATTAAAATAATACAAGACTTAACTTAATAACTTTCAAAATATTATCAAGTATACTATTGATATTATTGAACAATCCATCTAAATAATTGATAACTAACGTCGTAAAATTATACTAATTATTATTGAAAACGGTTGTATCAAAAAAAAATTACCCTTTTTCTATTTGGGTTCACCCTTGAATGTATTGATATAACTCGTAACGCGTACGACAAACAATTATCATATTCGAAGATTTTATTTATTTAATAAAATGAATATTTATTATTATTATCCCTTTAACGTCTAGCCCTAACTTATGGGCGTTACAAAGAGGGATGCTATAATCATAATCGAATTTGAAAATGCAAATATCACACATGTTATCTCCTTAAAATCTACTTAGTGAAAACGTTTCTTCACAACCATTTTCATGAATTGGATAGGGAACCTTATGGCACTTAGATTTTATGGTTTATGTGTTCCTATCCATGTGAATTTGTCAAAACCATAATCACAAGACAATGTTAGTGACAAATCCAAACTCATATGGACGGAACTTGTTCAATCTTAATTTCTTGCCATCTAGCAGCACAAGGACCTGCCATTGCTTCCAGGTTGTTATGCAAACAATTGAACACTTATAGAACTCACATGCATAGTCAACTTTAACTGGAATGGGCATAAAAACAAGAATATGTTAACATGATAGGTCACAAACCTCAAGCCGTGTGCTAGTAGTTAACAATAAGTTTATTCTTGATTAGTTCTTGAAACTTGTCAAGATCTTTAAGACTCCCACTGACCTCTTAACATATAAGTCTCTCTCTGTCAAGAACATTACTTGACAAACAAATATTCAAGAGTTAGTGTGATTTCTTATCAAGATAAACACTTTTGACAATCGGTCTTAGTTGATATTTGTTTTATCCAAAACATTACAACTTACCAATTGCAAATGTACAAGAGTAGAAAACATTTTACTCTGCATTTGCTGATATATCACTCAATATACAATCTTGGAGGATGACTCGAAGAATTGATTTTGGAACAAAGTATGATTCATCTGAATTGATTTAACCATATCACAAGTTGATCCTCTAAGGATATCTTAGTGATATGGTTTTCATAATCATTATGATGATCATTAAACATAATACTCAAGTACTCTCCCATCTTTTCAGATTGGAGAGACTTTTATCTTTCTACCAACTTTGATTCTTCTTATTCGTTCTGCTATACATTGAGACTTTTCAACGACTCAGAGTTATACTTAGTCTTGTAAGCATAACCATATTTACTAACTTTAGTAAATCATAAATAATAGTCTTATCGTTCTTTGTGGTGGACCTGATCAGTGCACAACCCAGTCTACCCGATCCCCTAGTCCTTCACTTGACTTACATATACATGTGAACAAGGAATTAGTCCTAATTTCCCAAAGATCAAGGTTCTCATTTATCATATAATACAAGTTTCATGATTCCAAGTTTCTATCCAATTGAAACTTAGGTGATGAGAATCTTTCCTTATTTGGTAAATTTAGACACTACCACAAACAAAAGAATCAAATCCATATTGCTAAAAATAGAAACATCAATTTGCCACAAATGCCATTGTAAGGAGATATAAGATAAGATAAAATCAAAAATTTTATTTATTTATAAAATGCAGAAAAACTTTTTCTTACAATGCAATTACATATGAAAACTATGTTATTACAAATTTCTAAGCAATCTATCATAACTCTTAAGTAGCAACTCAAAATCCGATCATCAAACAATGCGATCGAAATCCATCTATTCGCGATCAGACTTAGCTTTACTGTTTCATTTAAGCTTACTTCTTTCTCTTTGATTCTGCAAAACATCAAAATGTAAGTTTACATCATGTAATAAGAATCTATAAGTAGGAACTTGATAGAGTTAGATAGTGGACTTACCTGAAGCAGAGTCAAACTTTTTGATCTCACCATTTTTATGATCCTTCAGGTAGATAAGGCAGCTTCGCAACCAATGCCCCTTCTCTTGGAAATAGAAACATGTGGACTCTTTTGGAATGGTACATGTGGCAATCTCAGATTTAGTCTTTCCCTTTCCCTTCGAAAGAGAAATCTTTTATGGACTTCCAATGTTTCCATTGTCATTTTCTATTGAAGTTTGGGAAGAAAATTTTCCAATCAAATTTGCATTATCAGTGTACCAAATCATTGCTGATTCAGCAGCAATTAGCAAATATGTAAGATCGATAAGGGTCATGTTGCGGTCTGTCATATAGCATTCTTTAACAAACTGACTATACGACTCGGGAAGTGACTAAAGAACCAAGTCAACAGCCAACTTCCTCGGGAACACGACACCCAACATTCCCAACCTGTCAATATGCAGCTTCATGTCCAAGACATGAGCACATATAGACTTTTCATCTTGATGTTTCATTGCTAGTAGGGCTTGAGTGACCTTGAACTTTTCTAGTATTTAAACTTGTGGGTCACGGAGAATAATCGGGGGAGGTGGAGGAAGTGAAGTATGATATTGTGGAATAACATCTTCATGTGGAAAGCCTTTTCCAACAGATTCGGGAAGACCATAGTTGTTTGACCTAAACATCTATAAAGGTAGAAATTCAAGTTAGTTGATTTAAGTCCTTAATATAACACCCAAAACGAAATATTAAAGATAGGACCCAACACAATATTTTACAATTACGAAGAGGGATGCCGTAATCCAATTGTAAAATATTTGAAGGTAGGTAAATGACGTTTTACCAATTTCCACCATGAAAAATGAAATAAATTATTAAGTTTTAATTGGTTTGAAATTGGTAGATCTATGAGATTCATTGAACTTTTCAATGGCATGTTTAAATCTCGAGTGTGCCTTTCGAGTTTGTGACTGGGATGCCGAGGATCACAAACAAGGTGTGAATAACCATTCAAACTAGCTTGGTACACCCAATGTTACAAATCACCTAATCAATATGTTGGTTAACCACACACGCTCCATTGATCTATGATTAACATCAAGTTACCCTTTGCCACACATTGTTTGTTCCAGATTAGTGTGCCGGTTAAGCACACACGCTCCACCAACGACTTAACAAGGTGCATAGTGCAATTTCATGGATTAGCACAATTTTCACATTTTCCTAAAGTAAATAAGATTGGGAATTTAATAAAAGTTTAGTTACTATATATTTATCATTATACTTTTAATGAGGGAGAATTAATGTCCTATCCTACCCGTTTGGCTAACGACCCTCCACCAGTCAAGGAAGCAGTGGGTGAGAGTGGACACCCATTAAACTGCTATTTTATAGGCAGTAACCTTATATCCCTTTATAGACCCACTTCGTGAATGAATCCTACTAACAGTAAGACTGCCTTGTTCTTATACATATATATATATATATATATACATATATATATATATATATATATAATAAAACTTATAATATTATAAAGTATAAGGATTGAATTTTAACTTTTAAAACTCTAGGGATTGGAATTAAAGTTTCATTTATGAGACTTTGCAAATTCCAAAACTTGAGGGCATGTTTTGAAACTTATCAAAACTCTTCACATTCATAACCTATGAGTTTAATGTATGTTTTATGAAAAGACTCTTGATAATCCATAACTCGAGGACAAGTTATGGAGTTCCTTAAAATATTTAAGAAAAGACTTTTCATGTTCCATAACTCGAGTACAAGTTATGAAGCTCATTAAAGAATTTTTTGATCAAATCTAACAAAGAAAAATTATCACATAATATTCTATTGATCGAATCTAACTCATGTAGCAAGGCAGTTCATATCAAATAATACAAATAATTAACCTATTATCTTAATATTTGACAATTGTCCTTTCAGTTTCATAACATATGAGTTTAATGCCATTTTAATGCAAGAGACTTTTCATTTTCCATAACTTGAGCACAAGTTATGGAGGTCATTAAAATTCATTTAGATCAGTTTTCTAACAACTAAAATTATCACATAATTTATGATCTAACTAAACTCATAATCAAGATATGTAACAGCCCAAAATTCAGGTATAACCCTTTAGCCTTCATATTTTCATAAATGTTATGTTGGCCCTTTTGTGTTGGGGTGAGTACACTGGGTGTACAAAGAGTACGTTGCGCGTACTCGCGCGCTTAAATTGAACGCGTTGCCACCCGGGTATGCTGGGCGTACCTAAGGCTACGCTGGGCGTAACCGGTCCAGACCCAAAACCCTAATTTGAGTTGTTGGCTATAAAAGGAATGAGATGGCTTGGTTCCTCAGCCACCATCCTTCAGAAAGAAACACTAAGAGAGTGTCCCTTCGTTCCTAGCCCTTTTTGTGAGTGTTCTAAGCTTGGTGGTGTCATTTCAAGGTAGCAAAGGAGAAGAAGAGTCCATTGTGAAGGCTAGAAGCTGGTGTTCAAGTGTAGATTTGGGCTTGGCAAGGTTGGAGCTTCTTTCTAAGGTAAAAAGTTCGGATCTTGACTTGTAGATCTTGTGGTATGCTTTATGGACCATTTTCTAGGGTTTTGGTCCCAAAGGTGGAGACTTTATGAGCAAGTGGTCTCCATTAGCTTAGATCCATCATATTTCTGGTCCATTTGAGTTGTAGATCCATAAAAATGTAATCTTGGACGTGAATGATTAGCCATGCATGAGATCTAGATCCTTGAGATGAAATGGAAAAGTGTTAAGAAGTATAAGAGCCTTTACAACCATGCCAAGGCTTAAAGGTTCCGACTTTATGAGTAAGGATGGTTAAATAAGGTCGGATCTAGAAGTTGAAGTAGTGGCTTAACCGATTAAGACCAGAAATGAAGGGTGTCTAGATCTGACTATTACGCTGGGCGTAACTCCCAATACGCGCAGCGTACTGGGTGGAGACCCCGATTATTGAGTTGGCGATGTACGCCCCGCGTACATCAGTCTGTACGCCCCGCGTACTGAAGATATTGACTTTTGCTGACTTTTAGGGTTTTGGTCAACATGTGGACTTTGAGTCAAGGGAGGGTAAAATGGTCTTTTACCCATCTAAGGAATGTTAATAAGGGGTAAAGTCTAGTGGTGGAAGTCTATATTAATTAAAATGATATTCGTTATGATTAGGCGAGGTTGAGTCTTCGTTTGGGATTCGGAGATAGCGAGCACGTGAGATTCTAGACTTTCGACGAGGTGAGTTTTCTCACTATAATGTACTCGGAAGGGTTTTATTGTGTGACCGGAAGCTCGGGTATGTTATGAGTTGTATGCATTGAATGTGATTAAGTTAGCTGTTTATATATGCTATGTATGCTATGCTTGATGTGGGCCGGAAGGCATTTAAGTATGGGCCGGAAGGAATTATGTTATGGGCTGGAAGGCATTTATGTATGGGCCGGAAGGCATTTGTGTTATGGGTCGGAAGGCATTGTGATGTGGACCGGAAGGTCGACGCGGGTAAGACCGGAAGGTTTACCAGGTTGGGACGGAAGTCCCCTGAGACATGGGTAAGACCGGAAGGTTTACCAGGTCGACGCGGGTAAGACCGGAAGGTTTACCAGGTCATGGCCTAGAAAGGCGTATGTGCGTAAGAAGTATTTTGGAGAACTCACTAAGCATTTATGCTTACAGTTGTTGTGTTATGTGTTTCAGGTACTAGCGAGGACCGTGGGAAGGCGCCGGCATGATCTGTACACACTGATGAGGAATTTATGATCTTGGGATTCATATGATTTGTATTATGATATGATACATTGGATCTTTATGACTTGTTTTGGATGAAAACATGTTCTTAAGAAATGAAAACTTTGTTTTGAAAATTTACGTTGTTACAAGATAATTTCAAGTCAACAATTTAAAAGCAATTTTGTTAATCATATAAAACAACAATTATTTTAAAACTTTGAAAATTATCATGTGGTTAGATGAGTATAAGCACTACCATATCATAAAAAACATTTCCATTGATCCAAAACAGTTTGTGGTAGTGTTCCTAATCCAAACTAGGCCAAGAAACTCAAAATTCTGCACACTGAGCCACCAACTCGTCGAGTACATGAACTGGACTCGCCTAGTTGGGCTGCTTCTGAGTGGACTCGACGATTCAGCCCGTAGACTTGGAGAGTCCATCAGTCAGATGCAAAAATTCGACTTTTTTAGCTTTGAAAAACTAATAAGCATTAAATATAATAGAAAACAATCCTAGGCTCTGATACCACTGTTGGGTTTTGAGCACTATAACACTCCTATGGTGCACATGCAACCCTAAATGCTTTGGATCTATGTTTTCTCTAATTATACATGGATTTTGTTTTTCCAAAGCATTCACCCTAGCTAGGATGCAATTGAAGCTATATAGTAAAACTTAGTTTGGATGCATACCTCTTGAGTAAGGTAGAGTTATTGACCTTTGAAAGCTTGAGCACCTCAAGTGTGATGCCTCTATTGGTTCACAAACACCATATGCAATAGGAGGCTTGATAGAATAGGTTAGCAAGCTTAAAATCGTGTATCACTCTCTTGGAATGATGGGGCAACCGATTTTGGCTCTAGGGGGCTCCATTTATAGTGTTGCACAGGCTAGGGTTACAATTTGTAAACCCTAATAACCCATGAATTTCCACATTCTCATGCTCCATGGGTTTAACCTCCATGGACTATCCATGGATTAGTTTAGCTCATAATCATGGATCATTGGCCCACACTATTAGAATCATTGATTTACATAATCAATCCCCATATATTTAATTAGTCTTTTTGACCATAAAATTAATTCCAAATTAATTCTTGATCAATACTAATTAACTATATGATTTCATTTATATATTATATTTGTATTATATTAATAAATCATAAATAACCTTATTCTCACAAGTCCATCCTATCAAATTGCACTGGTGAAGGCAACCCAAAAAGGACCATGCTATAATCGGGTCAAGTACATCCCAGTTATAGTTATGGGTTTAGACACCAAATCAAACAAATCGCACCTTCTCCCCCTCGGGGAAGAAGCTCATTTGCTAAGCATTCTCCATGTTAGCGACCAATCAGTGGCTGACAATTGGGTCCTTGGCCCCAAAGAACTCTGGAGCTCTACATACCTTGAACTCCTGAAACGAGGGAGTTCGAGTTCCTAACTGTCCCGAAGCGATTTCCAACCCGAAGGGCACTAAGTCGCTCATCCATAAGCTCTATAATCACCTCCTTGATGGTATTGAAAACCACAGTGGTGGCCTCCATGATAACACGAGTGATCTATGAAGTGTTAAACTCACATAACCACTCATTAATAGGTTCGACACCAGCGCCTGAACCATATCTAGAAACGCTTCTTCGAGTGGACACCATGCTCGACACTGATTGAAATACAAAAATACAAATGATCATTAAAAAAATTATTGAGGATACTTCCTCTCTACAATACGCTTAGAAGCTCCAAGACAGTTCTAGTATCAAGTATAGATCTTGTGCTTTTGGTAGTACTGGACCAATACTACCTCCCATACCAATCTGTAGTTTCCTCAAGAACCATATCAAACCCCATAAAGCACCACACTAGATCTATACACTCCATCACTATGCTAACATCATACATATCCTACTATGGCATTCTTAGGTTCTCCTAGGAATTCTCAATTCAACCACCCTGTTATACCGAGAAACTCAACCAACACCGCTGGTTGCCTCATGCATGCAAGTTGTAAACAAAATGGAATCACATAGATTGTCGAATAATGATTCTACCCTAGATCCACAACCAAATAAGGAAAAGGAAATGAGGCTAAACCAATTATTCTAGGGTTTTATGAAGCTAATGGTATACAACTTTTAAAGCATACGATTATTAATTAACTGCGTTGATATAAATTACAAGCAATACATAGCATCCAGTCCTCCTAGGTAATAAGGCTTGACACAAATTATACAATTCTATCATATGATTCTTGAAGGTATCCTTAACCCTACTCTAGCATGTAATTCACATATATAGAATACATGGGTATGACTATTCTGGGAACCACTTACTTGACCTCGGATGACTGCACGCATCGCATCCCCTTTGTACTTAATAAAAATCTTTTTAGAAATTAAAATTTCTTTTGAAAAGATTATCAATTTCTCAATATGAATTCTGACACACCCGAAAGCGTGCACGAATCCCTTAAACTAAGGCTCCGATACCAACTTGTAACGACCTAAATCCAGTGATAAATATTTTCTTTTTAAAACCAATAGTTTCATTCATAAAATATATCCAAGTCAATCACAAAATAAAATATCAGAAACATCATAGTAAAATTATCCAAATAGTATGGAAATCATGAGGGGAGGATGTTGTTGTTGGATTAGGTGTCTAATCCCATAAATATAATTGGTATGTACTTGAACCGATAGTAGCATGGTCCTTTTGGGTTGCCGTCACTATAGCAACTTGACTAAATGAATAATGGAGAAAGAGGTTAATTGTGATTTATTAATATATTATGAGAATAATATATTAATTGAAAAATCATATTATTTGATTAGTATTTATCAAGAATTAATTTGGTGGTCAAAAGAGACTAATTAAATTAAGGGGACTAATATTGTAGTTATAAGATAATTACAAAGTTGGGATTATGGATCCTTAAGGAAGGGATGGACGAATTCTATGAGGGATTCCACATAGATTTCGTCCATAGGGCCTTCTGGAAGGATCTTGTGGGCTGCTTGAGGACTAAGCAACTGGATTAGGGTTTTACTTGATACCCTAGTAGCTTAGCTATATAAGGAACCCCTTGGATCCCTAAAATCGGCCATTAGAACCCTAGAAGGAATACCAACCGATTTTGAGCCTCCTAAACCTATCTCATATTCTTCCAACTTGCTACTTGGTATTTGTGATCCATTTGAGGTGCAACCTGTAACAGCCCGGAATTTCAGGTATCTTATTGTTTTGTTTTTTTGGTGTTTTGAGAGGGGACTCGGCGAGTTGGAGCTCAGACTCGCCGAGTAGGGTCGCGATTCTGGACGCGGGATTCGTCTGGACTCGGCGAGTCCAGGATATGGACTCGGCGAGTCCACGCTGTTTAATGAAACCCTAATTTCTCGGGTTTGGGACCTATTTAAGGGGCCTTATGGCCGTCATTTGCACCCAACAGTCCATAGAGAGAAACCCTAGAGTGCATTAGCGATTTGAGAGAGAAAGGAAGCAATTCTTGTCATTTGTGTGTTGTTTAGCAAAGAAGAGGGAGGCTCTAGCCAAGAGGAGGCAAAGGGGGCTGCTATTCGGTGGATTTGAAGCTCAGCCCTTCAATCTAAAGGTAAGATTTCGGCTCATCTCCTGTTTTGTGAAGTATAATTGATTTTAGGGTTTCTTGTGACCTTGTTGAGTTGATTGGACGGCCAAATAGTCCCTTGCTAGTGATGAGACTTCGGATCTGGACCCATAGAGGTCCAGAGAGCCTCATTCATCAAGCTTTATATAGAGCAATGGAGGTTATGACCTTGAGTAGTGAGATTTGTTGATGATTCTTCATATATGGTCACATAGAGGTTGTTTATGCACAAAGTCTGGAGCTTTACGTGGTGAATCATTCTAGGAAGGCCTGATCTATGAATTGTTGGAATAGATCTGACCTTAGAAGCAAGTTTGAGTGATTGCATGGCATGGATTCGCCGAGTCCGATGAGCAGACTCGGCGAGTAGCTTGAAGATTGCCTTGGACCAACCAGTGAGTGGTCCAGTCGAGTCATGGATTGACCCAGTGAGTCAGGGCGAGTTAGAGAGGGTTGTCAAGTGGTTTGAGTCGAGCTGGGACTCGCCGAGTCGTTCTTGAGACTCGGCGAGTTGAGTCGGGGTGGCCCCGCGATTCTTCCAGGTGGAACTCGTCGAGTCAGGGGGGAGTACTCGACGTGTAAGAAGGGAATCCTAGAGAGTGGTGAAAACGTCTAGACTCGCCGAGTTGCCCTCGTGTACTCGCCGAGTCCGGTCAAAGTTGACCGTTGACCGTTGACCAGAGTTGACCTGTGTTGACTTCTTAAGGGATAGTCAACCTTAGAGATAAAGAGTGTTAATTAGAGGCATATGATGTTATAGGAGGAGTATAGCTCGGAGGATCGGGCACGAGGGATTCAAGATTTGTGAGACATCGAGATCCGCGAGGTGAGTCTTCTCACTATACTTTACCTTGAGTAGGTAATCAGAGTTATGTGTTAGTGTATGTATGTTATGTATGCTATGTGTTGTACTGCATTATTTCTATGTGATTTATGCTGTGCATGATATCAGAGTTGGAACCGGAAGGTTCCTAGAGTTAGAACCTGAGGGTTCACAGAGTTGGGTGCACGGACCCACAGAGTTATAGCCTCGAGTGGCTAATATGTGTTTATGTGGTATTTTGGGGAACTCACTAAGCTTTGTGCTTACAGTGTTAGTGTTGTTGTTTCAGGTACTAGCGATGACCGTGGGAAGGCGCCGGCTTGATCCGTACACACGAAGGGGACTTTGATATATTTACATTGATCTTGGGATTTTGTGTAATGTGAATTGAGATTTAAATCTGATGTTTTTATGAAAAATTAATGAGAAATGTTTTTATAAATGGTGGAAAAATTATTTTAAAATTTGCGGTGTTTCAAGTTGGTATCAGAGCCTTGGTTTGAGGGATTCGAGTGCACCTTCGGGCGCATTTGAACTCAAACTAGGGATTTAAAATGTATTTTCAAAAAAGAGTAAAAGATTTCTTTGAAAACGCAGAGCAAGAGATGTGTGTACGATCAGTCAGCGCCCGGACGGTGATTTCCCAAAATACCTTATATATTATGTGATATTGATATGATGTACCCGCATGCTAGAGTAGGCTAGGTATTGCTATTAGGACTAGGGTGGCCTGATTTGTGATGCCTTAGCCTAGAGGGATGTGAGCTGCTATGAGATGCTTGAGAGTGAGTAGGTAGCAGCGAGAGGCTTATGAGAGATCTATTAGAGAGTGGTTTATGCATGATAGAGTATTTGAGACCTGGAGTCCAAAGAGAAGGACTTGGAGTGTATTCCGGTGCGGTGCGGACAATAATATTGGGCCCGTACTACTGGAAGCACCGGGGCGGTGTACAGCCCAAGTCAGGATCTTTGGAATGCCAAGAATCGAGGAGGAAAGAGTTGACGAGTGTGAGCATACTCGTGTGGATTCTAATTTATCATATGTTATATTTCAGAGGTAGATCATGGTGAGGACGCGTTTGATGCCCGAGAGCAGTGGTACCAGTAAGGAGGAGATCCGCCGGATCATTCAGGAGGAGGTGGCTGCGGCCATCAGGGCAGAGATACCGGAGATGTTTGGGTCTATAAAGACCACATTGATTGAGACGTTTGATGAGCGTTATGCCGCTCTTTCTGAGGCTGCTGCTGCAGCGGCTACCGCAGCGATTGCTGCTGCGAGGCCGCAAGGTGGGGATGCGTTACTGTTCCGTGAGTTCAGCAACACAAAACCACCAGAGTTTGATGGTACTCAGGATCCGGTGGCAGCTATGAGGTGGATATCTGATATTGAGGGGTGTTTCTTCACTTTCTCGTCTCCTGAGCATTTGAAGGTCCGGTTCGCGCTGAACTAGCTTCGCTTGGGAGCGAAGGACTGGTGGAAGTTCGTGACGGCGCATTATACGCCTACCGAGCTTTCTGCGGTGACCTAGGAGAGGTTCACCACCATGTTTCAGGATGAGTACGTTCCCCAGGTGGAAAGGGAGCGTTTAGCACAGGAGTTTCTGACCCTCAAGCAGGGTACTGAGTCTGTTACAGCGATCACGAGGATGTTCCACGAGAGGGCGATGTTCTGCCCTGAGCACGTGTCCACTGAGCAGGCACGTATGAGCCGCTACTTGAGCATCTTGAGGCGGGATATTCGGGAGTTCGCTGCGAACTCCTCGTACCGGACATTTGCCGAGCTTCAGGCAAATGCCCGGAAGAGGGAGATTGAGCTTGAGACTCAGGCCAGGGAGGAGGCGGAGTCTCAGGGGAGGGATCGGCGACCGGCACTGTCGCAGCCGGCCGCCAAGCGGGCCAAGCCTGCTGATCCCAGACCAGGGAGCCAGAAGGGCCGCACTTGCGGAAAGTGCGACAAGGGTCATGACGGAGTTTGCCGAGCGGGGTCTTTCTACAAATGTGGCAAGGAGGGGCACATGGCCAAGGATTGCCCCAGGGGGTTTGCAGTGTGCTTTCACTGCAACCAGACCGGACACCGGAAGGCCGAGTGTCCGTAGTTGCGCGGAGCATCTCAGGGGTCTGCTCCTGCCGCCATCAGAGCTACAGAGAGTCGGCCTGTGAAGGCTGAGGCGCCGAGAGCTCGAGGGAGAGCCTTCCAGTTGACTGCAGAGGAGGTCCGCGCTGCGCCCGATGTTGTGGCCGGTATGTTTCTTTTCGTGTATTTATTTTGATTTATGATGTTATGCTTATATTATGTTATGCGTAGGTACCTTTCTTGTGAACTCCGTACCTGCTTTAGTGTTATTTGACTCGGGTGCGAGTCGGTCTTTTGTATCTCTGGCCTTTGGTCAGCATATCAGTGTTAGTCGTGAGGCATTGAGTCGGCCTCTGAGAGTTTCCATAGCCGACGATAGAGTGATTTGTGCCACAGAGGTTTTCCAGGGATGTGTGTTAGAGATTTTCGGGGTTGAGTTTCCGATTGACCTGATTCCTATTGCGATGGGTGATGTTTGTGTCATTGTGGGCATGGACTGGTTGAGCCGATTCGGCGCGGTTATCGACTGTGAGCGTCAGCTGGTGACTATACGAGACCCTAGTGGGGGAGTTCTTTCAGTGTACGGCGAGGGTACACGTTCGGGATCAGCCTTTTGTTCAGCCGCTAGGGCGAGGCAGTGTCTACAGCAGGGCTGTAAGGGTTTTGTGGCGTATGTGATGGATACGCGAGCGACTTCCGAGAGACCGAGTTCAGTTGGGGAGGTACCGGTGGTGCGTGAGTTTCCAGATGTCTTTCCCGAGGAGCTGCCGGGAGTACCTCCTGTGAGGCAAGTGGAGTTTGGTATTGATTTGGTTCCGAGGGCTGCGCCTATAGCTAAGGTGCCTTATCGTCTTGCTCCTCCAGAGATGCAAGAGTTATCCTCGCAGCTTCAGGAGTTGCTGGGGAAGGGATTCATTCGGCCGAGCAGCTCGCCGTGGGGAGCACCTATTCTGTTCGTCAAGAAGAAGGATGGTTCACACCGGATGTGTATTGATTACCGGGAGTTGAACAAGCTGACGGTCAAGAACCATTACCCATTGCCGAGGATCGACGATTTATTTGATTAGTTGCAGGGAGCCTCTTGGTTTTCCAAGATCGACTTGAGGTCGGGATATCATCAGGTGAGAGTGCGGGATGAGGACGTCCAGAAGACAGCATTCAGGACGCGATATGGGCATTATGAGTTTGTGGTGATGCCTTTTGGGCTCACCAATGCCCCGGCGGTGTTCATGGATCTCATGAACAGGGTATGCAGGCCGATGTTGGATCGATCGGTGATTGTATTTATCGACGATATTCTGGTGTATTCGAGATCTAGAGAGCAGCATGAGGAGCATTTGAGGGAGGTCCTTGGGGTGTTGAGATCGGAGAAGCTTTATGCAAAGTTCTCCAAGTGTGATTTCTGGTTACGGGAGGTCCAGTTTCTAGGACATCTCGTTAACCAGGAAGGGATTCTGGTCGATCCGGCCAAGGTTGAGGCGGTGATGAGTTGGGAGGTGCCAAAGTCACCCTCTGAGATCAGGAGCTTCCTTGGTCTAGCAGGGTATTATCGGAGATTTATCAAGGATTTCTCCAAGATCGCAGTGCCGCTCACCAGATTGACCCGGAAGGGTGTTGCATTCTCATGGGGTCCCGAGCAGCAGACCTCCTTTGAGACACTTCGCCAGAGGTTGTGCGAAGCCCCGGTATTAGCTCTCCCGGAAGGGATGGAGGATTTTGTAGTATATTGTGATGCATCGATTTTGGGGTTGGGTGCGGTGTTGATGCAGAGGGGTCATGTGATAGCATATGCTTCGAGGCAGCTGAAGCCTCATGAGACGAGATATCCCACGCATGATCTAGAGTTGGGGGCAGTAGTGTTCGCCCTCAAGATTTGGCGCCACTACTTATATGGGGTTCGATGTACGATATACACGGACCATAAGAGCCTGAAGTACTTGATGGATCAGCCCAATCTAAATATGCGTCAGAGGAGGTGGTTAGATGTGGTCAAGGATTATGATTGTGAGATCCTGTACCACCCGGGCAAGGCCAACGTGGTGGCCGATGCGTTGAGCCGCAGGGCGGAGAGCACTCCATTGCGAGATGTATGTTTGAGATTGACCATGATAGCTCCGGTATTGGATGCCATTCGTGGGGCACAGGCCGAGGCTGTGCAGCCGGAGATGCAGAGGAGGGAACGGGTCGTTGGTTTGGTTTCAGAATTCGTTACGGATGGGCGAGGGCTTATGACTTTTCAGGGACGGATTTGGGTACCGTTTGTGGGTGGTACGCGCACTTCTTTGATGGAGGAGGCTCATCGGTCGAAATTCTCAATCCATCCGGGGGCCACGAAGATGTATTTGGATTTGAGGAAAGAGTATTGGTGGCCCTGTATGAAGAGAGATGTCGCATGGTTCGTTGGGAGGTGTTTGACCTGCCGTAGGGTTAAGGCCGAGCACCAGAGGCCGCATGGCAAGTTGCAGCCATTGGAGGTTCCCGAATGGAAGTGGGAACAGATCGCTATGGATTTCATCACCAAATTGCCGAGGAGGGCCAGAGGAGTTGATGCAATTTGGGTGATTGTGGATAGGTTGACGAAGAGCGCTCACTTTCTTGCCATCAGTGAGAGTTCTTTAGTGGAGAAGTTGGCAGAGTTATATGTGAGAGAAGTGGTATCTCGGCATGGGGTGCCGATCTCGATTGTTTCAGACCGTGATGTGCGCTTCACTTCCAGATTCTGGAAGAAATTTCATGAGGAATTGGGTACTAGATTGCATTTTAGTGCCGCATATCATCCCCAGACAGACGGTCAGAGTGAGCGGACGATTCAGACGCTAGAGGACATGCTTCGGGCATGTGTGTTGGATTTCGGGGGTAGCTGGGATGCGTATTTACCCTTGGCAGAGTTTTCCTACAACAACAGCCATCATTCGAGCATTGGTATGCCACCCTTTGAGCTGTTGTATGGTAGGAGGTGTCGGACCCCCATTTGCTGGGGAGAGGTTGGGCAGAGAGTGATGGGCAGTACAGAGATCGTGCTTCAGACGACAAAGCAGATTCAGCAGGTCAGACAGAGGTTATTGACCGCCCAGAGCCGACAGAAGAGTTACGCAGACAGACGTCGATCCGAGCTTGAGTTTCAGGTCGGCGACTTCGTTCTCCTGAAGGTCTCTCCTTGGAAAGGAGTGATTCGATTCAGGAAGAGGGGAAAATTGGGGCCCTGGTATATTGGGCCATTTCGTGTGATTGCGAGGGTAGGCCGGGTAGCCTATCGTTTGGAATTGCCAGCAGAGTTGGGGCAAATCCACGACACTTTTCATGTGTCGCAATTGAGGAAATGCATTGCCGATGAGTCGGCAGTAGTTCCATTAGAGGATATTCAGGTGGATGCGAGCCTGAATTATGCTGAGAGACCAGTAGCCATCAGAGATCGGAAGATCAAAGTACTGAGGAACAAGGAGGTACCTCTGGTATTGGTTCAGTGGCAACACCGGAAGGGATCTGAGATGACCTGGGAGCCGGAGCGCGAGATGCGGGAGCAGCATCCGGAGCTATTTTCAGAGCGAGACTTCGAGGGCGAAGTCTAGTTCTAGTGGGGGAGAGTTGTAACAGCCCGGAATTTCAGGTATCTTATTGTTTTGTTTTTTTTGGTGTTTTGAGAGGGGACTCGGCGAGTTGGAGCTCAGACTCGCCGAGTAGGGTCGCGATTCTGGACGCGGGATTCGTCTGGACTCGGCGAGTCCAGGATATGGACTCGGCGAGTCCACGCTGTTTAATGAAACCCTAATTTCTCGGGTTTGGGACCTATTTAAGGGGCCTTATGGCCGTCATTTGCACCCAACAGTCCATAGAGAGAAACCCTAGAGTGCATTAGCGATTTGAGAGAGAAAGGAAGCAATTCTTGTCATTTGTGTGTTGTTTAGCAAAGAAGAGGGAGGCTCTAGCCAAGAGGAGGCAAAGGGGGCTGCTATTCGGTGGATTTGAAGCTCAGCCCTTCAATCTAAAGGTAAGATTTCGGCTCATCTCCTGTTTTGTGAAGTATAATTGATTTTAGGGTTTCTTGTGACCTTGTTGAGTTGATTGGACGGCCAAATAGTCCCTTGCTAGTGATGAGACTTCGGATCTGGACCCATAGAGGTCCAGAGAGCCTCATTCATCAAGCTTTATATAGAGCAATGGAGGTTATGACCTTGAGTAGTGAGATTTGTTGATGATTCTTCATATATGGTCACATAGAGGTTGTTTATGCACAAAGTCTGGAGCTTTACGTGGTGAATCATTCTAGGAAGGCCTGATCTATGAATTGTTGGAATAGATCTGACCTTAGAAGCAAGTTTGAGTGATTGCATGGCATGGACTCGCCGAGTCCGATGAGCAGACTTGGCGAGTAGCTTGAAGATTGCCTTGGACCAACCAGTGAGTGGTCCAGTCGAGTCATGGATTGACCCAGTGAGTCAGGGCGAGTTAGAGAGGGTTGTCAAGTGGTTTGAGTCAAGCTGGGACTCGCCGAGTCGTTCTTGAGACTCGGCGAGTTGAGTCGGGGTGGCCCCGCGATTCTTCCAGGTGGAACTCGTCGAGTCAGGGGGGAGTACTCGACGTGTAAGAAGGGAATCCTAGAGAGTGGTGAAAACGTCTAGACTCGCCGAGTTTCCCTCGTGTACTCGCCGAGTCCGGTCAAAGTTGACCGTTGACCGTTGACCAGAGTTGACCTGTGTTGACTTCTTAAGGGATAGTCAACCTTAGAGATAAAGAGTGTTAATTAGAGGCATATGATGTTATAGGAGGAATATAGCTCGGAGGATCGGGCACGAGGGATTCAGGATTTGTGAGACATCGAGATCCGCGAGGTGAGTCTTCTCACTATACTTTACCTTGAGTAGGTAATCAGAGTTATGTGTTAGTGTATGTATGTTATGTATGCTATGTGTTGTACTGCATTATTTCTATGTGATTTATGCTGTGCATGATATCAGAGTTGGAACCGGAAGGTTCCTAGAGTTAGAACCTGAGGGTTCACAGAGTTGGGTGCACGGACCCACAGAGTTATAGCCTCGAGTGGCTAATATGTGTTTATGTGGTATTTTGGGGAACTCACTAAGCTTTGTGCTTACAGTGTTAGTGTTGTTGTTTCAGGTACTAGCGATGACCGTGGGAAGGCGCCGGCTTGATCCGTACACACGAAGGGGACTTTGATATATTTACATTGATCTTGGGATTTTGTGTAATGTGAATTGAGATTTAAATCTGATGTTTTTATGAAAAATTAATGAGAAATGTTTTTATAAATGGTGGAAAAATTATTTTAAAATTTGCGGTGTTTCACAACCATTGAGGCATTAAACTCTTGAAGGTCAAGATCTACAAACTACAAGCTAAATGTTTCTTCTAACTTTGTTTTGTGTTATCAATTTCGAAAATTGTATGCTAGTTAGGGTTTATGCTTCGGGTAACTTGATTTGCATGTATAACTGGAAAAAAACATAGATCCGAAGCATTAGGATTTCATGTACACCATATGAATGTTGTAGTGCTCAAAACCCATCAGTGGTATCAGAGCTTAGGCTATTTTTCTGTTGTATTTGATGCTATGTTCAATTGTTCAAAGCTGAATAAAATCGATTTCTGGCCCCTGACAGATGAACTCGACGAGTCCATATTAAGACTCGACGAGTAGAGCCAACTCGACGAGTCCAAAGCCTTACTCGACGAGTTGACTCTTCTGACTGCAGGATTTTCAGAATTTTAGCCTAAATTAGATTTGGATAATTACCATAAACCATTTTTTCTGTTAAAATCTGATTTTTTTCATTATGTTAATGGATATCCTATTCTAATTGGAAGATAATGATCAAAATTTAAGATAATTACTAGATTATATGATAAACTAATTATTTGTAAATTTTGAATTGTGATTATCTTGCAAAATAAAATTGGACTAGGTCAAATTTAGATAATGGTAAAATTATATGATTATTTTAATTGTTTTAAATTTGATCTAGAAGGTTTTGAAAAGTTTCATAACTTGCCCTCAAGTTTTGGAATTTAAAACCTGATTAAAAATTTTTAATTTTGAAATATTAAATTCTAAAGCCTAGTGTTTTAAAAGTTCAAAATACAAACCTTATACTGATATAATATTAAAAGCTTAATATATATATATATATATATATATATATATAAGATTAGTTAGTCTTACTGTCAGTAGACCTCATTCATGAAGCCGATCTATAAGGGGGGGGGGGGGATAAGGAAACTGCCTATAAAGTGGCGGTTGAATGGGTGTCCACTCTCACCTACCGCTTCCTTGATTGGTGGAGGGTCGTTTGCCGAACGAGTAGGATAGGACAATTAATTCCTCATTAATAAGTATAATGATTATTATAAAGTAACTAAATGTTTTTCATAAAATTCCCAATCTTAGTTACTTTAGGAAAAATGTGAAAATGATGCTATTATATGAAATTGCACTTTGCACCTTCCCAAGTCATAGATCAACGGAGCGTGTGTGGTTAACTGACACATTGATTAGGTGATAAATGACATCAAGAGTACCGAGCACGTTTGCATTGTTATTCACACCTTGTTTGCGATCCTCGGTATCCCAGTTACAAAATTGAAGGGAATAATCGAGATTTAAACATGCCATTGAAACGTTCCATGAATCCCAAAGAATCTAGGAATTTCAATGCATTTAAAACCTAATGTTCATTATCTTTTTTCATGGTGGAAATTGATAAATCATCATTTACCTACCTTCAAATATCTTACAATTGGACTACGAAATCCCTCTTCCGAATTGTATAATATTGTGTTGGGTCCTAGCCTTAATATTTCATTTGGGTGTTATGTTAAGGATTCTTATCTAATCTAAACTTTGTCTCTTTTCTTTTTCAGATGTCAGGCTCGAACTCCTCCAACACCAACTCCTCGAACCTACTTTCTCTCTTGGGAATTTGTGAGAGGGTCACATTTGATGGATCCAACTTTAACGATTGGATTCGCAACATCCGCATGGACTTAAGGTACGAGGACAAGGAAGAGATTCTCGACAAAGAACTTGTCGAGATCAACGATTCTACTGCTACTTCCAAAGAAATCACCGAGTATAGGGCACGATGCAAAGAAGCGATGAAGGTGTCATGCGTCATGGTAGCCTTTATGAGTCCCGAACTTCAAAAGTTCTACAAGGACTATTGGCCTTATGACATTCACCAAGATTTGATGGAAAAGTACTATCAAAGTGCACGTCTAGAGAGGTACGAGATAGTTGCCTCGTTAATCATGACCCACTTGCAAAGAATGCAAAGATACGTGGATCGTTTGCTTAAGTTTAATGTAAATTTCGATGAAGAGCTGGCCATTGACATTTTCCTCCACTCTTTACCTCCTTGTTATGATCAGTTCAAGATGAATTATCATATGAACAAGGACAAGGTGACCTTGAGCAAACTTCAAGGGTTGTTAAGAACTGCTAAAATCGGCTTGAAAGGCAAAGCTGTCGCATTAATTCCTACTGCTGCTGCCCCTTTCTTGGCTATTGGGCAAGGGAAAGGGAAGAAAAGGAAAGCTCCTTCTAAGAGCCACAAGGGAAAGTCTCATGATGGTTCATCTTCAAGTGGAACCAAAGGTGGTTTTGCTGTTCCCTCGTCTAATCCGAAAGATGCAGAGTGCTTCCTGTTGGATTAGTGTCTAAGCCCGTAACTATATTTGGTAAGTACTTGACCCGGTTGTGCATGGTCCTTTTGGGTTGCCTTCACCATAGCAACTTGGCAGGGTAATTTATGGAGAGAGAGAAGATATTATGGTTATTAATATATTATAAGAATAATATATTAAAGTAGAAATCATATTATTTGATTAATATTAGTCATATATTAATTAGGAATTAATTTGGTGACTAAGAGAGATTAAATGAATAAAGGGGACTTAAACTGTCAAATGTTTGATAGTTGTATTTTGGGCTGGGAAACCTAATGGACTAAGGGGTGAACGAAATTATGATGGGAGTTTATCATATTTTCGTCCATGGCCTTATTCCAGAAGGTTCCATGGGCTGCTTAATGTTTAAGCTATCCATTAGGGTTTTGACTGAAACCCTAGCTGCTCACAGTATAAATAGACCCCCTAGGTTACAAAAATCAGACACTTGCTTTCCTAGAACCTTAGAGTTGATTTTGTATGCCTCCTCCCTCTCTCAAACACTACCCTCTTGCTAGTTGGTGTTTGTAAGCCATTAGAGGAGTGACAATTGTGACTCTAAGCTCCAAGGACAACAAGATTCAAGCTTCCAAGAAGAGGTAATCATCTAGATCTATTTTAGATTATCAATTACCAATTTTATATCATAGATCTAGGGTTTGCAAGTATTGGATGAAAGCATTTTCATTAGAGAAACCTAGATCCAAGCATTAGGGTTTGTATGTGCACATAGGAATGTTCTTATGGCTCAAACCCATCACTTCCACTGTCATGAAAAGGGGCATTGGAAACTAAGTTGCCCGAAGTATCTGCAAGACATCAAGGATGGGAAGATAAACCCACCTTCGCAGGTATTTACACAATTCAATCTAATAACTCATCACATGCTAGTTCTTGGGTCCCTGACATAGGATGTGATTTTCACATTTGTTCAGATTTGCAGGGTCTAAGAAGAAGTAGGGATGTGGAGCATGGGAAGATGAACTTGATCATGGGGAATAGGAAAGCGTCACTTGTCACCAAGATTGGAGTTTATTCTTTATTGCTTAGTAGTGGGTTAGGTTTAGAGTTGAATAATTGTTGCTACTCGTCAGAAATGACAAGGAATATTATTTCATTTAATGGTTTGTATAAACAAGGTTTTAGATTTTCGTTTAATAATGAAATTGGTTCTATTAATGCTTTCTTTAATGGTACTTGCTCTTTTGAAGCATTGCCTTAATATATGAAACTGTGATGGTTGAAGACAACTTAGGAAATAATGTATTGAACACTGATTCTTCCAATGGTTTGGACAAGGCATGCTTGTGGCATTGTTGTCTTAGACATGATAACAAGAAGCGCATAGCCCAAATCCAAAAGGATGGAGTGTTGGAGTCACTTGCCCTTAGATCCGATGATACGTGCGAGCATTGTTTACTTGGAAAGTGTTGGATTAGATGTCTAAGCCCATAACTATTATTGGTATGTATTCGATCCGAGAGTAGCATGGTCCATTTGGGTTGCATGGCATCGAAACAATTGGATAGATAAAATGGGAAAAAGGATACTTATGATTTATATTAATATATTATAAGTTCTAATATATTAATATGAAATCACATTATTTAATTAGTATTGATCAAGAAATAATTTAGAGTTAATTTAGTGATCAAAAGGAACTAATTAAATATGGACTCTTATATATATAGGATGGGCCAAGTTCACTTAGGTTAGGCTAAGCTTTCATGGATAGTCGATGGAGTTTTAAACCATGGATCCTATGGAAATGAAAGGTCATGGGTATTAGGGTTTACATGAATGTAATCCTAATCCTCCACACTATATAAAGAGATCTCTAGTTCATGAAATGGGCAGTAGTGCATACACAAAAAGAGGGCAAGGCCGATTTTCATAGAGTGAACCTAAGTATTCTTCTTCTCAAGTTATTCCAAGGGTTTTTGGTGTTGTGTGAACCATTTGAGGTGCAAAACTTGGGGCACTAAGATCTAAAAGGTTCAAGACTTCAAGCTCCATCAAAAGGTATGTCATTATACTAGATTCTTGTATTTAATATACTTCATATTATGCTAGTGAGGATGAAACCATGGAAAATTGAATATTTTCATGTATATTAGAGAAAACATAGATCCAAGGTTTATAGGGTTGCATGTACACCATAGGTGTGTTAGAATGCTCAAAATCCATCAGTGGTATCAAAGCCTAGGTTTGTTTTCTGTATACTTGATGTAAATTGCTGAAAAATGTTGAATTTCTGCACTCTGCCCAGTTGACTCACCGATTCCCTCATGGAACTCGATGAGTCCTTGCATATATTCAACCAACTCGCGAAGTCAGTTCATGCACTCGACGAGTTGGCAGGCCTAAGTGCAGATTTTCGGGTTTTGGTGCTGGAATTGGTCTAGAATCATTGCCTTTAACTGTTTTGGATTATAAAACTTGTTTTTGATGTGGTAATGATAATGGTAAACCAATTTCAAGTTTATTATCAAAATTTTAAGTTTTATATGTGTTTATATGATTCTTAAAATTGTTTATATGATTGTTCATACACTTATGAGTTTTAGTTAATTCTTGATCTACAAATTTTTAATGGAGTCTATAATTTTTCCTCAAGTTATGGATTACCAAAAGTCATTTCTTTTAAAGATCCATTAAAGAGTCATAGGTTACATAATTGAAGAGTCTTTCTCATAAATAGTTTTATGGACTCTATAACTTGTCCTCAAGTTATGGATGTTCAAGAGTCTCTTCATTAAAGTTATTAAAATCTTAAGTAAACTCATAAGTTATGAAAATCCAAAACTTTTTCTTTGAATTGTTCAAAACTTGCCCTCAAGTTTTGGAACATGTAAAGTCACTTTAGAAAACTTTAGTTCCAACCCCTAGAATTTTAAAAGTTAAAATTCAACACTTATACTTATAGTATTATAAGTTAATAATATATATGTGTATAAGATCAAGTCGTTTTACCGTTAGTAGGCCTCATTCACGAAGCCGGTCTATAAGGCGGGGGGGGGGGGGGGGGGTATAAGGTTGTTGCCTATAATTTGGCAACTTAATGGGTGTCCACTTTAACCTACCGCTTCCTTGACTGGTGGAGGGTTGTTAGTCAAACGGGTAGGACAATGACTTTAATTCTCATTAGAAGTATAATGATTATTATAAAGTAACTAAATGTTTTATAAATTTCCAATCTTAGTTACTTTAGGAAAATGTGAATTTGGTGCTAACCCATGAAATTACACTTTGCACCTTGCTTAAGTCGTTAGTGGAGCGCATGTGTTTAACCGGTACACTAACTTGGATTTAACAAGGTTGGAAAAGGGCGACTTAATGTTTATCATAGATCGGTGGAGCGTGTGTGGTTAATAGACACACTAACTTGTATTTAACAAGGTTGGCAAAGGGTGACTTAATGTTTATCATAGATCGGTGGATCGTGTGTGGGTAACCGACACATCGATTACGTGATAAAGATTAAGGGTACCAAGTTAATTTGCATGGTTATTCACACCTTGTTTGTGATGCTCGACATCCCAATCACAAAATCGAGAGGGCACAATCGAGATTTAAACATGCCATTGAATAGTTCAATGAATCTGAAAAGATCTAGGAGTTTCAAATCAAATTAAAACCTAATAATTTATTTCGTTTTTCATGGTGGAAATTGGTGAATCGTCATTTGCCTACCTTCAAATATTTTGTAGCTTTGATTACGACATCCCTTTTCCAAGTTTTAAAATATTGTGTTAGGTCCTAGCCTTAATATTTCATATTGGGTGTTCTATTAAGGAATTAAATCAACTAACTTGAATTTCCCCCATTGTAGATGTCTGGTTCAGACAACTATGATCTTCCGAAATCTCTTGGAACAAGCTTCCCTAATGAAGATGATGTCCCACGATTGAATCATGGAAATCATACTTATCTTCCTCCACCTCCTCCAATTATTCTCCCTGACCCACTAGCTCGAAGACTTGAAAATTTCAAGATCACTCAAGCCCTACTTGCAATGAAACATAAAGATGGAAGACGTATGTGCACTCATGTCTTTGAGATGAAGTCACACATTGACAGGTTGAGAATGTTGGGTGTCGTTGTCCCAATGAAGTTGGCTATTGACTGGGTCCTTCAATCACTTCCTGAGTCTAGTGAGTTCATTAAGGCCTACTATGTGACAGATCATGACATGACCCTTATTGATCTTAATTATTTTCTTGTTGCTGCTGAATCATAAATGTTTTGGCACACTGGAAAAGTAAATTTGGGTGAAAGGTCTATTTCTCAAACTTCCATGGACATTGACAATGGTAACATTGGAAATCCAGAAAATCTTTCTCTTCCCAATGGAAAGGGATCGGCCTTGATCAACTCGGTTGACCAAAAAGTAAAGGGAAAGGCTAAGTCTGTGATAGTTCCATGTATCATTCCCAAAGATTATGTATGTGTTTATTGTTAAAAGAAGGGGCATTGGTTGCGAAGCTTCCCTAACTACCTGAAAGATCTGAGTGAAGGAAGAATCAAAAAGTTTGACTCTGCTTCAGGTAAGTCCACTATCTAACTCTGTTAAGTTCCTAATTGTTGACTCTTAATACATGATGTGATTAGGTTGCATTTTGATGTTTTGCAGGATCAAGCAATGGGAAGGAAGCTTAAAAGAAGACTATGTTGAATCTGATCGCAAAGATGGATTTCAATCGCATGGTTCGAAGATTGGATTCTTGAGCTACTACTTAGGGGTTATGATAGATTTCTAGGAAATATTTAATAACATAGTTTTCATTTAAAGTTGCATTGTAAGGAAAAAGTTTTTCTGCATTTTATAAATAAATAAAATTTTGTTGTATTTTATTTTATATCTCCTTGCAATGGCATTTATGGAAAATTGATGTTTGTATGTTTCTAGCAATAATGAAAATATGAATTTGATTCTTTCATTTGTGGTAGTGTCTAAATTTACCAAATAAGGAAAGATTCTCATCACCCAAGTTTCAATTGGACTGAAACTTGGAATCATGCAAGATGTATCGTATGATGAATGAGAATTTTTATCTTTTGAAAATTAAGACAAATTCCTTGTTCACATGTATATGTGAGTCAAGTGAAGGACAAAGGGATCGGGTACACCTGGTTGTGCGCTGGTCAGGTCCACCACAAAGATCGATAATACTATTCGTCATGATTTATTAAAGTTTAGTAAATATGGTTATACTTACAAGTTTAAGTATAATTTTGAAACATTGGAAAAGTTTCAGTGTATGGCAGAATGAATGAGAAGAATCAAATTAGGCAGAAAGATAAAAGTTTCTCGAATCTGAAAAGATGAGAGAGTACTTTAGTATCTTGTTTTATGATCATCTTAATGAGTATGAAACCATATCACAATTCATCCTCTAAGGACATCTTAGTGCATTCTTATGGTTAAGAAGAGGATTCATGAATTGTTGAAGTGGTTAAATCAAGAAGATGAGTCATACTTCGTTCCAAAACAATTTTTAGAGTCATACTCCAAGATTGTAACTTGAGTGACACATCTTAAAGAAGGTTTATAACACTTGTCAAATGTAAGAGTAAAATGTTTCCTACTCTTGTACATTTGAAATTAGTAAATTGTGATGTTTTGGATAAAACAAAGACCAACTGAGGCCAATTATGTGAAGTGTTTATCGTCATAAGAATCCACACTATCTTTTGAATATTTGTTTGTCAAGGAATGGTTCTTGGCAAGAGAGTCTTATATGTCAAGAGGACAGTGGGAGTCTAAAAGATCCTGAAAGAGTTTCAAGAAATAATCAACAATAAAACTTGTTATTTATCACTAGCACACAACTTGAGGTTTGTAACCTATCGTGTTGACATAATTCTTGTATCTATGTCGATTCTGGTTAAAGTTGACTAGGCATCTGAGTTCTACAAGTTCTCAGTTTTTTGCATAAATACTTGGAAGCAATGACAGGCCCTTGTGCTGCCAAATGGCAAGAAGTTAAGATTGAACAAGTTTAGTCCATATGAGTTTGGATTTGTCACTAAGCTTGTCTTGTGATTATGGTTTTGACAAATTCACATGGATAGGAACACATACACCATAAATTCTAAGTGACATTAGGTTTCTCTCCGATTCATGGAAATGATGGTGAGGAAACGTTTTTCACTGAGTAGATTTTAAGTAGATAGCAATTATGATATTTGCATTCTCAAAGTTGTTAGTGGAGCGTGTGTGGTTAACCGACACACTAACATGGACTTATGAGAAATGACAAAGGTCTAAACAAATTGAGATTATGATAACGACATCCCTTTTTATAGTTCTGAAAATTGTTTAGACACACATGTGTGCTATTTAAGAAAAGGTGTATGATTTTGATAAAGTCTTATCAAAGCATGTCGTATCAGAAATCTGATGTTTGGTAAGAAAGTCAATAAAGTATTGATTTCTAGATGTCCAGCTGATTTCTGGATACATGTCAAAGCTAGTGGGAGCATAAGTGTTATGCTAATAATTATCATGTTAGTAGGAGCATGATTATTGTGATAAGTGCTGCAACTTAGCAATGTTAATTAATGAAAACAAAAGTTTCAATTGGGAAAAGTTGTTTTGCTATAATTAAGGGAGAAGAAATTATACTTCATTTCAATTCTAAAAGATTAGATTAAGATTTTAATCATCTTTAGTCAAGGATATATATATGAATTTTGTATTGGAATGGTTCAACATAAGGAAATTCTATATATATTGCATTCTCAAAATCCGATCATGATTACGGCATCCCTCTTCATAGTCGAATTATGGAAACATGACAAATAAAAAAATATTGTAGCAAAAGACTGATCTAGGATCATGTCTTTCTGTGAGACATCATGAATCGTGTCCCATATGCTTCGGGTATAGGATCGATTACATGTGCTGTAATATTTATCTTTTCTACATTTTCCAAATGCCTAGGGCATTAAGAGGGGAAAAGGTCTAGAATTGGACATGACTAAACTGATTAAGCAATTGTCGATGGCAGTCTGAGGCTTACCAAAGATTGGTTGCTCATGGACAGTTGGAAGTATTGTGTAAATTTTTGGAAATGACCATATTGACATATTCTGAAAAAGCGGCAACTCTTGTTCAGAAGTGATAGTCAAAATAGGAATATGGAAATGTCTCCATAGGTGGAAGTTATTCAATATGTGTAAGATTAAAAACTTAATGCAAGAAGGATGTTCAAAGGAATGTAATTTGAATTTGAGACTTCGTTTCCATGGAATTGATCTCCATTGGAGTACTTTGTAATGTTTGTTGCCAAGTATTTATGACTTTGTGCACAGTCATTACAAGAGGATCAATGCATATTAGTTTAGAATCTAACATATTTCGGTAAATAGTAGGAATTTGGAATTGTTACACTTACGATAAGGATTTGGGATTGTGAAATGAGAATCATTGGAACTATGTTCAATTGATCTATTCCATAAAGAAAGGATCATAGGCAAACATAGTGTGCATACTTGGTGTATGGCATAGCTATTGTTTAGACAAACATAGTGTGCATGCTTGGAGCATGGCATGACTATTGTTTAAATTCAAGTATTAAGTTGATTATTTGAAACATTATCCAATGAATAATGTGTAATCAATATGGTGATAAATAAAAGGTGTTTTATTTATATCCACTTTGCATGTTTTGACTTCCCGAATAACTAGGTTATTCAAACTATCCACAATCAATCATACTTTGGAAGTAGGTATTGAGGCAAGACTGTCATGAAGTGTCTGTATTTTGTCTGGGACAAAGTGGCTGCAGTGTTCATGAGTGCTCCTGGAATGAGATTCGACTATTGGATTGAACCCATGCTCATTGGAATCACTTCATGGAATTTATCACGAGTGAATCATGAGACGATAATATCTTATATTCATGAAACCAAGATATATGAGTTGCAATCTACAAGTCGGTTGCATGTTGATAATGTGAAAACGCACCAGTAACTTGGTGTTATAAAACACATTGTTGTGTGTGATTTGATAAGTGTATAGAGCAAGCAGATGAGTCAAAGTTTGTCCATTCCTTTTACCCTTAGAGGGATAAAAATGATATTTGTGGGCCCCTCGATGATTTAGTGATGAAACCCTTAAGTGCTTGGCCAAGCCTTGACTGATTTGATTTATTCAATTAGTCATTCGTCATAAATCGAAAATTAGGAAACAACAAATGGACAAAGAGAATGATTATAATCCATGTCTCAGTCCATATGATATCTAGAATGGAGGAATATACGATCCCTTATCTAATGGACACGTCATTTGACTAGGTCAGAGTTCGGCAGCAGCTTTAAGAGCTACGATTGGTAGTCGGGATCTTGGAGTCATACGCAATAACAGTTTTAGACTTATCCAAGTAGGAGACTATTGGATTAGATGTCTAAGCCCATAACTATTATTGGTATGTATTCGACCCGAGAGTAGCATGGTCCATTTGGGTTGCATGGAATCAAAACAATTAGATAGACAAAATGAGAAAAAGGATACTTACGATTTATATTAATATATTATAAGTTCTAATATATTAATATGAAATCATATTATTTAATTAGTATTGATCAAGAATTAATTTTGTGATCAAAAGGAACTAATTAAATATAAACTCTTATATACGTAGGATGGGCAAAGTCCATTTAGGTTGGACTAAGCTTTCATGGATAGTCCATGGAGTTTTAACACATGGATCCTATGGAAATGAAAGGTCATGGGTATTAGGGTTTACATGAATGTAACCCTAATCCTCCACACTATATAAAGAGGTATCTAGTTGATGAAATGGGCACTAGTGCATACACAAAAAGAGGGCAAGGCCGATTTTCATAGACTGAACCTAAGTATTCTTCTTCTCAAGCTATTCCAAGGGTTTTTGGTGTTGTGTGAACCATTTGAGGTGCAACACTTGGGACACTAAGCTCTAAAAGGTTCAAGACTTCAAGTTCCATCAAAAGGTATGTCATTCTACTAGATTCTTGTATTGTATATACTTCATATTATGCTAGTTAGGATGAAACCTTGGAATATTGAATATTTGCATGTATATTAGAGAAAACATAGATCCAAGGTTTATAGGGTTGCATGTACATCATAGGTGTGTTAGAATGCTCCAAACCCATCAGAAAGATGACTAAGTCACCCTTCACTGGCACTTGTGAAAGGGGTGAGGGATTATTGGATCTTATACACACTGATGTGTGTGGGCCCTTTAGATCCACCACAAGGGATGCAAAGCACTTCTATGTGACTTTTACCGATGATTATAGCATATATGGGTATATCTACTTAATCAAGAATAAGTTAGAAACTTTTGAAAAGTTCAAAGAGTTTAAGAAAGAAGTGGAGAATCAATTGGGCAGGAAGATAAAGATGCTTCGATCCGATCGAGGTGGTGAGTATCTTAGTATCGAGTTCCACGACTATCTTAAGGAATGTGGAAATGTTTCACAATTGACGCCGCCTAGGACACCACAGCTGAATGGTGTGATTGAGTGGCACAACCGAACCTTGTTGGACATGGTTCGTTCCATGATGAGTCGAGCTTTGTTACATATATCATTCTTCGTGGTATACCTTAAAGACTGCCACCTATATCCTTAATCTAGTCCCAACTATGAAAGTTGCTAAAACACCTCACGAGATGTGGATAAGGAAGGTTCCCTAATTGGCACATATCAATGGTTGGGGTTGCGAGGCTTTCGTAAGACGAGAGACTCATGACAAGCTTGAACCTCATAGTGAGCGATGTATTTTCATCGGCTACTCGCAGAAGTCCTTTGGATATCTCTTATATAGACTAAGTGACAATGTTGTCTTCGTTGCGAGGAGAGGGATTTTTCGAGAGAGAGAACTCATATTCCAAGAGGACAGTGGGAGGCAAATTGACCTTGAAGAGCTTCAAGAATCAAGTGATGAAGGAACCTCAAACACTAGCACTCAACCCGAGGAGGAAACTCCTGTTGAACCGATTGACGAGTCCTTACCTCTTAGATGTTCCAATAGAGTTAGTGTTCCACCCGTATTATATTGTTTCCATATAACTACTGAGGATGATACGTTTATTAGTGATAGTACACTAATAAATATGGATGAACCTAACAACTACAAGGAAGCCACAGCAGGCCCGGAGTCTGCAAAGTGGAAAGAGGCGATGAACAGCAAGATTCAGTCCATGTATGACAATCAAGTTTGGAACTTGGTTGACAATGTACCGGGTCGTAAGACGGTCGGGTGCAAGTGAATCTTCAAGAAGAAGACCGAAATAGATGGGAAAGTGCATAAGTTCAAAGAACGATTGGTTGCAAAGGGCTTTACTCAAACCCTTAGGGTTGAATATGATGAGACCTTCTCACCAGTGGCCAAGATCAAGTCTATAAGGGTTATGCTGAGGATGTTTACATGAATATGAAATATGAAATATGGAAGATGGACGTCAAAACCGCTTTCTTTAATGGAAAGTTGGCTGAGGATGTTTACATGAATCAACCATAGGGTTCTGTGGATACAAAGTACCCTAATAGAGTATGCAAGCTTGAGAAATCCATCTACGGATTGAAACAAGCATCTCGAAGATGGAATCTTTTTTCGATGAGAAAGTCAAAGAGTTTGGTTTTTCAAGAAGCGAGGATGAATCCTGTTTATATGTTAAAACTAGTGAGAGTATAGTTAGCTTCTTGGTATTGTATGTGGATGACATACTACTCATAGGAAACGGTCCCAACATTGCAGGAGGTTAAGTCCTGGCTTGGGAAGTGTTTCGCTATGAAGGACCTCGGAGAGGCTACCTATATTCTAAGGATAAGGATATTGAGAAATAGGAGTAAGAGGCTAATAGGACTTGGTCAAAGTACTTACTTGGATAAAGTGTTGAAATGTTTTAGCATGGAGAATTCCATGTAACGGGAGTTACCGATCCAAGGCAATACCAAATTGAGTAAGACTCAAAGTCCGAGTACCGATGCTGAGATAGAGGAAATGAGTTGAGTGCCATATGCTTTGGCCATTGGATCTATCATGTATGCTATGACATGTACTCGCCCTAATGTGGCTTTTTCTTTGAGCATGGTTAGCCGATATCAAGGGAACCCTGGTAGAGCTCACTGGATAGCAGTAAAGAACATTCTTAAGTATCTGCAAAGGACGAAGGATTGGGTCCTTGTACCTGGTGGAAATGAAGACTTGAGAGTGATAGGGTACAATGACGCCAATTTTCAGACCAACAGAGATAACTTCCGCTCTCAGTTGGGCTCGATATTTACCCTGAATGGAGAAGCAGTAACTTGCAAAAGTTTCAAGCAGGAAACGATAGTTGATTCAATGTGCGAATAAGAGTATATAGCAGCGATCGAAGCATCGAAGGAGGCAAGATGGTTGAAGAACTTCATCGGAGACCTTAGAGTTGTACCAGCCGTAAAGGAGCCTATGGAGATTTTCTGAGATAACGAAGGAGCGGTTGCCTTGACCAAGGAACCGAGGGATCATGGGAGATCCAGGAACATCGACAGAAAATACCACTTCATCAGACATCAGGTAGAAGAGCGACTCCTCGTAGTAAAGAGGGTATCGTCAGAGGAGAACCCAACAAATCCCCTCACGAAGGGTCTAAGCAGGGTTAAGCACTTACAACATGTGAGGATCATTGGTCTGAATAACGATATTAGTTTTAGTGATTAGATAGTTATTTTGAAACTTGTAATAGATAAAATGTAATTAACATTTGATGATTGAATAAAGGAGTTTTATTTATGAGTAAAGTTACTATCTTGTGTCAATTGTTTACTATTGTTTCGGTTTGCATGTTTTGACTTCCAAAATAATAGGATTATTCAAATTATCCATAGTCGATCATACTTTGGAAGTAGGCTATGAGGTTAGACTATCATGAATTCTTTTGTAGATTGTCTAAGTGTTTAGACATAGTTGAAGTTTGTTGCAATGTTTATGAGTGCTCTCGAAATAAGATTTGACTGTTGGATTAAACCTACACTCATATGAATCACTTCATGGAATTTAATACGAGTGATTGTGAGACGATTATATTGTATAGTCTTTAAACCGAGATATATGAGTTGTTGTTTACAAGTTGGTTGTGCATTGATAATGCGTAAACACATCAGTAACTTGATGTTATAAAGCGTATTGTTGTGTACGATTTAAGGAGTAAATAGTACAAGCGTATAAGTCAAATTTTATCTGTTCCTTTTATCCTAAGAGGATCAAAAGCGATATCTTGGGCTCCTCGATGACTTTGTGTTGACTTATGTGCTGGGCCCGGTCAAGACTGAATTGATGTGTTCAATTAAGTTCTATGTCAGACAAATTAGAAATTGGGAAACAAACTGTTGGACAATAAGTATGAATTTATTCAATTTATTTGTCCACACAATATCTTGAGAACGGAGGACTACATGATCCCTTATCTAAAGGAAACGTAATTGACTAGGTCATAGTTTGACAGCAGCATTTAAGAGCTACAATTGCTAATGGGATTTTGAAGTCGTACTTGCAGGTTATAGTTATTAGACTTATCCAAGTGGGAGACTATTCGATTAGGTGTCTAAGCCCATAACTATAATTCGTATGTACTTGAGTCGATAGTAGCATGGTCCTTTTGGGTTGCCTTCACCATAACAACTTGACTGGATGAATAATGGAGAAAAAGGTTAATTGTGATTTATTAATATATTATAAGATTAATATATTAATTGAGAAATCATATCATTTGATTAGTAATTATCAGGAATTAATTTGGTGGTCAAAAGAGACAAATTAAATAAAGGGGAGTGATATTGTAATTCTAAGATAATTACAAACTTGGGCTTATGGATCCCTAAGGAAGGGATGGACGAATTCTATGAGGGAGTCCACATAGATTTTGTCCATAGGGCCTTCTGGAAGGATCTTGTGGGCTGCTTAAGGATTAAGCAACTGGATTAGGGTTTTACCTGATACCATAGTAGCTCAGCTATATAAGGAACCCCTTGGATCCCTAAAATCGGCCATTAGAACCCTTGAAGGAATACCATCCGATTTTCAGCCTCCTAAAGCTCTCTCGTATTCTTCCAACTTGCTACTTGGTGTTTGTGATCCATTTGAGGTGCAAAAATTGAGGCACTAAGATCTTGAAGGTCAAGATCTACAAATTACAAGCTAAAGGTATTCTTCTGACTTTGTTTTGTATTACCAATTTCGAAAATTGTATGCTAGTTAGGGTTTATGCTTTGGGTAACTTGATTTGCATGTATAACTTGAGAAAAACATAGATCCAAAGTATTAGGGTTACATGTATACAATAGGAATGTTGTAGTGCTCAAAACCTATCAGTTGTGCCATCATGTCGGACCCTTCCCTTTCGTACCAGGAGTACTTGAAATAAATAACATAAACTGTAAGCAAAAAGCTTAGTGAGTTCCCCAAAGTACCACATACCAAAAATACAACTGGGCCTAGCCCTAGGATATACTCCAACCTTATATACCATCATGGGCCTAGCCCTTGGGTTTCTTTCAACCAATCATATACTCATGGGCCCAACCTTGGGTTTTTATTCAACCCAATCATAAAATAGTGGGCCCAACCTTAGGGTCTATTTCGACCCAACATTAAAACATGTACGAGTAGGCCAATTTAGTAGGCCAACATTGGTGCCTTCGACCCACAAGCACAATGAGAAGACTCACCAACAGACAACCCTAATTAATAATTTGGGTTTAACCCATAACTAATGGCCGAAACCATATTTGATCTTACCAAGGGAAAAAGACCATTTTTCCCTTCCCATGCATGACCCAATAAACAAAGCCCAAAATCCCTAACGACCCAAGGCCCAAAAATGGTCCAAGTTGATTTTCTGGGAGTACGCCTTGCGTACTCCTATTATGCCCGACGTACTACTTTGTTTCGGAAGGATTACGGGGGTAACAACCCTCTACACCCAAAGTACTCAGGGTTACGCCCAAGATACCCTTCATAAGTTTAAACTCTCTATTAAGGTTTTAATGCTTAAAGACCCAATGTCCAAACTTAAGATCTAATCCTAATGAACGTCTAAAATCATAAAGTTACAACCTTGATGCCTATACATGTGACAACCCGAAGTTTGTTTCATCGTTGTAACTCGTTTCCGTCCATAAAACTCATCTTTAGCAAATTGTTCCGATTACGTTTTTGGATTAAGTCATTTAATTTAAGTCTTTTATTATGACCTCGTAAGTATCCAAACCCGTTAGAAACACATGAAAACACCCAAAAATTATTATTTGGAAAATTTTAGTTTCGACCACGTCGGGTTACAACGATTAAATCAGGTACAACCAAAAGCCCCGCCTAACGTCAGTATCGGGTAGATTTCCACCGAGCCTCAAAATCAAACCATTTTTAAGGCTGAAGGGATCTCATTTGAAGCTTTTCCACACTCTCTCTCACTACTCTCTCTCTCTCTAAAAACTCAATCCTTGATCCAAAATCACCTCTTTCTAGCTCCAATTTGGTAAGATATCCATCCTAGCTCTTAGATTATCATGTTTAGCTTAAAATTTCATGTCAAAATCATCCAAAAGGACCATAATCATGTGTTTACGGCCCTGGAACAGCCCAAGGCCGCAAACACACATAAATGGGGTTTTTGAGCCTCAAAACCCTTCCAAACCACCTATAGAGCTTAAATATGACTTAGGGGCCTACAAGACTGGACTTAGAACACCAAAAACTTATCATTTGAGGGGTAAACATGAGTTTATGGCCCAAGAACATGCTTGGACCATAAACACCCTTTCATAGGCTGTAAACACCTTTTAAGGTGTTAAGATGCCCCTTAAACACCTCCTAAGCCTTGGAATAATGTCTAGAATCATCCTTGATTGTGTTAGGGACCCTAAACTTGAAGGAAAACACCCCCTTAGGAGTTCACGGCCGTGAACCCCCCAAGGAATGGTTCCTTGGCCGTAAACTCCTATAAGTTGGTCAAATGGTGCCCTAACTTCCATCCAAGGCTTGTATATTGAGTTAGAATCACATGTGATTAACCTAGGACCACCAAAACACATAAGGAATGGATACTTGAGAGTTTACGGCCGTAAACTCCTAGTTTACTGTCGTAAACTCCTTAAATGGTCCATAAGTTAATCAAAACCCCTTCCAATGCCCTAGAACTAAACCTAGCATCATCCCACAAGTGTTATAAGACCATTAGGCACCCAAGAACACCTCACCCATGAGTTTACGGTCGTAAACTCATGGGGATATGGTCTTACGGCTGTAATCTCCCTTAGGAGTTTACTCTTGAAGAGCAAACTGCATATTTAGGCCACACAGATTCATAGATGCTACCTGAGTCACTCCTAACACTTGAATTGAAGTGTTTTTGCGTCTCGAAGTGTTTATTCATATTTGATTAGTAGATCAAGGTCTAATTAGATACAAATGTGTATCTCTTCATGTAACATCCCAAAAATAGGAGCCAAAAATTTCATTTTTAAAACGTACAATTTGCAAAACATTAGGAATAAAACACTCACGGATCATATCATTTCGTAAAAGATGTTGCTTGTCTGGAAACCATTTTATAAAACATAATACTGTCAGAGTACAAAACCCCGGGAGGATCCCATAGTGCGGAATACAAAGCGTGTGTGATGTACCGCTACCGTGTCGGGTCCTTCCCCTTCGAAGAAGAGGTACCTGAAACCAAAACTGAAATCTGTAAGCATGAAGCTTAGTGAGTTCCCCCATTTTACCACATACCATACAATCACATATCATACACACTGCCGAGCAATTCTGGGGTGGCCGACCTATCCGGTACGGCCATTCTGGGGTGCCGACCTACCCGTGTCAAGCCGTTCTGGGGTGCTGACTACCCATCGGTCCTAACAACCGATCCTCGGGGACTATTTCATCCCCTACTGCTACTATCACATATATCATAACATAACATATTATCAGACCTATCTGGGGCGTCCGATCTACCCTTCGGTCTTAACGACCGGGCATGGGGACTATTCCCCTCCTACTACCACTATCACATATAACATATCATGCCAACATATAAACATATCATCACATACTGTCAGACATATCTGGGGTGTCTGACCTACCCTTCGGTCCTAACAGCCGAACCCTACTACTATCACACATACATATCATGCTAGCATAGGAATATATCAGGTAGTAGCAAACCTAGATGATATCACAAAGACAATCATCTAACGTACAACTCCTACTGGTGGGCCGGCATTGTGGCCGTAGACCCACCGCTACTGGAAGGTAACTCACCTCAAAGTAGTTGTTGATCTGCGTGGGAATTGACTGTCTTCTGCTGCTGCTGTCCCGGAAGTCCTCCGGCTAAAATCCCCACAAAACACCCAGTCAAATACTGCTAACCGATCTCAGGGTAAAATGACCATTTACCCCTGACCGAGCCAAGAGTCAAAGTCAAAGTCAAGTTCTGGTTGACCCGACTCGCTGAGTTGGCCTGCCAACTCACCGAGTCCCTATCCTTTTGTCTGACCATAACCCCGTCTCTACTCGTCGAGTTAGGTGTTGACTCGAAGAGTTTTCCTTTTAATCCAGGGTCCAATAGTCCTTCATCCTACTTGCCAAGTTGTATGAACAACTCGTCGAGTTCATCTTCATCCGAAGAACATGCTATGCTGAGACTCGCCGAGTTGTATGAACAACTCTTCGAGTCTGTTCTTGAGGAAATAAGATTTCCTTGGACTTGCCGAGTCAGGGCATTGACTCGCCGAGTTCCTTCATGGGTGAGTCTGGCTTCCGACTCACTGAGTCACATCCCATGACTCACCACTCCACTCCGCAAACACAAAAAGGGGAAACTCGGGGACTCGCGACTCGACTCGCCGAGTCTATCGCATGCAAACACTATATATTCGATTTTTCTTGGATCCAGCTCATGCCATACATAGATCTGGGTTTCTAGGGCCTGGTTAACACGTAAAGTTTCCAACTTTACGTGTAAATAAACATTAATGAAGGTTTTAGGGCTCAAAATGCACTAAAAGAGTAGATCTAGGGCTTTCATGCAATATGGATCTATAAAGGCAGTGGATCTGAGCTCCTGGAGCTCAGTCATGCCTAGATCTAAGGGTTAATCAACTTATTACAAACCCTAATTCATAATCAAGCTTGGAAATGGCTCAAGAAGGACTTTAATGGAGCTATAAAGGTCTACAAACATGAAAACAGAGGGAATCTGAGTTATACCTCAAGGGAATCACTTGAAATAATACCAAGATGTCTGGCCTCCTTCTTCTCTTCTTGATCTACTCTTTTCTTCTCTCAAAATCTTCAAGAAACACACCAAAACACTTCAATCTCTCAAGGAATAAGGGTTTGAACGATGTTGGGAGCTCTGAGGGTGAAGGGGCGAGGTTGGGGTGCATAAGGTTGGTTTAAATAGGGTGCAAACCCATGAAATTTAGGGTTTCATCAGACAGCGGGGACTCGCCGAGTCCAGAATGTGGACTCGCCGAGTCGCCAACTTGAACGTGCTCTCAAACCCGTCTCTACTCGGCGAGTCGAGCCTACAACTCGCCTAGTCCAAGGCCAAAATGCAAAATACTTAGATAAATTTTTACGTACCCGGAACCAGGTGCTACACTTCATACTACATAGGAATCTCGCGCGTTTTCAAGCCCCGAACTGACATTTAGCATCCAAACCGACACAATTCTCGTCTAGTGAGTTCATACCCCAACCCTTTTTCAGTGTTTTTCAATGTTTTCAGGGGGGAATAGAAGGAAAAGTACAAGAAATTCTTGTACTCAAACTTATTATTTCATTGGAAATGTTTCATAATCCGTATACTTTTAACAATCGAAACCATATTAACCAACTGTTTGACTTGCAGAGTTAGTTTTTTTTTCAAACCGATTTCAATTCTTATTATATAGTGTTATATTTTATATTTCATAAATGATTGTTCACACCATTACTTTTAAAATTATAGAACTTTTGATACGTCCTTGGTACACTCCCCCTAATTACGAGAGTGAAGGACTAATAAATTAGAATGTTTCGTGTTATTACTTTTACTTTCATTAATCCTAAGATTGGAGTTATGTCCTTGATACTACTCCCCCTAGATACGAGAGTGAAGGACCAATAACATTAATCTTAGAACTTTTGATACGTCCTTGGTATACTCCCCCTAGTTACGAGAGTGAAGGACTAATAGATTAGAATGTTCCGTATTATTATTTTAATTTTATTAATCTTAAGATTGGAGTTACTTCCTTGATAATACTCCCCCTAGATACGAGAGTGAAGGATTATCCCTGTAACCAGAATCTCCTGGAGGGAGAGCGTGACTTGAGTGTATAGATCTATACGGGATTGACTATCCCGCACCTGGCTGCTAGCTACAGCCGAACCGAAAGGTTCAAGGGTGACAAAAGTCATAAAAAGATACTGGCCCCGTTCCGAGCCTTATCTAGTATGTAGTATGGCTATGGAACTCGCAATCGAGATTATGGAAACTTTTCTATTTACTTATTAGTTTTATATACGTGTTAAAACTAATGTACCTTTTCAAGGATAACAGACTTTTAGGAAACTTCACACAAACACATTAGGTATGGTAGATGCTTGTACTTTACATTTAGATTCGATAACCAACCACAAACTTTTAAGGAAAATAAGGGTTTCTCCTGGGATAACTGAACTGTTCTTAACTAGACCGTGTAACTAATGGATAACTAAACTTTCCTTATGAGAAAATATGGGATTTTCTTGGATATCGACTTTTTTAGAAAACCAAAGGAAACTAGTTCTTTTATGAAAACAAAACCGCTTATGAACTTACCAGCTTTATACTGATTTTTAAATTGTTTGTATTCTCAGGTCCACTTTAGACGGGTACCCCGTGATCTTTTGGAGAAGACGGAGCGTATAGAAGACTCGTCTTAGCTTTTGTTCATATGATATATATGTATAACACTTGTAACACTTTGATTTCAAACAAATGTAATGATTCTATGTAATGTAATGTTTTGTGTTTACTACGCTTACTATGTACATTGGTTGTGATACTACATGACGTCCTCCGCCCCGGAACGTTTCCGCCATCGGTTTTGGGGTGTGACAGATTGGTATCAGGGCCCTTGTTTATAGTGAACTGGTATACCGAACCTTACATGGTATAAGACTATAAACACTAAGGGGCCGAAGTGCTCTGAACTAAAGGTATACTTTAAAATATAAGTATTTTAAAAAGTATACAAGTATACCTAAACGTCGGAATCCGTAACCGTCGAAATCCTACAACTCAAGCACCTACCAGTAGATATGCTGGTACCCTTCCTCGGTGCAACAAGTGTAAATACCACCATAACCGCGGCCCATGCGGTGATTTGTCATGCTCTAACTATGGTAAGAAGGGGCATACGATTCAATTCTGCAAGGCGCCAGCCCAATCAACCAATCAAGCTTCTGGAGCAGGTGTCGGTCAGGCCTGTTATGGTTGCGGCGAAGTCGGTCATTACAAGAGAAACTGCCCCAAAACAGCAACAACTGGAAACACTGGAAGAGTCCTAGCTATGGGACGAGATGAGGCAGCCACCGATCCCACCGTTGCCATAGGTATATTCCTCCTCGACAGCCCTTATACTTGCAATCCTTTTCGATGATAGTGTTGAAAGAAAATCTGTTAGCCATTCGTTCAAACAACTTTTAATCATAGTCCTAAATTAGTAACCGAAGCATTTAACATCGAGATGGCTAATGGTGAGAAAGAGAACATTAGTGATATATTCATAGGTTGCACCCTTACCCTCGAAAATCATTCTTTTCCCAACGATCTTATGCCGGTTTTCAATAAAGAGCTTTGAATTTATCATTGGCATGGATTCGTTGAACCTCAATCGTGTTGATATCCTTTCTTACGATAAGTCTATCCATCTCAACCTTTCCCCTGGTTAAACCCTCATAATCTACGGCGATAAACTTAGTTTCAGCCTACGCATCATTTCGTGCTTCAAAACTCAAGAACTTCCCTGAAAGGAGTGCCATGCATTCCCAGCCTATGTGATCAACGAGAAATAGGAAGTTAAAGACCTCGAGAGCATCCCGAAGTCTGCAATTTTTTTCCGATGTCTTTTCCGAAGAACTCCCGGGAATCCCTCCCGAACGTCAAGTCGAGTTTCGCATCGACCTAATCCCTAAAGTTACCCCTGTAGCCAAGTCTCCGTATCGATTAGCGCCAGCAGAAATGCATGAGTTAACTAGTCAGCTCGATGAGCTGCTCGACAAAGGGTTCATCAAACCAAGTTCCTTACCCTGAGGAACCCCAGTATTGTTTGTTCCTTTCGAATGTGTATAGACTACCGCAAATTGAATAAGTTGACCATCAAAAACTGATATCCTCATCCTCGAATAGACGACCTTTTCGATCAACTTCAGGGAGCCAGCTACTTCTCGAAAATTGACCTTAGATTAGGCTACCATCAGACACGAGTTCATGAGAATGATGTTTCCAAGACAACATTCAGGACTCGATATGGTTACTACGAGCTCGTAGTGATGCCCTTCGGTCTAACCACTTTCCTTGGTCACATGGTAAGAAAGGAAGGCATACACGTGGACCCGTCCAAGATCCAGGCGATAGAGAATTAGTCGGCACCGAAGACACTCACAGAAATCTGTCAATTCTTGGGTCTCGTCGATTACTATCGTAGATTCATTCAAAAATTTTCCAAGATCGCCAAACCCTAACCACTCCGACACATAAAGGTGTACCCTTTTGTTGGAGACCGTGTCCTGTTGAAGGTCTCGCCCTAGAAGGGCATGATTTGCTTTGGAAAACGCGGAAAACTTAACCCGAAGTACATAGGACCTTTCGAGATCCTCGTTAGGATCGATCCCATGGCCTACAAACTCCGACTACCTTCAGAACTTAGCAACATTCACCCTGTCTTTCACGCCTCTATTCTTAAGAAATGCCTATCCGATGAAACCCTAGTAATCCCTTTGATGAGACCGAAATCAATGAAAATCTGAACCTCATGGGAGAACCAATTGAAACCATAGATCGACAGATTAAACGTACGAAACAAAGTCGTATCCCGATAAGTGAAGGTTCGCTGGAATGTCATGCGAGGACCCCAGTTCACTTGGGAGCGCGAACATCCGATGAAGAAGAAGTATCTGTATCTCTTTCCAAATCCATGATTTGTATCTAAAGTTCAAATTTCGGGACAAAATTCCCTCTAACGGGGGGATAATGTGACAACCCGAAGTTTGTTTCATCGCCGTAACTCGTTTCCGTCCATAAAACTCGTCTTTAGCAAATTGTTCCGATTACGTTTTTGGATTAAGTCATTTAATTTAAGACTTTTATTATGACTTCGTAAGTATCCAAACCTGTTAGAAACACATGAAAATGCCCCAAAATTATTATTTGGAAAATTTTAGTTTCGACCACGTCGGGTTACAACGATTAAATCGGGTACGACCAAAAGCCCCGCATAACGTCAGTATCGGGTAGATTTCCACCGAGCCTCAAACTCAAACCATATTTAAGGTTGAAGGGATCTCATTTGAAGCTTTTCCACACTCTCTCACTACTCTCTCGTTAAAAACTCAATCCTTGATCCAAAATCACCTCTTTCAAGCTCCAATTTGATAAGATATCCATCCTAGCTCTTAGATTATCATGTTTAGCTTACAATTTCGTGTCAAAATCATCCAAAAGGACCATAATCATGTGTTTACGGCCCTGGAATAGCCCTAGGCAGCAAACACACATAAATGGGGTTTTTGAGCCTCAAAACCCTTCCAAACCACCTTTAGAGCTTAGATATGACTTAGGGGCCTACAAGACTGGACTTAGAACACCAAAAACTTATCATTTGAGGGGTAAAAATGAGTTTATGGCCCAAGAACATGCTTGGACCCTAAACACCCTTTCAAAGGCCGTAAACACCTTTTAAGCTGTTAAGATGCCCCTTAAACACCTCCTAAGCCTTGGAATAAAGTCTAGAATCATCCTTCATTGTGTTAGAGACCTTAAACTTGAAGGAAAATACCCCTTAGGAGTTCACGGCCGTAAACCCCCCAAGGAATGGTTCCTGGGCCATAAACTCCTATAAGTTGGTCAAATGGTGCCCTAACTTCCATCTACGGGTGAAAAAGAGCCGAGCCGAGCCCGAGCCTGGCCAGGCTCGGCTCGAGCTCGTTTAAGTTATACGAGGCTCGAGCTCGAGCTCGGCTCGATTCGAGCCTTCTTTTACCGAGCTCGGCTCGAGCTCGTAAAGAATTATAAAAGCTCGGCTCGGGCTCGGGCTTGGCTTGTTTTTCATTTGATGTGCCTAAATAAGCTTAAGCTCGGCTCAAGCTCGTTAAGAAGCTCGTTTACTAATACCCGGAATCCATAATTTCCTAAATATGTTTTTATTTTAATATATGAAAATAATAATAAGTTATATTATATAAAGGCTCGTTTAGGCTTGCGAGCCTAATTGAGCTTAGTGACATAGTCTCGAGCTCGAGCTCGTTTAATAAATGAGCTTAATATTACGCTCGAGCTCGGCTCGGGCTCGTTTAAAACTGATTTCGAATCGAGCTTTTAACGAGTCGATCCCGAGTAGCTCGCGAGTAGCTTGGCTCGTTTGCACCCCTACTTCCATCCAAGGCTTGTATATTGAGTTAGAATCACATGTGATTAACCTAGGACCACCAAAACACATAAGGAATGGATACTTGAGAGTTTACGGCTGTAAACTCCTATTTTACTGCCGTAAACTCCTTAAATGGTCCATATGTTAATCAAAACCCCTTCCAATGCCCTAGAACTAAACCTAGCATCATCCCACAAGTGTTATAAGACCATTAGGCACCCAAGAACACCTCACCCATGAGTTTACGACTATAAACTCATCGGGATATGGTCTTACGGCCGTAATCTCCCTTAGGAGTTTACTCTTGAAGAGCAAACTCCATATTTAGGCCATACACATTCATAGATGCTACCCAGGTCACTCCTAACACTTGAATTCAAGTGTTTTCGCGTCTCGAAGTGTTTATTCATATTTGATTTGTAGATCAAGGTCTAATTAGATACAAATGTGTATCTCTTCATACTACATAGGAATCTCGCGCGTTTTCAAACCCCAAACTGACGTTTAGCTTCCAAACCGACACAATTCTCGTCTGGTGAGTTCATACCCCTACCCTTTTTTAGTGTTTTTCAATGTTTTCACGGGGGAATACAAGCAAAAGTACAAGAAATTCTTGTACTCAAAATTATTATATGATTTGAAATGTTTCATAATCCGTATACTTTTAATAATCGAAACCATATTAACCAACTGTTTGACTTGCAGAGTTAGTTTTTTTTTAAACCGATTTCAAATCTTATTATATAGTGTTATATTTTATATTTCATAAATGATTGTTCACAGAATTACTGTTAAAATTATAGAACTTTTGATACATCCTTAGTACACTCCCCCTAGTTACGAGAGTGAAGGACTAATAAATTAAAATGTTTTGTGTTATTACTTTTAATTTCATTAATCCTAAGATTGGAGTTATGTCCTTGATACTACTCCCCCTAGATACGAGAGTGAAGGACCAATAACATTAATCTTAGAACTTTTGATACGTCCTTGGTATACTCCCCCTAGTTACGAGACTGAAGGACTAATAGATTAGAATGTTCCGTATTATTATTTTAATTTTATTAATCTTAAGATTGGAGTTACGTCCTTGATAATACTCCCCCTAGATACGAGAGTGAAGGATTATCCCTGTATCCAGAATCTCCTGGAGGGAGAGCGTGACTTGAGTGTATAGATCTATACGGGATTGACTATCCCGCACCTAGCTGCTAGCTACAGCCGAACCGAAAGGTTCAAGGGTGACAAAAGTCATAAAAAGATACTGGCCCCGTTCCGAGCCTTATCTAGTCTGTATTACGGTTATGGAACTCGCAATCGAGATTATGGAAACTTTCTATTTAATTATTAGGTTTATATACGTGTTAAAACTAATGTACTTTTTCAAGGATAACAGACTTTTAGGAAACTTCACACAAACACATTAAGTATGGTAGATACTTGTACCTTACATTCAGATTCGATAACCAACCACAAACTTTTAAGGAAAATAAAGGTTTTTCCTGGGATAACTGAACTGTTCTTAACTAGACCGTGTAACTAATGGATAACTAAACTTTCCTTGTAAGAAAATATGGGATTTTCTTGGATATCGACTTTTTTAGAAAACAAAAGGAAACTAGTTCTTTTACGAAAACAAAACCGCTTATGAACTCACCAACTTTATGCTGATTTTTAATCTGCTTGTATTCTCAGGTCCACATTAGACGGGTACTCCGCGATCTTTTGGAGAATAACACTTGTAACACTTTGATTTCAAACAAATGTAATGATTCTATGTAATGTAATGTTTTGTGTTTACTACGCTTACTATGTACATTGGTTGCGATACTACATGACATCCTCCGCCCCGGAACGTTTCAGCTATCGGTTTCGGGGTGTGACAATACATGGCAGAAGGGAGATCAAAAACAATACCCTAACTTATATTACAATCTAAAACTCCATACCTTTGGCATGGATGAATACAATGGACCAAGCTTGCATTATTATGTCACCAAATACTCAAAAATGGTTGAAAGGATAACTTAAATGGTCTGGAGTAGACCATACTCATTAGATTAAGGTTTTGGGGACAAAAAGATCATAACTTGGAACTTAACCAGATCAAGCATGGAAAGCGTCAATGTTTAAACTTTATACCATTTTGAGATGCACAAAGATGTGTAGATTCTAGATCCAAGAGCTTGACTGCAACACCACTTCTCCAAAGATCTTCCTTCACCACCAAGAACACCGAAAATACCACACAAGAGCTTCAAAACTCACTCAAAAGAATTAGGGTTTTGAGATAGGGGATAAGAGGGATGGAGGCTGGAGGTAAGGGAGGGTTTAAGGACATAAAGTCCTTTAAATAGGATCCAAACCCTAAAAATTAGGGTTTGGGACCTGCATGAGTACGCCCAACATACTCAAACGTATGCCCAACATATGCAAGAAAATCCTCGACTTCCTTTAATGAGTTGCGCACGGTGTACCCATAAGGTACCCACAACGTAAGGACTAAATTTTAAATAATTTCATACTTAAGGTCAAAATTAAAAAGTACATGGAACATGGTTGTTTCAATTCTCCCTCATTTGAATCAGACTTTGTCCTCTAAGTCTGCTTCTTCCAACAAGTCTGGGTAGTGTTCCCTCATCTCATCCTCAGGCTCCCATGTCCACTCAAAACCTTTCTGATTTTGCCATTGGACCTTCACCATGTTCACCAATTTGTTGCGCTGAGCCTTGGTCTTCCTATAGAGAATTGTAATCAACCTCTCCACATAATTCAAAGGCTCATCGACCTGAATACCAACAAAATGAATCACCATAGAATCAATGGCTACATACTTCCACCGCTGAGATACATGGAAAGGTTGTGGATCTGACTGAGCTCATATGGCAAATCCAACCGGTATGCATCCTTGGCCACCCGGGCGTTAATCCTGAAGGGACCAATAAACTGGGGACCCAACTTTCCCCGCTTCCATAACCAGATGACTAATAAATGCAGAATTAATCCCATAAAAAGTATTTCCAAAGAAAATGTTTTTCATTGATTATTAAACTTAGGATGTCATAACCGATAGAAAACATAAGCATAAACATTACTAGCATTATATTACCTTATTGTACTAAAGGCCTAAATTCCTTGAATCCAATAGTCGATTGTACCATCACACTATTTCTTGTGATACAAAGAAATTGAGTGGGTTAGGTAGGGAAACCTGGTGAGCATATAGGGTTTTCAACCTACAATATTGTAATTATATATTTTTCACAATAAACAAATACTCCAAATTACCCATTCCTATTATCCTTACACTATAATCCTTAATGCTAGTCTTAAGAGGCCTGCCCTAAAGGATCCTAATGAGTAGAAAATGTTTCTTTGGGGAATCCATAGCAATGTGTCAAAAAGGCAAACCATGAGGGGGATAGATTTCCCGAATGAACAACTTTCATTTTTCCCTGAAAAGTATGATCATTAACACCTACAAGTGACGAACCTACTAGCGTTCCACCGGACTACCTTGAATATTCAGTGGTTGTCACCTATACTTTGTTTGACTGGTCCCGGTAATACAATGTGTGATCCCTCTTATTTTCCCAAAAACCCTTTACTACTCAATACGAATATGATAAAGTAATTTAAATTAGTAAAATCATGTTATAATGCAAATATCAATACACAATGAGCAAGCACATATATCATTTACTTGATACTTCATATCTATGTGTAAGCTGAAAGTAACTATACACTCACTTGATAAAGTGGAAGACTGGTGATTTGGGCAGTGCTTCACCTAACACCTTGACTTTTACTCTTGACTTGACCTAGGTATGATCATTACTTAGTCTTATTCTGATATTCCTTATGACTAATGATAGTCTAGATTTCTCAACAATCCCAATGGCTACATCAAGATCTATCAAGTAAGGAACAACTAGGTAGGATCATATCGGAGGTAGGGTTCGTTTGGGATACAAAGTATACTGTTTGAAAATTCCACTTTAAACGCCTTACTAAATCCAACCTAAACATTATTCCCGTAAGTAGATTAATCTGTATAATAAATTTGGAATCACTGATAACCTTCATTATAAGTTCATAATAATAACTATGACTATAATTATAAGTTAAACTTAAAGCAGAGTAAGTGTAGCTCAACTTATAGAGTATTATGATGAAAAAACAGGAATTATCCTGGCAAAAATCTGACTGATAACTTCTAATTTTTGGCTATATGACACCAAATGGCCTAGCTAAAGTCACCGGGAACTAGGGAGTAAAGGGATCAAGGGTTAGAAATGATCTCCAGAGAATTCGGAGGAATAATGTGAGAAAATGAGCCAAGAAAAGCAAAATTTATAAGCTGGAAACTGAAGCGTGGTGTACACTTGCTTCCCTGCGCGCTGCGCACTTGCTCGAGGGTTCTGACTTGGCGTCCTCTGGGTGGTGACACGTGTTGTGATCTTGTCGTATGCCAGAGGCGTGTCGTGCACCTTGTCGACGTGCGTGCTTGCGCATAATTTTTTTATAAAATTTTTAAAATTTGTATCTTTTTCATACGAGCTCTGTTTTTGATGCACTTTATATCTACACATAGTTATCGTCGAGATCTACAACTTTAATTTAGACTTCGTCGGCAAATTTTGACTTCATTATTAAATTTATATTTTTAAGAGGCTTAGAGTATTAAAATATGTTAAAATTTTTTAACTCTCACGTCCGACGTCCGTTCTCGACTGTTTTTATATCGACGGACTCCTATTAATGAGCTATCTAACTTTCGTTTAGATTGTTTTTCTTAACAATCGACTGATTTCAATTTCGGGTTCGGAGCCGTATACTTCTACAATGAAACTTTGAAAAATCATAACTTCCTCTCACGAAGTCAGATTTGGACGTTCTATATTTCCGTTCTCGGGTTTTGTCACACCCCAAACCGGAACGGCGGAAACGTTCGGGGGCGGCAGACGTCATGCTTAGTATCACAAGACATGCATCATAGTAATCAAAGTAATAAACAAACATTTCATTAGAAAGAAAGTGTTTACAAAGTATGTGGTTCACATAACATTGACTACATATGTAAATAACAAAAAAATACATGAAGCTATTATGCTCTATCTTCTGAATCCCAGAGCGCGTACCTGTCTACTGGTCTCCTGAGAATACAATTTATTTTGAAAGAGTAGATCAGCATTTAAGCTGGTAAGTTCACAAGATTTTAGTGACATAAGTAAGTTGTAAGTTCTTTTTAGAAAACTTCGTCTGTTCCTCCATAAAATCCTATATTTCCTACTTTGATGAAAGATAAGTAAAATGACTCTATAATTCTTTCTATGAGTACTAAATGGATAAAAGTTATATAAAACCTAGAGTAAACAAACAATCGATTTTGTGTATCTTCCCTGAGCCCACAAGCAAACAAGGAATAGGGAATGAGGCGGAAAGCACACATCCTATTGTTTGTTAGATCATCATTGTATATAACCCTGGCGTATTCACTTGGTACTCATGGAGTTAACTGTAATAGTTCCTTTATATTTGATGAAAACATTCCTTAAGAAAACCCTTATTTCTTTTAGTAAAAATGGTAACGACAATGGTTCCTTCTATAATCACTTAGTTTATACTAGCTATATATAATCTATCGAATAGATAGTTAGTTGTGTGAATCTGCCCTAAGTCCACAACTAAACAAGGAACATGAAATGGAGCGGAAAGCACACATCAAACTACCTATCGGGTATTAATTATATATAACCCTGATGTATAAGCTAAGGTATTATAAAATTAACCACTTAAGGTCCTTTCAGTTATGTTGGTTTAATAAAAGGGATTAAACCCATTACTGGTAAGTTTCTAGTTTTGTTTACAAAATGTTCTATTTGAAAAGTATGTTTTGTACTAGAAAACGGTGTATTGAATTTGTATACTATGACCTGGCCCATACCTGATACTCCTTATGATTAGTTGGTCTATACGGAATATATACATAGATAAGATTGGGTAGATAGTAGGTTGAGTGAATCTGCTCTAAGCCCACAACCAAACAAGGAACAGGAAGTGAAGCGGAAAGCACACATCCAACTACCTGTCGAATCTGATTAATATATATCCCTGATGTATAAACTAAGAAATCATAAAGTTAGCATTATATTCCCCTTTCCTACTGAATGTACTAGACTCGACTGTTCTGTTTTTCGCTTTGAAAAGTTGTGAGTTTTCCCTAGTTTATAACTATCTTAGCTCGAAAATAGTTTGCATTAACTTTCAAATGGAACTGTCACAATATGAAAGTAATGGGAAAATGTAAGTACACAGTTGTCTTTTATATTGACAAACTGAAGTACTGACTACCTTAAAACCATATTGTTTTATTCAGGTCTTAATGTGATATGGTTGTACCCATACTATACGATCCCCTGCAAGAGATTTTGGTTACAAAACACGACTTCAACAAACAAATTACCGAGCCGTGAAGTAGTCTCACATTAAAGTTATCTTGTTCTTATATACCACATTTATTATCACCATTTGTTTAGAACAATGAGTTAGTGATCATTGGTATAATGTTTTTTATTATGATTTGTTCTTCTGTTATAGTATTTAGTATGTTCTTTCTGTTATCGTGTATTTTATCTTCCTCCCTATTTCTCTTTATAATATGTTCTCTATGTTATCGTGTATTGTATCTACCTCCCTGTTTCTCTTTATAGTATGTTATCTATGTTCTAGTGTATTGTATCTACCTCCCTGTTTCTCTTTATAGTATGTTCTTTATGTTCTAGTGTGAAGTGAACCCCTAAACTATACCTATTATAGTTTACTAGTATCTTTACTTTGAATTGTTACTGACCTGAAGAAAAGACTCATTTATCTACTAAGTTATGATTGTACTTTAAAAACGGAGTTTTGTAAACTATAAAGTAACATAACTTTAAAAGAGTTTTTGAAATGTTTTGATCACTTATAAATACATAATCAATCCTTTAAAAGATGTTTATAACAAAGCATTTACACAATTATCATTGTGTCCAACTTGTATCCCCCCTAAAAGCATTTAAAACAGTTAAAAGATTGATTATAGGGGTATAAACTCACCTTATGTGGGTGATTCAAACGAATATGCGTGTAAGGATGAGAAGTTCCACGAATAAAGTCCCAAGACACAAACGAGTCCTAATGGCATATAATGGCATAAATATAGTGTTTAGAAGTACCTACATGCAACGAAACACCCTTGGGACTAGGAAACACTTGGACCAAGTGTTAGAATCACATGTGATTCATCTAAGGGGTGTGTACGGTCACAATGAGGAGTGTGCGGCCATGGAGTGTAAGGCCATACACTCATGGAAAAAATTGCACAAAAGTGTGTTTTGAATGATAGGGAAGCTTGTGGGACTATTGCTCAACAAGTGCATGAACTAGGTTTGCATTTTGGAAGTCCTGCGTTGGATTAAAGTCTAAGTCCATAACTATATTTGGTATGTACTTGACCCGACCCGGCATGGTCCATTTGGGTTGCACTTCACTGACACAATTTATATGGATAGACTTTTGAGAATAGGATGTTTATGATTAATATTAATATATTATAAGTTCTAATATATTAATATGGAATCATATTATTTAATTAGTATTGATCAAGAATTAATTTATAATTAATTAAGTGATCAAAAGGAACTAATTAAATATGGACTCTTATATATATGGAATGGGCCAAGTTCATTTAGGTTGGGCTAAGCTTTCATGGATAGTCCATGGAGTGTTTAACCCATGGATCCAAGGAAATGGAAAGTCATGACAATTAGGGTTTACCCTAATTGTAACACTATATAAAGATCTTATTGTTGACAAAATCGGCCACTAGTGAGAGTAAAAAAGGGCTAGCCGATTTTCATGAAGTGTAGAATTCTCTCAAGTTATTACAAGTGTATTTGGTGTTGTGTGAACCATTTGAGATGTCACACTTGGGGTATAGGCACTCAAACTTCATGAAGACTTTCTACATGAAAGAGGTATGTATTCTATCTTGTTATATTCATTATTTTGTATGGTAGCTTAGGATAATACCTTGGAAGTTCTTATTTGCATGTATAATAGAGAAAACATAGATCCAAGGTATTTAGGGTTGCATGTACACTTAGGAGTGTTAGAATGCTCAAAACCCAACAGTGGTATTAGAGCCTAGGCTTGTTTTCTTGTTATACTTTCAAAAGAAGCTGGAAAATCGAGTTTTTTATGCTGTCTGCCCAGCAGACTCGCCGAGTCCAAGGCAAAATGCATCCAACCCGCCGAGTTCGTTCGTGCACTCGACGAGTTGGAACCCCAGACAGCATAAATTCGACTTTTTTTGGCTGGAACTGGACTAGGAACATTACCCAAAGATGTTTTGGACTTATAAACTTGTTTTTCTTGATGTGGTAATGTTCATGCTAATCCAATTTTAAATATAATTGTCAATAAATTCATGTTTTGTATTAGTTTAAAGTGTTACTCTAATTACATGGAAAAGTTTGATTTGAATTATCTTGTTTATATGAGTTGCTTAGATTAATAGAAGTTATGTGAAATTGTTGTTTTCAATCCAAATTAATCTAAGAGTTGATTCTAAAATGTGTTTTTGTAACTTGTCCTCAAGTTATATGAAAAGTCACATTTAAGAATCATAAAACTCATAAAAGTTGGCAAAGGTTACAAAAATGAAGAGTCTAGTTCTAATTAAATGGTTTTATGACTCCATAACTTGTCCTCAAGTTATGGAGGACCAAGAGTCTCTTCATTTAATAAAAAAAAGGTGTAACCTTAATTAATTCCATAAGTTATAAAATAAAGAAAAGTTAATTCTTTTATTAGTTTAAAGTCTTCCATAATTTGTCCTCAAGTTATGGAAGTTGAAGAGTTTTTTAATTAAAACTACTTTAACCACATAAGTTATGGAATAAGAAAAGTTTTGAAAGTTACAAAACTTGCCCTCAAGTTTTGGAATTTCAAAAGTTTTCTCTTATGAATACTTTAATTCCAAGTTAGCCCTTAGAATTTTAAAGAGTTAAAATTCAACCCTTATACTTTATAATATTATAAGTTAATAATATATATATATATATATATATATATATATATATATATATATGTATAAGAGTAAAGTCAGTCTTACCGCTAGTACGCCTCATTCACGAAGCCGGTCTATAAGGTGGGTATAAGGTTGTTGCCTATAAAATGGCAACTTAATGGGTGTCCACTCTCACCCACCGCTTGCTTGACTGGTGGAGGATCGTTAGCCGAACGGGTTTGACAGGACTAGAATTCCCCCTTCATTAAAAGTATTAATGATAAATACTAAGTAACTAAACTCTTAGTAATCCCAATCTTAGTTACTTAGGAAAATGTGAATAAGGTGCTAATCCATGAAATTAAACTTTGCACTTTGTTTAAGTCGGTTAGTGGAGCGTGTGTGGTTAACCGGCACACTAACTCGTATTTAACAAGGTAGGCAAAGGGTAACTTAATGTTTATCATAGTATCGATGGAGCGTGTGTGGTCAACCGTCACATCGATTGAGGGGTAAACACTTAAGGGTACCAAGTAATTTGCATGGTTACTTCACACCTTGTTTTGTGATCCTCGGCATCCCAGTCACAAAACCTGAAGGGCACACTCGAGATTGAAACATGCAATTGAACAGTTCAATGAATCTCAAAAGATATAGGAGTTTCAAAACCAATTAAAACCTAATAATACATTTCGTTTATCTTGGTGGAAATTGGTGAATCGTCATTCACCTACCTTCAAATATTTTATAGCTTGGATTACGGCATACCTCTTCTAAGTTATAAAATAGTTTGTTGGGTCCTAGCCTTAATATTTCATATTGGGTGTCATATTAAGGACTTAAAATCAACTATCTTGAATATCTCCCAAAAGATGTCTGGTTTAGACAGTTATGATCTTCCCAAATCTCTTGAAACAAGCTTTCCTAAATGAAGATGATGTTCCTTGGAAATCATACTTCTTTCACCTCCTCCAATTATTCTCCCTAACCCACAAGTTCAAGGTCACTCAAGCCCTATTGGCAAGGCAAGGTCTAGGTGTGATCACATCTTGGAGATGTAGTCACATATTGACAAGACGGGAGAGTTGGGTGTCAAAGTCTTGAAAAAGTTGGTGGTTCAATCACTTTCTAAGTCACATAGTAAGTTCCTTTGGGACACCTGTGAAACAGACTATGACAAGACCCTTAATGATCTTATCTATTTGTTAAGATCAACTTCCTTAAAACTTGATGGACATTGACAATAGTGACACAGGAAATCCAGAAAAGCATTCTCTTCCCAATGGAAAGGGATCGGCCATAATCAACTCGGTTGACCAAATGGTAAAGAGAAAAGCTAAGTCTGTGATAGTCCCGTGTACCATTATCAAAGGGTCCATATGTTTATATTGCCAAAGAAAGGGGCATTGGTTGCGAAGCTGCCAAATTTACCTAAGGATGTTAAAGTCAATAAGTTTGACTCTACTTCAGGTAAAGTCCACTATCTAACTCTGTTAAGTTCTATTCTGACATTCCTGATACATGATGTGACTGGGTCACATGGTGATGTTTTAAGAATCAAAGAAAAGTGAAGAAACTTAAAGAAAGAATATGCTGAATCTGATCGCATAGATGGATTTCTATCGCGTACTTTGAAGATCGGATTCTTGAGCTACTTCTTAGGAGTTATGAGATATTGCTTAATTAGGAATAGATAACAACAAGTTTTCATATGGATTGTAAAGATAAGTTTTTCCGCAAAGTTTTAAAATAAAAGAAAATTTTTGATTTTATTTATTTTAAAATATCTTTGCAATGGCATTTGAGGAAAAATTGTTTCTTATATGATTCCATTAATAGCAAGAGTGGAAATATGAAATTGATTCTTTCATTTGTGGTAATGTCTAAATTTATCAAATAAGGAAAGATTCTCATCACCCAAGTTTCAATTGGACCGGAACTTGGGATCATGCAAGTTGTATAGCATGATGAATGAGAACTTTCAAGTATTGGAAAATTAAGACTAAATACTTGTTCACATGGATGTGTGAGTCAAGTAACGGACTAAGGGATCGAGTACACATTCGTGTGCACTGATTAAGTCCACCACAAAATATCGATAAGATTATTCGTCATAATTTACTAAAGCTTAGTAAATATGCTTATACTTACAGGCTAAAGTATAATTCTGAGACATTGGAAAAGTTTCAATGTAAGGTAGAGCGAATAAGAAGAATCAAATTAGGCAGAAGGATAAAAGTTTCTCAAATCTGAAAAGATGGGAGAGTACTTTAGTATCAGTTTTTATGATCATCTTGATGATTTAGAGATCTTATCACAATTCATCCTCTAAGTGCCTTCTTATCGCTAAGAAGAGGAGCTATGAATTGTTGAAGTGGTTAAATCAAGAAGATGATTCATACTTCGTTCCAAAAACAATTATTAGAGTCATACTTCAAGATTGTAACTTGAGTGACATGTCTTAGATAAGGTTTAAAAACACTTGTCAAATGTAAGAGTAAAAGTTTTCTACTCTTGTACATTTGAAATTGGTAGGTTGTGATGTTTTGGATAAAACAAAGACCAACTATGGCCAATTGTGTGAAGTGTTTGTCTTGATTAGAATCCGCACTATCTCTTGGATGTTTGACAAGGGAGTCTTATATGTCAAGAGGAAAGTGGGAGTCTTAAAGATCTTGAAAGTCTCAAGAACTAATCAAGAATAAAACCTGAAGTTCTTCACTAGCACACGGCTTGAGGTTTATAACCTATCGTGTTGACATATTCTGCGCCCATTCCAGTTAAAGTTGGCTTTGCATATGAGTTCTTAGAGTTCTCAATTTGTTGTGCAACAACTTGGAAGCAATGGTAGGCCCTTGAGCTGCTAGGTGGCAAGAAATTAAGATTGAGTTCAGTCCATATGAGTGTGGATTTGTCATTATCCTTGTCTTGTGTCTATGGTTTTGACAATTCACATGGATAAGAACACATACACCATTAAATCTAAGTGTCATAAGGTTTCTCTCCGATTCATGAAAATGATGGTGAGGAAACACTTTCACTAAGTAGATTTTAGCTAGATAGCAATTGTGATATTTGCATTCTCAAAGTCGTTAGTGGAGCGTGTGTGGTTAACCGGAACACTAACTTGGACTTGTGAGAAGTGGCAAAAAGGTCTAACCATTATGATTACGGAATCCCTCTTCATAATTGTTTAGACACACCTATGAGCTATCTAAGGGAAGGTGTATGATTTTGATAAAGTCTTATCAAAACAATCTAGTATCAGAAATCTGAACTTTGGTAAGAAAGTCAATGAAGTATCGATTTCTAGAAGTCCAGCTGATTTCTGAGTACATGTCAAAGCTAGTGGGAGCATAAGTGTTATGCTAATAATCATCATGTTAGTGGGAGCATGATAATTATGATAAGTATTGCAAGCTAGCAATGTTAATTATAGAAAAACAAAAGATTTCAATTGGGAAAAGTTGTTTTGCTATAATTAATGAAGAGGAAATTATACTTCATCTCAAATCTATAAGCTTAAATCGTTCATCTCAAATCTATAAGCTTAGATCGTGAGGTTTTAATCATTTAGTCAAGGATATATATATATATATGAATTTCATGTTGGAATGGCTCAACATAAGGAAATTCTGTATATGGGTCCATTATTTGCGTTCTAAAATTCGATTATGATTACGGCATCCCTTTTCATAATCTGAATTATGAGAACTTGGCAAATTGAAATGGTAATAGTATAGCAAAAGACTGGTTTAGTCTTTATGTGAGACATCATGAATCGTTTCCCATATGCTTCAGATATAGGATCGATTATATGTGCTATATTCATCCTTTCTAAAATTTTCCAAATGCCTGGGGCATTAAGAAGGGAAAAGGTTTAGAACTGGATATGACTAAAAGGATTAAACAGTTGTCGAGGACAATCTAAGGTTTACCAAAGATTGGGTGCTCAAGGACAGTTGGAAGTATAGTGATAATTCTGGAAGGACCATATTGACATAATCTGGAAGGAGGCAACTCTTGTTCAGAAGTGATAGTCATAATGGAATCTGGAAATGTTTCAAAGTTAGAATTTTCAATCTGTTTAAGATTAGGAAACTTAATGCAAGAAGGATGTTTCCAAGGAGTTGATCTCCTTTGGAATACTCTATAATGATTGTTGTCAAATCTTTCTGACTTTGTGCATAATCATTACAAGAGGATCAATGCATATACGTTTAGAATCTAACAGATTTCAGTAAATGACATGAATTTGGAATTCTTGTACTTGCAGTAAGGATTTGGGAGTGTGAAAAGAGAATCATTGAAGTTATGTTCACAAAGTAAAGATCATAGACAAACATAGTATGCATACTTGGTGTGTGGCATGACTAGAGTTTAGAAAACATAGTGTACATGCTTGGAGCATGGGACAACTATTGTTTTAAATTCAAGTATAAAGTTGATAGCTGAAACAATATACAATGAATAATGCGTAATCATATGGTGATAAATAAAAGGTGTTTTATTTATGTTCATAGGTTTTGATACCATATTGGATTCAATTATTATTGTGTTTCACTTTGCATGTTTTGACTTCCTGAATAAACTGGGTTATTCTTCCGGAATGACTAAGTTATTCAAACCATCCACATTCGGTCATATGTTGGAAGTAGATATGAATTAAGATTGTCATGGGTTGGCTTGTAGAGGTCTAAGGTGTTGGACAAAGGGCTACAACACTCATGAGTGCTCATAAGTTCTGAGTATTGGATTCAACCCGCGCTCATTGCAATCACTTCATGGATTTTATCACGAGTGATCATGAGATGATAATATCTTATATTCTTCAAACCTAGAGATATGAGTTGTTACTATGAGTTGATAGTACATTGATTGCACGAAAACGCATTTGGTAACTCGGTGCTATAAAACGTGTCTTTGTGTATGATTCAACAAGTAGTAGAACAAGCCATATGAGTCGAAGTTTATCCATTCCTTTTACCTTCGGGATAAAAGCGATATTTGTGGGCCCCTCGATGATTTGATGATGACAAATGGAAGTTCTCGGCCGGGCCAGGACTAATTTGATTTGTTCAATTAGTCAGTCATCATAAATCGGAAATCGGGAAACAACAAATGGACAGAGAGAATGATTATAATCCATGTCTCAGTCCATATGATATCTAGAATGGAGGAAAATATGATCCCTTATCTAATGGACAAGTTCGTTGACAAGATCAGAGTTTGACAACGGCTTTAAGAGCTACGATTGCCAGTAAGGTTTGAAGTCATACGCAATAATAGTTTTAGACTTATCCAAGTGGGAGACTGTTGGATTAATGTCTAAGTCCATAACTATATTTAGTATGTACTTGACCCGACCCGGCATGGTCCATTTGGGTTGCACTTCACCGACACAATTTATATGGATAGTCTTTTGAGAATAGTATGTTTATGATTAATATTAATATATTATAAGTTCTAATATATTAATATGGAATCATATTATTTAATTAGTATTGATCAAGAATTAATTTATAATTAATTAAGCGATCAAAAGGAACTAATTAAATATGGACTCTTATATATATGGAATGGGCCAAGTTCATTTAGGCTGGGCTAAGATTTCATGGATAGTCCATGGAGTGTTTAACCCATGGATCCAAGGAAATGGAAAGTCATGACAATTAGGGTTTACCCTAATTGTAACACTATATAAAGATCTTATTCTTGACAAAATCGGCCACTAGTGAGAGTAAAAAAGGGCTAGCCGATTTTCATGAAGTGTAGAATTCTCTCAAGTTATTCCAAGTGTATTTGGTGTTGTGTGAACCATTTGAGGTGTCACACTTGGGGCACTAGGCACTCAAGCTTCATGAAGACTTTCTACATGAAAAAGGTATGTATTCTATCTTTTTATATTCATTATTTTGTATGCTAGCTTAGGATAATAACTTGGAAGTTCTTATTTGCATGTATAATAGATAAAACATAGATCCAAGGTATTTAGGGTTGCATGTACACTTAGGAGTGTTAGAATGCTCAAAACCCAACACTGTTAGGGTGTTTTGAGGGGTGTACAGCCACACATGGGTCTACGGCCATACACTCCTTTGGTTCCAGTTAAATGTCGATTTTATGATGTTTAACATGAGTATCTAACATGTACTAAGCATAGGGAAAGGATACTTACACTTTGGAGGCTCAAAAGGGGGTTCACAGCCACCAAGAACAAGTGTGTGTTCTTGGTGTTCTTGGTGAAAGATGAAGATCTTGAAGATCTACCCAAAAGATGATTTCCATGGATGAAATCAAAGGGTGTTACTAGGTTAAGAAGGATAACAACTAATCAAAAGGAAGAAAGGCTTACATTCTTGAAGATCGGGGTGAAAGGCTTGATGATAGTTGAGAGAAAACTCGAGTTCTTGACTTGGAAACTGAAGAAATGACTTAGAAATGGAAGGATACTCTACTTATAGGGGAGGGTCTACGGTCATGATGGATGTACGGCCGTACACCCATGTGTACGGCCGTACACTCCCTTGGATGGAGTGTTCGGCTGGATTTCAACGCGAAGAACTTTAGCTGACACATCCCTAACCCAATAGCTTGATTGTACTGAGTTTAGAACCTTTAAACAGACTCTAAGCAATGCTAAAAGATAGTAGAAACGGGTCTGACTCTCGTTTGAATTGAATGGATGGACTTATAAGACAATTTTTTTAGGTTGCCACAGTTTTACAACTACTACGACTTTTGTTTATAGTACTTGGCTAATAAGTAATTTATCAAAAATTCACTTTTTACGATATGTAGAGATGTGTCGGTTTAATCACAAAACATCAAAGTGGGATAACTTCTTCATACGAAGTCGAATTTCAAAGTTCTTTATATGCACGAAATCCTTGTCTCATATACTATATTTTTGCTAAGATTATTTATCCTAGATAATCTTTTATAAAAAAGATATATTTATCCCTTATTATATCTTAACTCTTTAGCCTAAATCTGTGGGCATTACAATTTTCGTCCTAAGTAATAATCGTCCAAGATTAGATCTTTACTCCCACTATCGTAATAGACCGAATGGTCAGAGCCTTTTGACCTTTTGTTTCATGATACATTTGCTAGACTCGAGTCTCTTTAAGTTAGACTCTAGCATGAAGGATACTTTTCTTCATGTTCTAATGTGCTCCAACCATGTTATTGTATGTAGCATTTCTAGCTACCGGCTGCTTAGTCTTAATGTAACACTCAAGTTTTTGGTAACTCTCCTTTTAACCCCTTTAATGCAAATTCTTTTCATTTTGGTCCTTGGATAGTACGCTTAGCGTACTAGCTATATGTTGGTCGCGGGCATCACCCACTTACGTTGGATGTACGCATGGTTTGGGAAAACCCTGATTTTTAGGGTTTGTTCCCTATTTAAGCATCATTATATCATCTCTTGGACATTTTAGACCATCCTCCATCTTCCTTTAGTTAGTGTTTAGCTTGAAAGTGTGTTTGTTGGTGTTTTAGGAAGAAGAAGGAGAAGAGGAATACTTGGAGGAATAGCTTGAGCTTGTAGATCCAGAGTTACCTTCCCATATTTAAGCCTTTTGAGGTAAAAAGCTCTCACCTTGATGGTCTTTTGTGTTAGATCTAGTTTATGGTGTAATTTGATCACTTTTGAGTATTTTGAGTTAAATGTGAGCTTTTGATCTACTCCAGAAGCAATGGATGCTAGATCATAGCTCTATTTAGTCCCCATGTTCATAAAATGTCAACTTTAGGGAAGATATTAGTCCATGAAAGCATTAACACTTTTACTAAGCTCCTTTTTGATAAGTCACCCTTAGGAACCATATCTAAGAGTTTGGAGAATGGTCCTAACTGTTTAAGTTCTTAATGAAGAGGAGTTGTAGACAGGAGAGTACGTTGGGCGTACTAGCTAAGTACGCCCCGCGTACTCAACATTTGGGCTTTTGGGCTCGCCAACCCTCAGTTGGTCCATAGTTTTGGGCTTTCTAGTTTAGGCCTTATCGGGCCATTAGAATTATGATTTGGGCTTGTGAAAAATATATTGGGGTTCTTTGGATTTAGGCCCGTGATGGTTTTTGGGCCCAATTTGGAAGATTTGGCCATAAATTGGGCTTTGGGTTGCCATTTAGGATTCTGGCCTTTTGAGTAGTTGAGTTGGGCCTTGGCTTTGGGCAAAGTTAGATAAAGGATGAAATGGTCTTTTACCTTGGTTATGGGCTAAGTAGCTTAGATTCTTGGTTATGGGTCGAAATCTAATTAATAATTGGATGTTATTTTGATGATGATAGTATAGGGATTTTCCGGACCAATAGAAAGAGATTCATTTGAGTGATTCAGCAGCTAGAGGTGAGCTTCCTCACTGTGTTTAGTGGGTTGAAGGCACCAATGTCGGACCATGGTCTTTTATGTTAGGATGCTAGATGTGTGTGTGACTCTTGCATGTGTTATGTGCTTATATGCTTTTCGAGCAGGGCCTGATGACCATTCTGTATGCTATTTATCTTTGTGATTATTGGATGTGTTAAGTGTTATGTTTTTTATATGATTATATGTATACCGAGTGGGACTCGATGCTGGGCGGTGCCTGATAACGGGTGGAGCCCATTATATGATCATGATGTATGGTATGTGGTATTTTAGGGAAATCACTAAGCTTTGTGCTTACGCTTTTCATTTTATGTTTCAGGTACTTCTGGTTCGAAGGGGAAGAGCTCGGGATGATTGTAGTGCATGTGCCACCTCATTCCGCATTTTGTGATTACTCTAGCCATGTTTATTCGGCCATGGGATTTCACCCACAAATATGTATGGTTGTAGATTCCGTGAATGTTTTATTATGCATTTGATATACTTTGTTCCTCCATGGTTTTACGATGATTTTTTGGATAATAGATTTATTAATTTAAAAACGAAAATTTTTGGTCTTAATTTTGGGACGTTACAAGGTGGTATCAGAGCCTTGGTTTGAGGGAGTCAGACATACTCTCGGGTGTGACTAAACTCAAATTGAGGGTTTGGTAGAATTTTTCAAAAGAAATATTTGATAAAAAGGGTTTCTAATAAAAGAAAATGGTGTGGTGCATGCAATCGACCGAGCTCAAGTAAATTTTTCCAAAATACCCATACATGTTTTTTGATATGCTTTGATTTATGAATATGTGAATCGCATGCTAGTTAGGGATAAGGATTTGCACAACAGAATGCTAGGAGAGATGCCTTTATGTGCCTACTGTATGAGCTTGTAGACTTGCATGCTAGTACTGATCAGTCAGTGATAGGATGACCTGATTAGGTTATGCTTGATTCCGACTACTCAATGATCGAATGTTGCTTGCTTTGTGCTTTTTAGGAATTCTCACTAACTACAACAAACTAGTAAGAGAATATGCTAGGTTACATAGTACGGAAACTAAATTATTTTATAAGGTTAGGTTTTAACTCTATTGCACAGCTCTTGTCTGAGTCCAACCGTTGTAGTGTGAAACCTTTCAGTCGAAGAATTATCTGCTGTCAGGGATATGTAATTGTATTCGTGAACTAGTTAGAGGATGCTGGTAGGAGTTCCTTCTGCAGCTGATGGCGGAGAGTGGTGTGGTGATTGCCCTAGGAAAACCTAGGAAGAAATTTAGTGCTGGGAGCCTTGTTTTGTGGAGTACTTATTGTATAGATAAGGAGTGACTTGGAGGATTCAAATCGATCCTTAAAGGAACATACGAATATATATGGAAGGTAGTATGGCCCCGTACTACTAGAAGCAGAGGATCCGTACTCGAGTTAAGGAGAACTGCGATGAAACCAGGAAACATGTAGAGTATGATACTCATCGATATATATATATATATATATATATATATATATATATATATATTGATGCCTATTTTAATGGTTTATATGGTCTATTTTCAGTATGGTGACTCTTCGAGGCAGACTGATTGGTGGTTCTGCTGCTAGTGAGGGTTAAAGCTTAGGTTCTAAAGTCAAGCAGTTGGATGATCAGAGAGGCACTTCATTTCATCTAATATTACTTGCAACATAATTGAGCAGACTCCTATGATCTTTGGTACGATCAAGGAGGGTATCATGGAGGTGTTGGAAAAGTGCTTGGACTCTTACATTATGATATGGTAGATTTGATTGGGATTCGTTCACTGACCGTCAGGGATTTCTAGGCATGTGGGGCTCTGGATTACTACGCGGAGGAGCCGATGTTGATTAGCAGATGTAGCTAATTCCTTCCGCACTAGCAGTTGTCCTGATGGGGCAAAGGTCAGACTTGCTTCCTATCTTCTAAAAGACATGGCTCGAGACTGGTGGGAGGAGGTTGTGTGCTACGTTGGTGATGAGGCGGTTGATTCGATGACATGGGATGATTTTACAACCAGATGACGAGATGAGTTCGCACCAGTGATTGAGGTGCAACAGATGGCGAGGGAGTTCCAGGACCTTTGCCAGACTACTGAGACGGTGGTTGAGATCACAGTGATGTTTCGTGAGAGGGTGATGTTGGTTCCACAGTATGTGGCGGATGAGGATATGAAAAAGGCAAGATACCTTGAGATGCCGAGGAGTGATATTTGGTAGTTTGTTAGCCGATCTAGCTGTAGGACACTAGAGGATATGATTGCGAGAGCCAGAGAGAGGGAGATTGATCTTGAGATGGAGAGGAAGAGGAAGCCAAATTAGGCTCAGGTTTCAGGGGGTTCGGGCAATAGGCCCAAGGTATTTGATTCCAAGTCGAGAGGCCAGTAGGACCGGAGCCGTGGTGGCAAGTGTGGTAAGAAGCACGATGGGGAATGTAGGGTGGGTGCTTATGGCTGCTTCGAGTGCGGCCGATTAGCAGGGATTGCACTACTACTACTACCACCACCATCCTAGTATCTGCTCTGATTTGCTTCCATTTCATCAGAGAGGCCACAAGAAGGCCTATTATCCGAGTTTAGTAGTAGTGGGACCAGTGGTAGCACCAGCTCCAGCGACGTTGAGGATCACTGATGGCTAGCAGGGCACTGCGGATGCGCATGTTGTGAAGAGTAGGGCTTTTCAGCTGACGACCTACGAGGCTTGCGCAACACCTGATGTGATGACGAGTTTGTATCTTCTCTGTATCTCTTTATTTATATTGAATCGTCTACTTATATTTATGTGTTTTATTTTAGGCTCGTTCATCGTGAACAATATTTCTGCCTTGGTATTTTTTTGATTTGGGGGCTACCCGATCTTTTGTATCACTTGCGCTAAGCAAGAGGTTTGATGGAGCTCCGTGGGAGCTAGATTTTCCTTTAGATGTCGAGATTGTAGATGATCGATCTATTCGAGTATTAAGGGTTCATCAGGGTTGTGTCCTTTAGATGTTTAGCAAGCAGGATCCATTTGATTTGGTTCCCATTCCTCTACGCGGGAACAATGTTATCGTAGGGATGGACTGGTTGAGCCCCAATAAGGCGGTGATCGATCGTGAGCATCAGTTAGTGCGTATTTGGACCCAAAGTGGGGGAGAGATGGTGGTTCAGGGAGAGAGGGCTCAACATGGGCCGATACTATGTTCAGCTTCTAGGGTCAGACACTATCTTCATCAGGGTTGTTCCAGATTTGTTCCCTATGTTATGGATACCCGGGATAAGGGTAAGGTGATGTGTGCTTATTTAGTTATATATTTCATACATTATCTTTATATTTTATGCTACACTTTTTGTTAATTCTAGAAAAAAGGTACTTATTATATTTTAAATAATGTTTTATAGAAGCAAAGACATGATCAAGACAAAAAGAAAGCATACAAGGACCTGGAAGTAGGAAAACAGGAGACAAAGCAAAAAGAAGACAAAGAAGGATGTTGTTGGAAAGCTTGACCCCTCATTAGTGTTTTGGTCATATCTCATGACTTGTAACTCTGATTGACGAGATTCAAAATGTTCTAAAAAATAGAAAGAATTTCGGACGAATTTCGTGTTATGAGAAGATGTTGAATCCTAAAGAACACACCACGGTGATCACAACACACACCATGGTGAATGGAATCTTCGCTATTCTAGATGCTTACTTGGAGAATAGAAGATTTTAATGAAGAACACAGCGTGTTGGCTATCAAACAGGCTGTGTTGACGCTGAAACCTATAATTAGAGCCGAAAATTAGCCTTAATGATAGATCTTCAACTCTAGATCGATTCTTGTGATTATAAAACCCCAAGAAGCCGTTTTGAGGGTCTAGAAGGTTGTTAAGCTGACACGAGCAAAGATATGAAGGAATGGAGAGTGGATTCATGTTAAAAATCATTTGGTTTGTTGTTCTGAGGGCTATTAGCATTCCAATGTATTTTTTATGCATTTTATGATTTGGGTGTTAAATCCTTTTTCTTTCTGTTTATGATTGGATGAATCCTTGAATTTGTGGATTAATTGCCATTTGTATTGTTTATTCATCTTTAATTTATTTTGTCAAATTTGATTGCAAGATCCATATGTGTAAAGATTGTTACTTTATTCGTTATTACTGAATTAATAGAGTTTAGATGACCATCTGACTATGTTAATTTGAATCAAGCGTGTGTACTGGAGTTTTGACCAAAACCTAGGGTTAGGAAATAAAGTGATGACCTTTAATGTGTATGCATGAGTAGACGACCAATATATGCATGCGTTAATAATTCCTATGACTATTAGTATTAATACAAATTAAATCTTATTTAATACGAATTAAATATTGATTTACATGATTGTTTTTTCACTTAATCAATGGATTAATAGTTGTGTTAAAATCAAAGGATTAGTTATCTAAAACTAGAGCTAGTCGTTTTAGGAATCGGTGAAAGAGAATAAATAAATATGTGTGTTCAATTATCTATGATTTTAAGATGTAATTTGTCTAAACCAAAGTACCTAAAGAGATTTGTCTTTGGCCAGTTTATCGAGGTTTGTTGTTTAATCGTTTGTTTGAGATTTAATTTCATAAAACCCTTCTTTACTGCTTTCGTGTGTGTAGTGTAACCTATAATAAAAAAATCCAAATTAATTCATCATTGTTCCCCTTTTGTGCGAAACCTGTTCTTACCACAATTATACTATTTCACGATTAGGTTCACTACCTAGTGTGTGTGTTAGTCTGGTTGTGGTAAAATCAGTTTTATAAATTTAAAAATTGATCAATTAATATATATATATATATATATATATATACACACACACACTCACACATACATATATAAATCATACATCATAAGGCGACCGTGGATGATGTGCCGATTGTACGGAAGTACCCAGATGTGTTTCCGAAGAATTTTCCTGGGCTACCTCTAGTGAGGCAGGTGGAGTTTAGGATTGAGCTGGTTCTGAGTGTGGCTCCGATAGCCAAAGCACCGTATTGGTTAGCTCCTCCAGAGATACAGGAGTTGTTTACACAGCTGCATGAGCTGTTAGAAAAGGGGTTCATGCGACCGAACAATTTTCCATAAGGAGCAACGATCTTTTTTGTGAAGAAGAAGGATGTGTCTGATTAGATGTGTATTGATTAACGAGAGTTGAATAAACTAACCGTGAGGAACCGTTATCCACTCCCGAGGATTGATGATTTGTTTGACCAGCTTTAGGGTGTATCTTGGTTTTCCAAGATTGGTTTGTGTTCGGGTTACCATTAGATGAGGGTTAGAGAGGAGGATGTGCAGAAGATGGCCTTCCAGACTTGTTATGGTCATTACGAGTTTGTGTTGATGCCGTTCAGGCTCACTAATGCTCCAACTGCGTTCATGGACGTCATGAACCGCATATGAATACCGATGTTGGATTGGTTTGTTATTGTATTCATTGATGATATCCTGATCTATTCCAAGACCCAGGAGTTGTATGGGGAGCACTTGAGAGAGGTTTTGGAGATTCTGAGGAGGGAAATACTTTTTGCGAAGTTCTCTAAGAGTGAGTTCTGGTAGCACGAGGTGCAGTTCCTAGGGAACCTTATCAACTAGAATGGTATTTTGGTCGATCCGGCCAAGGTCGAGGCTATGATGAGATGGTAGGTTTCGAGGTCTCCATCTGAGATTCGAATTTTCATTGGGTTAGCAAGTTACTATCGGAGATTCATATAGTATTTATTCAAGATAGTGGTTTCTCTAACTCGGTTGACGAAGAAAACCGTCACTTTTCATTAGGGGCTTGATCAACAGGAAACTTTTGAGACCCTGAGGCAGAGATTGTGTGAGGTGCCGATTTTGACCCTGCCAGAGGGTGTCAAGGACTTCGTGGTTTATTGTGATGCTTCGATCATAGGTTTGGGGCAGTTCTGATGCAGAGAGGTTGCGTGATTGCATACTCTTTGAGGAAGCTGAAGCCTCATGATGCGAATTATCCGACACATGATTTAGAACTTGGGGGGTGTTTTTTACCCTTAAGATTTGGCGAAATTACCTCTGTGGGGTCCGATGTAGTATTTACATAGATCACAAGAGCGAGAGGTATCTGATGGATCAACCGAATCTGAATATGAGGCAACGCCAATGTTTGGATGTGGTGAAAGATTATGATTGTGAGATCCTTTACCATTGGGGGAAGGAAAATATGGTGGCTGATGCTCTTAGCTGTAAGGCGCTCGCGACTCCGATTATGGACACATGTTTGAGGATGACCGTGATTACTCCACTTTTGGAGTGGATATGTGAGGCTTAGGTGAAGTCTATGAAGGAAGAGCACCAGAAGAGTGAGCATGGAGTGGGTCAGGTGGCTACTTTTGATTATGATAGCCGAGGGTTATTGAATCTTCATCATAGAGTTTGGATTCCGTATTGGGTGGTGTTGCTCATGTTCTGATGGAGGAGACACACAAATTGAGGTTCTCCGTTCATCCCGGGGCGACGAAGATGTATAGAGATCTTCGTCCGGATTATTGGTGGCCCTTCATGAAGTGGCATGTGGCTTGGTATGTGGAGAGGTGCTTGACTTGTAGTAAAGTCAAGGCCGAGCAACAACTACCTCACGGCAAGATGCAACCGTTGGATATTCCCGTTCGGAAATGGGAGGAGATTACCATGGATTTCATTACGAAGTTGCCTTAGACTGGATGCGGAGTGGATTCGATTTGGGGCAACGTGGATCGGTTGACCAAGAGCAGACATTGTATCCCGATTCAGGAGAGTATCTCTACGGAGAAGTTCGTTGAGGTTTACATCAAGGAGGTTGTAGCACGACATGGGGTACCGGTTTCACTGGTTATAGACAGGGACGTCCGGTTCACTTCTAGATTTTGGAAGAGGTTCCACGATGAGTTGGGTACTTGTCTACATTTCAGCATGGCATTCCATCTACAGACTAACGGTTAGAGAGAGCAAACTGTTCAGACCTTGGAGGATATGCTTCAGACGTGTGTTTTGGATTTTGGTGGGAGTTGGGATACATATCTTTCGTTAGCGGAATTTGCGTATAACAACAAATATCATGCCATCATCAATCTACCTCCTTTTGAGATGCTCTATAGGAGGAAATATAGGACCCTGATGTGTTGTGGTGAGGTTAGTTAGGGATTCATGGGGAGTACCGAGGTGGTACTCAAGACTACTGAGTTGAGACATCAGGTTCGAAGTAGACTCCAGATAGCTCAGAGTCGGAAAAAGAGTTATGCCAACAAGCACCGATCAGATCTAGAGTTCTAGGTTATGGACATGGTTCTCCTGAAGGTTTCACCTTGGAAAGGTGTCATCCGATGCAGGAAGAGGGGAAAATTGGTCCCTAGGTATATCAATCCTTTCAGGGTTTTAGACTGGGTGGGCTAGGTTGCTTATCGCTTGGATCTTCCCGAGGAGCTCAGTCATATCCATAACACTTTCTACGTCTCTCAGTTGCGGAAATGTTTAGTGGATGATTCCGCGGTGGTTCCATTGGAGGATATTCAGGTGGATGATTGTTTGAATTACATCGAGGGACCGATAGCGGTTCTTGACCGGAAGATAAAAACCATGTGGAACAAGGTTGTTGAGTTGGTGAAAGTCCAGTGCCAGCATCACAAGGGTTCATAATGGGCATGGTAGCTGGAGGACGAGATGAGGGAGCACTACCCAGGGTTATTTGAGGTAGCGGACTTCAAGGACGAAGTCTGATTCAAGTGGGGGAGAATTGTAACACTCAATTTTTTTGGTAAGTTTCCTTTTAATCCCTTTAAATTAAATTCTTTTCATTTTGGTCCTTGGCTAGTACGTAGGGCGTACTCTATGAGTATGCTTAGCATACTAGCTATATGTTGGTTGTGAGCATCACCCACGTACATTGGGCGTACGTTGGAGTACGCTGGGCATATGCATGGTTTGGGAAAACCCTAATGCTTAGGGTTTGCATCCTATTTAAGCATCATTATATCATCTCTTGGACATTTTAGATCATCCTATATCTCCTTTGGGTGAGTTTTGAGCTTGAAAGTGTGTTTGTAGGTGTTTTGTGAAGAAGAAGAAAAAGAGGAATACTTGGAGGAATAGCTTGAGTTTGTAGATCCAGAGTTACATTCCCATTTGCAAGCATTTTGAGGTAAAAAGCTCTGACCTTGTTGGTCTTTTGTGTTAGATCTACTTTATGGTTTAATTTGTGCACTTTTAAGTCTATTGAGTTAAAGGTGAGCTTTTGATCTTCTCTAGAAGCAATGGATGCTAGATCTTAGCTCCATTTAGTCCCTATGTTCACAAAAACGTCAAATTTAGGGAAGATATTGGTCCATGCAATCATTAAGACCTTTACTAAGCTCCCTTTTGAGCTTTGAGTCCCATTAAGCCATGCATGTGTGTAAAGTTGCTAACCTTACGTGATAAGTCACCCTTAGGAACCATATCTGAGAGTTTGGAGAAAGTCTTAATTATTTAAGTGCTTACTGAAGAAGAGTTGTAGATAGGGGAGTACGTTGGGCGTACTAGCTAAGTACGCCTCGCGTACTCAACATGTGGGCTTTTGGGCTCGTCAATCCTCGGTTGGGCCATAGTTTTGGGCTTTCTAGTTTGGCCCTTGTTGGGCCATTAGACTTATGATTTGGGCTTGTGACAAATATATTGGGCTTCTTTGGATTTACGCCCATGATGGTTTTTGGGCCCAATTTGGAAGATTTGGCCATAAATTGGGCTTTCGGTTGCCATTTAGGATTTAGGCCTTTTTAAGTAGTTGAGTTGGGACTTGGCTTTGGGCAAAGTTGGATAAAGGGTAAAATGGTCATTTACCCTGGTTATGGGCTAAGTGGCTTAGATTCTTGGTTATGGGTCGAGATCCAATTAATAATTGGATGTTATTTCGATGATGATAGCGCGAGGATTTTTCGGACCAACTGATAGAGATTGATTTGAGTGATTCAACACCTAGATGTGAGCTTCCTCATTGTGTTTAGCGGGTCGAAGGCACCAATGTCAGCTCATGATTTTTTATTTTAGGATGCTAGATATTTTCATGACTCTTGAATGTATTATGTGCTTGTATGTTTACCGGACGGGGCCCGGTGACCATTCTTGTATGCTATTTATCTTTGTGATTATTGCACGTATTATGTGTTTATCTGTTATATGATTATATGTATATCGAGCGGGGATCGATGCCAGGCGAGGCCCATTATATGATTATTATGTATGGTATGTGGTTTTTTGGGGAGCTCACTAAGCTTTGTGCTTACGGTTTTCAGTTTATGTTTCAGGTAATTCTGGTTCGAAGGGGAAGAGCCTGGGATGATTGTATTGCACACACCAACTCATTCCACATTTTATGATTACTTTGATGTTTTATGATGTAGTTGATATGGTTTGTTCCTCCATGGTTTTTTGATGATGTTCGGATAATAGTTGTATTAATTTAAAAATGAAAATTTTTGGTCTTCATTTTGGGACGTTACACTTAATGGTGATTGCAATACTTTTGTCGATCGCTTCGATTGTCCTTCCTTCCAATCTTTTGACTAAATTCTTATGCTATATCCAACCTGGTTCCCTCAACCGAGTAACTTACTTCATTGATTTTGTCTTAGTCGGAATCGATTTGCTATGACCACTAGGGTTGGAGTAACATTCATCTTCTTATTTATTACTGAAAAAATGGTAACAACGAATATGAACAAAGCAAATTTAGTGCCTTAGTAACCTCGTGACTCATCTTGATTAAAGTATGAATCTTGTGTTTCTGGTAGTACGGGACCATACTACCTTTCACACTTATTCATACTCATCACAAGAATTGTCTCGCAGTCCCCAAGTTACTACTCCTAAAAATCACAAAAGCAATTTAACACATACATGTCTAAGTAATCATATAAAACAAATTTCCTAGACACTACTATGATTTCTTCCATGCATATTTTCAACCACAATTCCACTTCCCAATCCTTGGTATAAATTCTTTCTTGTGTAGTGTATTGTCTACAATGCATACTATACCAAAATTTATTCTTAACCAACCATTATGTTGAAATCATAATTTATTATTGTCATGCATCGAATACTGTAACACAACCATAAATATTATAACTTTTGAACTGATTACAACATTTATTCATTCTTCGTGCCTTATATATATATATATATATATATATATATATATATATATATATATATATATATATATATATATATATATTAGGATACACATCACATTATTATCTATATAGGATGATCACTTTGAGTCATTAACCTTGGAGAAGTGTCTCCCTTATCTTTTCTTCCTTAGACATCACCTGTTTCTACATCCAAGATCATATGGAATGCCCTTACCTTTGGCGCATTAAATTTAACAACTCCTTTTTCTTCGGACATTCATCATTGAAATTCCCGACTTCTCCACATTCGAAGCACAAATTTTGGTTGGTTGTACATTTTCTAGCATAGTGACTAGTCTTTCCACATCTGTAGCAGGTCACTCCTTCTGGGCATAGTCCATAATGCTTCACCTTGCACTTCTGGGAATTATCCATCATGCTTCACCTGTTTTTGCATCCAAGATCATATGGAATGCCCTTACCTTTGGCACATTTGATTTCACAACTCCTTTCTTCTTTAGACAATCATCCTTGAAAGGCCCGACTTCTCCACATTTGAAGCACAACTTTTGGTCGGTTGTAAATTTGCTCGCATAGTGACCAGTATTACTATATCTATAGCAGGTCACTCCTTCTAGGCATTGTCCATCATGCTTCACCTTAAACTTTTCACACCACCTTGTTTCACTTTTGTCCCCAAACCTCCTATTGTTGGGGTTAGATTTTGAGAATTTTCCCTTCTTGTTGGAGTTTGGGACTCCATGGCCCTTCCTCATTTCGCTAACTTCTGTCTTGTCGCGCTTGTCCTATTGATCATGTCCTCTACTAACCTTGTGGCCTAGATGGCTGTCTCAAAAGTATGTGCCTGTTTAACCGGCACATAATACTCCTATGGTAGTCCCTTGGAGTACCTATCAATCTTAGATAATTCATCGGGGACCACATGTAAGGTAAATTCCATTTCATCAGTGAAATCATTGGTATATTCATCAACAGTCATGCTTCCTTCTTCAATGATAGGAGTTGATTCTCTAACTCCAACATGTTCTCAGCTGAGTAGAATCTACGCTTGAACTGGGTCAAGAATTCTTCCCACGTCAGTTGCAATGTCTTGTTAGGGATTAACGTTTTTCCTAACTTATTCCACCAAAGGATTGTAGCACCCTGAAATTGTCTCACGATGTAGGTGGTTTGAATCTTTCCAGTGTAATCGCACGTGACGAAGGCTAGCTCCATTTCCGAAATCTAGTCCATTACTCCCACTAGATACTCCTTCCTTTTAAATGATGATGGATTGCAAGTCATGAAATCCTTATACTTACAGTAGCCTCTAGGATCATCATTTCTTTAGATCTCTAGCTCTTCTGGTCCGTGATGACTCTCAAACTCATTGGTTCCTTTCTGGACCGTTGTTACATGAGAAGGAATCGACCCATGGTTAATTGGTTCGTTCATCACTGTTACTCCACCCCTTGAGTTAGCTAGCCTTGGGTTAGGAGTTCCATAAACTCATGCCTTTATTGATATAGCATGTTTTGTATCATCAAGCGAACTTCATCCATCTGGGGCTGAGAAGCTCCTGCTCTCACGTTTTGAGGTGTTGAACCTCCTTCACTATTGATGACTCTACTGCTTTTTGTGACCGTCATGACATTCTATGCTCATAGTTTCAAGTATTTTAATATAGTAATACTTTACTTATTATATATATATATATATATATATATGTAGGTATATAGTATGCTATCATATAAACCGTTTAGTATATAATAGCAATTAAGGCACATTCCCTAAGTATGCTAGTGCTTGTGTCAAGTTAGGTATACTACCTAAAGTAAAATATACACACACCTCACAATCATTTCTTAGCATTCTAAGTTTAAGTCTAAAAATTCCCTAAAATTCCTAGTTATCTTAAACTAATGCTTTGATAGCAACTATGACATCCCCAATTTTCAAGGTCCGAAAATACCTTTTATTTATGCTTATTTTAAATCAGAGTGATCTTTATAAATGCAGAATTGGTCCCATAAAAAGTATTTCAGAAGAAAATGTTTTTAAAGTATTACTAAACTTGGATGTCATAACTTATATAAAACGTCAGCATAAACATTACTAGCCTTACATTAACTTATTGTACTAAAGGCCTAAACTCCTCCAATCTTTCGGTGGATTGTGCCTTCATACTGTTTCCTATGATACAATGAAATTGAGTACGCCAGGTTGGGAAACCTAGTGAGCATGTAGGGTTTTCAACCCACAATATTGTAATTATATATTTTTCACAATAAAAAAATAATCCTGATTACTCATTTTTGTTATCCTTACTTTCTAATCCCTAATGCTAGTCTCAAGAGACCTACCCTAAAGGATCTTAATGAGTAGACAATACTGCTTTGGGGAATCCATAGCAATACGTGTCAACAAGGCAACCCTGAGGGGGATAGAGTACCTGAATGAACAACATTCCTTTTTCCCTAAAAAGTGTGATCATTAACACTTACATGTGACAAACCTACTAGTGTTCCACCGGACTACCTAGAATAGTCAGTGGTTGTCACAAATACTCTGTTAGATGACTGGTCTTGGTAATACAATGTGTGACCTCTCACCATTATTTTATTTTCCCAAAAACCCTTTACTACCCAATATGAATATGATAAAGTAGTTTAAATTAGTAAAATCATGTTATAGCACAAATATCAAATACACAGATAGCAAGCACATATAGCATTTAATAGATACTTCATATCTACGTGTAAGCTAAAAGTAACTATGCACTCACTTGATAAAGTGGATGATTAGTGATTTGAGCAGAGCTTTGCCTAGCACCTTGACTTTTCCTCTTGACTTGACCTATGTATGATTATTACTAAGTCTTAGTCTAATATTCTTTATGACTAATGATAGTCTAGATTCCTCAACAATCCCAATGTCTACATCAAGATCTATCAAGTAATGAACAACTAGGTAGGATCATATCAGAGTTAGGGTTCGTTTTGTATACAGAGTATGTTGTTTGGAAATCCCACTTTAAACACCTTACGAAATCCAACCTAGAAGTAGATCAATTAGTATAATGACTTTGGAATCACTGATAAATCTTAATTATAGGTTCATAATAACGACTATGACTATAATTATATGTTACACTTAAAGAAGAGTAAGTGTAGTTGAACTTATAGAGTATTATGATGAAAACCGAGAATTATGCAAGAAAAAATTTGACTTGAGAGCTTCTAATTTTCAGTATCTCGCTAAAGTAACCGAGAACTAGGAAGTAAAGGGAGCAAGGGTTAGAAATGATCTCCAAAGGATTCGAAGGAAAGATTTGAGAAAATGAGCCAAGAAAATCAGAATTTATAGGCTGGAAAACTGACACGCGCAACACACCTGCTTCCCTGCTCGCTGAGCACTTGGCTGGGGGTGATGACTTGGTGTCGTCTGGGTGGTGACACACGTCACGATCTTGTAGTATGTCAGAGGCACGTCGTGCACCTTGCCGGGCGGCGCGCCTCTACGTAAATTTTTTATAAAACTTCAAAAATTTCGTATCTTCTTCATAATAGCTTAGTTATCGACGCATCTTATATCTACGCATAACTATCGACGAGATCTACAACTTTTATTTAGACTCCATCGGCCAATTTTGACTTTATTTTTAAAGTTATATTTTTAAATGACTTAGACTATTAAAGTCTATTAAAATGTATAACTCTCTCGTCCGACGCCCGTTCTCGACTGTCTTTATTTCGACGAACTCCTATTAATGATCTCTTTAACTTTCATTTAGATTTTTTTCCCTAAAATTACACCGATTTCAATTTTGGTTTCTGAGCCATATACTACAACGCTAAAACTTTGAAAAATCATAAATTTCTCTCACGAAGTCAGATTTGGACGTTCTCTATATTTATGTTCTTGGTTTTACCACCACTACGAATTTTGTTTAGATTACTTGGCTAATAAATAATCTATCAAAAATTCACTTTTACGATACGCAGAACCGTGTCAGTTTATTCGCAAAACTTCGAAGAAACATAACTTTTTCATACGAAGTCGGATTTTAGAATTCTTTATATGCATGAAATCCTTTTCTCATATACAATATTTTTTGTTAAGATTTTTATCCTAAATAATCTTCTATCAAAAAGTCATATTAATCCATTATTATATCTTAATTGTCTAAGCTGAATCTGCAACGTTACATTTAACATATTAGTTAATACAGTATACTAATACTTTTTAAAATTGGGCACCAAACCTTAACAGAGCCATGGGTAATTGCCCAAGTTTCTCCACCCATTGGCTCGGGCCTGATGATAAGTAATAGAGCTTCATCACGTGATCAACTAACTAGTTTATCATTAGAAATTATAGGGCAATGCTTGTTTTTTAATCTTTGGTCATAGAAACTCATGAGGTCTAGTCACTTAGATTATTCTTAATTGATATTGTGGTTAGAAAAGATCGTAGCACACCCTCTTAATCAAGGTCACAAATTAAATAAGCACGTACTTCATGAAAATTGACTAGCATTAAGACGTAAGAATAACCAAATCCAAAAGGAGCCAAAAGCTTACATTGCATTTTTTGTGAATACTACTCCATGGTTTAAAATAAAATGAAACATATATAAAAACCATTTTTTACTAATTAATTTGAAGATCTGTTACCAAATTAAGAAGTTAACTAACAAACTGCAATTCAAATACTTGAACTCATGAATAAAGTGTTGGGTTTTATTCAAACTTTGGTTTCAAAAACACAAAGATGGTGACGAAACGTTTAAATTTTAACAACATAAAACTAATTTATATCCACCAAATATCTTTTGCATGAACATGAAACACTAAAACAACCATAAAAGGAAGAAAATACCAACGTTTGAAGACTTTCTAGAAGTATCCCAACAATAACCAAGTTCACTTGAATGTTAGGTCTTCGTTGCATAATAAGCTCTTAAGCCTTTATGAAAAAGAAAACCAATCTTTTGTTATAAAGGAGAGGATAAATGTATCACCCTTAAACTAATGTCGGAACACTTTGAGAGAGAGAGAGAGAGAGAGAGAGAGAGAGAGAGAGAGAGAGAGAGAGAGAGAGAGAGAGAGAGAGAGAGAGAGAGAGAGAGAGAGAGAGAGAGAGAGAGAGAGAGAGAGAGAGATGATGATGATGATGCTCAACAAGGAAATAAACACCACATGATAGCCTTTAATGGGCTGGGCTAGTTATACAGTCCGAAATGTTATTCAGAATGGCCTATTCCGGAAACGATGATTATTTTGCAAAAAAACATTTTCTAATTGTAATTTTTTTTAAAATAAACACAAAAAATGATTTAGATTACTCAATTTCCCTACTTTATAGAAGTTTGCTTGGGCTCTACATACTTCACAGAAGTTTAAAGGGTTTTTAAACTGCATGCATGTTACAGAATAAGCATGAAAAAAATAAAGTATTTTAATAAAATATACAAGAGCTAAGGAATTTGTTACGACCATTTCAATTCCTTGAATTTGGATAGAAAATGTCATACAGAAACTATAATTATTAGATGCATGGAATAATATGACCTAAATCATTAATTAGATCTCTTTATGGGGCTGGTCCACATCATTTGTAGGAGTAAATGGTTGACGGAACTTAGTAGTTAAGGTTAATGAGTCGTGTGATGGACCCAATACAAAACCTAGGATTAATCGTGATAAGAGTTGTGCTCCTCAAGGCCATATCTTTTTTGCTTACAAGTATGGTATTACTTGGTTGTTGGTCCCACTTTCAATCCCACAATTCCATCTTCAGAAAGCCCATCTCATTTAAATGCATTGGTAGTAACAATAATGCATTATATTACTCTTGTTTTGTGTTGGGTTATAATACTCTAACAACTTACTAACGCATTTATAGTAATTTTAATCTACTTTAAATAATTTAGTTAATGTTTATAAACTATAAAATCCGTTTTTAAAAGTAAGTAAACCTACCTTAGTGGTTAAGAACGTTGCCTTGCTTATACAATTCAAGTAGGCAGACATGGATCTTTCTAGCATGGATCTTTCTAGCATTGACATCAACCAAAACACGTTTTTCTCATGTTGTGTGTCAGGGTGATTGGCAACTTTTTTTTGGAATGTTGATTGGCTAGGGATAGGAACGGATCCACGAGAGTAGGCCTGACAATGAAGCGGGTTTTGACCCTGATCCGATCCAAATCCTTAACAATTATATGGGTTTGGAGCATAGTTTTTGATCCGTTTACCCGTTAACGACCCGTACCCGCTAACCCTTTTATTAAAAGGGTCGGGTATGGATCATCACCGATCCGTTCCGTTTGTAACCCGCCCCATATAAATTTTAGAAATATAAATTTATATTTTATATTACCTAAAGTTTACATTAAATTCCAATTAGAAGTCCAAAAAGAAAAGGTCAAAGACTAAATTGTTTTTATATAGGACTCGAGGACTCAACTTCTAGACTTTCAGTCTTCTACCAAGAGTCATGATTTCAATTCATTTATATTTCATCATGTAATCACCAATTTCATTTATAAATCAATAAGGTCATTTATCAACCGAAAGAAAGTTTGTAATTGCTATTCTCCATCAATGCAATCGACGATCAAAACCAATTGGAAGTAACTAAAATAATGATTTTAATTCCAATAGAAAGTCCTCAAGTACATAATGTGTTTTCTAAATCAAAACATAGTTTTATTTAATAAATGTGATTTTATGATTTAAGTAAAATGTGTTTGATTATTCAAAAAACTTACGGGTTACGGGGTGGGTTTGGATATCTACTGATTCGGTAGATAAGGGTATGAGTTTGATTATTCAAAACCCTACGGGTTACGGAGCGGGTTTGGATCGGATTTTGAAATTTGTTAAAAGGGTTTGGATCAAGGTCGATTCGCTCAAAACTCGCTCCATTGTCAGGTCTACACGAGAGGCATTAGCGTCCAACGGTCAACAATATGATCAAGTTGGATAATAATGGTAAGGTCATCCTGTTGTACCTACCACTAATCATTATAGTGGTGGATGTCATGTTATCACCATATACTCTACCACTAACCATGAGATACCTACTACTAAATATATCATTTCACCTAATTTTTCTAAATAAATTTAATTAAATACATTAAAAACATATAATTTTTTTAAAAACTAATTATACAAATAAGTGATTTAATAATAATAATAATAATAATAATAATAATAATAATAATAAATCAAATTACTTAATTAGAAAATATAAATCCAAGGTTTAATTTGTCATTTTAGAAACTATATATGTTAAAAGATTTTTAGTCAGATGTACTTTCTGTCAATAAACTGCACCTTAGGAAAAGTTGCCAAAACTTGAAAACTGCGTCTTCTTCTCCAGAAAAAAACCAGCTCGCATCAACTCTTTTGTCGATTTCCTTCCTTCAAAGGGAGCAATCCAAACTCATTTGTCGTTTTGATTCGTGATGTCCACCACTGAAGACCACGAGCATGGAGGACCACGATGGTTTGGGCTAGTGTGCACGACCACGGTCGTGATCAGCTAGACCACAAGACCCCCTATGGTCCGTATACCAGTTGGTCTAATGCAATGAATATTATTTTAATAACAAAAATATAATATAATTTAGCAATATTTTAAATGTCTTACAACTATTTACAACGTGTGTTATATTTTGAAAACAATGTACACATACATCATTACTAATATTATCTAAGACGTTTTTTTTACGACACTAAACATTTATTTATAAATTTATCATACGATAGAAAACTTTGTTCATATTTCTTTTAAAAAAAGGCTATTAATATTATATCTCTTAGTTTGTGGGTTTATAAATATATTAATATGTATTTGACTATTTGTAAAGCAAACTAGATAAGTAAATTATAAATAATAAGCGTTGTATTCAAATAATAAATGAATGCAGTAACTATTTTATGCAAACAATAAGTAAATAAAGTAGTAAACAAAAATGATATGCTCCTTGTCCAACAAACAATGAAAACTGTGAAAGGGACATGACAAATTTTTTATGGCCACGTTCTCTAATCATAACAGCCTTTTTCTTTTTATTTTATTTTATTTTATTTTATTTTATTTAAGATGATAGTCTTTTAACTTTTAGTTTTATACATATATAAACATAAGGCTCAAAAAAATGATCATTGATGTTGCCGATCAATCCCAAAATACATTTATTAAAAACAGACACACTCTTGATGGCTCGTTAGTTGTTAACGAAGTGATATCATGGTTAAAAAGATAAAAAAATAAAAAAATAAAAAAATAAGGCTTTTATCCTAAAAGCAGACTTTAAAAATGATTTTGATTGCCTTAACCGGGGGTATCTCGACTCTATTATGGCACAAATGGACTTTGGTTCTAAATGACGCTTTTGGATCAAAAGCTGCCTATCTTCGGCTAGAGCATTGATAATAATTAATAGGGCTCCAACATGTGAATTCAATCTGGAAAGTGGTATACGTTAGGGTGATCCATTGTCACCTTTCTTGTTCATCTTAGGAGCCGAGGGTTTGAATATTGCTTTAGAAGAAGCCTCCGAGAAAGCACTTTTCAAAGGCATTTCACTTCCTAATGGGTTGGAAATTACTCACCTCCAGTATGGTAACGATTTGATACTCTTTGGAAGTTAGGGAAATGAAAACTCTAAAAATCTTATTCGCATTCTCAGATTCTTTGAGCTAGCATCCGGGTTAAAGGTAAACCTGAGTAAGAGTAATATTTTTGGTTTTGGTATAATAGGGATTGAGGTTGACATTATGGCTAAAAGACTCAACTATGGCGTGGTCTCCTTACCCTTTGTATATTTAGGTCTGCTAGTTGGAGCTTCAATGTTTAGAATCACACACTGGACGCCGATCATTGACAAGTTCTGGGAAAAACTATCTAGATGGAAAGCATCTACGCTTTCATACAATGGTCGGGTAACTTTATTGTAACGACCCAATTTTTGAAGGAAAATTTTCATTTTTGAATAGTCAAATACATTTCATGATTTAAGAAATCCAATCATAATTGTTTTAAAAACATATGTCAAATACAACTTTTATTCCAAATATCAGAGTGTCCATAAAAACGCCTGGGAGAGAGTGCACACCACGCCATCACGCCTTGCCTTTGCCCTTGGGATCTGATGTACCTGAAAAAAATCCACAACCTGTAAGCTAAAGGCTTACTGAGTTCCCCAGAGCATACCACACAATACACAATATACATATCATGTTAGCTATAAAAGCTACATATATCACATAAGCCATGCATGCATAAACATGTAAGGATGCCATGGGCTCCCCCCAGGGTCTTACACATTTGTGCCATGGGCTACCCCACATGGTCTTTACCTAGGAATGTCATGGGCTACCCTACGTGATCGTACATCCAATGTCATAGGCTACCCTACATGGTCTTTACCTAGAAATGCCATGGGCTACCCCACATGGTCTTACATCCAATGCCACGGGCTCCCCCTGAGGTCTTCCATGCAATAACACACAATCACATAGTATATCAAATCACAGAAATGACTAACACATAAACTACAATCACATAATGGGCCGACGTTGGTGCCTTATACCCATGGGTATGGTGAGAAGACTCACCTCAGTCCGCAGAATCCGAAACTGCTCTCCTAACTGACCGTAACCTCCCGTGCTAAATAATAATATTGACCCATGTTAGGACATCACATAAACAAAGGGGAAACCCAAACCCCAAGTCCTTCCATGGAGGCCCAAAAATCCTTTCTTTGTTAATGGGCCCAAAGTCCATGTCCAAATTCATTAATGGGCCTCTTGACCCAATAAGACCCTACCATAATACCAATGGCCCAATACAGATAAAATGGCCCACTTTTCTCAGAATGCAACCAAGTCCAATAATAAAATGAGGCCTAACAGATCATAGACCCAAAACAGATCTAACTCCATTTGTGGTGCGTACGCTTAGTCTCTAGGGCTTACGTGCGGCGTACGCTAGGTTACGCCCAACGTACTTAACAGTTTAAGCACTTCCTCCATTAAGTGCTTAATGCCCGATTATCTTATGTCAAAAAGTCAGATCTAAGCTTATTAAGACGTCCTAGACCATAAAGTTGGCAACTTTATGCCTTTGCATGCCTCATGTTGTCACACCCCCGAACCAGACGACGAAAACGTCTGAGGGCTCGCGTGACTTTAATTGAATATCATCACAATGAATATACATGACTCATAACATAAACATCACCATGCATCAATATATTACAAGTGGAATTGTTCACATCAAGTACATTGTTTTAACATTACACATTCATAACATAAACTTTTTTAGTGTTTTCAACAACATAACATCCTAACATTACTTCATATTACCCTTCCGTTTACCTGTACCTGAGAATACAAGTTATTTTGGAAAAACGTCAACATATGAAATGTTGGTGAGTTCATAAGCAATGTTGTCATAAAATTATTTGTGTAGTTTGTATAACCCAGAAAATCCGATATTTTCTGAAAAGACTTTTGTTTATCAAAGTGTGAAAATCCATAAGTTGATGAATGAATGATTTCAAAAACATATATATGAAGGGTATTTTGTATTATAGTTATAAAAATTTCGAGCGACTAGTATTGAATTCATGGGAAAAACCGATCTTTTCCGATGTTGAAAGGTATCCGTGATTACTGATTTTTGTATCGTCATATCGAATGAATATTGATTGCTCCACATTGAATATCTTCCTCATTCCGTCTACTTTGATTTCTCATAAGCCTTAGCGAACGAAGAGAAGAGGAGCACTATGTCCTGCTATTATCGTAAGTACCTTAGGCTGTCGGGGATGCGAAAGACACGATGGTCCAACTCACATTTGATTACTTTGACCTTACTAGCCTTACTAATGGGCCACTAGGACCCAATAGCACATAAAAGCTATTGAAAGTCCTTTTAACGAAATTGGGTCATAGGAGGCCCAATAACATATAAGCGTTATCCCTTTGGGCCCAAAGATCATTTTGATGGACTTGCAAGATCCATAAAGCATGATTTGAAACTCTCAAGCCCAAAGTTTGTAAGTTTACTCATCGTAGTTATCGCGTATCTATTGAAGTGTTTGATTTACGGTTATTGTTTTTGTATTGATTCGAGACCGAATCGATTCGTTTATAATGATATTTGGAGTTAAACGTGTATTCGTTTTTCGTTTTGTCGGTAGTTGTGGATTTTGTATTTTGAATTAATGAATTAATTTGTTTAAAAGTAGAAGTTTGACCCTTTTCACTACCTTTCTTATTATAAAAATAACAATTTTAGTCCTTTATATAAAAGAATTTCATTTTTAGTCCTTAAAACATTTTCTTGACACCTTTGCATCATAAATTTGTTGAAAAGACAGTTTTAATTCAAAATTCATTTTGTTAATAGATTCAGCCCTTCCAGAATGGTATTTCTCGATTAAAACCCCATTTTTTGCAACTTTTATAGTTTTGGCCCAAAATCCAAAAACTTTACATTTTTTGTCGTTTTTGGTAGTGAAAAGCATTTTGACCCTTGAAATAGTTTTATTATGCTATTTATCCCTTTTTTTGAAGAAAGTTTCATTTCAGCCCCTTAAATTCTCAATTTTCGTAATTTTAGGCTTATTGGGCCAAAAAGCCCAAAATTAGCCCATTAAGCTAAAACTTTACATTTCAAGTCCTTTGAAAATTTTATTATTCATAAAAATAATTAGGGAAACTATTTTGACTCTTTTGGCCATTAAGAAACCGTGAATTGACCATTTTTAACTCTAGTTTTGTATATTTGACATTTTAAGCCCAAAAATGGGTTTTTATGTTGAAATATGTTCATCATAATCTTATAAGTTATTGTTCTTGACTTGTTTAGTGTAAAATAACTTAGATTATGTTTTTTTCCCTTCTCATATCATAGATCTTGAGATTCACCCTTTTCTAGTTACATGTTTATCACAAAAACACATAAAAATACACATACATGCATAAAATCACACATAGCATACACATACACATAGATCTACACATTTTCTTGTATTCTCCCCCATAAAACACATGAAAACTGAAAAGAGAGGGGTATGAAGCATACCTTGAGTTGTAGTTTCGGTTTTGAAGAGAGAAAGGAAGAAAGTTTCGATCCTAGCAAGTCTTCTTGGAAGATCTCGAATTTAGAGGCTTCTAAGATGCAAGATCACAAGTTTGAATAGATTTAGAAGAGATTTTTGATGAGATGAAGTAGCTAGATCATGGATCCAAGCAATATCTTACCTTAGAGGATGAATTTGTGGGATAATCTCCTTGAAAGCTTCCTAAATCTCGAAAATTTGGTGGAGAGTGAAGAGAGTTTCCTTGAGAGAGTTTTGAGTGAAATGTGTGTGTGTTTGTGTTGTGTTCGGCCGAGAGAAGGAAAGAGAGGAGAGAAGAGAGAGTGGATGATAGGATGGTTACTTGGAAGCATGGGACTTTGCATGGAAACCCATCAAATATTAGTGAGGTGGCAAATGAAAAGTCAACCCTTCCTTTCTTTTGTGGTTTGGGCCGAGAATGGAGAGGGGAAGGAAAAATAATTGGGCCTTGTATGCTTAAGCCCATCTGATGGTTAAGTTAGATGATTTTTGGCCCAACAAAAATCAAAGAATGATTTTTATGACCTATTAGGGCTAATTTAAATTTGTTATGGTCCAATAAGGCCCATTAAAGATAACCTAGTTCATTTCAGGCTTATAAGGTCCAAAATATTAAGTTTCATGTATATGGGTCCAATTAGGGCCCATTTGAGGGTTCTAGGTTCAAGATAGTTAAATTGGAAACCTATTGGTCCATTAGGTCCAATTAGGAAATCCTAGCCCAAAATGGACTTAAACCGGGATTTGAAGGGTTTTCCAATTCTTTGTTGATTATTTGTAGTGCTTGAATGAAGTATTTGATGAAGTTTTGTTGTTACTGAATAAGCATCATACATGCTTTCACATTGTTGGCTCACATTTGTTATCATTGTTTAATGTTTACAAGGCATCAAATTCCTAGTTGTGACATCATCCCCCTATTAGAGGGAATTTCGTCCCGAAATTCTTTTGAAAGCTATATTTGAGAATGAGAGAATAGGTGAGGGTACTTCTGTTTCATTTGATCTTCGCGTTCCCATGTGAATTCTGGTCCGCGTCTTGCGTTCCTTCGAGCTTTCACAATCGGAATGAGGCTCTGCTTAGTACGCTTCACTTCTCTGTCCATGATTTCTATTGGTTCCTCGATGAACAGAAGATTATCATTGATTTCAATTTCTTCTAATGGGATGACAAGAGTCTTGTCGGATAAGCACTTTTTCACAATGGAAACGTGGAACATATGGTGTACACTGCTGAGCTCAGCGGGTAGTTTCAATCTATAAGCCACTGGACCGATTCAGGCAAGAATCTCAAAGGGTCCAATGTATCGAGGGTTCAGTTTGCCCCGCTTCCCAAAACGAATCACTCCTTTCCAAGGAGAGACTTTTAGTAGCACCCTATCTCTGACTTGAAACTCGAAGGACTTTCGTCGTTTGTCGGCGTAGCTCTTTTGTTTGTCTCATGATGATTGCGGTCGGGCCCTGATTTGAATTATCTTCTCGGTCGTCTCGCGTATGATTTCCGGTCCCGTTAAGGCATTGTTTGGCGTTTGCCCTCTTGCTAGCTGGGTGTCTCCTACCTCCGCCCAGCACAATGGTGATCTACATTTAGGCCCGTATAATGCTTCGAAAGGTGCAACTTTGATACTCGAGTGATAATTGTTGTTGTATGAGAACTCAATCAAAGGCAAGTGGGTATCCCATGATTTTCCAAAGTCTATTACACACGCGCAAAGCATATCTTCTAGCATTTGGATGGTTCGCTCACTTTGACCATCCATTTGTGGGTGGTAGGCAGTGCTCATGTCAAGTTGTGTTCCCATAGCTTTCTGAAGCGATTGCCAAAAGCGGGATGTAAATCTACTATCTCTATCTAATATGATAGATACGGGTACTCCGTGGAGCCTCACGATTTCCTTGATATAGAATCTTATCAGGCGCTCCATCTTGTATGATTCTTTTATTAGTAGGAAATGGGCGGATTTCGTTAGTCTATCAACTATTACCCAGATCGTGTCCAAGCCATCCGTCGACTTGGGTAGTTTGGTCACAAAATCCATGGTAATCTTTTCCCATTTCCACTCTGGAATTACTGGTTGCTGTGGTAATCCTGAGGGCTTCTGATATTCCACCTTTACTTTAGCGCTAGTAAGGCATTTGCTAACGTAAGTGGCAATCTCTGCCTTCATATTAGGCCACCAATAATGTTGCTTAACATCCAAGTACATTTTGTCTGAACCTGGATGGATGGAGTATTGCGTCTTGTGGGATTCATTCATGACTACCTCTCTGAATCCCCCAAGTTTAGGGACCCAAATACGGTTCATGAAATAATATGCCCCATCCTCTTTCACTTCGAGATTCTTTTCCATTCCACGTAATGCTTCACTTGTTCTGTTTTCCGCCTTCAGGGCATCTGACTGGCTGTTCTGATTTGCGAGGTCAGGTGGGATTGGATGGTTCTTGAGAGAGTTTTCACACGACGATTTGAGTATTCTTTTCGACTCAAGGCATCAGCTACCATGTTAGCCTTGCCTGGGTGGTACTTGATTTCGCACTCGTAGTCGTTTAGCAGTTCGACCCATCTTCGTTGCCTCATGTTTAGCTCTTTTTGATTCAAGATGTGTTGGAGACTCTTGTGGTCGGTGAAGATGGTGCACTTAGGACCGTAAAGGTAGTGCCTCCAAATCTTCAGGGCGAAGACCACTGCTTCCAGCTCCAGATCGTGGTTCATGTAATTCACTTCGTGCATCTTTAGTTGCCAGGACGCGTAAGCTATCACCTTTCCATGTTGCATGAGTACACAGCCTAAGCCCTGATTTGACGCATCACAGTAGACTATAAAGTCTTCCGTTCCTTCGGGTAGCGATAGCACCGGCGTACTGCAGAGTGCTTGCTTCAGAGATCGAAATGCGGCTTCCTGCTTGTCCGTCCGGACGAAGGGTACGCCCTTTTGTGTAAGCATGGTAAGCGGTTTGGCCGTCTTAGAGAAGTTCTGGATGAATCTACTGTAATAGCCTGTGAGGCCTAGAAATTGGCGAATTTCCATGGGTTTCGTTGGAATTGCCCATCCCTTGATGGCTTAGATTTTATAAGGATCCACATGAATTCCTTCCTGACTAACAACATGTCCTAAAAAGTTCACACTTCGGAGCCAAAACTCGCACTTAGAGAGTTTTGCGTATAACTTTTCGATTCGCAGGGTTTCCAGGATTTGTCGGAGATGTTGGCCGTGTTCTTCTTCATTTCGGGAATAGACGGGGATATCATCGATGAAAACAATAACAAAGTTATCAAGAAATGGTAGGAATATTCGATTCATTAAGTCCATGAATGCGGCAGGAGCATTCGTTACACCGAAGGGCATTACAACAAATTCATAATGTCCGTAACGAGTTCGGAAGGTGGTTTTTGGAATATCCTTCTCCCGGACCTTGAGTTGGTGGTATCCAGATCGCAAATCTATCTTTGAGAAGTGACTAGCTCCTTGGAGCTGGTCAAATAGATCGTCGATTCGTGGAAGTGGATATCGGTTCTTGACAGTGAGCTTGTTAAGTTCTCTGTAGTGGATACACATCCTGAAGGTACCGTCTTTCTTCTTGACAAAGAGAACCGGAGCTCCCCAAGGTGAGAAACTGGGTCGGACGAATCCTTTATCCAAAATCTCGCTGAGTTGACTGGACAGCTCTTGCATCTCCGCAGAAGCCAATCTGTAGGGCGATTTGGCGATGGGAGTAGCTCCTGGTACAAGGTCAATTCGAAACTCAACTTGTCTTTCTGAGGGTATCCCCGGAAGATCATCAGGGAAGACATCTGGGAACTCACAAGCTACTAGAATGTCTTGAATGTTGACCTCTTTCTTGGATTTTTCTACTATATGATCCAGGAACGTCAATTCCTTCTTTCGTAGGTACTTTTGCGCTTTAATGCACGAGATAAGGTGAAGGTTCGTGCTGGGTTTGTCCGTGTATATAATTAGCGTTTCGTGATTTGGAAGGTGAAGGCGAACGGACTTCTCGTGACACATAATTTCAGCATGGTGGGGCTTAACCAATCCATGCCGATAATCACATCAAAACTCCTAATGGAAACATGCATTAAGTTTATTTGAAAGACGTGATGATTTAAGGCTAGGGTACATCCGATATAGATTTCCCCAGTGGATTCTGTCTTCCCATTAGCCATTTCCACCATGAAGGTTTCATTAAGCTTCTAGGGTTGTTGTCTTAACAAGTGTTTAAATTTATTGCTCACAAAACTTCGTTCTGCTCTGGTATCAAATAGGATGCATGCATAAATGTGGTTTAGGAGAAACGTACTAGTAACAACAGCGGGATCCTGAACCGCTTCTCCTTGACCCTTAACTAGCACCCTTCCTGTTCCTCCGTTCCCAAGGTTATTGGTGTTGGGGCAGTTTCGATGGATATGCCCAGTCCTTCCACATCCATAGCAAGTGGGGCTTGATCCTGTGTTATTGCCGCTGTTGTTGTTGTTGTTGTTGTTGTTGTTGTTGTTGTTGTTTCCTTGTGGCTGGTTCTGGGGAGGGTAGGTCCTGCAATACCTTGCCGTGTGACCCTTCTGATTGCAACTGGTGCAATGCATTTCTCTGCATTCTCCATTATGGTGGAGACCGCATTTGTTGCACTTTGGAAGAGTTCCCGATTACTGCCGAGGAACACTTGGATTAGCTGAGGCTAGAGCATGTGGTGTGGGTGGAACTTGGGTGGTTGCAGCGTTGACTGTCACTGTTTGTTGCTTCTTGGACGATTCCAAGCCTTGGCAGCCCTTCCTCTTGTTGTTCTTTCCTTTCTTGTTGTCACTCTCTTTCTTTCCTTCAGCTTCTGCTGGCTTCTCGCCCTTCTTGTTGTTATGGTCATATAGTTTCTTGGCCATTCTCTTGGCACTGTCGAAAGTTTCAGGTTTTGTAGCGATCACATTTCCTTGAATTGGGGAGGTCAATCCCCAGATGAATCGTTCGATTTTCTTTCCTTCAGACGTAATCATGCCAGGGCACAGTAATGACAGCTCGCTAAACCTTGATATGTATGCATCTATATCAGAGTTTCGGACGGTGAGATCCCACAGCTCTTACTCCATCTTCTGGATTTCGCCATGAGGGCAGTACTCAACCATCATCATTTCTTTCAGCTCCGTCCATGCAATAGAGTTGGCTACAAGGAGAGTCATGGCCTCTATATGTCCATTCCACCAGGTAAGAGCCTGGTCGACGAACGTGCACGTGGCAAACTTCCCTTTCACCTCCTCGGGGCATTCACATATTTCGAACACCGATTCCACCTTCTCAATCCATCTTTTCAGGGTTATCACTCCACCCATGCCATTAAAGGTTCGTGGCTTGGCATTGGTGAAATATTTGTAGGAGCATGTTTTGGTAGGTCCTTAATTGATCTCGTTGTTCGAACTTCCAGCCCCTTGTCCGTTGACTCCTCCATTGTTCCCTTGGTGAATCTGTGCCATTGTTGCAGTGACCGCAGTAGACACAGCTGCTTGGAATGCAGCTGAGTCGACTTCTGGTGGGGTTGGCCCAGGGTTACCTCGAGTTGGTATTTGAGGCATCTTTCTGTCATGGAACGGAAAGATGTTGAGTGCCTATGGTTTTGTGAGATTGTGATCCTATAAACTAGGTGTGTGGCACGAACTTAAGCAATTTCACAAATTAGCATACAATCATGGATATATAACACATAGCAGATTACAACATCATAGTAGAACACGTAAAATTTTCCATTAATATTATCCGCATTTTGATACATGAAAACTTTGCTCGAAAGAGCATACATAAGTGGTGTAAGTTTGGCAGCATAAAGGCTCTATGAGTAGTGTAATCACTTAAACATAGAGTCGATGGTACATAGCATAGATCCTAGTAACATAATATTAAACACGGATACGACTAGTCCTAGTCATGGTGGGATGCGGTAGGGGGTGGTGCTGAGGAAGTGGACGCTCCTTGAAGACGAGCCACCTGTTGTTTCGCATCTCGGAGTCGAGCCTCCCACCTCGCCTGCCTCATGTGGAACTCTCGGATAACCTCTCGTGTTTCCTGCTCTGCACGCTCGACCCTAGTCCGCATCTGGTGCATCTGATCGGCGGTGCTCTAAGCTAGGTCGCCAGTGTTCCGCAATCGCCTCACCATGACCGGAAGAGCACGATCGGCCGGTCCTCCTTCCTCAGGTCATAGAAATCGCGTGACATGCCGAACGGGGGTCGCTGTCCCTGCTATCTGCTCTACCTCTAAAGGTCGATACCCTAGGGGGTGTAGACCCTTGAACCAGACGGCGGAAACGTCCGAGGGCTCGCGTGACTTTAATTGAATATCATCACAATGAATATACATGAATCATAACATAAACATCACCATGCATCAATATATTACAACTGGAATTGTTCACATCAAGTACATTGTTTTATCATTACACATTCATAACATAAACTTTTTGAGTGTTTTCAACAACATAACATCCTAACATTACTTCATATTACCCTTCCGTTTACCTGTACCTGAGAATACAAGTTATTTTGGAAAAACGTCAACATATGAAATGTTGGTGAGTTCATAAGCAATGTTGTGATAAAATGATTTGTGTAGTTTGTATAACCCAGAAAATCCGATATTTTCTAAAAAGACTTTTGTTTATCAAAGTGTGAAAATCCATAAGTTGATGAATGAATGATTTCAAAAACATATATATGAAGGGTATTTTGTATTATAGTTATAAAAATTTCGAGCGACTAGTATTGAATTCCTGGGAAAAACTGATGTTGAAAGGTATCCGTGATTACTGATTTTTGTATCGTCATATCGAATGAATATTGATTACTCCACATTGAATATCTTCCTCATTCCGTCTACTTTGATTTCTCATAAGCCTTAACGAACGAAGAGAAGAGGAGCACTATGTCCTGCTACTATCGTAAGTACCTTAGGCTGTCGGGGATGCGAAAGACACGATGGTCCAACTCACATTTGATTACTTTGACCTTACTAGCCTTACTAATGGGCCACTAGGACCCAATAGCACATAAAAGCTATTGAAAGTCCTTTTACACGGAATTGGGTCATAGGAGGCCCAATAACATATAAGCGTTATCCCTTTGGGCCCAAAGATCATTTTGATGGACTTGCAAGATCCATCAAGCATGATTTGAAACTCTCAAGCCTAAAGTTTGTAAGTTTACTCATCGTAGTTATCGCGTATCTATTGAAGTGTTTGATTTAACGGTTATTGTTTTTGTATTGATTCGAGACCGAATCGATTCGTTTATAACGATATTTGGAGTTAAACGTGTATTCGTTTTTCGTTTTGTCGGTAGTCGTGGATTTTGTATTTTGAATTAATGAATTAATTTGTTTAAAAGTAGAAGTTTGACCCTTTTCACTACCTTTCTTTTTATAAAAATAACAAGTTTAGTCCTTTATATAAAAGAATTTCATTTTTAGTCCTTAAAACATTTTCTTGACACCTTTGCATCATAAATTTGTTGAAAAGACAGTTTTAATCCAAAATTCATTTTGTTAATAGATTCAGCCCTTCCAGAATGGTATTTCTCGGTTAAAACCCCATTTTTTGCAACTTTTATAGTTTTGGCCCAAAATCCAAAAACTTTACATTTTTGGTCGTTTTTGGTAGTGAAAAGCATTTTGACACTTGAAATAGTTTTATTATGCTATTTATCCCTTGTTTTGAAGAAAGTTTCATTTCAGCCCCTTAAATTCTCAATTTTCGCAATTTTAGGCTTATTGGGCCAAAAAGCCCAAAATTAGCCCATTAAGCTAAAACTTTACATTTCAAGTCCTTTGAAAATTTTATTATTCATAAAAATAATTAGGGAAACTGTTTTGACTCTTTTGGCCATTAAGAAACCGTGAACTGACCATTTTTAACCCTAGTTTTGTATATTTGACATTTTAAGCCCAAAAATGGGTTTTTATGTTGAAATATGTTCATCATAATCTTATAAGTTATTGTTCTTGACTTGTTTAGTGTAAAATAACTTAGATTATGTTTTTTTCCCTTCTCATATCATAGATCTTGAGATTCACCCCTTTTTAGTTACATGTTTATCACAAAAACACATAAAAATACACATACATGCATAAAATCACACATAGCATACATATACACATAGATCTACACCTTTTCTTGTATTCTCCCCCATAAAACACATGAAAACCAAAAAGAGAGGGGTATGAAGCTCAGCTTGAGTTGTAGTTTCGGTTTTGAAGAGAGAAAGGAAGAAAGTTTCGATCCTAGCAAGTCTTCTTGGAAGATCTCGAATTTAGAGGCTTCTAAGATGCAAGATCACAAGTTTGAATAGATTTAGAAGAGATTTTTGATGAGATGAAGTAGCTAGATCATGGATCCAAGCAATATCTTACCTTAGAGGATGAATTTGTGGGATAATCTCCTTGAAATCTTCCTAAATCTCGAAAATTTGGTGGAGAGTGAAGAGAGTTTCCTTGAGAGAGTTTTGAGTGAAATGTGTGTGTGTTTGTGTTGTGTTCGGCCGAGAGAAGGAAAGAGAGGAGAGAAGAGAGAGTGGATGATAGGATGGTTACTTGGAAGCATGGGACTTTGCATGGAAACCCATCAAATATTAGTGAGGTGGCAAATGAAAAGTCAACCCTTCCTTTCTTTTGTGGTTTGGGCCGAGAATGGAGAGGGGAAGGAAAAATAATTGGGCCTTGTATGCTTAAGCCCATCTGATGGTTAAGTTAGATGATTTTTGGCCCAACAAAAATCAAAGAATGATTTTTATGACCTATTAGGGCTAATTTAAATTTGTTATGGTCCAATAAGGCCCATTAAAGATAACCTAGTTCATTTCAGGCTTATAAGGTCCAAAATATTAAGTTTCATGTATATGGGTCCAATTAGGGCCCATTTGAGGGTTCTAGGTTCAAGATAGTTAAATTGGAAACCTATTGGTCCATTAGGTCCAATTAGGAAATCCTAGCCCAAAATGGACTTAAACCGGGATTTGAAGGGTTTTCCAATTCTTTGTTGATTATTTGTAGTGCTTGAATGAAGTATTTGATGAAGTTTTGTTGTTACTGAATAAGCATCATACATGCTTTCACATTGTTGACTCACATTTGTTATCATTGTTTAATGTTTACAAGGCATTAAATTCCTAGTTGTGACACATGTGCTCCGAACACCCCCATTAAGACCTTTCTAAGGGTCTTAACCCATGCATGAGGTCAAAACACCCACCAAGACTCCATTTTTATGTTGCAAAAGGACCAAGGGACCTCTGATCTGTCATTTCCATCCTCTATTTAGATAATTGACCAAATAATTCAAATAATTGATCATTTATCATATAAGTAAATTTTTATCTACTTAGATGACCAAAATCTTTTATTTGACAATGATAATCATAAGGAATCTATAAAATTTGTATTTTATTAATTTGAAACAATTATGACAATTATCCTAAGTTAAAATAGGCAAAAAAAAATCTGAAATTATCCTCTGCTTGACTCCCGGACTCATCGAGTCACTACCTGGACTCGCCGAGTTGGGCTGACTCGCCGAGTCCAGATACTAACTCACTGAGTTGGTTCGGGCAGAGGCCAGAAACTCGATTTTCAGCAGATAAACAAGCATTGCATCACATACAAAAGAAACCAATCAAAGCTCTAATATCACTGATGAGTTTTAGCCGTAATAACATCCTATGTGCTCATGCAAACCCTAATGCTTGGATCTAGGTTTCTCTATTGTACATGCATTCATCCAAGACTTTAAACCCTAGATCTAGCATGTTGTAATTGAAATCATATATGTAAACAAGGTTTAGATCTTACATTGATTGTTATGTAGCAATAATAATCTCAAATTCTCCTTGTAATGGCTTCAGAAAGCTTAGAGTCACAAATGTCACTCCTCTAATGGCTCACAAACACCAAGAGAAAGAGGATGAAGAAGGAGAAGAGGAGAGACACCCAAAAATGGCTGGAAACCCTAAGGAATTAGTTCACCATGTTTTCGGGTCTCAAGGGTTCTTTAAATAGGTAGGCAATTAGGGTTATCTAACAAGGAAACCCTAATTTGACTGCTTAAGCCCTAAACAGCCCATGGAACCCTTCTGAACATGCTTTGGATGAAAATCATATGGGCTTCCCATAGATTTCGTCCAACCTATATTCCAAGGTGATCCGTAGTCCAATTGCAATAATCTTATAATTACAATTCCAGTCCCCAAAGTTTAATTGATCTCTTTTAGCCACAAAATTAATTCTTAATTAATTATTGACTAATATTAATTAAACAATATGATTTCTCCTTTAATATATATTATTCTTATAATATATCATAATTAATCCTCTCTCTCCATAATTCATCCTATCAAGTTGCTTTGGTGAAAGCAACCCAAAAGGACCATGCACCATCGGGTCAAGTACATACCAAAATAGTTATGGACTAAGACACTAATCTAAGACGTCCTAGTGCATAAAGTTGGCAACTTTATGCCTTTTTATGCCTCATGTCCTCCGAACACCCCCATTAAGACCTTTCTAAGGCTCTGAACCCATGCATGAGGTCAAAACACCCACCAAGACTCCATTTTTATGTTGCAAAAGGACCAAGGGACCTATGATCTGACATTTCCATCCTCTAGAGTTGCTTAACTCACAAGAGGAGCTCTAAAATCAACCAAAGGGACAAAACAAGAAACCCCTATCTAGATCTAGTGATTTAAGTGGAAAGGTGCAAGCTTTATACCTCCAGAAGCTCCTCAAGGTTGACAATATGCAGATTCTTGAAGCCAAATGACACTCCAAGCTTCCTTGACAACTTCTTCTTCTTGGATGAACACTAAAAGGACCACAAATACTCGGCCACATTGTGTCAAAAGGCCATGACTATCCTTAACGAACAAAGGATACTGGCCCCAAATCCGCTCTATCTTCCAGTTCTCCTTCTTCACCCCCTCGACCTGGGCCTCCTTGATCATATCCAACAATGGAGAGATCATGTTCATCCTCAAACAAACGTTCCCAACCAGGGAACCTGCTGCCTTGCGGCTCAAGGCATCAGCCGCCACGTTGGCCTTCCCGGGATGGTATAAAATCTCACAATCATAGTCCTTTAGTATATCCAACCACCTCCTCTGTCGCATGTTGAGGTTCTGATGATCCATCAAATACTTCAAACTCTTGTGATCAGTATAGATGGTGCACCTCACTCCATACAAGTAATGCCTCCAAATCTTGAGGGCGAACACCACTGCCCCCAGTTCCAGGTCGTGAGTGGGGTAATTCGCCTAATGAGGCTTCAACTGCCTCGAGGCATAAGCTATCACGTGCCCCCTCTGCATCAGTACCACACCTAAACCTGAAGTCGATGCGTCACAGTACACCACCAAATTGTCCAACCCCTCGGATAGTACTAGGATCGGAGCCTCGCATAACCTCTGTCTTAGGGTCTTAAAAGCCGTCTATAGATCTGTGCCCCACCGAAAGGTCACATTCTTTTTGGTCAAATGGGTCAATGACACAACAATATTAGAGAAATCCTGGATAAATCTCCGATAATATCCTGCTAAACCCAAGAAGCTACGAATCTCTGATGCATTCTTCGGTACTTCCATTTGCATCACAGCCTCAACCTTGGCTGGATCAATCGAAATGCCCTCTTGATTGATGATATGCCCCAAAAACTATACCTCCCGCAACCAGAAATCACACTTGGAGAACTTTGCATAAAGCTTCTCCGCCCTCAGGGTCTCCAGTACCTCCCTTAAATGCTGCTCATGCTGCTCCTTGGTCTTAGAATAGACGAGGATATCATCAATAAAAACGATCACCAACCGATCCACCATCAGTCTACACACCCTGTTTATCAGATCCATGAATGTTGTTGGGGCATTGGTGAGGCCAAAGGGCATCACCACAAACTCATAATGCCCATACCGAGTCCTAAAAGCCATCTTCGGTATATCCTCACCCTGAATCCTTATCTGATGGTATCCTGACCGAAGATCAATCTTGGAAAACCAAGACGCACCCTGCAGCTGATCAAACAAATCATCGATCCTTGGAAATGGATAACAGTTCTTCACCGTTAGTTTGTTCAGCTCCCTATAATCGATGCACATCTGATGCGATCCATCCTTCTTTTTCACGAAAAGCATCGGTGCTCCCCACGGGGAACTGCTCGGACGTATGAACCCTCAGTCTAGCAGCTCCTGATGCTACGTAGATAAGCCCTGCATCTCAGGTGGTGCCAACAGATATGGCACCTTTGCTATTGGAGCGACACCAGGAACTAAGTCGATGGGAAACTCCACCTGCCTCTCCGGAGGCACTCCCGGTAACTCTTCGGGGAAAACGTCTCGAAAGTCCTGTACCACCGGCAGACTTCCCACATTTGTCGTGGTCTCTACCCTCGTATCTGAGATATAAGCCAGAAATCTTGTACAACCCTACTGCAGAAACCTCCTAGCCCTCGCTACCGAATAGAGAGTTGGCCCCTACGAGGCCCTCTCACCATGGATAACCAGTTCTTCCCTACTTGGGGTTTGAATCCTAATCAACTGGCGCTCACAATCAATCATGGCCCCATTTGTAACATCCCAAAATCCAGGTAAAGCTATTTAACCCTTCTCCTTTCCCAAGTTGTCATATTAAGTCCCTTAAGTGAAATGTTAGGCTTGTGAGTACGCTGGGCATACTGAGGAGTACGCTGTGCGTACTCGCACGCTTAATTTTGGACGCAGACTCGCCTGGGTACGCTGGGCGTAGCGAGCCCAGATGAAAACCCTAATTTGGGGCTTGTGCACTATAAAAGGAATGCTATGGCCTTGACCTCAGCCTCCATTCCAGAGAGTGAAACCCTAAAAGAGTGCCCTCCTTCGTTTCTAGCTAGAGTGTTGGTATTCTAAGCTTCTAAGTTTCATTTCAAGGTGGTGGAAGAGAAGAAGAGGCCATTTTGGAGGCTATAAGCTTGTGGGATAGAATAGATCTGAGCTTTTTAGAGGTTGGAGCTTCTTCTTGAGGTAAAAAGCTCAAAGCTTGTCATGTTATTTGTGTTGTGTGCTTCTTGGACCAATTTCTAGGGTTTTGGTCCCAAGATGGAGACTGTCACACCCCAAAACAGAGAACGGCGGAAACGTTCTGGGGCGGAGGACGTCATGTAATGTATCACAAAAAATGTAAAGTAGTAAACAAGCAACAACATCATCCATTTCATTAATAGTATAATTTTGATTACAAGTGTGTTCTTTCATAGTACAAGACAACATGATAACTAATCAAAATAAAATACGAGTCTTGACTGCTCCGTCTTCTCTAAACCTTTCATCGACACCTGTCTATTTGTAAACTGAGAATACAAGTTATTTTGAAAGCGAGTATTAGCAATAAAGCTGGTGAATTCATAAGTATTTTAATGTTATTTCTTTGAAAATTTGCTATGAAAGACTGGTGAATGTTTGATGAAACATTTAGTATAAGTATGAAAACCCTAGAAAATCCCATATTTCCTACTAGTATAAAAAGTAGTCTTCTACCAAGACCTGAATGTTTTGAAAGTACTCTTCTACCAAGACCTGAATGTTTTTAAAGTAGTCTTCTACCAAGACTTGAATGTTTTGAAAGTCGTCTTCTACCAAGACCTGACCGTTTTTGAATATTTGTTTCTAAAAGTCCAACTTTTATCCATAAGTGTGTGGTAGTTTAAAAGTTCCAAAACTATAACACAATGATGTTTTTCATGCCTAAATAATAGATTTATGTATGTATAAAATCGCCAAGGCACTTGATGACTTTGTAAACCAATATATTTTTAATACTCCCTGTGAGTCTTTTGCTTAAGTAAAACTGGTTAAAAAGGTGTTTATCCCGAATTGTGAACATGCAAATAATATCGCACGGTGTAGTTATTATCCCCTGAGCATGATTGAGTTAAATGTATATTACTACGTACAAGAGTTGTTGTTTCCGCGTGTTGTGAGTTCCTCATAACCATACTAGATGCAGTACCTATGTTGACATTTGTCACCCTAGGAACTGTAGCTAACAATCAGGGTGCGGAGTCGTCAGCCCCGTATAGATCTATACACACTTGTCACGCTCTCCCTCCAAGAGACTTTGGTTATAGGTGGGGACTTTTGTTTTGGTACTAACAAAGCCATTGTCTCACATGTTTGCTAACAACAAGTTCATGAGTAATATAACGAAATGCCTTTTTGTATGAAAAGATTATCCTTGTTATGAAAATGCATACTTGTAAATAAAACGTTGGTATAGACTCATGAATGAACTGACTCTTGTGTGATTCCTTGTAATAGGAATAATGTTTTGTATCCCCTAAACTATTCCTATAATAGTTTACTAGAATGTAATTGATGAGTGTCCAAGTAGGTTTATACACCCTTGCTACCCAAGAGTGTCGGAACTGAACTAACTGCTGGAACTTTTATGTCTATATCGGTATACATGACATATATAACTAATATTTAGACGACATCCAGACGAATAACTGATGCCCTAAGGCCACATCCCAACGAGAATAGAAAAAGAAATAAGGCGAGCTAGCCGTTCTAAGTCTTTTAAACCTTTCTTATTTAACTATACATATATAGGCAAGCATTTAACAATAAGTATAAAAGAAGTGTTGTAAAAACTTTGAAAAGTTTAATAAATAAGAATTTATGATTTGATGTCAGTTTATAAACCGATTCGAAAATCGTTGACAAGACAGTTTAAGTGTGAGAAAACCTTTGTTTGAAGCACAACTATAACAGATTCAAAAGGAAACATACAGTTTGTAAAGCAGTTTCTAAAAGTGTTTCAACATGTAAAAATGTCTGAGAAAGCTATTTGAAGTACTCTGTTTGGTGAAACGGCTAATTGTATGTTAGTTATAAATCACATGTGATTGATTACATAACCAAAAAGTATAACAAAGATTTATGTCTTTCACACGGGGATAACCGTGTGTTTACTTGTATTCCCCCCCCCTTAAAAGTGTATAAAAAGCATTTATAAAGCTTTTGAAAGTGTAGATTATAGGGGTATGAACTCACTTGATTGAAGTGGTTGATTTGAAGTAGTTGAGAGAAGAATCGAGCAGAACTTCGACATGAAGAGTTGAAAAAGCGGGAAATCTCGGGATTCTCGAGAATCTCGGGAACACAAAACCTTCCTTTGGGACTTCAAGGTGAAAAATGGGGCTTTGGGAGGGTCTCGGGGGCTTAAACATAGAGTTTCGGTGCGAGAAAGAAGGGAACTGAGCAATGGAACTCGGAGCCCTTGAAATCTATTTATAGGGGCATTTTCGGGGTGTGCCACGTCGTGGCAAGTGATGGACACGTCATGGGGAGTCAAAATTATCCTCTTCCATTGATTGGACGCCCTCAGTCACTTGCCGGGTCGCGACAAGCTTGTGCCACGTCGTGGCAAGCCTGACAGCCTCGGATTTCGGGTCTCGAACTTGTAAAATCCGTAACTTTCGCGTACGAGCTCTGTTTTCGACATTCTTTATATGCACGCAGAGCGGAAAATATGATCTACAACTCTCGTTTAGACTTCATCGTCAAATTTTGACTTTATTTTTAATTATTTATTTATAACGGGCCGGGACACGAAAAGTCCGTTAAAATTCCATAACTTCTTCATCCGATGTCCGTTTTCGTCAGACTTTTTGCCGTTGCGCTACTATTATTGAGACCTTCGATTCTCATTTAGGGTGTTTTGGCCAAAAGTCTCTCGAGCTCTATTTCGAGTTTTTAGCTGCCTACTGCTATATCCGGATCTTTGAAAAATCATAACTTCCTCATACGAAGTCAAATTTGGACGTTCTTTTTATGTACGCTCACGGTTTAATGTTATCTACAACTTTCATTTAGATACTTAAGGCTAAAAACTATTGTATTGAAACTTCGTGTTTTTCGTTTAATCGATGTTGCCGGTTTTGTCGGAAATCTTGGAATGGTCATAACTTCTTTGTTATAACTCGGATTTTTGGGTTCTTTATATGTACGAAAACCTTGATACGATTCCTACTACTTTATTTAACCCAAATAAGATTTTAGGAAAGTTAAATTTTGACCTAAATTTGACTTGTGTTCCATCATATTGTTTCGAAATATTGGGTTGTCACATCATCCCCCCGTTAGAGGGAGTTTCGTCCCAAAATTAGAGTTTAAACAAAATTGATAATCATGCTACGGATAGAAGTTTTAATTGCTTCTCGTGTTCTTAAGTGAACTCGGTTCCTCGCTTGGCATTCCAGCGAACCTTTCACTATCGGGATACGAGTTTGCTTCTTTCGTTTGACTTCACTGGCATGATAACTCCTCTTGGTAGAAGGTATGTTGAATGCTTTTCACTTCCGGGTTCGTAGTGACGATGTGTGCAAGGAATGTGTGATATTCATTTCGTAAGCACTTTTAAGCTTGAAAACACGAAATGATGCGAAGGTTCGTACTTGATTTGTCTCCGCAAATAACAAGAGGTTCTTTGATAGGGAGGTTAAGATGAACTGCTTTCCCAAAGCATTTGGTATCGGCTTGATGTAGCCTCAACCAATTCATACTGATTAAGACGTCTAAACCTTGTGGTTGATTAGATGTCATGAAGATCTAAAAGAAAGTATGATTACTCCTGAATTAAGGAAAAAGGATAGGTATTTCTAAGTTTATTCACACAGAAGCACGATCACTCGCAGTCTTGGGCTGTCTCCGTCTTGAAGTTCGTAGTAGAACCCATACCAGGTTCATTAATCACAGTCTCGGGTATACGAGTCGTATATAATCAAGATTGAAACTGTGGGTCTTTGGATTGAACTTGACGTACTGCACGAGTGGTACTTCGGGGAGGTTTGCTGAGTTTTTCTTCGGAAAGGATAAGAAACATGAGGTGCTCTATGCACGAGTACTTCGGTGTTCTGGAATGACGGCTTCGCTAGAAAGATGATTTCGGAGGAAGAGATGTACGTACGAAGCTGTTTTTGTGAGGATCAAATTGAATCAAGTCGTATGATAATGTCGGAATCATAAGGAAACTTAAAGACATTAGATTTGAACATAAGATGTTTATAGACAAAATACAACCGTGCAACTTTTTAACAGAGTTATAGTACTTTAGAGTAACTACAGGAATACTGCTGCAAACAAAGTATACTACAAATGGGCAAGTATATGCAGCACGAGGGTCCCTTAACTGACGGGATCTCGCAAGAGATAAGACTCGAGTTGCACTAGTTTTAAACATGTTTTAAAAACATACATAATAATGACGATTGGAAGTGAACCTATACTATAGTAGGGTCCTTTGTTGCCTCTTTCCATTATGAGGACAAACTCCTCTAGATTCACCGTCATTCTCCTCTGTTGGACAGTTCCTCTTGAAGTGTCCCATTACGCCACCTAGATGACATATTCGAGTGATTTCGACATTGGTGGTTGAAGTAATGTGTTGGATCTGAGTCTTGCAGTAACGGACGGTGTGTCCCTTTTTATTGCAGTTTAAGCACTGAGTTTTTCGACAAGGTCCATGATGGTGATAGTTACATTTGTTGCACTTTGGGAGATTGCCAGCATACTGTCTGGCTTGGATAGGGATAACTGGGATACTAGAAGAGATGGTAGTAGGAGGTACATAATTCGTGGCCGCGAAGGTTGCCACAGGTTGTTGTCTTTTGCTCGCCCCTTGGGGTGATTTGCCTTTAGCCTTAGCCCAGAACTTTCGTTTGTTATTCTTGGGCTTGGGATTTGGGGTGTCGTGGTAGTTTGTTTCTCGTTGAGGTACTTGACTGTTACTTGGATTGCAATTATTGTTAACAATCCCGCTAACATTCGCGTTGTTAGCGTTAAGGTGGGTCAGAACAGCTGACACGGCAGCCGAGACTGCAGCTTGAAAGGTAGCTACATCAATATGAAGAGTTGGTGTTTGGTTGATGGGTTGATCGTTTTCCTTCAGTGACATGATTCTGTTACACGGAAAGAAAAAATGAATTTGTGAGCGAGTATGGTTGACTCTAAATGTACTTTGATCTCTTAAGTAACGAGTAAGAGTTTGTTCTCGAAAGTTTGACCTACATCCCTATGATGCAGTCCTAGTACAGAGTAGAAGTATGTTTGTAGAATGGTCGTAAGACGTTTGTCATTCAAGCCGAGGTATCGTTAGTTGGTGAATAACATGATCCAACCACTAAAAGAGGGTTGGAAATGTCTTCGGAGTTAATTTACTATAGTCCAATGACTTGACTAAAGCAAGTTTCAGATAGACTCCAATGAAAGTAAGATGAGAGTATTTGAACAAGGAGTGACATGGAAGTTAGCCGACTATCAATATTGATATTCATGACGTAATAAGTTTGGGAAAAATTGATCTTGTTGTAGGTCTTACATCATATTCGGAGTAGAAAAGTCTTCGATAGCATAAAGACTTAAATAAAAGTACTTACAGTACAAGGTAATTACATAGGAAGTACTACACAGAACGTTGACAGGAAACACGGTTCTTTAAAATAAAGAAGTAAGTGAGGTATCTCCTACTGGCGACGGTCACCCCTATGGTGAACCCTTAGTTCGGCTAGTTGATGTTCCATATCAAGCAGGTATCTTTCGTACACCCTATGGCGTACTTTGAGCTCTATGACTTCGGCTCGGGTTTCAGCTAGTGCTTGCAGCAGGGTCTCCTGGTTTCTATCAGATCTCTCACTTGTGTGATCAAGGCGATTGGTGTGAATGGTATGCATTCTTGCATTGGCATTAACCACTTTGATACGTTGGAGAGCCGTCCTGCCTTGAATTTCGTTTCGGGCAACTCTACGGATTGGGATTGGTAGAACTCTATCTGCTGAGCTCCCTTCGTTTACATTGTAGAAGTTTCGGTCTCCATTAAACGGCATAGGTTGATCTTGCTCTTCGCTCCATGTTTCCACACATTCTATCCAAGGAGGCATCGGGCCATAAAAAGCGGGATGAGGGTTAGGATTTAGAAATGGAGCTACCAGGGGTAGGTTCTCAACCTTGGGTTCGGAGTTATCAACATCCGAAAGGTTTTCAGCATGGTGATCATTCAAAGGGATTAGATGATCATTCTCTGGTCCTTCTCCAAACCATCCAGCAATGACTTCGTTCAGAAAGTACGGGTTGCCATGGGGATGGAGTCCAGCCATGTTATCTACGCGAGAATTGGGGTAAGGAAATAATTATTAGACGAACTATCTAGATAATTATTAGAAAACCTTCATTAATTACATCGCTATTTGTAAAGTGCATACCAGTCATATGTAATCAACACATGATAGGCTTTCGAATAAGTGACCTTAACTCCAAATTCACAAGGAATAAGGGTAAAGAAAAAATTTCACCGATTCTATGTCTATAACATCCTAGGTACATATAGCCTTAGTGTATCCACTTAGAAACTATCAACTTAGCAATGAAGATCCTTTTTAGTTCTCAAGTAAGTAATTATGGTAACCCAAAACACCCCTATGGTATTTTAGACTTAGGTTCTGTTATAATGTTCTCATTGTGGTAATGTTGGTAAGTTTTTAGACTTGTTGCCATATCACAACCATTCTTGGGCATATGTTAATCACTCCTCGGACCAGCATAGTTGATCAGGATATGCCACTCCCAAGACTGACTATACATCCTCAAGCTTACTTGTGATATTCGACAATCGTAATACTTCTGTTCTTGTCGTTGTGACACCGATTTTAGTATGAATGCAGGCAGGTATACTTACTTAAATATTTTATTATTTAAAAGTATTAACTCTAAATCATAGTATTTTAATCCCAATGTATTTATAGTTAGTATATCTTTTATGGGTTGATATACTATATTCACTATAAACAATGCTCTGATACCAATCTGTCACACCCCAAAACCGAGAACGGCGGAAATGTTCTGGGGCGGAGGACGTCATGTAATGTATCGCAACAAATATAAAGTAGTGAACAAGCAACAACATCATCCATTTCATTAATAGTATAATTCTGATTACAAGTGTGTTCTTTCATATTACATGACAACATGATAACTAATCAAAATAGAAGGCGAGTCTTGACTGCTCCATCTTCTCTAGACCTTGCATCGACACCTGTCTATTTCTAACCTGAGAATACAAGTTATTTTAAAAGCGAGTATCAGCAATAAAGCTGGTGAATTCATAAGTATTTTAATGTTATTGCTTTGAAAATTTTCTATGAAAAACTGGTGAATGTTTGATGAAACATTTAGTATAAGTATGAAAACCCTAGAAAATCCCATATTTCCTACTAGTATAAAAAGTAGTCTTCTACCAAGACCTGAATGTTTTGAAAGTAGTTTTCTACCAAGACCTGAATGTTTTGAAAGTAGTCTTCTACCAAGACCTGAATGTTTTGAAAGTAGTCTTCTACCAAGACCTGACCGTTTTGAAAGTAGTCTTCTACCAAGACCTGACCGTTTTTGAATATTTGTTTCTAAAAGTCCAACTTTTATCCATAAGTGTGTGGTAGTTTAAAAGTTCCAAAACTATAACACAATGATGTTTTTCATGCCTAAATAATAGATTTTTGTATGTATAAAATCGCCAAGGCACTTGATGACTCTATAAACCAATATATTTTTAATACTCCCTGTGAGTCTTTTGCTTAAGTAAAACTGGTTAAAAGGGTGTTTATCCCGAATTGTGAACATGCTAATAATATCCCATGGTGTAGTTATTACCCCCTGAGCATGATTGAGTTAAATGTATTTTCTACGTACAAGAGTTGTTGTTTCCGCGTGTTGTGAGTTCCTCATAACCATACTAGACGCAGTACCTATGTTGACATTTGTCACCCCGGGAACTGTAGCTAACAGTCAGGGTGCGGAGTCGTCATCCCCGTATAGATCTATACACACTTGTCATGCTCTCCCTCCAAGAGACTCTGGTTATAGGTGGGGACTTTCGTTTTGGTACTAAGAAAGCCATTGTCTCACATGTTTGCTAACAACAAGCTCACGAGTAATATAACGAAATGCCTTTTTGTATGAAAAGATTATCCTTGTTATGAAAATGCATACTTGTAAATAAAATGTTGGTATAGACTCATGAATGAACTAACTCTTGTGTTATTCCTTGTGTGACAACCCAAAGTTATTCCATTACATTACCCGGTTACCGTTAACGGAATATTCCACTGTATAAAAGTTCCATTAATTAGAGGTCGACAAATAAATAAATGTTTCATTTATTTATATCTTTATGTCGTTAAGTCGTGATAAGAGAAATAAAAACCTGTAATACACATTCCCATTTAATTGGAAAAGTTAGTTTTTATTATTACGACCACTAAATCGGGTGCGACCAAAAGCCCCGTATAACGACAGTATCGAGTAGATTCCCACTGAGCTCCAACTCCCACCCATATATATGGGGGAGTAAGCTCCATTTGAGCCTTTTCCACACACTCTCTCTATACTCTCTCACTAGACCCGTTTTCGATCCAAATCCACAACTAAACGCTTCCAAATCGTAAGTCCGCTTATCCTAGCTTGTTCTAAACATTATGATTTGTGTTTATAGCTTAAAAATCGGACTTAGAAGCTGTTGAAAAGGAGTTTACGGCCTAAGATCCTCCTTAGGCCGTAAACCCCTTAAATGAGGCCAAAATGACCCTAAAATGTCCCTAATAGCTTGGAAATAAATTGAGGATTTAGCCTAGGAGTGTTTGATCATTTAAAACCATCAAAATGAGGCATAAAAGAGAGTTTACGGCCCAAGCACATGCTTAGGCCGTAAAAACCTCTTAAACTTGTCAAAATGCCCCAAAAACACTCCCAAACCACCCTTAGGCTTAATACATAATTTAGAGACTTGCTATTTCGGGTTTAGATCAATTAAACACAATGAAATGAAGGGGTCAAAGGAGTTTACGGCCCAGACATGTGTCAAGGCCGTAAACACCTTCAAACATGCCAAAACCTTGATTTTTATTCCCCAAATGGCCTTAGACTATTACTATAAAATGCTAGGAGTGATTTAAGGGATTAAAACTTCACTTAACTCATGGCATAGGAGTTCACGGCCGTGAACTCCCTTAGGGATGGTTCATGGGCCGTAAACTCCATAATGATGCATTTAAAAGCCTTAAACCCATTCATGCCTCTTGGATTTGGACCTAGCAAAATTCCACTAACAAGATAGAGCCTTAAAACACACTATAACCCCTCACCATGAGTTTACGGCCGTAAACTCATGGGGAGTTGTCCCTGGGCCGTAAACTAAGTATTGAGAGTTTACTCTCAGAGAGTAAACTCCATTCCTAAGCCATACACACCTTTAAATGTTACCCGGGACACCCCAAACACTTAAACAAAGTGTTTTCCGCTCTTTAGTGTGCGTATACTTGTCTAATTAGTATTATATGTACTAATTGTATGTAAACGTATGTTATCATATGTTAAATAGGTCACTAAGTGTGTCCAAGTCTTTACTTGACACCGAGCACCCAACCGGCACCTTTGTCGGATCTACTTACACCAGGTGAGTTCATACCCCTAAATGAACCTTTTAAATGTTTTTACATGTTTTATAGGGGGGAATACAAGTTAAACATGCCAGTTATCATATCAATCACATGTGATTGATAACCCGCATGCACGAGATTTTACCACACTATACACTGTTTTACCGAGTAGGATACTATGATGGTTTTCAAAAAGGGTTTTCAATTGTTTCAAAACTCTTACTTGTACTGTTTTATCTAAATTCATTTTAAACTGGTTTTTAAATGCTCCAAAGATTTCTAAAGGTTTTCAAACTTATCTTACCAAAGGATACCAAAATGTGATTTCCCTGAGTATAACGGTTTTTCCAAGGTTTTCATCAAAGTTTCCCTTTCACGTCTTATACTTTTACTTGTTAGTTACCACTGCTTCGCCTTCACTTATTTTATACTCCTACTTGATAACGCTTTCACTTCTTGAAGTGCTTATACCTGTTATTGCCTCTATTTCACTTATACTGGTAGTCACTTATACCTGATAGACGCTCTTACTTCACCAGTTGTCGCTTCTACTTCGTGATACACTTATACTTCATAACGTTTCCACTTCGTGATACACTTATACCTGCTGGATGCTTATACTTGTTCACAATCTTACTTAGTGATACGCTTCTATTTCACTTATACTTGATATTGCTTCTACTTCACTTAAATTCGATACACTCCTACTTCTCTTGTTGTCGCTTCTACTTCATGATACACTTATACTTGATAACGTTTCCACTTCGTGATACACTTATACCTGTTGGATGCTTATACTTGGTCACACTCTTACTTAGTGATATGCTTCTACTTCACTTATACTTGATATTGCTTTTACTTCACTTAAACTCGATACGCTCCTACTTCACTTGTTGTCGCTTCTACTTCGTGATACACTTACTTTTGGCACGCTTATACTTCACGATTCGGTTATTCCACACTGTACACTTATACTTCACGATATGAATCCACTTGTTACACACTCAAGCGTAGTTAGATGTATGTCTGTGCTTGTCTAGATGCATATAAGTAATGATTGAAGGACTTAGGAAGGCTTGTCCGCCCTATTTCCTTTTCTTCGTTGAGATGTGGTCTGGTGGGATCGGATGGCCGTCCGAAGGTCGTTTGATTCATTAGTTATATGTTATGTATATGAGCATAGACATATGGGTTTACTCTAGTCAGTCTAGTTATGAGTCTCTACCTCTAATTCAACACTTACATATGAAACCCACTACCCACTATTAGGGATGCATCTTCGGGACACGGCCTTCTCCGTCGTCTAGTTGGTAACCAGAGTCTCATGTAGGGAGAGCGGACATTGTGTGTATAGATCTATACGGGATTGACACCCCCGCACCCTGACTGCTAGCTACAGTCCACGACCCACCAAGCCAAGGGGTGACAACTGTCATAATTTATAGACGCTTGTAGGGCGTCTGGTACTCTAGTGTCGGTTAGTATGGTTACGAGTATCCCAGGTTGCCTTATAATTCATGGCCTTAAGGTAACAGTATTTCACCGGCAATTTACACTGTATGCTGGTAACTCTGTTTCAGAGTCACACTATTTTGACCTTGCAAGATGTATCTTTCCTTTGATACTGTCTGCGGTCTGTATTCGCTATTTTTAACCTTGCAAGATGTATCTTTCATTTGATACTGTCTGCGGTCTGTATTCACTATTTTTAACCTTGCAAGATGTATCTTTCATTTGATACTGTCTGCGGTCTGTATTTACTGTTTTAGACCTTACTAGTTGTACCTTTTATTGGATACCTTCTGGGGTCTGTGTCTCTATTTGTTAGACGGAACCAGGCTTGTCGTTCGTTCGATACTCTCCTGGAGTCTTTGATTCCTTTTTCCTTAGTCAGCAGTCCTCACTGCTGAGGCATACGTTATTTCCCTGAATTCTCCTGCTTTCTTAATAATCAAATTCTGTATTTTGATAATGATAGCAATTAAGGGAAAAACTACCTTTTTACCACATAACTCTGACCAGTCTTGGTAGAAGACTGCTTTTTAAATAGAAAATATAGGATTTTCTGGAAAGGACTCTATTTCACTGTATACTTGAAAACTACCACTTTTATTAAAGTTATTTGAACAAAATGCCACTAAATACTTATGAACTCACCAGCATTTGTAAAAATGCTGATACTCGCTTTTCAAATAACTTGTATTCTCAGGTCAGCATTGATGGGTTTTGGTCATAAGACATCCTATGTGCTCATACAAACCCTAATGCTTGGATCTAGGTTTCTCTATTGTACATGCTTTGAATCCAAGACTATAAACCCTAATTCTAGCATATGGAAATCAATATTAACATATAATTAGGTTTATGATATTACCTTGATTGTTATGTAGCAATAACAATCCCAATTCCTCCTTGAATTGACTTTGGAAGGCTTAGAGTCACAAGTGTCACTCCTCTAATGGATCATAAACACCATAAGCAAGAGGATGAAGAGGAGAGAGGTTAGAGGCTGCCCAAAACGTGTTCTAACCCTAGAAAAGAAGTTCCCCACGTTTTTGAGCCTTAAGGGTTCTATATATAGTGAGGCAATTAGGGTTATCTAACAAGGAAACCCTAATTTGGTTGCTTAAGCCCTAAGCAACCCATAGACTCCTTTAATCAAGCCCTTGGACGATTTCCTTATGGGATTCCCATAAGAATTCGTCCACCCCTTTATTTAAGACAATCCATGGCCCAAATTGCAATCATCTTATAATTACAATTCCAGTCCCTTAATTTTAATTAATCTCTTTTAGTCACAAAACTAATTACCAATTAATCATTGACTAATATTAATTAAACAATATGATTTCTCCTTTAATATATTATTCTCATAATATATTAATAAATCATATTTAATCCTTTCTCTCCATAATTCATCCTATCAAGTTGCTTTGGTGAAGGCAACCCAAAAGGACCATGCACCATCGGGTCAAGTACATACCAAAATAGTTATGGACTTAGACACTAATCCAACAGTCTCCCACTTGGATAAGTCTAATAACTATTGTTCGTATAACTTCAGATCCTGATCTGCAATCGTAGCTTTCCAAAGCCACTGTCAACTCTGATCTTATCAGATACGCGTGTCCTTAGATAAGGGATCATATATTCCTCCATTCTAGATATCATATGAGATATGATTTCAAATCATTCTCTTTGTACTATATCTCGATTCCCGATTTATGACGACTGACTAATTGAAAAAATCAAATTAGCCCTAGCCCGGCCGAGCATTTACGTTTGTCATCACAAAATCATCGAGGGGCCCAAAGATATCGCTTTTATCCTACCTTAGATAAAAGGAACGGATAAACTTTGATACAATGCTTGCTTGCACTCACTCACCGAATCACACACAACAATATGTTTTATAACACCAAGTTACTAGTGCGTTTACATATTATCAATGTGCAACCGATTTGCAAGATACAACTCACACATCTCGGTTTCAAGAATATAAGATGTTATCGTCTCACCAATCACTCGTGATACAATTCATGGAGTGATCCAAGTGAGCGAGGGTTTAATCTAATGCTCAAATCATATTCATAAGCACTCATGAACGTTGCAGCAAACATTTGCTTATGTCTAATGCTCTTTAGACAATCCACACACCAATTCATGACAGTCTTCATTCATATCTACTTCCAACATATGAATGACTGTGGCCCGTTTGAATAATTCGATTATTATTAATAAATTCAATTATTCTGGAAGTCAAAACATGCAAATGTGAAACACAAGAATAATACTAATCCCATACGGCCTCAAACCTTTGAGTATAAATAAAACTCCTTTTATTTATCACCATATCGATTACTCATTATTTGTCGTTTCGGGTAATCAACTTCTTACTTGAATTATTACACTTGTCCCATGCTCCTAGCATGCACACAATGTTTACCTATGGTTCTTACTTTGTGAAATAGACCAAATTGAGCACATTTCCAATCATTCTCATTTCACAACTCCAAATCCTTTTTCATAAGTTAAAGAATATCAAATTCTTGCTACTTATAGAATATGCTAGATTCTAACATTCCATGCAACTATCCTTTCGTAATGTCACTGCACCAAAGTCACAAAGACTTTTGCCAATGATGTTACAAAGTCCTCTATCGGAGATTGTTACAAGACAATTCCTTAGATATGATGTCTCTCACTCAAAGTACATTCCTTTGAACATCCTTTTGCATAAAAGTTCCTAATCTAGTCATAGATTTTCAATATTCAATTCCCAATATGGACACGCTTCCATATTTTCCATATGACAACTCATTCTTAATAGAATCTTATTTATTCGTAATGATGTCGATATGGTCCATCCAATATGGAAACATTTCCATAATTTCCATAAGACAACTCATTCTTAATAGAATCTTTTCTATTCATAATAATGTCGATACGGTCCATCCAATACCATGCTTCCAACTACTCACAAGCGACCAATCCTTGTCAAACTTTGGGTTGTCCTTTGATAGTTGTTTAATTATTTTAGTCAAAACCAATTCTAGTCCCTTTTCCCTCTAAATGCGCTTGACATTTGGAAAATTTTAGAATTTTCAAACATTAAAGCATTTGCAATCGAGCCTATACCCGAAGCGTATGGGACACGACGCATAATGTTTTATTTGCTATGTTCTCAAAATTCGAATTGTGAAGAGGGATGCCGTAATCATAATCGAAATTTTAAGAACACACTATGTACCTTTGACTAAATTTTATTAACATTCCACAGCCTAAGCCTTTAGATTTGAAATGAAGCTTAATATTCTCTCCCTTAATTATAGCAAAACAACTTTACAACCCTTACGACTTTGCAAGGTATAACTCTTGTTTTCTATAATTAATATGCCAACTTGCAATACGTGCCTTAATAATCATACAATCATAACTTTTATGCTCCCAATATCATGATGATTATTATAAAACATAACACTTATGCTCCCACTAGCTTCGACATGTATTCATAAACATCTTAACTTTCAGAAAAACAATGCTTATTGAATTTCTTAAGTTCATATTTCTAATACTTAGTGCTTTGATAATCTTTTATCAAGGTTTCTTGAACTTATACACCTTTGCCTTCGATACTTCATATGTGTGTCTAAACAATTAAGACTAATTGCCAAACCTCACAATTCAAATTATGGAAAGGGATACCGTAACCATAATCGAATTCGAGAATGCAATTTTACAATCACTATCTTATTAAATCTTTCTTAGTGAAATCATTTCCTCACAATCATTTTCATGAAGGAGGAAATATTATGACACCTAGACTTAAACGGTGTATTTGTTCCTATCCATGTGAATTTGTTAAAACAAAGTTTATGACAAATTCAAACTCATATGGATCGAACTTTCTTAATCTCGATTTCTTGCCTTATGGTAGCACAGCTGCCCACCATGTCTTCCAAGTAGTTAAGTAGCTCACCTTTTCTTATCAATGTACTTTTCATTGATCAAGGTCCTTGCCTTTTATGCATTCAAATGAGAACTCATAGGACTCACATGCATAATTAACTCGACTGGATTGGCACAGAAACAAAATAATGTCAACACGATAGGTTGTAAACCTCAACTCGTGTGCTAGTGATGATCGATAAGGTTTATTTGATTTGTTCTTGAAACCTTTCAAGACCATTAAGACTCCCACTGACTCCTTGACATATAAGATTCTCTTGTCAATAACCATTTCTTGACAAACAAATATTCAAGAGTTAGTGTAGCTTTTATCAAAACTCTTCATAAATTGGTCCTAGTTGGTCTTTGTCTTATCCAAGACATCACAACTTTCCACATTTGATGAATGTTATAAACCTTCTTAATACTTTTCACTCATTGTCACAATCTTAACTTTAAGACTTGTTTTCGGAACGAAGTATGATTGACTTCTTGATTTAACCATTTCTTCAATTCCTGATTCCTCTTCTTAGACATACAATTGTACTAAGACTCACTTAGAGGATCAATTGAGATATGGTTCTTAATCATTAAGACCTATCATAAAGCATAAAAGGTACTCTCCCATCTTCTTAGAATGGAGAAACTTTTATCTTTCTGCCTACTTGATTCTTCTTATTCGTTCTGCTATTGATCTAAACCCTTTAATCAATTCAGAATTAAACTTAATCTTGTAAGTATAATCATATTTACTAAACCTTTAGTAAATCATGACGAATATCATTGTTACTCTTATGGTGGACTTGATCAACACGCAACATTGTGTGCTCGATCTCTTAGCCCTTCACTTGACACTTTGTCAATGAATTTGTCTAATTTCCAAATATGAAATTTCTCATTCATCGTGCAACCAAGTTGCGTGATTCCAAATTTCTGTCCAATTGAAACTTTGGGCGATGAGAAACTCTCCCAATTTGGTAAATTATCAACTTTCCATAAATAACATAATAAGAACCAAATCCATTATTGTTAATAATAGAAACATTTTAACATTAATTTTTCATACACGCCATTGCAAGGATAAATAAATAAAATTTAAAAATCAAAATTTATTTTATTGCGGAAAAATTTGTCCTTACAATGCAATTCATTGAAAAACTTATGCTAATACATCTTTCTTAGCAATCTAACTCTAACTCTAAGTAGTAGCTTAAGAATCTAATCTTCGAGAAATACGATTGAAATCCATTCCTTCATGGTTAGATTCTGCTCACTTCTTCCTTTAAGCTCCCTTTCTTTTCTTCGATTCTACAAAACATCAATTGTAATCTTATCACATTATGTATTAAGAATCTAGAATGAAGCTTAAAAGAGTTAGTCAATGGATTTTACCTATATTAGAGCCATACGTTTCAACTTTCCCATCTCTTAGATCTCTTAGGTAAATGGGGCTGCTTTGTCTCCAATGCCCCTTCTCCTAGCAATAAAAGCAAATTGACTCTTTTGGAACAGGACATGGAACCACTTCAGACATTGCCTTTCTCTTATGATCAAACTTTTCGATCATAGCATGTCTTTCGTTGCCATTGTCTATATCCATAGAGGTCTCGAAGGCAGATTCACCAATCAACTTTGCTTTTCTATTGCGCCAAACCATTGTTGATTCAGCAGCAATAAGCATATAGGTGAGATCTATAAGGGTCACGTCGCGGTTCATCATATAGTACTCTCTTACGAACTCACTATATTAGTTAGGAAGTGACTGAAGAACCCAATCAACAGCCATTTCCTTACAGACAATGGATCCCAACATTCTTAACCTATCAATGTGTGACTTCATCCCTAGGACGTGTGCATACACCGACTTTCCTTCTTTATGTTTACTTGCCAAAAGGGCTTGAGTGATCTTGAACTTTTCAAGCCTTTGAACTTGTGGGTTAGGGAGAATAATTTGAGGAGGAGGAGGAAGTGAAGTATGATCTCTTGTTCCTCGATCGAATCGTGGAATATCATCTTCATGTGGAATGCTTGTTCCACGGGATTTGGGAAAACCATAGTTGTCGAACTTTGACATCTACAATACGGGAGAAAACGAATTCATGTTAGTTGATTGCTTGAGTCCTTAGTAAATCACCCAAATGAGATACTAAGGCTAGGACCCAACACAATATTCTACAACTTGGGAGAGGGATGCCGTAACCCAAATTGTAGAACATTTGAAGGTAAGTGAATGACGATTCACTAATTTCCACCATGAAAAACGAAAAAGAAATTTAAGTTTTAAATCTATGAAAACTCCTAGATCCTTTGAGATTCATTGAACATTTCAATGGCATGTTTAAATCTCGATATGCCCCTCTTGTTTGTGACTGGGATGCCGAGGATCACAAAGCGGGTGTGAATAACCATGCAAACTTACATGGTGCCCTCACATGTTACAGTCACCTATTCGATGTGTCGGTAAACCACACACGCTCCACCGAACTATGACAAACATTGAGTCACCCTTTGCTACCTTTGCTTAGAACCATTTAGTGTGCCGGTAAACCACACATGCTCCACTAACGTCTTCCCAAGGGCACAAAGTGTAATTTCATGGAATTGCATCAATTCACTTTTACCTAAGTAACTAAGATTGGGAATTTTATAAAACATTTAGTTACTTTAATAATTCATTATACTTATAATGGAAGGTTTCGTCCTATCCTACCCGTTCGGCTAACGACCCTCCACTAGTCAAGAGTGCGGTGGGTAAGAGTGGATACCCATTCAATCGCCATTTTATAGGCAATTTCCTTAAACACCCCTTATAGACGAGCTTCGTGAATGAGGCCTACTAACGGTAAGACTGACTTTTACTCATACATATATATATATATATATATATATATATATATAATGTTAGACTTTTAATGTTATATATAGTATAGGGTATATTTTACACTTTTAAAATACTAGGTGGTTAAATTTAACAATTATACTTTTAATTCAATTAAATTGTAAACCAAAACTTTATGGATTTATTAAACTTCTTTTAATTATACACCTTAATTAATTAATAAAACCATAAGGGTGTGATTTGAACTTTTTCAAAACTATACTAGAGTTTTAGAATTTAACATTCCTAATTAAACTTTTAATCAACTTTTAAATTCCAAAACTTGAGGGCAAGTTTTGAAACATTTCAAACATTAGGGTTTAGAATTTAAATATGCATCAAAATTAAACCATTTAATCAAAATTTAAATTCCAAAACTTGAGGGCAAGTTTTGAAACCTTTTTCAAAACATTAGGGTTTTAACTATTTAAATTTCAAAACAACAAAACTTTTGGGTTCAAATTTAAACAATAAAACCTAAAGGGCAAAATATGAAACTTTTCATAACAACAAGGATCAAATAACAAATAATTTAAATCAACATTTAATCACATAATTATCCATATTTGATTTGTTTAATGATTTCTTGCAAAACAATTTACCAATTTGGTCAAAAATAATGAATTAATTATCTTATAAGGAAACAATTATCTTTTTAATTGATAAATATCTTCAATTAGATCAAAATTATAGTCAAATATATCATATAAACGGATTAATATTGATCTAACATGATAAGGTAACTATCCATAAGCAAAAACAGCAAGAAATCCCGAAGTACCCTCCATCTGACGGGTTGACTCGTCGAGTTAAGCCTGGACTCGTCGAGTCACCTTGGACTCGGCGAGTTCATCTATGGACTCGACGAGTTCATCTATGGACTCGGCAAGTCCAGCCTCCAAAAACACAAAATTCGAAATTTTCAAACATATCAAGCATCAATACAATAGAAACCAAGCTAGGCTCTGATACCACTGATGGGTTTTGGTCATAAGACATCCTATGTGCTCATACAAACCCTAATGCTTGGATCTAGGTTTCTCTATTGTACATGCTTTGAATCCAAGACTATAAACCCTAATTCTAGCATATGGAAATCAATATTAACATATAATTAGGTTTATGATATTACCTTGATTGTTATGTAGCAATAACAATCCCAATTCCTCCTTGAATTGACTTTGGAAGGCTTAGAGTCACAAGTGTCACTCCTCTAATGGCTCACAAACACCATAAGCAAGAGGATGAAGAGGAGAGAGGTTAGAGGCTGCCCAAAACGTGTTCTAACCCTAGAAAAGAAGTTCCCCACGTTTTTGAGCCTTAAGGGTTCTATATATAGTGAGGCAATTAGGGTTATCTAACAAGGAAACCCTAATTTGGTTGCTTAAGCCCTAAGCAACCCATAGACTCCTTTAATCAAGCCCTTGGACGATTTTCTTATGGGCTTCCCATAAGAATTCGTCCACCCCTTGATTTAAGACAATCCATGGCCCAAATTGCAATCATCTTATAATTACAATTCTAGTCCCTTAAGTTTAATTAATCTCTTTTAGTCACAAAACTAATTACCAATTAATCATTGACTAATATTAATTAAACAATATGATTTCTCCTTTAATATATTATTCTCATAATATATTAATAAATCATATTTAATCCTTTCTCTCCATAATTCATCCTATCAAGTTGCTTTGGTGAAGGAAACCCAAAAGGACCATGCACCATCGGGTCAAGTACATACCAAAATAGTTATGGACTTAGACACTAATCCAACAAGCATTAGACAGGTACATCCCCGGTGTTGTTGATGAAGATAGTTTAGTACCATGCTGTACTTATTATATTTACTTGTATTAGTTTGATATATTGTAATGTAAACCATGTAGAACTATTACTATTAATGCAATGTTTTGTTGTACTTTGATTACTATAATGCATGTGTTGTGATACTTGACATGACGTCATCCACCCCAGAACGTTTCCTCCGTTCCGGTTTTGGGGTGTGACAGATTGGTATCAGAGCATTGTTTATAGTGAGCTAAGTATATCAATTCATAAAAGATATACAGCCTATAAATACAAAGGGATAAAACACTCTGACCAAGAATTATACTTTAAAATATAACCATATTTTACCAAAGTATAAGAACATCCAAAATCTAAACACTCGAACACAAGTATCACAAGAAGAACAATAATAAAAGTCTTCGGATGCTGAGCATTACCGTCAAACCTGGGCAGTTATGTAATCGTAAGCTGGAATAAATGTAACCTGATCAACTACATTTATTCGAGATGCGATGAACGTGTGCTTGGTAGTGATAGTGGTGTTGCGACAGGTCTGAAACTTACCAACTAGGAATGTTAGAGCCGAACATAAAGTTAAAATACTATAGGAGTATTTTGGAACACTAAAAGATTCACACTAATCCCAGAATCATAATCAGAAGATAAGAATCAAACAAGAATTAAAATACCATAGGGGTATTTTAGGATCCATAACTAACCTTGTGTGAAGAACTAAAAAGATCCTTATTGATATACCTACAACTACAGAGGGTGTACTCCCAAGGTTATATATAATAAGGATCCCATAGGCTAAGAATGTGTGGTTTCGCTCTACTTCCTTTTCCTCGTTAGGATGTGGATATAGAGTAGTATCACATATTCGAAGGCCTATCGGATCTAAGCTATATATGATTTGTATACCATGTGTAATCGTAGCAGGACTCGATATGGATCATCCAGTGAAATGTTAATAATCTCTTAGGATTCTTTAGACATTTCCATTCTCGCACGAACCCTGTAGAAAACCCTATCCACTTCAGTGTTTAACAAAAGAGTTGAGTCCGACCCCGGAGAAGTTCATTGAGAAGATTTCCAGCTCGGAAACAAATGAACTAGGTCGAGACTATTGAATTCACCAAGTGCCTATATCTTTTAGGGACATCGGTGAGGAATTCGTCTAAACTTTGGAGATTCCCAGTCATCCATCATGAAGTGATGACACCCAGAGTTGGAATCAGAAGGAAGGCGGAGTAGAAATTCAATATGTCTTCACAAGAGAAGAACCCTAGGTAACTACCCGACGGAAACCAACGCCGATACCAGTCAAAGATACGAGGCAGACAGAGGGAACCGGTACATGGAACCCGAGAAGTGTCTTACCCTCGTGTTCGTCACGCTAATACACCCTTAAAATAATACAATTTAGTGAGTTAGTGGTTACACTACTCACGCTATGTGTTAGGTAAAATCATCGTTTCCCGTTGCCAGTTACACGATTAGAGCGGATCCCCGCATCTCTATTGAGAATATTTAGCCATAAGCCTTCATAAGCCTCTCTTTCCGCGGTGTTCGTTCCGAACTGTTCTCAAATCTTTCCAGACCGGAGAGTGAAACCATCCCAGTATAAAGGTAACGTAGTAGGAATGAATCGCATCTTATGGCGTTTTTCCGATACTCACCCTCCTACCTTAAATACCAGGACTACATCATAGGGATGTAGGTCGACACTCAGACAACCAGTACCTGAGGTACGGGAAAATTTAAGCCTAATGCAGTCGGGACAGATAAGTACAGGGTTAGTCATCGTCTCTCATTATCTTGTATTCCTTTCCGTGTAGGAAAAACCATGCCACCAAAGAAGCGTAACAAGTCCATAAGCAAGAAACCTACTCTCTTATTCGATGAAGCTATGTTCCAAGCTGCAGTCTCGGCAGCCGTAGCAGCTATCATGGCTCACCTGAATGCTAACAACGCCGATGTTAGCAAGGGCCCTATCGAGATTTCCGATCCTAGTAATGGACAGCAGCAACCAACCCCTGCATACCCAGCCACCCAAGAACCTCACTCAAATCCACTAAAGAGAAAGATCAACATCGAGGAGGGAATTACCTCGGCTCAAGGACCTTCCGAAGGGCAACGAGCTAAGATGGTCAAATTCCCTACCAACCCTTCCATCCCTACGCCTAGGAGACCATACTTAGGAAACCTTCCTCATTGCAGCAAGTGCAGCTACCATCATCATGGTGTCTGCCGGGAGCTCTATTGTGCTAGGTGCCACATGTTGGGGCATACTGCTCACGTCTGTAGAACCCCGGTTGAGTTCATTACACCAACCGCCAATGTGGCGACCCGTACAGTTTGCCACCTATGTGGTGAAATGGGACACTTCAAAAGGGATTACCCAACCGAAGGGAAAGACAAGGAAACAGGAGGAGTCTAACTCTACTACTTAGGGAGAAGCATCAAGGAACCTGGTAGATTTTTGGTACGTCTTACGATCTCAGATAACTAAACTGAAAACATTAAAGGATTAATTCAAAATGTAAATACTTCCCCATTAAGGCGAAAGTCGCAGCACTATTATAAAATTTAAAATTCATTAGGTAAAACTATAATGGCTAAACGTATGCGTTACGGCCATATATAGTTAAGATGGATAGACCTAGAGTGAGTGAATGCCGCCTCATTTCCTGTTCCTCGTTTGGTTGTGGATTTAGGGCGGAGTAGCTCAGTCAACAGTCCTCCCCACCTTAACTATACATGACTAGTATATGCTAGGAGATTATAGAAATGCCTCGTGAGAATCCATTCATGAGAAGGTACTCCACTCAGAAACCCTTAGAACACTCTATAGTTCCGTGTCGACTCTATCGGTCCAAGTATCCACGATAGTGATACACAGGATGAAACCTTAGACGCCTAGAACTTGTGTGCCTGTTCGGCGCATGACTCTATCGATCTTCACTTTATATCATGTCGAGGTATGCCAACTTCGACTACCCTATTGATCATGGTTCGACTTCGTGCAACCATGTGTACATCCTTAGTGCTGTGTAAAGAGAACTTTCTCCGTAGCCATGTCGGCAAATAAAGGTTCTCCTGAACCTAAACCTAACAAAAATAATCAAACCTAATACTATCCGTCAATCGTCCCTCTTATCTCAAACCTTCCGAAGTACCCAGGAGAGGAGTACCGCGCGCTGTTAACCAACCCTCCTTAAACAGATAAGAACAGAAGCGAAAGGCACTGCATGCATTCCAGAAGACGATAACCACCCGAAGCATACCTAGTAGATTCCCTAGAAAGACCCTTCATCCTCCCATGGAACGGGAGCTAGAGTCAAGAGAACCCTTACAGATTGAGCTACTATAATGACCACGAATCCGAAATTTGTTGTCATCCCGGTTAAGCCAACATAGTAGCTAACACCCTCGGTTGATAGAGAAACTTGAGTCGTAAGAGTCAAGGACATTGACTATGACCATCCATTCACGCTTAATTCCCCGAATTAAGCATCGCATCGAATATCCCGGAAATCCGAGAGCTGCCATAAAGTAAACTCTAAAGAAGAATGGATGAAAAGATTAAAGTTCCGAGTGATGGGAACCTATACTCACTAGATTCGACCTAGACCGAGAAAACTCAGAACCTTTGGAAGAGTAATTGCAGTAGATGCCCACACTACTCAGGCACTTCGTCCACCTTGTTACAGACAAGTAGTGCCTAAGATCCTCCGCCCTCTCGCAAGGAGGAAATCGTCGTCGCCCTGTAGACGATAAACTTCATTCTCCGAAGTAAACACTAGAATACCGAGAACCATAGGGTAACCTCCGTAGCCAACAATCCTTGATCAAAGTGCAAAAGTAGTTGCGTTAAGCCTCAAGGCCCAAATCCCGAAGAGATTATAGACTTGACACCAGCCTTGGAGTTAGTCGAGGGGTTATGCAGGAGCATGCGCATTCCGCACTAGAATAAACCAAAGTCTTAGAGATTCATTGGACTATTAGGTGTTCCATGAATACTATCTCACGCAGAAATAGTAGAACCACCTCTCGAGATAGTCCAACACTTGTCTGGTGATACCCTGTCTCCCCGAACCTGAGGGTTTCCGTGTCTCAAGAATCGTTAGTGAAGGTTCATTTTGCACGAGCTTGAGATAGACACTCTATAGCAAACAGATACCCATAGTCACACAACCCATTCGATGACCTAGAAAGCCTCTAAAAGCCAATTGACGGGAAAACGCAAAACCAAAGACAACCCGAGCTTCCTAAGAACCAACCTGAAGGACTACACTACCAGTACGGGAGAGAATGTTAGGAACTTCAGAATGATGATCACGCCAGTGATGATCTTGCCATAGAAGTACACTATGTTCTAAGTACTGAGAAGCTCTACCCTTCCGAGAGCTTAGCACCATCTGAGAATCCTCATGGAGACTTGGTCCAACCCTTTTCAGGCCGCTACTACCTTCGGATATTCCACAAGATTCACACCCGATCGATCCACTTCTTAGACTTGATATGTGATTTCCCAACGTCACTCTTCATATCCCACTCATCTTGATAGAGACCATTGAGAACCCTAACCTCGTAGATACACCAGTCGGAACCTACTAGCTACCGAGACGGAATCCGCATCCCGTAGGTGAAGGTTTGTTGAGATGACAAACACAGACCAAAGATTCATAGGGGAATGCGAGGACAAACAGAATAGGAAGTATCCTCCTGCCTCTACGCAATCATTCATACCTACTTCCTTGCCTAGACCTGAATTTCGGGACGAAATTCCCTTTAACGGGGGGATGATGTGACAACCCAAATTTATTCCGTTACAGTACCCCGTTACCGTTAACGGAATATTCCACTGTGTAAAAGTTCTGTTAATTAGAGGTTGTCAAATAAATAAATGTTTCATTTATTTATATCTTTATGTCGTTAAGTCGTGATAAGAGAAATAAAAACTCGTAATACACATTCCCATTTAATTGGAAAAGTTAGTTTTTATTATTACGACCACTAAATCGAGTAGATTCCCACTGAGCTCCAACTCCCACCCATATATAAGGGGGAGTAAGCTCCATTTGAGCCTTTTCCACACTCTCTCTCTATACTCTCTCACTAGACCCGTTTTCGATCCAAATCCACAACCAAACGCTTCCAAATCGTAAGTCCGCTTATCCTAGTTTGTTCTAAAGATTACGATTCGTGTTTATAGCTTAAAAATCGGACTTAGAAGCTGTTGAAAAGGAGTTTACGGCCTAAGATGCTCCTTAGGCTGTAAACCCCTTAAATGAGGCCAAAATGACCCTAAAATGTCCCTAATAGCTTGGAAATAAATTGAGGATTTAGCCTAGGAGTGTTTGATCATTTAAAACCATCAAAATGAGGCATAAAAGAGAGTTTACGGCCTAAGCACATGCTCGTAAACACCTCTTAAAGTTGTCAAAATGCCCCAGAAACACTCCCAAACCACCCTTAGGCTTAATACATAATTTAGGGACTTGCTATTTCGTGTTTAGATCAATTAAACACAATGAAATGATGGGGTAAAAGGAGTTTACGGCCCTGACATGTGTCAAGGCCGTAAACACCTTCAAACATGCCAAAACCTTGATTTTTATTCCCCAAATGGCCTTAGACTATTACTATAAAATGCTAGGAGTGATTTAAGGGCTTAAAACTTCACTTAACTCATGGAATAGGAGTTCACGGCCGTGAACTCCCTTAGGGATGGTTCATGGGCCATAAACTCCATAATGATGCATTTAAAAGCCTTAAACCCATTCATGCCTCTTGGATTTGGACCTAGCAAAATTCCACTAACAAGATATAGCCTTAAAACACACTAGATCCCCTCACCATGAGTTTACGACCGTAAAATCATGGGGAGTAGTCCCTGGGCCGTAAACTAAGTATTGAGAGTTTACTCTCGGAGAGAAAACTCCATTCCTAAGCCATACACACCTTTAAATGTTACCCGGGACACCCCAAACACTTAACCAAAGTGTTTTCCGCTCTTTAGGGTGCGTATACTTGTTTAATTAGTATTATATGTAGTAATTGTATGTAAACATATGTTATCATATGTTAAATAGGTCACTAAGTGTGTCCAAGTCTTTACTTGACACCGAGCACCCAACCGGCACCTTCGTCGGATCTACTTACACCAGGTGAGTTCATACCCCTAAATGAACCTTTTAAATGTTTTTACATGTTTTATAGGGGGGAATACAAGTTAAACATGCCAGTTATCATATCAATCACATGTGATTGATAACCCGCATGCACGAGATTTTACCACACTGTACACTGTTTTACCGAGTAGGATACTATAATGGTTTTCAAAAAGGGTTTTCAATTGTTTCAAAACTCTTACTTGTACTGTTTTATCTAAATTCATTTTAAACTGGTTTTTAAATGCTCCAAAGGTTTCTAAAGGTTTTCAAACTTATCTTACCAAAGGATACCAAAATGTGATTTTCCTGAGTATAACGGTTTTTCCAAGGTTTTCATCAAAGTTTCCCTTTCACGTCTTATACTTTTACTTGTTAGTTACCACTGCTTCGCCTTCACTTATTTTATACTTCTACTTGATAATACTTTCACTTCTTGAAGCGCTTATACCTGTTATTGCCTTTATTTCACTTATACTGGTAGTCACTTATACCTGATAGACACTCTTACTTCACCAGTTGTCGCTTCTACTTCGTGATACACTTATACTTGATAACGTTTCCACTTCGTGATACACTTATACCTGCTGGACTCTTATACTTGTTCACACTCTTACTTAGTGATACGCTTCTACTTCACTTATACTTGATATTGCTTCTACTTCACTTAAACTCGATACGCTCCTACTTCACTTGTTGTCGCTTCTACCTCGTGATACACTTATACTTGATAACGTTTCCACTTCGTGATACACTTATACCTGCTAGACGCTTATACTTGTTCACACTCTTACTTAGTGATACGCTTCTACTTCACTTATACTTGATATTGCTTCTACTTCACTTAAACTCGATACGCTCCTACTTCACTTGTTGTCGCTTCTACTTCGTGATACACTTACTTTTGGCACGCTTATACTTCACGATTCGGTTATTCCACACTGTACACTTATACTTCACGATATGAATCCACTTGTTACACACTCAAGCGTAGTTAGATATATGTCTGTGCTTGTCTAGATGCATATAAGTAATGATTGAAGGACTTAGGAAGGCTTGTCCGCCCTATTTCCTTTTCTTCGTTGAGATGTGGTCTGGTAGGATCGGATGGCCGTCCGAAGGTCGTTTGATTCATTAGTTATATGTTATGTATATGAGCATAGACATATGGGTTTACTCTGGTTAGTCTAGTTATGAGTCTCTACCTCTAATTCAGCACTTACATATGAAACCCACTACCCACTATTAGGGATGTATCTTCGGGACACGACCTTCTCCGTCGTCTAGTTGGTAACCAGAGTCTCCTGTACGGAGAGCGGACATTGTGTGTATAAATCTATACGGGATTGACACCCCCGCACCCTGACTGCTAGCTACAGTCCACGGCCCACCAAGCATAGGGGTGACAAATGTCATAATTTATAGACGCTTGTAGGGCGTCTGGTACTCTAGTGTCGGTTAGTATGGTTACGAGTATCCCAGGTTGCCTTATAATTCATGGCCTTAAGGTAACGGTATTTCACTGGCAATTTACAATGTATGCTGGTAACTCAGTTTCAGAGTCACACTGTTTTGACCTGGCAAGATGTATCTTTCATTTGATACTGTCTGCGGTCTGTATTCATTGTTTTTGACCTTGCAAGATGTATCTTTCATTTGATACTATCTGCGGTCGGTATTTACTGTTTTAGACCTTACCAGTTGTACCTTTCATTGGATACCTTCTGGGGTCTGTGTCTCCATTTGTTAGACGGATCCAGGCGTGTCGTTCGTTCGATACTCTCCTGGAGTCTATGATTCCTTTACCTTAGTCAGCAGTCCTCACTGCTGAGGCATACGTTATTTCCCTGAATTCTCCTGCTTTCTTAATAATCAAATTCTGTATTTTGATAATGATAGCGATTAAGGGAAAAACTACCTTTTTACCACATAACTCTGACCAGTCTTGGTAGAAGACTGCTTTTTAAATAGAAAATATAGGATTTTCTGGAAAGGACTCTATTTCACTGTATACTTGAAAGCTACCACTTTTATTAAAGTTATTTGAACAAAATACCACTAAATACTTATGAACTCACCAGCATTTGTAAAAATGCTGATACTCGCTTTTCAAATAACTTGTATTCTCAGGTCAGCATTAGACAGGTACATCCCCGGAGCTGTTGATGAAGATAGCTTAGTACCATGCTGTACTTATTATATTTACTTGTATTACTTTGATATATTGTTATGTAAACCATGTAGAACTATTACTATTAATGCAATGTTTTTTTGTACTTTGATTACTATAATGCATGTGTTGTGATACTTGACATGACGTCATCCACCCCAGAACGTTTCCGCCGTTCCGGTTTTGGGGTGTGACACCTTGTAATAGGAATAATGTTTTGTATCCCCTAAACTATTCCTATAATAGTTTACTAGAATGTAATTGATGAGTGTCCAAGTAGGTTTATACACCCTTGCTACCCAAGAGTGTCGGAAATGAACTAACTGCTGGAGCTTTTATGTCTATATCGGTATACATGATATATATAACTAATATTTAGACGACATTCGGACGAATAACTGATGCCCTAAGGCCACATCCCAACAAGAACAGAAAAAGAAATAAGGCGAGCTATCCGTTCTAAGTCTTTTAAACCTTTCTTATTTAACTATACATATATAGGCAATCATTTAACAATAAGTATAAAAGAAGTTTTGTAAAACCTTTGAAAATTTTAATAAATAAGAATTTATGACTTGATGTCAGTTTATAAACCGATTCGAAAATCGTTGACAAGACAGTTTAAGTGTGAGAAAACCTTTGTTTGAAGCACAACTATATATGATTCAAAAGGAAACATACAGTTTGTAAGACAATTTCTAAAAGTGTTTCAACATGTAAAAATTTTTGAGAAAGCTATTTGAAGTACTCTGTTTGGTGAAACGGCTAAAAGTGTAGTAAGTCCAATTGTGTGTTAGTTATAAATCACATGTGATTGATTACATAACCAAAAAGTATAACAAAGATTTATGTCTTTCACATGGGGATAACCGTGTGTTTACTTGTATTCCCCCCCTTAAAAGTGTATAAAAAGCATTTATAAAACTTTTGAAAGTGTAGATTATAGGGGTATGAACTCACTTGATTGAAGTGGTTGATTTGAAGTAGTCGAGAGAAGAATCGAGCAGAACTTCGACAGGAAGAGTTGAAACCGCGGGAAATCTCGAGATTCTCGGGAATCTCGGGAACAAAAAAAACTTCCTTCGGGACTTGAAGGTGAAAACCGGGGCTTTGGGAGGGTCTCGGGGGCTTAAACGCAGAGTTTCGGTGCGAGAAAGAAGGGAACTGAGCAATGGAACTCGGAGCCCATGAAATCTATTTATAGGGGCATTTTTGGGGTGTGCCACGTCGTGGCAAGTGATGACCACGTCGTGGGGAGTCAAAATTATCCTCTTCCATTGATTGGACGCCCTCAGTTACTTACCAGGTCGGGCAAGCTTGTGCCACGTCGTGGAAAGCCTGACAGCCTCAGATTTCGGGCCTCGAACTTGTAAAATCCGTAACTTTCGCGTACGAGCTCCATTTTCGACGTTCTTTATATGCACGCGTAGCTGAAAATATGATCTACAACTCTCGTTAAGACTTCATAGGCAAATTTTGATTTTATTTTTAATTATTTATTTATAACGGGCCGGGACACGAAAAGTCCGTTAAAATTCCATAACTTCTTCATCCGATGTCCGTTTTCGTCAGACTTTTCGCCGTTGCGCTACTATTATTGAGACCTTCGATTCTCATTTAGGTTGTTTTGGCCAAAAGTCTCTCGAGCTCTATTTCGAGTTTTTAGCTGCCTACTGCTATATGCAGATCTTGGAAAAATCATAACTTCCTCATACGAAGTCAGATTTGGACGTTCTTTTTATGTACGCTCACGGTTTAATGTTATCTACAAATTTCATTTAGATACTTAAGTCTAAAAACTATTGTATTGAAACTTCGCGTTTTTCGTTTAATCGGTGTTGCCGGTTTTGTCGGAAATCTTAGAATGGTCATAACTTCTTCGTTATAACTCGGATTTTTGGGTTCTTTATATGTATGAAAACCTTGATACGATTTCTACTACTTTATTTAACCCAAATAAGATTTTAGGAAAGTTAAATTTTGACCTAAATTTGACTTGTGTTCCATCATATTGTCTCAAAATATTGGGTTGTCACAGAGACTTTATGAGCAAATGGTCTCCATTGGCCTATATCTGTCATATTTCAGGACTGTAAGAGTTGTGTGTTCATAAAAATGCAATCTTGGACGTAAATATGGAGCCATGCATGAGATCTAGACCTTTAGAGGGAAAAAGGAAAGGTGTTAGAGGGTGTAGGGACCTTTACAGCCATGCCAAGGCTTAAAGGTTCCGACTTTATGGGATAAGAGGATCAAGGAGAGTCAGATCTGGAAGTTGAAGTAGTGTCTTAATTATTTAAGACCAAAATCCATGAAATGGCTGAAATTGAGACTTACGTTGGGCGTAACTCTCAGTACGCGCATCGTAAGGGGTTGAGACCCCAATTGTGGTTCGCCGGCGTACGCCCCACGCACAAAGAAGGTACGCGCCGCGTACTGCCTCCTATTGACTTTCGTTGACTTTTAGGGTTTTGGTCAACCCTTGGACTTTTGGGTCAGGGAGGGGTAAAATGGTCTTTTACCATTCTATGGGAATGGTAGAGAGGATTTTCTCTAGCCTTTGAGAGCCGTTATTTATTTAAGAGTATTGTTATGTGTTTAGGCGGGGGCTAGACCAGTACGTTTGAGTGCGTGACTATCTGAGATACTGAGGTGAGTCTTCTCAGTATACTGTACCTGGAAGGGTACCTAAGTGTGACCGGAAGGTCTTGTATGCTATGAGATATATGTGCTATATGATGATATGTGTTATGTATGCTATGTATGATAAGGACCGGAAGGTCAACATGATATGGGCCGGAAGGTCAAGAGGACATGGACTAGAAGGTCGATACGGGTAGGACCAGAAGGTCTATCGGGATTTGGGAAGGAAGTCGCCTGAGACACTTGGACCGGAAGGTTCCACAGAGTTTTGGCCTGGAAAGGCGTATGTGTTGTATGTGGTATTTTGGAGAACTCACTAAGCGTTTATGCTTATAGTGTTGTGTTATGTGTTTCCGGTACCAGTGAGGATCATGGGAAAGCGCCGGCTTGATCAGTACACACACATGAGGAGTTTTATATATTATGATCTTGGGATGTGATGTTATGAATTGTTATGTGATACAATGACATTTTTATAAAAATTATGAACGAAAGTGTGTTTTTCTTAAATGTGAAAAATTGTTTTGAAATTTACGTCGTTACACCATTAGCCCCCAACCAGTCCATCTCTACAATCAACTTTAGCCCTCGCAACGGAATCGGAACCAGATCCACGCGAAACCTCTCACCTAACACATTCAAGACGCAATCCTGATACAACCTCACAACACTCATAGTGTGGTCGTCTTCAATCTCCACCTCGAGCGGGGAATCCAAAATTCTCGGTGCGTCCCGGAACTTCTTGCTAAGCGCAAGCGACACAAACGATCGGGTAGCACCCGAATCAAACAAGACATGAGCAGACATACCATTGACCAAAAAGGTCCCTATACAAGCATATAGTACACATAAGTCATAAAATTAATAAGAACAAAGAATAATAGACACATACCGGCTACAACGTCTGGCGCTGCCCGAGCCTCCTCGGTAGTCAGCTGAAATGCAAGGCTCTTCACCGTCAGGGCATCCACCTTAGCAGGGCGGCCATCGGTGATCCTCAGAGTGGCGGGTGCAGGCACCGCCGCTGCTCCTCCACCTCCCTGCAAGCTCGGAAATTCGACCTTTTTATGGCCATTCTGGTTGTAGTGGAAACATATCAACCCCTTCTTAGGGCAATCCCTGCTCAAGTGGCCCTGTTGACCACAAGAGTAACATCCTGGTATCTCGTTCAGGGTCTTGCACCCTGTAAAGCTCACAAACTCCCAGATATCATCCCTCAGCATGGAATGATACCTCGTCCTCCTCATGTCCTCGCCGGTAGCATACCGCGGGATCAATAAAGCTCGTTCCCAAAACTTGGCGGTGATCTTCGCAATAGTCTCGATAGTCTGCTGAAGGTGATGAAACTCCCTCACAAGTCTTTGCACCTCAATGGCTGGTGCAAACTCCAAGTCAAATCACCGAACAAACTTGGCCCAGGTCATCTCAGCCACACCGGCTGCTCCCACCTGACTTGTAACCTCGCCCCACCAATCCCGGGCCCTGTCTCTCAGCATACAAGAAGCAAATCCTAACTTTTCCGCATCCGGGCATGAACTAGTGCGCTGGGCGTTCTCGATATCCGCCACCCAGCGTCGGTTAACAGTGAGGTCCCTAGCCCCGAAAAACTCTTGCGCCCCACACACTTTGAACTCTCAGAACAAGGGCGTTAGAGCCCTAACCTTGTAACATCTTGAAATTTAGGTATATCTCTTTAATCCTTCTCCTTTTCCAAGTTGTCAAAATTAGCCCAAAATAGAAAATGGTGACAAGTGGGTACGTTGGGCATACTGAAGAGTACGCTGCACGTACCTATGCGCGTGCCTTTGACGCGGACTCAACCCAGTACGTGGGGCGTACTGGGCCCAGATTCAAAACCCTAAATGAAGCATGAGCACTATAAAAGGAACATTATGGCCTCCATCCCAACCACCATTTTCAGAGAGTGAAATCCTAAAAGAGCCAACCCTCGTTTTAGAGCTTGTGTGTGCATTTTTGAGCTTGATAAAGTGTTCTTGTGAGATTGTGAAGAGAAGAAGGGCCATTGTAGAGGCCAGAGTTGGAGAGCAAGCCTTGGATCTGAGCTTTACAGAGGTTGGAGCATCAAATGGAAGTAAAAAGCTCAAATCTTTCTTAACCTTTTTGGATTTTTGCATTATGGACCATTTTTAGGGTTTTTGTCCCACAGATGGAGACTTTATGAGTAAATTGTCTCCCTAAGCCTTGATCTGCCCCATTTCAGTATAAAATGTGTTGTAGATCCATAAAAATCCAATTTTGATTGTTAATATTGAGTCATGCATGAGATAAGGGCTTAATGAGGAAAAACGATAAGAGTTTGGAGTGATTGGTGACCTTTACAGCCATGCAAAGGCTTAAAGGCTTTAAATTTATGGGTTAAGAGGCATTAGAAGGACTAGATCTAGAATATGAGCTTGTATCTTCATCGATTCAGACCAAAAACATTAAGAGCATGAAACTGAGGCTTACGCTCGGTGTAAATCTTAGAACGCGCCGCGTAGGGGTTCAGATCCCCCATTTCTGGATAGCCGGGGTACGCCCCACGTACTGCCCTCTGTTGACTTTCGTTGACTTTTAGGGTCTGGTCAACAATTGGACATTTGGACCATTGGAGGGGTAAAATGGTATTTTCGCCTTTTGAGAGATTATAGGAAGGGATTAGTCTTGCCTTTGAGAATCGTTGTTAATTAGAGGTAAATTACTTTATGTGATTAGGCGGAGGCTAGATCAGTATTTCGAGTTCGAGACTTTCCGAGATTTCCCAAGGTGAGTCTTCTCACTTTACATTACCTAGAGTGGTATCTATGTGCAGACCGAAGGGTCTTATGTGTATGTCTAGGTTTGAGATTTATGTGCATTGTGCTATATGTATGCTATGTGTTATACAGACCGGACTAGAGGGTCCAATGACTCATGAGGCCAGAGGGTCCTCGATCAGACCGGACCGGAGGGTCCAACGATTTAGACTGGACCGGAGGGTCCAACGAGCTAGACCGGACTAGAGGGTCCCGCTGAGACACATTGACCGGAGGGTCATACCGAGTTATAGCCTCGAGTGTCTTATGTGATGTATGTGGTATTTGGGGGAACTCACTAAGCATTTATGCTTATCGTGTTACGTGATATGTGTTTCAAGTACTAGTGAGGATCGCGTGAAGGTGCCAACATGATTTTTTTACTGAAGGATCCAATTTATGGTTTGGTCTAGGATTAAATGTATTTTGGTCAAGAATGAGTCTGTAATAGTGTTTAAGGGTTGTTTGTTGGGTTGTTGGACTTTTTGGGTGTTTACGACCGTAAATTGTGTTTACGGCCGTAAACACGTTTACGACCGTAAACTCTGTTTACGGTCGCAAACCCAGTTTACGGTTCTGGTCTTGTATATATAGTGGAGGTGTTAGTCTTTTGATAGTTGTTGATGCCATAGAGTCCTATCGAGTTGTACCAGACGATTTTCTGAATATAATCATGTGCAAGCTTGATTTCTTTCATCTTATTTTTCTTCTTGTGATTGATTGTTGTTTAACTACTGGTGAAGATCCATATTTGGACCTTACAAGTGGTATCAGAGCAGAAACCGGTGTTAAAGCTTCTTTCAATCGACTTTTGGGCTATTTTTAGGCTATTTCAAGTGTTTTCTTTGAAGATCGAACCTGCTGTGAGTGTTTTCGTGGTGAAGCAAAAGTGACTCTACTGAAAAATCGTGTTTCTGAGGATTTCTGTGAGCTTACAGTGAACCATAAAATCCATTTACGGTTGTTGAATCAAGAACATCATAAACCGTAAACCTTGAATCTTCATAGACCGTAAACAAGCCTTCAAGGACCGCAAACACATAAAACGGAATCTCTCAAACCGTAAATTCAGAAACCGTAAACCCTGTTTATGGTCGTAAGCTCTTGAACCGTAAACCAAGTTTACGGTCGTAAACTCTCAACCATAAAATCAGTTTACGGTCGTAATCCCTTTCAACCGTAAACTCAAATTTTGAACTTGATTTGCTTAATTTCAAATGGATTCTTAAAGTCAACCGTTTCAGTGAACTTGATTCTGTTATGGGCACCACCACACGAATTCCAAGATTGATGTCTGCAGATGCTTTCCCTGAATGGAAGTATAGGATTGAAAAGTACATCAAAATGAAGGACTTTATGGTATGGAGAGGCATTCTTAAAGGCCCTGTTAAAATCACCACGACAATTGGAGGCCTAGTGACTGACAAAGAGGTTGAGAGTTACACTGATGAGGAATTTGAGAAAATTGAGGAGCAGGAGAGGGCCCTCGCCACTTTAACCATGGCATTATCTACCGATATTGCTCAAGGTTTTCGTGAGTACACTTCAGCTAAAGACCTATGGGAAGCCCTAATTGAAGTCTATGAGGGCAATGAGGATATGAAGGAGAGTCGCGAGGACATGTTGAGACAAAAGTTCAACATGTTCAACTACATTCTAGGAGAAACTCTTGAGGCTCAACTGCAGAGGTTCACATCTCTCACAACAGACATGACCATATCTGGGATCTTCTTGACCAAGTAAGAAATCAACAAGAAGCTTCTGAATGCTCTTCCTAGATCATGGGACATGAATGTTGCTGTGATTAAGAAAACTAAGGACTTAAGTCGCCTCTCTCTTTCTGAGATTATGGCAATCATCAAAGCTTGTGACATTGATGACAATCAGAGAGAGATCAATCATGTGAGTTCATATTCTACTGCAAACCTTGGAATCTCATCCAACAATGCTCTTTCATCAATCATGGCCAAGCCTTTGCAGTTCAGCAACCTTAGATTCAGACTTTCGTTGCTGCATAATCCATTCCTCAGAATCAGCCATTTGTCACTACCCAAGTTGTTCCTACCCAAAATGTGCCTACTGTAGCCTCTTCCTCAAACCCGAAGGATATTGATGAAAATATGGCTCTAGCTGCTGGGCTTGTTAACTGCTACAATGCCTTTTGTAGCTGGAAATCTTCTGCCAGCTGTCATTTGCTGATTTGGACCAGATTCATCCTGAAGACGTTGAAGAGATGGATATCACGTGGCAGACTGCTATGGATGTCTTCAGAGCCAAGAAGTTTGCTAAGAAGACTAGGAAAAGCAACTGGGGCATGAATGCTGACAAGAAGGTGGGATTCAATAAGAGCACACTAAGATGTTTCAACTGCCACGAGTCGGGTCACTTTGCTCGTGATTTCCCAAAGCCAGATCGCAGGGTCAACAACAATAGAATGATGGTAGTAGTGGGAAAAAACCGTGCAGGTGCTGCAGCTAATGGTGAGATCGCTATGGTCGCTCAGTCCTTTGACCAGGAGGACCAGATTCAGGCTTTGAACATTTCAGGGCCGGAAAATGCTCAAGTAGCTCAGATTGATGATGCTTCTTTGAAGACTGATAAAGCTGATCCCAAAGAAAAATTGATGGAGCAACACTTTGCTTTCATGGCATCTTCCTCTTCCGATCCTAAGAAAAGCAAGGTAACCCTACTATCTTGTTCCTATGCATGTAAAGAATATGTTAAAATTCTTCGTGATGAAATTCAGTCATTACGTAGAGAAGTAGAGGACCTTAGATATGTGGGCTACCAACTTAGGAAAGGACAAAAGCCCCTTAAAGCCCAATTAGAAACTAAGATAAAAGATTTTAGAAGAATCCAGGCTGAGTATAGTGATAAATGTGAACTGTACAATTATGTTAAACGACAAAATGATGCGCTAACTGCCGAGCTTGATACATTAAATAAAAGGTTTGATTTTGAAAACTTTTGTTTTCAAAAATTTGATGGATCAAGTGAGGTAGTTGCCACCATGATCGATCACTGCATGGATTTTAAACGAAACCAACAAAAGGGTTTGGGATACGATCGTGTGCCTCCTCCTTATAATCACACATATCAGTATCAGCCCCTGTCCAAAGATGAGATTGCCAAAGAGCCATCTATGGTTTATAGAAAACCATCTGGTTTCATCTCAGGAGGGTTTATAAATGTTGAAAGTACTGACGCTTCTACTTCCTCTGCAGATCAACCTTTAGATCAGGCGAAGCATGGAGTTGGAGTTTCTGTTTCTGTTTCTGTTCCTAATTCTGATATTTCTATTTCTGTTTGTGATTCAAATGTTAAGACTGATAGTGTATTGTGTGATGTTTCCACTTCTAACTCTGTTGAATTTAATTTCTTTAATATGTTTGATGAATTGTTTGTTAATTTTCATGCTTGTGATAATCATGAAACACCATCAACTCCACAAGACACAACAACTGAGACACCCTCTCTTATATCTCAATCTAGTTCCCATGCATGTTCTTCTAAGAAAATTAAGAGTGTCCATCAAGAAAACAAATCTGAAAAATATAGTACAAGTTCAAATAATAAGCAAATTTGTTTTAATTGTGGTGTTGGTGGTCATATAGCTAGGAATTATCAAAATAGGATCTTTATAAACTTTTTGTCACGAAGAGGGGAAAATGAATCTCGGGGAAGGTCTTTAATTAAAAAATCCTCAAGAGATCATTCTCGAAATGATGATCAGAAAGATGATAGAAGCAGAAAAAGGGATGTTTTTTAAAAAAAAGGTTTTTACTAACAAAGCTCAAAATAGTTTGCCAAAACCGAACAAGGCTCCGCCAAGATCGGTTTCGTCAAAAAGCAATTCTAGATCTTCACCCATTTCTGGTAGAACATCCAGAAGCTTTGTGCAAACTCTTAAGAAACCTATTTCAAAACCACCAGAGAATGTTGTAAAACCTAAACTTCAACGGAAGCCCAAATCACTTTCTAATCCATCGTTACCACCCTTTGAAGTGATTAGGAATGAAGATCCTAATTTGAAAATTTTAAAAGTTAAATCAGAAAAAGTGAAAAGGAAACCCAGGACAGTGATGACATGGGTTCTTAAATCTAAATGATTCCGCTCATTTTCCAGGGACAGTTGCGGAGGAATGTCGTTCGTCCCTGGTACGTCGACAACGGCTGCTCCCGACATATGACTGGAGACATCTCCCAATTGAGCGAAATTCAATCTTTTAATGGGGGTTATGTCTCCTTTGCGGGTGGAGATGGTGGTAAGATCATGCAAAGAGGAACCGTTACAAATGGAGTGTTAAGCTTTGAGAATGTCAACTTCGCTCCTGAGTTAAAGCACAACTTGTTGAGCGTTTCCCAAATCTGTGACAAAGGCTACTCCACTCATTTCACCGACAAGGAATGTAGGATTTTAAATCCAGGCATTGTCATCCCTGAAGAATGGATTCTAGTCAAATCAAAGAGGGATGGCAATGCTTACGTTTTTTATATGAACAGCAATCTCCCTGAACAAGTTACTTGCCTTTTCTCAAAAGTCTCCGAGCAAAATGCAATGCTGTGGCACAGAAGGCTCGGTCATGCTAACGCGAAAAACCTGAATCGCCTTGCTAAAAATGAGATGGTCCGAGGCTTATCCATCAGAGACTTTATTACCTTTGAGAAGTGTGTTTCCTGTGCTCAAGGAAAACATCATAGGAAGCCACACCTGCCGAAGCAAGTCAATTCCATAAGTCAAGTGCTCTAATTGTTACACATGGACTTATTTGGGCCGGTCAACATCCTGAGCATTAACCGAAGCTCATACTGCCTCGTTGTGATCGACGATTTCTCTCGGTTTATATGGGTCTTCTTCTTATCCAACAAAGTTGGGGTTGCTGATCTGATAAAGAAGTTCGTGGTGATGATTGAGAAGTAGACCAACAACCAAGTGAAGGCACTTCGTATTTACAATGGAACTGAATTCAAGAATTCGGTTCTTGATCATTTTTGCGTAGAAAAGGGGATAGTACATCAATATAGCTCTGCTCACACACCTCAACAGAACGATGTTGCTGAAAGGAGAAATAGAATGTTGAAAGACGTCGCAAGGACGATGCTATGTGATTCCAAATTACCTGTTTTCTTCTGGGCCGAGGCAATTAACACTGCTTGCTACGTGCAGAATCTTGTTCTAATCAACAAAGCACAGATGAAGACTCCGTACGAGATTCTCTATAGACACAAGCCTTCTGTCAGCCATTTCCGTGTATTTGGCTGCCCTTGCACCCTTCTTCACTTGGAATCCAACCCTAAATTCAACGCCAAAGCCGATGATTGTTACTTTTTAGGGTATGCTACGCGCACTGCGTATAGGGTTTACAACAAGAAGACTAAGCAGATAGTCGAATCCTATGACGTGCGTTGGCTGGAGGAGAATGAAACAGACGCTCGAGTGGGTCCCGACTGGTTGTTGGATTACACATCACTTTTCAAATCCCTTAATGTGTCTTCAGATAGTTCAAGTGGATCCTCTTCTGGTTTGAAGATCGTGTATGAAGACGATGACGAAGAAGTTGTCTACAGACCTCCAACGGTTGCGGGGAAGTCCTCTGCTCCATCTGGGGGAGAGTCCTCTGCTCCATCTGGGGGGGAGTCCTCTGCTTCACCTGAGGGGGAGCCATCTGATCAACCTAAGAGTCCAGAGTCTAAAGTTCAAGATGAAGCTCCTAATGCTGCTGCTACACCTCCTACACCTGTTGAAAGAGAGTTCATGTCTAGAGACGCTTCCGTTGTCAATACAACGTTTATGGAACTCCTCTTTCCCAAAGAAATCGCAAATGAGTTTCTAGAAAATTCATCTTATGTGAATCAATCAGTAGATGATGGAGGTTTCAACATCCACACTCTTCCTGTTTCTATTAATGATATCAGCCAAGACATACCCTCACGTATTCAACGCGATCATCCGATCGATAATGTCATTGGCCAGCTGGGAGATGGAGTTAAGACCAGAAGTCAGAGTGGAGACGTTAATGCATGTCTCTACTCTTGCTTTATATCTCAAATAGAGCCGAAGAATGTTGACATGGCTCTGAATGATCCCAGCTGGGTGGATGCAATGCATGAGGAGCTTAATCAGTTTGAAAAGCTCGGGGTTTGGAAGTTGGTTGACTTACCGAAGGGAAAAAGGGCTCTTGACACGTGTTGGGTCTATCGTAATAAGCAAGATGATTCGGGAGTGATCGTGAGAAATAAAGCAAGGTTAATGGTTCGTGGGTTTCGACAGATTGAGGGTCTTGGCTATACTGGGGTATTTGCTCCCGTGGCTCGGTTGGAGGCTATTCACATCTTTCTCGCATATGCCTCTTACATGAATTTCACGGTCTACCAAATGGATGTCAAGACTGCCTTCTTGGATGGCAAGGTGAAGAAAGAAATTTATGTTGATTAACCCCCTGGGTTTGTTGACTCAAAGTTCCCTAATCGTGTCTACAAGTTGGACAAAGCATTGTACGGGTTACATCAGGCTCCTCGAGCATGGTATCTAGCTCTGACAAAGCATTTACTCGAGCATGGATACTCTCATAGCACCATTGATCAAACTTTGTTTATCAGGCATGTGGGTAATGATCAGATACTGGTTCAGATCTATGTTGACGACATTATCTTCGGGTCAACCTGTCCACAGCTTTGCAAAGAGTTTGAAGGCGTAATGAAGAAAAGGTTTGAGATGATTTCTCTTGGGGAGATGACCATGTTTCTGGGGCTTCAGGTCAAACAATCTTCTACCGGAGCAAGCTCCACGTGGAAAGGCCTCAAAACGCAAGAAGTCGGACAAGGAACCTGAAAAAAGTCAACTCCTATTCAAACGGAGCGCAGATCACAAGGCACCCTAGGATCAAGAACAGGTCACTGTCACGGATTTGGGTGTACAACACTTCAGAGACACTTATGGTGATAGATCTGGAATCATCGGGTGGGGATTCCATGACACGATGAATATGTTCATGGTGAGGAGAAAGAGCGGCAACAAAGAATTATACAAAGACGCTCACGACTTTAATTCTTTTACAAAAATTGATCTTATTGAGCTGTCTAAGGCTCCTTTCTCCAATCCTACAAATAATCTTAGGGCAAATCAGTTCAAATCCTTCTTGGAAGATTAAGTGGCCAAGGGGTTTCCGTCAATGAAGACTACAGAGTCTGTTGTCAAGGTTCACTCCAAGGTATTTGATACCACGACAGAACAGCCAATTACATCAGTGATGTGGCCTGCTACGGCTCAGGTTAAGCAAGTCCCTGTTCTTCAAAATTACCCTGATGGTTCTCTTGCATCCATGCTTTATTGGGTGTATGATGAAGCCACGGATACTGCGGTCATCAAGTTAAAGGAAGATTGCATCCGTCTCTATGAAAAAAGGGACTTGCTTCAATTTCACAAATGGGACATACATCATCTTGCTACTAAACATATTGTGGTGGCTGAGACAATATTTGAGCCCGCTGCGAAAGAATATACGACGATGGTGGCTCAAATTATTGAGAAGAAGATGTGGAATGGAGCAATGGGGGAAATCTGACGTACTGGTGGTCGACAAGGACTGAGTCAAAGCTAGCACCAAACCAAGGGGGAGATTGAAGGATCCAATTTATGGTTTGGTCTAGGCTTTAATGTATTTTGGTCGTGTATAAGTCTGTAATAGTGTTTAAGGGTTGTTTGTTGGGTTGTTGGACTTTTTGGGTGTTTACGACCGTAAACTCTGTTTACAGTCGTAAACCCAGTTTACAGTTCTGGTCTTGTATATATAGTGGAGGTGTTAGTCTTTTGATGGTTATTGATGCCATAGAGTCCTATCGAGTTGTACCATACAATTTTCTGAATATAATCATGTGCAAGCTTGATTTCTTTCATCTTATTTTTCTTCTTGTGATTGATTGTTGTTTAACTACTTGTGAAGATCCATATTTGGACCTTACATTTACACACTGACAGAGGATTTTGTATTTGAGATTCTGGGATATGTTTTACCGTGATAACATTTGATACACTTGAGTTTTGAGATGATTTATATGAGATATGTTATGTTTGAAAATTGAAAAATTGTTTTAAATTTTCATGTCGTTACAAGTTGGTATCAGAGCCTTGGTTTGAGGGATTCGGATGCCCCTTCGGGTGTATCTGAACTCAAACTGAGGAATCGAGAAATTTTTTCATAAAATAATTTTTTTTTCTAAAAGAGTAAAAGATTTTGAGACAAGCATAACGGAGCAGTGTGTTCGATCAGCCAACATCCGAACGGTGATTTCCCAAAATAACCTTACATTATATGTTATGAGATATTAGGTGATTTGCCATGCATGCTAGAGTAGGCTATGTATTCATATCTAGGACTAGAGTGGCCTGATTTGTGATGCCTTAGCCTAGGAGATTACTGCTACTATGGGATATTTCGAGAGTGAGTAGGTAGCAACGAGGAGATTATGAGTGGTCTACTGAAGGGTAGCCTGTGTTTAGCGAGATATAGAGTACTTGTGATCTGGGATCGTAGGAGGAGGACTTGGGGTGAATACCGATGCGTTGTGGATGGTAGTATAGGGTCCGTACTACTGGAAACACCGGATCAGTGAGCAGTGCAAGTAAGAATCCTTAGGGTGCTAAGGAACAAGTAGGAACGGTTGATTGAGTGTGAGTAATATCGGTCGAGTCTATGCTTATTTTATGTCGTATTTAAGAGGCATCATGGTGGGAACGCGCCAAAACCTAGGAGGCAGTGGTACCAGTGGTACTAGTGATGAGGAGATTCGTAGGTTGATTCACGAGGAGGTGGCTGCAGCCATTCGAGCTGAGATACCAGAGATGTTTGGGTCTATCAATACCACGCTGATTGAGACATTCGACAAGTGATATATTGCTCTGAACGAGGCTGCTATTGTTGCAACCACTGCAGTTGTCGCCGCTGCTAGGCCGCAAGGGGTGACTCATTGTTGTACCAAGAGTTCAGCAACACGAAGCCAGCCGAGTTTGACGGGACGCAGGACCCGATTGCTGCTATGAGATGGATCTCTGACATTGAGGGGTGTTTCTACAGTTGTTCTTGCCCGGAACATTTGAGGGTATGGTTCGCGTTGAACCAGCTTCACTTGGGAGCGAAGGACTGGTGGAAATTTGAGGCGACTGACTTTTCTATTGCAGGGCTGACCGCGGTGACTTTGGAGAGGTTTACCACTATGTTTCGAGATGAGTATGTTCCCCCGGTGGAGAGGGAGCGATTGGCCCAGGAGTTCTTGTCCCTCAACCAGGAGACCGAGTCTGTGACTCTGATCACACGGATGTTTCATGAGAGGGTGTTATTTTTCCCTGAGCACGTGTCTACTGAGCATGCGCGTATGAGTTGATATCTGAGCATACTGAGGAGAGACATTTGTGAGTTCTTGGCGAAGTCGTCATACCGAACATTTGCCAAGCTCCAGGCGAATACTCGGAAGAGGGAGATTGAGCTAGAGACTCAGGCCAGGGAGGAGGCGGAGTCTCAAAGGAGGGATAGGCGGCCGACACAGTCTCAGCTGGTGGCCAAGCGGGCAAAGCCCACTGATGCGAGATCGGGTGGTCAGAAGGGCCACACTTGTGGGAAGTGCGGCAAGATCCTTGATGGGTCTTGCAAATCAGGTGTGTGTTACAAGTGCAGGAAGGAGGGGCATATCGCGAGGGATTGCCCCAAGGGATTTTCGGTTTTCTTTCATTGCAACCAGACTAGCCATCGGAAGGCCAAGAGACCGCAGTAACTTCAGGGATTAGCGCAAGGATCTGCGCCTTCTTCTGCTCGAGCTTCAGAGGGGTGACCAGTGAAGGCCGAGGCACCGAAGGCTCGCGGCAGAGCCTTCTCGTTGACAGCGGAGGAGGTACGCGCAGCACCCGATGTCGTGGCTAGTATGTATTCATTTATTTAATTATACTGAGTTTGAGATATTGTTCTTATATTGTGGTATGCATAGGTACTTTTCTTGTGAGTTTTGTACCTGCTTTAGTGTTATTTGACTCGGGTGCGAGTCGATCTTTCGTGTCATTAGCGTTTAGCCAGCACATCAGTATCCGACGAGAGGCGTTGAGTCGACCTCTACGAGTTTCTATAGCCAACGAGCGAGCAGTGTATGCTACTGATGTGATTCGAGGATGTGTACTCGAGATTTTCGATGTTGAGTTCCCAGTAGATATGGTACCGATTGCGATGGGGGATGTATGTGTCATCGTGGGCATGGACTAGTTGAGCCGATTTGGAGCTGTTATCGACTGCGAGCGTCAGTTGGTGACCATACGAGACCCTAGTGGGGGAGTACTTATGGTGTATGGCGAGGGTATCCGATCTGGGTCAACATTTTGCTTGGCTGGTAGAGCGAGACAGAGTCTATAGTAGGGCTGTAGAGGGTTTGTAGCCTATGTGAAGGACACACGAGTTGCCGCAGAGAGGCCGAGTTCTGTCGGTGAGGTACGGATAGTGCGAGACTTTCCATTTGTTTTCTCCGAGAAGTTGCTGGGTGTGCCTCCTGAGAGGCAAGTGGAGTTTCGCATCGATTTGATTCCGGGGGCGGAACCTATTGCCAAGGCACCCTATCGCCTTGCCCCACCGGAGATGCAGGAGTTATCCTCGCAGCTTCAGGAGCTGTTGGGGAAGGGATTCATCTGACCGAGTAGCTCGTCGTGGGGAGCGCCAATCCTTTTTGTCAAAAAAAAGGATGGTTCACACCGGATGTGCATTGATTACCGGGAGTTGAACAAGTTGACGTTCAAGAACTGTTATCCACTACCGAGGATCGACGATCTGTTCGATCAGTTACAGGGAGCTTCATGGTTCTCCAAGATAGACTTGAGGTCTGGATATCACCAGATGAGGGTGCGGTATGAGGATATCCAGAAGACGACATTTAGGACTCGTTATGGGCATTACGAGTTCGTGGTGATGCCTTTTGGGCTCACCAATGCACCAACATCGTTCATGGATCTCATGAACCGAGTGTGCAGGACGATGTTGGATCGATCGGTGATTGTATTCATTAAAGATATTCTAGTGTATTCGAGATCTAGAGCAACATGAGGAGCATCTGAGGGAGATTCTTGGAGTATTGACATCGGAGAGGCTTTATGCCAAATTCTCCAAGTGTGATTTCTGGTTACGAGAGATCCAGTTCTTGGGACATATCATTAATCAGAATGGGATATTGGTCGATCCGGCCAAGATTGAGGCTGTTATGAGTTGGGAGGTGTCGAGATCCCCCACCGAAATCAGGAGTTTTCTAGGGTTGTACAGCTATTATCGGAGATCTATCAGGGATTTCTCCAAGATTGCCGTTCCCCTCACCAGATTGACCCGGAAGGGCGTGGCTTTTACTTGGGGTCCAGAGTAGCAGACCTCGTTTTGAGACGCTTCACCAGAGATTATGCGAAGCCCTGGTGTTAGCCCTTCCAGAGGGAATGGAGGATTTTATGGTTTACTGTGATGTGTCTATTTCAAGGTTGGGTGCGGTGCTTATGCAGAGAGGGCACGTGATAGCATACGTATCGAGGTAGCGGAAGCCTCATGAGACAAGGTATCCCACCCATGATTTGGAGTTGGGGGCAGTGGTGTTCGCCCTGAAGATATCGAGCCATTATGTGTATGGGGTTCAGTGTACCATATACACGGACCACAAGAGTTTGAAGTAATCGATGGATCAGCCCAACCTGAACATGCGCCAGAGGAGATGGTTAGATGTGGTAAAGGATTAGGACTGTGAGATCCTGTACCACCCGGGAAAGGCTAACGTTGTAGTCGATGCCCTGAGCCGCAGGGCAGAGAGTGCCCCGATACGAGATATATGTATGAGGATGACGGTGATGACTCCGGTATTGGATACCATCCGAGAGGCGCAGGTAGAGGTTGTGAGACCGGAGAAATGCAAGAAAGAGCGGGTGATTGGGCAGGTGTCCGAGTTTGTTACCGATAGCCGAGGGTTTATGACCTTTCACAATTTGATTTGGGTGCCGTTTACGGGCGGGGCACGTCGCATACTGATGGAGGAGGCGCACAAATCGAGATTTTCGATCCATCCCGGGGCTACTAAGATGTATTTGGACCTGGAGAGAGATTATTGGTGGCCCTGTATGAAGAGGGATGTTGCTTGGGTAATAGAGAGGTGCTTGACCTGTCGCCAGGTTAAGGCCGAGCACTAGAGGTTCCCTAGTGGAAGTGGGAACAAGTTTCTTTGGATTTTATCACCAAATTGTCGAGGACCGCGAGGGGTGTGGACACAATTTGGGTGATTGTGGATCGGCTGACGAAGAGCACTCACTTCCTTGCTATGAGTGAGAGCTCTTCTGCAGAGAGACTAGAAGAGATATATGTGAGACAGGTGGTGTCTCGGCATGGAGTGTCGATCTCGATTGTGTCAGACCGAGATGTAGGTTTTACTTCCAGGTTCTGGAAGAAGTTTCATGATGAGTTGGGTACGAGATTGCATTTCAGTAGTGCTTATCACCCACAGACAGACGGGCGTAGTGAGTGGACGATATAGACGCTTGAGGACATGCTTCGATCATGTGTCATGGACTTCATTGGAAGTTGGGATACATACCTACCATTGGCTGAGTTTTCTTACAACAACAACCACCATTCGAGTATCGGTATGCCTCCCTTTGAGCTTTTATATGGGAGGAGATGTCGGACCCCCATATGTTTGGGAGAGGTAGGGCAACGAGTGATGGGTAGCACTGAAATAGTGCTTAAGACGATGTATCCAATTCAACAGGTCAAACAGAGGTTACTGACAGCCCAGAGTTTCCAGAAGACTTATTTGGATAGGTGACGATTCGAGCTCGAGTTCCAGGTTAGAGACTTTGTACTCCTGAAGGTATCTCCTTGGAAAGGAGTGATCCAATTCAGGAAGAGGGGCAAACTGGGGCCCCGATACATTGGTCCTTTCAGGGTGACCGCTAGGGTGGGCAAGGTAGCATACCATTTGGAGCTACCTGAGGAGTTGAGTCAGATTCATAACACCTTCCATGTATCCTAGTTGAGGAAGTGTGTGGCCGATGAGGCGGCAATTGTACCATTGGAGGATATTCAGGTGGACGTGAGCCTGAATTACATCGAGAGGCTGATCGTGATACCGGATATGAAGATCAAGGTTCTGAGGAACAAGGAGGTGCCTCTGGTTCAGGTCCAGTGGCAACATCGGAGAGGGTCTGAGTTGACTTGGGAGCCGAAGTCGGAGATGCGTGAGCAACATCCAGAGTTATTTACGACATGAGACTTCGAGGGCGAAGTCTGAATCTAGTGGGGGAGAATTCTAACATTCTAAAATTTAGGTATATCTCTTTAATCCTTCTTCTTTTCCAAGTTGTCAAAATTAGCCCAAAATAGAAAATTGTGACAAGTGGGTACGCTGGGTGTACTGAAGCTACCATTTTCAGAGAGTGAAACCCTAAAAGAGCCAACCCTCGTTTTAGAGCTTGTGTGTGTGTGTTTGAGCTGGATAAAGTGTTATTATGAGATCGTGAAGAGAAGAAGGGCCATTGTAGAAGCTAGAGTTGCAGTGCAAGCCTTGGATCTGAGCTTTATAGAGGTTGGAGCATCATTTGGAGGTAAAAAGCTCAAAGCTTTCTTAACCTTTTTGGATTTGTGCATTATGGACCATTTTTAGGGTTTTTGTCCCAAAGATGAAGATTTTATGAGTAAATGGTCTCCCTAAGCCTTGATCTGCCCCTGCCCCATTTAAGTATAAAATGTGTTGTAGATCCATAAAAATCCAATCTTGATCGTTAATATTAAGTCATGCATGAGATAAGGGCTTAATGAGGAAAGAGGATAAGAGTTTGGAGTGATTGGTGACCTTTACAGCCATGCAAAGGCTTAAAGGCTTCGAATTTATGGGTTCAGAGGCATTAGAAGGACTAGATCTAGAATATGAGCTTGTATCTTAATCGATTCAGACCAAAAACATTAGGAGCATGAAACTGAGACTTACGCTGGGCGTAAATCTCAACACGCGCCATGTAGGGTTCAGATCCCCGATTCTGGATAGCCGGGGTATGCCCCGCCTACTGTCCTCTGTTGACTTTCGTTGACTTTTAGGGTTTGGTCAACAATTGGACATTTGGACCATTGGAGGGGTAAAATGGTCTTTTCCCCTTCTGAGAGATTATAGGAAGGGATTAGTCTTGCCTTTGAGAGTCATTGTTAATTAGAGGTAAATTACTTTATGTGATTAGGCAGAGGTTAGATCAGTATTTCGAGTTCGAGACTTTCCGAGATTTCCTAAGGTGAGTCTTCTCAATATACATTACCTAGAGTGGTATCTATGTGCAGACCGGAGGGTCTTATGTGTATGTGTAGGTTTGAAATTTATGTGCATTGTGTTATATGTATGCTATGTGTTATATAGACCGGACCAGAGGGTCCAACGACTCATGAGGCTAGAGGGTCCTCGATCAGACCGGACTGGAGGGTCCAACGATTTAGACCGGACCGGAGGGTCCAACGAGCTAGACCGGACTGGAGGGTCCCGCTGAGACACATTGACCGGAGGGTCATACCGAGTTATAGCCTCGAGTGGCTTATGTGATGTATGTGGTATTTTGGGGAACTCACTAAGAATTTATGCTTATCGTGTTATGTGATATGTGTTTCAGGTACTAGCGAGGATCGCGTGAAGGCGCCGACATGATTTGTACACACTGACATAGGATTTTTTATTTGAGATTCTAGGATATGTTTTATCGTGATAACATTTGATACACTTGAGTTTTGAGATGATTTATATGAGATATGTTATGTTTGAAAAATGAAAATTTGTTTTAAATTTTCACGTCGTTCCAAACCTGACCTGCATCAATCTCAGCCTTGAATTACCTAAGTCTCTCCTCCATGATCTCCATCATGCCCTCCTTGACCGTCCCAAAAAATGACTGGGGTAGCGTCAAGGATGCCCCGGATAACCTCGGCTGCAATAAGCTCGTGCAGCCTCTCATCAATCACATCGGTAGTGTCGCTTGATCCTGCCTCGGATCCAGTTCCCGATCCCAATCCTCCTGCTTCGAATCATATCACCACCATGCTGAACTGAAATGTCATAAATCATAATGATTAGGATTTCCATATGAGGGATCTTCCGACACCGGTCCTCCTTGAAGTCGATAGATCTAGCATTGCTTCGAGTATAGGTCCTGTGATTTCAGTAGTATGGGCCCAATACTACCTTCTACACATACCTATACCTTTCCCTAATGCTCTACCTGATAACTCCAATTCATCCCAAGACTGAACCATATTCCACAACTACCGCATACATCAATCTCAGGCTGTACTAAGATTTACTCTACTCATATCAATCAAACCAATCATGGCAATTTGCCTTTATGCATGAAAATTATACACAGAAAAGGACCAAATAGACTTTCGAATAAAAGATTCTTCCCTAGGACTACAACCGGGCAAGGAACATGAAATAAGGTCCAATCAATCATTTTGAGGCTATAAGCTCCTAGCCGTATACACTTTTAAAAGCATACACATAGCAAGTTCCATATGATCAACAAAGCTCACATATTAGTATAACATGGATAACATATTGGGGAACTACTTACTTGGCTCAGCTGATCACACGCGTTGCACTCTCATCTTTTCATTTTTAAAAAAAAAACTCTTTTTATGTTATTTCTGAAAACAATTTTACCATTTCTTTAGTTTGATTCCTGACACACCCTAGGGTGTACTCGAATCCCTCAAACCAAGGCTACAACATTGGTTGCAAAGCTGCCCGATTTACCTGAAAGTTCACTAGGATGGTAAAAGTCAAAAAATTTGACCATTCTTCAGGTAAATTCCACCATCTAACTCTATTAAGTTCCTATTTGGAGATTCTTATTACATGATGTGACTAGGTCGCATTTTGATGTTTTGTAGAATAAAAGAAAAGAGAGGAAGAGTAAGCTGATTCTGATCATGAAGAGATGGATTTCGATCGCATGGTTCGATGAACAGAATTTTTGAGCTGCTGCTTAAGAGTCATGAAAGATTGCTTAGGATTAGATAAAAAAATGTTTTTCATTTGTAATTTCATTGTAAGGAAAAGTTTTCAGAAAATTTTTAAATAAAAGAAAAGTTTTTTTATTTTAAGTTTCCTTACAATGACATTTGTGAAAAATTGTTGTTTATATGTTTCCATTGATAGCAATATTGGAAAATGGATTTGATTCTTTCGTTTGTGATAGTGTCATAATTTACCAAATAAGGAAAGATTCTCATCACCCAAGTTTCAGTTGGATAGAAACTTGGAATCATGCAACTTGTATTGTATGATGAATGAGAATTTTAATCTTTGGGAAATTAAGACAAATTCCTTGTTCACATGTATATGTGAGTCAAGTGAAGGACTAGCAGATCGGGTACACTTGGTTGTGCGTTGATCAGGTCCACCACAAAGAATGATAAGGCTATTCGTCATGATTTACTAAAGTTTAGTAAATATGGTTGTGCTTACAAGTTTAAGTATAATTTTGAAATATTGGAAAAGTTTTAAATGTTGAGGGAGCATTTATCAGAATAAAGGGCATTACTACAAACTCATAAATGACCATAAGAAGTGCAAAATGCAGTCTGGGGCACATCATTTTCTCTAACTCACATCTGGTGGTACTAGGAACATAGATTGATCTTGGAAAACCAAGATTCTCCATACAACTGATCAAATAATTTGTCGATTCTTGGTAAAGGACACTTTCTTCTTGATGGTGACCTTTTTCAGCTCTCGGTAATCAATGCATATATGGAAGTACCCATTCTTCTTACAAACGAAAAGAATCGGTGCCCTTAGTAGGAACTGCTGCGACGAACAAATCCTAAATCTTATAAATCCTACAACTGAGTGAATAGCTCATGCATCTCAGAAGATGCCAACTGATAGGGCGACTTAGCAACTCATGATGCGCCTGGAATAACATCAATCCAAAACTCGACTTGTCAATTGGGAGGAACACCCGAAAGTCACCAAGAAAAACATCGGAAAACTCCATGACTATGGGGACATCATCGATAGATGAGTACAATGGACCAGGCCCGCTATCCACAAAAAATACAAAATACCCGCCACATCCAAACTGAAGGTACTTGCGAGCCTTAGCTGCAAAACGGATAATCGACTTTCCTTTTCTCTTATCACCATACATAATCAGTTCTTCGTAACTTAAGGTTTGAATTCAAACTAATTCTGTCTACAGTTAATCAATTCATGATCTCTATCTAACCAATACATACCCATGATGACATTGATCTCCCTCATATGAATCAGGATGAGGTCATTCATAAATCTCTTGGCATAAATATAGAAAGTTCAAAACTTTAGATGCTCTAACCATCCTATCATCAACAATGTCAATAACATCAGTGAGTGAAGCATCCAGGAAGTAATGCTAAAATTCTTGCTAAAATTAAGAGACACAAAAGAACAGTTCGCTCCTGAGTTGAAAAGAACAAGATCAGGCATAAAATCACATAAAAAATACCCAGTTTCACATATAAATACGGCTACAGTTAACAAAAATAGATACTGGAGAGTGGAATAAGAAGAATACATGTCATGACTTCCGGAGCTACAATAGCCTTAGTGGCTGTGAGTTGGAATGCCCTCCCATAGTCCCTCGAGTCCTCATATTTTTTATACTCGCCATCTGTGATCCTTAGTGTGGCTAGAGCAAGATCAATGACTTGCTGACTGGTCCTGTTTCGACACTCTGACCTGATGTGCCTAAACTGGTTGCATCTGAAGCATAACTTTCAAGGATCCTTTTAATCATTGCTGAAATGTCCGGGCTTCCTACATTTGTAACATATTATCTGCCTAGTGCTACACTCCCTATCATGATTCTTCCCATACTTCTTGTACTTAATAGTTTGTTTCAGGGTGATAGACTCCTTAGTGAGTCGCTGGACTTCCACAAATGGAACAAACTCCTTCTCGGACATTGCCAAGAACTCAGGCTACGTTATAACTGCAACCTCAACAGGTGAATGGGTGTTATTGATAAGTTTCCACCAGTCCTTGGTCACAAGAATCAGAAGGCTTGTAGTATAGCAAACGTTGGCCTCCTCAAGCAAGTAACTGGTATGAATAGCAACCTTAATATCCACAATCTACCTCATATTAGCAACATGATCCTTGTATCTCTCAAAGTGTGATGGATAGCATGAAAATAAGTCTTGACATCTCGCTCCATAAGCGTTCCCCATGCTAGATCCTTGAGTAGCCTCAACGATCCTCTTTGTCACTGTCACAAAAAATTTGGTCTTGATCAAAGTGAACAATTCGAGGAAGAGGTGTTGAACTGCCTCCTTGACCTCGCTAGCAACCAATTGTATGAAATCTAGACCCTCATCCACCATTGGTTCCCTTAGTACAACTGCAGCTACCTCTTGTATGCACTATAGGTGAATAGAAAAGGTGCAGATAACATTAGGAACTATTATATGTTACTACATTAATTCATTAATATTCTATCATACAATACCTCCAACTAGTACTTCCGTCCACTAGCTATTCTTACGGATCTAACTACCCATCATGTGCTTCAGATGGTACAACCCATACCATCATTCATACCTATGAGTAGTCACCTTTGGTGATCAATCGAAGTTTACTTACTTAACTAATCCTTTTGTAAATATTTACATGCATATTCATAAGCTACTTTATCCCTTTCCCTATTGGAAGCTACCATCTAACTTGACAATTGATGTGAATTATGAACATTGGATTGGCTTGCGGAATTAACGAACACACAATGAACATGGTGATTTCGGTGTTTAAGAGATGCATTCGATTATGTATGGTGTTACAAAAAGGATCTAGATATAAATCTACATAAATAACACACACTTACACACTTAATTTTACATCTCTCAAGCACACCCCTACATGTGGAATAAACCCACCTTATATAGAGGTGTTTACATGTCTCTCTCTCACTCTCTATCTCATGTCACAAGGATAATGCACCACATGCAAGTGGGTCTACAAAAGTCAAACCATTTATAAAGTCATAAATTGATTACTTTGTACCCCAACATTCTCCCCCTCAAAGTTAGAAATGGATGACCCACATCAAATCTTCCAAAATCGACCAACTACGCGATCCGAGCCTCAAGCGTGACACATGTTGAGATGAACTTCAAATCTTCAATTCTTCCATGATTCTTCAATTTGGGTTCTAGGATGTGAGACCATATGAACCGAGCATCAATGAATGATTAAGAGCTTCTCAATCTCCAAATAATCACCCTAAAGTTGAGTATAAAAGCACACCCTAAAAATCTTCAATAATTCCAAACCCATCTCGAACCGACATCACTTCTGAATCTCCAATCACATCATTTCATAAACTTCAAAAATTCAAGGTCACTTCGGTCTTCAAGTTCGAGTAATATGAAAAATTCAACTTCGAATTTTCATATAAATTTCTCCCCTTTTTTATAATCGAAATTTGGTTATAAAATCACCAAGGAAAGAGAACGTGCTCTATTTGGAATTTTTCGTGTCAAAACTCCCCCTTAACATGTGGCATAAACTTTTTGATTCAATCCGGAAAACCGAAAAAATCTTCAATTTTTAGCTTCGTTCACAAACCGCCTTTGACAAAATTTCTCAAAAATGGGTAGAAATTGTAAATTTCAAAATTCTACAGTGACCCGGTGCGCCCAAAACAGCCAAAAATGCGAAACACTCCCCCTCTTTCAAAACTGGGTAGAAAGCATCAATTCGCATTAACTGCAGGGGACTGAAATGCATATTCTTCAATTTCTCAGCAAAATTAGTCCATTTTCGAAATTAGCTATGAATAACCAAATTTTCAAAACTTCAGGGGCTGCTTTCGAAATTTCAGCATTTTGTCCCAAAATGTCGAAAAGTATCCCAACTTTCAAAAGTGGGTAAAAGCTGTCAAAATTTCGAAACAACAGGGACCATTTTCGAAACTTCTGCCTTATTTCTTCCAAACTTGCGAAAAATTATCCCAAATGTCGAAATTTGTATAAGGTGACAAACTTTCGAAACAATAAGGTCTAATGTCGAAAATTTCTGTGTTTCTTCCTTTTTCCCAATTCGTTACAGAGACAACGAAACTTCTTCTTCACTTCGTTAATCAGGTAACGAAGTCTCAATACCATTTTAACGAAACTTTTTCCACAACACCATTATAATGAAAATTTTGCATCTTCTTTAATTTGTTTGTTTCACAGTTTGCTACCAGCAACATCAAACCTTCGATTCGTTATTTCCTCAACCCAATTCTCAACCATCGACTATTTGTTAATCAGCAACAAATTCGCTTTTTGAGTTAGACCAATCGACATCCAAACTGTCAATTCCAACTGCATCAACCATCTATTCATCAATCGACTACAAACCATTTTTATTCCCAGCGAAACATCATAACAGTCAAAATTGACTCCAATCGACTTCGCTTTTTAACAAATCAACTTTCGAAATCAACAATCAAATTGCTTCATCTGTTCGTTATCAACCTTTGTTATCAATCAACTTCCAAGGCCTTCCCTTTCAGTTCTTAATCATCGAACATCGATCTATGTTTGTTCCCAATTCGTTCATCAATTCAATAATTTTCCTGTCGAACCATTCATGATTCGTTCCAAATCCAAGTTCTTGTCGTTCCCAAACCATTGAAGCAAACATCAACATCTAGCCTGTCGACTTTTGAACGAACACTCAATCAACGAATCCAATAGTTCGTCATCAGGATAACGAACCTTGTTATTAAACCTAGTCGATCCATAATCGACCCTTATGCGAACATAAATACAGTATTTGAACACAAGTTTGACTTCAATTCATCAAATCCACATCACATTAGGAGTATAGTCATCGAACTTTATCCATTGTATCATTCCTTTTTACAAAACGAATTCAACTTCAAAACATTCGATTTTCAAATTTCGTTCCAGATGAAAACAAGAACAAACTTGTGTTCCTCACAGTGTTCGTCATCAAGAACACACTCCCAACCAATTCCAAAATTAAACCCAAATTAAACCCGATTTCGACATTCACAACCTCTGTTCAACTTGTATCAACTGATTTCAACTTCCAACTCAACGAATCAAACAATAGAAATCGAGTTTGACTTTTTATAAAATTGACTTTTCAAAATCAAAGTGCAAGAAACACGAAACCGAAGATTCCAATGCCCAATTTCAGATCAAAACAAGTTCAACCAACTGTTCTTCATCCTATTGAAGTGTTCTTGGTCAATATTCATCATAATCAAAGAACTGATATGATGATTTCTACACTTCAACAAGAACAAAATCGGTTTTGTAATAGATCAAATCACATAAACTTGATTCACAAGTTCTGATTAACAAGGACTTCTAATCGATTATTCAGAAATATTAAAGAGAAATCAACACTCAAGAATGTTGATCATAACGAAAGTAAAAAACATACAACTCAGTTATGCGTTTATTGAACAACGAACAAAGTAGAATGTATCAAACTGATTTAGTAAATCCTTGGGCTCCTTGTTTTAATATATCAACTTATGGGCTCGAAATTTAAACATGAACAGTAATGGACATCAACATTTGGGCTCAAGATATGGATCAGTCGAATCAAATGATTTTGGCTAAAAAAATGACCCGATGAATAGAAGCAGTTACAAATTCTAAAAATGAATCACTATGAATTTGAGCTTAAATTTTGATTCAAATGTACAATTGTAATTGAGAATCGAATCAAACGAAAGTATATGACTGGATCGGGACTTGATCAATGAAAAAATGATTGGATCATAACAAGTGAGTTTTTCAAGAAAAAATTTGATCAAATGAGTCTAAACGATCAAAAATTAAGAATGTAACGCACAAATTAACAAGATTAAGAGAGATCATAGGGAGAGACTCACCATAAATGCTCCAATTGTGAAAAATTTAGCCAAACCGAGAATCGTTTATTCAAAAAATCGTGTTGATCTCCGAAGACCCGCTCTGATACCAATTGATGTGACTTATGAACATTGGTTTGTCTTGCGGAATTAAAGAACACACAATGAACATGGTGATTTCGGTGTTTAAGAGATGCATTCGATTATGTATGGTGTTACAAAAAGGGATCTAGATCTAAATCTACATAAATAACACACACTTACTCAATTTTACGTCTCTCAAGCACACCTCTACATGTGGAATAAACCTACCTTATATAGAGGTGTTTACATGTCTCTCTCTCACTCTCTATCTCATGTCACACGGCTAATGCACCACATGCAAGTGGGTCTATAAAAGTCAAACCATTTACAAAGTCATACATGGATAACTTTATACCCCCAACAGACAATATATAATTCCTATATACAACTGCACATAACCATAAAGACTAGATAGGAATTTAAAAGGTTGATTCTGCCCTAAGCCCACAACCAAACAAGGAACAAGAAGTAAGGATAAATAGATATTTATGAGCCTATATAGTTCTAATCATGCATAATTGTAATATACAAATCACCAATTGTCTAGATGAACAATTAAATCATGACAAATAAACATATACTAATTGCATATAATCCTCACATAAGCAAGTAAGTCCTTTTCATCATATCACATATCACTGAAAATTACTGAATAACCATGAAGATTGGACGATTAGATGATCTACATTCTCTTCTTCGAGGCATATGTCATTTCCCTTTACTTAAATTTTCAAAACTGATCCCTTTACTTATATTTTACTTATAAAACAAATTCTTTCTAAAAATCTGTAGTGGTTTGAGTCTAAACACACTAGTAAGTATGTCTAATTCTCTCAAGCCATTGCTCTGTTACCAACTTGTAACATCCCAAAACCCACTTTAAATTTTTTCAAAACTTGAGTATGACATTTCTGAAAATAGGGGCTCCATCCATAGCAACATGAATCATAGTATCTCAAAAACACCGTCAAAAGTGGAAGCATTCCTTTTTTGAAATCAAACACAAAAGATAAACATAAATGGATGGCATGCCCCCGAGAATGTCCATGTATCCCAATCAAGCCAACTCCTTACCCTTGGTACGTGAATGACCTACAACTAAAACATAAAATAGCAATTCTAAGCCTAAGGCTTAGTGAGTAATCATAGCACTTATCCATTATACATATTATATTCGTTCCTCATCGTATACATAAACATAAACAGTAATCATATATAACTAAACACATATGATAACATAACTAACCCTATTCCACTATATTCACCCCGAGAGGTCTATATATATATATATATATATATATATATATATATATATATATATATTTAACCTCATATTGACCACTTCCCTCCGAGAGGTCTATCATGGTCATACATCCTTCTGATTCAACTAGATTCCCTCCATTATGCCTATCTCTAGTTAGCATAAATATAACACATAGTCTATATAATAAGTAAGTTCATGAGAACTCACCTGAATGACTGATAAGGAAATCCACACGGTAAGCTTAGTAGTACCGATACTGAATCGAACCACTACATAATAATTAACCTTAATTCAATAATTAAGCTATAAAATCTGACTTCCATTTCTAATGAGTATTTCTATTTCTAATTCTCTTCTTAAGTCAAATATTTAACCGGAAGCCAACTTGGTCAAAAGTCAAAGGTTAACGTTCCATTGCGTCATGGAAAGCCCTTGGACACGTCATGGTCTAGTCCCGATTAAACAGTTGTGAGACTCCCTTATCCATCGCATAGTGCTTAGCTCATGACCGTGTTGTGGTTTTGTATTGCAAAACAACTTCTTCATTACACTGTTAATCCGCTATGACGAAGCCCCAAACTTTCCAGAATGATTTAATGCTCACTAATGGTTCATAAAAATCATAACTTTATGGACAAGCACAACTTATGCAAGTGTCACACTTTTCTACGTCAAAATGGTGAAAATGTAGATAAACTCCATGCATGGCACCAATTGGAGATAAAAGATGGCACATAACAAACAAAACAATCATGTGACCTAGAGGAACAATAAATTTGCAAAATTTACTTCAATATTTCATCCAAAACTCCAAGGATGGCAAAACAAACTAAAATCTTAAAACTAAAGAAGTTTTATGTAACGCCCGCGTTTCCAGCTAGACTTAGTAATCAAACAGTGGTTAAGTAATGTTGTTATTTTATGAATGAATAAGATTGGATTATTCATATATTTTGTTCTTACGTGTTTTATATGATACTAATATATATATGTATATATATATATATATAATATAATATAATATAATATAATATAATATAATAAGATTTAAAATACACGTCAAAAATAAATTATCACTTAGGGAAAATAATCTCAACCTAGTTACAATATTCGTAATTTGGATCATGTTCATATGTAGAACGCCTCAATCTGACTTAGAACGAAGACGTTAGGAAGCACCAAAGTCTCGCGATAAAACCGAAACGACTACAGATAGCGTAAAAAGTGAATATGGGTTAGGTTGATTTTAGCTTTGGAGGTCTACACGAAATTCATAGATGTCGTAAAAGCGAATTTGTGCATATAGGTATCATCAAAATCTAACTTCACTAGAGGAAGTTATGATTTTTCTGAAATTCGGCATAGCAGTGTGTACACCGATATTGAATTTTAGATTGATAGATTGTTAGACAAAACAATCGAAATGAGAGTTGAATATCTTGTTGTTAGGATTCCAACGATATAAAATGTAACGTCCCAAAAATAAGACCCAGAAATTTTATTTTTGATTAATAAAAAACTAATCCAAACATTGTCATACAACCCCAAACGATCAAAGTATGTCACTACAACAAAACATATCATACCCCTATCTTTTCATGTTTTCTTAAGTTTTAAGGGGGGGGGGGGGGGGGGGGAATACAAGTTAAAACAACAAGAACACAACTAAACTCTTCCAACAGCTTTCATCAGAAAAGTTAGACTCCATTCATGGACTGTTTTGGACAACTTAAACATTTTATTTTTTCAAACATGTATTAGGTGAAAATATTTCAAATTCTTAGCTTTAAAATGACTATTTGCACATCTCCATACAATTTTTCTACGATTTATGGTGATTTTTACAAAACATCCTATCATTTCAAGAACAAATCCGGACCTGTCTGTGAATATGGACATTTTAACACAAGTTAAAGACTTCCGAAAATCATAACAAAAATTATGGATAAACTAGACACATTTTTTGAACTCTCAAAATTTACGGATTTAGTTTTCGACATCGTATGATTTTTCTAAAACAGTGCAGAAAGGCTAAAAAACTAGTTAACAGCTTATAACTTTCATAACACTTTGTATTATGTTGAGCAAAGTGTATAGCAATAAGAACTAAATATTGAATGTGTTTTCTTGTTAGTTTATCATCATAAAATGAAATTTAGTCATTCATAATGAGATTCTTCATTCATTTAGAACACAAATGACAAGCTATAATAATCATAGTTTATGGATTCATAGCTCTAATGAATTTTCATAAAAGGGTTCTTTTACAATACAGACGTTTTGGATAAACTATAATAGGTATAGTTTATGTACCTTTTACATTTCAAACTTATTTACCAAAGGTTTTCAGTTCAATTCACGTAAATCTGTTAATGAATAAATTTGTGAGACATTCCCTTCGTGTTACCTTCATGGTAGCAAAGTCAAAAGTCCTATAAATTGTAACCAGGGTCACTTGTAGGGAGAGTGTGATAGTTGTGTATAGATCTATATTGGGTCTAACAAACCCACACCAGAGCTGTATGCAACAGCTAGACCGGCAGGTCTGAGGTGACAAGTGTCATTTAACTTGTGACGCCTGAAGAGCGTTGTATTACGAGGCCGTCTGACTCTTAGCATGGTTATAATAACTCACATGTGGTATTAACAATTCGTAAGATTTACGGGTTCTACTTTTGAATTAGTGAGTTATGTCGATTTAACTCACAGAAATTACTTGAAGTATGGAAAAATACTTGTACACTTCTATATCAAAAAGGGTTTTATGCCGATTTAAAACCACTTTTATATCTTTAAGTATGGAAAATACTTGTTTATTTACGGTCCTGGGATTTAGGACCACATAACTTTTATAAGGAAAATATAGGATTTTCTTTGGAATTATATCTTCGTTAAAACTATATTTCATCTAGAATTGTTAGACTTCAACTATAATTGCTAAGTATATATGCTAGAGTTATATAAGAATTTAGTCATAATCGACTTAGAATTGGTGGGCCCGCCTTATCTCCTGTTCCTTGTTTAGTTGTGGACGTAGGGCAGACCCATTATATTTAATGGTTTATTTAACCTACTTTTTATATAAATTATATACGATGAGTGATTATAGAAGGAATCTTTGGGTTCTTCTAGAGTGCATTATCGCATAACATAGAAACATTCATTTTACACGTGATAAAGAAAATATTGGATTTTCTGGAAACATACTTGTCGCCTTTTCAAGGAAAACGGTCTCTTTCTCAAACAAAGATCTTATGAACTCACCAAATTAATTGTTGATACTTTTTTTTTCAAAACTACTTGTATTCTCAGGAAATCAGTGAACCAGGAAAACAACAACATTTTGAGGATGGGACGTTAAATCGCCAAACAGTTCATTTTGTCATCATAATGTAATTGAATTTTGAAACATGTAAACTTACTATGATGTAACTTTTTCAATTATATTTATGATGGTTGTATTTACTTTGAACACTATTATACTCGTTGTTGTGATACTATGCATGAAGTCCTCCACCCCCAGACGTTTCCGCCATCCTTGTTTTGGGGGTGTGACAGATTGGTATCAGAGCATTGTTTATAGTGAACTAAGTATATCGAACCACATAAGATATACAAACTATAAATACATTGGGACTAAAGTCTCTGATTAAACATTTCCAAACAACTATACTTTTAGAAATAAATATTTTCTTGTTAAAAGTATACATGCATACATACTAAGGTCAGCATCATACTAAAATAAAACAAAAGTAGTGATTGTTGAATGGCACAAGTAGGCTTGGGGATGTATAGTCAGGTCTGGGAATGACATAGCCTGATCAACTATGTCTAACCCAGAAGTGATTAGCATATGCCCAGGAATGGTTGTGGTGTTGCAACAAGTCTTAAAACTTACCAAGAAACATTGAAAAGCATAAGTCAAACATTAAAATACTATAGGAGTATTTTGTGATACTATAACTAACTTATGTGAAAACTAAAGACCCCTATTAGTAGGTATATAATGACTAAGTACATACGTTAAGGTTATACATAATCAAAGATATTATAGACTTTGAATCTATGACTATTTCTCTACTTCCTGTTCCTTGTTTGGTTGTGGACTTAGAGTAGAGTCATTTATTTGAAGGTCTATTCTATCTCAGATGATGTATAATTGGTATGCACTATGTGATTATAGACGTGACTGATGAGGATCACCCCTATAAGTAATTATAGGATTAGATGTCTATTAATTATCTCTTCTACCCCTATTCTCGCACAAACAACATGGCGAGAGCTAAACTACCATAATACCCTATTCTTCTTAACCAGGGAAATGGTGGTTGGAAACAGAGAGAACTTCGAAGATGATACTGAAGAAATAATAGAGGAAGACCCCAACGAGACTTCCATGGTCGGACACCTTAATGAGTCGTAGATTTACAAAGACGGAGTTAGGAACTAGGTCGACACCCTCCCTATGGCATTGATGGAGTTTTTACAACCTCAACGAGGGAAGAGTAGCAGACAGGATTCTCCTTGTCATAACATGCCACATCACTCACAAGAGAGTACCAACGCGAGCATCGGTCAGCCAAATCGTGGAGATTGGCGCTACCACCAAGATCACCGCAATTCGCCTTCATCATCTAGATAGAGGCCAGGAACGAGATCGGAAACCACATCAAACATTTCGGAGGAAAGTGATTGCAGCCCGACCCGAGACTAGAGGGTATGGGGAACGTCAACAACGTTGGAGGGAACGTGTGGTAAAGGCAGAACGCCAAATGACAGAAACTAGGGCAGGAATTAGGCCAATGCAGACTATCATGCCTTCATTCTATGGCCCAAGAAACATCACCCACCGCGAGTAGTGTGTACACTACTGACGAATCGATAAAAACTCAAACTAATAGAATACGTTTAAACACTACCCCTCACATGCATGGGCTCTACCATTCAAATTTAGATACTATGCCGTTCAATAGGGTCGTGTCAGTGTCGAAATTTTTCCGTACCATAATGTAATGTGGACTTTCTATAAGGTCAAATTTTCCAAAAACTTTATGTACTAAAATATATAAATGAAATTAGCATACATTTTATTTCATTGGGAGTTTACCAAATATTTCATAACCGGGTATTACAGACGATTCGCTTATGGTGCCTCTAAGATTGCTTAATGTATACCCCCAGGTTAGGTATAATTAAGCGACGATCGAATTAGAAATGGTGAGTCCGCCTTGGGTCCTGTTCCTTGTTTGGTTGTGGACCTAGGGTAGACTCATTAAGTTCAACGTCCTATTGGACCTTAATTATACACAACTGGTATATGCCAAGTGATCTTGGGAGTGAAACAGGCGTGGAACAAGGTTACCAGATTTCATTCGAGTCATTACTACTAATTTCATAAGTTTATTTGTATAGACCTCTACTATAAATAGATTGCCACTCTCGAACAACAGGAAAATGCTATACTTGAAAACTAATAACCTAGTTTTACGACGCACAACTAATAACCATTACTAAAAGACTTATACCCAATTCTTCTTTGAAATTCTATAACAGAAAGATGTCGCCTCATAGCTCTGCTAGACGCACTGGCAGAACACAAACAAATCCGCCACCGCCGCCTCCCCAATATGATCTTGTCATGTTCCAAGCTGCGGTCACAGCCACGGTGGCAGTTGCTATGTCCCAAATCAACACTGACGGTACCAGAAGAACAGGGAGTGGTATTAATAATTCCACTCAAGGAGAAAGCCAAGGGCGCTCGAGAGAGTGTTCCTTTAAGGACTTCACCAATGGCAAACCCGATTCTTTCAATGGAAGCGGGGGAGTCATCAAACTGATGCAATGGTTCAAGAAGACCGAATCGGTCTTCGAAATTTGTGCATGCCTCGAAGCAAGCAAGGTCAAATTTGCAGCTTGCACTTTCTCTATCCGAGCCCTTACTTGGTGGAACAACCACGTTAACTCACTGGCGCTTGTAGTGGCTAACTCGTTAAGCCAGGAAGACTTAAAGACGATGATGCTAAAGAGTACTGCCCAAGGGGCAAAGTGAAAAAACTGGAGCAAGAACTATGGAACCTCAAGATGACAGGCTATGACCTTGCAACTTACACCGACCGATTCTGTGATCTAGCACTCCTTTTTCCTGTGATGGTTACTCCTGAGGAAAAGAAGGTGGAACGATACCTCTGGGGATTGTCTCCCCAAATTCAAAATAGCGTGTTGGCTTCAAGACCAACTACCTTTGACAGTGCCAAGGAGTTGGCACAACAACTCATCGACCATAGATCCAGCCATGACACTATAACAACCACCCCTGAGCAAGATGGAGGGAGAAGCAACCAAAGGAAGTCCTGGAACAACAAGAAGGACCATCCAGCCCAGGACTCCACCAAGAAGCAACAGACTGTTGCTGTTCATGCTGCCACAACTCCTACCACTCCAACACCCATAAATCGATACGGTGGAACCCTTTCGAAATGCAACAAGTGTAACTTCCATCATACCAGGGTTTGTCGGGAGATGCATTGCAAGAATTGCAACAGGAAGGGGCACATTATCTGTTTTTGTAGAGCACCGGCACAACCCATCAACCAGGTCCCCGTCATTGGAGCTAGCCCAACTTGTTACGAGTGCGGTGAAGCAGGACACTTTAAGAGAGACTGCCTAAGGACAAGGAATGCTGGTGACGGTGGAAGGGTGCTTATAATCACCACAGGAGAAACCCCCCGGAACCACCCGTGAATAGCGGTATGTGCTTCTAACCGCCACATATAGGTTTTAAATCCTTGATGAGACTAGTGTCGACTAAGGTTTTATCAACCATAGATCTAGAGAACATAACAAATCCAAGTAAGTCTTATCACGTATATGAAAACACAGGGTTTTTACTAGAGAATCTATGATGGCTAGTGTAAACATTATGGTCATATATCATTAAGATTCTATGGACTTAGAATGTATACTTTCGCCTTATTTCCTGTTCCTTGTTTGGTTGTGGGCTTAAGGCGGAGTCACTCATTCGACTGCCCTTGCAACCTTAATGATATACGACTAGTTTACACCAAACGATTATAAAAGGACTGGTAGGGATCATACTACCGACTTTGTCTTAAATTGTCAAAACCCTTTTAGTACTAATACTCACTAACTACAACCTGAAATATTCATAGTAGTAATATCGAGAATAAAATTGATAGTATAAAGGCATGCATAGAATACACTGTCATTCCAAAACAATAACTCCTTTAAATCGACTTAGCTCAAGTTACAATAAGAAATTCCAAGGTCGTCATTTAACATCAGGCGGATTGGTCCCCTCTGTACCAATTTCTTATACACCGAAAAGTACCCACATCTCTTCCCGAACTCTTGAATCCCCAATCAAAATGCAAATTTCGGGACGACATTCCCTCTAACGGGGGGATGATGTGACAACTGTCAATTTCTAGTCAAGTCAAAGTTAACTAAAGTCAGCAAGTCAAACCGGTCAACTCATCTAACCCTTGTATACTAGGGTTTTCATTATGTTTCTTATTAAACAACTTGCACTCTTAATGCAAAGTATCACTTAGAGTTTTCAAGTGTTCGGAAACTCTAAACCCTAATCAAGGCAAGTGATGAAACTACTCAATAAAACATTATTCCTTAACCCTCGGGGGCATATGATAGTCATAACAAGACTTAACGAGGTTTACGAACCTTGAATTACAGAGCCAAACACTCAAAAATGTCTCAAAAGAAGTCTCTCTCAACCTCTTTCACTCTTTCTCTCCCAAATCTCTCCAAGTATCCCAAATCTCTCTCTGTATGAGAAATCTCTCCAAGTATGTCAAATCTCTCCAAGAATGTAAAATCTCTCCCAAATCTCTCTCTGTATGAGAAATCTCTCCAAGTATGTCAAATATCTCCAAAATCTCTCTCAAAACCCCTTTGATTTATTTTGATCATTTGTGGCATCCTGACACTTGACTTGGTGAAAAACAACGTGAAGCCAGAATATACATTGGAAATTAGTCTTCTAGGTCCGAAGTCCCTCTATAAGGACTAAACTCTTCTTGAGCCGAAGCCCCAAGGATCAAGACCGAAGTCCCCTTGTCTAGCCGCAGCAAGCTAGCCGCAACCAACGAGCCGCAACCTCCGAACCGCCTCCGGTCCTTCTTAACGAACCCGCCTGCGGTACCTGCTCGGACCGCAGTCCGTTACCCTTCGGATCCACTTCAGCGACCAAACCCCACTTCAGACATAAGGCTGTTAAGACCAGAATCACCCTTTTGACTTCGGATTTCCTCATTTTTCACTCGGTTTTCGACCACGACTCCGTTTTAAGCCCGTTTTTAATTATTTTAACGGGGGATTTTCACCCAAAATCATATTTTGACATATTAGGTCCCATATATTCATAATTTCAACATATTTTTAAGGAAATCCTTATTTAAGAATAAAACCCATTAAGTAAGATCTTGTGGTGGAGTGTTGACTTTGCCATAGTGTTAGACACAACCAACCACCCCGATACCCACTCCATGACTAACCCACACCCCTCCCCACCATACCTGGTCATTCAAGAGTAGTTTTCCCACTCATACTCACGTCCTAAGAGCTGGACAACCCCTCTCTCTCCTCACATTTCCTTCATTCTCTCATTTTTCCTCCAAGGATCACACTCCAAATTCTTTCATCTTTCTCTCTCAATTTCAAGAACTTCAAGGCATACTCCAAGGCTGATCATCAAGATTTCTTTCACTCTTGGTAAGTCTAATTCATTCTTATTATGATTATTACACATCCTTCTACTCAAAATCATAAGAATCTTACACAAACATCGTCACCTTCATGTTAGGTTCTCGGTTCTTCAAGGCATCTCCGAAGTGTTCTTGAGTTGAACACTTCCCTTCTTCAACATCCATCCACTGAAATCAAATAAGGTGAGTTCATACCCCTATCTTTTCATGTTTTCTTAAGTTTTAAGGGGGGGGGGGGAGGAATACAAGTTAAAACAACAAGAACACAACTAAACTCTTCCAACAGCTTTCATCTAGAAAAGTTGGACTCCATTCACGGACTGTTTTCAGGAGCACTCATGACTGTTGTAGCATACTTTTGCTATGTCTAACACCTTAGACAATCTACAAGCCAAATTCATGACAGTCTAGCCTCATAACCTACTTCCAAAGTATGATCTATTGTGGATAGTTTGGATAATCTTACTGGAAGTCAAAACATGCAAAGGTGAAACAATAGTAAATAATTGACACAAGACAGTAACTTTACTTATAAATAAAACTCCTTTTATTCAATCATCAAATGTAAATTTCAATTTAGCTATTACAAGTTTCAAAATATTTATCTAATCGCTAAAACTAAATCGTCCGTTAGCCCGATGCCCCTTGCATGCTGCAAGTGCCTAACCCTACTCAGTCCCTTCGTGAGGGGATCTGCTGGGTTGGCCTCTGACAGTATCCTCTTCACCACGAGGTTTCCTTCTTCTACTTGATGTCTTATGAAGTGGTACTTTTTGTCGATATTCCTGGATCTACCATGATCTCTTGGTTCCTTGGTTAAGGCAACCCCTCCTTCATTATCGTAGAAAATCTCCACATGCTCCTTTATGGATGACACAACTCCAAGGTCTCCGATGAAGTTTTTCAACCATATTGCCTCTTTCGATGCTTCGCTCGCGGCTATGTACTTTGATTCACATGTTCAATCAGCTACAATCACCCGTTGGAATTTTTCCATGTTACTGCTCTTCCATTTAGGGTAAACACCCAGCCCGACTGAGAGCGCAAATTATCTTTGTCGGTCTGAAAACCGGCGTCACAATACCCTCTTACTCTCAAGTCATCACTCCCACCGAGGGTAAGGACCCAATCCTTAGTCCTTCGCAGGTACTTAAGAATGTTCTTAACTGCAGTCCAGTGAGCTTTACCAGGATTCCCTTGATATCTACTGACCATGCTCAAAGCACAGGACACATCAGGGCAAATACAAGTCATAGCATACATGTTAGAGCCAACTGCGGAAGCATATGGTACTCGACCCATCTAAACTATATCAGCCTCTGTACTCGGACTCTAAGTCTTACTCAATTTGGTATTGCTTTGGATAGGTAAGTCACGTTTCTTGGAGTTCTCCATGCTGAAACGCTTCAACACCTTGTCCAAGTAGATACTTTGACTAAGTCCTATTAGTCTTTTACTTCTGTTTCTTAATATCCATATCCCTAGAATATATGCAGCTTCTCTAAGGTCCTTCATTGCAAAACATTTCCCAAGCCAAGACTTAGTTTCCTGCAAGGTTGGTATGTCGTTTCCTATGAGTAGTATGTCATCTACATACAATACCAGAAAGCTAACTATACTCCCACTGGCTTTGACATATACACAAGACTCATCCTCGCTTCTCGAAAATCCAAACTCTTTGAATTTCTCATCAAAACAAAGATTTCATCTGCGAGATGCTTGTTTCAATCCATAGATGGATTGCTCAAGCTTACAAACTCTATTAGGATACTTTGCATTGACAAAACGCTTTGGCTGACTCATGTAAACATCTTCAGCCAACTTTCCATTAAAGAAAGCGGTTTTGACATCCATTTTCCATATTTCATAATCATGAAATGCATCTATGGCCAACATAACCCTTATAGATTTAATCTTTGCTACAGGTGAGAAGGTCTCATCATAGTCAACTCCCTGAGTTTGAGTAAAACCCTTCTCAACCAGTCACGCCTTATATGTGTGTACTTTCCCATCCATGTCGGTCTTATTCTTGAAGATCCATTTGCACCTGACTGTCTTACGACCCGATACATTGTCAACCAAGTTCCAAACTTAATTGTCATACATGGACTGAATCTTGTTGTCCATTTGTGACAACCCAAAATTTATTGCCGTTACAAATCCCGTCTGCACTAACGGAATTCGTCGTTATATTTATTGTTTTCCGTGATGTTTGGAGTCGTCAATAAACAAATATCTAGTTATTTATATGTCCAGACATTATCATAAGTAATTATAACTTGTATGTGTTAACCCCGTTTAACTAAATAGAGTTATATTACTTTTCAACCACTTCACTCGGGTAAAAAGTTTCAACCCCGTTAAACTTTAGCATCGGGTAGCCGTGTATCGGGTGCAATACCCGAGGCATATGAAATGAGAGTGAACACCATTTGAACACTCTTTTACCACTCATTCACTCTCTCTCACTACTTTCTCTCTCTAGACCCGAACTCGACTCCAAAACCGCGAATTCCGGCTCCCAAACGTAAGGGTTTCTTCCCTATCTTGTTCTAATCATAGTCCATAGCATTTAGAGGCCAAAAATCATAGGATTTAGAGGATTAAAGGGAGTTTACGGCCTAGGAAGCCCCTTAGGCCGTAAACACCTAAAACCTTGCCAAAAAACCCCATTTTCCTTCCTTTAAGCTTGTGTACTAATTAAGGGATTTACATAGGTGAGTTTGGACATGAAAACTTAAGATTTTGAAGCGTAAAAAGGAATTTAGGACCCAAGCTTATGCTTAGGCCGTAAACACCCAAAAACCCTTGATAAAAGTCCTAAAAACTCATCTAGGGCATGTAGGAATTTAACTATGACCCTAGGAAATGTTTAAGGCCATTAAGCAACACCATTTAGAGACAAAAAGAGGAGTTTATGGCCAAGTCTAAGCTTGGGCCATAAACACCCAATAATTATGCCAAAATGTCCCCAAAACTCCACCTAAGGTCTTCAAAAATTTATCTAAGGTGTAGGGAAGTGTTTTGGACCATTTAAACATCCATTTTGAGGGATTAAATGGATTTTACAGCACAAGCACAATCCTGGACCGTAAACTCCCCAAAATGTCACAAAATGAGGGTTTAAACCCTCCAAATTAGTCCAAGACACTTACTAGTAAATTAGGGAAGTGAAATAAGGCCTTAACTTGTAATTTTGGAGGAATACATGAGTTTACGGCCAAGCCTAGGGGGCTTACGGCCATAAACTCCCAAGGAGTGGCCTTTGGGCTGTAAACTCCAAGGGAGTGAACTCATGGACTCCCCCGCAAACCCCTCTTGGCCTTGTACCACTCCCGGGAACCCCTTCTAGGCCCTAAAACCCCGAATCAATGCTAGAATGCCCAAATACTTTAATGAAAAGCATAAAATGATTAATTTATTGTAAAATACATATTTCATATGACATTAGGGGCCTAAAAGGTGCACAAGTCGTTATTTGGTACAAAACGCTCAATCGACACTTTTACCCGATTCACCCGATTTACGCGATTTCAGGTGAGTTCATACCCCTTTAATGAACCTTTCAAATGTTTTATATGTTTTAGGTGGGATACAAGTCAATTATACATGTTTATGGAAATTCATACAAGTCATTTATTGATGTTACGGAATTTAATCACATGTGATTCACTATCCGTAGTTCAAATCACATGTGATTTACCACTATGCTTTATAAAAAGGATTTTCGTTTTCAAAACCATTTCGGATAAAAGATCAATTTTATAAATATTCCCTTTTGACAAGATTTTTATTAAATAAATTCCTTATAAAATGTAACCACACCAATATATTTATATACATAAGGCTTGAAGGACTTAGGACCGATAACTCGCCTTATTTCCTGTTCTTGTTTGATTGTGGGCTTAGGGTAGTTGTTATCCGTACGACTGTCGTTGATTTCTTAGTTATATATCATATATATTAGTCTTGGATACGAGTATTTTCAATTCATTCGATGTTTAAACCACTAAATTGAAAAGAATCATACGCACTAAGTTAACTATAATATGTATGGTTAAGGCCACTATTACTCGCTAAAGCTACTACTCTACAGACTATAATACACTCTATAATGATACTATATACTAATATGAGAACATACTACGAGTATACAAAAAACTACTACGCTATAATACAAGAGAAAGCACTAATCAAGAGATAACACACTAACCCACTACGAGATACTCTATTCGCTACGCACTACGCCCAGAGTCTTCTGGCAGGAAGACGACGCTATATGTATAGATCTATACGGGCAGACACTATTACATCCCGATTGTTAACCTCAGTCCGAGCCGTACAGGTCCAGGGATGCCACTACTTCACTACACTGTGCATGACCGTGAAGGTCATGGGGTCCTCTATTACTCACACTAACGGTAACATACAAGAAATACACTATCACCACACTAAAATACTAACTAAGAGTTAAGTTAAAATCCCGAAGTAATCAAGTATCTAACACTATAGAAAGTTTGCACCACTATTATTGATTTCAGGCATAACCTACCATATTGCATTACTTACTGGGAACCCACTATTATACTGTTACAATGAATGTTTTCATCAATGCTGAAAATTACATGTTTCTTAAAGGTTTTCACTTACAAAGTATTTCTGGAAAATATAGGATTTTCTAGGTTTTTCTACTACTTATGAATGTAAATTACAGCTTTTCATACTATCGGTTCTAATGCTTTTTATACAAAAACTCACACTAAACTCTTATGAACTCACCAGCTTTATGCTGATATTCGTTTTCAAACCAACTTGTATCCTCAGGTCAAAGATAGACAGGTACAGGCGCGACATTTTGGAGAAGGTGGAGCATACAAGATCCATCTCTTATTTTTGTAATACTTTTGGTGATTGTTAAACATTATAAAACACACTTGTAATTAAACACACTATGTAATGCAATGGTTGTATGTTTCTTGTTTTTACTATTATGCAACTGTGATGATATTGTACATGACGTCCTCCACCCCAAAACGTATTCCGCCGTTATCGGTTTTGGGGTGTGACAGATTGGTATCAGAGCATTGTTTATAGTGAATCAAGTATATCAACCTATAAAAGATATACGAACTATAAACACTTTGGGACTAAAAACTCTGACCAAGAATATATACTGTTAAGTATCTAAAAGATCTAACTAAGTATTTATATATACACACATCACTATAAAACACAGAAGTCAGTATCACCCTAGAACAAAACAAAAGTATTAAGATTGTTGGATAGCACAATTGGGCTTAGAGACATATAGTCACATTTGGGGGGATGTAGCCTGATCAACTACGTTTTCCTGGGAGTGACTAGCATGTGCCTAAGTTTGGTTGTGGTGTTGCAACAAGTCTAAAAACTTACCAACACTGCCATAATAACGTTACCATAAGAATACTATAGGAGTATTCTGTATCTCTAGAACATACGTATGTGATAACTAAAAGGGTCGTTACTAGTAGGACAATAGTTGCTAAGTGGATACACCACAGTTACATGTGAGTAGGGCGCTATAGACTCAGAATCTGAAGCCTTTGCTTCATTCCCTGGTCTTGTTTGATTGGGGGTCCGAAGTTAGGGTTGCTTATTCGAAGGACTATCTTGCTTCGGTTACATGTAATCGGTATGCACTACGCAAGTATTGGGTCGACTAATAACGATTCATCCTATAAGTATCTTAGAATAGTGCGTCTATTAACCTCTCCTTTCCCCTTTCTCGCGTAGATAGCATGGCTGGCTTCCACCATCCCGGCGATCCGTACTATCCGAACGAGGGCAATGGAGGATGCTCGACGAGGAGTTAGACGATGATCACCCGATCCCTTTGGATGATCATCATGCCGAAGGCTTCTCGGATAGCTCGAGCTCCGAACCAGAAGTTAACAACCAACCTCCTGAAGCCCCGAACCCTAACCCCCATCCGGCATTTCAGGGTCCCACTCCTATGTGGGCCATATCCTTGCACCGATGGAGCGAGGAGCAGGGTCAGCCCTTGCCTTACAATGGAGACCGAAGCTTCTACAACATAAGCGAAGGAGGATCAGCAGATCGGGTTCTGCCCATCATGATCCGAAGGATTGCCAGGAATGTCGAGCAGGGCCAAGCTGCTATTGGTCGAGTTGTGGAAGTGGATGCCAACTCGAACCTCAACACGGTTCGCATCCACCAACTCGAGGAAGCCATGGACAGGACAAGGAGGACCAACGAGGCTCCGCAGCATCAGTTGGCTGCATCCTGAGCTGAAGTTAGGGAACTCCGAGCATGCCAAAGGACTCATGATCGACACCTTCAAGAAGTTATGCATCAACTAGCGGATCTGAGGATTCGCCCAACAAGTAACCGTCGCCAGTAGGAGACGTCTAGTTACCCCACTCTTTTGTTTAAAGGACTAGCCTTTTTCTCTCTATGTTCCGTAGGTCTCTTGTCTGTAAACATTCCTAGCTTAAAGTACTCTAGTTAAACCTCTAAACTGCCAACATTTACTCTATGGTTTGATGTAAGACCTACTGTTAGGTCAATTTTCATGAACTTGTGTTGCATCATTAATACCAGCATATTGGCAGTTAATTACTCTATTGCTATGAATCTCATTCTGATCTTGAATTATGTGATTCAATCCATGAGACACTCTATTCATATTCGCAATAGGCTCTTACTATTGCTATCATTTCTATGATCTTCCAGTGAAGGATGCCTCCACGAAAGCGTCCAAGTAGAGGAAGACTAGCAACTCAAACCCCTCCTCCACCACCTCCTCCTCCGCTGTTCGACCCGATGTTGTTCCAAACAGCAGTGACCGCGGCTGTGACAGCAGCCACGACCCAAATGAACTCTGGGGACGCGAGCGGTGGAAACTCTAGGTTTAGGGAAGTCCACCAAAGAGTGCAGGGATGCACTTATAAGGACTTCATGAACTGTAAACCTACCTTCTTCGACGGTACATGAGGAATTCTGGCACTATCTCAATGGTTAGAAAGAACCGAAGCTGTGTTTGAAATGTGCTCTTGCCCCGAAGAGAGCAAAATCAAGTTGGCAACTGCTACCCTCGGTAACAGGGCCTTGACATGGTGGAACGACCATGTCAACGCACTCTCCCTGGTCACAGCCAATGCCATGGGTTGGGACACTCTAAAAGATCTCATGAGAGGGGAGTACTGCCCTAGGGGCGAAGTTCAGAAACTTGAGGAAGAACTTTGGAACCTCAAGATGAAAGGGACTGACATAACAGCTTACACAGCCAGGTTTTGCGACTTGGCGGCTATGTGTCCCAATATGATCCCGTCCGAAAGCAAGAAGATTGAACGATACATCTGGGGTTTAGTGCCCCCGTATCGAGGAAACGTTCTGGCCTCATGCCCTACCACTTTTGACAGCGCCAAGGAATTGGCCCAGAGTTTGATCAACCATGAAGTCTCTTCCGCACCAACAACAACAACCCTCACTATTACTGCACCACCCGATTCATCTGATAGAAAGAGGAAGCGATGGGAAAAGAAGAAAGGCAAGAAAACCCAAACCTCCTCCAAGGACCAGCAAATCGTGGCGGTCCATGCTGCTACCACCCCCGCCACTCCAGCCGCACCAACCCCGCCAAAAGCTTATAGCGGGAATCTGCCCAAGTGTCCCAAGTGCCCATTCCACCACAACGGCCCCTGCCGTGAATTGCAGTGTTCTAACTGCGGACGGAAGGGCCATACGGTGCGATTCTGCAAGGCCCCTCCCAAACCTATTTCTCAAGTTCTGGGTTCGGGAGTGACCTCGACGTGTTATGGCTGCGACGAAGTTGGCCATTTCAAAAAGAACTGTCCAAAGGCTACAAATGTTGGGGGAACTGGAAAGTTACTCGCTATCGGTCACAATGAAGCGGTAGCGGATCCCACATTAGTCACGGGTACGTTTCTTCTCAACAACTCGTATGCTTGTGTCTTATTCGATAGTGGTGCAGAAAGAAGCTTCATAAATCAAAACTTTAAACAATTACTCAAACAAACCCCTCAACCACTAAAAGAAACATTCGTCGTAGAAATGGATAACGGGAAGACAGAAAGCTCTAACGAAATCTACATAACTTGTACCCTCACGTTAGACGATCACCCATTTCCAATCGATCTCGTACCAGTCTCAATCAAAAATTTCGATGTCATTTTTGGTATGGACTGGTTGAGTCTTCATCGCGCCGATATCCTATGCTCTGACAAAGCCATTCGCCTGAATCTTCCAAATCACGAAACCCTATTGATCTATGGAGATAAACCGGGTACGAGCCTTCGTATCATCTCCAGTATTCAGGCTCAGAAATATTTGCGTAAGGAATATCGCGCCTTTCTTGCTCACGTCGTCGACACAAGTCAGAAAGTGAAAGATCCAAATGACATTCCCATTGTATGCGAATTCCCCGATGTCTTCCCAGAAGACCTTCCAGGTCTACCTCCCAAACGTCAGGTTGAGTTCAGAATCGACCTAGTCCCAGGAGCTACTCCCGTAGCTAAGTCGCCCTATCGTTTAGCGCCTGCCAAAATGCAAGAACTATCCGGTCAACTCAATGAGCTGCTCAGCAAGGGTTTTATAAGACCGAGCTTCCCACCTTGGGGAGCTTCGGTCTTGTTCGTGAAGAAGAAGGATGGATCGTTTCGGATGTGCATCGATTATAGGGAACTCAATAAACTCACGGTAAAAAATCGCTACCCTCTCCCTCGTATCGACGACCTATTCGACCAACTACAAGGAGCAAGTTATTTCTCCAAGATTGATCTTAGATCCGGGTATCATCAGTTACGGGTACTTGAGGAAGATGTTCCGAAGACAACCTTCCGAACCCGCTACGGACATTTTGAGTTCGTAGTGATGCCCTTTGGACTTACTAACGCCCCCGCAGTATTCATGGACTTGATGAATAGGGTGTGTCGTCCATACCTGGATCAGTTCGTCATCGTCTTCATTGACGATATACTCGTCTACTCTCGGAGCGAGGAAGAACACAGGGATCATTTATGATGGGTCCTAGAAACATTGCGATCCGAAAAGTTATATGCAAAGTTCTCTAAGTGCGAGTTTTGGATCCGAAGAGTTGAATTCTTAGGTCACGTGGTTAGTGAAGAAGGAATCCACGTGGATCCATCCAAAATTAAAGCTATTGAGAACTGGTCAGCACCGAAGACACCTACAGAAATTCGTCAATTTCTAGGCCTCACTGGCTACTACCGCAGATTCATCCAAAACTTTTCTCGAATTGCGAAGCCCCTCACTATGCTGACACAGAAGGGTGTATCATTCGACTGGGAAGAGAAACAGGAGAAGGCATTCCAGACCCTGAAGCGAGCCCTATTCACCGCACAAGTATTATCCCTTCCCGAAGGGACAAAAGACTTTGTTGTATATTGCGATGCATCAAATCAGGGGCTCGGTTGTGTCTTCATGCAACGAGGAAAGGTTATTGCCTATGCCTCGAGGCAGCTAAAGACCCATGAAGTGAACTACACTACTCACGACCTCGAGTTAGGAGCGGTCGTCTTCGCACTAAAAATCTGGAGACACTACTTGTATGGGACGAAGAGCGTGGTGTACACTGATCATAAAAGCCTCCAACACATACTGAACCAAAGAGAACTCAATATGAGGCAGCATCGATGGGTCGAGCTACTTAACGATTACGACTGTGAAATTAGATATCACCCGGGGAAGGCCAACATAGTAGCAGACGCCCTGAGTAGAAAGGAGTATTCTGGTCGAAGGACCAAGTCGTTGACGATGACTATCCATTCGCATCTATCCGTACAGACCAAAGAGGCTCAGGTGGAAGCCTTAAAGCCTGAGAACATGACGGGAGAATCCCTGCGCGGAATGGATAAAAATTTGGAGCTTAAGAGTGACGGAGCCTACTACTTCATGGACCGAATCTGGACTCCACGCCATGGAGGTTTCAAAGACTTGGTCATGAGGGAAGCACACAACACTCGCTACTCCGTCCACCTGGGTTCAGATAAGATGTATCTGGATCTCAAAAAGCTATATTGGTGGCCGGACATGAAAGCGGAGATCGCTACCTTTGTGAGTAACTGCCTTACTTGCACGAAGGTCAAGGTCGAATATCAAAGGCCATCAGGACTCCTCCAACAACCTGAGATACCGGAATGGAAGTGGGAGCGGATCACAATGGAATTTATAACCAAACTGCCCAAGACAGCTGGTGGATTAGATACCATTTGGGTCATCGTTGACAGGTTGACCAAGTCCGCACACTTCCTACCCATCAAAGAAACGGATAAGATGGAGAAACTCACAAGAACATACATAAAAGAAATAGTGCGACTGTATGGCGTCCCTATATCTATTATCTCAGACAGAGATAGTAGATTCACCTCTAGGTTTTGGCAATCATTGCAAAAGGCACTAGGGACGAGGCTGGACATGAGTACAGCCTACCATCCGCAGACCGACGGACAAAGTGAGAGGACGATCCAAACCTTAGAAGATATGATGCAAGCTTGTGTGATCGACTTCGGGAAATCGTGGGATACACACTTGCCTGTTGTGGAGTTTTCCTACAACAATAGTTATCATACGAGCATCAAGGCAGCACCATTCGAAGCCCTTTACGGCCGGAAGTGCAGATCCCCTCTGTGCTGGGCTGAGGTGGCTGACACGCAGTTAGCTAAAGGACGAGTTCCTGACAGCGCCCTCACTGGTCCGGAGATCATTCGAGAGATGACCGAGAAGATTGTACAGATACGTGAACGACTAAAAGCCGCTAGGGATCGACAGAAAAGCTACGCCGACAAACGAAGAAAACCTTTGGAATTCCAGGTGGGAGACCGAGTCCTTTTGAAGGTCTCACCCTGGAAGGGCACGATACGCTTCGAAAAGCGTGGAAAGCTGAACCCAAGGTACATAGGGCCTTTCGAGATTCTCGCCAGAATCGGCCCCGTAGCTTATAAACTCAACTTACCCCACGAGCTAAGTAACATACATCCTACCTTCCACGTCTCAAACTTGAAGAAACGTCTGTCTGACGAGACCCTCGTGATCCCCCTCGACGAAATAAAGGTCGATGAGAGCCTCAACTTCGTGGAAGAGCCTGCGGAGGTTATGGATCGGGAAGTAAAACGAACGAAACAAAGCCGCATCCCAATTGTGAAAGTTCAGTGGAACGCCAAGCGGGGACCGGAATTCACTTGGGAGCGCGAAGACCACATGAAACTCAAATATCCCCACCTCTTCGCTTAGTAGTATTGTAATTGTTATGTGTATGAATCCTAAATTTCGGGACGAAATTCCCCTAACGGGGGGATGATGTGACAACCCAAAATTTATTGTCGTTACAAATCACGTCTGCACTAACGGAATTCGTCGTTATATTTATTGTTTTCCGTGATGTTTGGAGTCGTCAATAAACAAATATCTAGTTATTTATATGTCCTGACATTATCATAAGTAATTATAACTTGTAAGTGTTAACCCCGTTTAAATAAATAGAGTTATATTACTTTTCAACCACTTCACTCGGGTAAAAAGTTTCAACCCCGTTAAACTTTAGCATCGGGTAGCCGTGTATCGGGTGCAATACCCGAGGCATATGAAATGAGAGTGAACACCATTTGAACACTCTTTTACCACTCATTCACTCTCTCTCACTACTTTCTCTCTCTAGACCCGAACCCGACTCCAAAACCGCGAATTCCGGCTCCCAAACGTAAGGGTTTCTTCCCTATCTTGTTCTAATCATATTCCATAGCATTTAGAGGCCAAAAATCATAGGATTAAGAGGATTAAAGGGAGTTTACGGCCTAGGAAGCCCCTTAGGCCGTAAACACCTAAAACCTTGCCAAAAAACCCCATTTTTCCTTCCTTTAAGCTTGTGTACTAATTAAGGGATTTACATAGGTGAGTTTGGACATGAAAACTTAAGATTTTGAAGCGTAAAAAGGAATTTACGACCCAAGCTTATGCTTAGGCCGTAAACACCCAAAAACCCTTGATAAAAGTCCTAAAAACTCATCTAGGGCATGTAGGAATTTAACTATGACCCTAGGAAATGTTTAAGGCCATTAAGCAACACCATTTAGAGACAAAAAGAGGAGTTTACGGCCAAGTCTAAGCTTGGGTCGTAAACACCCAATAATTATGCCAAAATGTCCCCAAAACTCCACCTAAGGTCTTCAAAAATTTATCTAAGGTGTAGGGAAGTGTTTTGGACCATTTAAACATCCATTTTGAGGGATTAAATGGAGTTTACGGCCCAAGAACAATCCTGGACCGTAAACTCCCCAAAATTTCACAAAATGAGGGTTTAAACCCTCCAAATTAGTTCACGACACTTGCTAGTAAATTAGGGAAGTGAAATAAGGCCTTAACTTGTAATTTTGGAGGAATACATGAGTTTACGGCCAAGCCTAGGGGGATTACGGCTGTAAACTCCCAAGGAGTGGCCTTTGGGCCATAAACTCCAAGGGAGTGAACTCATGGATTCCCCCGCAAACCCCTCTTGGCCCTTACCACTCCCGGGAACCCCTTCTAGGCCCTAAAACCCCGAATCAATGCTAGAATGCCCAAATACTTTAATGAAAAGCATAAAATGATTAATTTATTGTAAAATACATATTTCATATGACATTAGGGGCCTAAAAGGTGCACAAGTCGTTATTTGGTACAAAACGCTCAATCGACACTTTTACCCGATTTACCCGATTCACCCGATTTACGCGATTTCAGGTGAGTTCATACCCCATTAATGAACCTGTCAAATGTTTTATATGTTTTAGGGGGGGATACAACTCAATTATACATGTTTATGGAAATTCATACAAGTCATTTATTCATGTTACGGAATTTAATCACATGTGATTCACTATCCGTAGTTCAAATCACATGTGATTTACCACTATGCTTTATAAAAAGGATTTTCGTTTTCAAAACCATTTCGGATAAAAGATCAATTTTCTAAGTATTCCCTTTTGACAAGATTTTTATTAAATAAATTCCTTATAAAATGTAATCACACCAATATATTTATATAAATAAGGCTTGAAGGACTTAGGACCGATAACTCGCCTTATTTCCTGTTCTTGTTTGATTGTGGGCTTAGGGTAGTTGTTATCCGTCCGACTGTCGTTGATTTCTTAGTTATATATCATATATATATATATATATATATATATATATATATATATATATATATTAGTGTTGGATACGAGTATTTTGAATTCATTCGATGTTTAAACCACTAAATTGACAAGAATCATACGCACTAAGTTAACTATAATAGGTATAGTTAAGGCCACTATTACTCGCTAAAGCTACTACTCTACACACTATAATACACTCTATAATGATACTATATACTAATACGAGAACATACTACGAGTATACAAAAGACTACTAAGCTATAATACAAGTGAAAGCACTAATCAAGAGATAACACACTAACCCACTACGAGATACTCTATTCGCTACGCACTACGCCCAGAGTCTTCTGGCAGGAAGACGACGCTATATGTATAGATCTATACGGGGCAGACGCTATTACATCCCGACTGTTAACCTCAGTCCGAGCCGTACAGGTCCAGGGATGCCACTACTGAACTACACTGTGCATGACCGGGAAGGTCATGGGGTCGTCTATTACTCACACTAACGGTAACATACAAGAAATACACTATCACCACACTAAAATACTAACTAAGAGTTAAGTTAAAATCCCGAAGTAATCAAGTATCTAACACTATAGAAAGTTTGCACCACTATTATTGATTTCAGGCATAAGCTACCATATTGCATTACTTATTGGGAACCCACTATTATACTGTTACAATGAATGTTTTCTTCAATGATGAAAATTACATGTTTCTTAAAGGTTTTCACTTACAAAGTATTTCTGGAAAATATAGGATTTTCTAGGTTTTTCTACTACTTATGAATGTAAATTACAGCTTTTCATACTATCGGTTCTAATGCTTTTTATACAAAAACTCACACTAAACTCTTATGAACTCACCAGTTTTATGCTGATATTCGTTTTCAAACCAACTTGTATCCTCAGGTCAAAGATAGACAGGTACAGGTGCGACATTTTGGAGAAGGTGGGGCATACAAGATCCATCTCTTATTTTTGTAATACTTTTGGTGATTGTTTAACATTATAAAACACACTTGTAATTAAACTCACTATGTAATGCAATGGTTGTATGTTTCTTGTTTTTACTATTATGCAACTGTGATGATACTGTACATGACGTCCTCCACCCCGAAACGTATTCCTCCGTTATCGGTTTTGGGGTGTAACACCATTGCCTCTTCCTATTTAACAGACTCGGGGCCTGCCATGGCTTCCTTGTAGTTGTTAGGTTCATCCAGATTTATCAATGTTCTATCACTAATAAATGTATCTCCCTCAAATATTATATGAAAACCATATAACAAAGGTGGAACACTAACTCTTCTGGAATGCCTCAGAGGTACGGACTGGTCAATTGGTTCAACAGGAGTTTCTTCCTCGGGTTGAGCACAAGTGTTTGAGGTTCCTTCATCACATAACTCTCGAAGGTCTTCAAGATCAATTTGCCTCCCACTGTCCTCTTGGCATATGAGTTCTCTCTCTCGGAAAACTCCTCTCCTTGCAATGAAGACAACGTTGTCACTCGATCTATAGAAGAGATATCCAAAGGATTTCTGTGGGTAGCCGATGAAAATACATCGCTCACTACGAGGTTCGAGCATGTAGTGGGCCTCGCATCTCACGAAATCCTTGCAACCCCAAACTTTGATGTGATCCAACGAGGGAACCTTCCCTGTCCATATCTCGTGAGGTGTTTTGGCAACCTTCTTACTAGGGACTAGATTAAGGATATGGGCGGTAGTCTCTAAGGCATACCCCTAGAATGAGATAGGTAACGATGCGCGACTCATCATAGAACGAACCATGTCCAACAAGGTTTTATTACGCCTCTCAGCCACACTATTCAACCACGGTGTCCTAGGTGGCGTCAACTGTGAAACATTTCCACATTCCTTAAGATAGTCTAGGAACTTGATACTAAGATACTCTCCTCCTTGATCGGATCGCAACATCTTTATCTTCCTGCCTAATTGATTCTCCACTTCTTGGTTAAACTCTTTGAACTTTTGAAAGGTTTCTGACTTATACTTGATTAAGTAGATATAGCCATATCTATTGTAATCATCAGTAAAAGGCACATAGAAGCGGTTAGCATCCCTTGTGGCGGTTCTGAAGGATCCACACACATCAGTGTGTATGAGATCCAAAAAACCCTCACCCCTTTCACAAGTACCAGTGAAGGGTGACTTGGTCATCTTCCCAAGCAAACAAGATTCGCAAGTGTCATCCGACTTCAAGTCAAATGACTCCAAAACTCCAGCCTTTTGGAGTTGGCCTATGTGTTTCTTTTTGACATGTCCAAGACGACAATTCCACAAGCATGCCTTGTCCAAAACATTGGACGAATCAATATTCAACACATTATTTCCTAGGTTATCTATAAACATCACAATTTCATATATACCATTACTAGGTAATGTTTCAAAATAAAATGTACCATTACAATAAGCATTAATACTACCAATTTCATTATTAAAAGAGAAGGTAAAACCTTGTTTATACAAACTGTGAAACGAAATAATATTTCTCACCATTTCCGACGAGTAACAACAATTATTCAATTCTAATTATAATCCACTCCTAAGCAATAAAGAATAAAATCCAATCTTGGTGACATGCGGCATTTTCCTATTTCCCATGATTAATTTTATCTTCCCGTGCTCCACATCCCTACTTTTTTTTAGTCCTTACAAATCAGAACAAATGTAAACTCCACAACCTGTATCAAGGACCCAAGAACTAGCATGCGATGATTTATTAGAAAGAATAGTGTAAATACCTACAAAGGTGGGCTTTATCTTCCCATCCTTAATGCCCTGCAAGTATTTGGGGCAACTTCGTTTCCAGTGCCCTTTTTCATGACAATGGAAGCAGTCTGCATCCTTTGGATTAGTAGAAGGATTAGCATAACTAGCTTTGGTCCAACTGGAAAAGGATCCATCAAGAGACTTTCCTTTGTGGATCTTAGAAGGAGCCTTCCTCTTCTTCCCTTTCCCATGTCCAATTGCCAGAACAAGGGCAACAACATTAGTAGGAGTAGGTACAACCGACTTGCCCTTCAAGTTGCTTTCTGCAGTTCTTAGAAGGCTTTGAAACTTGCTAAGAGTGACCTCCTCCTTGTTCATATGATAGGTCATCTTGAACTGATCATAACAAGAAGGTAAAGAATGTAGGATGATGCCAATGGCCAACTCTTCATCGAAGTTCAAATTCAACTTCAGCAAGCGGTCCACATATCTCTGCATCTTTTGCAAGTGGGCCGTGATGGACTTTCCATCCTTCATTTTGGTTGTGATCATGGAGGCAATGATCTCATACCTCTCCTACCGAGCACTTTGATGGTACCTTTCCATCAAATCTTGGTGCATTTTGCAGGGCCAGAAGTCCTCATAGGACTTTTGAATCTCAACAGTCATGGTAGCAATCATAATGCACGACACCTTTGTCCCGTCCCTTTCATGAACCCTGTATTCATCGATTTGTTCGGGAGTAGCAGTTTGTTCATCAATCTCCTTCAACTCTTTATCCGATACATATTATTTGTCCTTGTAGCGAAGGGCTATACAAATGTTTCTTATCCAATCGTTAAAGTTTGACCCATAGAAGATAGTTCTCCCAACCAAGTTCATGAGCGAGAATGAGCTAGAAGGGTTGGAGCCTAAATCATTGTTTGGGACAGACATCTGAAAAGAAGAAGAACAAAGTTTAGATTAGATGAGAATCCTTAATATAACACACAAACAAAATATTAAGGCTACAACCCAACACAATATTTTACAATTCGGAAGAGGGATGCCGTAATTGATTATTAACTTTTAATTGGATTGAAATTCGATCCTAGATTCTTTGAGATTCATTGAACTTTTCAATGGCATGTTTAAATCTCGATTGTGCCCTTCAAGTTTGTGACTGGGATGTCGAGGATCACAAACAAGTTGTGAATAACCATGAAAATCATGTGCTTGGTACTCTTAATGTTACAAATGTTGGGTTTTGTACACTACAACATCCTATGGTGCACATATAACCTTAAATTCTTTGGATCTATGTTTTCTCTAATTATACATGCAATATTGTTTCCAAAGCATTAAAGCCAACAACTAGCATACAATTGACATAAACAACATAGAAATGAGTTATGGAATTACCTCTTTTTGTAGCTTGTAGTTTTGTCCTTTAAGAACTTAACACCTCAAATATGATGCCTCATATGGTTCACAAACACCATGAACAAAGGAGGACTTGAGAGAGAGGATACTTAGCACACAAAATCGTTTATCACTCTTCTTAGAATGCATGGGACCAATTTTTGTGACTATGGGTTCCTTTTATAGCGTGGCAAATTCTAGGGTTACATCCATGCAAACCCTAATTCACATGACCCTTCATATTACTTAGGCTCCATGGGTTATACCTCCATGGACTATCATATTGGTTTAACTAATCCTAAATAACCATGGATCATTGACCTACACTATAAGAATCATTCCTTTACTTAATCAGCCCCCATATATTTAATTAGTGTCATTTGATCACTAAATTTATTCCAAATTAATTCTTGATCAATACTAATCAAATAATATGATTTCATAATAATATATTAGAACTTATAATATATTAATAAATCATAAATAACCTCTTCTCAAAAGTCCATCCTATCAAATTGCTCTTGTGAAGGAAACCTAAATGGACCATGCTACTCTCGGGTCAAGTACATACCAATTATAGTTATGGGCTTATACACCTAATCCAACAGTTTCCCACTTGGATAAGTCTAATAACTATTATTGCAAGTACGACTCCACATCCCAAATAGCAATCGTAGCTCTTAAAAGCCGTTGTCGAACTCTAACCTAGTCAATTACGCATCCATAAGATAAGGAATCATATATTTCTCCATTCTACAAGATATCATATGGACTGAGACATGGATTATAATCATTCTCTCTGTCCATCTGTTGTTTCCCGATTTGCGATTTATGACGACTGACTAATTGAACAAATCAAATCTGCCAGTGTAACAACGTAAATTTTCAAATAATTTTTCGTTTTTAAAACATAATTTCATTCATAACAAAATCCATTGTATCACATATTATCTCAATACAACCCCAGAATCTCAATTACATAAATCTTCATCAGTGTGTATTGATCATGTCGGTGCCTTCCCGCGATCCTCGCTAGAACCTGAAACACATATCACATAACACGGTAAGCATAAATGCTTAGTGAGTTCCCCAAAATACCACATACAAAACATACGCCACTCGAGGATACAGTACGACCCTTCGGTCGATGTGTCTCAGTGGGACCCTCTAGTCCCGTAGCTCGTTGGACCCTCTGGTCTGGTCATAGCTCGTTGGACCCTTCAGTATGATCTGTATCGTTGGACCCTTCGGTCCGGTCTATATCGTTGGACCCTCCGGTCCGGTCTATACAACACATAGCATACATATATTACAATGCACATAATCTCATACATACACATAGCACACAAGACCCTCCGGTCTACACATAGATACCACTCTAGGTAATGTATAGTGAGAAGACTCACCTCGGGTAACTCGGATAATCTCGTTTTCGAAATACTGATCTAGCCTCCGCCTAACCGCATAAACAAATTCCTCAGATAAAAAACGGATCTCAAAGGCTAGATTAAACCCTTCCTATAATCCCACAGAAGGGTAAAAGACCATTTTACCCCTCCCTGACTCAAAAGTCCATATGTTGACCAAAACCCTAAAAGTCAACGAAAGTCAATAGCAAGCAGTACGTGGGGCGTACTCTAGCTAACCAGTTTCAGGGAACTCGACCCGCTACGGAGCGCGTACTGGGATTATGCCCAACGTAAGTTCCAGTTTCATATTTCCTTCACTTTTAGTCTGAATCCATTAAGACCTAGGCTCATATTCCAGATCTAAGCTCTCTAATGCCACTTAAGCCATAAAGTTGAAACCTTTAATCCTTTGCATGGCTGGAAAGGTCACCATTCACTTCAAACATATAACCTATTTCCCGATTAAGCCCTAACCTCATGCATGACTTAATCTTAACATCCAAGATTGGATTTTTATGAACCCACAACTCATATTACTCTGGAATAGGGCAGATCTAAGCTTATGGAGACCATTTGCTCATAAAGTCTCCACCTTGGGACCAAAAACTCTAAAAATTGGTCCAAGAAGCACAAATAAAAAATGATAAGGAAAGCTTTGAGGTTTTTACCTCCAAGTTAAGCTCCATCCTCTATTGAACTTAGATCCAAGCTTGCACTCAAACTTCTAGCCTCCACAAGAACCTCCCCTTCTTCTTTACTATCACACAAAGGCACTTTCTAGCTCAAGAACACTCACACACAATCTTTAGAAAGATGATATAGCTCTCCTAGGGTTTCTCTCTGTGGGATGGTGGCTGGGGATAAGACCATATCATTCCTTTTATAGCCCTCAAGCTACAATTAGGGTTTTACATCTGGGCCAACTACGCCCAGCATAACCTTGGGTACGCCCAGCGTACTTAGGTGAGTCCGTGTCCAAAATAAGCGCATGAGTACGCGCAGCATACTCTTCAGTATGCCCAACATACTCAATTTCAATACATTTTTTCCTTTAGCGCTAAACTTGACAACTTGATAAACAAGAAGTGTTTATGAGATGCACCTGAATTTCGGATTGTTACATCCAGGCTTGGCCAAGCGCTTAGGGTATCATTACTAAATCATCGAGAGGCCCACATATATCGCTTTTATCCCTCTAAGGGTGATGTGAATATTTAACGTACTAGTATTTTATTTTTAATTCTTAATTTATCGCATCTAAACCACACCTTACAGGCAGTGAACCCGATCGAGTATAGTATAGCTTTGATAAGAAAGGGTGTCGAACACAATGGGAACGGTAGTGAATTAATTTAAAATGTTTGATTATAGGTTACACAAAACACACAAAAGCAGTAAAGAAAGGGTTTATTAAATGTCAAATGAACAACTAAATAGCAAATATCGATAAACTGACAGGAAGACAAATCTCTTTAGGTACTTTAGTTTAGACAGATTACATCTTAAAATCATAGATAACTGCACACATGGATTTATTTAATCATGTTCACTGATTTCTAAAATGATTAGGTTCACGTTCGCTATTACTAATCCTTTAGAAAACAAGTCAATTCAAGCAGTGATCGATTGATTAAACTAACATGTTTACTAGTGTTTAGTTCGTACCAAGCAAGACTTGTAATAATGTTAATTAAATTTGTCAATTCAACCAACTTATATGTGTTTGATCATCACATATACTCACACATTAATTTACTTATTTCCTAGTTAACGCTAGTTTCATGTTCACTTTTCCTAGGCATATAATCTTGATGGTCATCAAAATCATAAGAGGCCAGTAATCAAGCAGATGTTCATACAACTCGATATATATACTTAATAATTAACAGAAAATAATTTTCATTAACACATAAGGATCTTTAACAATCTTAACAAGATAAATTAAACACAAATAAAACAATCCAATATAGCAATTAATACACAAATCAAGATTTTATCTAATCATAAACTCAAAGCAAATGGTTTTGACACCAAAATCAGAAAGTAAAAACATATTAGTATCACAGTGGAATGCTAAACATGGTCACAATAACAAACCACATGATTACCAACACAAATCCGCTCTCTAATCCTTCAGATCTTCGCACCTGTCAGCTTAACGGCCTTCCAGCTGCCTTTTAGACCCTCAAAATGACAGTTATGAAGTTTTCTTGTCGCACAAGTCGAAGTGGAATATCATACATTATGAAACTAGTAGAATGATATAGGGTATTTATAGTTGAATGGAGATGGAATTAATATGGAATATTAGAGTTGGATTTGAATAAGGAAACTAATGGTGGCTTACGGATTAAGCAAATAAAAATAAGATAAGTGATATGTGGGGAATAAGTAAATTGGAGGGTATTTCCGTCCAACTTTTACGCTTCATCTTCAAGGCCAATTTTGGATAAGATAAATGCGAAATTAGCATGCAAAATGTGACAACCCGAAATTTTCGTTCGGTCAAACCCTAAAGTCAATCACTTCAAATTATAAGTCAAGTTCATTTTTATTTATTTAAAAGCAAATTTAAAGTTCGTTTGATTATAATAATAATTATTCTTTAAACGAACGGGTGAAAGGAAGTTCCGTCTCGAGTCTTGAAATTCCAAAACCGCAAGTACCACGTAGTTAAGAAATTCACGGCCAAACTTTTATGTTTCGGCCGTAAATTCTTCCAAAACCGTAAACTCATGCCTTAAGCATGAGTTTACTCCCCAAAGCACCTTACTTCTTATTTGAAATCTCAAGAGAAAACTCCAAACACTCTCAACTACCATCCCGTCTTTCACCTGATTTCACAAAAACGTAAGTACTTCTTGGCTTGATTTGTTGTTATATCATAACAACTAGTGGTTATACCTCTTTTAATCCATCAAATTTCATGTTTTGATTAGATTTCCAAAACACCAAGAACACACACTAGTGTTCTTGGACTTTTAGCTCATTTCAAGCTTCCATATAGTAAGTGCTTCTACCCTACTATATTGTAAAGCTTATTACCTTTCCAAACATCAATAAAATGTCCCAAGAACACCAAGAACAAGGTGTTCACGGTTCAAGAAATCCTTGAACCATAAACACCAAGTAAAGGTGCCTTAGTCCTTCACAATGCCTTAGGGACATGTCTAGATCCTTCCTTGATGTGTTTATCACATAAAATGGCACAAAAATCTCTCATTTACATGTGTTTACGGTTTGGGGAGCTCCCAAAACCGTAAACACCTCAAAGTATGTATAAATAACCCAAATTTCCTTCCTATGCCATAGTAACTAACATGGTTCCATTCTTTGATGAGCTAAGGACTTGAAAACCCCCAAAATACCATAATCCTTATGAGTTTACGGTAGTAAACTCAAAGGAAAATGGTTTAGGGACCGTAAACTCCAAATAGGAGTGAAATGGGGCCCTAGTTCCTTCCTTTGTCTCATACTTCAAGTAGAAAAGCTTCTAGGGACTTTTAAGGCTTCAAACCAACATATGGTCAAAAGTGTATGAGCTTTCGGATGTAAACTCAAGGGTTTACGACCGTAAACTCTTTTTTTAGTGACTACAAAACCGTAAACTCCCTAATGGAGTTTTCCTTGAATCCCAAGCACACTAGCCTTTCCCTACAACACTTAGATGCAATCCTTGGGACTTATAACACATGAATAAGGTGTATAGCATGTCCTAGGGTGTCTTAACCTTATTTATTAGTTGTTTAAAGACTAATTGGATACATATATGTGATATTATATGTTAACTAGGATCATAGAGTGTGTTCAAGTCTTCACTTGACACCTAGCAATCCTACATCTTCAGTTCATCCAAACCGCCAACTACAGGTGAGTTCATACCCCTTGAATTAACCTTTTAAATGTTCTTAAATGTTTATAAATTCTTTATGGGGGGGGGGGGGGAGATACAAGTTGAATCATGTTTAGTTATTATATCAATCACATATGATTAATAATTAACATGCAAATGGCTTTACTATACATTAACTGTTTTACCAATCAGATTTCTTCAAATGTTTATCTTAAAACGTTTATAGGTGTTTAAAACACTTTATTGAACTGTTTATTAAACACCGTATTTTCATTTGAAAACCCTATTACATTTGTGTTTCAAACAAAGGTTCCTTTATACTTAAACTGTTTTGTCAAACAAATACTTTCAAACCGTTTTATAAATTGACATCAAGTCGATCTTTTCTTAGGTATTAATCTTTTTCAAAGGTTTTATAAAACTCCTTATATGCTTTTATATTGTCAATTGCATGCTTGTATATGTATAGTTATATAAATAATGTTTAAAGGACTTAGGAAGGCTAACCCGCTTTATTTCCTTTTCCCCGTTGGGATGTGGTCTGGTAGGGTATCGGGTATCCGTCCGAAGGTCTTTTAACTATCATTTATATATCATGTATACATATAGAGACATAAAAGTTTTCCTCAGTCATTTCAGTACCTTTGGGTAGCAAAGGCATACTTCAGGTTATACATGTACATGGTTAGTAACTATTATAGGTATAGTAAGGAGATACCACTTACCATTCCAAGTACAGGGAATCACACAAGAGTCAGTTCATTCATGACTCTATATTAGTATGTTACATGAGTACGTTTACATAGATACGCTTACATGAATACGTTTACATAGATACTCTTACATGAATACGTTTACATAGATACGCTTACATGAATACGTTTACATAGATATGCTTACATGAATACATTTACATAGATACGCTTACATGAATATGTTTACATAGATACGCTTAAATGAGTACGTTTACATAGATAATATATGATGAGTTACTATTACATATTATATGTGTAGATACCGTTATATAGTTCTCTTTCTTATCTTTATCTTGTGATACAACCACATAATCGACGAGATATATTGGACTTTATATCCTAGTACCAATGGATACTTTGTGGGACTAACCATTCCTGTCACCACTGTTAGCTACAGAGGTAAATGCACATCTACGAATGTATTCGGTTGATACCACTACAGGTATACCTTAAGGGACTAACTATTCCTACACCCAGCTGTTAGCAACAGAGGTAAATGTACATCTACGGATTTCTTAAGTTAACACTGTTAGTTATCCTAGTACAAAAGGATAATACTTAGGTCATTATATTATTTCTTCCTTTACTTTGTGACACATTCACATGATCGACGAGGTAGGATATATTTGATATAGATAACTATTTTCCTTATTACCTTTATATTGTGACTCATACACATAAACGATGAGGTGTACTATAGTTTTATATTAATAGTTAAACAAGGAAAAACATCACATTTACAGAGATGCTTACTTTCAAAATAGTAGGGTCTTGGTAGAAGACTACTTTCAAAACAATAGGGTCTTGGTAGAAGACTTCTTTTATAGTGATCATAGGGATTTCTAGGGTTATTCAAACGCTTTCCATTACTTACAAACATTTACATACTTATACGAACTTTCTTTCAAAAAAATGTCAAGACTTTCATTGCAAATTTTACAAATCAAAGACACGTTAATACTTATGAATTCACCAGCTTTTTGGCTGATACTCGCTTTCAAAATAACTTGTATTCTCAGGTCACAAATAGACAGGTACGACGACTAGGTTTTGTGAAGACGGAGCAGTCCAGACTCGTCTTATTTTCTGATTATTCATGTTATTATTGTATATTATGAAAGAACACACTTGTAATTAAAATTATACTATTAATTCAATGGATGATGTTGTTGCTTGTTTACTACTTTTCATTGTTGTGGTACATTACATGACGTCCTCCGCCCCAGAACGTTTCCGCCGTTCTCGGTTTTGGGGTGTGACACAAAATGGCCCTCTCACATAAGTCGTAGAAAATTTCGTCTAGTTTCAGAACATTTTGAATCTCGTCAATTGGACTTATGACTCATCAGATATACCTGAAACATCGAAGAGGGGTAAATCTGCTAGCAATATCCTTTTTGCATCTTTTCAGCTCCATTCTCTTCCTTTTGCATTCCAGCTCCCATTTTTACTATAATTGAATATTTCAAAGTATATTAAGTATCTTTTAGTTCTAAATAACATAAAAACATAGTATAAAATAATAAGAAAACATCATAAATATATGCATAAAATAGACGTTATCAAATTACTCCAGACTAGCCTTTTGCTTGCCCTCAAGCAAAACTGATTTTATTATCTCACCAATATCGCATAGAATAATCCATTTCAAACCCAACCATTATCCCAAGATCGCAATTCATGTATTTTGTCTATAAATCCTAAGAAACTTCCCACTACTAAATACTCACAATCCTTATGAACCTTCGCCCCTTAGTTTATACGACACTCATTTTTGTAACCCTCCGAATCAATCCTTAGAAATATTTCTTAAAATCAAGGTATTTTTGGCTAAACAACCAAGCATACATAAATTCTAGAAATTACAACTTTGATACCACAATGGAGCTCTTTGAATTCGTCACTTCTTCGAATATCTGATATTTGCTTTCTTTGAATTCACCACCTTTTTGTTTGATTTTTGGTATCTTCAACTTTTGGATTTCTTTAGAATTTTGATCTTTTGATCTTCATAATTTGATAGCTCCAAAATTCTAACAACTTTTTGGTAATTTCTCTCTCTCGTTTTTTTAACATGTATCTCACTTTTGTTTTTCTTTTCACTCAAAACCTACATGCTTAAGCAGGGGTGCTTAACTTCAACCCTTATTGGTTAAGGTATTAGTCTAAGTGAAATGACTACATAAGCTCCCCTGGATAGATTCCAACTTTAGGATGCAAAACATATTATGCCATATAAACTACCAGACTATCTTTCATACCTCATGACTTTTCACTAGGAAATGGGAAGCCACAAATATACTATAACATATGTTGGCTCGAGCAAACATTTGAGTTCTCATCAGATCATCCCATACAATATTAGAAAAAGTTTAAATTATCACTAGATTTTCCTAAATTAAACTATTATTTAAATTTTATAAAATTTTTAATTTTCCTAATCTAGCAATTTTTAATTTTCCAATTTAAATTCCTTTTTCAACCCCCTGCCCCACACTTATTTCATACAATGCCCTCATTGTATGCATAAACTTAATTGAGCACAAAAAAAAAGTAAAAAAAGGAGAAAAAAGGAACAGACTCCCCTGGGGTAGTAGTGGCGAGATTGAATGGGGTTTCTAAAAGTTGCTCCATAAATTTGCTGGAAGACTGGAAACTAGAAATGTTGTTTCTGAATTTGTGCTAATAATATTATAGCCACGTCGTGGTAAGTAGTGGCCACAAAGTGGTATCTAGAATGACATCCTCCTCTTGTGATGAAAAACATCCCCTCGACATAGGAAAGTGTCAACCATGTCGTGGCAGTCGGGCATTTGGATTTGAAATGAAGTATGAATTCCTCTCCCTTAGTTATAGCAAAACAACTTTTCAAACCCTACAACTTTACAAATTGGAAATCTTTTGATTCTATAGTTAACATTGTTAACTCGCAACACTTAACGTAATAATTGTGATCCCACTAGCATAATAATTACATTCTTATTAGCATAATACTTATGCTCCCACTAGCTTTTACATGTACACAGAAATCTGCTGGACTTCTAGAAATCAATACTTATTGACTTTCTTACCAAAGTTCATATTTCTGATACGAGATGCTTCGATAAGACTTTATCTAGGCTTCTCAAATTCATACATCTTTTCTTAGATAGCTCACATGTGTGTCTAAACAATTTTAGAACTTACAGCCATAAGTCTGAAATGTTTAGACCTTTTGCTATTTCTCATAATTCGAACTATAAAGAGGGATGCTGTAATCATAATCGAATTTGAGAATGAAAAGGTTACAATTGCTATCTCTTTAAAATATATTTAGTGAAAGCTTTTCCTCACAATCATTTTCATGAATTGGAGAAAAACCTTATGACACTTATATTTTATGGTATATGTGTTCCATTCCATGTGAATTTGTCATAACCATAACCACAAGACAAGGTTAGTGACAAATCCAAACTCATATGGACTGAACTTGTTCAATCTTAATTTCTTACCACCTGGCAGCACAAGGGCCTACCATTGCTTCCATGTTTTTATGCAAACAACTGAGAACTCATACAACTCATAGAACTCACATGCATAGTCAACTTTAACTTGAATGACCACAGAAACAAGAATATGTTAACACGATAGGTTACCAACCTCAAGTCGTGTGCTAGTGATTAACAATAGGTTTACTCTTGATTAGTTCTTGAAACTATTCAAGATCATTAAGACACCCACTTTCCTCTTGACATATAAGATTCTCTTGTCAAGAAACATTCCTTGACAAACAAATATTCAAGTGTTAGTGCGGTTTCTTATCAAGACAAAAACTTCACACAATTGGCCTTAGTTGGTCTTTGTTTTATCCAAAACATCACAACTTACCAATTTCAAATGTACAAGAGTAGAAAACATTTTACTCTACATTTGATAAGTGTTATAAACCTTTCTTAAGATTATGTCACTCAAGGCACAATCTTGGAGTGTGACTCTAAGATTTGATTTTGGAAGTATGATTCACCTTTTGACTCAACCATTTCAACAATTCATGATTCCACTTCTTAGCCATACAAATGCACTAAGATGTCCTTAGAGGATCAATTATGATATGGTTTCATAACCACTAATATAATCATAAAACATGATACTCAAGTACTCTCCCTTCTTCTCAGATTGGAGAAACTTTTATCTTTCTGCCTAATTTGATTCTTCTTATTCGTCCTGCCATACATCTAAAATTTTTCAATGATTTAGAATTACACTTATTGTAAGCATAACCATATTTACTAAACTTTAGTAAATCATAATGAATAGTCTTATCGTTCTTTGTGGTAGACTTGACCAACGCACAACTAAGTGCACCTGATCCCTAGTCCTTCACTTGACTCACATATACATGTGAACAAGGAATTAGTCTTAACTTTCCAAAGATGAAGGTTCTCATTCATCACACAATACAACTTGCATGACTCCAAGTTTCTATCCAATTGAAACTTGGGTGATGAGAATCTTTCCTTATTTGGTAAATTATGACACTACCACAAATGAAAGAATCAAATCCTTTTTTCAATATTGCTATCATTGGAAACATATAAACAACAATTTTCACAAATGCCTTTGTAAGGAAGCTTAAAATAAAAAAAAAATCTTATTTATAAAACAGCGGAAAAACTTTTCCTTACAATGCAAATACAAATGAAAACTGTGTTGTTATCTATTCCTAAGCAGTATATCATAACACTTAAGCAACAGCTCAAAATTCTGATCATCGAACCATGCGATTGAAATCCATCGCTTCACGATCAAAATCAACTTACTCTTCCTTTAAGCTTCCTTTCTTTTCTTTGATCCTACAAAACATCAAAATGTAATTACATTACATCATGTATTAAGAATCTCCAAATAGGAACTTAATAGAGTTAGACAATGGACTTACCTGAAGCAGAGTCAAACTTTTTGACTTTACCATCTTTGCAATCTTTTAGGTAAATATGGCAGCTTCGCAACCAGTGCCCCTTCTCTTGGCAATAGAAACATATGGACTCTTTGGGAATAATATACAGGACAATAACAAACTTAGCCTTTCCCTTTCCCTTTGAAAGAGAAATCTTTTCTGGACTTCCAATGTTTCCATTGTCAATGTCGATGGAAGTTTTGGGAGTAGATCTTCCAATTAAATTTGCTTTACTAGTGTGCCAAATCATTGTTGATTCAGCAGCAACAAGCAAATAGGCAAGATTGATAAGGGTCATGTCATGATCTGTCATATAATAGTCCTTAATGAACTTACTATATGACTCAGGGAGTGACTTAAGAACCAATTCAACAGCCAACTTCCTTGAGACATCGACTCCTAACATTCCCAACCTGTCAATGTGTGACTTCATCTCCAAGACATGTGCACACACAAACCTTCCATCTTGGTGTTCGCTAGCCAATAGGGCTTGAATGACCTTGAACTTTTCAAGTCTTTGAACTAGTGGGCCAAGGAGAATTATTGGAAGATTTGGAGGAAGTGAAGTTCCACTACAACACGAAGAAGGGATTAATCTTTCACCTTGATCATCTTGTGGAATATCATCTTTTTGAAGAAATCTTTTTCCAAAAGGATGAGGAAGACCATAGTTGTCAGAACTAGACATCTATAAGGGAGAAATTCAAGTTAGTTGATTTAAGTCGTTAATATAACACCCAACATGAAATATTAAGGCTAGGACCCAACACAATATTCTACAATTCGGAAGAGGGATGTCGTAATCCAATTGTAAAATATTTTTTTTGAAAGTGCCAATTGTAAAATATTTAAAGGTAGGTAAATGAAGATTTACCAATTTCCACCATGAAAAATGAAATTGATTATTAAGTTTTAAATGAATTGAAATTCCTAGATTCTTTGAGATTCATTACTTTTCAATGGCATGTTTAAATCTCAATTGTGCCCTTCAAGTTTGTGACTGGGATGCCGACGATCACAAACAAGGTGTAAATAACCATGCAAATGTGCTTGGTACTCTTAATGTTACAGATCACCTAATCAATGTGCCGGTTAACCACACACGTTCCATTGATCTATGATTAAAATCAAGCTACCCTTTTCCACACACTTTCAGACCCAGATTAGTGTGTCGGTTAACCATACACGCTCCACTAACAACTTAACAAAGTGCAAAGTGCAATTTCATGAGTTAGCACCAAATTCACATTTTTCCTAAGTAGCTAAGATTAGGAATTTGTAAGACATTTAGTTACTTAAAGTATTCATTATACTTTTAATGAGAATGCCCTATCCTACCCGTTCGGCTAAAGACCCTCCACCAGTCAAGGAAGCGGTGGGTGAGAGTGGACACCCATTAAACCACCATTTTATAGGAAGTAACCTTATACCCCCCTTATAGACTGGCTTCGCGAATGAGGCATACTAATGGTAAGACTGACTTGTTTTATATATATCTATATATATATATATATATATATATATATATATATATATATATATATACATATATCCTCCTTAATAAGTGAAGATTTTTTTCCACATGTCAATATCTCATGAGTTTCGACACTTCTCATTTTGTGGTATTTTTGATATAAATATTATCCACTTGTCAATTTTTTATTTGATTCAATTTTTAAAATTAAAGTCATATACTTATATATGTAAAATATTAAATATCATATATATGATATTCAATTGCAATAAATATGTTTCTTCCTTATTATAAAATTGTACATTAAAAAATATTTTTTGTTTACAGTTTTAATGTTTAATTTTTTTAAATCAACCCATGTAATACACGGGTTTCATACCTAGTATATATATATATATATATATATATATATATATATATATATATATAAACTTTTAATATTATAATAGGATGAGGGTGTATTTTACACATTTAAAATACTTGATGGTTTAATTTTATTAAATAAATTATACTTTTAATTTAATTAAACTTAAACCATGTCATTATGGAATTATTAATTCTCTTTTAATTAAACGCTTTAAATAGTTTAATAAAGTCCATAAGGTGTAATTTGAACTATTCAAAAACATCAAGGTTCTAAATAAAAATTAAAAATTAAAACTTATTTAATTAATTTTATAATTTATGAACTCAATAGTTACACCTTTTAATTACAAGAATTTCTTAATTTGAGACTTTTCAAATACCAAAACTTGAGGGCAAGTTTTGTAACTCTTGAAAAACCTTTGATTTCCATAATTTATGAGTTTAATGTTTTCTTAAAGAATGAGACTTTTCATGTTCCATAACTTGAGGACAAGTTATGGAACTCATTAAAGAAAATTTAGATCAATATTTTAATAAATAAAATTATCATATAATATATCTATGATCTATTTAAACTCATAAGTCAAGAAAATTCATATCAACAATTTAAAAGAAATTTGCCTATTATATAAACTAATACAAATCTTGAAATTTTGACAATTATCGTTTTAATTGGACAAGGATGATCACTACCATATCAGAAGAACAAATTTTATGATACGAAACAGTTTGTGGTAGTGATCCTAATCCAATTATAGCCAAAAAAACCCGAAAAACTACAATCTGATCACACAACTCGTCGAGCCCAACTATGGACTCGTCGAGTTCAAGGCAAAATTCATCGTAGGCGCTGATACCACTGTTGGGTTTTATACACTACAACATTGTATGGTGCACATACAATCCTAAATGCTTTGGATCTATGTTTTTTCTAATCATACATGCAATATTCTTTCCAAAGTATTAAGCCTACAACAAGCATACAATTGACATAAACAACATAGAAATGAGTTATAGAATTAGCTCTTGTAGTAGCTTGTAGTTTTGGCCTTTAAGAACTTAGCACCTCAAATGTGATGCCTCAAATGGTTCACAAACATCATGAATAAAGGAGGAATTGAGACAGACGCTACTTAGCACACAAAATCATTTATCACTCTTCTTAGAATGCATGGGGCCGATTTTGGTGACTATAGGTTCTTTTTATAGTGTGGCAAAGTCTAGAGTTACATCCATGCAAACCCTAATTCACATGACCCTTCATATTACTTAGTCTCCATGCATTAAACCTCCATGGACTATCATATTGGTTTAGCCCATCCTAAATAACCATGGATCATTGGCCCACACTATAAGAATCATTGATTTACTTAATTAGTCCTCGTATATTTAATTAGTCTCTTTTGATCACTAAATTAATTCCAAATTAATTCTTCATCAGTACTAATCAAATAATTTGATTTTATATTAATAGATTAGAACTTATAATATATTAATAAATCATAAATAACCTCTTCTCAAAAGTCCATCCTATCAAGTTGCTCTGGTGAAGGCAACCCAAATGGATCATGCTACTTTCGGGTCAAGTACATACCAATTATAGTTATGGGCTTAGACACCTAATCCAATAACAAAACACCTAATCAATGTGCCAGTTAACCACACACGCTCCATTTGTAGCGTCTGGTTCCTGATACATATTTTAAATATGATTTTTTGCATTTTCTCAGGGACTCGACGAGTTGGAGGCCCCAACTCATCGAGTCAAGGTGAAACTTGGACGTGGGTGGAAGGACCTACTCGATGAGTCGGATGCCCCGACTTGACGAGTAGGCATGTCTGGATGAAACCCTAATTTTAAGGGTTTGCAGTTTGCACCCTATTTAAACACCGTAACTGGCTTCCTTCACAACCTCCAACACCCTCAGACCATCCTCACGAAACCCTAACCAATTTTTGAGTGTTCTTAAGATCTTTTTGCCATTTTGTGTGTGTTAGAAGCTTGGGAAGAAGGAGAAAGCTTGGGAGATCAAGAGAAGGCAAGTAGATCCAAAAGTTTTCGCATATTTCTAGGTTGCTTAAGGTAAAAAGCTTCAACCTTGGTCGTTTATCTCTTAGATTTCTAGTTAGGGCAAGTTTGTACATTTTCTATGCTTTAGTAGAGCCATTTTCGGGATTTTATGGTCCTAAGGGGGTATAACTTCAGATGCTGAACCATTGAGGGTTCCCATGACATAAAGGTGCCATCTTTATGGCCATGGTATTCCCATGCACCTTGTGGACCTCATTTTTGGGTCTTTTGGGCTTGAAGATCTATGCATGGGCTTAAAGTGTGTGACTTTACATGTAATATGGACCTTAGGAGGTTAGATCTGTGTTCTGGATGCTTTAAGGCCGACTAAAATCGACTGAGTAGTTTTGGACATAGAGGGACTTGGTGAGTCAAGGACGAACTCGGGGAATCCAGGAATAAAAGTGTCAAATTGCATGAAGAAGGACTCGACGAGTTCATAGGGAACTCGTCAAGTCAAGGACTAAATGTCCCAACTAGAATGAAAACGGATTCGACGAGTTAAAGGATAAACTCGTTGAGTCATGTGCAAAGGGTCCCGACTCTTTATGAAGGACAACTCGACGAGCACTTGAAAGACTTGACGAGTAGGATTGAAACTTGTAGTATTTGTGGATTTTTGAACTCGACGAGTTGGTGGACCAACTTGGTGAGTCGAATCAACCAGATGTTGACTTTGGCCAAAAGTTGACTTTGACCAAGGTGTTGACCTTGACTTTGATTGTGACCTGAGTTGAGCCTTAAAAAGGGTTAAGAGCATGAAGTGGTAATTAAGGAAGGTTGTTATGTGTAGGAGTTGAGAGGAGTTGACCCCGACGTCGAGGATAGTTCATACGCAGCACGACATTGAGGTGAGTTACCTTCCAGTAGAGATGGGTCTAAGGCCACAATGTCGGCCCACTAGTAGGAGCTTGTACTTAGATGATTGTCTGTGTGATAATTTTGTGGTATGATTACTATCTGTTATGTTTTATGTGCCAGTATGTTATGATTCTATGTGGTAGTGGTAAGGGTGAAATAGTCCCTAATATCCAGTTGAAATAGACTGAAGGGGAGGCCAGCACCCATATACGCCTAGCTAGATATGTTATTGTATGGTATGTGGTATGATGGGGGAACTCTCTAAGCTCCGTACCTATATTTTCAGTTTTGATTTCAGGTACTTCCTCTTCGAAGGGAAAGGAGTCGGCACGGTAGCAGCGCATCGCACACATGATTTCTGCACTATGATGTTCTTGGGATTCTACTATGACATTATTATTATTCCATGACATGTTTTATGACATTTGACTTATGGGATTATGGATTGATATGATATTGATGTTGTTTTTCAGTAAACAGTTTTGATAAGTAACATAATTAAAAACAAAAATTTTGGTCATGATTTTTGAGATGTTACAAGTTGGTATCAGAGCCTTAGTTTGAGGGATTCGGGTACACTCTCGAGAGTGTCTGGACTTAAACTGAGGACTTGGTATGAAAATTTTCAAAAGAAAAATCATTTTTATAAAAAGAATTTTGAAAAGAATTTGAAAAAAGAAGAAGGAACTTAGAGAAAGAACAAGGTGTGGGATGCGTTTAACCAGCCGAGCTCAAGTAAGTTTTCCCCAAGATACCCATACATGTTATGTTATGCTTTTGAGAACTGCATGCTAGACTAGGGCTAAGGATCTAGGGAGATGCCTTATGTGCCTGATATATCTGCTTATTGAATTACATGCTAGAACTGATAAGTCAGTAATATGATGGCCTAAATAGGATATGCTTGGTATGGTTACTCAATGCTCGAATGCTGCTTGCTTTGTGCTTTTAGGAGTTCTAGTTATCTTTAGCTTAATAGTAAACAAATACGTTAAGTTACATATTACAAGGACTAAATAATTTCAGAAGGTTAGGTCTAGCCCTACTGTGCAGCTCTTGTTTGTCTTAGTGATATGTAATGGTATTCGCAAGCTAGTTAGGTAAAGGTGGCAGGAATACCTTATGCAGTTGATGACAAAGAGTAGGTCGGAGAGAGAGATAGATTTAACCTAGGGTAAGTCTAGGATGAAATTAGAGCAGTAAACAGTAGCAGTAGAAGGAACTTGGTAAAGTCAAGGAAATCCTTGAGGAAAGTACAGATAGATGTGGAAGGTAGTATGGGCCCGTACTACTGAAAATAGAGGATCCGTACTCGAGTCAAGGAGGGATAAGATAGAACCAGGGAACTTGTAGAATGTGTGAGACCTCTCGAGGTTATGTATGACCCTGAAGATTATGTTTTTTGTTTCAAAATGGTGATGATTACACAGCACGGAGGGGGAGGATCACAGATAGGATCACGCTCCGGATCAGGTTCGGGATCGGGTACCGAGCCATTCGATAAGGGACTACGTGAGTTCATTTCTTCTGAGATCACGAGAGGCATCCTTGAGTCGACCCTAGTGATTTTCGGGTCGACCAAGGAAGGGATTATCGAGCCAATGGAGGATCGCCTCAGGGCATTTCGGAGTGACATGCCAGCCACTCAGTTAGGGACACACACACTCTCCTTCAAGGATTTCATGGGATGTGGTGCGCCAGACTTCCATGGGGTGAAGGATCCCATTGTTGCGAGGAGGTGGATTACAGACATGGAGTCTACTAAGTTAACGAGCTTCTACCCTGAGGGGTCAAAGGTATGGTATGCTGCAGGCTGTTTGAGGGATAGGGCTAGAGATTGGTGGGAGGCAGTTAGTGATTCGCTGGGAGCCCCAACCATTGAGGCTATGACTTGGTCGGACTTTGTGACCAGGTTTAGGGTTGAGTTTGTGTCGTCTGTGGAGCTTCAACGGCTGGCCAGGGAGTTTCTTGATATGAGACAGACAACTGAGTCGGTGGCGGAGATTACAGCCAAGTTTAGGTAGAGGGCCTTATTGGTACCTCAGTACACAAGTGACGAGGAGACGAAGAAGACCAGGTACAATGACATGTTGAGGGTTGACATCCGGCAACATGTCAGCTACTCAGCCTACCCAACACTGGATTCCATGATTACGAGGGCAAGGGAGGGGGAGATTGATACAGATCACCTTTGGAAGAGGAAAATGGAGACTAAGCATGTGACTAGGGTTTCAGGGAAGAAACCCAAGGGATTCGACGCTAGGTCAAAGGGCCAGCAGGGTCAGGGCCACTGTGGGAAATGCGGGAAGTCGCATGAGGGGCCGCGTAAGCCAGGAGATCAGGCTGTTACAAATGCGACAAGACTGGGCATTTCAGCAAGGATTGTACAACCCCTACCCGCACATTCCAAACATCAGATCTGATTTGCTTCCATTGCAATCAGAAGGGCACAATAAGTCTGATTGCCCGAGATTGATAGCAGCAACTACACCAGTGGTGGCGCGAGCTCCAACGACCCTACGGATTACCAATGGTCGGCAGGGCAAGTCAGAGGCTCCAGTGGTGAGGAGCCGAGCCTTCCAGTTGACTACCGAGGATGCACGCGTTGCACCCGATGTGGTGATGGGTATGATTCCTTCTCCCTAACTATTATTATATGTTGTTTATGATATTTATGTGCCATGTTATGTGTTTTGTTTAGGATCGTTCCATGTGAGCGGTATTCCAAATCAGGTGTTGTTCGATTCGGGTGCTACCCGGTCATTTGTCTCTCTTGCACTTAGCAAGAGGTTCCCTGAGTTTTTGAGCATGTTGGATTGCCCTCTAGAGGTCGATATTGTTGATGACTGATCGGTTCGAGCATCAGAGGTTTTCAGAGATTGTGTTTTGAGGCTGTTCGTGGAGAGCTACCTGGTAGACTTGGTTCCCACACCATTACGTGGGAACAAGGTTATCATCATTATGGACTAGTTAATCCCTAATAGGGGAAGTGATAGACTGTGTGCAATAGTTGGTACGTGTCAGGACCCCAAGTGGGGGAGAGCTGGTGATTCAGGGCGAGAGGCCACAATGTGGACCAACTTTATGCTCAGTAGCGAGGGCTAGGTGCTACCTCCAGCAAGGTTGCACCGGATATGTCGCCTACATCATGGATACCCGGGAGGAGGGTAAGGTGACTATGAGTGATATGCTAGTGGTGCGAGAGTACCCGAAGGTGTTTCCAGAGGAGTTGCCTGGGATACCTTCGAAGAGACAGGTGGAGTTTAGGATCGACCTGGTCCCTGGTGCGACTCCGATAACCAAGGCACTGTATCGGTTGGCTCCTCCTGAGATCTAGGAGTTATCTACACAACTACAGGAGCTGTTAGACAAGGGGTTCATCAGACCAAGAACTTCACCCTGGGGACCCCCGATTATGTTCGTGAAGAAGAAGGATGGGTCGTATCGAAGGTGTATAGATTACCGGGAGCTGAATAAGGTAACAGTGAAGAACCGTTACCCACTACCGAGTATTGATGATCTATTCGACCAGCTGCAGCTACCATCTTGGTTTTCCAAGATAGATTTGCGTTCAGGCTACCATCATGTGAGGGTCAGAGATGAGGATGTATAGAATACTGCTTTTTAGAATCGCTATGACCACTACGAGTTCGTGGTGATGCCCTTCAGGCTCACCATTGCTCCTGCGGCGTTCATGGACATGATGTATTGTGCATGCAGACCGATGTTGGATTGGTCTGTGATACTTTTCATTGATGACATCTTGGTTTACTCCAACACACGGGAGCAACATGAGGAGCACTTATGGGACGTGTTAGATACCCTAAGGAGGGAGAGCGTGTATGCCAAGTTCTCCAAGTGCAAGTTCTGGTTGCGCGAGGTGCAGTTTCTATGGCACCTTGTCAACTAGAACGGGATTTTGGTCGATCCGGCCAAAGTAGAGGTTGTGATGAGATGGGAGGTTCTGAAATATTCATCTGATAGTTGGAGTTTCCTTGGATTGGTAGGCTATTACCAGAGATTCATTCAGGACTTCTCCAAGATAGTTGTACCCTCAACCCATTTGACAAAAAAGGCCGTGGTCTTTCGTTAGGGGCCTGAGCAACATACAACGTTTGAGACATTGAGGCAGAGGTTGTGCGATGCGCCGATTGTAGCCCAGCCAGAGGGCGTAAAGGATTTTGTAGTGTATTGCGATGTGTCTCATTCAGGTTTGGGCGCGATATTGATGCAGAGAGGGCATTTTATCGCCTACGCTTTGAGGCCATTGAAGTCTCACGAGGCGAACTATCCAACGCATGATTTAGAGTTCAGGGTTGTGGTTTTCGCCCTCAAGATTTGGCAGCATTACCTCTATGGGGTTCGTTGTACCATCTACACGGACCACAAGAGTTTGAGGTATCTCATGGATCAGCCAAATCTAAACATGAGACAACATCAGTGGTTGGATGTGGTGAAGGATTATGATTGTGAGATCCTTTACCACCCGGGCAAGGCTAATGTGGTGGCCGATGCCCTGAGCCACAAGGCAGTAGCGACTTCGATACAAGATATTTGTCTGAGGATGAAAATGATTACTCCACTTCTGGAGACGATCTGAGAGGCGCAGGTAGAGGGTATGATGTAAGAGCGTTGGAAGTGCGAGTGGATCATAGGACAGTTGGCCTCTTTTGAATATAATAGTTGTGGGCTATTGACCCTGCATGGGAGGGTCTGGGTCCCGTACTGGGGCAGAGTACGACAGATTCTGATGGATGAGGCCCATAAGTCTAGGTTCTCTATCCATCCTGGGGCGATGAAGATGTATCGGGATCTTCGCCTTGATTATTGGTAGCCCTACATGAAGCGGGTTGTAGCAGTGTATGTAGAGCGGTGCTTGACATGTAGGAAGGTCAAGGCGAAGCACCAGAGGCTACATGGAAAGATGTAGCCATTAGATGTTCCCATGTGGAAATAGGAAGATATCACCATTGATTTCATTACGAAGCTTCCCAGGAACGCACGTGGAGTTGATTCGATATGGGTTATTGTGGATCGGTTGACCAAGAGTGCCTATTTTATCCTGATCCAGGAGAGTATATCGGCCGAGAAGCTGGCCAAGATTTATGTGAATGAGGTGGTGGCACGACATGGGGTGCATGTCTCGGTGGTGTCAGATCGAGATTCAAGACGTCCATTTTACTTCTAGATTTTGGAAGCGGTTTCACAACGAGATGGGTACTCGTCTCCATTTCAACACCGCTTTCCACCCCAGACAGATGGGCAGAGTGACAAGACAATATAGACTCTCGAGGACATGCTTCGTGCCTGTGTTTTGGATTTCGGTGGCAGTTGGTATACGTATCTTCTATTAGAGGAATTTTCGTATAACAACAGTTAGCACGCCATCATAGACCAACCTCTCATTGAGATGCTCTACGGGAGGAAGTGTAGGACCCCAATATGTTGGGGCAAGGTCGGTCAGAGAGTCATGGGGAGTACCGAAGTAGTACTCAAGACTACCGAAAAGAGGCGTTCAGATTTGGAGTTCCAGGTGGGCGGCATGGTACTCCTAAAGGTGTCACCTTAGAAAGTTGTCATCCGGTTCAGGAAGCGGGGCAAGTTGGGCCCCATGTACATTGGACCTTTTAGAGTTGCAACTCGGGAGGGCAAGGTGGCGTATAGGCTGCATTTGCCAACCGAACTTACCCAGATTCACAACACTTCTCACATCTCCTAGCTACGAAAGTGTCTGGTATACGATTCAATAGTGTTACCTCTCGAGGATTTTCAGGTTGATGACAGCATGAGCTACATCAAGCGACCAGTAGCTATTTGTGACACCCCCATTTTCACAGCTAGAAAAGACCGATTTTGTTTATGCTTTATAAAAATCAGCATACTTCTTTTAATAAAAATCTTGCGGAATTTGTTCCCAGAAAAACATGATAAATGTGTTATCAAAGCATTTTCAAAGAAATGTATTTTTATTCCTTTTAAAACCTAGGGATGTGATCATCAATACAGAAACATAAGCATAAACAGAACTTTACATTCATTTACACTAGTGCTCTACATCTCTTTTAAATCTCTCAGTGTAAAGTAGCTTCGTATTGACACCTATGATACAAATAGACTGAGGGGGTCAGGTTGGGAAACCTGGTGAGTACATAGGGTTTTCAACCCACAATAATATAATTATTATATTTAATCATCAAACAATCAACCCAATTACCCATCCCCATTATCTTCTTTAATCTTAAGGATCTACCCTAAGAATCATCTATCCTTCATTCCTAAGGATTGACCTAAGGAATAAGCATGAAGTCCATCGCCGCCCGTGGTTTACACAACAAGCACTAAATCCATAGCTGCCAAGGTACTAAGTCCATAGCTACCAATGTTCAACTATACGGTACTAAATCCATAGCTACCAACGTACATATATAAGGCACTAAGTCTATAGTTGCCAGGATTCTTAAATTACAACTAGTGAACACATAGTTCAAAACATCTGGTCAACATGTAGTTCAAATATACCTGGTAAACACATAGTTCAAAACATCTAGTGAACACACAGTTCAAAATTACTTAATGAACACCTAGTTCAAAAACACCTAGTGAACACTTCGTTCAAAAATACCTAATTAATACTTCTGGATCTAAAACTAACCTCTTTACTTGATCCACACTCCCGGATCTGGTATGTCAGATCCATACTCCCGGATCAATAATTGTGCCCATTCCACACTCTCGAACTAGGGACAATTAACTATGTCTTAATCCATACTCCTGGATTAATAACAATTAACTATGTCTATACTCTGCTAAATGACTAGATCATTTTAAACATTGAGACCTCTCATCAATTTTTATTTCATCACACATCATCTAATTCATCTACCCATGTTTTACCCAACATATTTGTAGATATAAAATACATATACAGTTTAAATCAATTAAAATACGTATAAAATTGTTCATCCATCATATATAGCAAGTATACAGAAAATATGCACACATAGCACGTAATTTATATAAAATACTTCATATCTATGTGTAAGATGAAAATAATATGCACTCACATTAGTAGCGTGAGTTGATAGAATCTAACTAGAAACGGTTGGCGGTTCGTGATCGTCGGGCTCGGGATGTGGAAACGACCTTCAGAAACGAGAGAGAGAGAGAGAGAGAGAGGTTCACATCGTGAACTTCCATGAGTCATCCCATAGCTTTAACAAGTGTTTTGTAGCCCCGATTAGTGTCACTGACACGTTTCATGTCGTGAACTTCATGTTCACGTCGTGACTTAAGGCGGCTAGGGTTTTTGCCACGTGTCATGCCCTTAGACAACTGCATCTTCGGAAGGTCATAACTTTTGCATACGAGCTCCGTTTTCGATGTTCTTTATATCCACGCATAGGTGGAGACATACTCTACAACTTTATTTTAGTTCACAAAAGCTAAAAAGTATTTTATCATCAACTCACGTTTTATGATTCCTGGTGTCGTGCCGGTTTAGTCGTGAAACTTCAACATGTCATAACTTCTTCGTTATAACTCGGATTTCAGTGTTCTTTATATGTACAAAAACCTTGTGACATATACTAAAACTTAGTTAAGATTATTTATTCTAAATAATCCTCTATTAAAAAGTCATTTTTGATGCTTATTGTCTCTAAATTGACTAGCCCGAATCTGTGGGCGTTACAATTATCTCCCCCTTAGGATGATTACGTCCCAGAATCATCAACAAAACATGGCTTGTATAATGACTCCATATGTTATCTCTTCATCCTAGGTAAGTCATAACTTCTATGTTCCTTCGAATGAGTATCTAACTCTTGGACATCTTGACTACAAGTGGTGCGCAATCTTGCATTTAGTCCTCGTACTATGTTGGACTTTCAATCGTAACCTTCGAGTTACAAAATAAATCTTTATTTAAGACTCCTTCATCTTCTTAAAATAAGTACTTTCCATCATTTATTGTAATAGACCGATGGTCCATGTTCTAATGACCTCTCATCGTATGATGCAACGCTTAGACTCAGGTCTTTTAGAGTCAAATTCCAGAATGGAATACCCCTTCCTTCATATTATAATGTGATATAATCACATTCTATCATGTAGCGCTTCTAGCTACAAGCTTCTTACATTAACGGTGATCGCGATACTTCTATTGATCGCTTCGATTATCTTTCACTTCAATCTTCTAGCTTAATTCAGATGTTACATTGATCTTGGTTCTCTGAATCATGTAACATACTCCTCTTAGTCGGACTCGATTTGATACGACCACTAGGGTCAGAATAACAATCATCTTCTTAGTCATTACCGAAACGATGGTAACGACATACATGAATAAAAACGGAATCAATTACTAGCTTCTTGGTAACCTTATGACTTTCCCTGATCCAAGTGTGAGTCTTGTGCTTCCGGTAGTATAGGCCTCTACTACCTTTCACACCTACTCATACTCGTCCCAAGTATTGTCTCGCAGTTCTGCAAGTCATTATCACAAAAACAATTTGAACACATACAAATGTGTCCAAACAATCATATAATTTTCCCTAGATTCTACGAGGACTTCTTCCATGCGTATCTTCAATCATCAATTCTGCTTCAACTTGGTTGGTGATGGAAATTCCAGACCATGGGATAACTTTACGGATTATACCAAAAAAATTTCTTTCTACAATCGAACGTCTACTTCTCCCGTACTAGAGGTATTATTAATAGACGCATTTTAATGGCAAGATACCTCTCTTACGATATCTTCCGATAAGTATCATTCACTATCGTAATCCATCTTATTTCCTCAATTTTCTCAATCTATCTTGGTTCGCATCATATCCTGAATTTCTGCCATTGTGATAGGTTCGGGTGTAGGCACAAGGACCGATGCATGACCTATCACATTCTTAGGCTCAGGTTGTCATCTTCCACGGATATTTCCTAGTTTGTCTTCACCATGATGTTTTTTACACCAAAGTAGATGTTCGGTGTACTATGACGAGAATTTAAGATAGGAAAGCTTTATTTACGATAGACGTATCAATCTCCTTATTACTCTGAAAAGTTACATGCCAGCTCTAATACCGTAGCCAAACGTTTAGAAATATGAACACATAAATTTTCCAGATCCGGTCGGCAACATACCATAGATCCAATCAAATAATAGCATATAAGGCATATAATGCTATAAGATAAATCATTTAGCACATAAAAGCAATTTAGGCATCTAATCCTAAAGTAAGGTAGTGCTCGTGTCTAGAGTGTAGTAGACACTCATCTCACAATCATCGCTTAGCATTCTATGTTTAAGTATAGAAATTTCCTACAAATTTCTAGTTCGCTTAAGCTAATACTCTGATACCAACTGTGACATCCCCATTTTCACGGCCATAAAAGACCTATTTTGTTTATGCTTTATAAAAATCAGAGTACTTCTTTTAATAAAAATGTTGCAGAATTTGTTTCCAGGAAAACATGATAAATGTGTTATCCAAGCATTTTCGACGAAATGTGTTTTATTCCTTATAAAACCTTGGGATGTCATCGTCAGTACAGAAACATAAGCATAAACAGAACTTTACATTCATTTACACTAGTGATATACATCTCTTTTAAATCTCTCAGTGTAAAGTAGCTTCGTATTGACACCTGTGATACAAATAGACTGAGTAGGTCAGGTTGGGAAACATGGTGAGTACATACGGTTTTCAACCCACAATAATATAATTATTATATTTAATCATCAAACAATTAACCCAATTACCCATCCCCATTATCTTCTTTAATCTTAAGGATCTACTCTAAGAATCATCTATCCTTCATTCCTAAGGATTGACCTAAGGAATAAACATGAAGTCCATCGCCGCCCATGGTTTATACAACAAGCACTAAATCCATAGCTGCCAAGGTACTAAGTCCATAGCTACCAATGTTCAACTATACGGTACTAAATCCATAGCTACCAACGTACATATATAAGGCACTAAGTCTATAGTTGCCAGGATTCTTAAATTACAACTAGTGAACACATAGTTCAAAACATCTGGTAAACACGTAGTTAAAATATACCTGGTAAACACATAGTTCAGAACATCTAGTGAACAGATAGTTCAAAATTACTTAATGAACACCTAGTTCAAAATTACTTAAGGCGGCTAGGGTTTTTGCCACGTGTCATGCCCTTAGACAGTTGCATCTTCGGAAGGTCATAACTTTTGCATACGAGCTCCGTTTTCGATGTACTTTATATCCACATGTAGGTGGAGATGTACTCTAAAAATTATTTTATCATAAACTCAATTTTTATGATTCTCGGTGTCGTGTCGGTTTTGTCGCGAAACTTTGACAGGTCATAACTCTTTCATTATAACTCGGATTTCAGTGTTCTTTATATGTAAGCAAACCTTGTGACATATACTAAAACTTAGTTGAGATTATTTATTTTAAATAATACTCTATAAAAAATTCATTTTGACACTTGTCGTCTCTAAATTGACTAGCCCGAATCTGCAAGCGTTACATTATCCTCGATAGGAAGTCGAAGGATCTGAGGGCTCAGAATGGAGATGGGAACTGGAGGATGAGATGAGGGAGCACTACCCAAAGCTTTTTCCAGCCACAGTAGCATACTTCGAGGACAAAGTCTAAGATTAGTGGGGGAGATTTGTAGCGCTTGCTTCCTGGTACATATTGTAAATATGAATTTTTTTCATTTTCTCTGCGACTCGGCAAGTTGGAGGCCCCAACTTCTCGTGTCAAGGTGAAACTTGGATGCGGGTGGAAGGACCTACTCGCCGAGTCGAATGCCCCGACTCGACCAGTAGGCATGTCTGGATGAAACCCTAATTTTAAGGGTCTGCACACTATTTAAACACCTTAACTGGCTTCCTTTATAGCCTCCAACACCTTCAGACCTTCCTCACGAAACCCTAACCAATTTTGGGTGTTATTGAGCTCTTTGTGCCATTTTGTGTGTGTTAGAAGCTTGGGAAGAAGGAGAAAGCTTGGGAGATCAAGAGAAGGCAAGTAGATCCAAACGTTTTGGCACATTTCCAGCTTGCTTAAGGTAAAAAGCTTCAACCTTGGCCGTTTATCTCTTAGATTTCTAGTTAGGGCAAGTTTGTACCCTTTCTAAGCTTTAGTAGAGCCATTTTCTGGATTTTGTGGTCCTAAGGGGGTATAAGTTCAGCTCTTGAACCATTGAGGGTTCCCATGACATAAAGGTGCCATCTTTATGGCCATGGGAGTCATATGCACCATGTGGACCTCATTTTTCGGTCTTTTGGGCTTAAAGACCCATGCCTATGGGTAAAGTTTGTGACTTTACGTGTAATATGGACCGTAGGAGGTTAGATTTGTGTTCTGGATGCTTTAAGGCTGACTAAAATCTACTAAATAGTTTTGGAAATAGAGGGACTCGGAGAGTCCAAGACTAAAAGTGTCAACTTGCATGAAGAAGGACTCGACGAGTTCATGGGGAACTCGGAGTCAAGGACTAAATGTCCCAACTAGCATGAAGACGGACTCGACGAGTTAAAGGAGAAGCTCACCGAGTCATGTGCAAAGGTCATGACTCTTTAAGAAGGAAAACTCGGGGGGCTCTTAAAAGACGCGACGAGTAGGATTGAAACTTGTAGTATTTGTGGATTATGGAACTCAACAAGTTGGTGGGCCAACTCGGCGAGTCGAGTCAACCAGATGTTGACTTTGACCAAAATTTGACTTTGACCAAGGTGTTGACCTTGACTTTGACTGTGACCTGATTTGACATTTAAAAAGGGTTAAGAGCATGAAGTGATAATTAAGGAAGGTTGTTATGTGTACGAGTTGAGAGGAGTTGACCCCGGCGTCGAGGACAGTTCAGACGTAGCATGACATTGAGGTGAGTTACCTTCCAGTAGAGGTGGGTCTAAGGCCACACTGCCGACCCACTAGTAAGAGCTTGTAGTTAGATGATTGTCTGTGTGATAATTGTCTGGTATGCCACTATCTGTTTTGTTTTATGTTCCAGTATGTTATGATTCTATGTGGTAGTGGTAGGGGTGAAATAGTCTCCGATATCTGGTTGAAATAGACCAAAGGGGATGCCAGCACCCAGATATGCTAGGTAATTATCCGGTTGAAATAGACCAAAAGGGAGGCCAACACCCAGATATGCTAGGCAATTATTCGGTTGAAATAGACCGAAGGGGAGGCCGGCACCCAGATATGCCTAGCTAGATATGTTATTGTATGGTATGTGGTATGATGGGGGAACTCTCTAAGCTCCATGCTTATAGTTTTAAGTTTTGATTTCAGGTACTTTTTCTTCGAAAAGAAAGGAGCTGGGACGGTAGCAGCGCATCCCACACATGATTTCCGCACTATGATGTTCTTGGGATTGTACTCTGACATTATTATTATTCCACGACATGATTTATGACATTTGACTTATGGGATTATGGATTGATATGATATTGATGATGTTTTTCAGTAAACGGTTTTATAAGTAACATAATTAAAAAAATGGTCATGATTTTTGGGATGTTACACCATTCATCTATGATTAACATCAAGCTACCCTTTGCCACTCTTTCCTGTCCTAGATTAGTATGTCGGTTAACCACACATGCTCCACTAACGACTTAGTAAGGTGTAAAGTGCAATTCCATGGAATAGCACCAATTTCACATTTTTCCTAAAGTAACTAAGATTGGGAATTTAATAAAAGTGTAGTTACTTTATAATTATCATTATACTTTTAACGATAATTAATATCCTATCCTACCCGTTTGGCTAATGACCCTCCACCAGTCAAGGAAGCGGTGGTGAGAGTGGACACCCATTAAACCACCATTTTATAGGCAGTAACCTTATACCCCCCTTATAGACCGACCTCATGAATGAGGCCTACTAATAGTAAATCTGACTTGTCTTGTACATATACATATATATATATATATATATATATATATATATATATATATTATTAAGCTTTTAATATTATAATAGTATAAGGGTTGGATTTTAAACTTTTAAAATTCTAAGGTTTGGAATTAAATGTTTCGCTAGTGAGACTTTACAAATTCCAAAACTTGAGGGAAAGTTTTGTAACTTTCAAAACTTTTGGTTTCCATAACTTATGAAAACTTATGAGTTTTTAATGTTCATGAATGAGAATCTTCATATTACTTGAGGACAAGTTACAAAACTCACTTCAAGAACAACTTAGATCAATTTTAGCTTACAACATTATCATATAATTTCACTATTGATGTAATCTAACTCATATCAAGGCAATTCATACCAAATAATACAAATAATATCTTATTATCTTAAAATTTGACAATTGTCCTTTAATTGGATGAGGATCATCATTACCAAATCAGAAAATACATTTTTTTATGATTACAAAACAGTTTGTGATAATGATCGTAAACCAATTCTAGCCAAAAACTCTAAATTCTGCAACCAGAAGCATCTACTCAACGAGTACATGAACTAGACTCGTCGAGTTGCCCTTTTACTGAGTGGGCTCGTCGAGTCAGGCATTGGACTTGGCGAGTTCATCAGTCAGAGGCCAGAAAATCGATTTTTTCAGCTTTGAAAATTAGCAAGCATCAAATATAACATAAAACAATCATATGCTCTTATACCACTTTTAGTTATAATCACTATAACACTCATATGGTGCACATGCAACCCTAGATGCTTTGGATCTACGTTTTCTCTAATTATACATGTATTTTCAGTTTTCCAAAGCACACATCCTAACTAGCATACAATAGAGGATATACAATATAAAACTCATAGTTTGATGAATACCTCTTATGTAGTTTGAAATTCTTGGCCTTAGAAAGCTTTAGCACCTCAAGTGTGATGCCTCTAATGTTTCACAAACACCAAATTCAAGAGGAGACTTGAGAGAATAGGCCAGTTAGCACAAAATTGATTATCACTCTCTTAGAATGAATGGGGCAACCGATTTTGGCTCTAGGGGATTGCTTTTATAGTGTTACAAAGGCTAGGGTTTCATCCATGCAAACCCTAATGCACCATGACCCTTCATATTACTTAGGCTCTATGGGTTAAACCTCCATGGACTATCCATGTTGGTTTAGCCTATCCTAATTAACCATCCATCTTTGGCCCACACTATAAGAATCATTGATTTACTTAAGCAGTCCCCATATATTAATTAGTCTCTTTTGATCACTAAATTAATTCCAAATTAAGTATTGATCAATACTAATTAAATAATATGATTTCTCAATTAATATATTATACTTATAACATATTAATAAATCACAAATAACGTTTCTCTCAAAAGTCCATCCTATCAAATTGCACTTGTGAAGGCGACCTAAAAGGACCATGCTATAATCAGGTCAAGTACATCCCAATTATAGTTATAGGCTTAGACACCAAATCCAACACATACAACCCCAAAAGATCAAAGTATGTCACTACAAAAAAACATATCAGAGTAAATCTTAAAATACGGAAAAAGGTGGTGTGTGATCTGCTATCTTCCTGGGATCTTCCCTTTCTGATCCCACCGTTGTTACGGGTACGTTACTCCTCGACAACTCTTTTGCATGTATTATTTTTTATTCTATTGTAGTGAGAAGTTTTGCTAGTCATGCATTCAAGAATCTTCTCAAGCATAAATCCTAACCTTTAACCGAAACATTTACCGTTGAGATGGCTAACGGAAAGAAAGAGAGCACTAACGACATATTCATAGGCCGTACCCTTACCCTAAACGACCATTCCTTCCCAACCGACGTTATGCCAGTTTCCAAAAAAAGCTTCAACGTCATCATTGACATGGATTGGTTGAGCCCCAATCGTGCTGATATCCTTTGCTATGAAAAAGCCATTCGCCTCAATCTGTCCTCGGGCGAAGCCCTCATAATCTACGGTGATAAAATCAGCTCAAACCTTCGTATCATTTCATGCATTCAAGCCCAGAAATATCTACGAAAGGAATGCCATGCAGTCCTACCCCATGTCGTTAATGATAAGCAGGAAGTTAAAGACCTCGAGAGCATCCCTGAAGTCTACAACTTTCCTAATGCCTGCTCCGAAGATCTTCCCGGAATCCCTCCTGAGCGCCAAGTCGAGTTTCGTATCGACTTAATTCCCGGAGCTACTCCTGTAGCTAAATCCCCATACCGTCTAGCACCGGCAGAAATGCAAGACTTATCCAACCAACTCAATGAACTACTCAACAAGGGATTCATAAGACCAAGTTCCTCACCCTAGGGAGCCCCGGTCTTGTTTGTGAAAAAGAAAGATGGGTCCTTTCGGATGTGCATAGATTATCGTGAATTGAACAAGCTTACCATAAAAAACCGTTATCCACTACCCAGAATCGACGACCTCCTCGATCAACTCCAAGGAACCGGCTATTTCTCAAAAATAGACCTGGGATCAGGGTACCACCAGTTGTGAGTTCATGAGAGTGATGTTCCCAAGACAACATTTCGAACACGCTATGGTCACTACGAGTTTGTAGTAATGTTCTTTGGTCTAACCAACACACCCGCAATATTCATGGATCTGATGAATCGGGTGTGCCGCCCTTTCCTAGACAAGTTTGTGATAGTTTTCATTGATGATATAATTGTCTACTCTCTGAGTGAGGAAGATCGTAGACAGCACATGAGGCTAGTGTTAGAAACACTAAGGGTGGAGAAACTTTATGCAAAGTTTTCAAAGTGCGAATTCTGGATCAGAAACGTAACTTTCCTTGGTCACGTGGTTAGCGAGGAAGGCATGCACGTGGGCCCTTCCAAAATCAAGGCGATTGGGAATTGGTCAGCACTGAAGACGCCCACAGAAATCCGTCAATTCTTGGGTCTCGCTAGCTACTATCACAGGTTTATCCATAATTTCTCCAGGATTGCTAACACTTTAACAACCCTGACTCAGAAAGCTATACCCTTTAGTTGGGGAGAAAAGCAAGACACTGCATTCCAAACATTAAAGCAGGCCCTATGCAGCGCACCTATCTTATCTCTGCCTGAAGGGACATAGGACTTTGTTGTCTACTGTGATGCATCCAATCAGGGCCTAGGCTGTGTGCTCATGCAGTGAGGAAAGGTTATTGCCTATGCCTCGAGATAACTGAAGGCATACGAAATCAATTATACAACTCACGATCTGGAGTTGGGAGTAGTGGTCTTTGCGTTAAATATTTGGAGACACTATCTATATGGAACAAAGTGTATTGTCTTTACCAACCATAAAAGCCTACAACATATCTTCGATTCAAAAGAGTTGAACATGAGGCAACGAAGATGGGTAGAACTACTCAGTGATTATGAGTGCGAAATACGCTACCATCCTGACAAGGCCAATGTGGTAGCGGATGCCCTCAGCCGAAAAAAGTATTCAGGTTGTAGAGTGAAGGCACTGACAATGACCATCCATTCCTATATGTCTGCTCAAATCAGAGAGGCTCAACTAGAAGCCTTAAAACCAGAGAACATGTCGGATGAAGCCTTGAGGGGAATGGAAAAGAACTTGGAGATCAGAGGAGACGGAGTTTACTATTTCATGAACCAGATCTGGACCCCAAAGTTCGGCGGTCACAGGGAGGTTGTAATGAATGAAGCTCACAAGACTAGATATTTCATTCACCCAAGTTCAGATACGATGTACCTGGATCTCAAAAAGCTCTATTGGTGGCCAAACATGAAATCAGAGATCGCTACCTTCGTGGGCATGTGCCTGAATTGCGCCAAGGTAAATGTGGAATATCAAAAGCCCTCAGGTGTACTTTAGCAGCCACAAATACCTGAGTGGAAGTGGGAAAGGATTACGATGGATTTCGTCACCAAGTTGCCCAAGTCACCGAGTGGGCACGATACCATCTGGGTAATTGTTGACCGATTGACCAAATCCGCCCACTTCCTGCCAATCAAAGAGACATTCAAGATGGAGAGACTTACATGAATCTACATCCAAGATATAGTTCATATGCATGGTGTACCTGTGTCCATTATCTCCGATCAGGATAGCAGATTCACCTCGAGATTTTGGTAGTTACTGCAAAAGGCTCTTGGAACTAAGCTAGATATGAGCACAACATACCATCCACAGACCGATGGGAAAAGTGAGAGGACCACTCAAAAAATGGAAGACATGTTGAGAGCATGTGTCCTATAATTTTTTAAGTCGTGGGACACCCATTTTCCCTTGGTCGAGTTCTCCTACAACAACAGCTACCATACCAGCATCAAGGTTGCGCCGTTTAAAGCACTCTATAGTCGTAAGTGTAGATCCCCTCTATGTCGGGCTGAGGTGGGTGAAACGCAGTTAGCTAAAGGTCAAGTCCCCGATAGCACTCTTACAGGCCCAGAAATCATCCGTGAAACCACAGAAAATATCGTACAAATCCAGGAACGACTAAAAGCTTCAAGAGGTAGACAAAAGAGCTATGCCGATAAGAGATGAAAACCTTTGGAGTTCCAGGTTGGTGATCGTGTTCTTTTGAAGGTCTCACCCTAGAAAGGCATGATACACTTTCGAAAGCGTGGAAAGCTGAATCTGAGATACATAGGACCGTTCGAGATCCTCGCTAGGATCGGTCCCGTAGCCTACAAACTTTGTTTACCCAGACAGCTTAGTAATATCCATCCGGTCTTCCACGTCTCGAATCATAAAAAGTGTTTATCTGTCGAAACCCTTGGTATCCCTATTGATGAGATCGAGATCAATAAGAACCTTAATTTCATGGAAGAACCAGTCGAAATCATGGATCGAAAAGTCAAAAGAACAAAACAAAGTCGTATACCGATAGTGAAGGTCCGTTGGAATGCCAAGCGGGGACCTGAATTCACTTGGGAGCGTGAAGACCAGATGAAACAGAAATACCCGCATTTTTTTCCGAGTCCATGATTTTTATTATGTGTTTGAATTTCGGGACAAAATTGCCTCTATCGGGGGGATGATGTGACAACCCAAATCTTTTTCCGTTAATGTTAGCCCGATTCCGTTAATAAAAATTTGAATTTTATTTAATTTTGTCAAATTCTTCTGATTTGGAAATCATTGAAGTTATATAATTGAATTTTCTTTTATAATTCGGAACCAAAATCACGTGAAAAGCCGAGTTTCCTTCGAAAATCAATGAAAATCCGGCCTGACTGGTGTTTACGGCCGTGAACCCGATCACGGACGTAAACCGATCACGACCGTAAACCCATTCATGGATGGACCCCACCACCGACCATACCCCCACCCAATATATACGAGACTCCCACCCTCATTTGAATTTTTCTGGCCGCGAACACACTTTCTCTCTCTAAAAATCGTCACTCAAAAACACAAGGAAACACAAGATTTCTCTTCGTTTATCATTCTATCCGCCTTGGAACTCGTTTTGAAGCATCAAGTCATCACTTTTTCATCGAGATCAAGTGTTGCTGTTCTTGAGTTTACGGCCGTACACCCTTCAAATCTTCAAACCTTCAAGGGCCGCAAACCGTTTACGGCCGTACACCCTTCAAAAGTTCATATTTCCTTCAAGAACACCGTTCACAGCTGTAAAGCCTTCAAGGGGCTGTTCACGGCCAAGAACAGTTCACGACCATAATCCTCTTCACGGCCGCAAACCCTTCCTAAGTGGTGAACTTGGCTGAAAACCCGTTTTTCCGATTCAATCGAGTCCCAGTAACATTCCTAAACCAAAAATAAGTGTTTTTCTAGCACTATAAATAATGGTTTCGCTAATAAAATACAATTATGTATTTAATTGTTGATTAGGATCCCGTTAGGTACCGCGTGCATCCACCCGAGGGTCTTCACTCCCAGTTTTTCTATCCGACTTTTCACACGACCAACAGTGAGTTCATACCCCTATGATTTTATGGTTTTAATGCTTTCAGGGGAAGAGTGCAAGCCAAACACAAATGATTTTGTGAATTTAAACAAAAGGATTTCAAAACACTTAAAATTGAGGTAATACGGTGTCCACATTTCATGAAACATTTAGATATTTTATCCCTTTTGTATTATGTTGAGCATAAGGGATGTTTTCGACTTACTGTCAAATTGCATAGTTTTCAGATCAATCCATGATCCAAATACATAATGCACATGCAAACTATAATAGGTATAGTTTGGGGTTTCAATTCAGAGCTTATACATTGCTAAACATATAAACTATGACAGACTTAGTATATGATATACTTGGGTAACAAAGATACTTTATTTCATAATTATTTAAGTATAATTATTACTCTATAAAGTCTACACACGGGTCTGAATACAATAGATCATTACAGAACTACACGTAATCTAGATTATACAGAATTGTGACACTCTACTTCAAAATTGTACCCTTTGGTGTACTGAACTAAATCCTATCATAGTATAACCAGAGTCTCCTGGAGGGACAGCGTGAGATTTGTGAATAGATCTATTCGGGACTGACAATCCCACACCTGAACTGCTAGCTAGAGTTAGGCAGGCATGCCTAGGGTGACACATGTCATATATTCGACACTTGAAGAACTTCGTAAAGGTCACTAGGTCATATCAAGCACGGTTATATGACTCACAATAGTATAAACTAACCTTTTGTTTACAAGATTTCAGTCTTCATTAGTTTTATTTTTATTAATAGAACTGTTATACATTATACGGGAGGATTCCAGGGAATAAAATACATGGTTTTATTTTAATAAATGAAACTGCTATACATACTGGTAGTAACCAGGGTTTTCCAACAGAACATTCTATATATAATGGTGTTAGCCAGGGTTTTCGTACTTATAGATCACTGTAACAAAATCATACATTAGAAATTTTTTGATTTTCTTGGAAGCATACAAATCTTTTCATTGATTCATTAACAGGTTTTCATTTCTAAAACATGCTTATGAACTCACCAACTTTTATGCTGATACTCTCTTTTCAGAACCGGTTGAATTCTCAGGAAATCAGTAGACAGGTACCTCGACAGACTTTTGAGAAGACAAAGCATATCGAGTCTCATCTTTATTTTGCTAATTTTGATGTATATAAATATAAATCAAACAAATGTAAATACCTTTTTATACATTCAATGTAATGGTTGTGTTTACTCTGATTACTATGATGCAATTATTGTGATCCTCCTAATGACGTCATCCACCCCCGAACGTTTCTGTCGTTCCGGTTTGGGGGTGTGACACCTTAGACGTTCTAAACATGGTGAGGAAACTAACCTCGCCCTACTGAATCTCACAGAAAAAAATCTCTGGCTGCTGGCTCGCTAAAATCCCCACGCTATCGCAAAATAACATCTAATTAATAATGAGATCCCGACTCACACTCGGATTCCAAACTAGGGTAAAACACCTTTTTACCCTTTCCATAACTTGGCCCAAACCAAATGTCCAAAAAGCCCAAATTCCAAAATAATGATCCAATGCCCAAATATGGCCCATTTTCCAAATTGGGCCCAAACCCCTTCATGGGCCTTTAAACAAAGGTCCATTAAAATATCCTTAGCCCAAAATAATATCCCAATGGCCCAAAAAGGCCCTAATCATCTAGAGTCCAAACATGGCCCAACACCACGAGCCCAAACATTTCAAAGCCCATATGTTGAGTATGCGGGGCGTACTTAGCTTGTACGCTAAGCATACTCACTTTAGGGCTTGTACGCGTGGTGTACCAGCTTGTACGCCCATCATACTCCCAGCTTGGCCAACTTCCTTCATTCAGCACTCATTCGGTTAAGACATCGACCCAAATCTTAGATCTGACTTCCCTAAGGTGGTTTATCATGTAAGGTTGCCAACTTTACGTGCATGCATGGCTTAATGGGGGTCTAGAGCTCAGAAGAGATTAATAAATTACTTAACACATGCATGAGACTAAAACCACCATAAAGTTTGAACCTTTATGCTTAAGAAACCCTTAATATGCCCAGATCAAAGAGGATAAGCTTCATAAACGACCTTAGCTCACAAAACCAACCAAAAATGGACCAAATAACCAAAAGCAAGCCAAGGCATAGATCTATGAAATGACATGACAAGCTTTGAATTTTATACCTCAAAAGCCACAAACTGAAGGTGTTAAAGTTGGATCTATAAGCTCCCCTCTAAAGAACAAGTCTTCAAGCTTCTTCTTCTACCACTTCAAGATGCACAAAACCCTCAAATGATCAAAACAATAGCTCAAAAGGACCACACAAAGGTAAGGAACGAAGTAGATTTTTCAAAGGGTGGAGGTTGGTCTAAAATGTCCAGGAGGTGAGCTAATAAGGATTAAATAGGGAACAAAACCTAAAGTTTAGGGTTTGCCCCTGGCCAATGTACACCCATCGTAACCTACATACGTCCAACGTATGTGGTTCGAGCCCGCGATCAAGACTCTACTAGTACGCCAAGCATACACTATGGTACATCCTGCGTACTAGCCACAAGGACCAGAAATGCAATGTTTTGGGTAAGAAGCGCTAAATATGACACATACCCAATCCAAGTGTTACATAAAAACCATCGGAAACGGAAGCCGAATGTGAGTGTTATGCATTTTATACGGGCCTTAATAGTCTAAGCTTGTGTAAATAAAATAATGTAAAAATTAGCCGACAGAGTCTAAAGGAAAGTTGTAGATCTCGTCAGGGGCTTTTCATGGATATAAAGAACGTCAAAAATGGAGTTCATATGAAGAAGATACGATTTTCTGAAGTTTTCCAAGAAGCGCCACATGCATGTTGGTTGCACGGCACACACCTTCTAGAAGTGGGGCATGGACTATCATATTTGCGACATGTTGTAGAAAAACGGGAGGATCAACTTCTCAGGTGTGCATGGTGCGCACACTAGGAACAACGCGCAATTTTGCTATAAATAGACTTCAGAAAGCTCCCGGGGATGATGTCTAGACTGTATTTTATGATGTTTTCAAATTGGCATTTCCAAACAGTATACTTTGTATATCCAACGGACCCTACCTTTGATATGATCCTACCTGGTTATCCCTTATCAGTTATAGATCAGTAGACTTTGGAATTAATTATGGATCTTGGCTATCTTTATTCTTAAGGAATAGTGGCCTAAGACTTAGTGTTAATTGAACCTAGGTCACGTCAAAGGAAAAGCTATGTGTAAAGTGTAGCAGTGTCCGAGTTTCGAGTCATCACTTTTATCATGTGAGTGTATAGTCTCTTTCATGAACATGATTTTAATACAAGTATTAATTAAAGTATTAAATGTATGTTAGGAATTTTATATGCGAACTATATTCTTATTGCCTAGTTTATGTGTTAGAAATGTATTTAAGAGTATATCACATGTGAACCAAATATGGTTCTATATATGATCAAAAAGGTATATGTCTATTTTCTCACGATAACAATACTAGAAATGTCATCAGGGAAATACACAAATATATTAATACTTAAAATACTCTACGCTAAATATATACATATACACTAAGATAGGATAATGTTATCTAGACAGAGTTGGCATTAGAGGTTTTGTAGCTATGCTCATTAATCATATAAGACTAATTTAATTAAGTTTGATATCGGATAGTCTCATTCAAAACGTGTGTGTAAGTTAGGAATGGAGAGTAGAATTTTCTTCCTTGACACTTTTAGGTGTTAATGTATGGTATATTTGTATGGGAGTACGATATAGTGTTCCACATCGGATGGCCAGATATGTTGGGTCCCGATTAGACAATTATAATGGTATTTCTACATATTCTTGGACAACTAGAAATGGTAGGTCCTGATCAGACAACTGCAACGCTACGTCTGCATATTCTTGGATAACCAAAAATGGTAGGTCCTGATCAGACCACTGTTATCGTATGTATACATATTTCTAAATGGTTCATTAGGCAGGATAATCCCCCTTGATAATCGTAGACTAGAATCTGTAAGGATCGATGGGGTGCGGGTAGGATTAGCTATGAGGGTATGTAGATATCCAAATCGGATGCACTTATATATTGTTTGGTAATAATTTCTTGTAAAATATTATTGAAATATATATATATATATATATATATATATATATATATATATATATATATATATATATTATAACATTGTGGGATTGAAATCACTATGTGCTCACCAGGTTTCCCAACCTGACCCACTCAATTAATTTGTATCATAGGTATCAATGCAACGATACATTACACGGAGAGACTAAAGGAGATGTATATCATTAGTGTAAATTAGTGTAATGTTTGTTTATGCTTATGTTTTGTATCAGTTATGACATCCCATGTTTTAAAAGAACATCATTATTGAATGTTTCTTAGGAAATGTTTAATGTTAATATTATCTCACATTGAAATAATATTTTTGGGACAAATTCCGCAACAAAAGAAATAATTTGTTTTAAAATAAACATAAATAAAATTTTTAAAATGTCCATAAATTTGGGGATGTCTCAGTTGGTATCAGATCATTAGTTTAAGCGAACTAGGAATTTTAGGGAGTTTCTAGGCTTAAACTTAGAATGCTAAGAAATGATCGTGAGGTGTGTGGCCATATTATTTTTGGTAGTACACATGAATTATAAAAGCACTAGCTTACTTTCGGGTATGATGCCTAATTTGCTTTTTATGTGCGAAATGGTTTGAATTATAGCATGCCTTAGGTTGCCTATTTAAAATGCTATTATCTGATTAGATTTAAGGTCTATTACCGACCTAGAAAAATAAATTTTATGTGTTTAGGTTTCTAAACATTTAATTACTGTATCAGATCTGGCATATAACTTTTCAGCGTAATAAGGAGGATTACATATCTAAACCTTCTCTATCTATATTCTCATCTGGTACACCAAAGGCCTGCTTTGGTGTACAAAACGTCATGATAAGAACACGTAGTGGACTGAGCTAATGTGAAGGCTTACGATAGTGAATGATACCAATTGGAAGATATCAATGATAGAACTTTTGGTGTAACTCTTGAAATCATCCCGTCGCTTGGTTTTCCCACCAACCAAGTAGAAGAAGATATGTGGTTGAAGATATGCAAGGAAAAAACCCTAGAAGAGTCTATTACGACATGTTCTTATTTGGGCACAATAGTATATGATAAATTGTTTGATGATTTTAGGAATAGAACTTAGTGGACTAAGAGACAATACTTGGGACAATTATGTGTAGGTGTGAAAGGTAGTAGACGTCTATACTACCATAAGCACATGACTCGTATTTGGATCAGGGAAAGTCATAAGGTTACTAAGATGCTAGTAATTGAGCGATTTTGTTCATTTCCGTCATTACCTTTGCTTCGGTGATGATATTCTGACCCTAGTTGTCAAAGTGAATCGAGTCCGACTAATCATGAAATAAGTTCGACGTAGTGTCTGACTTTAGTTAAATGATGAAGAAGAGAAGTACCTGTTGAATAAAAAAAAGTGACCCTCTTGAACTTTAGCTACCGCAGCCACCAAGCCACCACAGTCAAGCAATCTCATCAACTTGTCATCCGAAGTCTTCAACACCGCAGTCTTTATCTCTACTTAGTTTATTTTGTCTATTCTATAAAACACTCTAATGTCCAGTATGCCTTGCATGGCTACTCTTAGAGTTGTAAACTTGTCTCTATAAATAGAGTTCATTTCTCATGTAGTCGGTACCGATGTGAATCTCTCTTCAAATTCTAATACACATCTCAAAGTTCTCATTATATCTTACTTATCAAATCTTGTTACTCTCTTAATCAGTCATCATCTCTCTTTGGAGCAAGTCACTTGTGACTTAATCACTAAGCTAGATCTCACTTATTAACTTGGTTTGAATGCATTCCTTGTTATGAATCTGCTTATGTGTATACTTGATATAACAATTGTTGTTATTTATATTTCTTTACTTTTCCGCATCTAACTCACTAACTTCTAACTCTTAATATTATTGTTAAGCTAACATATCCTTCGAGATTAACTATTCCGCTATATACTTGTTCTAACGATTTGTTCAAGTGTGTCTCAAAGTTTTTCTCTCAACAATTGGTATCAGAGCCATAGTGGTTGCTTTTTGAAAATCGGAACTCTAATTTTTCGAAGAGCCTTCTATACCACTGAAGCTCATTTCTAAAACTCAAAAAATTCTTCTAAATGGCACAATCGTTATCACTGAATGTCTCCAACATTGTTGGTAGTTCTAATCGAGCCCCAATACTGGTTGCCAATGAATATCTCAGAAGACTTGGTAGAGATGTTTGGAGATCCATAGAAGAAGTACCCCATGTCCCAGTCCTTACACCAGTCCAAACTGATGGAGCCACAACAAGGCTAGGAGGAGGTCAACCAGCTTTGAACCATCCCACCAAAGATGATCTAGACAAGATGGAAAATGATGTTATTGCCTTTTGTGAAATCTCTGGTGGAGTTGCTCTTGCAAATCACCGCAGCCTCAACAAACACAGTCTAAAGACATACCACCGCAATCTCAATCAACTGAATCTGGTACCTCTTAAGAAGACAAAAGTGACATTGTTATATGTCACAAATGCAACAAAGAAAACCATTTTGCCAAGGATTGCAAGGCAAACGTAGTGAAACATAGAGCCTTATATCTCAGAATGGTTCAAGAACTAGAATACAAAGAAAAGGGAAAAGCCTATGTTGCTCAAGTGAAAAGGAATCATCAGGTATGGTCCTCAGGAGATGAAGACGAAGACGATGAAAGTAAAGGAAAAGGCAAGATATGTATGGTAGCAACTGCTGATGAAGACGACTCAACCAATCTAAAGAAGAACCATTGCTATATGGCAAAAGATGGAACTCTAAGCATTGTGGAACAGGTAAAACTTATGATTCAAACTTTAAATTACAACATGCATGATTGTCAACCTTTCATAGACACACTCAATGACACATGTGCTGCCGTCCTTACATACTACAATAAAGCCTTAGATGAGAAGAACATCGCTTCGCAGGAGATGTTCCACATTAGAGGACGTTTGGATAATAAGAGACTCAAAATGGCAATGTTAGAGAAGGACTTGATGCTAGAAAAAGATGCTAGGATGTTAAGTGAAACACAACTAGAAATAGCTTTAAATCAGAGAGATTTAGCACAGAGTGAAATTGTACGCTTAAATCTGTTAATTGAAAAGCTTTTTAATGAATCTGAGGCCATTAAGAATCTTGTTAATAATGGGAATGTTGATAACACTTTTAATTGGGGTTGGTCTAATGGATACTTAACCGTAACAGACTCCTCACCTCGGTTCACACCGGAACGTCCTTATGTCCCTCCAGACCGCAGCTTCTTATTCCTAGTCAATGACAAAACATTTCCTGAGGATATCCAAGCTTATTTTGGTAAACTCCATGATCTGAGTAATAACTGTGTTATCGAGGAAATTCTCCCTAAATTTTCTAATCATGTTGATAATATAGTTCATTCTGATTCTCAAGTATCATCCGTAGCCAATGAGGAAATTGTTGTAGAAAGTCTTGAAGTCTCATTAGACTTCCCATCTCTACAGACTGACCGCTGTGTTCTTAACTCCAGTCATGAACTGCACACCGTTCCATTACCCTGTATCAAATGTGCCACTAAAGTGTCCACCAAGACTTACTATGCAGTTGTCCAAAGCACTACAGTGCAGACAATAGTCAAAAGTTTTGTGACTATTGAACCAATAATCATGAATTACCAATCGAAAATTTTGAATTTGGTCAATGTTCTCAAAGTCCTGACTTCTCCGGTTCGGACAAATCAAGTCCTTGTTTTTCAAAAACTCCAAAAGATTTAAGGAAACCGCAATTAAATGTCACTGATTGCGGTTCTCCTAAGACCGGAGAAAAAAAAGCTTTTAAAGAAGAATTTCGTTCCCATGGGAAGCAACGGGAAATTTGTAACACCCGGATTCCTAGGTATATTATTTTATTCCTTTATTTTTGGAGGTTGGGAGGGGACTCGGCGAGTTGGTGTTAGACTCGCCGAGTATGGTTGCAAATTCTTATCCGGGTTCACAGCTGGACTCGGCGAGTCCACGCTGTTTAATGAAACCCTAATTTCCTAGGTTTGGGACCTATTTAAAGGCCCTTAGGGCCGACATTTGCGGCTACGAAACCCCAGAGAGAAACCCTAAGAGATCTAGAGCGTTTGTGAGGAAGGAGAGGCCATTCTTGATCATTTTGTTGGTGTAATTGCAAAAGGAGGTGACCAAGGCAAGAGGAGGCTAAAGGAGCACTACTAGAAAAACAGACTTTTACGACGCTCATTGTGCGTCGTAAAGGGCTCAGACGACGCGAAAATGCATGTCAAGGAAGGCCCTGTCATAAAGAGAGACGACGCTCATTTACGACGCGCAATTACGACGTGCGTTTACGACACGCAATGCGTATCAACAAAGGCCCTGTCATAAAGGAAGACGACACACATTCGCATGTCGTAACCTTACGACGCGCGTGTTAATGACACGCAATGTGTATCAAGAAAGACCCTGTCAAGAAAGGCCATGTCATAAATAAAGACGACACACATTTTTGCGTATCATAATTTTAAATGTTTAAAAAAATTATTCATAGATTTACTAATTTTCAAATTAAATTTCCATTTAATGTCTCATAATAGAAAATAAAATACCATATACAAAAATATAATACATTGCACTTGTTAATGTCATACAAATAATCATTCCAATAGTAGACAAATGGATAAATCTCAAAGGGATCAAAAATATGTTTGTCTTCTAATAGAACTTATACACAAGAAAGAAGGTGTTTGAATTCAGAAAATGTCTCAGCAACTGAATTGGCCCTGGAAGCTTGTGGTTTGACTGCAACTGAGATAAGGATACCATGTTTACTCTTCTTAAGCTTACTAAACAAACTTGACAATAAGATAATATAAAACTGAATTATTATTAAGATTAAGCCACAGATGCACTCAAGCTATACATACCAATGGTGATAGTCTTTCATCAGCTGCACGTGGAAACCCACTACAGTAAATAGAAGTATCAAAAAACTGCTTTATTCAAAAAACTCAGATTACTATTGTAATCATAATAAAACACACCGATTATGTATAGTTTTATACAAGAAGTGTTCCAGATCATTATTTTAGTAATAATGAATAAGAGAGGATACATTACTTACTTTATACTGGAATAACTCATCGAGATCTTTTCTTAAGTTGTGATACAGTTCAGCCAATGAAGGTTCCATGAAGAACTCCAAGTATCCTCCCAACATTTTCAAGTGCCCATCCTATTTCATATCATGAAATGGAATGGAATCAAAAAGGAATGGAGTAAGAAAAGGTAATAGACTCACTATATCGCCTTTTGAGATGCTTGCACCAAACAGTAGCAGGACAAAATCGGAAACAACAGTCGTATCTAGGAGAAAAACAGAGTTCACTTTGATCTTCTCATTAAAGACCAACCACGGGAATGGAATTCTCAAAGCCCGGGAATTAACCGAGTTCTATAGCATTAAAAAACAAATTCAGATTAAAAAAACTATAAGAATTTAGAAAAACGAACTTACCGAGTGTAAATGCACCTGACCATCCGCCACGGTTTTCAGCGAGAATAACTTTTCATTATGCTGATGTCAACAAAAGCGAGTTATTATTTATAAAGAAATTTTTTAAAAACAAAAGGGAGAATGGCTTTTCCTTCTAAGAACTTATGTCATCCCACCTAATCATAAATACCAAAACTACCCCTTGCTTTTCACTCCCACATATACTCAATAGTAGAAACTCAATGAGATTAAATCCCATGAATTCATGCAATCAGGATTCCAGCATGACATTTAGAGCATCAGTACCTCTATCCTTCTTCTCACCAACTTCAGCTTCACTCGCTCCTCCAATCTGACCAATCACAGCAACACATTATATACATTACAAAATTATTTAGAAATAAAACAAAAATAAGAATTGTACCTTCAAAACAGCAACACCACCAGAAAGTTTTGCTAATCTCTCTTGGAGCTTCTCCTTATCATAATCAAAATTGCTTTAAACACCATGTAGCTCCATTTGGAACATATTTTTTTGTTTGTAACTTGCTCTTATATTCGGATGGTTTGTACAAATACGACTGGAGCAAACATAACCTTTGCAGTACTTAAAACACAGGGAAGCGGATCACTCAAAGATAACATCATTACAGTATTTGGCATGAGCACTTTCAACTGCTTAGAAACTATGAGTCTAGTTATATCAGATTCCTGCAAGGTGGATGGGTTTCTTTCTAAGTCGGGCAATGGTTGTGGACGAAATATAGGTGACATATAGTATTTTTTTATAAATGGTCGACCTGTTGACATGCCACAAGTCACTAAGCTTCTGAACGAATTGTATAGATCTGCAAACACAAAGCAATATCCAATTGCAATCATGAATTTTATTGTTCCAACCAAGGTGTACGATGTCAATGTAACACCAGACAAAAGAAAAGTCTTTTTCTCTAACGAAGACTCTCTTTTGAAGTCCTTAAAAGAAGCTTTGTTAGAGATCTATGCCCCACATCTTGCTAGCTTTTTGGTACAGGGACCTGAGGAGCTCACTCGGGGTGGAAACAACTCAAGGCTTTGTTCTCCTCATGGTATGTCTTTTTCACAGTTTTCATTAAAGTAAGCATCGCCAGATGGCACTGATAGCAAACAAGAAGCATACAGTGAGAAGCAACATGTAGAATTTGACACTGATATGCATGAATGTGAAGAGACATTGAGATCCTAACCTGCTGTTAAACCAAAAAATCTGGATGATTATAGTTTATCAAAGACAGACTTTACACTTAAATTTCATGGTATGAAGAAAGATGACACCTTTTCTGGGAGCTATAGCTATAGTAGGAAGCATACAGATATAAGTAACAACACTAGAAATAATTCGCAGGCAACATCATAAAACTCAACAATGCAGAAAGGAACAGATTCACCTCATTCTGCAGGTGTTGTCCAGTCGCTGCTTACGGCATTTGTGTCTGTAAACAAAATAAAGCATGAGAGCATCAGCAACAATACTTTATCTGAGGTCCCTGTTCTTAGAACTGCAAAAACAGATATGGAGGATTTGATTTCAAGATTGAATCAAGAAATAGTAGTTAAATATTATCTTACAACAAAGGTATGAGTATGAATATGATTTTTTTAATTTAAAAATGTATATATATTTATGGAACTTTGATGTTTATATAATAGGTGAAGGATTTGGAGGAGGAGCTTGAAACTACAAAAGTGACAAGTAAAAAAATCTTCATAAAACAATTTTAATGGAAAGAGAAAGAGTTACTCAAATGCAATCGGATATGGAAGAACTTAGAAGGAAATAACTAGAAATGGAGTTTAAATTGAAGTCTCAATCTCAACAGGTTTTATTATTATTATTATTATTCCATTTTGTTTTTTATTAAACTAAGTTTACAACAATTATTAACAAGTTAAAGATTTTTTAGGATGAAAAGGTGGAAATGGAAGAAAAAGATGAGCTACTTGAGGAATTGGAAGATACCAAAAGTAAACTTGACCAATTGTCAAAGAAACATCAAGAATTAGAAATTAAATCAAAAGCAGAGGTGAAAATTCTTGTGAAAGAGGTTAAATCACTTAGGAGCTCACAAGTTGAATTGAAACAACAACTTAATCAATCACTTATCGGGAAATCAGAGGCAGAGGTAATTTTTTATTTTTGGAATAGAAAGGTAAAATGGTCATTTTAATGTTTTTGAAATTTGTGGTTAACAGAAACTAGTGCAATAAGAAAAGAAAAGAATGGAAGTTGGTAGAATGAATAAATAATTAAAAATGGAAATTTTTAGAAGAAAAATATAAAACATAACGAAGTTATTAGCTGATACCATCCATGAGCATTCTGCATAACTCAACAGCTTCATCTTCATTTTCCACATCAACTTGAGCTTGTGAAGGCATGCGTCTCATTTTAAGGCCTTTAACACCAGCCACCAAGTTATTAGAATCATAATTATTATTATCCTCTCCATCTTCATCACATTCTTCAGCATCTATAAGGTTCTCAAGATCCCCTGCAAATGAACCCCTCTAGTGATTAATTACATAAATATAAAAACAAACTGTTAATATATCTCTATTATGGGTAATAAAAAAGTAAAGTAAAGAGTAAAATTTCACCTGAAAATCACAGAATAGCTTTTCCTTTGAGAGATAAAACAATCTCCTCAGCATCTACATGAAGCTTGCTCTCTTTCCCTCCCAAGCTTTTCAATACAATTTTCATTGACCCTTTTGTAAGCAGCTTTCCTTGTTCTTTAAGTGCCACCAAATTTTCATGAGGCTACCATAAAGCTTTTGGCCTATGAAAATAGGCTATATCTTTACTGCAAATACAGTAAAAGAAAAATGAGTTTACAACAGAGTAAAAGAAAAATGACACTAGAGATTTTGTGGTTACTTGCTAAGTTTGGCTTTCATTGTCAGCAGCTTGAGAGCAGGTATGTAATGCAAGAATTTAACACCATGTGATGTGCGTTTCTTGGAATGTGATTTCAACTGTTGGGAAGATTTCCTGTTGGAATAGAATTTGTCATTAGCTATATTAAATCTCCCCCCTCCATAACCATGTAATAGCTCTAATGAATCTGGTGTTGACTCAGCAGACCGAGTTGTGATCATGGCTCCAACATGAAGCTGAAGATCATCTCCATGTTTGTTATCCAATATTTCAAAAAGTATCTGTTCATCTTGAAGATCAAGAAGTAATTTCGGCTTTGTAACAGATTCATTCGGGTCCCACACTATTCGATCCATCAAGAACATCTTTATTGCGTAAAGTGAGTTTGTTGAATCGTTTAATGATGTCACTTTCAACTGTTGTATCTTTATTAGCATCATCTGTTTCCAATCGTGATTCTAATCTCAAAAGCTGGGGATGGTATATGGTTTCTTCAGATGAACTGTATGATTTTGGAGATTTTCTTCAACCTCTCTCCATCGGAGACCTGAGAATGAAAGAAGGAAAGAAATTACAGTGATTTTGAAAGAAATTTGAATACAAGAAAAAACCCTTTTTATTTTATTTTTGAATAGACAAAAAAGCATATAGACACAATTCTCCTTTGCAAGTTCTGTATTGCTTGCAAGATCTCTCACATGCGAAAAATTTAGGGTTAATACAAGCGGACTAATTGAGACAAAAAGTTGAACCCAAAACAGTAAACATGTGGATGTGTGTGTGGTGCTGTGTGCGACTGTGAACAACTATCATAACGAGATTAAGAAGAAGAAAAGTAGGGGAGATAGATGTCTCACCTGAGCAATAAAAAAACGAGAATAAGGGAGATGGAACGGAACGTACCTGAGATGCTTAGAGAGTAGAATTGGGGATCAATGAAGGAGGAGGAAATCATGATTAATATCTGTATCGCTTTTCCAGTTAGGGTTTTACAGAGGAGAATACGAGAAGAATCAAAATCGAAATCAAAGGTATGAATAAAGGAGAAATAAGAACCTGGATCTTTTCTTTGACATTCTCGATGGTGTCGTTGCTCTCATCAAAATTAAAGAGGGCTAACTACAAAGTTGGAGACAGAGATCGTATGAACTCCAAACTGACAACGGAGGGTGTTAAATCAGCAGATGGCGGAAGGTGAATGCAGGTTTGAGAATCGAGAGAGAAGAATGAAAGAAAGAAAGGGGGTTTTAGGCGGGGATGAGCTAGGGTTTTCAGCCGGTGGAAACAAAGCAGGATTTTTAATTTTTGGATTTCATTTCCCCCTCGGATGAAACGCGCGTTTCATTAAAAATTATAGAGCGACATGGTCAGACGACACACATTTTATTTAAGGTGCCCTCAGTGTTTTTTTTAATAGACACTAATTTCAGGGAACGCAAAAATGCGTGTCTTCTATACTTCGTATTTTGGAAAACTGACATCAATTTTTAAGGCACTCACAGATACGTGTCTTCTATCAGCGCGTGTCATTGATTGCGCGTCGTTAAAGGCTGTTTTCTAGTAGTGGAGTTGCGATTTTGGTGGCTTCAGAGTTCATAGACTTCATCTTGAGGTATTTATTCGGACCTTCTTCAGATTTGGTGTTGATTCTTAGAGTTAGGGTTTTCTAACCCCTTTAGAGGATGGATATGTGGAACAATTGGTCCCTTCTCGAGTTTATGCTTTGGATCTAGACTCAAAGAGGTCCAGAGACCTTAACCCTTGGAGCTTTATGAGTTATTATGGGAGCCATGAGCTTAGGATGTTATTTTTGAGGCTAAATCACCAAGTGAGACCATCTAGATGTTATATGAGTATCAAGGTCTGAACTTTACGTGATTATCATGCTTGGGAAGGTCAGATCTATGGATTTAAGGAACGGATCTGGCCTCAGGAGGTCAAAGGAGTTTGTGCATGGCATGAACTCGCCGAGTCTGAAGAACAACTCGGCGAGTAGGGTTAGGGTTTCCCGTAAATCACTCAGTGAGTAGACTCGCCGTGTTAGGGAAATAACTCAGTGAGTCAGAGGGGGATTAGGGGACTGGAGTTCAAGGCGGAACTCGTCGAGTTGTTCTTGACACTCGACGAGTTGAGTCGGGGTGACCCCACGATTCATGTCAGGTGTAGCTCGTCGAGCAAGGGGAAATACTCGACGTGCCAAGAGAGACTAGAGAGATAGTGGACACGTGTAGACTCACCAAGTCGCCCAAGTGCACTCGACGAGTCAGGTCAAAGTTTGACCATTGACTTTTGTTGACTTTTAGGGTTTGGTCAACAATGGGGTCGTTGAGCTAAGAGAGGGGTAAAATTTTCTTTTACCCTTCTGAGGATGCCAAGAGAGAGTTGAGTTTAGTCTCGAGAGTTATATTTATGAGAGTATTTACCTTATGTCATCAGGCGGAGGCTAGACTATATTTCTACCGAGTCAGAGATTTACCGAGATATCTGAGGTGGGTCTTCTCACTATACTTTACCTTGAGTAGGTAATTAGAGTTATGTGACAGAGTTATTGTATGCTATCTATGTGATGTGTTGCACTGCATTATTTTTATGTGATTTATGCCATGTGTATATCATAGTATATAGAGTTAGAACCGGAAGGTTCACAGAGCTAGGACCAGAGGGTCCACAGAGTTAGGGCCCAAGGGCCCGCAGAGTTATAACCTCGAGTGGCTTGTATGTGATATGTGTGGTATTTTTGGGGAACTCACTAAGCTTCGTGCTTACAGTGTTTTGTGCTATGTGTTTCAGGTTTTCTCAGGATCACGGGACGGCACCAGCTCGATTGTATACACCAGAGGAAGTGTTTGTTTTGAGGATCCTGGTTTATTAATTGATTGAACAAAATAGTCATGTATTGTAATTAAAACAAAAAGGAGATTTTTAGGAAAAGTGTTAAAGCGATAAACTATTTTAAATGAAAAAAATTCGTTTTGAAAATTTGGGTGTTACAAGTTGGTATCAGAGCCTTGGTTTGAGGGATTCAGATGCACCTTCGGGTAAATCGGGACTCAAACTGAGGAAGTAAGAAATTTTTTTGAAGAAATGATTTTCAAAAAGTGAATAAGAGTTCAAAGAGAAAGCGAGAAAGAGCAGTGTGTACAATCAGCCAGAGCCCGAACGGTGATTTCCCAAAATACCCTTACTTTGTTATGAGATATTTATGATACATTTTATAAGATATTATGCATGCTAGAGATAGGCTAGGTATTTCATATCTTAGGACTAGAGTGGCTTGATTTGTGATGCCTTAGCCTAGGAGTTGCTGTTGTATGTGATGTGCTTTTGAGTATGAGACAAAGTGAGAGTATTCAGTAGGAATCATTTAGGGGATTCGAGTAGAGGAGTAATCTAAGAGAGGTATCTATATGAGCATATGAGGAGTCTGCCGAGAGGATAGCAATAGGCCATGTGGGCGAAGATGTTAGAGTTCGGTGATATCCTTTGAGTGTGAGGAAAGCGAGTGGATAACAACCTTGGGAGGTTTTACATGCTGAAGGAGATGCTTCGATGCCCGAATGTTGCTTGCTTCGTGCTTTGTGGAGCTCTCGATGATGAGAGTCAGCTACTAAGTGAATATGACGATATTCAGGAGGTAGATGGCTAGCATCATTAGGAGTTCTTCAGCAGCTGATGGCGGAGAAGTGGTAGAACCAAGAAAGAGCCTAGGTAGTAACCTTGGCCAGATGAGTGCGCTGGCAGAGTATAACATTTCGCTGAGGAGCGAGAACGCATGACGAAATTGGTGAACGAGAAGGTTGAGCAGCTACTTAGGAGCTCTGGGATGGTCCGTGTGGAAAGTATGGGTAGATGTGGCAGGCAGTATGGGCTCGTACTACCGAAAGCGGAGGACCCATACTCGATACAGGGAGTATTCTGAAGGTTCTAAGTAGCAGATTGAGGAGTGATGTCATGGTTCAAATACCATGCATCGTAGCAGATTGAGGAGTGATGTTATGGTTCGAGTACCATACATCGGAGTAGATTGGGAAGTGATGTTATGGTTCGAGTACCATACATCGGAGCAGATTGGGGAGTGAAGTCATGGTTCGAGTACCATGCATTGTAGCAGATTGAGAAGAGATGCCAGGGGATGAGTATCATGGTTCTTAGCATAGGATGCTTGTGATTCTCCGGTTGTCCGATCAGGATTGATTGGTGGAGTTGGACGCGATGGGGTTTAAGGCCTGAGGGCCATGATTGAGTTCGAATAGGCATCCCTTGAGGGGGTGGTCGAGAGCATTTTAGAGTACCATGGTAAGATGTCAGATGTAGTCGCAAGACTTAGAGATTAGTAGAGTAGGCTTTTATGAGGGATTACGGTCTGAGTGACCAATCATCCGATGGAAGAGATGTCACCTCCTGTGACTTGTTGGGTGCTATTTATGTTTCCTATGGGAAGTAGGAGAGGCGTGAGATTTCAGTTTTGGGTTTAGGAGTAAATCCTACGGGTTGACATTGATGTCGATTTTTCCACCAGAGTATCAGGCAGCATGTCTGCCGCAAGGAAATGATCTACCATGAGCAGGTAGTCAGTGGGGACCGAGATGGTCAAGGACCACATTACACCCTAATTGAGTATAGTAGGGCTTGTAGTAGCGGTATTAGCGGGTAATCCAGCCAAGTATATCAGAGCGGTGGCTCTTCTGTCTATGCTGGACATTGAATATGGTAGTGGAGTCCCTATTCTCGTGATGATTCACGTATTGGAGCGGGGGTTGAGAAGCCGAGGAGGAGGAGTATGATGATTTATTGTTTCAGTCTAAGAGTCAGTGATAGTACTGAATAGTTGGGATGTTCAGTATTGAGATAGTATGAGACTTCGAATGGCTAGAGACAGTCGTGATGAGAAGTCCCTGAGGATTTCTTCGGAGATTTAGGGTATTTGAGGTTTCTTGATCTCTATGTGGGGAGATCATTGGGCGTTCTACGGCACCTTCCAAGCGTAGGTGCGATGTTTTTGGAGGAAACCGTTTGTGGGGTAGATTATTGATGCGTCAATTGGTGATGGTTCGAACCCTAAGAGGGCGAGAACCGGGTATTTTATTGGGGGAAACCAGAGATTTGTGCAAGAGTAGTTAGGGGTTGGATTCGGAGACCTGCGGCTCAAATTCATGAGACTAGGGTCATTGGTGATCAAGGAGAGGTGCAGAGCGAGATAATGCTTGTGGTGCGTGTCTGAGAAAGGATGAGTGTCTCCACGGCAGGCGGCCGATGGTCAGGAATCTGGAGGTGGTCAGGGCTGTTTCGAGTGGAAGGCTCGTAATGATGGTATGGGCAGTTGAGGACTTCTGGGTCGAAGTATGGATAGAAGATTATCGAGCAGCCAACTTCCAGACCGGTATGTGTATTTTTGCTTGGATTTGAGCAGTAGGGGAAAGGGTTTCGGAGGATCATCAACGTGTTCTAAAGCGTTAGCGCTTTCTTTGTATTCTAATTGAGTGTTTGGATACACTGAAGTTGTGCATTGGGTAAAATGAAGAATTATTTATAGGGTTCAGAGGAAATGTATTGTTGTATCTGTATGGTGCTGGGAGTAGGAGATCAGTGGTTGAAGGAGGACCCAATGATGTTCTGTAATGGTGTTCCGTAATACCCGGGTATAATGTTCCGATTTCGGAGTTATTTGGAATTTTGAGTTTGAGACGACTAGTGGTGTATCATGTATCTACAGTTCCAGTGGGAGCCCTTCGGGTATTTGCATCAAGAGGGATTAATTAAGAAAGTGGATCTCCGCAGAGGTAGGAATTTTGTTATAGCGGTTACCGCTAGAGTCTATGATGCATATGTGGGGCAAAGGTGTGTAGCTATCTATGATAGTCTACGGAGCATGGGTTAGTGGATGTAGTGTGGCTTTGTGATGAGAATGAGAGTATGGGGTGAAGCTACGGGGAGCCGTAGTATTCATTATTCATAGGGTATTGTGATGTTGCGGGGAGCCGTAGTACTCACAAGTCAGAGAGAGGAAGTCGTGGTACTGCGGGGAGCCGTAGTACTCACTAGTTAGTTGGTGTTGTGGTACTGCGGGGAGCCGTAGTACTCACTAGTCAGTTGGCGTTGTGGTGTTACGGGGAGCCATAGTACTCACTAGTCAGAGGCTGTCGTGATGTTGCGTGGAGCCATAGTACTCACTAGACGGCAAGAGAGTGTGATGATGGAGTGTTCTCCGATCAGTGTATGATGCAGAAGAGTTTTAGGCTTGAGTAGCCCTAGTATTGTGTTTTTGGAGCCTAGTGGTTGAACCAGGGGTGAGACTGGGGTCTCCGTCTCTGTCGGGAATCATTATATTTTGTTTTGAGTTATGATTGTCGCAACATGAGGATGTTGGAAAAGTGGTATTGCACGGGGTGCAGGCTGAGTCATGAGAAGAGTATCTTATTGGGTAGCGAGGTTCCAACTTTGGGTCGAACCAAACTCTCGAGTTGAGTTTGGCATTGATGGTGCATGGGTAAATGAGATGAAATTCTGGAATTCTGAGGTGAATTCTTGGATGAGGGTATTGTTGTCATCCGATGTCTAAAACATGTATAGGTCAGTAATCGGGTACGGGAGATACCGCGAGATGCACATGAGATATGCGCAGCAGACATCAGAGGTCAAGGTTGAGTCAATCTTCGGTTGGATTGTAGTTTTCGTATGAGTTAAAGAGAATTTTGTGACTTGTGTGTCACTGGGTCGAGATAGTTGACACGAGAAGGAAGTTAGTGAGACATTGTGAATCATGTCATGGGTAACCATGGAAGTTCAACTATGGGGTTGAGGTTCTATGAGTTTTCCTATAACAACAGCCATCATTCGAGCATCGGTATGCCACCCTTTGAGCTGCTGTATGGGAGGAGGTGTCGGACCCCCATTTGCTGGGGCGAAGTAGGGCAGCGTGTGATGGGCAGTATTGAGATTGTGCTACAGAAGACAGAGCAGATTCAGCAGGTCAGACGGAGGTTGTTGACCACTCATAGTCGTCAGAAGAGTTATGCGGACAGGCGCTGGTCCGAGCTTGAGTTTCAGGTCGACGATTTCGTGCTCCTGAAGGTCTCTCCTTGGAAAAGAGTGATTCGATTCAGGAAGAGGGGCAAGTTGGGGCCCCGATATATTGGTCCTTTCAGGGTGATCGCAAGAGTATGCAGGGTAGCCTACCGTTTGGAGTTACCTGCAGAGTTGGGTCAGATCCATGGCACTTTCCACGTGTCGCAGCTGCGAAAGTGTATAGCCGACGAGTCGGCAGTGGTTCCATTATACGATATTCAGGTGGATGCGAGCCTGAACTATATTGAGAGACCGGTGGCGATTAGGGATCGGAAAATCAAGGTTTTGAGGAACAAGGAGGTGCCTCTGGTGCAGGTCCATTGGCAGCATCGGAAAGGGTCAGAGTTGACTGGGGAGCCGGAGCGTAGGATGCGGGAGCAGCATCCAGAGTTGTTTGCAGAGTAAGACTTCGAGGGCGAAGTCTAATTCTAGTGGGTGGAAGAATTGTAACACCCGGATTCCCAGGTATATTATTTTATTCCTTTATTTTTGGAGGTTGGGAGGGGACTCGCCAAGTTGGTGTTAGACTCGCCGAGTATGGTCGCGGATTCTTATCCGGGTTCACAGCTAGACTCGGCGAGTTAATGAGTGGACTCGGCGAGTCCATGCTGGTTAATGAAACTCTAATTTCCTGGGTTTGGGACCTATTTAAAGGCCCTTAGGGCCGTCATTTGCGGCTACCAAACCCCAGAGAGAAACCCTAGGAGATCTAGAGCGTTTGGGAGGAAGGAGAGGCCATTCTTGATCATTTTGTTGGTGTAATTGCAAAATGAGGTGACCAAGGCAAGAGGAGGCTGAAGGAGGTGCGATTCTGGTGACTTCAGAGTTCATAGACTTCATCTTGAGGTATTTATTTGGACCTTCTTTAGATTTGGTGTTGATTCTTAGAGTTAGGGTTTTCTAACCCCTTTAGAGGATGGATATGTGGAGCAATTGGTCCCTTCTCGAGTTTATGCTTTGGATCTGGACTCAAAGAGGTCCAGAGACCTTAACCCTTGGAGCTTTATGAGTTATTTTGGGAGCCATGAACTTAGGATGTTATTTTTGGGGCTAAATCACCAAGTGAGACCATCTAGATGTTATATTAGTATCAAGGTATGAACTTTACGTGATTATCATGCTTGGGAAGGTCAGATCTATAGATTTAAGGAATAGATCTGACCTCAGGAGGTCAAAGGAGTTTGTGCATGGCATGAACTCGCCGAGTCTGAAGAACAACTCGACGAGTAGGGTTAGGGTTTCCCGTAAATCACTCAGTGAGTAGACTTTCCGAGTTGGGGATATAACTCAGTGAGTCAGAGGGGGATTAGGGGACTGGAGTTCAAGGCGGAACTCGCCGAGTTGTTCTTGAGACTCGTCGAGTTGTGTCGGGGTGGCCCCACGATTCATGCCAGGTGTAGCTCGTCGAGCAAGGGGAAATACTCGACGTGCCAAGAGAGACTAAAGAGATAGTGGACACATGTAGACTCACCGAGTCGCCCAAGTGCACTCAACGAGTCAGGTCAAAGTTTGACCGTTGACTTTTGTTGACTTTTAGGGTATGGTCAATAATGGGCCCGTTGAGCCAAGAGAGGGTTAAAATGGTCTTTTACCCTTCTGAGGATGCCAAGAGAGAGTTGAGTCTAGTTTCGAGAGTTATATTTATGAGAGTATTTACCTTATGTGATCAGGCGGAGACTAGACCATATTTCTACCGAGTCAGAGATTTACCGAGATATCTGAAGTGAGTCTTCTCACTATACTTTACCTTGAGTAGGTAATTAGATTTATGTGACAGAGTTATTCTATGCTATCTATGTGATGTGTTGCACTGCATTATTTCTATGTGATTTATGCCATGTGTATATCAGAGTATATCAGAGTTAGAAGCGGAAGGTTCACAGAGCTAGGACCAGAGGGTCCTCAAAGTTAGGGCCCAAGGGCCCACAAAGTTATAGCCTCGAGTGGCTAGTATGTGATATGCGTGGTATTTTTGGGGAACTCACTATGCTTCGTGCTTAAAATGTTTCGTGCTATGTGTTTCACGTTTTCTCAGGATCACGGGACGGCACCGGCTCGATTGTACACACCATAGGAAGAGTTTGTTTTGAGGATCCTGGTTTATTAATTGATTGAACAAAAGAGTCATGTATTGTAATTAAAAGAAAAAGGAGATTTTATGAAAACTGTTAAAGAGATAAACTATTTTAAATGAAAAAAAAAATCATTTTGAAAATTTGGGTGTTACAAAATTCATTCAAAACAAAAGAAATTTGTGAAATGTCCCAAGTCAAAGAGTCCAGAAAAACTTGTTTTCTCGAATTATCATTTCAAATCAACTGTTTCCAAGAAAACAAAAAGGAAGGAGTTCACTGTTTTTGACACTACTCAAAAATCATCTGACTCTAAAGATAAGTCTTTTCGATCAAATGGTTTTCAGTTCTATTCTTTAGACAATCCAAAATGGAAAGGTATTCTACCTACTCCAATCCTTCTAACATCACTTTCAAAAACTCAAAAATGGAAACGAATTTTGCCAACTCCGGCACTCAAAAGGTCACCTCAAGAGTTTAAGAAATCATCTCAAAAAAGACAAGCACGTGTCTACACACCTGCAAGACCTGCAAAAAACACCTTTTCAAAACATACAAACAAAAGGGTCATATCTCATAATCCTCGGACTGGACAAAAGCATACTTTCTCTTCAAAACCTCAGACTAAGTCAAATGTCAGGGGAAATGACAAAAAGTTCACGTGTCAATGTCAGTGTCAAAAGATCTTCTCTCATGACAAATCTCATCGTTCTCAAAAGACTCGTAACTATCCACAATCTCACAAAACTCCAAAAAATCTCAAACACCCAGGACTAGGCTTGAAAGTTGACTTAAAACATGTCCTTGCTACCTCGCATCATGCATCAATTAATACATCGTATGTGACTCCAGGCTCCAAACTCGCTTGGGTGCCCAAATTAACCACTTAATTTATGTAGGCTTTGTGCAAGGAGGATCAAGAAGAAGAATGGTTGATTGACAGTGTCTGGTCATTGCACATGACCGAAAGGTTAGAATACCTTCGGGATTTTAGGCCTATATGCAATGGTGGAAATGTTACATTCAGCAACAATGCGAATGGAATTATTCGAGGTTACGGTGTACTCACTACGGCGAACTTCTCAATACAGAAGGTTGCTTATGTAGAAAGTGATAGGTTTTGAGCATTCTAACACTTCCTAAGTGTACATGCAACCCTAATAACCTTGAATCTATGTTTTCTCTATATACAAGCAAATTTCTTTTTCAAGGTTATTTCCTAACTAGCATGGCATGGGGAATATATGAAACATAAAAACTAGTAAAAATACATACCTTGTTGTTGCTTGGATTCCTTCAAGACTTTTTGAGCCTGGCACCCCAAATGTTGTGCCTCAAATGCTTCACACAACACCACAAAACTTGGAATAACTGGAGAGAATACTTCTAGCACTCAAAATCGGTTATGCCCTCTCTAGTAACCTTACTAGGTCCGATTTCACTAGCCAAAGGGTCCCTTTTATAGTGGTGTCACAATTAGGGTTTTCACATGAATACTCTTAATTTTCATGACTCTTCATTTCTCATGACCCATGGGTTTGTAACTCCCATGGACTATCCATGGTGCTCCAAATGGTTACATCCATAACCCATAAACCATGGATCATTAATCCACCATAAAAGATTTGATGATTGTCATAATCAACCCTATATATTTAATTAGTCTCACTTTGATCACCAAATTAATACTAGATTAATACTTGATCAAATACTAATTAAATAATACTATTATTAATATATTAGAACTTATAATATATTAATAATCATAAGTTCCATATTCTCTCATTTAGTCTATCCAAGTATTGCAATGCCATGCAACCCAAATGGACCATGCCGGGTCGGATCAAGTACATACCAAATAAAGTTATGGACTTAGACACTATATCCAACAGTCTCCCACTTGGATAAGTCTAATAACTATATTTCCAAATATGACTTCAAAATCCGACTAGCAATCGTAACTCTTTCAAAGTCTCTCGGAACTGAGATGATGATGATACGCCATTTAAGATAAGTGATCATATAATCCTCTGCTCTCATGATATCAGCCGGACAAACACATGGAACATGGTCTTACTTATTGTCCAGCACGTTTTATAACATCGAGTTACCAATGCGTTTTCGTACAATCAATGAATAACCAACTCATAGTCAACAACTCATATCTCTAGGTTTGAAGATTTATATGATATTACCGTCTCACGATCACTTGAGATAAATTCCATGAAGTGATGCAAGTGAGCGTGGGTTGAATCCAATACTCAGCCCTTATGAGTACTCATGAATGTTGTAGCGACCATTGCATTGTCCAAAGCACTTTAGACAAATCATACAAGCCAAATTCATGACAATATTAAATCAATACTTACTTCCAAAGTTTGACTAACTGTGGATGGTTTGAATAATATGATATATACCATAACATAATTATTCTGGAAGTAAAAACATGAAAAATTGAAACATAGTAAACAATCAACACAAGATAGTAACACCTTACTCATAAATAAATAACAACTTTTATTTATCATCAAATGTCAATTACACTTTACAAGTTTCAGGAATCTAATTATTGAAACTAATATCATCCTTCAGCCCAATGCGCCTTGCATGCTGTAAATGCTTAACCCTGCTCAGTCCCTTCGTGAGGGGATCTGTCGGGTTCTCATCTGATGATACCCTCTTTGCCACGAGGAGTCCTTCTTCTATTCTATGTCTGATGAAATGGTATTTTCTGTCAATGTGCCTAGATCTCCCGTGATCTCTTGGTTCTTTCGCCAAAGCAACCGCACTTTCACTGTCATAGAAAATTTCCATTGGCTCCTTTATAGCTGGTACAACTCCAAGGTCTCCGATGAAGTTCTTCAGCCATATCGCCTCTTTTGCTGCCTTGCTTGCTGCTATGTACTCTGATTCACAAGTCGAATCAGCTACTGTCTCCTGCTTGGAACTTTTCCAAGTAATGGCTCCTCCATTTAGGATAAAGACCCAGCCTGACTGAGAGCAGAAATTATCCCTATCAGTTTGAAAGCTAGCATCACTATATCCTTCCAATCGCAAGTCATCACTGCCTCCGAGGGTAAGGACCCAGTCCTTAGTCCTCTGCAAATACTTGAGAATGTTCTTTACCGCTGTCCAGTGTGCCTTGCCAGGGTTCCCTTGATATCTACTGATCATGCTCAAAGCAAAGGCCACATCAGGGCGAGTACAAGTCATAGCATACATGATCGAGCCCACAACGGAAGCATATGGCATCTGACTCATTTCAGCTATCTCAGCCTCTGTACTCGAACTCTGAGTCTTACTTAGCTTGGCATTACTCTGGATTGGTAATTCTCCTTTCTTGGAATCTTGCATACTGAACCTCTTTAGTACCTTATCCACATAAATACTTTGACTAATTCCAATTAGTCTCTTACTCCTATCTCTCAATATCCTTATCCGTAGGATATAGGCAGCTTCCCCAAGGTCTTTCATATCAAAACACTTCCCAAGCCAGGCCTTAACCTCCTGCAAAGTTGGGATGTCGTTTCCTATGAGAAGTATGTCATCCACATACAACACCAAGAAGCTAACTATGCTCCCACTAGCCCTGACATATACACAAGACTCATCTTCACTCCAAGTAAAGCCAAACTCTTTGACTTTCTCATCAAAGCAAAGATTCCGCCTGCGAGATGCTTGTTTCAATCCATAAATGGATTTTTCAAGTTTACACACTCTATTAGGGTATTTTGGATCGACAAAACCCTCTGGCTGAGCCATGTAAACATCCTCAGCCAACTTCCCATTAAGGAAAGCGGTTTTGACATCCATTTGCCATATTTCATAGTCGTGAAATGCGACTATGGCTAACAACACTCTAATAGACTTAATCTTAGCTACTGGTGAGAAGGTCTCATCATAGTCAACTCCCGGAGTTTGCGTAAAGCCCTTCGCAACCAGTCGCGCTTTATAAGTGTGTACTTTCCCATCCATGTCGGTCTTCTTCTTGAAGATCCATTTGCACCCAACTATCTTACGACCTGGTACATTGTCAACCAAGTTCCAAACTTGATTGTCATACATGGACTGAATCTCGCTGTCCATAGCCTCCTTCCATTTCGCAGACTCAGGGCCTGCCATGGTTTCCTTATAGTTATTAGGTTCATCCAAATCTATCAGTGTACTATCACTGATAAATGTATCACCTTCAGTGGTGATGTGATAACCATAATAAAATTCAGGTGTGTTCCTCACCCTAGTGGAACGTCTTGGAGGTACAGACTCATTTATCGGCTCAACAGGAGTTTCCTCCTCAGGTTGGCTGATAGCATTTGAGGTTCCTTCACCACTTGACTCTTGAAGCTCTTCAAGGTCAATTTGCCTCCCACTGTCCCCTTGGCTTATGAATTCTCTCTCACGAAAGACTCCTCTTCTTGCTACAAAAACCACATTGTTACTGGGTCTGTAGAAGAGGTAACCAAAGGATCTCTGTGGGTAGCCGATGAAAATACACCTCTCGCTTCGGGGCTCAAGCTTGTCATGAGTCTCACGCCTCACAAAAGCTTCACAACCCCAAATCTTGATGTGGTCCAAATTGGTTACTTTCCCAGTCCACATCTCGTGAGGTGTTTTGGCAACCTTTTTAGTAAGGACTAGATTAAGGATATGGGCGGCAGTCTCTAAGGCATACACCCAGAAAGAGATTGGTAACGAAGCTCGACTCATCATGGAACGAACCATATCTAACAAGGTTTGATTGCGCCTCTCAGCTACACCATTCAACTATGGTGTCCTGGGAGGTGTCAATTGTGAGACAATCCCACATTCCTTAGGATAGTCAAGGAACTCAATGCTAAGATACTCTCCTCCCCGATCGGATCGGAGCATCTTGATGTTCCCGCCCAATTGATTCTCAACTTCCTGCTTAAACACTTTGAACTTTTCAAAGGTTTCTGACTTATGCTTGATTAAGTAAATATATCCATATCTACTGTAATCATTAGTAAAAGTCACATAATAACGATTAGCATCCCTTGTAGCAACTCTGAAGGGCCCACACACATCCGTGTGTACAAGGTCCAACAAACCTTCACCCCTATCACAAGTACCTGTGAATGATGACTTTGTCATTTTTCCAAGTAAACAAGACTCGCAGCTATCATCTGACTTGAGGTCAAATGATTCCAAGACTCCAGCCTTTTGGAGTTGGCCTATGCGCTTCTTGCTAACATGTCCAAGATGACAATGCCACAAGGATGCTTTATCCAAGCCATCACAAGGTATTGCTTTAAAGTAAAATGCATCATTGTAATAAACATTAATAGCACCATTTTTATTATCAAATGAAAATGTAAAACCTTGTTTGTACAAGCCATGAAAAGAAATAATATTTATCGCCAGTTCGGGCGAGTAACAACACTTATTCAAATCAAACATTAACCCATTATTAAGCAATAAAGAATAAACTCCTATCTTGGTAACAGGCGATGCTTTCCTGTTGCCCAGGACTAAGTTTATCTTCCCGTGCTCCACTTGCTCACTTCTTCTTAGTGCCTGCAAATCAGTACAAATGTGAATACCACACCCTGTATCAAGCACCCAAGAATTAGCATTAGATGAGTTGTTAGACAATATTGTGTAAATACCTGCATGGGTGGGTTTAACCTTCCCATCCTTTACATCTTGTAGATATTTGGTGCAGCTTCGCTTGAAGTTTCCCTTGTCTTGGCAATAGAAGCATTGTGCTTCCTTTGGGTTTGAAGAAGGAGTAATGGGACCTTTCTTTGTCCCACTTGAAGAGGAACCATCAAGAGTCTTACCCTTGGTACCCTTTGAAGGGTTTTTCCTCTTCTTACCCTTCCCTTGCCCAATTGCAAGAACAGGGGCTGTTAAAGGAGTAGAAGTAGCAACCGCTTTACCCTTAAGGCCATTTTTAGTTGTCCTTAAGAGTCCTTGAAGTTTGCTAAGTGTGACTTCCTCCTTGTTCATATGATAAGTCATATGAAACTGATCATAACTTGGAGGTAAGGAATCGAGAATGATGTCAATCGCCAATTCCTCAGGGAAGTCAACATTGAGCTTTAGCAACCGGTCAACGAACCTCTGCATCTTCTGCAAGTGACCGGTGATGGGTTCACCATCCTTCATCCTTGCGGTTATCATGGAGGAAATGATTTCATACCTCTCTTGACGCGCGCTCTGATGGTACCTTTCCATCAGATCTAAGTGCATCTTATAGGGGTAGAAATCTTCATAATATTTTTGGAGTTCCGGAGTCATTGTGGCCATCATGATGAAGGACACCTTGGTGGCATCCTTCTCATGAGCAATGAACTCCGCAAGCTCTTCTGGAGTAGCAGTGGCTTCATTAACAACCTTAAGCTCCCTATCAAGGACATATTCTTTGTCCTCATAGCGGGTAATCATCCTGATGTTTCTGATCCACTCATTAAAGTTGGATCCATCAAAGATGACCTTACCACACAAGTTCATTAGGGAAAAGGAGCCTGTAGGGTTTGAGCCAGCAGCGTTATTGGAAGACATCTGGAATAAAAGGAAGATAATTTTCATTAGATTAAGAATCCTTAATAAGAACAGAATATTTGAAGGTAGGTAAATGATGATTTACCAATTTCCACCATAAGAACGAAATATTTTATTATTAGGTTTTATTGGTTTTGAAAATCCTAGATCTTTTGAGATACATTGAACTTTTCAATGGCATGTTTGAATCTCGAATGTGCCCTCTCAAGTTTGTGACTGGGATGCCGAGGATCACAAACAAGGTGTGAATAACCATACAAATTGACTTGGTACCCTTAACAATATTACCTAATCGATGTGTCGGTTAACCACACACGCTCCACCGATCTATAATAAAGTCAAGTTACCCTTTGCCACTCTTACTAGTCCATGTTAGTGTGTCGGTTAACCACACACGCTCCACTAACGACTTGGTAAGGTACAAAGTGTAATTTTATGGGCTAGCACCAATTTCACATTTTCCTAAAGTAACTAAGATTGGGAATTTATAATGTATAGTTACTTTATAATTCATTATACTTTTAGTGAGAATTTAAAGTCGTATCCTACCCATTCGGCTAACAACCGTCCACCGATCAAGGAAGCGGTGGGTGAGAGTGGACACCCATTAAGTCACCATTTTATAGGCAACAACCTTATACCCCCCTTATAGACCGGCTTTGTGAATGAGGCCTACTAACGGTAAGAACGACATATTCTTATACATATCTATATAATAAAATTATAATAATAGTATAAGTGTTGATTTTTAAACCTTTTAAAAATCTAAGGTTTAATTTGGAATTAAAGTATTAGAGTGTAAGACTTTTCAAATTCCAAAACTTGAGGGCAAGAATTGAAACTATTACAAGTCTCTTCAATTTTGTAACTTATCAATTTTAATGGTTCATAAAAATGAAGACTCTTCATTTTATGAAACCTCTTTAGTTCTTTAAACAAAAATTAAAGAAGTGACCTTTGGTTATCCATAACTTGAGGACAAGTTATGGACACCATTAATACAATTAAGATCAAGAATTAAACACACATGGTGGTTACACATAATTCCTATGATCTTCTAAAAACTCATAAGAACACAAATTCATGTCAAGCAATTTCAAGAAATCATATGAACATATATAATACTTTGAAATTGTTAAAAGTCATGTAAAATGGATTAACATAATCATTATCATTTTGACAAACAGATTTTACAAGTCGAAAACAGATTGGGATAATGATTTTAATCCATTTCCAGCAACAAAACACGAAAAGACTGCCCAGCACGCACCTACTCATCAAGTGCATGATCCTACTCAACGAGTAGGATGAATTTGTACATGGACTCGACGAGTCCTCCCCATGAACTCGGCGAGTCCAGTCGACAGTGAGCAGAATTTTCGATTTTCAAGCAGTTTTGCATCAAGTATATAGAAAACAATCCTAGGCTCTGATACCACTGATGGGTTTTGAGCATTCTAACACTTCCTAAGTGTACATGCAACCCTAATAACCTTGAATCTATGTTTTCTCTATATACAAGCAAATTTCTTTTTCAAGGTTATTTCCTAACTAGCATGGCATGGGGAATATATGAAACATAAAAACTAGTAAAAATACATACCTTGTTGTTGCTTGGATTCCTTCAAGACTTTTTTAGCCTGGCACCCCAAATGTTGTGCCTCAAATGCTTCACACAACACCACAAAACTTGGAATAACTGGAGAGAATACTTCTAGCACTCAAAATCGGTTATGCCCTCTCTAGTAACCTTACTAGGTCCGATTTCACTAGCCAAAGGGTCCCTTTTATAGTGGTGTCACAATTAGGGTTTTCACATGATAATCTTAATTTTCATGACTCTTCATTTCTCATGACCCATGGGTTTGTAACTCCCATGGACTATCCATGGTGATCCAAATGGTTACATCCATAACCCATAAACCATGGATCATTAATCCACCATAAAAGATTTGATGATTGTCATAATCAACCCTATATATGTAATTAGTCTCACTTTGATCACCAAATTAATACTAGATTAATACTTGATCAAATATTAATTAAATAATACTATTATTAATATATTAGAACTTATAATATATTAATAATCATAAGTGCCATATTCTCTCATTTAGTCTATCCAAGTATTGCAATGCCATGCAACCCAAATGGACCATGCCGGGTCGGATCAAGTACATACCAAATAAAGTTATGGACTTAGACACTATATCCAACAGAAAGCCTTAAACACAATCTCATCAGTGTTGGCCAGCTATGTAAGGCAGGCAATCGAGTGGAATTTGATGATCAATTCTATTACATCATGATGAGTGATAGAAGCACTTTCTTAATCAAGTCACAATCCGAAGGCACCATGTATCCCTTGGATGTCTCTCTCATTATTGGTAAACTGCAACTGTGCTTTCTCTCAAAATCCGTATCCGAAGTTAGCTGGTTATGGCACCACAAGCTCGCTCATCTTAACTTCAAATACATCAACACCTTGGTCACTGAAGAATTGTTCAGAGGTCTACCCATTCTCAAGTTCAGCAATGACACTCTATGTCCAGCTTGTGAATGTGGTAAGCAGTCAAAAGCAAGCCACCCTATGGTGATTGACTCCTCTATATCCGAACCACTCGATCTTCTCCACATTCATCTCTACGGTCCATCAACCGTAGCCAGTCTCCATCATAAAAAATATATACTGGTTATAGTTGATGACATCACTCGCTTCACTTGGGTATTCATTCTCAAACTCAAATCCGAAACACCACAGATTCTAATAAATTTCATCAAAGAAATAGAACTCCAGATCAAGCTTCTTGTAAGACGCATCCGCAGTGACAATGGCACTGAATTCACTAATCATCCTCTCAACAACTTCTTCGTGTCAAAAGGTATCTCTCATAACTTTTCAGCTCCATATACACCTCAAGAAAATGGTGTAGTAGAGCGAAGGAACTGCACCCTTGTTGAAGCAGCCAGATCCATGCTCAACTTTGCACATCTTCCTCTTTACTTTTGGGCTGAAGTTGTAGCAACCGCATGGTTCGTTCAGAACCGAAGCATTGTGTGCAAATGCCTCAACAAGACACCATATGAGGGTATCAACAACCGAAAGCCAAATGTTCGTTTCTTTTACAAGTTTGGGTGTAGACGTTTTGTGATCAACAACAAAGATCAACTCAACAAATTTGCACCGAAGTCAGATGAAGGAATCTTTCTCGGTTACTCCACAAATAAGGTTGTGTATCGGGTTCTCATCAGACGTACAAGGCTTATCATTGAAAGTTTTGATGTAAAGTTTGATGACTCTTACATCCGCAACACCCCTCCATCTACTGAAACCACTGCCATCATGGAAAGCGACACTCCTGCTTCATCAGGTCCTCTAAAACTGGTTGAAGTAAATTATGATGATCTTTTCGACCCTGTTGAAACGGAAAAACTATCTGAGGTTCTTGTATCACCAACTGCTCAAAAACAACACGCTGATGTTTCTGGTCCTTCTCTATCTGAAGTAGCATCTCTCAATACTTTCACCTCTCCAGTTGAGGGGGAAAGCTCTACTCCGGTTCATACTACAACCATCGAGGTTCCAATACTTGATGATGCTCAAGCTCCTATTCTCAGAAAATCACTTCCGTCAAACGTATCTTCAGATTCGGATGAGGAAATCACAGAGAATATTGATAGTCGAACCAACTCAAGGATCATTTCTCTCCCATCAACAGTCCAGGGGGAACCTTCTCAGGTTCCAGAGGAACTCACTTCAGCAATCCAGGGGAAACCTCTCCAAACTACTCAAGAAAATGTCATTCTCGCTCCAACAAATCAAGATGATTCCGTAGGCTGTTCACAAATCCAGGGAGAACTTCCTTCCCCATCTGAAGCAACCTCTGATACTGAAAACATTCCTTCTACCACAGCTGCTGATCATCTGTTGTCTCGTCTACATGTATGGACGAAGGATCACCCACTAGGTCAAATTATTGGCAACCCATCCGCAGGTATCCAAACTCGATCTGCCAAAGATTTATCTGATCGTTGTCGCTATGCAGCATTTATGTCTACCGTTGAGCCTCGATCTATCAACGAAGCATTATTGGAACCAGATTGGATTTCTGTAATGCAAGAAGAACCGGAGGAATTTGAAAGAAACAAAGTGTGGCAACTTGTTCCCATTCCACAAGGCCATACTATTGTTGGTACAAGATGGGTGTTCAAGAACAAGCTAGATGAATCTGGTGCGGTTATTAGAAATAAGGTAAGACTAGTTGCTAAAGGCTACAGTCAACTGGAAGGCCTTGACTATGATGAAACATATGCTCCGGTGGCTAGAATGGAAGCAATCCGAATCTTCTTAGCATATATGCTTCCCATAAAAAAATCAAAGTACATCAAATGGATGTCAAGAGCGCTTTTCTCAATGGGGAATTAAAATAAGAGGTTTATCTTCAACAACCTCCCGGCTTTGAAAGTATCGAGTTCCCTGATCACTGTTATAAGCTTCAAAAGGCAGTCTACGGTCTGAAGCAAGCTCCTAGAGCTTGGTATAAGACACTCTCTGAATTCCTAGTCTCTTCAGGCTACAAAAGGGGAGTGATTGATCCCACGCTATTTAGAAAAGCAAACGGTTCTCAGCTTATGCTTGTACAAATATATGTGGATGATATCATCTTCGGATCGTCGGATCAAGGAATGGTGGATGAATTTGCTAAGCTCATGACAAACAAATTTCAAATGAGCATGAATAGAGAGATTAACTTCTTTCTAGGTCTTCAAGTCAAACAAATTCAGCAAGGGATATTCATTCATCAAAGGAAATACACCACTAAACTTTTGAAGAAAAACTCTATGGACAACTTCTCCTCGGCTAAGGTTCCTATGGCCTTCGGATATAAGATCTCTGCTGATCCTTCTGGCAAATCTGTGGATCACAAGACTTATAGAGGTATCATTGGCTCTCAATTATATCTCACCGCAAGCCGAATGGACATTGTCTTTGCAACTGGTGTGTGTGTGCAAGGTATTAGGCTGACCCAAAAGTATCACATATGACCGAAGCCAAACAAATTCTCCGGTACCTAAAAGGAAGCAAATCTCTTGGCAATGACTTCAGTCTTCAAGCGTTTACCGATGCGCATCATACCAGATGCAAACTTGACCGAAAAAGTACATCTGGTGGATGTCAATTTTTAGGATGTAGACTTGTCATCTGGTCCTCAAGAAAACAAAGTTGTGTTTCATTATCTACCGCAGAAGCAGAATACATGGCAACAGCCAGCTGTTGTTCCCAAGTCCTTTGCATGAAGACCAACTGTTAGACTACGGATACAGAATGTTGCGGATACCAATCTATTGTCACTCTGAAAGTGCCATAGCGATTTCTCATAATCCTATTCAGCACTCCAAGACTAAACATATTGAACTACGGTATTACTTCATTAAAGACCACATTCTGAAAGGTAATATTGAGCTCATCTTTGTCCCTACTCATGAAGAGATTGCTGATGTATTTACAAAAGCACTTGACTATACAAAACTCAATGTGTTCTTAAAAATGTTGGGAATGATGAATCCAGACCCTAAATTCTTCTTGAAGTGACAGGCACCACAGACCTTCCTGGTCTCCATTGCAGTTCTAACTGAAAGTTATTGATAATTGATGGTTTTGGAACATTCTGTGTACCGCAGTCAATGTACCGCAACCATATATTATATCTATCTTTCATGGTTCTTTCTTGTTTGTTATTACTAACTTTTGTACAAGTTCACTTCTCAGTTTTTCTCACTGCAGTCATCCGCAATACCAAAGAAGCCATCCGCAATGATGTGTTCATCTACAGTCACATTAATTGATTTACAGACGGTTCATTCTTTTTGAAAAACAAAAAAAGAAAAATAGTGTGCTATTCAATGATCCTTCATTAAATAAAAACATTAAATAAAAACATTCCTTTGAGAAACTATCACATTCTTGTCTCCCAAAACCTTGTGTCAGACCTATTTTAGGTATGATGACAAAATAAAAGATTTTCCAAATCAAATCCTCTAAAATGTCTTTTCCTATTACCCAAAACCATCCCATCCGTTACAACTTCTACTTTATCCAATGAATTTTTCTCACCCCATCCACACGTTCTCAAGACGTGATTTTACATCTGACATATTATTAAATGCAGAGTTCTTTTTGGATAATCCCAATTTCAATCTTTATCCCTTTTTGTCAATATGTGGTGAAGATTAAAGATGCCCTTTCAAAGATAAATTAATTTTTTTTACCCGATTTCACCTAGGTCAAAAAAAAACTAAACGTTTCCCGCTCCTACAAATCACTATAAAACCCTTTTTCTCTCCTCAAAGAAACCTTTATGCTCTCAAAACCCTCAATCCTTTTATGCATTCTTCAAGCTCTTACCACCTCAACAATGGTGAAATCCGACGCTTCCAAGAAACAATCCAAAGCTTCTAGATCAGTGAACCCAACTGGTTTAGACTCTCCCACGATTGCCTCGAGCAATTTCAAAGCGGTGTTTGACGATCAACCCACTTACAATGCACCAACCAAACTGGTGATCAAGTTCTTGAAGAATCATCCCCTTTTTGGACCTTTTGATGCATTTATAGATATTGTTCCACTCTCCAATCTCTACAAGTGTGCCTTTTCTGCATATTGCTGTAACAGCCCGAAATTCAGGTTCAATCATTTAACCCTTCAATTTTTCCAACTTGTCATATTGGGTCCTTTGTTTTGAGTGTTAAGCTTGTGAGTACATTGGGCGTACAAGGAGTACGTTGCGCGTACTCGCGCGCTTATTTTGTACGCGGTTCCATCCGGGTACGCTCAGCGTACCTAAGGTTACGCCTGGCGTAACCGGCCCAGACTCAAAACCCTAATATGATTTGAGGGATATAAAAGGAATGAGATGGTCTTGTCCCTCAGCCACCATCTTTCAGAAAGAAAACCTAAGAAAGCATTTCCTTCGTTTTTAGCTTGGGTGTGAGTGTTCTAAGCTTCAAAGTGCCATTTCAAGTTGGTGAAAAAGAAGAGGAGACCATTTTGGAGGCTAGAAGTTGGTGGACAAGTGTAGATCTGAGGAATACAAAGGTTGGAGCTTCTTCCTGAGGTAAAAAGTTCAGGTCTTGCCTTGTAGTTTATATGGTGTGCTTCTTGGACCAATTTCTAGGGTTTTTGGTCCCAAGATGGAGACTTTATGAGCAAGTAGTCTCCATTGGACTAGATCTATCATATTCCAGAACTATATGAGTTGTATTTTCATAAAAATGCAATCTTGGACGTGAATGTTGAGCCATGCATGAGATCTATACTCTTGGAAGAGAAAGGAAAGGTGTTAGAAGGTGTGGGGAACCTTTATAGCCATGCAAAGGCTTAAAGGTTTCGACTTTATGGATTAAGAAGTATTAAAATGGCCAGATCTAGAATATGGGGTTATGTCTTAATCGTTTAAGACATTAGAATGAGGAAGTGAGAAACTGGGGTGTACGTTGCGCGTAATCCCAGTACACGCCGCGTAATGGGTCGCGTCCCCCGTTTCTGGAATGCAAGGGTACGCCCCGCGTACAGGAGCTGGTACGCCCCGCGTATTGCTTGCTGTTGACTTTTGTTGACTTTTAGGGTTTTGGTCAACATGTGGACTTTCGAGTCAGGGAGGGGTAAAATGGTCTTTTACCCTTCTGTGGGATAGTGGAAAAGGACGTTGCATAGCCTTGGAAGCCGATAATAATTAGAATGATTATTTGTTGTGATTAGGCGGGGCTAGGTCGTTGTTTCGAGATTCAGAGATATCGAGCACGTGAGATTCTAGACATCATACGAGGTGAGTCTTCTTACTATACTGTACTTGGAAAGGTACCTATGTGTAGCCGGAAGGTCTTATATGCTATGAGATGCATGTTTTGTATGATATGCGTTTCATGTTCTGTATGCGTTATGTATGTGATATGTATGTTATGTATGATATGGGCCGGAAGGCATTATGACGTGGACCGGAATATCAGGGATTCATGGACCGGAAGGTCGATACGAGTAGGACCGGAAGGTCTACTAGGACTGGGACGAAACCCCCTGAGACACATGGACTGGAAGGTCGTCTAGAGTATGGCCTGGAAAGGCGTATGTGTGTAAGGGTATTTTGGGGAACTCACTAAGCATTTATGCTTACAGTTTTTGTGTTATATGTTTCAGGTACTAGTGAGGACCGTGGAAAGGCGCCGGCGTGACTCGTACACACTAGAGAGAGGATTTGATTTTTTGTGATCTTGGGATACGATATGTTTTGATAACTATTGTTGGATATTTTATAAAATATTTTATGTGAAAATGGTTGTGACAAAAATGAAATTTTTGTTTTGAAATTTACGTTGTTACAAGTTGGTATCAGAGCCTTGGTTTGAGAGATTCGGATGCACCTTCGGGCATATCTGAACTCAAACTGAGGATTTGAGGAAAATTTTGATAATGAAGTAAAATTTTTGAAAATAGTTAAAAGAGTTTTGAGACAAACAGAGCAGAGCCGTGTGTAGGATCAGCCAGCGCCCGAACGGTGAATTCCCAAAAGTACCCTTACATTATGTGTTATGAGATATGTTATGTTACATTATGCATGCTAGAGTAGGCTAGGTATACATATTAGGACTAGAGTGGCCTGATTTGTGATGCCTTAGCCTAGGAGATTTCTGCTGCTGAGATGCTTTGAGAGCAAGTAGATAGCAGTTAGGAGCTCATGAGAGTAGATTACTCGTAATCCAGGATCCAAGAGGAGGACTTGGAGTGAATACTGATGCGGTGTGGTCAGTAGTATTGGGCCCGTACTACTGAAGACACCGGATCAGTGGTTATTCCAAGTAAAATCTTTTGGACAACGAAGGACGAGTAGGGTTGCGTCATCGAGTATGAGAATGCTCGATCAAGTCTTTGATAATTTTTGTTGTATTTCAGAGACATCATGGTTGGGACACGCCATAGACCTGAGGCGAGCGGTGTGAGTGACGAGGAGCTTCGTCAGATGATCCACGATGAGGTGGCTGCGGCGATCAAGGCCAAGATTCCGGAGATGTTTGTGTTTATGAAGACCACACTGTTGGAGACTTTTGATGAGCGGTACGCCGCGGTGACTGAGGCCGTAGCCGTTGCAGCTACAGCAGCTGTGGCTACTGCCAGGCCTCAGGGAGGTGACTCGTTGTTGTTCCGGGAATTAAACAACACGAAGCCACCCGAGTTTGATGGGACGCAGGATCCGATCGCTGCGATGAGATGGATTACTGACATTGAGGGATGCTTCTATACGTGTTCATGTCCGGAGCATCTGAGGGTACGGTTCGCTTTGAACCAGCTTCGCTTGGTAGCGAAGGATTAGTGGAAGTTCGTGACAACGAACTTCACTCTTGCAGAGATTTCAGCGGTGACCTGGGAGAGGTTCACCACCATGTTCAGAGACGAGTATGTTCCCCCGGTGGAGAGGGAACGGTTGGTTCAGGAGTTCTTGACCCTTAAGCAGGGTAATGATTCAGTTATTGTGGTCACCCGGAAGTTTCATGAGAGGGCGATGTTCTGCCCTGAGCAAGTGTCTACTGAGCAGGCACGGATGAGCCGGTATTTGGGTATTCTGAGGAGGGGCATTCGGGAGTTCGTGTCGAACTCGACGTACCGGACATTTGCTGAGCTCTAGGCAAATGCCTAAAAGAGGGAGATTGAGTTGGAGACTCAGGCCAAGGAGGAGGCCGAGTCTCAGAGGATGGATCGGTGGTCGGCTCAGTCTCAGCCGGCAGCCAAGCGGACCAAGTCCGCTGATTCGAGGACTGGAGGCCAGAAGGGCCGCACTTACGGGAAGTGCGGCAAGGGTCATGAGGGGGCCTGTCGATCGGGTGCTTGCTACAAATGTGGCAAGGAGGGGCATATCGCCAGGGATTGCCCCAAGGGATTTATGGTTTGCTTCCATTGCAACCAGACCGGCCATCGGAAGGTCGAGTGCCCTCAGCTACACAGGGATCAGCGCAGGGATCAACGCCTGCTGCTAGGGTTACCGAGGTTCGACCGGTGAAGGCCGAGGCTTCGAAGGCTCGTGGGAGAGCTTTTCAGTTGACTATGGAGGAGGTCTGCGCGACGCCCAATGTTGTGGCTGGTATGTATTCTGTATTTTATCTTTTGTTTATGATATTGTGCTTATATGATGATATGCGTAGGTACTTTTCTTGTGAGTTCTATACCTGCTTTGGTATTATTTGACTCGGGTGCGAGTCGGTCATTTGTTTCCTTGGCATTTAGTCAGCACATTAGTATCCGTCGAGAGGCGTTGAGTCAACCTCTGCGAGTTTCCATAGCTGATGAGCGAGCAGTGTATGCTTCGGAGGTGATTCGAGGGTGTATCCTTGAGATCTTCAGTGTGGAGTTCCCGATAGATCTGGTCCCGATTGCGATGGGGGACGTGTGTGCTATAGTGGGCATGGATTGGTTGAGCCGATTTGTAGCTGTTATAGATTGCGAGCATCAGTTGGTGACGATACGAGACCCTAGTGGGGGAGTGCCTACAGTGTATGGCAAGGGGACCCGGTGTGGGTCAGCGTTTTGTTTGGCTGCCAGGGCGAAACAGAGTTTGCAGCAAGGCTGAAGTGGATTCGTATCCTATGTGATGGACACACGAGTGGCCACGGGGAGTCCAAGTTCGATTGATGAGGTTCCGATAGTGTGCGAGTTTCCGGATGTTTTTCCCGAGGAACTATCGGGCGTGCCTCCGGAGAGGCAAGTTGAGTTCCGTATCGATTTGGTTCCGGGAGCAGCACCTATCGCCAAGGCACCTTATCGCTTCGCGCCGCCAGAGATGCAGGAGTTATCCTCGCAACTTCTGGAGTTGTTGGGGAAGGGGTTTATTCGACCGAGTAGCTCACCTTGGGGAGCGCCGATCCTTTTTGTCAAGAAGAAGGATGGTTCACACCGAATGTGTATTGATTACCGGGAGTTGAACAAGTTGACGGTCAAGAACCGGTATCCGCTGCTGAGGATCGATGATCTGTTCGATCAGTTGCAGGGGGCATCTTGGTTCTCCAAGATAGGCTTGAGGTCGGGTTTTCATCAGATGAGAGTTCGGGATGAAGATATCTAGAAGACAACATTCAGAACTCGTTATGGGCATTACGAGGTTGTGGTGATGCCTTTTGGGCTCACCAATGCACCAGCTGCGTTCATGGATCTCATGAACAGGGTGTGCAGGCTGATGTTGGATCGGTCGGTGATCGTATTCATTGATGATATTTTGGTATATTCGAGGTCCAGAGAACAACATGAGGAGCATTTGAGGGAGATCCTTGGAGTTCTAAGATCGGAGAGGCTGTATGCCAAATTCTCCAAGTGTGAGTTCTGGTTACGAGAGGTTCAGTTCTTGGGACATCTCGTCAACCAAAATGGGATATTGGTCAATCCGGCCAAGATTGAGGCATTCATGAGGTGGGAGGTGCCGAGATCACCCACCGAGATCAGGAGCTTTCTGGGATTGGCCGGCTATTATCGGAGATTGATTAAGGATTTCTCCAAGATCGCTGTGCCACTCACCAAAATGACCCGGAAGGGTGTTGCATTTTCATGGGGTCCGGAGCAGCAGACCTCATTTGAGACACTTCGCCAGAAGTTATGCGAGGCCCCAATATTAGCCCTTCTGGAAGGGATGGCGGATTTTGTGGTATATTATGATGCATCGCTATCCAGATTGGGAGTGGTGCTTATGCAGAGGGGGCATGTGATAGTGTATGCATCGAGGCAGCTTAAGCCTCATAAGTCGAGATATCCCACTCATGATTTGGAACTGGGAGCGGTAGTGTTCGCCCTCAAGATCTGGCGACATTATCTGTATGGGGTTTGGTGTACGATATACACGGACCACAAGAGCTTGAAGTATTTGATGGATTAGCCCAACCTGAATATGCGCCAGAGGAGGTGGTTAGACGTGGTCAAGTATTATGATTGTGAGATCCTGTACCACCCGGGCAAGGATAATGTTGTAGTCGATGCTCTGAGCTGAAGGGCGGAGGGCTCCCCATTGTGGGATGTTTGTTTGAGATTTACAGTGATGACCCCGGTGTTGGATGCTATCCGTGGGGCCCAGGCTGAGGCTGTGAGGTCAGAAAGTCAGAAGAGCGAGCGAGTTGTCGGGCTGCTATCGGAATTCATTACCGATAGACGGGGGATTATGACTTTTCAGGGTCGGATATGGGTACCGTCCGTGGGCGGAACGCATACCATTTTGATGGAAGAGGCTCATCGATCGAAATTCCCAATCCATCCCAAGGCCACTAAGATGTATTTAGACCTTAAAAAGGAATATTGGTGGCCCTGTATGAAGAGGGATGTCGCGTGGTTTGTAGAGAGATGCTTGACCTGTCGCAGGGTTAAGGCCGAACACCAGCGTCCACATGGTAAGCTGCAGCCATTAGATATTCCCGAGTGGAAATGGGAACAAATTACCATGGATTTCATCACCAAATTGCCAAGGACCGCGAGGGGTGTCGATGCAATTTGGTGATTATGGACAGGTTGACGAAGAGCGCTCACTTTCTTGCTATCAGTGAGAGCTCTTCTGCTGAGAGGCTGGCAGAGTTGTATGTGAGGGAGGTGGTATCGCGGCATGGAGTTCCGACCTTGATTGTTTCAGATCGAGATGTGCGATTTACTTCCAGATTTTGGAAGAAGTTTCACGAGGAGTTGGGTTCGAGGCTGCATTTCAGTACGGCATACCACCCATAGACGGACGGGCAGGGTGAGCGGACGATTTAGACGCTCGAGGATATGCTTCGGGCATGTGTATTGGATTTCGGCGGGAGTTGGGACACATATTTTCCCTTGGCTGAGTTTTCCTACAACAACAGCCATCACTCGATCATTGGTATGCCACCTTTTGAGTTGTTGTATGGGAGGAGCTGTCAGACCCCCATATGCTGGGGAAAAGTAGGGCAACGCGTGATGGGTAGTACGGAGATTGTGCTTCAGAAGACAGAGCAGATACAGCAGTTCCGGCAGAGGTTTTTGACCGCTCAGAGTCGCCAGAAGAGTTATGCGGATAGGCGACGATCTGAGCTCGAGTTCCAGGTTGGTGATTTCGTGCTCCTGAAGGTATCTCCTTGGAAAGGAGTGATCCAATTCAGGAAGAGGGGCAAGCTGGGGCCCCGGTTTATTGGGCCGTTTAGAGTGATTGCGAGAGTAGGCAGAGTAGCATATCGTCTGGAGCTACCTGCGGAGTTGAGCCAGATTCACGATACCTTCCACGTGTCTCAGTTGAGGAAGTGTATAGCCGACGAGTCGGCAGTAGTGCCTCAGGAGGATATTCAGGTGGATGCGGGCCTGAATTATGCCGAGAGAAAAATCGTGATTCGGGATCGAAAGATCAAGGTTCTGAGGAACAAGGAGGTGCCACTGGTGCAGGTTCAGTGGCAGCATCGGAAGGGGTCCGAGTTGACGTGGGAGTCCGAGTCGGAGATGCGGGAGCAGCATCCGGAGTTGTTTTCGGTATAAGAATTCAGGGACGAAGTCTAATTCTAGTGGGGGAGAATTGTAACAGCCCGAAATTCAGGTTCAACCATTTAACCCTTCATCTTTTCCAACTTGTCATATTGGGTCCTTTGTGTTGAGTGTTAAGCTTGTGAGTACGCTGGGCATACAAGGAGTACGCTGCGCGTACTCGCACGCTTATTTTGTATGCGGTTCCATCCGGGTACGCTCAGCGTACCTAAGGTTACGCCTGGCGTAACCGGCCCAGACTCAAAACCCTAATATGACTTGAGGGCTATAAAAGGAATGAGATGGTCTTGTCCCTCGGCCACCATCTTTCAGAACGAAAACCTAAGAGAGCATTTCCTTCGTTTTTAGCTTGGGTGTGAGTGTTCTAAGCTTCAAAGTGCCATTTCAAGGTGGTGAAAGAGAAGAGGAGACCATTGTGGAGGCTAGAAGTTGGTGGACAAGTGTAGATATGAGGACTACAAAGGTTGGAGCTTCTTCCTGCGGTAAAAAGTTCAGATCTTGCCTTGTAGTTTATATGGTGTGCTTCTTGGACCAATTTCTAGGGTTTTTGGTCCCAAGATGGAGACTTTATGAGCAAGTAGTCTCCATTGGCCTAGATCTATCATATTCCAGAACTATATGAGTTGTATGTTCATAAAAATGCAATCTTGGACGTGAATGTCGAGCCATGCATGAGATCTAGACTCTTGGAGGAGAAAGGAAAGGTGTTAGAAGGTGTGGGGAACCTTTATAGCCATGCAAAGGCTTAAAGGTTTCGACTTTATGGATTAAGAAGTATTAAAATGGCCAGATCTGGAATATGGGGTTATGTATTAATCGTTTAAGACATTAGAATGTGGAAGTGAGAAACTGAGGTGTACGCTGGGCGTAATCCCAGTACGTGCCGTGTAATGGGTCGCGTCCCCCGTTTCTGGAATGCAAGGGTACGCCCCGTGTACAGGAGCTGGTACGCCCCATGTACTGCTTGTTGTTGACTTTTGTTGACTTTTAGGGTTTTGGTGAACATGTGGACTTTCGAGTCAATGAGGGGTGAAATGGTCTTTTACCCTTCTGTGGGATAGTGGAAAAGGACATAACATAGCCTTGGAAGCCGATAATAATTAGAATGATTATTTGTTGTGATTAGGCGGGGCTAGGTCATTGTTTCGAGATTCAGAGATATCGAGCACATGAGATTCTAGACATCATACGAGGTGAGTCTTCTCACTATACTATACCTGGAAAGGTACCAATGTGTGGCCGGAAGGTCTTGTATGTTATGAGATGCATGTTTTGTATGATATGTGTTGCATGTTCTGTATGCGTTATGTATGTGATATGTATGCTATGTATGATATGGGCCGGAAGGCATTAAGATGTGGACCGGAAGGTCAGGGAGTCATGGACCGGAAGGTCGATACGAGTAAGACCAGAAGCTCTACTGGGACTGGGACAGAAGCCCCCTGAGACACATGGACCGGAAGGTCGTGTAGAGTATGGCCTGGAAAGGCATATGTGTGTAAGGGTATTTTGGGGAACTTACTCAGCATTTATGCTTATAGTTGTTGTGTTATATGTTTCAGGTACTAGCGAGGACCGTGGAAAGGCGCCGGCGTGACTCGTACACACTAGAGAGAGGATTTGATTTTTTGTGATCTTGGGATACGATATGTTTTGATAACTATTGTTGGATATTTTATAAAATATTTTATGTGAAAATGGTTGTGACAAAAATGAAATTTTTGTTTTGAAATTTACGTTGTTACAATTGCCCAGTTGATAACCCTCAAGAAGTCCATCTAAACCTTGTTAATGATTCCTTGGTCATCCTGACCAAAGAAAAGGTCCTTTCATCCATCAATCTTCTGATTCATCCATCTGTTAAGTTTTTCACTCCATCAATGGCAGATGTCACCTCTGCACTGTATCAAATGGGCTATCAGAAGAAGATAAAAGGCATTGGTGAGTTCAAGAAGAGCCAATTGCCTGCAGTCTGGCAGTTTGTCTGTCATTTCATCATCCGCAGTCTGTCTGGCAGAACCGGAGGCACGGACAACATGGGATTAAAGATTTTAGAACTGGTTTGGAGCATCTTCACCGGCCGTGATGTGAACTACGGTCAGATTCTTTGGGACGATTTTCTCCAATACATTCCCAAGGAGAGCTCGAGTCAGAACCCATTCGAGCTTACTTTTTCATGATTTTGGTCTCTGTGCATATCTGACTTGCATGCGGATGCCAAGATTGACATGGGTGACGACATCAATTTCTTCGTCACCAAATAATTAAAAAGGTACAACCCTTCCTCTGATCTAACTATTTTTGGTCCCATCCGCAGCCTCCCAACACATATTCTTACTTCTCTTGGTCTCGAGACTGTTGATGTCTCAGACCATGTTGAGGCTACAGAAGGTATTGACCCATACCTTCTTACCTCGCCTCTTCCATCCGCAGCCTTAAACCCTGAAGGCACCGCAGTTCCTTCTTCTACCACTCTTTCTAACGTCTCTCAGAGACGCAAACATAAGGTTTCTTCTCTCCATGGTCGTCCGCACCACAAAGAAATCTATCACCCCCAAAAAGGATGTCCCCAAACCATCCAAACCATCAAAGAAGAGAAAATCATCACCAGTAATCACAACTGCTGAACCGAGTCACCATGACTCCGGTAGTGACTCTGAAGAGGATAACCAACCCATCTCTATCCTCAAGAAACGAAAAGTTGATCCCACTAGCCAAATGCATGACTGGACTGATACCTCAGCCTCTCAACAGGCTCCGGTAGTCCTTGGGATGCCTGGACATCCATTTGACAACACCATCTTTTTCCTTTCAGACTCAGAAAGTGAGTCTGAATCACAACAGAGAGGAGACTCCCCACTAGTACATTCCCAAAGGGATAATACTAGTTTTCACCATAAAGTCTCTAGGGCTTCCCGACTGCATATTTTTTCATCCGAGGAGTTGAACTCCATCCTGTTGAATGTCACCCATACACTCCAAACACAGTCCCATCCGTAGGGCACTTCTTCCACCTTTTCCAGAACTAAGCTGAGGCCAAAATTGACCACGGGTCAAGGAGACCAAGTAAGCTCAGGAAATCCTACTCTACTTACATTACAATCAAGTGGTTTAGGCACGGTGAGCACAAATGTGCAAGGATCCGTGAACCCAGGGGACACCTTGGTGCGATTTATAGGAATTGACGGAGAAGACTCTAATGATTCTTGGAGCAGATATCAACCCTCTAATGAGGCTGAAGCCAAGAAATATGCCGCTTTTCGTAGGGCATTTCAAGATTGCAAGGATCAGTAGATCAAGCAAAAACAGCTCAAGGAACAAGAGATTCAAGCCATGGCAAAGTATTGGGCAGATGCCATCAACCATGCCAATACTATAGCCAGTATCCTGAAGGTTCAAGAATGGATGTCCGCAATGGCAGAAAAAGTTCAACAAGCTTAGCAAACTGCTGCTGATCAGCAAGTCTATCAAGCTCCCCCTTCTCCCACAGCTGCAGGTTCACAAGATGAAGAACCTGAACTCGAAGTGAGCTCTGCTCCCATTTTTGGCTTCGATGATGATGAACCACAAGAGGTAAACAAAACCTCTCCTTCTGATGACGACTTGATGATGTTTGATGAAGATGAAGAATCCAGTGGTTCTCATCACTCCACTACTAAGCCAAAGGAAAAGAAGAAGAAGAAGAAGAAGCACGCCGTCACAAGAAAAGAAGTTCTGAGTCTTCAGGCTAAGGTTGATCAAATCTTAGCCGCGGTCAAGTCAAATCAACCACAACCAGAAGACAGCCCGGGACCGCAGTCCCTGATGGAAATAATAGAAAGATTGGAAACCAGAGAGAGAATGGCTGCAGAGCGCATCTCTCTAAAGGTTGAAATGGGAATCAGATCACTTGACAACAATCGTCAAGCTGATCATAAGGAGTTTATGGCTACTGCGGAACGCCTCATCTCTGAGGTTACCGCAATCAAAACCGACCTTCAAGCAGCAATTGTAGATCAGGCCTCATATTGTGAGAAGTTGATTGCTGAAACTCATACTGCTTATGAGTCCGCAATCTCCATTCTCCAAACTACTATCAACAGAATGCAACGATCACTATCCACCAACTTCCATGGTCCGAAAATTCTTCAGTTCACCAGGGATATTCACAAATTACTCTTCAATCCCTCCATTCCCAATAACCAACAATTGGCAGAAGAGCTCAAAGCTCAATTTCAAACGGTGTTTGACAAGGTTGATGGCCTTCGTTAATGGCTTGAGGAGGCTCCGGGTCTGAACTCCTCAAGAGGGGGAAGTGAAGAAGTCCATCACTCCGACCAATCCCTTTCACATCATCAAACTCCCCCAGTCTCTACTGAAAAAATTCCCAAACCGCAACCATCACCGCAACATGAAAAACAACTCTCACCGCAACCATCTCATCACAACTCCCTCTCCATGATACTCCTGAAAAACCAGAAACTCCCCCTCACTTCAAGAATTTGGAGGAGTATATGTCGTCTCCAAGCTCAAACGACTCTCCTGCCACTGCTCAAAGAAAAAGAGACTGGAAGGCAGCCAAGTTAGCCAAAGAAGTATGCAGACTCTGTGGATTCGACACAGTTATGGATGAATCCTTGATAAATTCTTGAATCAATCCACATAGAAGACTTCTTGATGATGACCATGTCCCTCATCTCACCTATGCGGAACCCCCCCCCCCCCCTCAGACGGCTACTGGGATATCCGAATCTCACTGAATGCCAGATACTTCACTGTATTTGAGCAGATCGACCGCAGCCTTCCGGACGACAAAAGACTTCCTATGGAGTTTGAGAGACTTAACCAATTCTATGCTAAGCATGCCTATCTAGTTGAACACATATGGTCTAACGATAGACCATCCATAGTGAAGAATTACAATACTAGGAAGTTCATGAAAGCTGAGTTCATCCAGTACACCCTGACCAGGAGGGAGCACGACTACATCCGCACCCAGGCTGATTTTCCGTGTATGAACCCTGAAGAAGTGTTTCTCATCGCCAAGGTTTTTTAGCACAAGTCTGAGAAGCATCCGAAGATGAAGATCACTCTTGAAAGGGCCAGTATCTTTCTTAAGGAAACAGTCTGTGACTTCGCAAAAATGGATGCAGACATTCATCCCATCATCTTCAAAATTGCTGACTTGCCACCGCTTGACCCCGCACCCATGCCTACCGCAGGCTATGAAGAAAGATCCTTAGGTGCAACCAACTATCCCGAGCTGGGAGTCATTTTCAAGAGGAAGACTGAAAATGTCAAATATTTCATTCCTATGACCGCGATGAACCGTCTCACCATAAAACAACTTGAGATCTGCTGCAACGCAGTTGAAAAATCTAAGAATACAACCGCAGAGGTCAAGTTTGAAATACTGAGAATAATCAACTGGTTAGAGAACGTCAAGAAGTTTGGGTGGATCCTGATCATGTTCCTTAAACTTGATAACTGATCAAAGTTAAAGAGGTCACTTAGGGGGAAATTGTTGAATCAAAAAAAGTGACCCTCTTGAACTTTAGCTACCGCAGCCTCCAAGCCACCACAGTTAAGCAATCTCATCAACTTGTCATCCGAAGTCTTCAGCACCGCAGTCTTTATCTCTACTTAGTTTATTTTGTCTTTTCTGTAAAACACTCAAATGTCCAGTATGCCTTGCATGGCTACTCTTAGAGTTGTAAACTTGTCTCTATAAATAGAGTTCATTTCTCATGTAATTGGTACCGATGTGAATCTCTCTTCAAATTCTAATACACATCTCAAAGTTCTCATTCTGTCTTACTTATCAAATCTTATTACTCTCTTAATCAATCATCATCTCTCTTCGAATCAAGTCACTTGTGACTTAATCACTAAGCTAGATCTCACTTATTAACTTGGTTTGAATGCATTCCTTGTTATGAATCTGCTTATGTGTATACTTGATATAACAATTGTTGTTATTTACATTTCTTTACTTTTCCGCATCTAACTCACTAACTTCTAACTCTTAATATTATTGTTGAGCTAACAGATGCTTCGAGATTAACTATTCCGCTATATACTTGTTCTAACGATTTGTTCAAGTGTGTCTCAAAGTTTTTCTCTCAACACTACCGAAAGAATTGAGGCCGATGAGAAGATAAAGGTTGAGGGAAGTAACAACAACGACAATGAGAAGAATAAGAAGTTTACGAAAACAAACGACAAATTTGGAAGCAACCAAGAAGGGAAGTGTTGTGACCAGTGCAAGAAGAAGCATTTCGGTGACTGTGTCGTTTGCTTCAAGTGTAAGAAGCCAGGGCATATTTCCACAAATTTTCCTATGAAAGGAAGATTTTGTTTTAATTATGGAGAGGAGTAGCACATTAAGGCAGAGTGCCCGAAAGCGGAGAAGGTGATCCCGAGGATCTTGCCACCAAAGCCCAAGGGTCAAAGCTACCAGATGACCCTCAACGAGGCTAAGGAAGAAACCGATGTTGCTTTAGGAAACTTAGACTAGGTACCCCTATCTTAGTAGAAGTAGTTGGTGGTAGGAATATACATGTTAGTAATATGTTAGAGGCCGTAACTTTAGATTTAGATGAGATTGAATTCCATCGAGAGATTTTACCATTTGAGTTAAGTGAGTTCGAAGTTATTCTTGGCATGAATTGAATGGGACAAAACCTCGTAGACATCTTATGTGGATGGAAGATGGTGCGCATCAGTCCACCTGGAAGAAATCCATTCGTCGTTTACGAAGATAAGAATAGAGTGAAGTCTGGAATCATCACAATGATGAAGGACATAAGATGCTTATCGAAGGAATGTTCGACATTCCTAACATACGTAATCAATGTGAAGAAGGAGAAAAGGTAAATGACTGATATACCTATGGTGCAAGACTTTCCTGAGGTATTTCCAGATGAATTACTAGGATGACCACCAGAGAGGCAGGTAGAATTCAGAATCGACTTGTTGTTAGGCACGATGCCGATTGTGAAGGCTTCGTATCGTTTAGCGCTGACAAAGATGAAGGAGTTAATGACACAACTCCAGGAGTTATTGGATAAAGGTTTTATAATACCTAGTTCATCACCTTGGGGAGCTCCAGTATTGTTCATAAAGAAAAAAGACAGTACTATCAGAATGTGTATTGACTATCGGGAGCTAAACAAAGCTACGATCAATAATAAGTATCCTTTACCTAGGGTAGATGACTTGTTCGATCAATTTCAAGGAGCAACTGTTTTATCCAAAATTGATCTCAGGTCAAGTTTTCTCCAGTTAAGGATTAGGGAGCAAGATATCGAGAAGACAACCTTTAGAATCTGATATGGACACTATGGATTCCTCTTTATGTCGTCCGAACTAACCAATGCTCCGGCAACATTTATGGATCTGATGCATCGAGTTTGTAAACCTTTTCTCGATAAATCAGTAATAGTGTTCATAGACAACATCTTGATTTGCTCCAAGAACAATCACGATCATGGAAAACATCTCCGAGAAGTACTGGAAGTCCTTAAGAGGGAGAAACATTATGCAAAGTTCTCCAAGTGCGACTTTTGGATATGGTAGATTCAGTTCTTGGGTCATGTAGTTAACCAAGAACGCATTTTGGTTAACACAACAAAGATAGAAGTTGTAATGAAGTGGGAGACACCAAAGAGTCCCACCGAAATCCTTAGTTTTCTGGGATTGGCAGGCTACTATCGAAGATTCATCCAAAATTTCTCTTCTATTGTGGCTCCATTGATAGCCTTGACCAACAAGGGAGTTGTCTATACTTGGAGAGAGAGAGAGAGAAGCAAGAAAGAGCTTTTAGTGAATTGAAGAAGAGATTGTGTGAGGCACCAATCCTCGTCCTACCACAAGGAACTGAAGATTTCGCAGTTTTCAGTGATGCTTCTGAAAATAGATTGGGATGTGTCCTTACTCAAAGGGACAAAGTAGTAACTTACGCCTCAAGAAATCTAAAGCCCTACGAGCAAAACTATCTGAATCATGATCTAGAGCTTGCATCAGTGGTTTTTTCCCTAAAGATATGGAAGCATTATCTTTACGGAACCTAATGCAAACTCTATATAGATCATAAGAGCCTCCAATATCTCTTTTCTTAGAAGGAGTTGACTATGAGACAAAGGTGATTGATGGAGCTACTCAAGGACTGCGATTGCAAGATACTTTACCACCCGAGGAAAGAAAATATCATCGCCGATGCCCTGAGTAGAAAGGTGATTCCTGAAGGAAAAAGAGCTAGATCGTTGAAGATTGACATAATCTCAACAATTATAGAGAAGATGAACGAAACTCAGACAAGGGCTCTGGCTGAGAGTGATCGGAAAGAGGAACGTCTACGTAAGACGTTTATGTTTGAAGAAGACAAACAAGGGTTAGAGACGTTTAAGAATCACATTTGGATGCGAAAGATAGGTGGGATACGGGATATTCTCAGGGAAGAATCTCATACGACTATGTATTTTATACACCCAGGTAGCATCAAAATGTACTTAGACTTAAAGCCCTATTATTGGAGGCCGACAATGAAGGTCGACATAACAACTTACATAGCGGAATGCATAACTTGTGTGTGAGTAAAGGCACAACTTCCTAAGCCATATGGGAATTTGGAACCCTTACCAGAACTAATAGGGAAATGGGATGATCTTACCATGGACTTCATAAAAAAGTTTTTGAAGACAAAGAAAGGTCACGACATGATATGGGTTGTAGTAGACCGACTTACAAAGAGTACGCATTTCATAGTTGCATGAGAGAATTGATCTATGCAGAAGTTGGTAGAGACCTATGTAAGGGAAGTCGTAAGGATTCATGGAGTGTCCTTATCTATCATGTCAGATAGTGACAATAGATTCACCTCCAGATTTTGGAAAAGTATGTAGGAGGAGTTAAGCACGAAGTTGTGTTTGAGTACTTCCTATCATCCGCAAACAGACAGACAGAGTGACAGAACTATCCAAAGCTTGGAGGATATGTTGTGGGCATACGCCTTAGAGTTTCCGGGTAGTTGGGATGACCATCTATCCTTAGCCGAATTTTCCTACAACAATAGTTATCACTCAAGCATCAAGATGCCTCCCTACGAAGCACTATATGGAAGGAATTGTCAAACATCGTCGTGTTGGCTAGAAGCAGGAGATAAGCATTTAGCAGGTTTGGATATAGTACATCAAACCACCAAGAATCTTAAAGTCATTAGTGAAATGATGTTAGCTGCCCAAGTGTTACTTAAAATAAGAAACGACGACCGATCACATTTGATGTGGGTGATCAAGTGTTACTTAAAAGATCGCCATGGAAGGGACTTATTAGATTCGGAAAGCGTGGGAAGTTGAGTCCTCATTCATAGGACCATTTAAAGCTCCTAAAAGGATAGGGATTCAAGCATACAAGCTTGAATTGACCGTCGAACTGGAAGGTATCCATAATACCTTTCACGTGGATATGCTTCCATTTTCAGAGTTAAGGATCGATGAAGATAGGCGGCTGGTTAAAGAGCCTGTAGAAATCGTCGACCATAAGACAATGAAGTTACGTCGTAAGATAATCGACTTAGTGCTAGTGTGATGGAAACTCCCAACAGAGTCAATTCTCACATGGGAAACAGAAGGTGAAATGAAGAGCTGCTATCCACATCTGTTTGCTAACGCAGGATTCCGGGACGGAATCATCCTAAGGGGGAGAGAATTGTAACGTCTGTGTTTCCAGCTAGGCTTAGTAATCAAACCTACAACCTTTGTGGTGAAGTCATGTAGTTATTTTGTGAATGAATAAGACAGGATTATTCATATATTTTGTGCTTATGTCTTTTATATGAAATTAAGATATATTATATAATAAAATAAATAAGATTTAAAATACACGTCAAAAATAAAAGATCACTTAGGGAAAATAATCTTAACCTAGCTATAGTATTCGTAATTAGGATTCCGTACATATTTATAACGCCTCAATCCAACTTAGAACGAAGAAGTTAGGAATCGCCAAAGTCTCGCGATAAAACCGACACGACTATGGACAACATAAAAAGTGAATATGGGTTATGTTGCTTTTTAGCTTAGGAAGTCTAAACAAAATTCATAATGCCGTAAAAGTGAATTCGTGCGTATAGGCATCGTCTAAATCTGACTTCACCAGAGGAAGTTACGATTTCTCTAAAATTCGGCACAACAGTGTGTGCACCGATATCAAATTTTAGATCGATAGATTGTTAGCCAAAACAATCTAAATGACAGTTGAAGATCATGTTGTTAGGATTGCAATGATATAAAAACCATCGAAAACGGACCCTGGATATAAGAGTTATGCATTTTATACGGGCTTTAATAGGCTAAGCCTACGTAACTAAAATAAAGTCAAAATTAGTCGATGGAGTCTAAAGGAAAATTATAGATCTTGTCGAGAGCTTTCCGTGGATATAAAGAACGTCAAAAACGTAGTACGTATGAAGAAGATATGATTTTTGTGAAATTTTCCGAGAAGCACCACGCACAGGTAAGTTGCACGTCGCACACCTTCTAGAAGGCGGGGTGTAGACCACCATATTTGCGATACGTGGCAGAAAACAGGAGGAGCAACGTATCAGGTGTGCGCATCGCGAACACTGGGCACAACGCATAACTGTGCTATAAATAGGCTTCGATTGATCATTAGTTTCCTCACTCCCCATCCTCATCTCTAACGAATTCCTCTTGAGTTTAGCCCATTTCTCTTAGTTTTAGCCTTTTATGAAGCCCTGCAATCCCTAAAGTAGTAGTAGTAGCTAGCAAGTAGAAGTTATGGTAGCACATTTTCCGGAATTTTGTCCAAGAAATCTCTATAAGTTAAGCTATACTCTCATTCTTTTAGTGTAACTTATATTTATAGTCATAGTCGTTATTATGTACTGTTACACCCCAAAACCTGAACGGCAGAAACGTTCGGGGGCGGAGGATGTCATGTACAGTATCACAACAAAGCATAATAGTAAACAAGCAACAACATCATCCATTGCATTAATAATATAATTTAACACAAGTGTCTATGTATAGTTATAAGACACCAAAAATATGAATCCAAAATAAGAGATGAGTCTTGAACGTGCTCCATCTTCTCAAAACCTGGCATCGGTACCTGTCTACTGATGACCTGAGAATACAAGTTATTTTGAAAGAGTTTATCAGCTTTAAAGTTGGTGAGTTCATAAGTATTTTAGTGCCATTGCTTGTATGAAAATGTTTGTAAGTGTTTGATGTATAAGTTTGTAAACTTTTATAGTAAATGTTTGTATCTCCTAGAAAATCCTATATTTTCTACTAAACGTAGCCTTTTACCAAGGCATCAAATGTTTTGTATGTTTGTTTCTTGTAAAAGTGTGAATTTTTCCCAAGTGTGACTATCATTAACAAAATATAGTTTTACATTACCGTTTATGTGAGAAGATCACAATGTGAATGCAATGGGAAAATAATAAAGTATTGTAGTGTTGTATATAGTAGCTACTGCTGTACTAAATACCTTAAACTGATTGTTAATTAAGGTATAATATGATATAATTGTAACCATACTTGATCGACTAGTAGAACACGACGCTTGATGTGTGTGAAATGCACTGGTTTTATTCCTACTTTAAAAATATAGATTTAGCACACAAAGGCAGTGAACCTGTCTTCTAGTGGTATAGTTGGGTAAGTAGGGTGTCAAACTCAGGGAACGAAAATTAAACTAATAACTAATTTTAACTAAACAAGTAATAAAATTAAAGGGTTTTCTTTTCTCTAGTTTTGCAAGACTAGAAACTAAAAAAAAACCACCTAACAAGTAATTAACTAAACAACTAAAACAAGTAAAAATTCACCAAATTACATAAAGGGTTTCTTTTTAGCTCCAACCAATTCACTCCTATGGTTAATTTTATGATAAAGTGATAAATTAATTGTTATTGGTTACCAACTATAGTGGTTAGATTCGCATTGACTATTACTAACCCTTAGAAAATTAATCAATTCAAGCAGTGGCCAATTGTTTAAACTAATTAACTCCCTAGTTCAATTATTTGGGTTAAATAAGATTTGTAATAGGTTATTCAAATTAGTAATTCAACTAACCTCTTGTTTGTTGGTTTCTCAAACAAGCTCACACATTACTTTACCCATTCTTTAGTTAATCCTAGTTTCATATTCACTAATCCTAGGCATATAATGAAGTGTTCACATAAATCATATCAGGTTACCAATTAAGAGATGTTCATGCAGCCTAATTGTCTTCCAATTAACAGAAAATAGTTATGGATAATGCATAAGGTTCTTTAACAAACTTAATTTAATAAAATCACCAATAATCAATCAATAAAAGTATAAATCAAACCATAGGAGTAACTTGGTTTTTCCTAAACAGAAACTACGAAAATTCAGCTCATGATTACAGTAGAAACAAGCTCAAAAAAGAATTTTGTTAATCTAGACATGATTCACTTCTAAGATTAAGTGGAAAATTTAACTTAATTCGCCTTGAGTCTTCAAAAGATCAAAGATTAGGGTTCTTCAGGTCTCCAAAGGTTTCTTCAATCGTAGGTTATCCTCCCAAAAAGCCAGAAAGTCCCCCCAATTCGGAATAAGATCCTTTATTATACTTATCTCAAAACAGGGGCAACTCGGCGAGTAGGTCTCCAACTCGCCGAGTTGATATGAGAAATCCGTGTACGGTAAGTATTTTGGACTTTACTTCCCGAACATTCTTAGGAACTCGCCAAGTAGGTGCGTGGAATCGCCGAGTAGCTCCAGATTTTCTTCTCTTTCTTCATTCTCTAGCTTCTAATTGCTTCTCCTTCTTCCTTTTTCCTTCCAAGCATGTCTTCTGGACTGAAAATATAATTTAGACCTTATTAAGTACCTTTTGTCCATATTATGCAAATAAATAGCTAATAATTGGTAAAAATCTATGCTAAACATATGGCTAATTATGCACATATCAAAATACCCCACCCTTGACTTTTGCTTGCCCCCAAGCAAAACTGAATTTTAGTACATTTGAATTACACAAGACAACTCCAATTGAACCCAGCCATTATGCCAAAACCGCAACGCATGCATTTGTGTCTAGAATTTTCCTAAAGACCCCCCAATATTCTAAATACTTACAATCCTCATAAACATTCGCCCACTTATCCCGAACAAGGCTCATTTTATGCATCCCTCCGAATCCATCCGCAGAAAACCTTCTAACCTCAAGGTATTTATGATTGAGCAACCCAAGAATACATAATCTAGAAAATTACAATTTATGATACCACTATGGAGCTCTTTGGGATCCTCACTTCTTTGACAATTTGATCTTTGATTTTTGGGTATCTTCAATTTTATTTTTGAATCTTTAGAATTTTGATCTTCATACTTTGACTTTGATGCTCCAAAAATTCTTCAAACTTTTCTTGTAATTCCCTTTTTTTCATGTAACTCACTTATATTTTTTTCACTCAAAACCCTACATGCTTAAGCAGGGGCGCTCAACTTCAACCTTTATTGGTTAAAATAATAATTTTCCTAGATACATTTCTGGTACACGATGCTAAACGTATTGCCTCCTTCGGACTGAGCAAGGTTGTGTTTTTTTCCCATGATTTTACTGGAATAAGGAGGCCACAAATGCACTAGAACGTATATAGGCTCAACTAAATATTTAGGTCTTCATGTAATCATCAACATAATTCTAACATGGAATCCTAATTAATTTTACCAAAATAGTCTAAGTTAAACCCTAAGCAACATTTTTTATATGCAAGATTTTTAAAATTTTAAAAATAAACCTAAATTAGGATTCTAAATTTACTAAAATGTAACCAACCCCCTACCCCACATTTAATTCATGCAATGTCCCCATTGCATGTTATGCATCAAAAGTAAAAATATGAAATATAGAGAGAATTGGAACAAACTCCACTGGGGTAGCAGTCGCGAGGCTGATCTTCTTTAATTAAGCTCCTACTTCGAATGACTTTATACATGGGAACAGCTCATCCATCCCTTGTGTGTCATGCGCGTATAGCTCCAAATGTTTAGGAGAAAGCTCTCAGAAATCTTCCAGGAATGAATCTCCACGAAAAATATGGATAAGAACTGCAGTGAATGTGCCCAAAACAGATTTTGAGTGTGAAATGTTAATGGACTCGGTGAGTCAAGCATGAACTCAGCGAGCAGATCGGCATTCAGCAGATAATCGCGGATTTGCACATACACTCGGCGAGTACCCTAGGTGCACTCGGCGAGTAGATTGTTGAGTCGAAAATAAATTTTCATGGTGTTTATTCTTGACTGAGGTGCTAAATCAGGATACTTCAGTGACTCTTCTTCTATTTCCTTCAGTAATACACATTTTTTCACTCTCAATCCTAACGGACTCAACCTTAAATGTAAGATTTTGCATTCTCATCTAAACCAATCCTCACTTTAGCCTTGACCAATGAAACTCCTAAATGCATCCTAATCTTTAAACCTGAAAAACATATAACCACAAGTGAATACAAACAAACCAAGGTCCTAATTAAAAATCCAAGTACATCAAAGCTCAATATCAAAAAAAAGCGTACAAACATCCAAATAAAATCAAATTTCAAACTTCTTCATCCATGTCTGTCCCTCCTGCTTGGTTGTTTCTCCTCTGCATACGCTCCTCCGAACTCATAATGTATGGATATCCGGGCCCAGGCCTTGGGGTAATGTTCATTTGTTGAAAGAGATAGTTGAATGACTCATTGTTATAGTTAACACCTTGACCAATATCATCCAAATACGTCCTATACTCCACATGATTCCACCCCTCATTCTCGTCTTCCACCAGAATAACTGGTGGGTCTTCTCGAGCCCGTTCGTTCCTTTGCCTAACTCTTCTTCCCGGCTCCTCAGGAGCAATCACCTCATCTTTATGTGGAATTGCAAATGAATCCCCAAATATTTCCACAATCCTTGCCCTCCGGAATAATGCAGTGCTAAATGGCGAAGGAGAAATGACGGTTAATGCCCTTGCCTCTTGCAAATCCAAAATCCCATACGAACTTGCGAGTCTTTTAACAAACATACCCCCATTAATTTGGGAGGTAATCTTTTCCTTCACCGCTCCATCCGCAAGATATTTGGCTAAACAATAAGGCAAGTTGCAAAAAACTTCCAGGGTCATTATGCTCCATAAGTACAAAATGTCAAGAGTAGGAACTTTGTCATCATCCATCCTCATGTTGATGGTGCTAGCAATGAGGCGGTGAATGAGACGATGGATCGGAGAACGGATATGGCCTTCCTGAGCAGAAGATGGAATATAAACCCGGTTTGCAATAGTATTCCACCAAGTGGAGGCAACAACTTCCTCTGGAAGATCTTTGTGACATTGCTCCCGAAATGTTTCAAAATCCTCCGTTAATATGACGTTTTCATCATAAATGCCTATCCTCCAAGCAACTTCTGCTATGCTGCACTGTCGCAGCTCCCCTCCAAGGCAAAAAGTGATGACATTTGGGTTATAGTATTCACTACCACCCCGGAATGAGATAGTAGCAAATAATTCCCAACATAGTTCTACAAACACAGGTTCTTGTATTTTGAATAGCTGCAACCATCCATCACAAATTATTGTTGATCCACCCACTTCAAAAGATTTTACCAAATAAGGTGTCAACTCCTCTTCCAACCCAATTTTACCCAACCAATCCCAATTAATTGCATTGGGTAGATGAATCTCTTTCTGTTTCAAGACCTCCAATCTGTTCTTCGCACTAGCTCGGCGAGTAGGATGAACTGCGAGTACAGATTTCAATCGGTCCATATTAGGTCAATCAAAATACATATATTTGCATAGGGGTTTGTTGTTATAAGTCCTTTAAGCATAAATCCACATGAAATTTTGTCTGAATCCTCCTAATTTATCCTAAAATCGAAACCCTAGAATTGGAGTAAACCCCCAAATCTGGATTTTAGCAAAATAAGAACCAATAACTGATAAAGTTGTGAGCTTTAGCGAGAATTCAAAGGAAAAATCATACCCTTTGCTTTGTAGATGAAGATTCAACAAGAAATCAAAGGAATGGCTTGAGAGAAAACTGAATGTTCAGCGAGTATGAATGGGAAGTGGCTAGTGAAAATGAGTAGGGTAAAAGAAACCCTTATTTACAGATTGTAAAAACCCATTTAAATGCTTGTACTCGTCGAGTAGAAATACCTACTCGCCGAGTAGGGGCGCGTGTTCGCGATTTGTCGTGGATTTCAGAAAGTACTCGCCGAGTAATCTTATGAACTCGATGAGTTCATTAGTTAGTTTGAAAAAAACTCAATTTTTTAAACCACCACCCCCACACTTTGAGCATTGCTTACCCTCAAGCAATCATTTTAAGCATAATTTCAGAAGAAGAATGAAAAGAAAATAGATCCTAAAAGTGAAAAAGAAAAATAAAAGGAAAAGAAGTGCAAACTCTAACTCAGGTTGCCTCCCAGAAGCGCTTCTTTTTAAGGAGTCATTAGTTGGACTCCTCTTCGGTCTACGTTTCTGCCATGCCTTCCAGCAGCAACCCTTCTTCTAGGTCTTCATTCCTCGAGATTCCTTCTTCATATTTTTTCACCCTATGTCCATTAACTTTGAAAAGAGTGTCATCTCTTTGATAATAACTCAATAGCTCCATGTGGAAAAACCTTCTTCACTAGAAATGAACCATCCCATCTTGACTTTAGTTTGCCCGGAAAGAGTTTGAGCCTAGAATTAAAAAGTAACACTTTTTGCTCTTCATGAAAGTCTTTATTACCCTTGATTCTTTTGTCATGCCAACTCTTGGTTTTTTATTTATAAATCAAGGAGCTAGTATAAGCCTCATTCCTAAGTTCTTCAAGAGCATTCATTTGCATCAACTGGTTGTTTCTAAGTTCAGCTATATCAAATTTGCACATTTTTAAAGCCCAAAAAGCTTTATGCTCTATTTCCACCGGTAAATGACATTGCTTCCTATAAACTAGCCTATATGGTGTAGTACCAATAGGTGTTTTGAAAGCTGTTGGGAAGGCCCAAAGTGCATCATCTAACCTATCCGACCATTCCTTTCGATTGCTACCCACCGATCTATCCAAAATTCTTTTTAATGCTCTATTCGTCACTTCAGTTTGACCACTAGTTTGTGGATGGTAATATGTAGAGAATTTATGGGTTACCCCATATCTCCTTAACACCTTTTCTAATTGATCATTGGAAAAATGAGTGCCTCGGTCACTAATAAGGGCTTTAGGAACTCCAAATCTTGAGAATAACGTTTTTAGAAAGCGCACCACCACCCGAGCATCATTTGTTGGTAAAGCTTGTGCCTCCGCCCACTTGGATACATAATCGACCGCCACCAAAATATATTTGTTTCCTTTTGACATTGGAAATGGTCCCATGAAATCGATCCCCCATACATCACACACTTGAATACTATGTTGTGGCATCTCGTTTCGGAATGATATTTTTCCCGCTCTTTGGCATGCATCACACTCTTTGACATATTGGGTAGCATCTTTAAAAATTGTGGGATAATAAAACCCAATATCAAATATCTTCTTAGCAGTGTAGTGTGCTCCATGATGTCCACCGGTAGGCCCTCTATGGAAATGCTCCAAAATTTCTCGGCTTTCATTACCGAATACACATCTCCTTATGACCCCATCCGTACAGCTTTGGAAAAGATATGCCTCATCCCAAAAGTAGTATTTTATTTCTGAAAATAATTTCTTCTTTTGTTGGCGGGTAAAGTCTTTTGGAATGTACTGGGTAGCTAAGTAATTAGCTATATCTGCAAACCATGGCTCTTCCGCCGTGGTCACCAAAATGTACCCGTCCGGAAAATCATCTCCAATTTTATCTTCTTCCAATGCTTCCAAATGCGGGTTTTCTAGCCTTGATAAGTGGTTGGCTGCTACATTCTCCATTCCCTTCTTATCGCGTATCTCGATATCAAATTCTTGTAGAAGTAGAACCCAACGTATCAATCTTGGCTTTGCATCCTGCTTGGCAAACACATACTTAATAGCAGAGTGGTCAGTAAAAATAGTGGTTTTAGATAAAACAAGATAAGGGCGGAATTTGTCAAAAGCATACACTACTGCTAGTAATTCTTTTTCAATTGTGGTGTAATTTTCTTGGGCCGGATTCAAAGTCTTACTTGCATAATAAAAGGGTCGAAAGTGCTTATCAACCCTTTGACCAAGGACAGCCCCTAATGCAAATTCACTTGCATCACACATTATTTTCAAAAGGTAAGTTCCAATTCGGGGCAATAATGATCAGGGCATTAGTTAATTTTTCTTTCAAAAATTCAAAGGCCTCTAGACACTCTTTAGTGAAATTGAATGGTGCATCTTTTAAAAGTAATTGTGTTAAAGGTCTACCTATTTTAGAAAAATCTTTTATGAAACGGCGGTAAAAACCCATGTGTCCTAAAAAACTCCTAATGCCCTTTACATTAGTCGGTGGAGGTAATTTAGCAATTGTATCTACTTTTGCCCGATCCACCTCAATTCCCGATTTGGATACCTTGTGGCCTAAGACTATACCCTCTTTAACCATAAAGTGACATTTTCCCAATTAAGGACTAAATCGGTTTTTTCACACCTTGCAAGCATTAAATTAAGGTTAGCAAGACAATTATGGAAGGAAGATCCAAAAACAGAAAAATCGTCCATAACTACTTCCACGAATTTTTCCACCATGTCGTGGAATATGGCCGTCATGCACCTTTGAAATGTTGCAGGAGCATTGCATAACCCAAAGGGCATGCGGCGATAGGCAAAAGTCTCACTCGGGCAAGTGAAAGTGGTATTTTCTTGGTCCATTGGGTCTATGGGTATTTGGAAGTAACCCGAAAATCCGTCTAAAAAACAATAGTAACTATGGCCGGAAAATCTTTCAAGCATTTGATCAATAAAAGGTAAAGGAAAATGGTCTTTACGAGTGGCATCGTTTAGCATTCGATAATCGACGCACACTCACCAACCGGTTACCGTTCGGGTCGGAATAAGCTCGTTTTTCTCGTTTGTTACGACCGTCATCCCTCCTTTCTTGGGCACCACTTGAACAGGACTAACCCATGGACTATCGGAAATAGAATAAATGATCCCCGCATCTAAAAGATTGACTACTTCCTTTTTGACCACTTCTTGCATGTTTGGGTTCAATCTTCTTTGGTGTTGCACTACCGGCTTTACTTCTTCTTCCAAGTTAATCTTGTGAGAGCAATAAGAGGAGCTTATTCCCTTGATATCGGTGATGCTCCATGCAATGGCACTCTTCCTCTTCTTCAAGACTTGAACTAATTCTTCTTTTTCAGATTTAGAGAGATCAGAAGCTATTATAACAGGTTTTTGTTAACCGTCTTCAAGGAATGCATACTCCAATTGATCTGGTAGTGCCTTGAGTTCATTTTTTACGTTCTGCATGCTGAACACGTCGAGTACAGTTAAGGGACTCGTCGAGTCCTGTGCAAAATTCGTGATTTCTCGAGATTCTTCAAATGGACTTGGCGAGTAGATCGAGTCTACTCAGCGAGTAGAATGCTCAATGGTCTTCATTAACTCATCATAATCAGCTTCTTCCAGCGGTCTCTCTATTTCCAGTAGGTCTTTTTCAGCATCAAGTTCTTCAGTAAAGGTGATGGTGGACTTTTTTGGATCTTCATTATGCCATTCCTCCATCAATTCATCCAACATATCAGTTGAAAATGTCGTGTCATCACAATTCCTTGCATGCTTCATGGCTCGATCAACCCCGAAAGTGACTGAATCATCCCCCACCCGTAGAGTAAGTTTTGAGTCTCGCATGTCAACTATAGCGCTTGCTGTGTTAAGGAAAGGTCTTCCAAGGATGATCGGGACTTAAGGATCCGCTTCCATGTCTAGCATTATAAAGTACGCGGGAAACATGAACTTATCTACCTTCACCAATAGATCTTCATATATTCCTCTTGGAAATGTGACCGTTTTATTTGCTAAGTGGATTGCCATTCGAATTGGCCTTGGTTCCGGGAGATCTAATTTCTTGAAAAATGAATATGGAATGAGATTTACACTTGCTCCCAAATCAGCCAAAGCATGAATGGTGGCCAAATTCCCAAATTGGCAAGGCAAAGTTAAGCTTCCCGGGTCACCCTTCTTCTTTGGTAGTTTGTTTAACATGGCAGCTGAGCAATTCTCATTAAGAACTACTTCCTTCACCTATTCCATCTTCCTTCTATTGGTTAGCATCTCCTTGAGGAATTTGGCGTATTTCGGCATTTGTGCAACTGCCTCAATGAATGGTATATTGAATTGAAGAGCTTTTATATGGTCTAGAAACTTCTGGTAGTCTTCTTCCTTCTTCTCTTGCTTAGCTCGGGCTGGATATGGCAATGGAGGCTGAAATGGCTTTCCAGGAATCTGACTTTTCTGATTAGGCATCGGACTCGTCGAGTCCATCTTCTGGACTCGGCGATTAGGGTTTGTTTCCAGCAGATTTTTATTCTGAATAGGGGCCAGAGCGGTAATTATCTTCCCACTTCTAGTTGTCACGATATTTATATGTGCGCCTCGTGGGTTGTTTTCGGTTTTACAAGGAAGTTCTCCCGGTGATCTTTGATTAATTTGTTGAGTAAGTTGCCCCAGTTGCGTCTCAATGTTGTGGATAGATGCTTGTTGATTCCTAAGCATTGTTCTTGTCTCTTGTATTACAGCATCATGGTCATTGTGTCTCTTTTCTGAAGCAGCTACAAATTTAGTAAGCATCTCCTCCAAACTTGGTTTTCTTTCTTGTGCCAGCTCCTCCTTTTGGTAAAAAAAACCTCTTCCTTTTTGTTTATATTTCTCCTCCTTAGCCTTCTTGTACTCATCATAAGGAAGCCATTCTTTCTTGGGTTTTCGCCAATCTTCATCATATCGGTCACCACTTGAGTAGCACACTTGCACCTTCTTATTCCCGTTCTCGTCCAAGTCACAATCTCTAGTAAGATGAGGTCCATTGCAATTCCCGCAACCCACCCGAATAGCATGTATCGTTTGATCCATTTTATCCATCCTCCTATCCATGGTTTTTAACAAAGCCATAACTGCTGGAAAAATCTTTTGAAGCTACATAAGCTGATCCTCTTGTCATATCATTCCTTGGGTTGTGGTATTCTCTAGAATGCTTAGAGAATTCTTCAATTAGTTGCTTTATCATCGGGGGTGCTTTCTTTGTTAGTGTACCTTGCGAGTCAAGTAATTTCCTTGTTGTAACATTTACTCCATCATAAAAAATGGAGACTTCTTGTTGACTATTAAGGTCATGATATGGGCAATTCCTTAGCAAACTCTTGTACCTCTCCCAAGCTTCATAAAGTGACTCTCCAGCTTGTTGTTCAAATTTGGCTATGGCTTTCTTTAATTTAGATATCTTGGAGGGTGGGCAAAATTGATCAATAAAATATTCTTTCATCTTGGCCCTTGTAGTGATGGATCCGGGGGGAAGTGACTTGAGCCAATCCTTTGCAGCACCCTTCAATGTAACCGAAAGCATGAGAAGTGGATGAGTTTCGCGAGGCACGTTTGGAACATTAAAATAATCAGCTACATCATTGACTTCATCTAAGTGTTTGTAAGCATCTTCATGGTCTTTTCCGTGGAAGGGGATCTCTTTGAGTAGAGCAAGGATGTGACCCTTAAGCTCAAAATTGGCAGTTGCAGGAATTGCGGGTTGCACAAGTCCTGGGCCGGTATCATCGTGTATGCTCTTCTTTCATTCCCCCATGGGGACTTCATCGATGTTAGCCATATGAATAGCTAATTCGTCGTCGGAATCAGAGTCGTTTCCGAATGTAGGGTCTTCTTCTCTTTCGGTTTCATACTCGGTGTCCTCTTTGATTGGGTCTTCGCTTGCTAAAGAGGCGCTGGATGCTCCTGATTTGCTACTCTTCTTCTTCCCAAAAACCGTCTTCAAGCTAGACAAAGGCAATTTCTTAGGTGTGTTCGAGCTTTCAACGTCTTTGGCTTTTTTTTTTCCTTAATGCGGATTCCGGGTATTCAAAAGGGGGAACCCGCAGAGTGTTGGATCGTCTGGTCATGAAAAGCCTACAACAGAACAAGAAAAACGCGTAAAAAGAACAAAAGATGAAACAAAACAAAAATAAAAATTAAACTGTCAAACAGCAACGTACTCGCCGAGTAGGTTCGACTGCACTCGGCGAGTAGGCTGTGTAAAACTCAAAAATAGATAAAATTAAATAAAAACGGCTAAAAACTAATAAATACTAAAACTTAACCTACTTACTGAATTACTAAAAAAAATAACTTTGTGCAAGATAAACTCACACAAAAGATCGATAAAACTAGGAATTAGATTTAATTTTTGAACTGTTCCCCGGCAACGGCGCCAAAAACCTGATGTGTGTGAAATGCACTGGTTTTATTCCTACTTTAAAAATATAGATTTAGCACACAAAGGCAGTGAACCTGTCTTTTAGTGGTATAGTTGGGTAAGTAGGGTGTCGAACTTAGGGAACGGAAGTTAAACTAATAACTAATTTTAACTAAACAAGTAATAAAAGTAAAGGGTTTTTTTCTCTAGTTTTGCAAGACTAGAAACTTAAACAAACCACCTAACAAGTAATTAACTAAACAACTAAAACAAGTAACAATTCACCAAAATTAATAAAGGGTTTCTTTTTAGGTCCAACCAATTCACTCCTATGGTTAATTTTATGATAAAGTGATAAATTAATTGTTATTTGTTACCAACTATAGTGGTTAGATTCGCATTCACTATTACTAACCCTTAGAAAATTAATCAATTCAAGCAGTGGCCAATTGTTTAAACTAATTAACTCCCTAGTTCAATTATTTGGGTTAAATAAGATTTGTAATTGGTTATTCAAATTAGTAATTCAACTAACCTCTTGTTTGTTGGTTTCTCAAACAAGCTCACACATTAATTCACCCATTCTCTAGTTAATCCTAGTTTCATATTCACTAATCCTAGGCATATAATGAAGTGTTCACATAAATCATATCAGGTTAACAATTAAGAGATGTTCATGCAGCCTAATTGTCTTCCAATTAACAGAAAATAGTTATGGTTAATGCATAAGGTTCTTTAACAAACTTAATTTAATAAAATCACCAACAATCAATCAATAAAAGTATAAATCAAACCATAGGAGTAACTTGGTTTTTCCTAAACAGAAACTACGAAAATTCAGCTCATGATTATAGGAGAAACAAGCTCAAAAACGAATTTAGTTAATCTAGACATGATTCACTTCTAAGATTAAGTGGAAAATTTAACCTAATTCGCCTTGAATCTTCAAAAGATCAAAGATTAGGGTTCTTTAGGTCCCCAAAGGTTTCTTCAATCGCAGGTTATCCTCCCAAAAAGCGAGAAAGTTCCCCCGATTCGGAATAAGATCCTTTGTTTATCCTTATCTCAAAACACGGGTAACTCAGCGAGTAGGTCTCTAACTCACCGAGTTGATATGAGAAATCCATGTACGGTAAGGATTCTGGACTTTACTTCGCGAAAATTCTTAGGAACTCGCCGAGTAGGTGCGTGGACTCGCCAAGTAGCTCCATATTTTCTTCTCTTTCTTCATTCTCTAGCTTCTAATTGCTTCTCCTTCTTCCTTTTTCCTTCTAAGCATGTCTTCTGGACTAAAAATATAATTTAGACCTTATTAAGTACCTTTTGTCCATATTATGCAAATAATTAGCTAATAATTGGTAAAAATCTATGTTAAACATATGGCTAATTATGCACATATCAACGCTTGAAGACGTCAAAATGGTATGACATTCGTCACCCGTAGACCTACAAGTTCCACTGTAGCTAGCAGCAAGGTGTAGGACGGTCAGTCCCATATAGATCTATACACAAATTCACGCTCTCCCTCAAGGAGTCTCTGGTTACAAAACGAGCCATAGTAGTGATGCCATGCCCCGAAGTACTGGCTCACATTTATGTTATAGTATTCTTGTATATATATAGTATGTACTAGTGTAGTGTATGTTCTCTCTGTCTAGTATGTAGTATGATCTCTTTGTTTCTCATCATAGCATGTTCTCTTGTATAGTGTATAGTATGTATTGTTTCTCGTTATAGTATTCTCTATCAGTTTCTCTTTATAGTGAGTATTGATTCTCATTATAGTATTCTCTATCTGTTTCTCTTTTTAGTGAGTATTGTTTCTCGTTATTGAATGTATTGACTCATGTATGAACTGACTCTTTGTATGTTTCATTTTACTAGAAATAGTGAGTAATGACTTCCTAAACTATACCTATTATAGTTTACTAGTAGAGTTGTTTGTATGACTGTGTGTTGAACTGAGATAAAAGCTTTTATGTCTATACATATATACATAATATATAACTAAGGGTCAAACGACACTCAGAAAAACAACAAGGTACTCTAAGTCCACAACCAAACAAGGAACAGGAAATAAAGTGAGTTATCAGTCCTAAGCCCTTCCAACCTTAATTATATAACTATATACGAATTAGACATGGTTTTGACAATATATAAGTTTGAAAGAGTTAAAAGAAAAGGTTTGTCATATAAGAACAAGTTTGATAAAGAGTTTAGCATGCAAAACAGTTTGATAAACATTTTGAAGTAGTTTGTTTGATAAAACAGGTAAAAGTATAGTAAATCCATTTGTTTGATGGTTATTAATCACATGTGATTAATATAATAACTATAATGTTTCAACTTGTATCCCCCCCCCCCCCCATCAAAGCATTTAAAATCATTTAAAAGGTAGATTAAGGGGTATAGGATGCTAAGTGCCAAGTGAAGACTTGAGCACACACACGGATCCTATTTATCATATAATGATACATATATGTATACAACTAGTGTTTAAACAACTAATATGTAATTAAAGACACCCTAAGTCATAGAAAACACTTAGATTAAAGGGTATGAATCACATATGATTGCATACTAAGGGTGTATGGCCACACTAAGGAGTTTACGGCCCAAATGGCATGACCAAGGGAGTTCACGGCCATGATTTTATGGCCACATGAGTTTATGGCCGTAAACTCATGAAGAAAAGTGTAAATTGGTGTTTTAAAGGTCTTTCAAGCATTGAGGAGAGTTTCTAGGTTCATGTCCAAGCCTTAGAAGGAGTTTAAGGTCCAAATGCACTTCAAACTAGGGTTTACGGCCAAGGGAGATGCTCTTGGCCGTAAACACCTCATGTTCTTGGGAAAAGCTTGTTTTCAAGGTGTAGATCAAGATTCCTAACTAGATAGCGAGTATATAAGAGGGTACTTACGAGGTTGAAGCTTAGAAGAGTAGTTTTCGGCCAAAAGAACTAATGTCTTCTTGATGTTCTTGAAGATCTTGAAGATCTAGACCCAAAAGATGGAATTCATGGATGAATTCAAAGGTGATTCAAGAATAAGAGATGTATTAACACATAGATGGAAGAAATCACTTACATTTGAAGAATTGGAAGCAAGATCCTATGATACTTGAGAGAGATTTCGAGTTTCTAGACTTGGAAATGATAAAAGTGAAATAAAATGGCCAAGCTTCATACTTATAGCCTAGAGATTACGGCCACCATGAGTTTACGGTCGTAAACTCACATGTCCTGGCCGTAAACTCCTCATTGAGGGGTTTATGGCTTGTTTGTTGGTTTTGAACTTCAGTTGACACTTCCTTTCACTCATTCCTTTGGTGTACTAGGCTCAGAATTCTCAAATAGACTCTAAACAGTGCTAAAAGTTAGCAGAAACAAGCCTGACTTTGATTTGAGCTGAATAGTTGTACAAGGTAGAAATTTCGGGTTGTCACATCATCCCCCCGTTAGAGAGAATTTCATCCCGAAATTTGAGTTTAACCAGTACATAGTTACAAATAACTAATCGAAAAGATGAGGATATTTCAGTTTCATTTGATCCCCGTGCTCCCAAGTGAATTCAGGTCCTCGCTTGGCATTCCAGCGAACCTTCACTATCGGGATACGACTTTGCTTCGTTCGCTTGACCTCTCGGTCCATGATCTCTAAAGGTTCTGTCACACCCCAAAACCAAGAACGGCGGAAACGTTCTGGGGCGGAGGACGTCATGTATAGTATCACAACACAGCAAATGTAAATAAGCGAACAACATCATCCATTGCATTAAATATATAATTTTAATACAAGCGTGTTCTGTACAGTTATAGACACCAAAAATAATGTAAATCAAAATAATAAGATGAGTCTTCGATGCGCTCCATCTTCTCAAAAGCTGGCCTCGGTACCTGTCTACTGATGACCTGAGAATACAAGTTATTTTGAAAGAGTTTATTAGCATTAAGTTGGTGAGTTCATAAGTATTTTAGTGTCGGTGTGTATTACCAAAAACGTTTGAACATGTCTCAAGTGTAAGTTTGTAAAAGGTAAGTAAATGTTTGTAAGTGTTTGTAAAAGTTTGAATCTCTAAGAAAAACCTATATTTTCTATTAAAGTAGCCTTCTACCAAGGCTTAACTATTTTGTATGCCCGTTTGTTGTAAAAGTGTGTAATTTCCCAAGTGTAACTATCATTTAACAAAATATAGTTTGTACATTAATGTTTAAGTGAAATAATCACAAAAAATATGTAATGGGTAAATCATTGTAGTACTGTAGTGTTGTATTATAGGAACTACTGATGTACTAACTACCTTAAACTGGATTTATATTAAGGTATTATGTGATAAATTGCACCATACTATAGACTGGTAACATCGACAATGTATAGTCAAAAAACAAGGTATGACGTTTGGCACCCGCAGACCTGCCAGTCCTGCTGTAGCTAGCAGCAAGGTGTAGGATATTCAATCCAGTATAGATCTATACGGGATTGACAACCCCGCACCCAGACTGCTAGCTACAGTCCCGACCTACCAAGCCAACGGGTGACAAATGTCACATTTTAGACGCTTGTAGGGCGTCTGGTACTCTAGTCAGTATGGTTACGAGTATCCTGGGTTACCTTATAATTCATTGGCTTTAAGGTAGCGGTATTTCTCCGGCAATTTACACTGTATGTTGGTAACTCATGTTCAGAGTCACACTGTTTTGACCTTACAAGACGTATCTTTCATTTGATACTGTCTGGGGTCTGTTATCTCTGTTTTGACCTTACAAGACGTATCTTTCATTTGATACTGTCTGGGGTCTGTCGTTCACTGTTTTTGACCTTACAAAATGTATCTTTCATTTGATACTGTCTGGGGTCTGTCTTTCACCGTTTTAGACCTTACTAGCTGTACCTTTCATTTGGTACCTTCTAGGGTCTGAGTCTCTATTTGTTAGACTGAACCAGGCGTGTCGTTGGTTCGATACTCTCCTGGAGTCTATGATTCCTTGCCTTAGTCAGCAGTCCTCACTGCTGAGGCATATGTTATTCCCTGTTGTCATTTGCTTTCCTCAATAATCAAATTCAGTATTTTGATAATGATAGCAATTTAGGGAAAATGACTTTTTACTACATAACACTGACCAGTCTTGGTAGAAGACTGCTTTATTAAAGAAAATATAGGAATTTTCTGGAAAGAACTCTAATACACAGTAAACACTTAAACTACTACTTTATAAAGTTATTTGAATAAAACGTCACTAAATGCTTATGAACTCACCAGCATTTGCAAAAATGCTGATACTCGCTTTTTCAAATAACTTGTATTCTCAGGTTAGCATTAGACAGGTACATCCCTAGAGCAGTTGATGAAGATAGCTTAGTGTCATGGTCTTTTGGCCATAAACTCCTCAAAGGAGTATTATCTATGCCCTAAACTACCCAAAGGATTAAACCACCAAGCTAGGCTTATTCTAGAAATCATTTAGCACTTCAAAACACACATTACCACCAAGATTGGAGTTCACGGCCGTAAACTCAAGGTTTTACGACCGTAAACTCCTTGTGTGGGGTTTATTGGGTTGTAAACTCTTATATAAAGCCCTTTGGTACATTAAACCCCTTTAGCCTTGTCCCATAGCAACTTAGATGCAACCATTAGGACCTATAACACTTATACAAAGTGTTTACATGTTCCTGAGTGTCCCAACTTATTTCATTAAGTTATTATTTGGCTAATTAGTTATATATATGCTCATTATATGATAACTAGGCTCGTGCGTGTGAACAAGTCTCCGTTTGCCACCTAGCACGGTATCCGACACGTCAATCCAATCCACTCACCACAAGTGAATTCATACCCCTTTAATTAACCTTTGAAATACTTTTAAATGTTTTAAATACTTTATGGGGGAATACAAGTTAAATGCTTATAGTTATTGCATCAATCACATGTGATTACATTAATCACATGTGATTAATAACTAGAAAACCAATGATTTTATCACTGTTCAAACTGTTTATCAAACTGTTTTACTTCAAAATGTTTTACAAACTCTTTTACTTATCAAATACTTTTATTTAAACTTTGTTATACTTCTTATAAATTGCATGCCCATATATGTATAGATATATAAGCAATGTTTAAAGGGCTTAGGAAGGCCATCCGCCCTATTTCCTTTTCGCGCTTGAGATGTGGTCTGGTGGGATTTCGGGTAGCCCTCCGAAGGTCGTTTCAATATTAATTATATATCAAATGTACATATATAGACATAAAATTACTCCTTTATTCACGCGTATCAGTACATCATTAGTAAGTTACCATCGGGGTAACACGGGATCATATTACTACAACTTCTAGATCAAAGAGTCAGATCATTCATGAGTCAATACTTATTACTAAGAGTACATATACAACTATACTAGGACGAGAACACATATAACGATACTAGAACAAGTAACATTACATTACATATACATGAATACGTTAACAATTGTGATCCACTGTATGGGAGCATGCCTTAATTGTCATGACCCGAGTAGTAGCCAGAGTCTCTTAAAGGGAGAGCGTGAGTTTGCGTATAGATCTATACTGGATTGAATATCCTACACCTTGCTGCTAGCTACAGCAGGACCGGCAGGTCTGCGGGTGCCAAACGTCATACCTTGTTTTTCGACTATACATTGTCGATGTTACCAGTCTATAGTATGGTGCAATTTATCACATAATACCTTAATATAAATCCAGTTTAAGGTAGTTAGTACATCAGTAGTTCCTATAATACAACACTACAGTACTACAATGATTTACCCATTACATATTTTTTGTGATTATTTCACTTAAACATTAATGTACAAACTATATTTTGTTAAATGATAGTTACACTTGGGAAATTACACTTTTACAACAAACGGGCATACAAAATAGTTAAGCCTTGGTAGAAGGCTACTTTAATAGAAAATATAGGTTTTTCTTAGAGATTCAAACTTTTACAAACATTTACTTACCTTTTACAAACTTACACTTGAGACATGTTCAAACGTTTTTGGTAATACACATCGACACTAAAATACTTATGAACTCACCAGCTTAATGCTGATAAACTCTTTCAAAATAACTTGTATTCTCAAGTCATCAGTAGACAGGTACATCCCCGGAGCAGTTGATAAAGATAGCTTAGTGCCATGCCGTACTTACTTATATTCACTTGTATTCTTTGATGTACTGTAATGTAACCATGTAAAATTATTACTATTAATGCAATGTCTTGTTGTACTTTGATTACTATAATGCATGTGTTGTGATACTTGACATGACGTCATCCACCCCAGAACGTTTCCGCCGTTCCGGTTTTGGGGTGTGACAGGTTCTTCCATGAATTTGAGGCTCTTGTTGATCTCAATCTCGTCAAGTGGGATAACAAGAGTCTCGTCGGACAGACACTTTTTCAAGTTCGAGACGTGAAAAGTAGAATGTACGTTACTGAGGTCGCGAGGTAGATTGAGTTTGTAAGCTACAGGGCCGATTCTTGCGAGGATCTCAAAAGGCCCAACATATCTTTGATTTAGATTTCCACGCTTTCCGAAGTGTATCAAGCCCTTCTAGGGTGAGACCTTCAATAAAACACGGTCACCAACCTGGAATTCCAAAGGTTTCCTTCTCTTGTCTGCGTAGCTTTTCTGTCGATCTCTAGAGGCTTTCAATCGTTCATGGATTTGAACGATCTTCTCTGTCATTTCCCGAATGATTTCTGAACCTGTGAGAGTGTTGTCAAGAGCGCGTCCTTTAGCTAACTGTGTGTTGCCCACCTTAACCCAACACAGAGGGAATCTACACTTTCGGCCATAGAGGGCTTCAAATGGAGCAGCCTTTATGCTCGTGTGATAACTATTATTGTAGGAGAACTCGACAAGGGGTAAATGAGTATCCTATGCCTTTCCAAAGTCAATCACACAGGCTCGCAAGATGTCTTCTAGAGTTTGAATAGTCCTCTCACTTTGTCCGTCGGTTTGAGGATGGTAGGTTGTACTCATGTCCAGCCTAGTTCCTCGGGAACTTTGTAGCGACTGCCAGAACCTTGAAGTGAATCTACTATATCTATAATAGATAATGGATATGGGAACACGTGCAGTCGTACTATCTCTCTAATGTATGTTCTAGTGAGTTTCTCCATCCTGTTAGTTTCTTTGATAGGCAGAAAGTGTGCGGACTTGGTTAACCTGTCTACGATCACCCAAATGGTATCGAGACCGCCCATTGTCTTGGGCAAATTGGTTATGAAGTCCATCATGATCCGCTCCCACTTCCATTCAGGTATCTCCGGTTGTTGATGTAAACCTGATGGTTTCTAGTACTCGACCTTAACCTTGGCGCAAGTAAGGCATTTACTCACGAAGGTAGCAATCTTTGCTTTCATGTTAGGCCACCAATATAACTTTTTAAGATCCATATACATCTTATCTGAACCTGGGTGGATGGAATATTGAGTGTTGTGCGCTTTGGTCATGACTAAGTCTCTGAAACCACCGAGTTTCGGGGTCCAGATCCGATCCATGAAGTATTAGGCTCCGTCACCCTTGACTTCCAAATTCTTATCCATCCCTCTCAGGGATTCACTCGCCACATTTTCAGGTTTCAAAGCTTCGAGTTGAGCCTCCTTAATTTGTGTGGACAAATGTGAATGGATAGTCATAGTCAATTATTTGACTCTGCGACTAGAGTATTCTTTCCAAATCAGGGCGTCAGCTACTACATTGGCCTTGCCGGGATGATAACGAATTTCACATTCGTAATCACTGAGTAGCTCGACCCACCGTCGTTGTCTCATATTGAGCCCCTTCTAGTCAAATATATGTTGTAGGCTCTTGTGGTCTGTAAAGATAGTGCTTTTTGTACCATACAGGTAGTGTCTCCAGATCTTTAGAGCAAACACAACTGCTCCTAACTCAAGATCGTGTGTGGTGTAGTTGACCTCGTGCGTCTTCAGCTGTCTTGAGGCATAGGCGATGAACTTACCTCGTTGCATCATAACACAACCGAGCCCTTGGTTGGATGCATCGCAGTAGACCACGAAGTCTTCTATTCCTTCTGGGAGGGATAGTATCGGTGCGGTGCATAAGGCTCGTTTCAGTGTTTGGAACGCTTTCTCTTATTTCTCTTCCCAGTCAAAGGCCACGCCTTTTTGGGTCAATGTAGTGAGCAGTTTTGCGATCCTAGAGAAGTTCTGAATGAACCTGCAGTAGTAGCCACCGAGGCCTAGAAATTGGCGAATTTATGTAGGCGTCTTTGATGCTGACCAGTTCTCAATGGCTTTGATTTTGGAAGGGTCCACATGAATTCCCCCTTCACTAATGACGTGACCCAGGAATTCGACTCTTAGAATCCAAAACTCGCACTTAGAGAACTTCGCGTAGAGCTTCTCTGATCGTAATTTTTCCAAGATCTGTCGTAGATGCTTACTATGCTCTTCCTTACTACGAGAGTAGATAAGTATGTCATCGATGAAGACAATGACAAACTGATCCAAGTAAGGATGGCATACCCTATTCATTAAGTCCATGAATACTGCGGGCACATTAGTAAATCCGAATAGCATCACTAAGAACTCATAGTGTCCGTAACGAGTTCGGAAGGCTGTCTTCGGAACATCCTCCCCGAGCACTCGTAACTGGTGATATCCGGATCTCAGATCTATTTTTGAAAAGAAATTCGCCCCTTGAAATTGGTCGAACAAATTGTCTATGCGAGGCAGAGGGTAACGATTCTTAATGGTAATCTTGTTTAGTTCTCTGTAGTGGATGCACATACGAAACGATCCGTCTTTCTTCTTCACGAATAAGACCAGAGCTCCCCAAGGTGAGAAGCTAATTGGTCTAATAAAGCCCTTGCTGAGCAGTTTGTTAAGTTAACCGAATGGTTTTTGCATCTCAGCTGGTGCTAGACGATAGGGTGATTTGGCTACTGGGGTAGTCCCTGGAACTAAGTCGATTCTGAACTCGACTTGACGTTGCAGATGTAATCCTGGGAATTCTTCTGGAAAGATGTTGGGAAAATCGCGTACTACTGGAATGTTCTTTATATCTTTCGTCTCTTGGCTCACATCGACAACATGAGCAAGGAATGCGCGACATTCCTTTCGCAAGTACTTCTGGTCTTGAATACCCGAGATGATACGAAGGTTCATGCCGGGTTTGTCGCCATAGACTACTAGAGTTTCGCCAAACGTCAGATTAAGGCGAACAGCCTTTTCATAACACATAATATCGGCGCGATGCAGGCTCAACCAATCCATGCCGATAATGACGTCGAAACTTTTAATTGAGACCGACATGAGGTCGATTGAAAATGAATGGCTATCTAGAGTTAGAGTACATCCTATGTATATACTGCTAGTGCTCTCAGTCTTTCCGTTAGCCATTTCTATAGTGAACGGTTTTTTAAGTGCTCGTGATTTTTGCTTAAGTAAGTGAGCAAATTTTTGGTTCACGAAACTCCTCTCCACTCCACTATCAAATAGAATGCATGCATGAGAGTTATCAAGGAGAAATGTACTAGTGACCACTGTGGGGTCGACAACTGCTTCCTCGTGGCCTATAACCAAAACTCTTCCCACTCCATCGGCATTCCCTACCTTCGGGCAGTTCCTTTTGTAGTGTCCCACCTCGCCACAATCATAGCAAGCCTGACCCACACCAGCGCCGGGGACTTGGTTGATTGGCCTTGCCGGAGCTTTGCAGAAACGGGCGGTGTGCCCCTTCCTGTTGTAGTTAGAGCACTGCATTTCCCGGCAGGGTCCATTGTGGTGGAAGTTGCATTTTTTGCACTTCGGCAAGTTTCCAGCGTACTGCTTTACCGGAGCAGCAGCGGCAGGTGCTATCACAGCATGAACTGCCACGACCTGCTGCTTTTTGGCAGCTTTTTGCTTCTTATTATCATCCCAGAATTTCCGCTTGTTATCAGTGGTTTGGAGGGTTCTGAGATGGCAAGGTTTGTTGCTGACGGGGTACGGATCCCATGGTCAATGAGACGTTGTGCCAATCGCTTGGCACTATCGAAGGTAGTGGGGTTTGAATCTAGTACATTCCCCTGAAATTGAGGCACCAGCCCCCAAATATACCTCTCCACCTTCTTTGCTTCAGAAGGGACCATTCACGGACATAGCGCTACCAGATCACTGAATCTGGCAGTGTAGGAGACTATGTCGGAGCCCTTCATGGTTAGGCTCCAGAGCTCCTGCTCCAGCTTTTGAACTTCGCCCCTTGGGCAGTATTCTTCAATCATGAGCTCTTTAAGAGCTTCCCATCCGATAGCATTCGCCACTATAAGAGATAGTGACTTGACATGGCTATTCCACCACGTCAGAGCTCAGTCCGCGAAGGTGCAGGTGGCAAATTTGACTTTGCTCCTTTCCGGACAGGAGCAGATCTCAAAGATCGACTCTGTCCTCTCGAACCATTGTGAGAGGGCAATGATTCTGCCAGTTCCATTGAAGGCCATGGGTTTGCAGCTGGTGAAGTCCTTGTATGAGCGCACTGGAGCTTCGACAACAGTGGGAGGCACATAAGTCCCACTCCCACTAGTACCGGTAGTGGTGAATTGTGCTAGAGCTGCCGCAACAGCCGCATTCACAGCAGCTTGGATAGCTGCTGGGTTGTATTGAGGAGGAGGAGTTGGAGTTTGATTCAGAGTTATTGGAGTAGTGTGTCTCATTGATCGACGCGAAGGCATCTTGTAGCTATAAGATCACGAAAATAAAGGTATTGGTAAGAGTTTGATAGAGACAATGATGAGAGTGACTCATGGACTAACTCTCCATAGCCCAACAACACAATTGAATAGTATGATTGAATGTAGATCTATTACTAGAAAGATGAAAGCATTTGGATAATAATTTCCATGAGATTAGATATCTGTCAATAATACTGGTATTACAGACGTAACAAGTTTGGGAAAAATGACCTAGAAGTAGGTCTTACATCAAATCAAGATAGCAAAATTTTGATAGAATAAAGACCTATCGACCGAAAGTTCAAGGTCTTAACATAACAGGAAATTATAGGGAGAAGTGCTACTTAGAGCATAGACAAAAAGGCTAATCCCTAGGCAAAAGGAAATTTGAGCAAAGCATTCCCTACTGGCGACGGGAACCCCTTGGGCGAACCCTTAAGTCAACCAGCTGTCGCTCCAAGTCAAGAAGGCGTCGCTCGTACACTCGCTGGCGCGCGTAATGTTCTATGACTTCATCCCTAGTCTTAGCTAGTGCTTGAAGTAGAGGATCATGGTCTCTTACAGCTCTCTCACGGTCATCTTCCAGTCGACGAATGCGGACAATATTGACTCATGAATTAGCGTCAACTTCTACGATTCAGTTGAGGGTTGTCCTACCCTGAATCTCATTACAAGCAACCCTACGGACCAGAATAGGTAGGACTCTGTGGGCTGATCCTCCCTCGCTCATGTTATAGAAGCTTCGATCTCCATTATATGGAATGGGCTGTCCCTGTTCCTGACTCCATGTCTCCAGACTTTCCACCTACAAGGGCGTCGGGCCTTGAAAGGCTGGACGAGGGTTTGGATTTGGGTTTGGAGCTACCAGGGGTTGGTCATTGACTTCTGGCTTGGAGTCATAATCTTATGGGAAGTTCTCTGCGAAGTCATCATCCAAAGGGATTGGATGATTCTCTTCTGGCTCATCCTCGAGCCATCCTCCGTTATTTTGGTTGGGGAAGTACGAGTCGCCAGGGATATGGAATCCAGCCATGATATCTATGCGAGAAAAGGGATATAAGAATCTTATATATAAAATAGACGTACTACCTAAGATAATTATAAGATGATCCTTACCAGTTACTTCAATACTTGCATAGTGCATACCAGTTATATGAAATCAAAACAGGATAGACCTTCGAATAAATGACCCTAACTCCAAATCCACAACCAAACAAGGAACAGGAAGTAAAGCAAAGATCACAGATTCTAAGTCTATGACACCTTAATTACATATAACCTTAGCGTATCCACTTAACAACTATTGACCTACTAGTAAAGACCTTTTTCGTTCTCAAATAAGTAATTGCAGTATCACAAAATACTCCTATAGTATTTTAGGTTCACGTTCTGTTCTAATGTTCTCATTGTAGTAGTGTTGGTAAGTTTTTAGACTTGTTGCAACCTCACAACCATTCTTAGGCACATGCTAGTCACTCCTCGGAAAAATATACTTGATCAGGCTATATCACGGCCAAATTTGACTATATGTCTCTAAGCCTAATTGTGTTGTTCAACAATCGTAATACTTTTGTTCTGTCCTAGACACTGATTTTAGTATGAATGTAGGTATGTATACTTGGTTAAATATTTTATTATTTAAAAAGTATAAACTCTTGTTCAGGGTATTTTAATCCCGTTGTGTTTATAGTTTGTATATCTTTTATGGGTTGATATACTCGATTCACTATAAACAATGCTCTGATACCAATCTATCACACCCCAAAACCTGAACGGTGGAAACGTTCGGGGGCGGAGGACGTCATGTACAGTATCACAACAAAGCATAATAGTAAAAAAGCAACAACATCATCCATTGCATTAATAATATAATATAATACAAGTGTGTTATGTATAGTTATAAGACACCAAAAATATGAATCCAAAATAAGAGATGAGTCTTGAACGTGCTCCGTCTTCTCAAAACCTGGCGTCGGTACCTATCTACTGATGACCTGAGAATACAAGTTATTTTGAAAGAGTTTATCATCTTTTAAAGCTGGTGAGTTCATAAGTATTTTAGTGTCATTGCTTGTATGAAAATGTTTGTAAGTGTTTGATGTATAAGTTTGTAAAAGTTTATAGTAAATGTTTGTATCTCCTAGAAAATCCTATATTTTCTACTAAACGTAGCCTTCTACCAAGGCATCAAATGTTCTGTATGTTTGTTTCTTATAAAAGTGTGTATTTTTCCCAAGTGTGACTATCATTAACAAAATATAGTTTTACATTACCATTTATGTGAGAAGATCACAATGTGAATGCAATGAGAAAATAATAAAGTATTGTAGTGTTGTATATAGTAACTACTGTTGTACTAACTACCTTAAACCGATTGTTAATTAAGGTATAATGTGATATAATTATAACCATAATTGATCGACTAGTAGAACACGATGGTCGAAGAGATCGAAATGGTATTACATTCGTCACCCGTAGACCTCAGGTTCCACTGTAGCTAGCAGCAAGGTGTAAGACGGTCAGTCCCATATAGATCTATACACAAATTCACGCTCTCCCTCCAGGAGTCTCTGGTTACAAAACGAGCCATAGCAGTGATGCCATGCCCCGAAGTACTGGCTCACATTTATGTTATAGTATTCTTGTATATATATAGTATGTACTAGTGTAGTGTATGTTCTCTCTGTCTAGTATGTAGTATGATCTCTTTGTTTCTCATCATAGCATGTTCTCTTGTATAGTGTATAGTATGTATTGTTTCTCGTTATAGTATTCTCTATCAGTTTCTCTTTATAGTGAGTATTGATTCTCGTTATAGTATTCTCTATCTGTTTCTCTTTTTAGTGAGTATTGTTTCTCGTTATTGAATGTATTGACTCATGTATGAACTGACTCTTTGTATGTTTCATTTTACTAGAAATAGTGAGTAATGACTTCCTAAACTATACCTATTATAGTTTACTAGTAGAGTTGTTTGTATGACTGAGTGTGTTGAACTGAGATAAAAGCTTTTATGTCTATACATATATACATAATATATAACTAAGGGTCAAACGACACTCAGAAAAACAACAAGGTACTCTAAGTCCACAACCAAACAAGGAATAGGAAATAAAGTGAGTTATCAGTCCTAAGTCCTTCCAACCTTAATTATATAACTATATACGAATTAGACATGGTTTTGACAATATATAAGTTTGAAAGAGTTAAAAGAAAAGGTTTGGCATATAAGAACAATTTTGATAAAGAGTTTAGCATGTAAAAGAGTTTGATAAACATTTTGACGTAGTTTGTTTGGTAAAATAGTTAAAAGTATAGTAAATCCAATTGTTTGATAGTTATTAATCACATGTGATTGATATAATAACTATAATGTTTCAACTTGTATTCCCCCCCCCCTTAAAAGCATTTAAAATCATTTAAAAGGTAGATTAAGGGGTATGAACTCACCTGTAGTGAGTGGTTTGGATGAACGAGTGGTATAGGATGCTAAGTGCCAAGTGAAGACTTGAGCACACACACGGATCCTATTTATCATATAATGATACATATATGTATACAATTAGTGTTTAAACAACTAATTATGCAAGTAAACACACCCTAGGTCATAGAAAACACTTAGATTGAAGGGTATGAATCACATATGATTTCATACTAAGGGTATATGGCCACACTAAGGAGTTTACGGCCCAAATGGCATGACCAAGGGAGTTCACGGCCATGAGTTTATGGCCACATGAATTGACGGCCGTAAACTCATGATGAAAAGTGTTAGTTGGTGTTTTAAAGGTCTTTCAAGCATTGAGGAAAGTTTCTAGGTTCATGTCTAAGCCTGAGGAGGAGTTTAATGTCCAAATGCACTTCAAACTAGGGTTTACGGCCAAGGGAGATGTTCTTGGCCGTAAACACCTCATGTTCTTGGGAAAAGCTTGTTTTCAAGGTGTAGATCAAGAGTCCTAACTAGATAGAAAATATATAATATGGTACTTACGAGGTTGAAGCTTAGAAGAGTAGTTTTTGGCCCAAAGAACTAATGTGTTCTTGATGTTCTTGAAGATCTTGAAGATCTAGACCCAAAAGATGGAATTCATGGATGAATTCAAAGGTGATTCAAGAATAAGAGATGTATTAACACATAGATGGAAGAAATCACTTACATTTTTGAAGAATTGGAAGCAAGATCCTATGATACTTGAGAGAGATTTCGAGTTTCTAGACTTGGAAATGGTAAAAGTGAAGAAAACTGGCCAGGCTTCATACTTATAGCCCAGAGTTTACGGCCACCATGAGTTTACGGCCATAAACTCATGTGTCCTGGCCGTAAACTCCTAATTGAGGGGTTTATGGCTTGTTTGTTGGTTTTGAACTTCAGTTGACACTTCCTTTCACTCATTCCTTGGTGTACTAGGCTCAAAATGCTCAAACAAACTCTAAACAGTGCTAAAAGTTAGCAGAAACAAGCCTGACTTTGATTGAGCTGAATAGTTGTATAAGGTAGAAATTTCGGGTTGTCACATGTACCTATAAATAATATTTATCAATGATTCCAAGTCATTATACTGATTGATCTACTTACGGGGATGATGTCTAGACTGGATTTAGTGAGGGTTTTAAATTGGGATTTCCAAACAGTATACTCTGTATACCAAACAGACCCTACCTTCGATATAATCCTACCTGGTTAACCCTTATCAGTTATAGATCAATAGACTTTGGAATTAATGATGGATCTAGGCTATCTTTATTCATAAGGAATATTAGCCTAAGACTTAGTGGTAATTGAACCTATGTCACATCAAAGGAAAAGCCAAGTGCTAAAGCGAAGCACTGTCCGAGTTTCGAGTCATCACTTTATCATGTGAGTGCATAGTCCCTTTCATGAACATGATTTTAATACAAGTATTAATTAAAGTATTAAATATATGTTAGAAAGTTTATGTACGAGCTATATTCTTATTTCCTGGTTTATGTGTTAGAAATGTCTCTCATGCAAACCAGATATGGTTTTATATATGATTAAAAGGTATATGTCTATTTTCGCATGATAACAATACTAGAAATGTCATCAGGGAAATAGACAAAAGTATATTAATACTTAAAATACTCTACGCTAAATATATACATGTACACTAATATATGATAATATTATATAGACAGAGTTGGTATTAGAGGTTTTATAGCTATGCCCATTAATAATATAAAACTAATTCAATTAAGTTTGATATCGGGTAGTCTCATTCAAGACGTGTGTGTAAGTTAGGAATGGAGAGTAGAATTATGTTATTTGACACTTTAGGTGTTGATGTACGATAGCTCTGTACGGGAGTACGATATAGTGTTCCACTTGGGATGACCAAATATGGTGGGTCCCGATCATACAGTTGTAATGGTATGTCTGCGTATTCTTGGATAACCTGAAATAGTAGGTCCTGATCATACAACTTTAATGGTATGTCTGCATATTCTTGGATAACCATAAATGGTAGGTCCTGATCAGACAACTTTAATGGTATGTCTGCATATTCTTGGATAACCATAAATGGTAGGTCCTGATCAGACAAATGTAATCGTATGTCTGCATATTCATAAACGGTTCATCAAGCAGGATAATCCTTGTTGATAATTGTAGACTAGGATCTGTGAGGATTAATGGGGTGCGGGTAGGATTAACTATGAGGGGATGTAGATATCCAAATCAAATGCATATCTATATTGTTTGATAATATAGGGTTTTACAATATATATATATATATATATATATATATATATATATATATATATATATATATATATTGTATATATATATATATATATATATATAGAAGTAGGTTCATGCGAAAACATAAATATCTTGCGAAAACAGATTTTATCTTCTAAAAATTAAACACATGTACTATAAAAAATAAATTTATTAGCAATAAATTAAAGATAATAAGTTTACATTGGATTGTGTTATGATAATATAGATTTAAAAAGGTTTTTAATAATTACTTTTTTTTCATGTCCTTAACCATTTTTAAATTCAGGTTTCCATAATAAAAATGTCAAAAATCATACTTTGCTAATATGACACAATTTCTCATCTATTATTGATTATCATAATGTATTTCAAAGTTTGGATGAACTATTGTTCAAAAAGATAATGTTGAGGTGACACAATCTCATAGATTTTTCTTGTTTTCGCGTTTTGGCAAATTATTTGCATTTTCGCATGAACCCTCCCCTATATATATATATATATATATATATATATATATATATATATATATATATATATATTATAACATTGTGGGATTGAAATCCCTATGTACTCACCAGGTTTCCTAAGCCGATCCACTCAATTAATTTGTATCACAGGTATCGATGCGAAGATACATTACACAGTGAGATTAAAGGAGATATAGATCATTAGTGTAAATAATGTAACGTATGTTTATGATTATGTTTTGTATCGGTTATAACATCCTAAGTTTTAAAAGAATACCAATATCGAGTGCTTCTTTGGAAATGTTTAATGTTAATATTATCTCACATTGAAATAATATTTTTGGGACCAATTCCGCAACAAAAGAAATACATTGTTTTAAAATAAGCATAAATAAAATATTTTAAAATGACCATAAATTTGAGGATATGACATTTTTAAGCATAAAAATCGAAGTCTTGAAGACTTACAATAGTCTAGAGTACGATTAAAACATAAGATCTAACTAGTTACTTGCTTCCTTGCTTCTAAGAATGAACTCTACTCCTTTAAGGTGCATAAAATAATAAAAAATGAGCTTAAGAAGCCATGAAGGAGGCTAGGGATTGGTGTATAGTCTATAAGGGTGATGTAGGCTGAGGGCTGAGGAAACCCTAGCCCCTATACCCTTTAGATAGGGCTTAAGGTCCGAAACTTAGGGTTTTATGCACCATGTGGCGCCGCACTGCGACCATTAAATTAGCACTAAGTCGTGCACACGTGGCAACACCACGTCGCAATATTCCATCCACCATGTCGGGAGAAAACAACATTCCCAAAATCCAAATTAACTCTTTAACCATGCAAAACATTAACTCATACCTAACTTGGATGTTACAATTACAGCCCTTAACTTTCACTAATATGTCGAATTTAGTCCTTAATTATTTTCTCTTTTAAGTTGAAATCGACTCTTTTCTTTTTATTTAATAATTTAATATATATATATATATATATATATATATATATATATATATATAACTCATTTAATTATTATTTATTTATTTCATTAAGTTTTAATTTACGCCTAAAAATATGATGTTAGAGCACTCGTCTGCCATACATATGTTTGGCTTTACCAAAAGAAGCATGCGCCCGACAATGAGATAATCAATCCTACTACTTGTTAGGTACGAACCTGGCACCACTAATCCTTGTAACAACAATCACACATACAAACCCTATAAATATAAAGGATCTATTCCTCACAAAGAGTTAGGTGTTAGTTTGTTTTTTCAGAAAAAATCACTTCTTGTTGTGCCACACAGCACACGCATAACATTTGGTCTTTCACAACTGTTTGTTTTTCGTAAGGCTTCTAACTTAAAAACTGTTTGGCACAATACTAGACCATCCTCTTCAAACCACTTCTCATTTTAAGTTATCTTATTCAACTTAGATTTGTTTTAATTTTTTTTGAACAACATGTTTATTATTTTAATAATATTTGAAGAATATTTAAACAATTGGAGTATATTTTACATAATTTCAAATAATTTCAAAACCGTTTGGTAAATTTCATATAAATATTTTTTGTGTTATATTGTTTATAACCAAATGTTAATAAATTATAAAGTTAATCATTAAAATTACCAAATTTGTTAAAGTTTACCGGAAAAATAATCATCGTCTTCAAAATTCTAACAAAAATGAATATGTTTTTTAGCTAAATTAACAATTTTATTTATTGTTATTTAGCAAATATTATGTTTAACTCTTTTATATAAACCTCTTTAAAAATCATATCATCACAATGATCTTTATATTTGATTTGCATATGATTAAATTAAATATTTTTTTATGTAGATTTATTTTTTAATTATTGTATAGTTAATTTCAATCTATTGTAGCGGTCTGTAGAGTTTAAAAAAACAGACAATGTTACAGGGTATATCCATTTGGTCCACCTCTTCTACTATAGATAGTTGCAGATATGGTCTACAGACTTCAATCGTTTTCGCTTTAAAAAAACAAACAACACCTTAGTGTTTCTTTGGATTATCTTTACAACACTTTCATTTTTATGCGTATTCCTAAGATACTTCTTGGGATACGACTAACTTTCCTTTTAACGGATTTCAAGTTTTGTGGTCTACTAAGTCACATTCAACCCTAGGAAGCTTCATAGTTTGGACCTTGATTGCATCAATTAAGAAGTTCTCACCTTACAATATAAGAGCGGGAGAAAGTGATGGAATTCAACATTGCTTGGTATCAATATATTTTAATAAGAATGAAAGGAACAGTTCAACAAATGTTTTGTAATCTATTTTATGTGATATGGTATAATGGTAAAGATCGAGACTTGTACAAGCCGCATATGAAATCATCCTTTCCAGTCTTCACCGGTAAAAAAAAAGTGTACAACTCCACAAAATGACAAGAGTACAAATAAAGTAAAACAAGAATCAATCGAGAAAAACTAGACGAAGATCCCTGAATTAAAAGTCGGGGACTTCTAATAATCGGCAAGTTTAGGCAAAAACTGTGTAGCTTGAATAGATAACACTGTATCGGTAAGTTTAGACTTTAGAAAACATCATATCTAACTCTCAAATTGCACCGATGATGCTACGGGAGAGAACTTAACATTATCGATACATTTACTTTTAAATGAAACCGAGTCCATAAAAAGGTTAAAAACACATCACCAAATCATCAAAGCACCTCATTGCATGTACTCAAATTCATTTGACCACTTCATTTTATTATGGTGCGAACTCGAGACCCACAGATTGACTAAAGCTATGGTATTTAGTGAAGATACGAGGGATTTCAATGATAGCGTTGGTCCACCTATTTTAAGTCTTTTTAAGGAATATAAAATATTTTAATATCTAGTTGATATTTATAATCCTTTTTTAAAATACATGACTCAACACCCACTAATATTCTTGACAAAGCCATCCTCACTTATCTTGTAACATAAAGTAGAGCAACGGGTTTGAATGGTTATGTCATGTAACATGTGAATGATATAAAGGAAGTAAACTTTTCTTTAGAAGGAAGTAAATACACAAAGTGGGTCTTATTAGTTTTTATTTATTTTAAGTCAAAATTATAAATTACAAACAAATTAACAATACGTAAAGATACAAAATCATTTATAGTTACATGTAGAGTCTAAAAGGTAAATATAATAAGGTTAAAATGGGTAGAGTTCATTAGTGACAATAAGATTTTGTGAGATGGAGATGTGTTTTGGTCGTATTTTAGACCACAAAACATAATAAATAAATAAATAAATAAGTAAATAATATTGAAAAAAATGAAGAAAAAATATTTATTTAATTTTTTCATTATTTTTTATTTAAAAATTGTAAATAATAAATAATAAACAAAAAAATCACTTTCTTTACTGTGTAATATTCTAAAATTATATGTATAAAATATTACTTATAAAAATATATTATGCCTACTATTTTTATTAGAACTAGTAAAAAACCCAAGTTTCGCATTGGGTCGTACTTATTTTTAAACAAACAAAAATATAAGGGTCTTTAAATTCATCGATTAAAAAACAAATGGTGAATAAATCCACTACAAATTCAATAAGCAATAAAAAAAAAACAACATACGATTAAAGTATAATAATTGGGTCAAAATTGTCATTTTTAAAAAACATTTATTCTGATTAAGATTGAAAAGTCAAAAAAAAGGACCAAAAATATAACATTTTCAAAATGGTGTGGTCAAAACCCAAAACAATAAAACTTTATTATTCCATAAATGTATGATTTTTATTTTTTATTATTTTGAAATAAAAAGTTATGAAATACTAATAAATATTTATTTTTCATTTATTTTTAAGTTTTTATATTCCTAAATATAGAAACGTATCATTCTGTTTTACAAAATCTTTTTGGTCTAAAACGAACTTTTACGAGACAAAAGTAAATAGGAACAAAAAAGACTAAATAGTTTAGGAACCAACAAAAAATTTGTCTATGCTAAGAAAAATTAATAATTTAACATGTTGTTATTGGTAGTTTTGTACAACAAAATAAAAGTAAAAACCTCATAAAACATTTAATAAAAACATAAACAAGTAAGTATATTAAACAAATGGTTTTTAAAATCGTACTACATGAGATTTTGTTCTAATTATTTTATATAAGTTTGAAATAAAATGTTCTACATAAGAGATATTTCTCTAATCTCTCTTTTTACATCTTTTTCTATATATAGGAAGTTTTAATTTTTTCATAAAACAGCAAATACAATATCAAAAGATAATATCTTTTAAAATAATTCAACTTGGTGTCCATAAAGAGTCTCGATATCCAAAAAGAATTTACATGTCCGAGATTACTAAAATTTCTCGTTGTTGATGATCCACAAGAAAGTCGCAAAGCTATAAATGCTTGTTGGCTGGTTATTTCAATTGGGTTTCTTTCTCTCTTAACGACGAAGTATCGATCCTTTCCTTTCCTTTCCGCGTCTTCTATTTAAACATCAAACACATTTTTCAAGAAATCTTGTGTACAATTCGTTAATAATGGCCTTCTACTCATACCCTTCTCATTCTTCGCCCTTATCTTCAAACATTTCTTCTTTTTCATTCGTCAATTCGTTTCTCAGAGTCAAAGATTTCTTCACCCCTGCAGTTCCTGTGATTATTGGGAATGTCTTCTCTGCAATTTTCACCTTCTTCTTTGCATTAGGTTTGTGTTCCTTTCTCTTGTTTATCCCAATTTTGTATCTTAATTTGTCGAAATTGGATTTCTGTTGTTGATATTTGTAAGTTTTTTCATGTGGGTTTTCCGTAATAGGAAAAGGGATTTCTTGTTTTTCTATCTAAATTCCCAAATTCATCCGAACTTGCTTCTCAATTTGTTATGTTAGGGTTAGGGGGTTATACCCTTGTAGGTTCCCTTTCGATTTCATCTCTAATTATCAAAATTTCATTCAACTAGCATGTTTATGGTTGCTGTTGCTTAACGAATTGATGAATGATGATGTATATGTAAAACGTGAAGCAAGATTAAGATAAAGCAACATATATAATAAAAAAAAAAGCTTCAGCCATCTTTACTTTTTTACATATTTGAATAAAAAGCTAATCAATCTTATCCAAATCATGTCAATTCCCTCCTTTCTTTTCGATTTTACTTGATATCAGCAAGACCATTTTTATAATTAACTTGATAAAGGTTCAAGAAATCTTTTTGTTTTGAAAAAAGTGTAAACATATGAAGACCACTTTATTTTCTTATAAACAAAGGAACTTCATCATCTTCTTCTTATAAAAATCTAATATGAGTATATGATATATCTTTGCAGTTGGGACTTTATTAGGGGCAATGACTGGGGCTTTGATAGGCCAAGAAACAGAGAGTGGATTTGTGAGGGGAGCTGCAGTTGGAGCCATTTCGGGTGCTGTTTTTTCCATTGAAGTCTTTGAATCTTCACTTGTTTTGTGGAAATCAGATGAATCTGGGATTGGTTGTCTTCTATACTTGGTGAGCAATTTTACTTTTCTAACCTTCATATGTTTATCGAATTCAACTGGGCTCTCAGGGGTTGTTGGAAAAATAACCCTTTTGTAGAAACTTCCTTTTCTTCCAAAGATATCAACAATGTTGAAGAAATAAATCACAAAGTTGTTTCAAAGATTCAAACTTTTCATCAATACATCGGAAAGAACGATAATTTTTACGAAAATCAAGTTTAGGGGTGCTTAAAAAGGGTTACTTTTACAACTTCTTGATCAATTGGCTGTTCTCTCTCACTTTCTTGAAATACAACAGTATGTTTCAAGAAAATGATTCTTTGAGTTTTATTTAGTTTTACAAATGCTAATCCATTTTTGCTAAAAATTGTCACAGATTGATGTGATTGTAAGCTTGTTAAGTGGTAGGCTTGTTCGTGAACGTATTGGTCCAGCCATGTTAAGTGCAGTTCAAAGTCAGGTAAATTCTGCAAAATCTGATAATTTCAATTCATTTATTCTTTGTATATAGCACCATAATTTTTTTTTTTTATTAATTTTGTTATTATAGTATTCTACTTCTATTTCTCCCTATTACAATATTGTACTTTGAAACTTCTACTCATTTATAGCAATGCTATCCAATTCAAACCAATTTTCATGACTATAATTGTATTGGAAAATGGAAAGAAATGGAAATAGGATGCTATTATACATAAATAAATGAAAGTATATTTCTATTTTTGGCTTTTTATAAAACAAACTTTCTCATTGTGCAATGTTCATGACCCATTTTTGTGTTATAACTTAGATGGGAGCTATTGAAACTGGATTTGATGAGCTTCATAGCATATTTGACATTGGAGGTTCTAAAGGGTTGCCTGAATATTCTCTTGAAAAAATACCCAAAATTGCAATTACAAGTGATAATGATGTGGATGATTCAGGGGAGAGAGTCTCTTGCTCTGTATGCCTACAGGTAATATCATCATTCCTAATTTTCTTTTAGCTCTAAGGATGAGGGCATTTACGTCATTTGCATATACGAGATGTTGAAAAAAGTGTAATTAGCTTGTTCTTGCTTGAAACATGCATTGTTCATAGACAATCATTTTAAAGTAAGGCAACTTGGGTGGTAGTTGAACTAGTTCTTTCATATTTATTAGGATAAAATGCTATTTGAATTAAATATTTATAAATATATATGAAAAAATGATGGCACAATTTGGTACATGGAAGTCTAAAATGAAGGAAAATTAGTAAAAAGTTTGACTTAATGGGGAAAAATTCAGTTCTCTAGTGTTCTTTATTAAGTCATTCTTTATGCATCAAGTCAAAAGAGAAACACTCATTAAGCCCTCTATGTATATAAAACAAATGTTTGAAGCATATCATGATTTATAAATATTGATGAAATTCTAATTGAGGATTTGGTACTTGATATTTATTTGTACAGGATTTCCAACTTGGAGAAACAGTTAGAAGTTTGCCACAATGTCATCATATGTTCCACCTACCATGCATTGATAAATGGCTTGTGAGACATGGGTCTTGTCCATTATGTAGAAGAGATATTTAAATTATTTTTTTATATTTTTCTGAGTCATGTAAATTCCCATTTTTTTTTTCAGTTTGACCCCTGAAGTTTCTTTATTTCTTGGGTTAGACCCTAACTTTTTGTATGATCTGTTTTGTATATGTATCATGATATAGATGAGGTTTTATGTATAAAAGTATAGTTTCAACATTTCCCACTCTTTTGTTTGGTACTTTCTTGTTTTGGACTATGGGACACAAATAATTGTAAGTTTTTGTCCCACCAAAAAAGATGGGAAAAAACTCATTATCAATCTTCCGTCTGTGTAAAAGACATAAATCTTCTTATCCTAATCATCAAGAATAACTGAAAATACCTGAAAGAAGGTTGTTGTGCCCAATGAAGTGGTACAGAACAAACATCTACACCAATACTTGCAACACCATTGCAAAGTACTTGCAAAGTAACATTGATATGCAACATCAAACACCAAATGCAAAAATCCTTGCAAACCTTAAAATCTTTTACTTGAAGTCAATCTTGTATTTCAAATCCATTGCCAATCTTCATACAATATTGAACTATTATAGCAACATAACATATTCGGCCCTTAGTTCATTTAGATCATCATTAAACTACTTCAAAATCTCAATCACCTTGCCCAATAATGAGATTGGAAACAAGTGCTTCTTTCAAGTCTCATAACCATATTCATGTTCTTGTAAGAATATATTACTACTTTCTCAGGTATTTCCAATAGTATCCCTTTCTCCAATCTTTCCATGTTTTCTAATTTCAAGTAATGAACATGAATTTGTGCTTGAATGAATATTCTTAGTTCAAGATCTAGTGAAGCAAAATCCTTGATAGTTTCTGCATATATAATCTACATATTTTAAGGAATTTCTTGTACTTTTCTTCTTCCCTCTGATGGGATGTTCCATGTTTGAGAATTAGACTCTGGACGTTGGTGACCTTGTGGGATTGATAAAAGGGATTTGCCCATCCTCCTATGTGTTGTAATGGGAGGAAAAGCTCTTTTTCCTCATGCTTTTTGTATGATTTGATAATTTTTATAATAGGATCTTTGATGAACTTCCAATCCCAAGTAGTTGTTGATAAGTCATCTGTTTTAGTAACTAAGCATCATAAAACTCCTATTTGACAATTCCTTCAAGTTCTAGCAATCTTGCTTCTTCCAACTAAATATCAACTTAAGCTTTAATATCAAAATATTCTTCTTCTTTATTCTCACCAAGCACTTCAACAACAGGATCCTATACAATAAGCTCTTGTACAATAGGCCTCACTGAATTAGGAAACAAATGATCATATTCCTCTATCCTTAGGGTCAATAGTGGGACCCTTCTTCTTTATGGAATAGGTAGCAACAAGCTTAGTAAATGATATGTCTTTACCTTTTGGTTTAGAAGTGGAAATTCCGATAGTAGGTATAGTATATTTTGAGTGATTGATTGGGTAGAGGCTATTTGGGTAGGTAGAGTTTGGATAGTTTCAATGGATGGTCTTGCTCTTGCTTAGGTAGGTTGATTTAGTGTTGATGCTAATGGAAAGGTCAAATTTGTAAGTGGGTATGCATTTGAGGGATTCATATTTCATAATTGGGTAGTTGAGCTTGAGTGGTTTGAGTTGGGCGGTTGGGGTTCGGTTTGTGTTTAACTTGTAGGTTTTTATGGATTCTCCTAAGAACTTTCACTTGAATCTATTTCATATTATCCAACCTTTTCTTTCAGAGTTTATTATCCTTTTTTTTCTATCTTCCTCTATCTTATTCTTTCTTAAAGATGATGCCAATTGGTTCTTTGTCTTCATCATTGTTCTACGATTCTTCTCCCAAAGTAGTTTTTCTCAACTTCTTATTCAGTTGCTTTGGAGGTGACTTGGGAAGACAATGATGAGTTTTGAAAGCTTAAAAATGATTTTTTTTTTCTTATAACGAAAATCGGTAACTATTATTTTAAGACAAATTTAAAAAATAAACCACCAAGGATTCAATTACATTAGTTTGAAAGATTATAAAACAACCATATGATGTTTAGATGACAACCTTTACAGACTTGATCCCACTTGACAATCTGGGAGATGACGTAGACGGCCAAACCCAATGAAGAGTTTCTCTATAATGTATCCACCAACAAGTTTGAATTTCTAAGAATACTAGTTCTCTCTTGTAAAAGTATTTCTTAAGCCTTTAAGAACCAAACACAATTTATTCTTCCAGGACAAACACTTAAAACCACCAACTTCTTTCACTAGTCTTCAATATAGAGAAAGGAGAGGGGATGAGCTAGTTTTGATAATGAGAAAGAAAAAGATGAAAGACTAACCAAAAAGGCAAGCCTCACACTCTCTTATATATTCACACTTGGATGTAAGATCCATGCTCTTACTAAATGCAAAGGGATGAAAACATAGAGGTATGATGCATCTAAGAATAAGTCAAACAAGCAATATACCATCCCAATGGGATGGTCTCAGCCGAAAGTAAGGAAGAGAGGGGAGATGGAGTGTCTTATAGTTCAACCCATTTAATACATGTACATGTCTTTATCTTTTGAACTTGAAGAGGTCTAAAAACTTGTACACAACAAATTAGATCATACCGCGTGATTAAATAGCTAGTTATAACTTCTAGAAATATTATTTCTATAAAATAATAATTCCTCAATTAATTATAAGAGTTGATAATATTTATTAATAATCAAATTCTAATAAATATTCAGTAAGTGACTACTTGTTAAAGGTGTGACCCTATAGAACCATATGTTATTAGCAAACATCATTCTAAAATGATTCATGAGCATATAAATCTAACAGAGAGCATCTTATAGGAATGGAAATCTTAGGCTTATCCTCTTTTCCTTTTTTTTTAGTATCTTGGTCAGGAACTACAACAAACGTTCTTGCAAATGACAGTTCAAGATGTCCTTTAATCTATAACACTAATTTGTTAGTATCTTCCTAGTTGTTTATTCTCCAACTCTTTTAATGCTAGTAAGAGTATTTTTCTTTTCAAATTAAAAACTTTATTAGATAACTTCTTGAAAGTCTTCTCCAACTCAATAATTGATTTACAACATTCCAAGTTTGTGTAAATGAGAACTCTATTTTTTAATGGAAACTGAAAGATAGAAATGAAATAAAGAAAATGACTCGTGTTATAGAGTTAATCGAGTTGTAACATAGATTGATGGGACAGATAACCCAATTAAGATAAGTAAGAAAAAAATATATGAATGAAAGTAATTAAAGAAAGGAGTATAGTTGAGCGAAGGATGAGAAATTTGGTTGTCAACCGAATACAATCATGAGAAATCGACTAATGAGGATTAAAAACCTCGACGTGCATTGGTTGAAAAAAGCAAGTGTTGAGCAAGGAACTAAAGTTATAACTAAGACAAGTGGAGGAAAAGAAAATAATTGAGTTACAACTTCCGAATGTGAATAATTAAAAATATTTCATGATGTATTGGATAAAGATGTAGTATAATGTAAAGAAAATGTCGATGATACGTAAATTGTAAGAGCATATCACTTTGATGTGCTAAACTTGATAAGGAATACCTTAGCAAAAAGAGAACATGCACACCCTTATTGCCGATTTCTACATCTAAAGACAAATGGAAATGGAAAGAAATGTTTAGTAAGATGTGAAATTCAATAAGACATGAATTATATGAATATTCGTGCACAAAGTACAAGGCTCGGGACATGATGATTTGAAGTCAGTGAAGGTTTAAATGGATTGTTTAAAGAACATATATCATGAGTAAATAAGAGATCATAATAAATGGTTTGCATAGATGATGCATGTCCATGTGTATTTGGTATTTGGCCTAGATACAACCATTGATTCGAAGTTCCACTTGCAATGTAGTGCAACTAGAAGATTTAAAGATTGACCAACATAAATTGTGAGTTGTTTGATTATAACTAAGAAATATGGGAATCGTCATAGTATGAAGAAGATTTTGGGATTCGAAATGAATAATTATTAGAAGAGTTACAAATGATGAAGGCCAGGAAAAAAGAAATAGTTTCTTATAGTAAGATCAAAGGATTCAATAATACAACTGAAATGAAGAAGTTAGGAAGTTTAATTAAAGCGAATATAAAGTTTATAAAACAAAAGTATATTGTCCTAATGTATTAAAGTGTAAACTACATTGACTGATTGGAAAGAAGGCAAGTATGGAGAATTGGAAATATTAGATACTGTGACATCCCCAATTTTCTTGGCCAGAAAAGACCGTTTTATCTATGCTTATTAAAAAAAACAGGGTTTGTTTATGAATGCAGAATCTGTCCCATAAAAAGTATTTCCGAAGAAATGTTTTTCATTGATTATTATAAACTTTTGGATGTCATAACTAATACAAGATACATAAGCATAAATGTAATCATTATAAGCCTTACAGTAACTCATTGCACTAATGGCCTATACTCCTTGAATTTCACAGTGGATTGTACCTTCGTATCATTACCTATGATACAAAGAAACTGAGTGAACATGCTTGGGAGTCTGGTGAGCACATAGGGGTTTCAACCCATAATATTATTATCAATGTTTTAAAAACCAGTTTTTTATTTGAACTGGTAAAGTGACCGGTTCACGGTTCAACCGGTTTCTATAATTTTCATATGTTTTCCTTTTTTCTATATATACATACATATATCAATCATGAATTTGATGTTTACAAGTTCAAACATTAAAAGTATATATACAAATAAGTTGTAGATCACTCCAAATACATTAAAAACTTTATAACATTTATCATATGTTTTTGTTTAGAGAAAACTATATAGATTTGCAAAAATTCATAAAATTTTATTATGAAAATGGTTCTTTTCCATGTGTTTTTATTTGGTTTAACCGGTTCAACTGGTATATTTTGATCGGTTCAACCGGGTTTTTCTAAAAACCGGCCGGTTCAATTCGGTTTAGAAATTGATGTAAAACCAGGTTCCTGAACCCACCCAGCCCTCACCTGCTAAAATATTCCCAATAATGTCAACTAGCTACCTTATGAATATAGCCACATGCAACAGAGATCAGATAATCCTTCGAGTAACAGGCTCAATCCTAGAATGGTTAGACTCAAACAAGAGTTGCACAATAGGGCCAAATCCATTACTCTGAGATTATCCAGCTTGTGCCACATGTGACCTAGCATATTCACTTAGTAGCTAGCTCACATTCCTAGTAGTCCCACAAAGCACAAAGCAAGCAGCATTCGGACAACGAAAAACTAACCAACATATTCCAATCAAACAATTCTATTTGTACATAAAATTCACAATCAAGTGACTCTTGTCACTAATCTCATCCTAAGCTTACCCCAGGGTAATCTCCGACCCACAAACTGTCATAAAACATTCGGCCCATATGCCACAACCCATGATGTCCATATCCACCATCGCTGTCAGCTGCCTTATGCATGCAAATTATACACAAAACAGGAAATCAGACCAAATCAATTATTCTGAGGCTATAAGATCCACATACACAGGAATCTCTCAAAACAGGTAGACTTTACAGATCCTCAGTTTGAGTTTAGACACACCCAAAGGTATCCCCGAATCCCTCAAACCAAGGCTCTGATACCAACTTCTAACGACCCAAAAATCAAGGATAAAAATTTCATTTTTAATATAGCTAAAACATTGATACCATTTATTTCAAACATTTCAAATCATCGTTAAGTAAATCATTTATCAGATTTCATCCCAAAATCATTCGTTGCGGAAATCATAGGTGTGTGCATTGCGATCAATCCGAGCTCTCCGTTTCCAAACTGTTGATACCTGAAACCAAAACTGTAAACTGTAAGCATAAAGCTTAGTGAGTCCCCCAGAGCATACCCCACACACAATCCTCATAACACATATCATATTAGCTATAAATTTATCTCTACCATATATCATTAGCTATAAAAGCTATCTCTACCACATTTCACATAACATATTAGCCATAAAGCTATCTCTACCACATTTCACATAACATATTAGCCATAAAGCTATCTCTACCACATATCCCTGCATAAGGACGCCATGGGCTCCCTCACATGGTCTTACACCTAAGTGTAATGGGCTCCCCCATGGTCTTTCCCTGTCGGACAGCTATAGGCTCCCCAGATGATCTTACATCCAAGTGCCATGGGCTCCCCCGATGGTCTTTCCCAGCAAATACCATATATAATCAAATAACTTATCATGTATCACAGGAGTATCTACACATAACACGTACATAAACCTGTAAGGATGTCGTGGGCTCCCCTAGGGTCTTATACCATTGTGCCATGGGCTACGCCACATGGTCTTCCATGCAAGTATCACAAAGACAACTAGCATACCACATATCAAATAATCACTAGCATACCACTTAGCATAAAGCTAACTATCATACCCCATATCTCTACTACAACTAGTGTACCATATAACCTAAAATGGGCCGGCCTTGGTGCCTTAGACCCACTGGTATGGTGAGAAGACTCACCTCTCGAATGTTGAACTGATAAGCTGAAATCAGATATATCCCACACTCTGCTCCTTCTTAATTGCCCATAATAATCAGGTGATTAACTTGACACAAACCCATAAATACCCTCAGGTCAACCCTGGACAAAGTCAAGGTCCACTGTTGAGGTCAACAGTCCATGTTGACCTCAACTCGTCGAGTACAACCAACCACTCGTCGAGTTCCTTGCATAACTTGTCAACTCGCCGAGTCACTTCAGTGACTCGTCGAGTTCCCTAATGTTCATGGCCGCCAACTCTCAACCAAAAACCCCTGGCCGTAAACCCTTTGGCCGTAAACCCCTTGGCCGACTCGTCGAGTTGATTAAAGAACTCGGAAAGTTCCATTAGTCTTTCTCATTTTCGGCCTTTTCTAGTGGGATCTAGAGTCCCAAACTTCAGATCTAGCCTTCCCTAGTTAAGATACCATGTAAAGTTGCAAACTTTACGTGCATTCAAGGCATCCAAGGCTAAAAACACTTAATCAACGCTTGTCAAAGGACTTGGAGCATGAAGGAGGTCAAGGACTTGATAAGGTTGGCAACTTTAAGTCCCCAAAGGCCCTGATATGTCCAGATCTGAAACCATAACTTCATAACTTGCTTAAACCCAAATAGTCCCAAACTAGGCTAACACTACGAGGAATGAGATCTACTAATCAATAAGTCAAGGTTGCGACTTTATACCTCCAATATGTAGCCTTTGATGAAGACTTTCTGGATCCAAGGTCACCCCTCCAAGTTTGGTACTTCTCTCTTCAAGACTTCCTTCAAGAATCACTCTCAAGCTCTCAAAACTCCATGAACAAGTGGAGAAAACGATCTAGGATTTCTTCTAGGCAAGGGAGGCTGGTAAGGAGGCCAGCCCTAAGAGTTAATGTTCTATATATAGGGTACAAACCCTGAAAATTAGGGTTTCTTTTGACAGCTTGATATGTGCATATTTAGTTCATATTAAGTATAGATTTTTATTCATTTATTAGCTAAATTATTGCATTTTGTGGACAAAAGGTACTTAAAAGTGTTTGAATTATGTTTTTAGTCCAAAAATGAAGCTCGGAAGTAAAAGGAAGCAGGAGAAGCGGTTGAGAGTTCGAGAATGGAACAAAGAAGAAAAAAACACTAAAAATAACACATACTCGGCGAGTAGGGTCGACTACTCGGCGAGTCCACACGAATATTCGAGAAGATAAAGACTCGGAGACCCAGAGACTTATCGCATACGGGGACTGAGAGATGGACTCGACGAGTCGGCACCTGACTTGACGAGTCGATTCGCATATATAAAGATAACTCCTCAGAACGATGAGGGGGAATTCTGGAACGATTCTGGAGAGTTTAGCTGCGATTAAGAAGTCAGAAAAACCCTAGAGGACGAAGATACAAGCTAGAATCCAATTCCGAAGGAAGAATTGAGGCAAATTTCATCATTCTACTTAATCTTTTGTTTTGTCATTATGGTTAAACAATTAAAATCTGTTTGTTTGCTGTTATTTACTTTAATTATGAGCTAAAACTTTTAGACTTCTGTTTGGGGATACAAAATTGATACTATGGTTTGATTATTGGTAGGATTAATTCTAAGTTGGTGATTTTTGTTATTTTAGCTTGCTAAAGAACCTTGTGTGTGAATAATAATTAATTTTCTGTTAATAGGAAGGTAATTAAATAGCATGAACATCTTTTGATTATCAACCTCATATGTTATATGACCACTTTATCATATGTCTAGGATTAATGAACATGAAACTAGAATTAATAAGAAAATTGAGTAAATTCATGTGCAAGCTTGTGTGATGACCATCAAACAAGAAGTTAATTAAAAGACCAGATTAGTTAACTATTGCAAGTCTAAATTAACCCGAATAATTAACCTAGTGAATTGAATTAAATTAGACAACTGGCCATTGTTTAAGTTAGTTTATTTGCTAAGGATTAGTGTAGTGAACGCGAATCTAATCACTTGAATCGTTAACCAATAAAAGAATTAATCCATTGCACCATTACCTTGAAATCAACCATAGGATCAATTGAGTTGAACTAAACAGAAGTTCCTTCCCATTATTGAATCTAGTTAATTCTTAGTTTTCTAGTTTTTAGATTAAGTAATAGTTAGTAAGTTTCTAGTCTTGTAAAACTAGAGAAAACCCCTACTTATTAATTAATTTAGATAAAATTAGTTTTTAGTTTTAATTTACCGTTCCCTGTGTTCGATACCCTACTTATTTAACTATACCACAATTGATAGGTCCACTGCCTTTGTGTGTTTATTTTATAATTAAAAGTAGGTTTAAAACTAAGTGAGTTTGCACACATCACAGCTCCTAGTTGCCGAGTCGGGGCCTTCCGACTCGTCGAGTAGGTCCCGATCACACGTTTATATAAATGTCTCTACTCGACGAGTTGGAATCCCAACTCGTCGAGTCCAGGCATAATACCCTAAAATTAAATAAACTAAGTAATACATGGAACATGTGTTACAAGGGCCGAGGCCTCTACGGCAAGTGCGATAGGTCGCACGAGGGAACATGCAGGGTGGGTGGTTCTGGTTGCTTCAATTGCGGTCGGACTGGTCATGTCAGCAGGGATTGTGTTACCACCACCATCACCTTGGTATCTGATTTGATTTTTTTCAGTGTAATCAGAGGGGCCACAAGAAGGAACATTGTTCGAGTTTGGCTGCAGCAGGAATGGTGTTAGCACCCACTCCTACGACTCTCTGGATTACTGACGGCCACTAGGGTCGGGCAAATGCGCCTGCGGCGAAGATCAGGGCTTTCCAACCAACGGAAGAGGAGGCGCATGCAGCTCCCAATGTCGTGACGAATCTGCATCTTCTCACTATCTCTTTATTTATATTGAATTGACTGCTTATGTTTATGTGTTTTATTTTAGGATCGTTCCTTGTGAACGATATATATGCTTTGGTATTGTGATTCGGGGGCTACCCGATCATTTTTATATCTTGCGCTTACCAAGAGGTTTGCTGGTGCTCCGGAGGAGCTGGATTGTCCTTTAGATGTCGAGATTGCTGATGATAGGTTTGTTCAAGTTGCGAGGGTTCATCGGGGTTGTACCCTTCAGTTATTCAGCGAGCAGTATCCGATTGACTTGATTCCCATTCCGCTACGTGGGAACAAGGTTATCGAGGGAATGGATTGGTTGAGCTCTAATGGGGTAGTGATCGTGTAACACCCCGTTCTTAAAATATCTATTTATGGGTTCCCGAGATCAAGAGTAAGGGCATTTCGGTCTTTCATGAGCAATGGGTTATTATTCGGGAAGGTTTCGGATCGGGGTGTGTTGCTAGAAGCGAAGATCTTCTCGCCACCTTTTCGTGGATATAAAGTTCATCAGAATCGGATCTAGAATGAAGGAGTTATGACACTTTCAAGATTTGGCAAGAATGGCCCTTATAGAGAAAAGTTGGCATGGAAGACCATGCATGCATGTTGGGGCGCGCGTGGGTACGCCCAACGTAAGCTGGGTTACGTCCAACGTAATGGAGCAAGTTGGTCATGGGTGTTCATGGCGTACGCCTAGCATACGCTCAGAGTCTCAAAACCCTACTTTTTGGGTTAGCCACTATAAAAGGAACATAATGGTTCTCACCCTAGCCTCCATAAACACGCTCTTATCCTTAGAAACCCTAGATAGCCATCCAACCTCCATTGTTGGGTGTGTTTGACCTTGGAAAACCCATTTTTGTGGATTAAAGCTTGGAAGCCAAGAGAAGAAGGTTGGCTAGGAGGAACCTTTGAAGCTAGAGCTTGTAGATCTGGGATAAGTGCTTCATTTCGGACCTCTTCAAGGTAAAAAGTCTTGAGCTTGATGATTAATCTCTTAGATCTCCTCTAGTACAAGTTTATGGACCTTTTGGTCCCAAGTTTGGGTCTTGGTGGGTTAAGCTCGTTTCTAAGACCAGGGTTGCCTCCCTTAGAGTCATATGAGTCCCATAAGCAGTAAAGTTCCAACCTTTGGGGTTCTATTAAGCCTATGCATGAGATCTAGTCCTCTTCTTGGATGTAGAAGATCATTTTGGAAGTTTGAGTTGGTTTGAGCCATATTAAGTCACCAACTCAGTGACTTTATGGTTTAAGTCGTGAAATAAGACCTGGATCTGAGTTTGTAGCCCTTGGAATGGAGTAGTAAGCACTTAATGAGGAAATCACTTAACAGAGCACTACGCTGAGCGTACGTGCAGTTACGCCCAACGTACTCGTCATGGAGCCGGTACGCTAAGCGTACGTTGAGTTACGCCCCGCGTAACGCTGCCAGTTGGGCCTTGAGTATTTGGGCCTCGGTGTGGGCTGCGCCTTAGACTTTGGGTCTTTGGGCCTTAGTGGTCCATCAGGAATCAGGGAAGATGGTCCAAGTATGGGTATTGGGCTTTGGGTAAGGCCCAATAAGGAGAATGGGCCCAATGTAGCAAATTGGGCCATTAATGGGTCATTAGTGGGCTCGAGAGCTTGCCTAGTGTTGGGCCTTTCATATTTTGATTGTGGGCCTTAGTCTTGGACCAGATTTAGTCAAGGGTAAATTGGTCAATTTACCCTTGGAAGGATATTGTGCTTGGACTAATGATTGTTTTGCTGCTTCGGATAGTTTGGGATTTTTGGTGAGGCGGTGGTTTGGGAATCTGCTTCTTCAGTTCAGAGTTTCGGCAGTTACGAGGTGAGTTATCCTCACTATATCGACAGGGTCTAAGGCACCAAGGCCGGCCCTTGATCGGATGGAAATCCGGGTAGTTGTTTGTTATGTTATTGCTTTGTTATGTTTGCATCTTGGTAGTTAGGATGGTATATGTTAGAGACCTGGTTAGGGTCGGTATCCTGGTTTATAGGATGATGTTATGCTAGTGACCGGTTAGGTCGGAATCCTGGTAGGGATGTGCTGCGTATGTGATCTGCTAGATTGGTTGATTTGTTGTTATATGATTATATGTTTATGTGCACATGGTTGTTGACTGGGTTTGGGTTGAGGCGGGTCCTGCTTTGTGCTGTAGGCCAACATACCCAGGGCGGGCCGGTTATCCCGAAGACCCAGCGAGCGGTCCGGATAGGCTGTAGGCGCCACGAAGGAGGACCAGACGTGCCGAGGCTCGGAGAGTGGACCAGGCCGACTGAAGGCCCGGTGTGGGCGGACCAGTCATACTGTAGACTCAGAGAGTGGACCAGGTGAATTGAAGGCCTGGTGCGGGTGGACCAATCACACTGTAGACTCGAGGTATATGGCTAGACTCGGATGGTGGACCAGGTGGACTGTAGGCCGGTGCGGCAGACCAGTCACACAGTAGACCCGAGGTGCATGGCTGTTCTTTGTTCTGTTGCGATATGGCATGTTATGTGTATGGTATATGTGGTTGGTATTTTGGGGGTATCTTACTAAGCTTTCGGGCTTACAGTTGTGGTTTAAATGTTTCAGGTACTTCAGGAGACCGTGGCAAGGAAAAGGCATGATCGTACCGCTCCTCATGTTTTATATGTTTACGATGTGGTTCTGGGAAATACTCTGATAATAAATGTATTGAAAACCTTTTTGTAATAACTTTATGAAATTGGGTTGTTTTTTAAAAGTTTAAATTGGTTGGAATTTTTAGAGCGTTACAAGTTGGTATCAGAGCCTTGGTTTGAGTGAATTGGAGGAACATTCGTGTGAATCCAGTCTCAAATCAAGGAGAGTTTTCAAAAGAGAATTTAAAATGGTTTTCAAAAATGAGTAAAGGAGGACACGGAGGTACGATCAGCCGGAGCCAGTAAGTAACCCCAAAATACCATACAAGTTATTTGTTTATGAGATATGATAGAACAGCATGCTAGTACTAGGCTAGGGATCTTCAGGAATTGCATGATAGAGTTGCCTGATTTATGATGCCTGCTAGCCTAGGGTTTCTTTCTGTATGAGATTTCCAGTGTTCCTCTAGGAGCGAGGGTTGAGTGCTTGTTATGCCTGTTCTTCACTAGGGTGTTGTGGTGATACTTAATATAAATATGGGTAGGTGTGGAAGGTAGTATGGGCCTGTACTACTGAAAGCACTGGACCCATACGCGTATCAAGGAAGTCACAACCCCTAGGGTTGGGTCGAGAGTCGGTTCTCAGGTTAGTGAGAAGCGTCTGATGTTTTGCGGTAATTTCAGTATGGTGGTTATGAGGCTTGCTGGGAGTGGATCCAGGTCAGGATCGGGAGCAGGAGGAGGCGGTCAGGGTGGGTCAGCACCACCCGAGGTTATCGGTCAGATGAGTACAGACGAGTTGGATGCTAGGATTCGTGAGATCCTGCATGATGAGGTTGCTGCTATGTTCCGGGCCGAGTTGCCGGAACTATTTGGGTCGATCAAGACCGCCATGGTCGAGTATTTTGATGAGCACTATGCAGCTCTTACAGAGACGGCTGCCTCGGCGGCTACAGCGGCTGTAGCAGCGGCAAGGGTAGGAGCTGGTAGAGGTTTTCAGTATCGGGACTTCGATAATATGAAGCCCCCTACCTTCGATGTAGTTCAGGACCCGATTGTTGCTATGAGGTGGTTGTCCGACGTGGAGGGGTGTTTCTTCACATGTTCATGCCCTGCTGATCAGAGGGTGAGGTGTGCTCTGAACCTGTTGAGGCTCGAGGCGAAGGATTGGTGGAGGTTGACCACGGGGTCATATTCGGATGCGCAGCGGGCTGCGGTTTCTTGGGATCAGTTTCGGGAGATGTTCAGCACTCGTTATGTTCCACGAGTGGAGAGAGAGAGAGGTTGGCTCAGGAGTTCCTGGAGCTGAAGTAGGATTCAGAGTCGGTGACGGAGATCACCAGGATGTTCACTGAGAGGGAGATGTTTTGCCTGGAGTTTGCTTTGGAGCAGGCTCAGATGTCCCGATATCTGAGTATGCTCAAGAGGGATATCAGGTCGTTTGTGTCTACGCAGAGGTGCTAGACCTTGCTGGAGTTGCAGGAGGCAGCTCGGCGGCGTGATTTGGAGATTGAGTTGCAGTTGCGAGAGCAGAGGCAGGCCCCGGTGCAGTCACAGCCGGCGCCGAAACGGTCCAAGACTGTTGATTCTAGGTTGGGAGATCAGAGTAGCTGCACTTGTGGGAAGTGCAGGAAGGGTCACACTGGAGTTTGTAGGTCTGGGGGTGCATGCCACAAGTGCGGGAGGGAGGGGCATTATGCGAGGTATTGCCGTCAGTCAGCCCCAGTTCAGGATATGAGGATTTGTTATCAGTGCCATCAGGTTGGTCACATGAGGGCCAACTGTCTACAGCTTGCTGCAGGATCGGTGCAGGCTCCAACACCGGCCACTTTGAGGATTACGGGTGGAGGTCAGGGTGGAGCAGAGCCCCCGAGGGCTCAGGGGCATGCTTTTCAGCTTATAGCAGGGGAGGTCAGGGTAGAACCGGATGCAGCTGCGGGTATGTTTCCTTCTTGATATCTTGTTATCTTATGGTTGTTATGGAGTATATTATCTGCTAGTCTTGTTCGCATAATTCATGGTATGGTATTCGTTCGGTCTTTCAGGTTTGTGGTATTATTGAGGGGTCGGTAGTTGGGGGATTGGAATCAGTTAGCATCCAAGGAATTGATGGTCAACTTTTGGTAGTATGGTTAAATTGTCGGGTATAGCAATTGTGTTTTGAGAAGTGTTCAGCAGGGAGTCGAACTCCCTTAGAGTTCAAGTTGTGCGATGCCGAAACGTGATTTTGTGGAGGTTGCTCGTTTAGAATCAATGTAAGTATAAGAGAAGTTGTTGAGTAAGAAAGTTTAAGTGATGTCGGTTGGGTCACCGGTAGTTGGTAGTCAGTGCTCTAAGTGGGGAGAATTGGAAAATTCTTAGGAGGATCGGCAAGTATTGAGGTTTATTAGCCGTTGAGATTCAGCAGTGTTTCAGTCAGCCAAGAGTGTGGGATGGTGTGAGTAAGTGACAGGCTAATGGGGGCAGGGAGCAGACCATGGGTTCAGGAAAGATAGTGGTTGATGTGAGGCCTGGGTTTAGGCCATGGAAAGGATTACGGGATCGGAACGAGAGTTCGGAACCCCTAGGGGGCTAGAACAGTATGTACGGAAAAGATTCCCTGGAAGGATAGTTGGAATGATGTATGATAGTTTGAGCGATCCGGGAAGACTGAAGGCCGGAAGGCGTACCAGTCAGGCCGAAGGCTCGGGGAACGGTCTAGACAAGATGAAGGCCCGGAGGGCGATCCAGACATACTGAAGGTTTTGAGAGTGGTCCAGATAGGTTGAAGGCCTGGTAAGGCGGTCCAGTCATGCTGAAGACTTTGTATGTGTTAGTGGATCAGTATGAGGAGAATGAGGCGATATGTCGCTAGGATATGGTAATTGTTATGGTCTGGCCCCAAGTATTGATCATGTTAGTGGAAGGTAGTGCATGGATCCGAGAGTCCTTGCCGGCAGAATCAGAATAGGTGAAGTTTGAGAATAGCAGTTGCTCTACATGGATAGTGTAGAGTGGAGTTTAGCTCAGTGGCACGTGCAGGCGCGTAAGAGTTGTTGAGTGGATTTCCTGGAAAGGAAAAGGTATGTAGCTCCGGAAGGAGCGTAGGTCCTCTGTTAGGGGAGGAAGTGGAGTAAATGGATGACTGTCGTGCCTCGGTCATTAGTAGGAGGTACTGGATTGTACCGGATATATGGAAGTACCTGCGGGTTGGCTACTCATTGAGGTAGCGGCAATTTTGAGTGATGCTCAGGCACATTTTCAGTCTCCTTGGAAAAGGAGGAGGTTAGTGGCTCCAGAGTGGAGATTTGAAACAGAGGAAGGTGAGGCAGCAGGTTTACAAACTCGGGAGTAGTTGGACCGATGCTAAAGACGGTATCAAAGATTTCGGTTGGAGGCCAAGGGCCTAGAGACCATGATAAAGAAGACGCAGTAGTAAGGTTGCAAGAACCTGAGTTGGCGGGTAATCGGAATCTGCAGTGCAGGGGTTGTTCGGGAGTTGTGTTGCCGCAGGCTTCAAGGACGAAGCCTAATTTAAGTGGGGGAGAATTGTAACACCCCATTCTTAAAATATCTATTTATGGGTTCCCGAGATCAAGAGTAAGGGCGTTTCGGTCTTTCATGAGCAATGGGTTATTATTCAGGAAGGTTTCGGATCGGGGTGTGTTTCTAGAAGCGAAGATCTTCTCGCCACCTTTCCGTGGATATAAAGTTCCTCAGAATCGGATCTAGAATGAAGGAGTTATGACACGTTCAAGATTTGGCAAGAATGGCCCTTATAGAGAAAAGTTGGCATGGAAGACATTGCATGCATGTTGGGGCGCGTGTGGGTACGCCCAGCGTAATGGAGCAAGTTGGTCACGGGTGTTCAAGGCGTACGCCTAGCGTACGCTCAATGTCTCAAAACCCTAATTTTTGGGCTAGCCACTATAAAAGGAACATAATGGTTCTCACCCTAGCCTCCATAAACACGCTCTTATCCTTAGAAACCCTAGATAGCCGTCCCACCTCCATTGTTGGGTGTGTTTGACCTTGGCAAACCCATTTTTGTGGATTAAAGCTTGGAAGCAAAGAGAAGAAGGTTGGCTAGGAGGAACCTTTGAAGCTAGAGCTTGTAGATCTGGGATAAGTGCTTCATTTCGGACCTCTGCAAGGTAAAAAGTCTTGAGCTTGATGATTAATCTCTTAGATCTCCTCTAGTACAAGTTTATGGACCTTTTGGTCCCAAGTTTGGGTCTTGGTGGGTTAAGCTCGTTTCTAAGACCAGGGTTGCCTCCCTTAGAGTCATATGAGTCCCATAAGCAGTAAAGTTCCAACCTTTGGGGTTCTATTAAGCCTATGCATGAGATCTAGTCCTCTTCTTGGATGTAGAAGATCATTTTGGAAGTTTGAGTTGGTTTGAGCCATATTAAGTCACCAACTCAGTGACTTTATGGTTTAAGTCGTGAAATAAGACCTGGATCTGAGTTTGTAGCCCTTGGAATGGAGTAGTAAGCACTTAATGAGGAAATCACTTAACAGAGCACTATGTTGAGCGTACGTACGGGTACGCCCAACGTACTCGTCATGGAGCTGGTACGCTAAGCGTACGTTGAGTTACGCCCCGCGTAACGCTGCCAGTTGGGCCTTGAGTATTTGGGCCTCGGTGTGGGCTGTGCGTTAGACTTTGGGTCTTTGGGTCTTAGTGGGCCATCAGGAGTCAGGGAAGATGGTCCAAGTATGGGTATTGGGCTTTGGGTAAGGCCCAATAAGGAGAATGGGCCCAATGTAGCAAATTGGGCCATTAGTGGGCTCGAGAGCTTGCCTAGTGTTGGGCCTTTCATATTTTGATTGTGGGCCTTAGTCTTGGACCAGATTTAGTCAAGGGTAAATTGGTCAATTTACCCTTGGAAGGATATTGTGCTTGGAATAATGATTGTTTTGCTACTTTGGATAGTTTGGGATTTTTGGTGAGGCGGTGGTTCGGGAATCTACTTCTTTAGTTCAGAGTTTCGGCAGTTGCGAGGTGATTTATCCTCACTATATCGACAGGGTCTAAGGCACCAAGGCCGGCCCTTGATCGGATGGAAATCCGGGTAGTTGTTTGTTATGTTATTGCTTTGTTATGTTTGCATCCTGGTAGTTAGGATGGTATATGTTAGAGACCTAGTTAGGGTCGGTATCCTAGTTTATAGGATGATGTTATGCTAGTGACCGGTTAGGTCGGAATCCTGGTAGGGATGTGCTGCGTATGTGATCTGCTAGATTGGTTGATTTGTTGTTATATGATTATATGTTTATGTGCACATGGTTGTTGACTGGGGTTGGGTTGAGGCGGGTCCTGCTTTGTGCTGTAGGCCAACATACCCAGGGCGGACCGGTTATCCCGAAGACCCAGCGAGCGGTCCGGATAGGCTGTAGGCCCCACGAGGGCGGACCAGACGTGCCGAGGCTCAGAGAGTGGCCCAGGCCGACTGAAGGCCCGGTGCGGGCGGACCAGTCATATTGTAGACTTAGAGAGTGGACCAGGTGGATTGAAGGCCTAGTGCGGGCGGGCGAATCACACTGTAGACTCGAGGTATATGGCTAGACTCGGAGGGTGGACCAGGTGGACTGTAGGCCAGTGCGGTAGACCAGTCACACAGTAGACCCGAAGTGGCTGTTCTTTGTTCTATTGCGATATGGCATTTTATGTGTATGGTATATGTGGTTGGTATTTTGGGGGTATCTCACTAAGCTTTCGGGCTTACAATTATGGTTTAAATGTTTCAGGTACTTCAGGAGACCATGGCAAGGCAAAGGCATGAGCGTACCGCTCCTCATGTTTTATGTGTTTACGATGTGGTTCTGGGAAATACTCTGATAATAAATGTATTGAAAACCTTTTTGTAATAACTTTATGAAATTGGGTTGTTTTTGAAAAGTTTAAATTGGTTGGAATTTTTAGAGCGTTACAGATCGACTGTGAGCAACAGTTAGTTCGGGTTCATACCCCAAGTGGGGGAGAGTTGTTAATCCAGGCTGACAGACCGCAACATGGGCCGATAATGTGTTCTGCAATGAGGGCCCGACGTTGTCTTCAGCAGGGTTGTTTGGGTTTTGTTGCCTATGTCATGGACACCCGATATAAGAGTAAGGTGACCGTGGATGATATGCCGATCGTGCAGGATTACCCGGATGTGTTCCTGGAGGATTTTCTAGGGGTACCTCTGGAGAGACAGGTGTAGTTTAGGATTGATTTGGTTCCAAGTATGGATCTGATAGCAAAATCACCGTATCAGTTGGCTCCTCCCGAGATGCACGAGTTGTCTTCTCAGCCGCAAGAGCTGTTAGAAAACGAATTTATTAGGCCGAGGAGTTCGCCTTGGGGAGCATCGATTCTGTTTGTGAAGAAGAAGGAAGGGTCTCATCATATGTGTATCGACTACCGCGAGTTGAATAACGTAACGGTGAAGAACCGTTATCCCCTCCCAAGGATTGATGATCTTTTCGACCAGCTTCAGGGTTCATCTTGGTTCTCCAAGATTGATTTGCGACCGGGTTATCATCAGATGAGGGTCGGGGATGAAGATGTGCAGTAGACAGCTTTTCGGACTCGATATGGTCATTATGAGTTCGTGGTAATCCCTTATTGGCTCACCAATGCTCCAGTCGCGTTCATGGATCTTATGAACCGCGTGTGCAGACCGATACTGGATCAGTCTGTGATAGTATTTATTGATGATATCTTGGTTTATTCCAAGACTTAGGAGTTCCATGAGGAGCACTTGAGGGAGGTGCTAGAGACCTTGAGGAGGGAGAGTCTTTTCGTAAAGTTCTCCAAGTACGAGTTATGGTTGTGCGAGGTGCAGTTTCTAGGACACCTTGTCAACCAGAAGGGTATTCTGGTTGATCCGGCCAAGGTCGAGGCCGTGATGTAGTGGAAGGTTCCGAATCTCCATCTGAGATTCATATATTTCTTGGTTTGGCAGGATACTATCGATGATTCATCCAAAATTTCTCCAAGATCGATGTTCCCTTGACCCGACTGACCAAGAAGTCAGTGACTTTTCGATGGGGGCCTGAGCAGTAGACAACTTTTGAGACTCTTCAGCAATGATTGTGTGAGGCATTGATTTTGACCCTGCCTGAGGGCACTGATGATTTTGTGGTTTATTGTGATGCTTCTATCACCGGTTTGGGTGCAGTGTTGATGCAGTGGGGTCGCGTGATCGTGTATGCTTCGAGGCAGCTAAAGCCTCATGAGGCGAACTATCTGATGCATGATTTGGAGTTGGGGGCTGTGATTTTCGTTCTCATGATTTGGCGGCATTACCTCTATGGGGTTCATTGTACTATTTACACAAATCACAAGAGCCTGAGGTACTTGGTGGATCAGCCAAATCTGAACATCAGGCAGCGTCGATGGTTGGATGTAGTGAAGGATTATGATTGTGAGATCCTTTATCACCTGGGGAAGGCCAATGTGGTGGCCGATGCTCTTAGCCACAAGGAGGCCACGGCTCTGATCAGGGATATATGTTTGAAGATGACCGTGATTACTCTACTATTGGAGCGGATTCGGGAGGCTTAGATCGAGGTTATGAAGGAAAAGCACCAGAAGAGCGAACATATTGTAGGGCAGGTGGCTTCCTTCGATTTTGATAGACGTAGGTTGTTGACTCTGAATCGGCGAGTCTAGGTTCCTTATTGGGGCGGTGTGTGCCAGATGCTGATGGAGGAGCTCATAAGTCGAGGTTCTCCATTCATCCTAGGGCAATTAAGATGTATAGGGATCTTTGTCCTGATTATCGGTGTCCTTGCATGAATCGGGATGTGGCCTAGTACGTGGAACGGTGCTTGACTTGCAGGAAAGTCAAGTACGAGCATCAGCGACCTCATGGAAAAATGCAGCCGATAAAGATTCCTATATGGAAATGAGAAGACATCACTATGGATTTTATCACGACGCTTCCCAGGACGACGTGCGGAGTAGATTCTATCCAGGTCATCGTGGATCATTTGACCAAAAGCGCATATTTCATTATGATCCAGGAGAGTATTTCGACAGAGAAGTTGGCCAAGATTTATGTTAGGGAGGTGGTGGCACATCATCGGGTGCCGATATCAGTGGTTTCAAACAGGGATGTTCGTTTTACTTCCATATTTTGGAAGCAGTTTCATGACGAGATGGGCACTCGTCTCCATTTCAGTACCGGATTTCATCTATAGACCGATGATCAGAGTGAGCAGACTACTCAAACTCCTGAGGATATGTTGCGTGCGTGTGTGTTGGATTTTGGTGAAAGTTAGGATACGTATGTTCTATTAGCGGAATTTTCGTATAACAACAGTTATCACACCAGCATTGATCGACCTCCTTTTGAGATGCTCTATGGGAGGAAATGAAGGACCCCGATTTGTTGGGGGTGAGGTCGGTCAGTGAGTCATGGGGAGTATCAAGGTGGTACTCAAGACTACTAAGCTAATTCAGCAGGTTCGAAGCAGGCTCCAGACAGCTTAGAGTCGACAGAAGAGTTATGTTGACAGGCATCGATCAAAATTTGAATTTTAGGTAGGAGATATGGTTCTCCTGAAGTTGTGACCTTGAAAAGGTGTCATCCGATTCAGGAAGCGGGGCATGCTGGGCCCATGTATATTGGTCCCTTCAGGGTTTTGGCTCGGGTGGTATGGGTTACGTATCGTCTAGATCTTCCAACCGAGCTCAGTCAGATTCATTGTACGTTTCATGTCTCTCAGTTGCAGAAGTGTTTAGTGGATGATTCCGTAGTGGTTCCATTGGAGGATACTCAGGTGGATGACCACCTAAATTATATTGAGAGACCGGTGACCATTTTGGATTGAAAGACGAAAACCTTAAGGAACAAGGTAGTTGAGCTGGTGAAGGCGCAGTGGCAGCACCGCAAGGGGTCGAAATAGACTTGGGAGCCGAAGGATGAGATGAGGGAGCACTACCTGGAGTTGTTTGAGTCGACGGATGATATGTGTATATATATATATATATATATATATATATATATATATATATTTATGCATTATATCTTAATATTTTAGCCTTTATTATTCTCTTTAGAACTAAAAAGTACTTATAATGCTTTGAATTATGATTTGCAATTATTAGTTGTCGATAGAGCACAAAAGAAAAGACTGGAGCGGAATTAGGGCTTAGAAGCTAAAAGAATGAAAAAATGTTTGAGGAGCCGATTACGCCCAACGTAATTGACTAGAAGGCTTAGCGTATTGGCAAAACAAGGGTTACGCCATGTGTAATTTATGGTTACGACCCGCGTAACTGCTTGCATCCGGATAACCTCTTCGAGATAAGTTTCTAAGTACGCCCAACGTAATCCGACTTACGCCCAGCGTACGTAAGTCGGTTCCAAGGGTTATAAAAAGCGATTATCAGCTAACCAGAGGGGGGATTCGACTTCTGTGACATCCCCAATTTCTCGGCCAGAAAAGACCGATTTGTTTATGCTTTGTTTTATAAATCTGAGTAATCGTTTAAAGAAAACAGTTGCGGAATTTGTTCCCAAAACAAGATATGATAAAAACTTATCAAAACATTTCTCAAAGAGAATGTATATTCATTTAATAATAAAACCTCGGGATGTCATGTTCCGATACAGACACATAAGCATAAACAGAACATACATTCATTTACTCTAGTGATTTACATCTCCTTTAATATCTTAGTGCAAAGCAGCTTTGTATCGATACCTGTGATACAATTAAACTGAATGGGTCAGGCTTGGGAGCCTGGTGAGCATATAGGGTTTTCAACCCACAATAATATAATTATTATATTTAATCATCAAACAACCAACCCAATTACCCATCCCCGTTATCTTCTTTATTTCTTAAGGTTTTACCCTAAGAATCACCTATCCTTTATTCATTCATTCCTAAAATTTGACTTTAAGGAATAGACACAAATTCCACTGTTATTTAAGGCGCATCTACCAACTTTATCATTTAAGCGCCTCTGCCAGGATTACGACATTCACTATTAGGCGCATCTGCCGACCTTATCCTATAAGCGCATCTTCCAGGATTATCCTATAAGGGCATCTGCTAGTATTATGACATCTCTATTTGGTGCATCTACCAATATTATTCTTAAGCGCATCTGCTAGTATTATGACATTCTCTATTTGGTGCATCTACCAATATTATTCTTAAGCGCATCTGCTAGTATTATGACATCTCTATTTGGTGCATCTACCAATATTATTCTTAAGCACATCTGCTAGTATTATGACATCTCTATTTGGCGCATCTGCCGACATTATCCTATAAGCGCATCTGCTAAGATTACGAAATTCACTACTTGGTGCATCTACCGATATTACTCTTAAGCATCTTTCATACCTCCTCATTTTATCACATACCAACTATCTCATCTACCCATGTTCTACCCAACATATTCGTAAATATAAAATACATATACAGTTTAACTCATTTAAAAACTATATAAAACATCCATTCCACACTCATCCTAAGTAAGAAAACAATGTATAAACACATAACACGTACTTCTTAGCAAATACTTCATATCTATACGTTAGAAGAAAGTAACCACACACTCAAACATATAAACAACTTTATATTATACACATAGCACATATTTCATAGCAAATACTTAATATTTATGTGTTAGAAGAAAGTGACCACACACTCACACATATAAACAACTATATATATACACATAGCACGTATTTTATAAAATACTTCATATCTATGTGTAAGACGAAAGTGAATATACACTCACTTGATCAGAAGATGATCATACAACACTATGGCTTGTAGAAGTAGTATTCTTCGATGAAACCGGGATCACTTCACACACCGGGTTTCTCGCGGGCAGAGCTTTGGCTCGAAAACTCTTTTCTTCTCGGGATCTTCGGGCTTCGGGACTTGCTTCGGGTCTTGGGGTTGATATCGGGGCTTCGGGGGGTTAAAATTGCACGTAAAACGATGTAATATCGGATAGAGAAGAGAGATTTGGCAACCACAAACGGCTGCCCCTTCAAACCTATTTATAGGGCTGTTTTCTCATTTTACACGTCGTGGGCAATTCTCCCACGTCGTGGGCTTGAATGTCATTGCATGCGTCATCACAAGTTGCATCTGGGGGACTCCCGGAGGTGTCAGAAGACTTGCCACGTCGTGGCACAGCTTGCCACGTCGTGGTCTCTGACAGTTTTGGGGTTTTGCGCCCCGAACTTCAGAAATTCATAACTTTCGCATACGAACTCCATTTTCGACGTTCTTTATATCGACGCGAAGGTGAGATTATGCTCTACAACTCTCGTTTAGACTCCATTGGCTAATTTTGACTTTATTTTTAATATATTATAAGTATATTACTTATATATTATCTTTAGTAGGCCGGGATAGGAAAACTCCGTTCGGAATTCATAACTCCTTCATCTGAACTCTGTTTTCGTCTGTCTTTTTATCGTTGGACTACTATTGAAGGAATCTTCAACTATCTTTTAGATCACTAAGGATAGATATCTATCTGCCTTAAGTTCACTATTTACGTCGCGCTGGGTCGCGCTGGGTCATGTCGGTTCTGTCGCGAAACTTCGACAGGTCATAACTTCTTCGTTATAACTCGGATTTTGGCGTTCTTTATATGCACATAAACCTTGTGACATATACTACAACTTGGTTAAGATTAATCCTTCTAAATAATCTTCCATCAAAAATTCATTTTTGATGCTTATCGTCTCTAATTTGACTAGCTCGGATCTACGGGCGTTACAACTTCTAACCTAATTTAGTCGATAATTAACTTTTGTTAAGCCGTTTTGAGGGTCTAGAAGGCGGCCAGAAGGCCGATAAGCTAACGGGAGCGGAGATCGGAAGGATTGGAGAGCGGATACATGTCGGTAATCATATGGGTTGTTAACGTGACCATGTTTAGCATTCCATTGTGATACTATTATGTGTTTAGTTTCTGATTTAGGTGTAAAAACCTTTTACTTTGTGTTTATGATTGAATGAAACCTTGATTATTAGACTAATTGCTATATTGAATTGTTTGTTTATGTTTAATTTATCTTGCCAAGCTTGTTAAAAGATCCTTATGTGTTAATGATAATTATTTGTTGTTAATTGTCAAGTAAATTAAGTTGTATGAACATCTGCTTATTGCTTGTGTCTTATGACTTTGATGACCATCAAGATTATAAGTCTAGAAATAGCGAATGCGAAACTAGGATTAACTTGGAAATAAGTAAGTTAATGTGTGAGCCTTGTTTGATGACCATCAACAAGAGGTTAAATGAACGACCAATTTGATTAACTATTATTACAAGTCTTGCTCGATACGAACTGAACACTAGGAAGCATGTTAGTTTAATCAACTGATCACTGTTTGAATTGACTTGTTTGCTAAAGGATTAGTTATAATGAATGCGAACCTAATCATTTTAGGAATCGGTGAACATGAATAAATGAATTTGTGTATGCAATTGTCTATGCTTTTAAGGTGTAATTTATCTAAACCAAAGTACCTGAAGAGATTTGTTCTCCTGTTAGTATATCGAGAATTGTTATTAGTTATTCGTTTGAGATTTAATAAACATTTCTTTATTCCTTTCGTGTGTTTTGTAACATATAATCAAATATTTTAAATTAATTCACTACCGTTCCCCTTGTGTTCGACACCCTTGCTTATCAAAGCTATACTATACTCGATCAGGTTCACTGCCTGTAAGGTGTGGTTTAGATGCGATAAATTAGGACTTATAAACAAAAAACTAGTGCATTAAAAATACACATCAACAGACTTCGAGGACGAAGTCTGATTCAAGCGGGGGAGAATTGTAACGCTCGATTCCAGGTATGAAATTATTTTCAAAATGTTCATGGATTATCTTTGAATACGGCGTGTTGAAGTCTCAACACGGCATGGCATCAAGACTTTGGCCCATGGAGTTTAACGAATCAACAAAACGTGTTGGCAGTAGGGAAGGAAACCCTAATTTTTAGGGTGTTCCACCCTATTTAAAGGCCTTAAGTCCTCATGTATGGCCTCCTTACCAGCCTTCATTGTCACTAAAACCCTAATTCGTCCCTTAAGCTTTCTTGGTGGTGTTTTTGAGCCTTGAGTGGATTCTTGTGATTATTTTGCTCATTTCTAAAGGAAGCTTTGAAGATTGAAGGTGCTTATCTTGGAAGGAAGGTTGTAGATCCAGAATCTCTCCACTTGTTGCAGTGCCTTTGAGGTATCAAGTTTAAACCTTGGCTTATAGATGTTTAGATCTCCTTATTTCATGCTTTTGGTCCTTTTTGGGTTCATGATGGAGTAAAGTCATTTTGATGACTTGTCATTTCAGATCTGAGCTTGTGTTGAACTCCTTGGGCATAAAGGTGCAAGCTTTATGAGAAGAGTTAGTCCCATGCATGCATTAAGTCCCTTTTTAAGCTTAAGAGCTTCATTTAGGCATGCATAAACATAAAGTTGGCAATTTTACATGGTTTTCCAGCTCAAGGAGGTCAGATCTAGGTTCTAAGGCTTTGTCTTCATGGTCTATGTGCTTATTGGTTAAGCCTTTGCTCTATCAAGTCTTTTGGTTGGGTTTTGGACCCTTTTTGGTAGTCCCTAAGGGTAAAATGGGAAACTTTACCCTTTTAAGTCTCAATTGGGTTTATATATGAGCTTGGGAACTCTTGGAGTCGAAGGAAATGGCTTGTTGTATTAAGTTGTTGGAGCTCGAGGAAACACAACGTGTTTTCAAGGAAACGCGACTTGTTGGCTGGGATTTTCCCTCATGTGTCGATAAAGGGGAAACACGGCGTGTTGGGTCAACATGGACTATTGAACTTGACCTTTGACTTTTGTCTTTGACTAAGTTTGACCTAAAAAGGGGTGTGGAGGTATTTCGAATTTTGTCTAAGGAATTGTTACTCTTTAGGTGTTCGGTAGAGCTGATATTCGGAGTCGGGATCTATTCAGCTATCATTCAGATTTGGAGGTGAGTTTCCTCACTGGGTTTAGCGGGTCTATGGCACCAAGGCCGACCCTCGATTGGTTATGTTATTATACTTGTTGTCTGTGTGATACTTGTATGTGCTTGTATATGTATGTTTATTTGGCAGGGCCCGTTATACGAGGGTGGGCGGGGCCCGTATCTCATTGTTATTCAAGTATGGGCGGGGCCTGTATCTCATTGGGTGAGGCTCATTATTCGAGTGTGGGTGGGGCCCGTTATGAGAGTGTGGGTGGGCCCCATATCTCATTGGGGCGGGGCTCGTTATACGATATGTATGGTATGCGGTATTCTGGGAACTCACTAAGCTTTGTGCTTACGGTTTTTAGTTTATGTTTTAGGTACTTCCGGTTCCAATGGGAAGAGTTCGGGTTGACTGCATCACACACACTACATGGATTCTGTTTATGGGACATACTCTGATTTTTATGATGTTTGACATACTTATTTTATTGGGTTGTATGAACAATGTTTTGGAGTACTACTTTTACTTAAATCAAAAATGAAATTTGTGGGTCATAAATTTTGGATGTTACAAATGTTGTAACGTTGCTCCCTATATGAGATGTTGGTGATGCTTTCCGATCTCTATTAGGAACCTACAGCTACTATCAGATGGCTTGTCAGTTGCCTCCTGGGAGGAGATCCCGGGAGGGCGCTCCAACGATCTAGTCAGTCTTTGGAAAAGAGTTTAGATATCAATATCGAATGAGAAAGGTCTCAAGAGCTTGCCTATAATGAAGACGTTCCTTCTGTTTTATAGTTAGGGCTTTGTCTCGATTGTCTCGACGAGGGGACCATTGTAACGGTATCTAGAATATCAACTTCTCATTGGTCCATCTGTTCTGGCCTTGATCTCCTCTTATTATGATTGGTGCAAAGGGAATCATAGTAGTGGCGAACCCACGACTATGATGGTGTCTTCCTTTGCATGATAGCCCGTAACCACATGTAGGGAGTAATAAGTTCCTGCCTGGACAGCGATGCCTTGCTGCTTAGGCTACGAGGACATGTCGTCTGTCTAGAAAGGATTATATCATAGCAAGTCCTTTAATTGACATGTCTGGTTAGTGTATCTATCTATTGTCCCGTTGGATCAGCTGCCGCATCATTGGGCTATCTGTTGTCCCGCTTAGTCGCCTACAACGTACCGTCATGGGGTATGTCATCAACTTGTTAACCTAGAACATCTAACCTTCTAATGTTCAAAGTTAAGAAGTCAATTTTCCAGAATACCACATTTTGTGTGGGTCGTTAAGCATATGTGGCGCTTGGCTCAAATCTCATAAATAAGTTTTTTTTTGAACTGACAAATATATTATAGATGTTGACCTCGCCTAGCAAGTGACTAGAGGAGGCTGGAAAGGTAGCAATTACAATATTTAAAAATTACATACAACCCAATGGGTTAACACACCAATGTACATTATAAATAAGTCGGCCAAAGATTTTGTATCAAGCAACTTGGTGTGAGTTATTGACGGACAATGGTCGCTCATGTGGACAAAAAGAGTTGTGTAAATAATTATTGCGCAGCGTTTCATCTGTCTCTATCATACCTTGTTGTAATTGGAATGGCACCATTTAGACAAATGCCTATTGGTAATAATTGGTCAAGTTAATGGTCCGGACACATGGCATGTTTTTTTTTCTTAGACAAATTTGTTGACCGTAAAAGGTTAAAAACGCATACAACAGTTAAAAATGTATAAGAAAATGAAGCAAACATAAAACAATAAAAAAAGAAATGCATTAATTTGTATTAGGTTTGAAGTTACGGTGAAAATTCTATAAATTTTAACTGTTAACTAAAAAGAAACATCACCAAACACTGAAAGCTATTTCGCTCATGTATAACAGTATAAGTACCGTCATATACAAAATGTGGTGTAAATCATATTGATAAGATGATATATATATATATATATATATATATATATATATATATATATATATATATATATATATATATATATATATATATATATATATATATATATATATCATCCTTTATAAGATGATATGTATATGTATCGTCCATATACAAAATGTGGTTTAGGTAATGTATAATTAATTAATTACCATTAACATATTATAAAATGTGGTTTGTAGAAAAACTCATTTATAATTGACTTTAAAAATATTTTATTGATTTTCTTCAAAGGGTTAATCGCCGAAATAACAAAAAAAATCAAATAATAAAATAACATTCTTCACATTTATCATGTAATAATGTAACATCCATATTTTAGCATTATAATTTTTCCTTTCTAATAAAAATATTTTTTTGAAATATATATATATATATATATATATATATATATATATATATATATATATATATATATATATATATATATAAACAACGTAATTTGAATAAATAATAATTAAAAATAAAGAAATTGAAATTATTAAAATAAGTAAATATTAAGGATAATAATAATTTTATTCGTAATAAAACTAGAAAATTATATATATATATATATATATATATATATATATATATATATATATATATATATATATATATATATATATATATATGATCCGACTCCAATGATAACTCAAAATATAGTGAGGACTGTGAAGACAATTATCCACCATCCATTTTCTCAATAGCACAAACATTATACTTAATATTTGGGTGTGACATGTTCGAATGCGACACACGTTCGTAATAATTAATACAGACTCGATAATTTAATTACGTGCGATGAACGTCAATGAAACTTTATTTAAATGAGTTTTTTCTTTCTTTTTTTAAATTTTTTTAATTTAAAAAAATAAAATATATATTTACTCGGTTTTTAGTTTTTTTTTTCTAAAGAAAATTTAATTTTTTTATTTTTACATTTTTTTCATTTTTTAAATGTTTTACTACTTACTTAAAGATTCTAGTGTTTTTTTTTTTTGAATTTTTAAACTAAATATCGGTCCGAGTATTCAAATTTTAACAATTATAAAAGTTTTAGATGGTAAAATTATTAAGGATGATAATATTCTTCGTTCATACTATTTTTGAATAATACTATTTTTGGATCAAAATATTATGAGTCAAATTAGTTTGAATTATAGTATTTTGGATCGTATCATTTTTGAATCGTAAGATTTTTGGATCTATAATATATTCAATTAAATAAGGTTTTTGTTCAAAAAAATATTGTAGATCATTATATATTTTGAATCATAAAAGATATAATTAAGGATTATAATATAACGTCCCAAAATTTATAGATAAAAATTTCATTTTTAGTTAATTCCAAAATGTATGTCAAGACATCCAAAGGTGCACCATAGTGTAATAAAATCAGAGTACAAACCCAAAATCATATAATATGGAAATTACGGACGGATGCGATGCGATCATGTCAGGCTCTTCCCTTTTGAGCTGGAAGTACCTGGAACATAAACTGAAAACTATAAGCACATAGCTTATCGAGCTCACCCAAAATACCCCATACCATACACATACAACAGTCAGAAACATAATGAGTCTATTTCACCCCGTTCGGTATCTTTCAACCATTACTGGGTCTATTTCACCCCTTTCGGTATCTTTCAACCGATATCGTGTCTGTTTCACCCCTACCACTAACACATGTAGTCATAACAATAAGAGCCACAGAGACATCAAGAATTACAGGCATAACAAATAATTATCACAAATACAATCACTATACTACAAACATAATCTAATGGGCCGACATTGGTGCCTTCGACCCACGAATACAGTGAAGGAAACTTACCTCAGACTGAAGGTTCAAATCACACTCAAGATGTTGACTCGCGCAATCCTCTCACTAAATCACAAATAAAGAAACCCTAATTAGACATTAGGCCTATAATCCAACCCATGGGTCCAAACCCTAATCCTTGCCTTATTGGGCCTAACCCACCAATGCCCGAATCCATACTATTCCAAAAGGTATTCCAAGTCCAACAAAAAGAACCTAAGGCCCAACATAGGCCCAAGAGCTTCATGATGACCTAAAGCCCACAAATGATCTGATACTACAAAAGGGCCTAAGGCCCAAACCCAAATAAGGCAAAAAGCCTACAGTCGGACATACGCACGACGTACCTGGTTCGTACATCCAGCGTACGCAGTTGATCCGAAATTGGGGTGTAAGCCCAGTACGAGCAACACACTATTCAGATAGCCAAATCTCTACCAAAAGTCTTAACCCATTAAGCTCTTGACGTCCAAATTAAGATCCAAGGTCCTTAAAGTGTATTAAGCCATAAAGTTGCCAACTTTATGCTTTCGCATGACTTAATGGGGGCTCAAACTATGGATTTAGCCTTCTATATCCCTTAAGTGGTCACCAACTCATGCATGGTTGAGTTCTAAGCCCCAAGATCCGCTTTTTATGACTTCATGCACCCCTAAGAGCCCAAAAGGACATCTCAAATGGTCTGGAGTAGTCTATACTCCATGAGACCAAAGTTATGGGAACAAAATATGCTAAGGTCTTCCCCAAACTTAGATCTAGACTTAGAATGAACAAGTTTCAGACTTTATACCTCCAATGAGCTAGAAATGATGAACAATCTGTGGATCTACATGCTCCTTCTTGTCCAAAGTTTCTCATCAAGTCTTCTTCTTCTTCAAGATTATAAAAGAACACCCAAAAACTCTTTGTAATCTTGATAATGCACTCAAGATGGATAGGGTTTCGAGATTAGCACAAAAAGGCAATGGGGTCTGATGAGGTGATGAACTTGAAGGACTTAATGAGCTTAAATAGGGTGGAACCCTAAAAATTAGGGTTTTCCCCTGGCTTGAGTACGCTTTGCGTACACATGGGTACGTCCAACGTACGTAGGGGTTATCCTAATTCGTACATGCAAAGGGAGTACGTTGTACGTACCTTGTGTACACCCAAAGTACTCTCGACTAGTCCAAGATTAAATGAAATAATTAGAAAGATTTCTTACCTGGCGACTTGGGTGTGACAGTTCTCCCCCGCTTGAACCAGACTTCGTCTTCGAAGTCCACTGTTGCAAATAACCCTAGGTAATGCTCCCTTATTTCTTCTTCAGGCTCCCAAGTTCACTCAGAACCCTTCTGGTGCTGCCACTACACCTTCACCAAACCCACAATCTTGTTCTTCAAGGTTTTCGTCTTCCGGTCATGGATCGCTACCGGTTTCTCCATGTAGTTCAGACGGTCATCCACCTGAATATCCTCCAATGGAACCAATAAGGAATCAACCAAACACTTCCACAGCTGAGAGACGTGGAAGGTATTGTGGATCTGAGTGAGCTCCTTCGGAAGATCCAAAGGATACGCCACCCTAACTATGCGGGCTACAACATTGAAAGGACCAATATACATGGGGCCTAGCTTATCCTGCTTCCTGAAACGGATGACACCTTTCCAAGGTGACACCTTCAAGAGTACCATATCCCCAACCTGGAACTCCAAGTCTGACCGATGTCTCTCTGCGTAGCTCTTCTGCAGACTCTGCGCTGTCTGAAGTCTACAACAAACCTGTTAAATCATCTTGGTCGTCTTAAGTACCACCTCGGTACTTCCTATGACCCACTAACCACCCTTACCCCCAACATATCGGGGTCCTACACTTCCTCCAAGAGAGAATCTCAAAAGAGTTCGATCGATGCTAGTGTGATAACTGTTGTTATACGGAAATTCCACCAAACGGAAGATACGTATCCTAACTACCATCAAAATCCATAACACATGCCTGCAACTATAGATGTTATTCAGGTCGGAACCGGACCGAATCGACCCGAACCTGAATAACCCCAAAACCGAATAAGGGTAATTGCATGAACCTAAAACCAAACTGATTAACCAATATGGGTTCGGTTTGTTCTGGTATTAATCGGTTCGGTTTGGTTATTACCCAAATAACATGAATAACATGTACAAGATGATTTAGGACCTAATATTGATGGGTTTTACACAAATAAACATCCTATTTGCTCATGCAAACCCTAATGCTTGGATCTAGGCTTCCCTATTGTACATGCAATGAATCCAAGACTTCCAAACCCTAGATCTAGTAGTATGAATTCGAAATATAACATAACAATTCAGATCTAGATGATTACCTTTTGTTGATTGCTTGATCCTTTCTTGATTCTTCTTGTCTTGGAGCTTAGAGTTACAAGTGAAACTCCTCTAATGGCTTACAAACACCAACTAGCAAGAAGACAATTTAGAGAGAGAAGAGAGGATGCTAAAATCGGCCCTTGGGTTTCTCTTGAGATCAAGTGTAGCCAATTTTCATAGCCCAAGGGTCCTATTTATACTGTAGGCTGCTAAGGTTTCTGCCAAAACCCTAATGGACAACTTAATCACCAAGCAGCCCACAGAACCTTCTGGAATAGGGCCTATGGACGAAATTGTGATGGGTCCCCATCATAATTTCATTCCCCTTTTGATCCATAAGGTTTCCCAGCCCTAAATCCAACTATCACACATTTGACAATTTAAGCCCCTTTATTTAATTAATCTATTTTAGTCACCAAATTAATTCCTAATTAATTTATGACCAATATTAATCAAATAATATGATTTCTCTTTTAATATATTATTCTTATAATATATTAAGAAATCATAATATCTTCTCTCTCTCTCTCTCTCCATAAATTACCCTGTCAAGTTGCCATGGTGAAGGCAATCCAAAAGGACCATGCACAACCGGGTCAAGTACTTACCAAATATAGTTACGAGCTTAGACACTAATCCAACAGTCTCCCACTTGGATAAGTCTAGTAACTATACTGTAAGCATATTCCGATTAGCAATCGTAGCTCTCAAAGACGCTGTCGAACTCTGATCTTATCAGTAACCTGTCATTTAGATAAGGGATCGTATAGTCCTCTGTTCTAGATATCGTGCAGACAATCACATGGAACATAGTCATATTTATTGTCCAACAGTTTGTTTCTCGATCTCAAATTCATTTGACATAGAAATTAATTGAACACATCAATTCAGTCCTGACTGGGCCCGGCACATAAGTCAAATCAAATCATCGAGGGGCCCTGATATTGCTTTTACCCTCTTAGGATAAAAGGAACAGATAAGCTTCGACTTATATGCATTTACTATTCACTAATCAAATCATACACAACAATGCGTTTTATGACATCAAGTTACTGATGTGTTTTTGCATAATCAATGTATAACCAACCATCAAACAATAAACCATATATCTAGGTTTTAAGACCATATGATATTATCGTCTTGCGATCACTTGTGATAAATTCCATGAAGTGATTCCAGCAAGCGTGGGTTTATTCCAATGCTCAAAACTTGTTCATAAGCACTCATGAACATTGTAGCAAAACTTTTCTATGTCTACTACCTTTTAGACAATCTACACACCTATTCATGACAGTTTTCATTCATACCTACTTTCAACATAAGAACGACTGTGGACCGTTCGAATAATTCGAGTATTCTTAAATAACTCAATTATTCGGGAAGTCAAAACATGCAAAATGAAATAATAGTTAACCAATCAACATAAGACAGTAACTTTACTTATCAATAATACTCCTTTATTTAATCAAAAAATGTCAATTACATTTATCTATTACACGTTTCTAAACTATCTAATGTAAACTAATATCATCCTTCAGCCCAATGCTCCTAGCGTGCTGCAAGTGCTTAACCCTACTCAGTCCCTTCGTAAGCGGATCTGCTGGGTTATCTTCTGGCGATACCCTCTTCACTACGAGGAGTCCTTCTTCTACCCGATGTCGAATAAAGTGATATTTTCTATCGATATGTCGAGATCTACCATGATCCCTCGGTTCCTTGGTCAAGGCAACCGCTCCTTCATTATCACAGAAAATTTCCATGGGCTCCTTTATGGTAGGCATAACTCCAAGGTCTCCAATGAAGTTCTTCAACCATATCGCCTCTTTTGACGCTTCGCTCAATGCAATTTACTCTGATTCACATGCTGAATTAGCTACGGTTTCTTGCTTGGAACTTTTCTAAGTCACTACTCCTCCATTAAGGGTAAAGACCCAGCGCGACTGCGAACGGTAGTTGTCCCTTTTGGTCTGAAAGCTGGCGTCACTATTGTTAGATATAGTGTCTAAGTCCATAACTATATTTGGTATGTACTTGACCCGACCCGACATGGTCTATTTAGGTGGCACTTCACCCGAACAATTTATGGATAATCTTTTGAGGATAGTACAAGTTATGATTTATTAATATATTATAAGTTCTAATATATTAATATAAGATCATATTATTTAATTAGTATTGATCTATAATTAATCTAGGATTAATTTAGAGATCAAAGATATTACTAATTAAATATGGGCTTCTATATTTATATAGTGTGTGGGCTAATGCTTATTTGGAATGGGCTATGCTTGCATGGAAAGTCCATGGATACTCCATGGAGACTTTAACCCATGGATCTCATGGGAATGAAGAGACATGGGTATTAGGGTTTACATGGATGTAACCCTAATCCACCACACTATATAAAGGAGGCTTTAGTTCTTGAAATCATACTAGTTGAGGTGAGTAAAGCAAGAGGGCCGCTTTCAAGATAGTAGTGACTATTCTGTCCAAGTTCCAAGTTTGTGATGATTTGTGATTTCCATTTGAGGCATTCACACTATTGGTGCTAGGCTCTAAAACTCCAAGCAATCAACTACTACTACAAGGTAAGTATTTCTACTAGCTTTATTTGATTCATGTTCCCCATGCCATGCTAGTTAGGATATGAACCTTAGAAAAATAATTATTTGCATGTATCTTAGACAAACATAGATCCAAGGTTTATTAGGGTTGCATGTACACTTAGGAAGTGTTAGAATGCTCAAAACCCATCAGTGGTATCAGAGCCTAGGCTTGTTTGTTTGATACTTGATGCAAAATATTGGAAAAAGTCGAAAAACTTGCTGTCTCCCTGATGAACTCGCCGAGTCCATGGGGGGACTCGCCGAGTTCATGTGAATCTTCAACCTACTTGCCGAGTAGGTTCATGCACTCGGCGAGTAGAAGCCTCAGAGTGCAGATTTTCGACTTTAGTTGTTGGAAATGGACTAGAAACATTACCCTAAACTGTTTTGGTACTTGAAAACTTGTTTTAGATGGTGTAATATCTTTGCTAATCCATTTACAACAACTTGTTATCAAAATTACAAAGTTTTATGTGTAATTTTTGATTCATGAAAGTGTTCCTGTTCATGTTCTTGAACTTATGATGTTTAGATGATCATAGGAATTATTTGTAACCTATGTGGTAGTTTAATTCTTGATCATAATGTGTTTTAATGGAGTCCATAACTTGTCCTCAAGTTATGGAAAACCAAGAGTCACACTTGAATTAAAACCATTAAAAGAACACAAGAGTTAGAAAAATGAAGAGTCTTCATTTTTATTACTCTATTTAACTCATAGGTTACAAGAAATGAAAAGTTTTGAAAGTTTACAAAACTTGCCCTCAAGTTTTGGAACAAGTAAAGTCATATTAAAAACTTTAGTTCCAACCCTTAGAATTTTAAAAGTTAAAATTCAACCCTTATACTTATAATATTATAAGTTAATAATATATATATATATATATATATATATATATATATATATATATATATATATATATATATATATATGTATGTATAAGATTAAAGTCATCGTATCGCTAGTACGCCTCATTCACGAAGCCGGTCTATAAGGTGGGTATAAGGTTGTTGCCTATAAAATGGCAACTTAATGGGTGTCCACTCTCACCCACCACTTGCTTGACTGGTGGAGGGTCGTTAGCCGAACGGGTAAGACAAGGACTTATAAACTCTCATTAAAAGTATGATGAATATTATAAAGTAACTAAATGTTTTATTAAATTCCCAATCTTAGTTACTTTAGGAAAAATGTGAATAAGGTGCTAATCCATGAAATTACACTTTACACTTTGTCTAAGTCGTTAGTGGAGCGTGTGTGGTTAACCGACACACTAACTTGGACTTAACAAGGTAGGTAAAGGGTGACTTAATATTTATCATAGTATCGATGGAGCGTGTGTGGTTAACCGGCACATCGATTGAGGGGTAATTTATTAAGGGTACCAAGTAATTTGCATGGTTACTTCACACCTCGTTTTGTGATCCTCGGCATCCCAGTCACAAAACTTGGAGGGCACACTCGAGATTGAAACATGCCTTTGAAAAGTTCATTGAATCTCAAAAGAATCTAGGAGTTTCTAAAAAACCAAATTAAATATTTTTTTAATATTTCGACTTTGGTGGAAATTGGTGAATCGTCATTCACCTACCTTTCAAATATGTTATTACTTAGATTACGGCATACCTCTTCTAAGTATAATATATTGTGATTGGGTCCTAGCCTTAATACTACATTTGGGTGTTTTATTTAGGACTATCTCTATATCTAAACTAATCCTTCTTTCTTCTCTTATCAGATGTCTGCAAACAACGCTGCTTCTGGTTCTAATCCTAGTGGCTCCTTTTCTCTTATGAACTTGTGTGGGAAAGTCACTTTTGATGGATCCAACTTTAATGAATGGATCAGAAACATCAGAATGATTACTCGCTACGAGGACAAGGAATATGTCCTCGATAAGGAGCTTAAGGAGATTGATGAGACAGTTGCTACTCCTCAAGAGATCGCTGAGTTTAGGGCACATGAAAGGGATGCCACCAAAGTGGCATGCATCATGATGGCCACTATGACCGCGGATCTCCATAAATCCTATGAAGATTTCTACCCCTATGAGATGCACCAAGACTTGATGGAAATATACCATCAAAGGGTTCGTCAAGAGAGGTATGAAATCATCTCCTCCATGATAACAACTCGCATGAAGGATGGCGAACCCATCACAGGCCACATGCAGAAAATGCAAAGATTTGTGGACCGTTTGCTGAAGCTAAATGTGAACTTCCCTGAGGAGCTAGCAATAGATATCATTTTGCACTCCTTACCTTCATGTTATGATCAATTCCACATGACATACCACATGAACAAGGAAGAGGTCACACTCAGCAAACTTCAAGGACTCTTAAAGACCGCGGAAAGTGGTCTTAAGGGTAAGGTGATTGTTACTCCTACTCCTACCAACACCGCGCCTGTCTTGGCAATCGGGGACGAGGGAAGAAGAGAAAGAGTTCTTCGAAGGGTACCAAGGTTAGCACCCTTGACGGATCTTCTTCAAGTGGAACCAAGAAAGGTTTCATCACTCCTTCTTCTGACCCAAAAGAGGCTGAATGCTTCTATTGCCATGAAAAGGCACATTGGAAGCGGAACTGCCCAAAGTACCAGCAAGATGTGAAGGATGGGAAAGTTAAACCCGACCATGCAGGTATTTACACTATCATTTCTAATAACTCACCCAATTCTAACTCTTGGGTCCTTGATACCGGTTTTGGTATTCATATTTGTTGTGACTTGCAGGGACTAAGAAGAAGTGAGAATGTGGAGCAAGGAAGGATAAACTTAATCATGGGGAATAGGAAAGTTACACCTGTCACTAAGATTGGAGTTTATACTTTGTCGCTAAGTAGTGGGTTAAATTTAGATTTGAATAAGTGTTGTTACTCGCCAGAAATGGCAAGAAATATTATTTCCTTTCATGCATTGTATAAACAAGGGTTTACCTTTTCATTTAATAATGAAGTTGGTTCTATTGATGCATTCTTTAATAATGTTCTTTGTTGTAAAGCATTACCTTGTGATGGTGTGTATGAAGTTGTGTTTGTTGTAGATAACATAGGAAATAATGTGATGTGTATTGATTCTATTAATAATAATAACTTGGATAAAGCATCATTATGGCATTGTCGTCTTGGACATATAAGCAAGAAACGCGTAGGCCAAATCCAAAAGGATAGAGTCTTGGAGTCATTTGACCTAAAGTCTGATGATAGTTGCGAATCATGCTTACTTGGAAAAATGACAAAGTCACCCTTCACAGGTTCTTGTGAGAGGGGTGAAGGTTTGTTGGACCTTGTACACCTGGATGTGTGTGGACCATTCAAACATGCCACAACGGATGCTAATCGTTATTATTTGACTTTTACTGATGATTATAGTAGATATGGATATGTCTACTTAATCAAGCATAAATCAGAGACTTTCGAAAGGTTTAAGGAATTTAAACAGGAAGTCGAGAATCAATTGGGCAGGAACATTAAGATGCTTCGATCCGATCGAGGTGGTGAGTATCTTAGTTCAGAGTTCCTCGACTATCTTAGGGAATGTGGGATTGTCTCACAATTGACACCTCCCAGGACACCGCAGTTGAATGGTATGGCTGAGAGGCGTAATCGAACCTTGTTGGATATGGTTCGTTCCATGATGAGTCGAGCTTCGCTACCAATTTCATTATGAGGGTATGCCTTAGAGACTGCTGCCTATATTCTTAATCTAGTCCCTACAAAGAAAGTTGCCAAAACTACTCACGAGATGTGGACTGGTAAAGTACCTAAACTAGTGTTGGATTAATGTCTAAGTCCATAACTATAATTGGTAAGACTTGACCCGACCCGGCTTGGTCCATTTGGGTTGCATGGCATCATGCATTTGGATAGACTAAAATGAGAGAAATAACACTTAAGGTTTGTTAATATATTATAAGTTCTAATATATTATTAAGGTTATTTAATTAGTATTGATCAAGAATTAATTTGGAATTAATTAAGTGATTAAAAGGAGACTAATTAAATATATGGGTTGATTGTGTAAATCATTCATTCTTATATATGTGGGCTTGTGATCCAAGATTCCTTATGTTGGACTAAGTCCATGGGGTGACCCATGGATGTTCCATGGAGGTTAAAATCCATGGAGCATAAGGAATGGGTAAAGTCATGAGTTACATGGTGTAACCCTAATAGCCAACATATAAAAGAATCCCATGGCTCAAGAAATCGTGCACTATGTGTGAGTGTGAGGGCTAAACGATTTCAAGGAGTGTTCTACATTTATCTCAAGGTTATTCCAAAAGCAATTGATGTTGTGTGAACCATTTGAGGTGTCTCACTTGGGGCACTAGGCACTCAAGCTTCATGAAGACTTTCTACATCAAAGTGGTATGTATTCTATCTTGTTATATTCATTGTTTTGTATGCTAGATTAGGATAATACCTTGGAAAGTTCTTATTTGCATGTATAAAAGAGAAAAAATAGATCCAAGGTATTTAGGGTTGCATGTACACTTAGGAGTGTTAGAATGCTCAAAACCCAACAGTGGTATCATAGCCTAGGCTTGTTTTCTTGTTATACTTGCTAAATTGGCTGAAAAATCGAGTTTTTATGTTTTCTGCTCAGCAAACTCGCCGAGTCCAAGGCAAAATGCATCCAACTCACTGAGTTTGTTCGTGCACTCGACGAGTTGGACCCCCAGACAACATATATTCGACTTTTTTGGCTAGAAATGGACTAGGAACATTACCCTAAGCTGTTTTTGAACTTATAAACTTGTTTTTGATGTGGTAATGTTCATGCTAATCCAATTTCAAAGATAATTGTCAATGGATTCATGTTTTGTATTAGCTTAAGGTTTAGACTAATTACATGAAAAAGTTTGATTTGAATTATCTTGTTCTTATGAGTTGCTTAGATTAATAGGAAGTTATGTGAAGTTGTTGTTTTCAATCCATTTTAATCTAAGAGTTGATTCTAAAATGTGTTTTTGTAACTTGTCCTCAAGTTATATGAAAAGTCACATTTAAGTTTCATAAAACTCATAAAAGTTGGGAATGGTTACAAAAGATGAAGAGTCTTGTCCTCGAGTTATGGAAGTTCAAGAGTCACTTCATTAAGTAATAAAATATGTAACCTTAATTAATTCCATAAGTTACAAAATAAAGGAAAAGTTACATTCTTTAATAATTTAAAGTCTTCAGTAACTTGTCCTCAAGTTATGGAACTTGAAGAGTTTTTTAATTAAAACTACTTTAAACTCATAAGTTATGGAATTAATTAGTTTTGAATAGTTTCAAAACTTTCCCTCAAGTTTTGGAATTTGTAAAGTTTTCTCTTATGAATACTTTAATTCCAAGTTAGCCCTTAGAATTTTAAAAGTTAAAATTCAACCCTTATACTTTATAATATTATAAGTTAATAATATTTATATATATGTATAAGAGTAAAGTCAGTCGTACCGTTAGTAGGCCTCATTCACAAAGACGGTCTATAAGGGGGGTATAAGGTTACTGCCTATAAAATGACAGTTTAATGGGTGTCCACTCTCACCCACCGCTTCCTTGACTGGTGGAGGGTCGTTAGCCGAACCGGTAGGACAAGGACTAGAATTCTCCCTTCATTAAAATATTAATGATAAATACTAAGTAACTAAACCTTTTATTAATACCCAATCTTAGTTACTTAGGAAAATGTGAATAAGGTGCTAATCCATGAAATTACACTTTGCACTTTGTTTAAGTTGGTTAGTGGAGCGTGTGTTGTTAATCAGCACACTAACTCGTATTTAACAAGGTAGGCAAAGGGTAACTTAATGTTTATCATAACATCGATGGAGCGTGTGTGGTTAACCGGCACATCGATTGAGGGGTAAACACTTAAGGGTACCAAGTAATTTGCATGGTTACTTCACACCTTGTTTTGTGATCCTTGACATCCCAGTCACAAAACCTGAAGGGCACACTCGAGATTAAAACATGCCATTGAACAGTTCAATGAATCTCAAAGATCTAGGAGTTTCAAATCCAATTAAAACGTAATAATACATTTCGTTTATCTTGGTGGAAATTGGTGAATCGTCATTCGCCTACCTTCAAATATTTTATAGCTTGGATTACGGCATCCCTCTTCTAAGTTATAAAATAGTTTGTTGGGTCTTAGCCTTAATATTTCATATTGGGTGTCATATTAAGGACTTTAGATCAACTATCTTGAATATCTCCCAAAAGATGTCTGGTTTAGACATTTATGATCTTCCCAAATCTCTTGAAACAAGCTTTCCTAAATGAAGATGATGTCCCATGGAAATCATACTTCTTTCACCTCCTCCAATTATTCTCCCTAACCCACAAGTTCCTGAAAATTTTAAGGTCACTCAAGCTCTATTGGCAAGGCAAGGTATAGGTGTGATCACATCTTGGAGATGTAGTCACATATTGACAAGCCGGGAGAGTTGGATGTCAAAGTCTTAAGAAAGTTGGTGGCTCAACTACTTTCTAAGTCTCATAGTGAGTTCCTTGGGGACTCCTATGAAACAGACTAAGACAAGACCCTTAATGATCTTATCCATTTGCTAAGATCAACTTCCTAAAACTTTATGGACATTGACAATGATGACATTGGATATCCAGTAAAGCTCTCTTCCCAATGGAAAGGGATCGGCCATAGTCAACTCTATTGACCAAATGGTAAAGAGAAAAGCTAAGTCTGTGATAGTCCCGTGTTCCATTACCAAAGCGTCCATATGTTAAACTACCAAAGGAAGGGGCATTGGTTGCGAAGCTGCCAATTTTACCTAAGGATGTTAAAGTCAATAAGTTTGGCTCTACTTCAGGTAAAGTCCACTATCTAACTCTACTAAGTTTCTATTATGAGATTCTTGATACATGATGTGACTGGGTCACATGTTAATGTTTTAAGAATCAAAGAAAAGTAAAGAAACTTAAAGAAAGAATATGTTGAATCTGATCGCATAGATGGATTTATATCGCATATTTTGAAGATTGGATTCTTGAGCTACTTCTTAGGAGTTATGAGATATTGCTTAGGAATAGATAACAACAAGTTTTCATATGGATTGTAAGGACAAGTTTATCCACAAAGTTTTTAAAATAAAAGGAAAATTTCTAGTTTTATTTATTTTAAAATATCCTTACAATGGCATCTGTGAAAATTTTTGTTGCTTATAAGATTCCATTAATAGCAAGAGTGGAAATATGAAATTGATTCTTTCATTTGTGGTAATGTCTAAATTTACCAAATAAGGAAAGATTCTCATCACCCAAGTTTCAATTGGACCAGAACTTTGAATCATGCAAGTTGTATAGCATGATGAATGAGAAATTTCAAGCATTGGAAAAATTAAGACTAACTACTTGTCCACATGGATGTGTGAGTCAAGTAACGGACTAAGGGATCGAGTACACATTCTTGTGCACTGATTAAGTCCACCACAAAAGATCGATAAGATTATTCATCATAATTTACTAAAGCTCAGTAAATATGGTTATACTTACAAGCTTAAGTGTAATTCTGAGACATTGGAAAAGGTTCCAATGTAAGTCAGAGCGAATAAGAAGAATCAAATTAGGCAGGAGGATAAAAGTTTCTCAAATCTGAAAAGATGGGAGAGTACTTTAGTATCAGTTTTTATGATCATCTTAATGATTATAGACCTTATCACAATTCATCATCTAAGTGCCTTCTTATAGCTAAGAAGAGGAGCTATGAATTGTTGAAGTGGTTAAATCAAGAAGATGATTCATACTTCGTTCCAAAAAACAATTCTTAGAGTCATACTCAAAGATTGTAACTTGAGTGACTTGTCTTAAAGAAGGTTTAAAACACTTGTCAAATGTAAGAGTAAAAGTTTTCTACTCTTGTACATTTGAAATTGGTAAGTTGTGATGTTTTGGATAAAACAAAGACCAACTTAGGCCAATTTTGTGAAGTGTTTGTCTTGATTAGAATCCACACTATCTCTTGAATAACTGACAAGAAAGTCTTATATGTCAAGAGGACAGTGGGAGTCTTAAAAGTCTTGAAAGTCTCAAGAACTAATCAAGAATAAAACCTGAAGTTCTTCACTAGCACACGACTTGAGGTTCATAACCTTTCGTGTTGACATATTCTGTGCCCATTCCAATTAAAGTTGGCTTTGCATATGAGTTCTTAGAGTTCTCAATTGGCTGCACAACAACTTGGAAGCAATGGTAGGCCCTTAAGCTGCCAGGTGGCAAGAAATTAAGATTGAGTTCAGTCCATATGAGTTTGGATTTGTCATTATCCTTGTCTTGTGACTATGGTTTTGACAATTCACATGGATAAGAACACATACACCATTAAATCTAAGTTTCGTAAGGTTTCTCTCCGATTCATGAAAATGATGGTGAGGAAACATTTTCACTAAGTAGATTTCAGGTAGATAGCAATTGTGATATTTGCATTCTCAAAGTCGTTAGTGGAGCGTGTGTGGTTTACCGGCACACTAACATGGACTTGTGAGAAGTGAAAAAGGTCTAAACAATCAAGACTATGATTACGGCATCCCTTTTCATAGTTCTAAAATTGTTTAGACACACCTGTGAGCTATCTAAAAGAGGTGTATGATTTTGATAAAGTTTTATCAAAACAATCTAGTATCAGAAATCTGAACTTTGGTAAGAAAGTCAGCTAATTTCTGAGTACATGTCAAAGCTAGTGGGAGCATAAGTGTTATGCTAATAATCATCCTGTTAGTGGGAGCATGATAATTATGATAAAGGTTGCAAGTTAGCAATGTTAATTATAGAAAACAAAAGTTTCAATTAGGAAAGAGTTGTTTTGCTATAATTAAGGGAGAGGAAATTATACTTCATCTAAAATCTAAAAGCTTAGATTGAGGTTTTAATCGTATTTAGTCAAGGATATATATATATATATATATATATATATATATATATATATATGAATTTCATGTTGGAATGGCTCAACATAAGGAAATTCTATATATGGGTCCATTATTTGCGTTCTAAAATTCGATTATGATTACGGAATCCCTTTTCATAATCTGAATTATGAGAACTTGGCAAATTGAAATGGAAATATTATAGCAAAAGATTGGTTTAGTCTTTATGTGAGACATCATGAATTGTGTCCCATATGCTTCGGATATAGGATCGATCACATGTGCTATATTCATCATTTCTAAAATTTTCCAAATGCATGGGGGCATTAAGAAGGGAAAAGGTCTAGAATTGGATATGACTAAAAGGATTAATCAATTAACGAGGACAATCTAAGGTTTACCAAAGATTGGGTGCTCAAGGACCGTTGGAAGTATAGTGATAATTCTAGAAGGACCATATTGACATAATCTGTAAGGAGGCAACTATTGTTCAAAAGTGATAGTCAAAATGAATCTGGAAATGTTTCAAAGTTAGAAATTTCAATTTGTGTAAGATTAAGGAAACTTAATGCAAGAAGGATGTTTCCAAGGAGCTGATCTCCTTTGGAATGCTCTCTAATGGTTGTTGTCAAGTCTTTCTGACTTTGTACATAATCATTACAAGAGGATCAATGCATATAAGTTTAGAATCTAACAGATTTTAGTAAATGGTATGAATTTGGAATTCTTGCATTTGCAGTAAGGATTTGGGACTGTGAAAAGAGGATCATTGGAGTTATGCTCAATTGATCTAATTCACAAAGTAAAGATCATAGATAAACATAGTATGCATACTTGGTGTATGGCATGACTAGTGTTTAGAAAACATAGTGTACATGCTTGGAGCATGGGACAACTATTGTTTTAAATTCAAGAATAAAGTTGATAGCTAAAACAATATACAATGAATAATGTGTAATCATATGGTGATAAATAAAAGGTGTTTTATTTATGTTCATAGGTTTTGATACCATATTGGATTCAATTATTATTGTGTTTCATTTTGCATGTTTTAACCTCCAGAATAACTAGGTCATTGTTTTGGATGACTAAGTTATTCAAACCATCCACAGTCGGTCATATGTTGGAAGTAGATATGAATTAAGACTGTCATGGGTTGGCTTGTAGAAGTCAAAGATGTTGGACAAACGGCTACAACACTCATGAGTGCTCATAAGTTCTAAGTATTGGATTCAACCCGCGCTCATTGGAATCACTTCATGGATTTTATCACGAGTGATCATGAGACGATAATATCTTATATTCTTCAAACCTAGAGATGTGAGTTGCTACTATGAGTTGGTCATACATTGATTGCATGAAAACGCATTGGTAACTCGATGTTATAAAACGTGCCTTTGTGTATGATTCAACAACTAGTAGAAAAAGCCATATGAGTAGAAGTTTATCCATTCCTTTTACCTTCGGGATAAAAGAGATATCTGTGGGCCCCTCGATGATTTAGTGATGACAAATGTAAGTGCTCGGCCGGGCCAGGACTGATTTGATTTGTTCAATTAGTCAGTCGTCATAAATCGGAAATCGGGAAACAACAAATGGACAGAGAGAATGATTATAATACATGTCTCAGTCCATATGATATCTAGAATGGAGGAATATATGATCCTTTATCTAATGGACAAGTCATTGACAAAGGTCATAGTTCATCTACAAGGTCAGAGTTCGACAGAAGCTTTTGAGAGCTACGATTGCCAGTCAGTTCTTGAAGTCATACGCAATAATAGTCTTAGACTTATCCAAGTGGGAGACTGTTGGATTAATGTCTAAGTCCATAACTATAATTGGTAAGACTTGACCCGACCCGGCATGGTCCATTTGGGTTGCATGGCATCATGCATTTGGATAGACTTAAATGAGAGAAATAACACTTAAGGTTTGTTAATATATTATAAGTTCTAATATATTAATAAGGTTATTTAATTAGTATTGATCAAGAATTAATTTGGAATTAATTAAGTGATCAAAAGGAGACTAATTAAATATATGGGTTGATTGTGTAAATCATTCATTCTTATATATGTGGGCTTGTGATCCAAGATTCCTTATGTTGGACTAAGTCCATGGGGGTGACCCATGGATGCTCCATGGAGTTTAAAATCCATGGAGCATAAGGAATGGGTAAAGTCATGAGTTACATGGTGTAACCCTAATAGCCACCATATAAAAGAATCCCATGGATCAAGAAATCGTGCACTATGTGTGAGTGTGAGGGCTAAACGATTTCAAGGAGTGTTCTACATTTCTCTCAAGGTTATTGCAAAAGCAATTGATGTTGTGTGAACCATTTGAGGTGTCTCACTTGGGGCACTAGGCACTCAAGCTTCATGAAGAGTTTCTACATCAAAGAGGTATGTATTCTATCTTGTTATATTCATTGTTTTGTATGCTAGATTAGGATAATACCTTGGAAAGTTCTTATTTGCATGTATAATAGAGAAAAAATAGATCTAAGGTATTTAGGGTTGCATGTACACTTAGGAGTGTTAGAATGCTTAAAACCCAACAACTAGACCACATCAAGATTTGGGGTTGCGAGGCTTTTGTGAGGCGCGAGACTCATGACAAGCTAGAACCCCGAAGTGAGAGGTGTGTTCTCATCGGCTACCCACAAAGATCCTTTGGTTACCTCTTCTACAGACCTAGTGATAATGTGGTCTTTGTAGCAAGAAGAGGAGTCTTTCGAGAGAGAGAGAGAGAGAGTTTATAAGCCAAGGAGACAGTGGGAGGAAAATTGATCTTGAAGAAATTCAAGAGTCAAGTGGTGAAGGAATTTCAAACCCTAGCCCTCAACTTGAGGAGGAAACTCCTGTTGAGCCAATTGACGAGTCTGTACCTCTGATACGTTCCACGAGAGTTAGGAATGCACCTGAGCATTACTATGGTTTCCATATTACTGTAGAAGGTGAGACACTTATTAGTGATGAGACACTAGTAGGTATGGATGAGCCTAACAGCTACGCGGAAGCCATGGAAGGCCCCGAGTCTGCGAAATGGAAAGAGGCTATGGATAGCAACATACAATCCATGTATGACGATCAAGTTTGGAACTTGGTTGAGAATGTACCAGGTCGTAAGACTGTAGGGTGCAAATGAATCTTCAAGAAGAAGACCGACATGGATGGTAATGTACACACTTATATGGCACGACTGGTTGCAAAGGGTTATTCTCAAACTCCGGGAGTTGATTATGTTGAAACCTTTTCACCAGTGGCCAAGATAGAGTCTATTAGGGTTCTGTTAGCCATTGATGGATTTCATGACTATGAAATATGGAAAATGGATGTCAAAACCGCTTTCCTTAATGGAAAGTTGGCTGAAGATGTTTACATGGTTCAGCCAGAGGGTTTTGTCAGTACAGAGTACCGCAATAGAGTGTGTAAACTTGAGAAATCCATTTATGGATTGAAACAGGAACCTCGCAGATGGAATCTTTGCTTTGATGAGAAAGTCAAGGAGTTTGGCTTTTCAAGGAGTGAAGATGAATCTTGTGTCTATATCAAGGCTAATGGGAGCATAGTCAGTTTTTTGGTACTGTATGTGGATGACATACTACTCATAGGAAATGACATCCCAACCCTACAGGAAGTAAAGTCCAGGCTTGGGAAGTGTTTCGCTATGAAGGACCTTGGTGAAGCTGCCTATATCCTAGGGATAAGGATTTTGAGAAACAGGAGTAAAAGACTAATTGGACTTAGTCAAAGCACCTATGTGGACAAAGTTTTGAAAAGATTCAACATGCATAATTCCAAGAAAGGTGAGTTACCCATTCAGAGTAATGCCATATTGAGTAAGACACAAAGCCCTAGTACTGAGGCTGAGATAGCAGAAATGAGTCGACTACCTTATGCTTCAACTGTAGGATCGATCATGTATGCTATGACGTGTACTCAACCTGATGTAGCTTTTGCTTTGAGCATGGTGATCAGGTATCAGGGAACCCTGACAAGGCACACTGGATTGCGGTAAAGAATATCCTCAAGTACCTACGGAGGACTAAGGACTGGGTCCTTACCCTTGGTGGGAGTGATAGCTTGAGAGTTGTAGGGTATAGTGATGCTAGCTTTCAGATTGACAGGGATAATTTCCGCTCTCAGTCGGGCTGGGTCTTTACCCTAAACGGAGGAGCAATTACTGGAAAAGTTCCAAGCAGGAGACAGTGGTTGATTCCACTTGTGAATCAGAGTATATAGCAGCAAGCGAGGCAACAAAGGAGGCTATATAGCTAAAGAACTTCATCGGAGACCTTGGAGTTGTACCAGCTGTAAAAGAGCCAATGGAGATTTTCTGTGACAGCAATAGTGCGGTTGCCTTAGCCAAGGAACCAAGAGATCATGGGAGATCCAGACACATTGACAGAAAATATCACTTCATCAGACATCGAATAGAAGAAGTAATCTTCGTGGTAAAGAGGGTATCATCAGATGAGAACGCAGTAGATCCCCTCACGAAGGGTCTGAGTAGGGTTAAGCATCTCCAACATGCTCGTAGCATAGGGCTGAAGGATGATATAAGTTTTAGTAGTTAGATAAATTATGAAATTTGTAAAGTGTAATTGACATTAGATGATGAATAAAAGGCGTTTTATTTATGAGTAAAGTGTTGCTATCTCTTGTCGATCATTTACTATATTTTGTTTGCATGTTTTGACTTCCAGAATAATTATGTTTGGTATATAATATTATTCAAACCTCCACAGTCGGCCATATGTCGGAAGTAGGTATGAATCAAGACTGTCATGATTGGTTGCAGAGGTCTAAGGTGTTGGACATGGCTACAACAATCATGAGTGCTCATAAGTTCTAAGCATTGGACTCAACCCACGCTCACTGGAATCACTTCATGGAATTTTATATCGAGTGATCGTGAAACGGTAATATCATATATGTCTCCAAACCTAGAGATATGATTTGTTACTTACGAGTTGGTTATGCATTGATTGTACGAAAACACATTGGTAACTCGATGTTATAAAACGTGCTTTTGTGTGTAATTCAATGAGTGGTAGAACAAACATATGAGATGAAGTTTATCTGTTCCTTCTAGGATTAGAAGCGATATCTAGGCCCCTCGATGATTTTGTTTTGAACTATGTACCGGGCCCGGTCAGAACTAAATTGATGTGTTCAGTTAAGTTCTATGTCAAACAAATCGGAAATCGGGAAACAAATGCTGGACAATAAGTAAGACCATGTTCCATGTATTTGTCCGACTGATATCTAGAACAGAGGATTATATGATGACTTATCTAAAATGGCGCGTTCTAGTTCAACAGAGTTTAAAGAGCTACGATTGCTGATTGGCTCCTGAAGTCATACTTGCAACTATAGTTATTAGACTTATCCGAGTGGGAGACTGTTGCATATAGTGTCTAAGTCCATAACTATATTTGGTATTTACTTGACCCGACCCCCCGGCATGGTCCATTTGGGTTTCACTTCACCCGAACAATTTATGGATAATCTTTTGAGGATAGTACAAGTTATGATTTATTAATATATTATAAGTTCTAATATATTAATATAAGATCATATTATTTAATTAGTATTGATCTATAATTAATGTAGGATTAATTTAGAGATCAAAGATATTACTAATTAAATATGGGCTTCTATATTTATATAGTGTGTGGGCTAATGCTTATTTGGAATGGACTAGGCTTGCATGGAAAGTCCATGGATACTCCATGGAGACTTTAACCCATGGATCTCATGGAAATGAAGAGACATGGGTATTAGGGTTTACATGGATGTAACCCTAATCCACCACACTATATAAAGGAGGCTTTAGTTCTTGAAATCATACTAGTTGAGGTGAGTAAAGCAAGAGGGCCAATTTCAAGATAGTAGTGACTATTCTCTCCAAGTTCCAAGTTTGTGGTGATTTGTGATTTCCATTTGAGGCATTCACACTATTGGTGCTAGGCTCTAAAACTCCAAGAAATCAACTACTACTACAAGGTAAGTATTTCTACTAGCTTTATTTGATTCATGTTCCCCATGCCATGCTAGTTAGGATATGAACCTTGGAAAAATAATTATTTGCATGTATCTTAGACAAACATAGATCCAAGGTTTATTAGGGTTGCATGTACACTTAGGAAGTGTTAGAATGCTCAAAACCCATCAACTATACCCTTACACCTTTAACTCATCACTCCCATTAAGGACTAATTACCATTCAGTGGTCCTCCAAAGGTACATAAGAATGTTCTTGACTGCGGTCCAATGCGCTCTGCCAGGATTCCCTTGATATCTGCTGACCATGCTCAAAGCGAAGGCTACATCAGGGCGAGTACAAGTCATAGCATACATAATCGAGCCAACTGCGGAAGCGTATGGTACTCGGCTCATTTCTGCTATCTCGACTTCGGTACTCGGGCATTGAGTCTTACTCAACTTGGCATTACTTTGGATTGGTAACTCTCCCTTCTTTGAGTTCTCTATACTAAAATGTTTTAGTACTTTGTCCAAGTAAGTATTTTGACTAAGTCCTATTAGTCTCTTACTTCGGTCTCTTACTATCCGTATTCCCAAAATACAGGAAGCCTCTTCGAGGTACTTCATAGCGAAGCACTTCCCGAGCCAGGAATTAACTTCCTGCAGTGTCGGGATGTTGTTTCCTATGAGTAGTATCTCATCGGCATAGAATACGAGGAAGCTAACTATACTCCCACTGGCTTTGACATATACACATGATTCATCCTCGCTTCGTATAAACCCAAACTCTTTGACTTTCTCATCGAAGCAAAGATTCTATCTGCGAGACACTTGCTTAAGTCCATAAATGGACTTCTCAAGCTTACACACTCTATTGCGATGCTTCGCATTGACAAAACCCTCTGGCTGAGCAATGTAAACGTCCTCAGCCAACTTCCCATTAAGGAAAGCGGTTTTGACATCCATTTGCCATATTTCATAATCATGAAATGCAACAATGGCCAACACCACCCTAATAGACTTTATCTTAGCAACTGGCGAGAAAGTTTCATCATAATTAACTCTGGGAGTTTGAGTGAAACCCTTCGCAACCAATCACGCCTTATATGTGTGCGGATTCCCATCCACTTCGGTCTTCTTCTTGCAGATCCACTTGCACCCAACCGTCTTACGTCCGGGCACATGGTCAACCAATTCCAAACTTGGTTGTCACACATGGACTAAATCTCGCTGTCCATCGCCTCTTTCCATTTTGCAGACTCCGGGCCTGCCATGGCTTCCTTATAGCTGTTAGGTTCGTCAAAATTCACTAGCGTACCATCGTTAATGAACGTATCCCCTTCCATAGTAATATGAAAACCATAAAACTGAGGTTGAACCCTAACTCTATCGTAATGTCTAAGAGGTAAGGACTCGTCAATTGGTTCAATCGGAGTTTCCTCCTCGGGTTGAGCGCCAGCGTTAGAGGTTCCTTCATCGCTCGGCTCTCGATTCTCTTCAAGATCGATTTGCCTCCTACTGTCTCCTTGGCTTATGAGTTCTCGCTCTCAGAAAACCCCTCTCCTCGCAACAAAGACAACATTGTCACTCGGTCTATAAAAGAGATATGCAAAGGATTTATGCGGGTAGCCGATGAAAATACATCGCTCACTACGAGGTTCGAGCTTTTCGTGAGTTTCTCGTCTTACGAAAGCCTCGAAACCCAAAACATTGATATGTGCCAATGAGGGAGCTTTCCCTTTCCACATCTCGTGAGGTGTTTTGGCAACCTTATTCGTAGGGACTAAGTTAAGGATATGGGCGGCAGTCTGTAAGGCATACCCCCAGAATGAGATAGGTAGTGAAGCACGAATCACCATGGAACGAACCATGTCCAACAAGGTTTGGTTACGCCTCTCAGCCACACCGTTTAACTGCGGTGTCCTAGGTGGCGTCAATTGCAAAACTATTCTGCATTCCTTGAGGTAGTCGTGGAATTCAAGACTTAGGTACTCTCCTCCTTGATCGGATCGAAGCATCTTGATTTTCCTGCCCAATTGATTCTCCACTTCTTGTTTAAACTCTTTGAACTTTTCCAAGGTTTCTGACTTGTATTTGCTGAAGTAGATATACCCATATCTACTATAGTCATCGGTGAAATTCACATAGAAGCGGTTCACATCCCTTGTCGTGGATCTAAAGGGCCCACACACATCGGTGTGTATGGGATCCAATAGACCCTCACCCCTTTCACAAGTGCCAGTGAAGGGTGACTTGGTCATCTTTCCATGTAAACAAGACTCACAGACTTCATTGTCCCTAAGGTCAAATGACTCTAACACTCCATCCTTTTGGAATTGGGCTATGCGCTTCTTGTTAACATGTCCAAGACGACAATGCCACAAGCATGCTTTATCCATACTATTGGAAGAATCCACACACGATACATCATTTCCTAGGTTATCTACGACCATAACAGTTTCATAAATTCCATTACAAGGCAATGCTTCAAAATATAAAACACCATTTAGATAAGCATAAATAGAACCTTTCTCATTATCAAACAAATATCTAAATCGTTGTCTAAACAAACCATGAAATGAAATGATGTTTCTTGCCATATCTGGCGAATAGCAACAATTATTTAAATCTAAACTTAATCCATTACTAAGCGCTAGAGAATCCACTCCAATCTTGGTGACAGGCGACGGTCTTTTGATCCCCATGATTAGATTTATTCTTCCACGCTCCACATCCATATCTCTTCTTAGTCCCTGCAAATTAGAACATATGTGAAAACCACATCATGTATTAAGAACCCAAGAAATAGTATGTGATGAATAATTAGACTTAATTGTGTAAATACTTGCGAAAGATGGCTTGATCTTCCCATCCTTGATAGCTTGCAGATATTCCGAGCAACCTCTCTTCCAATGCCCTATTTTGTGGCAGTGGTGGCACTCTGCCTCCTTTGGGTTAGAGTTGGGCTTAGCAGAACCAAATTTGGTTCCACTAGAAGAGGTACCATCTTGGGATTTTCCCTTGTGGTGGCTCTTGGAAGGAGCCTTCCTCTTCTTGCCCCTCCCTTGCCCAATGGCCAAAATAGGAGCAGCGATTGGAGTGGGAGTTGATGCAACAGACTTGTCCTTGAGATTTCTCTCAGCAGTCCTAAGCAATCATTGAAGCTTGCTCAAGGTGACCTCTTCCTTATTCATGTGGTAGGTCATGCAGAACTAGTTGTAGTAGGGAGGCAAGGAGTGAAGGATAATGTCAATTGCTAGCTCTTCATCGAAGTTAACAATTCAACTTCAGCAGGCGATTAATATATCTCTTCATCTTTTGCAAATGAGCGGTAAGAGACTCACCATTACCCATTTTGGCAGTGATCATCGAAGTGATGATCTCATACTTTTCTTGCGTCGCACTTTGGTGGTACCGGTCCACCAAGTCTTGATGCATCTCATAGGGATAGTAATCCTCGTAGGACTTCTGAATTTCAGCAGTCATGGTCGCCAGCATGATGCAATGGACTTTCGTAGCATCACGCTCATGGGCCTCAAAGGCAACGATCTCTTCGGGAGTAGCAGTGTTGATGTTCACCTCCTTCAGCTCCTTATCGGGGACATACTCTTTGTCCTCGTAACGAGTGACCATTCGGATGTTACGGATCCAATCATTGAAATTGGACCCATCAAAGATCACTCTCCCACACAAATTCATGAGTGAGAACGAGTCGGAGGAGTTCGAGCTGGAAGCATTGTTGTTGTTTGAGTTCGACATCCGAAATAGAAAAGAACAAAGTTGATTAGAAATGAATCCCTAATTAAACACCTAAAATGAGAAATTAGGGCTGGGATCCAACAACATTATTTACACATTAGAAAAGGGATGCCGTAATTTAACAGGAAAATAATTTGAAGGTAAGTGAATGACGATTCACTAATTCTCCACCATGAAAAACATAAAAGGCTTTAAGTTTTAAATGTATTGAAAATTCCTAGGTTCCTTTGAGATTCATTGAGCTTTTCAATGGCATGTTTAAATCTCGATATGCCCCTCAAGTTTGTGACTGGGATGCCGAGGATCATAAAGTGGGTGTCAATAACCATGTAAATGTACATGGTGCCCTCATTTTTATAGTCACCTATTCGATGTGCCGATTAACCACACATGCTCCATCGAACTATGACAAACATGAGTCACCCTTTTCCACCTTTTCTTAGAACCAATTAGTGTGCCGGTTAACCACACATGCTCCACTAACTTCTTAGCAAGGGTACAAAGTGTAATTTCATGGGATTGCATCAATTCACTTTGCCTAAAGTAACTAAGATTGGGAATTTTGTAAAAACGTTTAGTTACTTTGTATAGATTCATTATACTTTTAATGATGAAAGGGTTTGCCCTATCCTACCCGTTCGACTAACGACCCTCCACCAATCAAGTAAGTGGTGGGTGAGAGTGGACACCCATTAAATGACCATTTTATAGGCCATAACCTTATACCCCCCTTATAGATCGGCTTCGTGAATGAGACCTACTAACGGTAAGACTAGCATTTAAGTTATACATATATAAATATTAATCTTTTAATATTATAAAGTGTAAGGTTGAATTTTAAACTTATAAAATTCTAGGGTTTGAAATTTAAATAATTTAAATTAAACTTTTTAAGAAAAGAAATTTAAATTTCAAAACTTGAGGACAAGTTTTGAACTTTTCAAAACATAAAGGACCAAATAGCAAATAATTCAAAATTAAACAACTAATTTAGTGATTATCTATATTTCACCTAATCCATTTTATTCGCAAGATAATTTACCAAATAATTTAAATAATCATCTTTTATCATATAAGGAAAGTATTATTCAAATAATTAGAAATCATCTTTTGTTTTGGAAAGGATAATCATAAATAAACAATAAAATTCGGATTTTATAACTTAGAAACGATTTAGGCAATTATCCTTAAGCAAAAACAACATAAAATCTGGAAATATCTTCTGCCTGAATCCCGGACTCGCCGAGTCACTACCTGGACTCGTCGAGTTAGGCTGACTCGCCGAGTCTAGATACTGACTCGCCGAGTCGGGTCGGGCAGAGGCCAGAAAAAACGAATTTCAGCAGATAAACAAGCATTGCATCACATACAACAGAAACCAATCAAGGCTCTGATACCACTGATGGGTTTTCCACAAATAAACATCCTATGTGCTCATGCAAACCCTAATGCTTGGATCTAGGCTTCTCTATTGTACATGCAATGAATCCAAGACCTGCAAACCCTAGATCTAGTAGTATGAATTCGAAATATAACATAACAAATCAGATCTAGATGATTACCTTTTGTTGATTGCTTGATCCTTTCTTTATTCTTCTTTTCTTGGAGCTTCGAGTCACAAGTGTAACTCCTCTAATGGCTTACAAACACCAACTAGCAAGAAGGCAATTATGAGAGAGAAGAGAGGATGCTAAAATCGGCCCTTGGGTTTCTCTTGAGATTAAGTGTAGCCGATTTTCATAGCCCAAGGGTCCTATTTATACTGTAGGCTGCTAGGGTTTCTGCCAAAACCCTAATGGACAACTTAATTGTTGGAATAGTGTCTAAGGCTGCAACTATATTTGGCAAGTATTTGACCCGATTGTGCATGGTCCTTTTGGGTTGCCTTCACCATAGCAACTTGACAGGATGATTGATAATGAGAGAAGAAATATTATTAATATATTATGAGTATAATATAAGGAATAATTATATTGTTATTTGATTAATATAAGTCATAAATTAATTAGGAATTAATTTGGTGACTTAAAGAGATTAATTGAATAAAGGGGCATAAACTGTCAATTGTATGATAGTTGTACTTTGGGCTATGATTCCTTATGAATAAGGGAGTGGACGATTTTAGGGTTAGGAAAGGCCTAGAAATCGTCCAAGGCTTATCAATAAGGAGATTGGATTGCTTAGGGCCTAAGTTATCCAATTAGGGTTTAAGGGTGAAACCCTAGGAGGCTCACTAGTATAAATAGACCCTTAGGGTTAAGAAAATCGGTACACCTTGGTATTGGAGAAACCCTGGCCGAATTTTCTCACCCTCCTCTCTCTCTCTCTAATCATCATCTTGCTAAGTTGGTGTTTGTAAGCCATTAGAGGAGTGACATTTGTGACTCTAAGCTCCAAGGACAAGAAGATTCAAGCAAGCAATTCAAGGTAATCTTTCAGATCTGATTTCATGTGTTATGATATGAATGTTTTCATTAGATCTATCAATCTAAGTCTTGGATACATTGCATGTTCAATTAGAGAAACCTAGGTCCAAGCATTAAGGGTTGTATGTGCACATATGAATGTTATTATGGCTCAAACCCATCAGTGGTATCAGAGCCTTGATTGGTTTCTATTGAATTGATGCATTGGTTGCTTGATTGTTGATTGCAAAATCGTTTTTGTCCTTCTGCCTGATGAACTCAGCGAGTACCATAGTGTACTCGGCGAGTAGGCCTCAACTCGGCGAGTCCATTGTGGTACTCGGCGAGTTCGAGCGTCAGAAGGAGCTAGTTTCATGATTTCTTGTTGTTTATCTTATGGAAACTTGCCTTTATCTTAATGGGTCAATATAAATCCGATTTTAACATATATTTGAGTACATCCTTGACCTAATTGAAGATATTTACTAATAAATTGAATAATAATTTCCTTATGTGATAAATTGATTGATTATTTTAATTAAATTGGTAAATTATTTTGCATGAAACAAATAAATAAATCAAATATGGATAATTATGTGATTAAATGTTAATATAAATTATTTGTTATTTGATCCCTTATGTTTTGAAAAGTTTAAAACTGGTCCTGAAGTTTTGAAATTTATGTTTTGTGATTAAAAGTTTAATTTAGACAATTAAAATATCAAACCCTAGAATTTTACAAGTTTAAAATTCAACCCTATACTAATATAATATTACAAGATTAATATATATATATATATATATATATATATATATATATATATATATATATATATATGTATGTATAATTAAAATACAAGTCTTACCGTTAGTAGGCCTCATTCACGAAGCCGGTCTATAAGGTGGGTATAAGGTTGCTGCCTATAAAATGGCGCTTAATGGGTGTACACTCACACCCACCGCTTGCTTGATCGGTGGAGGATCGTTAGCCGAACGGGTAGGATAGGGCAACTCTATCTCCTCATTAAAAGTATAATATTAAATACAAAGTAACTACATGTTTTCAAATTCCCAATCCTAGTTACTTTAGGAAAAGTGAATTGATGCAATCCCATGAAGTTACACTTTCACCCTTGCTAAGAAGTTAGTGGAGCGTGTGTGGTTTACCGGCACACTAATTGGTTCTAAGCAAAGGTGGAAAAGGGTGATTCATTGTTTATCATAGTTCGATGGAGCGTGTGTGGTTTACCGGCACATCGAATAGGTGATTGTTACAATGAAGGCACCGTGTAGATTTGCATGGTTATTCACACCCACTTTGTGATCCTCGGCATCCCAGTCACAAACGAGAGGGGCATATTGAGATTTAAACATGCCATTGAAAGGTTCAATGAATCTCATCGAAATCTAGAAATTTTCAATACATTTAGAACATAAAGTTAGGTTTTCATGGTGGAGAATTAGTGAATCGTCATTCACTTACCTTCAAATTGTTTGCATGTTGGATTACGGCATCCCTTTTCTAATGTGTAAATATTGTTGTTGGATCTTAGCCCTAATTTTTCATATTGGGTGATAATTAGGGATTCAAATTCTAATCAATCTTTGTCCTTTCTATTTGTAGATGTTGAACGCGAACAACGCTGCTGCTAGTTCATTCACATTGATGAGACTTTGCCAAAAGGTGACTTTCGATGGAACGAACTTTAGCGAATGGATAAGATACATTCGCACGATTGCTCACTACGAGGACAAGGAGTATGTCCTTGACGAGAAGCTCGAGAACATCAATCCAAAAATCGCTACTCCAGCTGAAATGACTGCTTTTGAGACTCATGAACGTGATGCGACGAAGGTTCATTGCATCATGATAGCCACGATGAACGCCGAATTCCAAAAGTTCTATGAGGACATGTATCCATATGAAATGCACCAAGACTTATTGGAGAGATACCATCAAAACGCAAGGCAGGAGCGTTACGAGATCTTCACTAACATGATCTCTGCTAAAATGGGACATGGAGAATCTCTAACCGTACATTTGTGTCACAACTAGAAATTTTTTGCCTTGTAACTACAACACTTAAGTAAAATTATGAATCAAAAACATAAGGGCATGTATGATGCTTACTCTGTGACAACAAAATTGCAATCAAGTACATCATACAAGCATTACAAAATACTCAACAAGCAATTGGGAACCCTAAAAGTTCTTGTTTAGGTCCATTTTGGTCTAGGACTTCCTTATTCGTCCCAATGAACCAATAAGCTTCCAATTTGACCATCTTGGACTTAGAACTCTTAAATGAGCTCTAATTGGACCCACTTTCATTTATTCCAACATTTTGGGCCATATTGGGCCTAGAATGAAATGAATTAAATATTCTGAACCATTATGAACCATAATTAACTTAAACTAGCCCAACAAAGTATAAAAATCACACTTATATTTTATAGGGCCAACAATCATTCAACCTAACTCTAGCATGGGCTCAGGGGCAATAAAGCCCAAAAATCTTTTTCCTCTCCATTCTCGGCCCAAGGCAAGCCCAAGAAGAAGGGTTGACTTATGCTAGCCACCTCATTGTTATTTTGTGGGTAACTAGGCTATTATTCATCATGCATCCAAGCCTTACTCATATTTCCATGCACTCTCTCCCCTCTCTTCTTGCTCTTGGCCGAAAACAACACACACACACTCACAAAAAAAAATTCATTCCATTCTCTCTAAGTCTTGAAGAACATCTCCTCCCTCCTTCAAAAATTTCGAGAATCAAGAGCTTTTCAAGGAGGTTTTTCCCACAAACACATCATCTAAGGTAAGTTGATGACTAATCCATGATCTAGCTACTTCATTTCATCAAAAATCTCTTCTAAATCTATTCCAACTTGTGATCATGCACCTTAGAAGTCACTAAACTCGAGATCTACCAAGAAGACTTGCTAGGATCGAAATTTTCTTCTTTTCTCTCTTCAAAACCGAAACTACAACTCAAGGTGTGCTTCATACCCCCTATTTTTCTGTTTTTATGAGTTTTGTGGTGGGGGGGGGGGGGATACAAGCAAATGTGTAGATCTATGGGTATATGTATGCTTTGTGTGATTTCTATGTTTATATTCATGTTTTTATGAGATTGTGGTGTTGGATCTAGTCAAAAAGTCCTTAAAACCGAGATTTACATTAGTTTGTATGAAACAAATATAAAACATATTATTACACACAAATCATTTCTAGGAAAATAACTAAGTTGGTTAATATGAACATTTTTGGGCTAAAAACCCATTTTTGGGCTCAAAATGTTAAAAACATAAAATTAAAGGGCCCAAAATGACAAAATATGAATTCTGATGGTTGAAATGAGACAAAACAGTTTTAATAAAGTATTTTCTGGAAATATACTCTCTTGAAGGATTAAAATGTAAAATTTTAAGCATAACGGGCCAAAAATGAATTTTTCGGCCCAATAAAGCCCAATATGCGAGATTTTCAAATTTGAAGGGCTGAAACTGTACTTTTCTGTAAAACAGGGGACTACTAGTGCTCCAAGCCCATTTCAAGGGTTAAAAATACTTTTCATATTTAAAAAGGACCAAAGATGCAAAATTTTTCTATTTTGGGCCAAAAGTGTAAAAGTTGCGAAAAATGAGGTTTCAGCTGAGAAAATTTCATTTTGAGGGACTAAAACTGTTTTCCAAACAAAATTGAGCTGAAAAATACCTTTTCAACAAGTTTTGATAATAAAGTGTCAAGAAAATGGTTTAAGGACTAAAATGGAAATTCTTTTATACAAAGGGTCAAAAGTGTAAATTATCCATAAGAAAGGGGCTGTAAAAAGTAATATTCTAATGTGTTCAACAATAAATCCATTATGATGAAATACTAGTACCACGACTACCGACGAAACATAATACACCTTGAACACCAAAAATCGTTACTAAACGAATTGATTCGGTCTCGAATCAATATTGAATCAGAAATCTATACACGACGATACTACAATACACACACTAAAATTACGGGAAGTCAATACACACGTGGGAATTCACCAGACGTCGATACACCATCTTTGGGCCCGAGAGTTTCAAATCGTGCTTGTTGGGCCTAGCTAGCCCAATGACATGATCTTTAGGCCCGAAGGAAACTCGCTTACATGTTGTTGGGTCTAATATGACTTAATTCCGTGTAAAAGGACTTTCAATGGCTTTTGTGCTGTTGGGCCCCAAGGGTCCTTTGGTACTACCAGTAAAGTCAAGAATTCACCAATGCGGGTCGGGCCAAGGGCCCTTCGCATTCACGATAGCCTTGAACGACTTATGGAATTATCGAGGGCTTTGTGCTCTCTTTTATCCTCGGTTGTGGGGCTATGAGAAGTTAGGGTGATTGGATTAAGTGAATAGTACAGACGACGCCTAAGGGATCGTTTGTATAGTTGTAAACTAGTCGTTTTCATTAATGTGTGTTTATAACAATTCACAACCCATAATTAATCCAACGTCACCTGGAATTATCGAATACACACGTTACAACGGTATAACAAAATAGAAAACGCATAATTCAAAGTATTGGGAAAACATCGGGTTTTCCTAGGGTTTTTCAAGTCATACACCTACAAGATGCATGCCAAGTCTAACAATTTTTTTTTAGAAACAAACAAGCATACTTACGGATCTTCACACTCTTTTTTTTATAAACGATACTCTTTTCAGAAAATATCGGATTTTCTGGTGGATTTCAAAACAATACAAAACATTATATTTCAAACATTACTTATGAACTCACCAACATTTCATATGTTGACGTTTTTTTCAAAATACTAGTATTCTCAGGTAACAGGTAAAAACGAAGGGAAAAATGTACTCAGTGATGTCTTGTTGTTTGTTTAATTAAGTATCGAACAATTTACTTTTCGGGAATGTAATGTTATGAAACAATGTACTAAATGTAAACACTATCAGTTGTACTATTTCAATGCATGGTTATGAATGATGTTATGTTTCATGTATATTCACTGTGATGGTATTCAATTCAGTCACAACAGCCCTCGTACGTTTCCGCCGTCTGGTTCGGGGGTGTGACAATTTGCAAAAGATGCAAAGGTATGTCGATCGTCTTCGCAAGTTGAATGTCGACTTTGGGGAAGATTTGGCTATCGACATAGTACTTCATTCCTTGCCTCCGTGTTACAACCAATTTAGGATGACCTACCACATGAACAAAGAAGAGGTCACCCTAAGTAAGCTCCAAGGTTTCCTTAGGGTTGTTGAGAGCAACCTCAAGGACAAGTCTGTTGCACCCACTCCCAATCCACCCGTTGCTTCTATTTTGGCTATTGGGCAGGGAAGGGGCAAGAAGAGGAAGGCTCCATCTAAGATCCGCCGCAAGGGAAAGTCCCGAGATGGTTCCTCTTCTAGTGGGACCAAAGTTGATCCTGCTAAGCCCAACCCTAACCCAGAGGAGGCAGAGTGCCACCATTGCCACAAAATAGGGCATTGGAAGAGAAGCTGCTCAGAATACCTGCAAGCTATCAGGGAAGGAAAGTTCAAGCCGTCTTTCACAGGTATTTACACAATTAAGTCTAATGATTCATCTCATGCTATTTCTTGGGTCCTCGATACCGGGTGTGGTTACCACATTTGTTCTGAATTGCAGGGACTAAGAAGAAATAGGGATGTGGAGTGTGGAAGAATAAATCTAATCATGGGGAACAGAAGATCGTCGCCTGTGACCAAGATTGGAGTGTATTCTCTAGTGCTTAGTAATGAATTATGTTTAGATTTGAATAATTGTTGCTACTCGCCAGAAATGGCAAGAAACATCATTTCGTTTCATGGTTTGTTTAGACAAGGATTTAGATTTTCTTTTAATAATGAGAATGGTTCAATTTATGCTTATCTAAATGGTGTCTTATATTTTGAAGCAATGCCATGTAATGGAATTTATGAAACTGTTATGATTGTAGATAACCTAGGAAATGATGTTTTATGCATGGATTCTTCCAATAGTATGGATAGAGCATCCTTGTGGCATTGTCGTTTTGGACATGTCAACAAGAAGCGCATAGCCCAACTCCAAAAGGATGGAGTGTTGGAGTCATTCGACCCTAGGGAAGATGACACATTCGAGTCTTGTTTACTTGGAAAGATGACCAAGTCACCCTTCACTAGCACATGTGAAAGGGGTGAGGGTTTATTGGACCTCATACATATCGATGTATGTGGACCCTTTAGATCAACCACGAAGGATGGGAACTGCTGCTATGTGACTTTTACCGATGACTATAGTAGATATGGGTATATTTACTTAATCAAGCAAAATTCAGAAACATTTGAAAAGTTCAAAGAATTCAAAAATGAAGTGGCGAGTCAGTATCTAGACTCGGCGAGTCAGCCTAACTCGACGAGTCCAGGTAGTGACTCGGCGAGTCCGGGATTCAGGCAGAAGATATTTCCAGATTTTATGTTGTTTTTGCTTAAGGATAATTGCCTAAATCGTTTCTAAGTTATAAAATCCGAATTTTATTGTTTATTTATGATTATCCTTTCCAAAACAAAAGATGATTTCTAATTATTTGAATAATACTTTCCTTATATGATAAAAGATGATTATTTAAATTATTTGGTAAATTATCTTGCGAATAAAATGGATTAGGTGAAATATAGATAATCACTAAATTAGTTGTTTAATTTTGAATTATTTGCTATTTGGTCCTTTATGTTTTGAAAAGTTCAAAACTTGTCCTCAAGTTTTGAAATTTAAATTTCTTTTCTTAAAAAGTTTAATTTAAATTATTTAAATTTCAAACCCTAGAATTTTATAAGTTTAAAATTCAACCTTACACTTTATAATATTAAAAGATTAATATTTATATATGTATAACTTAAATGCTAGTCTTACCGTTAGTAGGTCTCATTCACGAAGCCGATCTATAAGGGGGGTATAAGGTTATGGCCTATAAAATGGTCATTTAATGGGTGTCCACTCTCACCCACCACTTACTTGATTGGTGGAGGGTCGTTAGTCGAACGGGTAGGATAGGGCAAACCCTTTCATCATTAAAAGTATAATGAATCTATACAAAGTAACTAAACGTTTTTACAAAATTCCCAATCTTAGTTACTTTAGGCAAAGTGAATTGATGCAATCCCATGAAATTACACTTTGTACCCTTGCTAAGAAGTTAGTGGAGCATGTGTGGTTAACCGGCACACTAATTGGTTCTAAGAAAAGGTGGAAAAGGGTGACTCATGTTTGTCATAGTTCGATGGAGCATGTGTGGTTAATCGGCACATCGAATAGGTGACTATAAAAATGAGGGCACCATGTACATTTACATGGTTATTGACACCCACTTTATGATCCTCGGCATCCCAGTCACAAACTTGAGGGGCATATCGAGATTTAAACATGCCATTGAAAAGCTCAATGAATCTCAAAGGAACCTAGGAATTTTCAATACATTTAAAACTTAAAGCCTTTTATGTTTTTCATGGTGGAGAATTAGTGAATCGTCATTCACTTACCTTCAAATTATTTTCCTGTTAAATTACGGCATCCCTTTTCTAATGTGTAAATAATGTTGTTGGATCCCAGCCCTAATTTCTCATTTTAGGTGTTTAATTAGGGATTCATTTCTAATCAACTTTGTTCTTTTCTATTTCGGATGTCGAACTCAAACAACAACAATGCTTCCAGCTCGAACTCCTCCGACTCGTTCTCACTCATGAATTTGTGTGGGAGAGTGATCTTTGATGGGTCCAATTTCAATGATTGGATCCGTAACATCCGAATGGTCACTCGTTACGAGGACAAAGAGTATGTCCCCGATAAGGAGCTGAAGGAGGTGAACATCAACACTGCTACTCCCGAAGAGATCATTGCCTTTGAGGCCCATGAGCGTGATGCTACGAAAGTCCATTGCATCATGCTGGCGACCATGACTGCTGAAATTCAGAAGTCCTACGAGGATTACTATCCCTATGAGATGCATCAAGACTTGGTGGACCGGTACCACCAAAGTGCGACGCAAGAAAAGTATGAGATCATCACTTCGATGATCACTGCCAAAATGGGTAATGGTGAGTCTCTTACCGCTCATTTGCAAAAGATGAAGAGATATATTAATCGCCTGCTGAAGTTGAATTGTTAACTTCGATGAAGAGCTAGCAATTGACATTATCCTTCACTCCTTGCCTCCCTACTACAACTAGTTCTGCATGACCTACCACATGAATAAGGAAGAGGTCACCTTGAGCAAGCTTCAATGATTGCTTAGGACTGCTGAGAGAAATCTCAAGGACAAGTCTGTTGCATCAACTCCCACTCCAATCGCTGCTCCTATTTTGGCCATTGGGCAAGGGAGGGGCAAGAAGAGGAAGGCTCCTTCCAAGAGCCACCACAAGGGAAAATCCCAAGATGGTACCTCTTCTAGTGGAACCAAATTTGGTTCTGCTAAGCCCAACTCTAACCCAAAGGAGGCAGAGTGCCACCACTGCCACAAAATAGGGCATTGGAAGAGAGGTTGCTCGGAATATCTGCAAGCTATCAAGGATGGGAAGATCAAGCCATCTTTCGCAAGTATTTACACAATTAAGTCTAATTATTCATCACATACTATTTCTTGGGTTCTTAATACATGATGTGGTTTTCACATATGTTCTAGTTTGCAGGGACTAAGAAGAGATATGGATGTGGAGCGTGGAAGAATAAATCTAATCATGGGGATCAAAAGACCGTCGCATGTCACCAAGATTGGAGTGGATTCTCTAGCGCTTAGTAATGGATTAAGTTTAGATTTAAATAATTGTTGCTATTCGCCAGATATGGCAAGAAACATCATTTCATTTCATGGTTTGTTTAGACAAGGATTTAGATATTTGTTTGATAATGAGAAAGGTTCTATTTATGCTTATCTAAATGGTGTTTTATATTTTGAAGCATTGCCTTGTAATGGAATTTATGAAACTGTTATGGTCGTAGATAACCTAGGAAATGATGTATCGTGTGTGGATTCTTCCAATAGTATGGATAAAGCATGCTTGTGGCATTGTCGTCTTGGACATGTTAACAAGAAGCGCATAGCCCAATTCCAAAAGGATGGAGTGTTAGAGTCATTTGACCTTAGGGACAATGAAGTCTGTGAGTCTTGTTTACATGGAAAGATGACCAAGTCACCCTTCACTGGCACTTGTGAAAGGGGTGAGGGTCTATTGGATCCCATACACACCGATGTGTGTGGGCCCTTTAGATCCACGACAAGGGATGTGAACCGCTTCTATGTGAATTTCACCGATGACTATAGTAGATATGGGTATATCTACTTCAGCAAATACAAGTCAGAAACCTTGGAAAAGTTCAAAGAGTTTAAACAAGAAGTGGAGAATCAATTGGGCAGGAAAATCAAGATGCTTCGATCCGATCGAGGAGGAGAGTACCTAAGTCTTGAATTCCACGACTATCTCAAAGAATGTGGAATAGTTTTGCAATTGACGCCACCTAGGACACCGCAGTTAAACTGTGTGGCTGAGAGGCGTAATCAAACCTTGTTGGACATGGTTCGTTCCATGGTGAGTCGTGCTTCACTACCTATCTTATTTTGGGGGTATGCCTTAAAGACTGCCGCCCATATCCTTAACCGAGTCCCTACTAAGAAGGTTGCCAAAACACCTCACGAGATGTGGACAGGGAAAGCTCCCTCGTTGGCACATATCAAGGTTTGGGTTTGCGAGGCTTTCGTAAGACGAGATACTCACGACAAGCTCGAACCTCGTAGTGAGCGATGTATTTTCATCGGCTACCCGCAGAAATCCTTTGGATATCTCTTCTATAGACCGGATGAAAATGTTGCCTTCGTTGTGAGGAGAGGGGTTTCCGAGGGCAAGCACTCATAAGCCAAGGAGACAGTGGGAGGCAAATCGAGCTTGAAGAGATTCAAGAATCGATTGATGAAGGAACCTCTACCGCTGGCGCTCAACCCGAGGAGGAAACTCCAGTTGAACCAATTAACGAGTCCTTACCTCTTATACGTTCCGAAAGAGTTAGAGTTCAACCCCAGTTTTATGGTTTTCATATTACTACCGAAGGGGACACGTATATTAGTGATGGTACACTAATAAATCTAGATGAACCTAATAGCTATAAGGAAGCCATGGTAGGCCCGAAGTATGCAAAATGGAAAGAGGCGATGGACAACGAGATCCAATCCATGTATGACAACCAAGTTTGGAATTTGGTTGATAATGTGCCCAGACGTAAGACCGTTGGGTGCAAATGGATCTTCAAGAAGAAGACTGACGTGGATGGAAATGTACACACATTAAAGCGCGATTGGTTACGAGGGGCTTTACTCAAACTCCCGGAGTTGACTATGATGAGACCTTCTCACCAGTTGCGAAGATAAAGTCTATTAGAGTGATGCTAGCTATTGTCGCATTTCATGATTATGAGATTTGGCAAATGGATGTCAAGACTGCTTTCCTTAATGGGAAGTTGGCTGAGGATGTTTACATGGCTCAGCCAGAGGGTTTTGTTGATCTGAAGCATCCAAATAGAGTGTGTAAGCTTGAGAAGTCCATTTATGGACTTAAGCAAGCGTCTCACAGATGGAATCTTTGCTTCGATGAGAAAGTCAAAGAGTTTGGATTTGTACGAAGCGAAGATGAATCATGTGTATATGTCAAAGCCAGTGGGAGTATAGTCAGCTTCCTTGTTCTGTATGTCCATGACATACTACTCATAGGAAACGACGTCCCGACACTTCAGGAGGTTAAGTCCTGGCTCAGGAAGTGCTTTGCTATGAAGGACCTCAGAGAGGCTTCCTATATTTTGGGAATAAGGATAGTGAGAGAACGAAGTAAGAGACTAATAGGACTTAGTCAGAACACTTACTTGGATAAAGTACTAAAACGTTTTAGTATGGAAAATTCGAAGAAGGGAGAATTACCGATACAAAGTAATGCCATGTTGAGTAAGACTCAAAGTCCGAGTACCGAAGCCGAAATAGCAGAAATGAGCCGAGTACCATACGCTTCCGTAGTTGGCTCAATCATGTATGCTATGACTTGTACTCGCCCTGATGTAGCCTTTGCTTTGAGCATGGTTAGTAGATATCAAGGGAACCCTGGCAGAGCCAATTGGATTGCAGTCAAGAATATCCTTAAGTACCTTCGGAGGACCAAGGAATGGTTTTTAGTCCTCGGGGGAAGTGATGACTTGAAGATGCGAGGGTATAGTGACGCCAGCTCTCAGACCGATAGGGACAACTTCCGTTCGTAGTCGGGCTGGGTGTTTACCCTTAATGGAGGAGCAGTAACTTGGAAGAGTTCCAAGCAGGAAACCGTAGCTGATTCAACGTGCGAATCAGAGTATATTGCAGCGAGCGAAGTGTTGAAGGAGGCAATATGGTTGAAGAACTTCATTGGTGATCTTGGAGTTGTGCCTGCAATAAAGGAGCCTATGGAAATTTTCTGTGATAATGAAGGAGTGGTTGCCTTGACCAAGGAACTGAGGGATCATGGTAGATCTCGTCATATCGGCATAAAATATCATTTTATTAGACATCGAGTAGAAGAAGGACAACTCGTGGTCAGGAGGATATCATCAGAAGATAACCCAGCAGATCCGCTTACGAAGGGACTGAGTAGGCTTAAGCATTTGCAGCATACTAGGAGTATTGGACTGAGAGATGATATTAGATTAGATTAGATAGTTTTAGAAACATGTAATAGATAAATGTAATCCATTTACAACAACAAGTTGTCAAAATTACAAGATTTTAAGTGTAATTTTTGATTCATGAAAGTGTTCATATTCATGTTCTTGATCTTATGATGTTTAGATGATCATAGGAATTATTTGTAACCTATGTGGTAGATTAATTCATGATCATTATGTGTTTTAATGGAGTCCATAACTTGTCCTCAAGTTATGGAAAACCAAAAGTCACTCTGTTTTTAAAACCATTAAAAGAACACATGGGTTATAAAAATGAAGAGTCTTCATTTTAATACCCTAATAAACTCATAAGTTACAAGAAATGAAAAGTTTTGAAAGTTTACAAAACTTTCCCTCAAGTTTTGGAACAAGTAAAGTCTTGATTAAAACTTTAGTTCCAACCCTTAGAATTTTAAAAGTTAAAATTCAACCCTTATACTTATAATATTATAAGTTAATAATAATATATATATGTATAAGATTAAAGTCGTCTTACCGCTAGTACGCCTCATTCACGAAGCCGGTCTATAAGGTGGGTATAAGGTTGTTGCCTATAACATGGTAACTTAATGGGTGTCCACTCTCACCCACCGCTTGCATGATGGTGGAGGGTCGTTAGCCGAACGGGTAAGACAAGGACTTATAAATTCTCATTAAAAGTATGATGAATATTATAAAGTAACCAAATGTTTTATTAAATTCCCAATCTTAGTTACGTTAGGAAAAATGTGAATAAGGTGCTAATCCATGAAATTACACTTTACACTTTGTCTAAGTCGTTAGTGGAACGTGTGTGGTTAACCGGCACACAAATTTGGACTTAACAAGGTAGGTAAAGGGTGACTTAATATTTATCAGAGTATCGATGGAGCGTGTGTGGTTAACCGGCACATCGATTGAGGGGTAATTTATTAAGGGTACCAAGTAAGTTGCATGGTTACTTCACACCTCGTTTTGTGATCCTTGGCATCCCAGTCACAAAACTTGGAGGGCACACTCGAGATTGAAACATGCCTTTGAAAAGCTCATTGAATCTCAAAAGAATCTAGGAGTTTCTAAAAAACCAAATTAAATATTTTTTTTTAATATTTTGACTTTGGTGGAAATTGGTGAATCGTCATTCACCTACCTTTCAAATATGTTATTACTTAGATTACGACATACCTCTTCTAAGTATAATATATTGTGATTGGGTCCTAGCCTTAATACTACATTTGGGTGTTTTATTAAGGACTATCTCTATATCTAAACTAAACTTTTCTTCTTTTCAGATGTCTGCAAACGCTGCTGCTTCTGGCTCTAATCCTAATGGCTCCTTTTCTCTTATGAACTTGTGTGGGAAAGTCACTTTTGATGGATCCAACTTTAATGAATGGATCAGAAACATCCGAATGATTACCCGCTACGAGGACAAAGAATATGTCCTCGATAAGGAGCTTAAGGAGATTGACGAGACGGTTTCTACTCCTCAAGAGATCGCTGACTTTATGGCACATGAAAGGGATGCCACCAAGGTGGCATGCATCATGATGGCCACTATGAAAGGCGATCTCCAAAAGTCCTATGAGGACTACTACCCTTTTAAAATGCACCAAGATTTGATGGAAAGATACCATCAAAGTGCACGACAAGAGAGGTATGAAATCATCTCCTCCATGATAACAACCCGAATGAAGGATGGAGAACCCATCACGTGCCACATGCAGAAAATGCAAAGATTTGTGGACCCCTTGCTGAACCTTAATGTGAACTTCCCCGAGGAGCTAGCAATAGATATTATTTTGCACTCCTTACCTTCATGTTATGATCAATTCCGCATGAAATACCACATGAAAAAGGAAGAGGTCACACTCAGCATACTTCAAGGACTCTTAAAGACCACAAAAAGTGGTCTTAAGGGTAAGGCGGTTGTTACTACTCCTACTCCTACCAACTCCGCCCCTGTCTTGGTAATCGGGAAAGGACGAGGGAAGAAGAGAAAGAGTTCTTCGAAGGGTACCAAGGTTAGGACCCTTGATGGATCTTCTTCAAGTGGAACCAAGAAAGGTTTCATCACTCCTTCTTCTGACCCAAAAGAGGCATAATGCTTCTATTGCCATGAAAAGGCACATTGGAAGCAGAACTGCCCAAAGTACCAACAAGATGTGAAGGATGGGAAAGTTAAACCCAACCATGCAGGTACTTACACTATCTTATCTAATAACTCACCCCATTCTAATTCGTGGGTCCTTGATACCGGTTGTGGTATTCATATCTGTTCTAATTTGCAGGGACTAAGAAGAAGTGAGAATGTGGAGCAAGGAAGGATAAACTTGATCATGGGAAACAGGAAAGCTTCACCTGTCACCAAGATTGGAGTTTATACTTTATCGCTAAGTAGTGGGTTTAGTTTAGATTTGAATAAATGTTGTTATTCGCCAGAAATGGCAAGAAATATTATTTCCTTTCATGCATTGTATAAACAAGGTTTCACCTTTTCATTTGATAATGAAGTTGGTTCGATTAATGCTTTCTTTAATAATGTTCTTTATTTTAAAGCAGTACCTTGTGATGGCGTGTATGAAACTGTATATGTGGTTGATAACTTAGGAAATAATGTATTGTGTGTTGATTCTGTTAATAATAATAACTTGGATAAAGCATCACTATGGCATTGTCGTCTTGGACATATAAGCAAGAAACGCGTAGGCCAACTCCAAAAGGATAGAGTCTTGGAGTCATTTGACCTAAAGTCTGATGATAGTTGCGAATCATGCTTACTTGGAAAAATGACAAAGTCACCCTTCACAGGTTCTTGTGAGAGGGGTGAAGGTTTGTTGGACCTTGTACACCCGGATGTGTGTGGACCATTCAAACATGCCACAAGGGATGCTAATCGTTATTATTTGACTTTTACTGATGATTATAGTAGATATGGATATGTCTACTTAATCAAGCATAAGTCAGAGACTTTCGAAAGGTTTAAGGAATTTAAACAGGAAGTCGAGAATCAATTGGGCAGGAACATTAAGATGCTTCGATCCGATCGAGGTGGTGAGTATCTTAGTTCAGAGTTCCTCGACTATCTTAGGGAATGTGGGATTGTCTCACAATTGACACCTCCCAGGACACCGCAGTTGAATTGTGTGGTTGAGAGGCGTAATCGAACATTGTTGGATATGGTTCGTTCCATGATGAGTCGAGCTTCGCTACCAATTTCATTATGGGGGTATGCCTTAGAGACTGCCGCCTATATTCTTAATCTAGTCCCTACAAAGAAGTTGCCAAAACTACTCACGAGATGTGGACTGGTAAAGTACCTATACTAGACCACATCAAGATTTGGGGTTGCGAGGCTTTTGTGAGGCGCGAGTTTCAAGATAAGCTAGAACCCCGAAGCGAGAGGTGTATTTTCATCGGCTACCCACAAAGGTCCTTTGGTTACCTCTTCTACAGACCTAGTGATAACGTGGTCTTTGTAGCAAGAAGAGGAGTCTTTAGAGAGAGAGAATTTATAAGACAAGGAGACAGTGGGAGGCAAATTGACCTTGAAGAACTTCAAGAGTTAAGCGGTGAAGGAACTTCAAACCCTAGCCCTCAACTTGAGGAGGAAACTCCTGTTGAGCCAATTGACGAATCTGTACCTCTGAGGTGTTCCACGAGAGTTAGGAATGCACCTGAGCATTACTACGGTTTCCATACTACTGCGGAAGGTGAGACACTTATTAGTGATGAGACACTAGTAGGTCTGGATGAACCTAACAGCTACACGGAAGCCATGGTAGGCCCTGAGTATGCTAAATGGAAAGAGGCTATGGATAGCGAGATACAATCCATGTATGACAATCAAGTTTGGTACTTGGTTGAGAATGTACCAGGTCATAAGACTGTAGGGTGCAAATGGATCTTCAAGAAGAAGACCGACATGGATGGTAATGTACACACTTGTAAGGCTCGGCTGGTTGCAAAGGGCTTCTCTCAAATTCCTGGAGTGGATTATGATGAGACCTTTTCTCCAGTAGCCAAGATTAAGTCTATTAGGGTTATGTTAGCCATAGCTGCATTTCATGACTATGAAATTTGGCAAATGTATGTCAAAACCGCTTTCCTTAATGGAAAGTTGACTGAAGATGTTTACATGAGTCAGCCAGAAGGTTTTGTCAGCAACAAGTACCCTAATAGAGTGTGTAAGCTTGAGAAATTCATTTATGGATTAAAGCAAGCACCTCGCAGATGGAATCTTTTCTTTGATGAAAAGGTCAAGGAATTTGGCTTTTCTAGGAGTGAAGACGAATCTTGTGTGTATGTCAAGGCTAATGGGAGTATAGTTAGCTTTTTGGTATTGTATGTGGATGACATACTACTCATAGGAAATGACATCCCAACTCTGCAGGAAGTTAAGTACTAGCTTGGGAAGTGTTTCTCTATGAAGGACCTAGGAGAAGCTACCTATATTCTAGGGACAAGGATTTTGAGAAACCGGAGTAAAAGACTAATTGGACTTAGTCAAAGTACATACTTCGACAAGGTGTTGAAGAGATTCAGAATACAGAACTCCAAGAAAGGAGAGTTACCCATCCAGAGTAACACCAGATTGAGTAAGACACAAAGCCTAAGTACCGTGGCTGAGATAGCATAAATGAGTCAAGTACCTTATGCTTCGACAGTAGGCTCGATCATGTATGCTATGACGTGTACTTGACCTGATGTAGCCTTTGCCTTGAGCATGGTTAGCAGGTATCAGGGGAATCCTGGCAAGGCACACTGGACTATGGTGAAGAATATTCTCAAGTACCTACGGAGAACTAAGGACTGGGTCCTTACCCTCGGTGGGAGTGATGACTTGAGAGTTGTAGGGTATGGTGATGCTAGCTTCCAGACTGATAGGGATAATTTCTGTTCTCAGTCGGGCTGGGTCTTTACCTTAAACGGAGGAGCAATCACTTGGAAGAGTTCCAAGCAGGAGACAGTGGCTGATTCCACTTGTGAATTAGAGTATATAGCAACGAGCGAGGCAGCAAAAGAGGCAATATGGCTGAAGAACTTCATTGGAAACCTTGGAGTTGTACCAGCTATAAAAGAGCCCATGGAAATTTTCTGTGATAGTGAAAGTGCTGTTGCCTTAGCCTAGGAACCGAGGGATCACGGTAGATCCAGACACATCGACATAAAATATCATTTTATCAGACTTCGCATAGAAGAAGGAATCCTCGTGGCAAAGAGGGTATCATCGGATGAGAACCCAGTAGATCCCCTCACGAAGGGACTGAGTAGGGTTAAGCATCTCCAGCATGCTCGGTGCATAGGGCTGAAGGATGATATAAGTTTTAGTAGTTAGATAAATTATGAAATTTGTAAAGTGTAATTGACATTTGATGATGAATAAAAGTTGTGTTTATTTATGAGTAAAGTGTTACTATCTTTTGTCAATCGTTTACTATATTTCTTTTGCATGTTTTGATTTCCAGAATAATTATGTTTGATATATCATATTATTCGAACCTCCACAGTCGGTCATATGTCGGAAGTAGGTATGAATCAAGACTGTCATGATTGGTTGCAGAGGTCTAAGGTGTTGGACATGGCTACAACAATCATGAGTGCTCATAAGTTCTGTGTATTGGAATCAACCCACGCTCACTGGAATCACTTCATGGAATTTTATCTTGAGTGATCGTGAGACGGTAATATCATATAAGTCTTCAAACCTAGAGATATGATTTGTTACTTACGAGTTGGTTATGCATTGATTGTACGAAAACACATTGGTAACTCGATGTTATAAAACGTGCTTTTGTGTGTAATTCAATGAGTGGTAGAACAAACATATGAGTTGAAGTTTATCTGTTCCTTCTTGGCTTAGAAGCTGATATCTGGGCCCCTTGATGATTTTGTTTTGACCTATGTACCGGGCCCGGTCAGAACTAAGTTGATGTGTTCAATTAAGTTCTTTGTCAAACAAATCGGAAATCGAGAAACAAACTGCTGGACAATAAGTAAGACATTGTTCCATGTATTTGTCCAGCTGATATCTAGAACAGAAGATTATATGATCACTTATCTTAAATGGCGTATCAACATCTTCTCAGTTCCGAGAGACCTTGAAAGAGCTACGATTGCCTATCGGTTCCTGAAGTATTGCAGTTATAGTTATTAGACTTATCCAAGTGGGAGACTATTAGATAAGTTGTCTAAGTCCATAACTATTTCTGGTAAATACTTGACCCGACCCGACATTGTCCATTTGGGTTGCATGGCACCATGCAATTGGATAAACTAAATGAGAGAAATAACACATATGGTTTATTAATATATTATAAGTTCTAATATATTAATAATATTATTTAATTAGTTTTGATCAAGAATTAATTTAGAATTAATTAAGTGATCAAAAGACTAACTAATTAAATATATGGGTAGATTATGTAAATCATCCATATCTTATATAGTGGGCTAAAAGGCTCCATGGATTATCAAGTTGGGTTCCACCCATAGGATGCTCCATGGATACTCCATGGAGTTAACCCATGGATTGGGAAATGAAGAGTCATGTTACATTAGGGTTTTACCTAATGCAACACACTATATAAGGACCATGTCTCTCCCCAAAATCGGATACACTAGTGATACACAAGAGAAACAAGAGGGCATGGCCGATTTTGAGTGTGTTAGAGTATTCTCTCAAGTTTATACTTTGCATTTGGTGTTGTGTGAAGTATTTGAGGCATCACACTTGAGGTTCTAGGTTCACAAGGTTTCAAGGAACACTTACAACAACAAGGTATGTAGTTCTATCTTTTATACAAAGAAAATTGTACCCCATGTATGCTAGATAGGTTCATAACCTTGGAAAACTACTTTGCATGATTATTAGACAAACATAGATCCAAGGTTATTAGGGTTGCATGTACACTTAGGAAGTGTTAGAATGCTCAAAACCCATCAGTTTTGACTTCCAAAATAATTGAGTTTATTTAGAATAATCGAATTATTCAAACGATCCACAATGGTTCATATGTTGGAAGTAAGTATGAATGAAGATTGTCATGAATTGGTGTGTAGATTGTCTAAATGGTATTAGACATAGCAAAAGGTTGCTGCAACGTTCATGAGTGCTTATGAACTAGTTTTGAGCATTGGAACAAACCCGCGCTTGCTGGAATCACCTTATGGAATGTGACGAAAAGGTTAATCGCAAGACGATAATATCATATGGTCTTAAAACCTAGATATATGGTTTGTTATTTGTTAATTGGTTGTACATTGATAATGCGAAACCGCATCAGAAAATTGATGTTTTAAAACGCATTGTTGTGTATAATTGATTAATGAATAAGTAATTGCATGTAAGTCGAAGTTTATCTGTTACTTTTATCCTAAGAGGGTAAAAGCAATATCTTGGTCGCTCGATGATTTGATTTGACTTATGTGCCGGGCCCGGTCAGAACTAAATGGATGTGTTCGATTAAGTTCTATGTCAAATGAATCTGAGATCGAGAAACCAACTGCTAGACAATTGTTCCATAGAATTGTCCACAAGATATCTAAACAGAGGATTGTACGATCCCTTATCTAAAGGACAAGATTGAGAAGATCAGAGTTTGACAGCGTCTTTGAGAGCTATGATTGCTAATTGGAATATGCTTGTGTATATAGTTACTAGACTTATCCAAGTGGGAGACTGTTGGAATAGTGTCTAAGGCTGCAACTATATTTGGCAAGTATTTGACCCGATTGTGCATGGTCCTTTTAGGTTGCCTTCACCATAGTAACTTGACAGGATGATTTATAATGAGAGAAGAAATATTATTAATATATTATGAGTATAATATAAGGAATAATAATATTGTTATCTGATTAATATAAGTCATAAATTAATTAGGAATTAATTTGGTGACTTAAAGAGATTAATTGAATAAAGGGGCATAAACTGCCAATTGTATGATAGTTGTACTTTGGGCTATGATTCCTTATGAATAAGGGAGTGGACGATTTTAGGGTTAGGAAAGGCCTAGAAATCGTCCAAAGCTTATCAATAAGGAGATTGGATTGCTTAGGGCCTAAGTTATCCAATTAGGGTTTAAGGGTGAAACCCTAGGAAGCTCACTAGTATAAACAGACCCTTAGGGTTAAGAAAATTGGCATCCCTTGGTATTGGAGAAACCCTGGCCGACTTTTCTCACCCTCCTCTCTCTCTCTCTCTAATCATCCTCTTGCTAAGTTGGTGTTTGTAAGCCATTAGAGGAGTGAGATTTGTGACTCTAAGCTCTAAGGACAAGAAGATTCAAGAAAGCAATTCAAGGTAATCTTTCAGATCTGATTTCATGTGTTATGATATGAATGTTTTCATTAGATCTATCAATCAAAGTCTTGGATACATTGCATGTTCAATTAGAGAAACCTAGATCCAAGCATTAGAGTTTGTATGTGCACATATGAATGTTCTTATGGCTCAAACCCATCATTAATCACCAAGCAGCCCATGGAACCTTCTGGAATAGGGCCTATGGACAAAATTGTGATGAATCCCCATGATAATTTCGTTCCCATTTTGATCCATAAGGTTTCCCAACCCTAAATCCAACTATCATACATTTGACTGTTTAAGCCCCTTTATTTAATTAATCTAATTTAGTCACCAAATTAATTCCTAATTAACTTATGACCAATATTAATCAAATAATATGATTTATCTTTTAATATATTATTCTTATAATATATTAATAAATCATAATATCTTCTCTCTCTCTCTCCCTCTCTCTCTCTCTCTCTCTCCATAAATTACCCTGTCAAGTTGCTGTGGTGAAGGTAACCCAAAAGGACCATGCACAACCGGCTCAAGTGCTTACGAAATATAGTTACGGGCTTAGACACTAATTCAATAAATATAACTGAATAAACCATATTAGGATTCTATAACCCAAATAATAGAATAACAATGTGCTTTTATACTTCAACATAAAACATTCAAAGATTAACATAACACAATAACACATTGAAAGAATAACATTTACATAGTGGATTAACATAGTTGGAACCCAGTTTTCCATGACTAGACAAAGTAGGAATTCGTGAATACTTAGAGGCGATAGGAAGGGTTGATTTTGAGAGTTGGAAACAAGAGGAAGGATCGACATAAGTGATTTCAAGTTTGGAAAGAGATGAAAAGATTGGTGGATTTTGAAATGAAGAGACGAGCATAGTCTTTTTTTTTGTTATAAACAACGAGGATAGAAGTGTGAATCGTGATTTTAATTTTTGTCGATCTGAGAATGGGGAGGAGGAATGCTTATTCGGGTTGGGTATTTAGAACCGAATAAGCTCTTATTTGGGTAACCCGAACCGAATAACCTGAGAACCGAATAAGCATAATATCGATACCCGAAATCCAAATTGAATTGCTTATTCGGGCATAATTCGGTTCGGTTCGGTTCGGGTTTTGGTTCGGTTCGGGATTTCGGGACAAATTCTCATCCCTACCTACCGCATATCCTCCAAGGCCTGAATAGTCCACTCATTCTGACCACCAGTCTTCGGTGGAAAGTCGTGCTGAAATCCAGACAAGTACCCAACTCCTTGTGAAACCTCTTCCAAAACTCAAAAGTAAATCGAACATCCTTGTGGAATACCCTAGAAACCGGCACTCAATGTCGTGCCACGACCTCCCTTGTATAGATATCGGCCAACTTCTCCGTCGAAATGCTCTCCTGGATCAGAATAAGATGCACTCCCTTAGTCAATAGATCGACAATTACCCATATTGAATCCACCCCGCACGTCGTCCGAGGCAATTTGGTGATAAAATCCATCGTAATCTCTTCCCATTTCTAGATGAGAATATCCAACAGATCCATTTTTCTGTGGGACACTGATGCTCGGCCTTGACTTTCCTGTATCTCAAGCACCTATCCACATACCATGCCATATCTAGCTTCATACACGACCACCAATAATCAGGATGGAGATCTCTATACATCTTTTTCGCTTCGAGATGAATAGAGAATCTCGACTTATGTGCCTCTTCCATCAAAATATGCCGCGAACCACCCCAGTACGGAACCCACACCCTCCGATGAAAGGTCAATAAACCTCGGGTCCATAATCGAAGGAAGCCACCTGTCCCACAATGCGCTCACTCTTCCGGTGCTCTCTCTTCATGGCCTCAATCTAACCCTCTCGAATCTACTCTAATAATGAGGTGATTACTGTCATCCTCAAACATAAATCCCTTATCGGAGATGCAGCCGCCTTGCGGATGAGAGCATCGGCCACCACATTTGCCTTCCCCGAGTGATAAAGGGTCTCACAATCATAATTATTCACCACATCCAACCAGTTGTGCTGCCTCATGTTCAGATTTGTCTGATCCATCAAATACCTCAAGCTCTTGTGATCCGTGTATATAGTACATCGGACCCCATGGAGGTAATGTTGCCAAATCTTGAGGGCAAAAACCACTGCCTCCAACTCTAAATTATACGTATGATAACTCACCTCATGAGGCTTCAGCTACCTCGAAGCATAAGCAATCACGTGACGTCACTATATCAATACTGCACCCAACCCAGTGATCTTCGCATCACAAGATACCATAAGGTCCTCAATGCCCTCAGGCAGGGTTAAAATCGGTGCCTCACACAATTTCTGCCTCAAGGTCTCAAAAGCTGCCAGTTGCTCACGCCCCCAGTAGAAAGTGACAGTCTTCTTCGTCAATTGGGTCAAAGGAACCGGTATGTTAGAGAAATCTTGAATGAATCTTCGATAGTAACCCGCCAATTCAAGGAAACTCTGAAATCTCAGATGGAGACCTAACCTCCCATCTCTTCACCGCCTCGACCTTGGTCGGATTTACCAGAATACCCTTCTGGTTGAGATGGTGTCCCAGAAACTACACCTCCCGCAACCAAAACTCACACTTGGAGAACTTCGCATATAACCTCTACCTCCTCAAAGTATGCAATCCCTCCTTAGATTCTCCTCATGCTGCTCCTTGGTCTTAGAATAGACAAAGATATTATTAATAAATACAATCATAGACCGATCCAACATGGTCCTGGACACGCGATTTATGAGGTCCATGAATGCGGCTGGAGCATTGGTGAGCCCGAAGGGCATCACCACGAACTCATAATGGCCATAACGAGTTCGGAAGGCTATTTTCTACATATCTACCTTTCTCATTCACATCTGATGATAACCTGAGTGTAAATCAATCTTGGAAAACCTAAGCTGATAAAATAAATGGTCATTCCTCAGGAGTGGATAATGGTTCTTCACTGTTAGCTTATTCAGATCCCAGTAGTCGATACATATCCGATGCAACCCATCTTTCTTCCTCACAAAAATAATTGACACTCCCCGTGGTGAACTGCTCGGTTGAATAAATCCCTTGTCTAACAGCTCCTGCAGCTGTGTAGATAACTCATGCATCTCGGGAGATGCTAATCGATAAGGTACTTTGGCTATCAGAGTCGCACCTAGAACCATGTAAATCCGAAACTCCACTTGCCTCTCTGGGGACACTCCAGGTAAATCCTCTGGGAACACATATGGGTACCCTCGAGCAATAATTACATCGTCCATAGTCGCCTTAACCTTCTCCCGGGTATCCATAACATAGGTAACCACTCCCTAGTAACCCTGTTGAAGATAGCATCTGGCCCTAGCTGATGAACATAGGATAGACCCACTCTAAACACCGTCTCCCTGGATCACTAACTCTCCCCCTCTTGGAGTATGAATATGTATCAACTAATGCACGCAATCAATCACGACCTCGTTGGGGCTCAACCAATCTATCCCTACTATCACCTTGTTCCCACACAAAGGTGTGGGAACCAAATCAATCAGGTACCGCTCGCTATAAAAATCTAGTACACAACCCCGATGAAACCTCAATACCTGAACATAACGATCTTCCGCAATCTCAACCTCTAAAGAATAATCCAGCTCCCTCAGTGCATCGACGAACTTCTTGCTAAGCACAAGAGACACAAAAGATTGGGTTGCCCCCGAATCAAAAAGAAACAGGGCAGAGATATTGTTCACATGGAACGATCCTAATAATAAACACCAAAAAATAAGAAGAAAGTTAACATAAATAAAAAGATAAGAATAAGATACATATCGGTGACTACATTGGGTGTTGCACGAGCCTCCTCGACTGTCAGCTGAAATTCCCTGCTCTGAATAACTAGCGCCTCCGCCTTGCCCTGGCGGCCATCTATGATCCTCAGAGTTGTCGAAGCTGGTGCTGCTATTGGTCCTCCTGATGCTAAACTTGGGTAGTTAGCCTTCTCGTGTCCCCTATGATTGTAATGGAAGCACATCAGATCTGATCCCTGGGTGGTGGTAGTAGCAGTACAATCCCTGCCAAAGTGCCCCATCTTTCCATACTTGTGGCAACCTGAACCACTCGTTCTACAGACTCCATCATGTGCCATGCCACACTTGCCACAACGGCTCAGACCCTGCTAGACCTTTGATCTAGAATCAAATCCCTTTGGTTTTTTTGCCAACACCCCAATCGTCTACCCATGCTCTACCTTCCACTTCCCTATGTGCTCCGAATCAATCTCCCATTCCTGGGCTCTGGATATCATGTCAACTAGTGTCGGGCAGGTAGAAAAACTAACAAACTTCTGAATATCTAATCTCAACATGTCATGGTACCGAGTCTTCCACATCTCCTCATCTGCGACATACTGTGGTACCAATAGAGCCCTATCCCAGAACTTGGAAATGATCTCCGCCACAGTCTCCGTCGTCTGACGTATATCCGGAAACTCCCTCACCAGCTGTTGCACCTCAACAACTGATGTGAACTTTGCTTGAAATCGGGTAACAATTTTTGACCAGGTCATGGCCTCAATGGTCGGGGCTTCCAAAGTTTAGCCAGCATCCTCCCACCAATCATGGGATTTCTCCCTCAGAGAGCCTGCAACGAACCTCACCTTCGACCCCTCTAGGCAGAAACTAGTCATCCGTGTACACTAAATGTCTGATATCCATCATCTGGCTGCAATGGGGTCCTTTACCCTAAAGAATTCTGGCACCCTGCATCCCCTGAAATCCTTCAAGGAGAGACTTCGAGCTCTAGAATGACTAGTGACCAGATCGGCCCTAAACATCCGAATGAGATCCTCCAACAACTCGATAATACCCTCCTTGATCGACCCAAACATCACCGAGGTCACATCAAGGATGCCTTTCGTAATCTCAAATGCAATGAACTCGCGTAAACCCGCATCAATTGGTTCAGCGCCCGAGTCCGAACCGAATCTAGACCCTTAACCTCCTGCCCCACCGAATGTCAACACCATACTGAAACATAACATGAAAACAATCATTATATTCACATAAACTCTCACACTCTTGAGTTTCCCAGGTTCATCATGGTGTTCCTTGTTTCGAGTGTAGATCATGTCCTTCTAGTATTAAGGTCCCAATACCACCTTCCATACATATCTACACCTTTCCCAAGGACTATCATGAATCCCCCAATTCACTCCCTTCTATCCACAATCCTTCAATACTTAAGAGCATCCTACGTGCCAATACATAATTCGAAAACTTCCTAGGGTTACCACCATACTACTCCCTGCCATCAGTTGTAGAATGAACTCCCCTAACACCCTCTAACTAGCTCCTAAAAACAATTACATATTACCGAAACTAGATAATTCTTCGAATGAAAGGTCTCACACTACAATGGTTGGACTCAAACAAGAGCTGCGCAATAGAGTTAAAACTAGCCTTCTAAAATTATCTAGTCTTTGTAATATGCAACTTTGTATATTCACTTTCTAGTTAGCTGATATTAATGGGACCCCAGTAGCACAACGCAAGCAACATTCCAACAACGAGTAGTTAGAAATCGAGAATAACCTAAAAATGCCATCCTATCACTGACTAATCATCACTATATAGGCATCTCTAATAGTATTCTATCATGCAATCCTGAGCAAATCCTTATCTCTAGTCTAGCATGTGATTCACAGATTCACAACATAACATAAAACATGTATGGGTATTTTGGGAAAACTTACTTGAGCTCGGTTGATTGCATGCATCGCACCCCATTTTTTATTGGAAATTTCTTATTAAAATATTTATTTTTATGAAAAACTTAAAAAAGCCTCGATTTGAGTTCAAAGATACCTGAGAGTACGTCCAAATCCCTTCAAACCAACGCTCTGATGCCAACTTGTAACGTCCCAAAATTTACAGATAAAAATTTCATTTTTAATTCATTCCAAAATGTCTGATGAACATGTCAAAACATCCAAAGGTGAACCACAGTGTAATAAAATTAGAGTACAAATCCCAAAATCATATAATGCGGAAAATACATGCGGATGCGGTGCGATCAGGCCAGACCCTTCTCATTTGAGCTAGAAGTACATGAACTATAAACCGAAAAGTGTAAACACATAGCTTACTAAGCTCCCCCAAAATACCCCATAATATACATATACAATACTCCAAAAAATATTTGGTCTATTTCAACCCCTTCAGTATCTTTCAACCGGTACTGGGTCTATTTCACCCCCTTCGGTATCTTTCAACTAGTACTGGGTCTATTTCACCCCTTCGATATCTTTCAACCGGTACTGGGTCGATTTCACCCCCTTCGGTATCTTTCGATCGGTATTGGGTCTCTTTCACCTTTACCACTAACACATATAATCATAACACTAAGAGTCATAGAGACATCAAGCAGATACATGCATAACAGATAATTATCACTAAGACAATCATCATACTACAAACATAATCTAATGGGCCAAAATTGGTGCCTTCTACCAACGGATATAGTAAAGGAAACTCACCTCAAACTGAAGGTATCAAATCACACTCGAGATGCTGACTCGCACAATCCTCTCACTAAATCAAAAATAATGACACCCTAATTAGAAATTAGGTCCATAATCCAACCCGTGGGTCCTAACCCTAATCCTTGCCTTATTGAGCCTAACCTACCAAGGCCGGAATCCATACTAGTACCAAATGAGAGAGCTAGCCTTAAAGGCATTCCTAAAGTGAAATTTTGGAGATAGCCCGTTGCCTTGAAGCGGTTTGCGTTCATTCCCCACACGACTATTTAGAAACTGACTTTGTACCATACCATATAGCAAATACCCCACATCGAAACCTATCCTCATTGATTAGGGCGCTCAGTGAGTGGCCTATCCTTTTTCAACGAAAGCCGTGGCTATCCTTGGTAAGACTTCTTTGCCGACAACAACTTTCTGTAACTCGGGTAGGACCTTGCGATTGAGAACTCATTGTAAACAGGATTTCTTTCAATACTTGTACCTTCTAAAACCTATTTCATTCCTATCCAAATAGCCCACTTCGGCAATACGATTCCGCACTTTCAATACCAAGATTGAATTCTCTAACTCTCCAACTTGAAATACACCACTTCGAATGAAATACCATTAATGGCTTCCCTGCCTTATCTCCCTGAAAGTCTCTTTTTGCACAATTCCCGCATCAAAATGGCCCTATATTCGCATCGACTTGAGAATTTGCAAAGTCCTTTACTTCACCAAGATTTGAATAGTCCTCTTAGCCAAGATTGAAAGGTATTCCAACTCCAACAAAAAGGACCCTAAGGCCCAACATAGGCTCAAGAGCTTCATGATCACCTAGAGCCCACAAATGACCTGATACCACAAAAGGGCCTAAGTCTCAAACCCAAATAAGGCAAAAAGCCAATAGTCGGACATACGCACAGTGTACCTGGCTCGTACACCCGAGATATGCAGCTAATCCGAAATCAGGGTGCATGCCCAATACGCGTAACATACTCAAGAATATCCCCGACGTACTAGTCAGACAACCAAATCTCTCACAAAAGTCTTAACCTATTCAGTTCTTGACGTCCAAATTCGAATCCAAGATCCATAGAGTGTATTAAGCCATAAAGTTGCCGACTTTATGCTTATGCAAGACTTAATGGGGCTCAAACTATGGATTTAGTCTTCTATCTCCCTTAAGTGGTCGCCAACTCATGCATGGTTGAGTTCTAACCCCTAAGATCCTATTTTTATGACTTCATGCACCCCTAAGAGCCCAAAACGATAGATCAAATGGTCAGGAGTAGTCCATACTCCATAAGACCAAAGTTATGGGACCAAAATATGCTAAGTTTTTCCCTAAACTTAGATCTAGTCTTAGAATGAACAAGTTTCAGACTTTATACCTCCAATGAACTAGAAATGATAAACAATTTGTGGATCTACAAGCTCCTTCTTGTCCAAACCTTCTACTCAAGTCTTCTTCTTTTTCAAGATCACAAAAGAACACCAAAACACTCTTTGTAAGCTCAATAATGTACTCAAGATGGATAGGATTTCTAGATTAGCACAAAAAGGCGATGGGGGCTAATAAGGTGATGAACTTGAAGGACTTATTGAGCTTAAATACTGTGCAAACCCTAAAAATTAAGGTTTTCCCCTGGCTTGAGTACGCCATGTGTACGCTTGGTACGCCCAACGTACGTAAGGGGTTACCCCGATTCGCGCATGAAAAAGGGAGTACGTCGTGCGTATCTTGTGTATGCCCAGCGTACTCTCGACTAGTCCATGATTAAATGAACTAATTAGCAAGATGGTGTAAACCAACCGATTTTATTGTCATGTTTGTATTAACTTTAATGAAGTAAAAAAAAAACTTTTTCCTTTTTGCAATTATATTTTTTTTCAAAAATGGATTGTTTTTGTTTGATGTAGTGGGAAAACTGGAGCTAGAAAGGTGTAACAGCAAAATTTGTTATGGAGTATTTGATAGAAGTCAGGAATAGTGAAATTACAGTGAAGTTGTTTATTGGAAACTTTTGGGAATGCAAAAACATCCAGGAATACAAATTCTATTTGATTAGTGGGGTTTTTAAATTTTTTTTATTAATTAATGAGTTTGATATCTCCTTGAAATGATACTTAATTATTTTATTATTATTTTCAACATTGTGTTGGGGAAACTAATTCATATTCATTATAATTCAGAAGGGATAATTTGTTGGGCTTACCGCCTTGTTCCCGAGTTTTAGTTAAGGAGGGAAATGAGAGGACATGGAGGGAAAGTGAGGGGCGTCGAAGGAAAATCATGTTATTGAGTTTCATTAATGGAAGGAAAGTGAGGGGAAGGGAATGATTTTGGAGTCATATTTTCCTTTCAAATTGGGCGGATTTGGGAAGAAAGCGAGGGGAAGGAAAATTTCAAGTTTTATTTTCTTTTTCCTCCTAACTCGGGAACAAAAAAACTTAACATTTTCCTTTAATTTCCTTCGAACTCGGGAACACAGTATAACGAATATTTTCCTTCCCCTCCCTTTCTTTCGGTTAAAATTTTTCTTCCCTTTCCTTTAATGAATTTACAAAAAAAACTGGGGAACAAGGCGTACATTCACATTTGTAAGTAGTTTTTACTTTTTATAGTTTATTTGTTTTTACTTCAGATCGTCATTACACCTTCGTAAATGCCCTCTTCGTCGTGGCCACATTACTTTGTTGATTCCTAGCCAGGATTCCTCTCACCGAGCTGATAATCGCGGACCTTCAGAGTTGTTAAAATAGATTGAAATCTTGAATTTGTCTTCAATTTTTATATCTTCATTTGTTCTTTGTGCTAATGATGCTTCCAAAGCAAGTTTTTTTTTTGTACTAAAAATATAATATCCTTGGAACTTTTTAGTCTTTTTATTTTTGAAGTGATTCCACATCATTGATTTGTAAGGCTTGAATGAAAATATAAAACCGTTTTCTTTGAAAAAACTGATGGCTTTTTTTGGATTGAATAGATGTTGATCACTGTCAAGCAAGGTTGTAGAACTTGTTACTCGGTATCAACTTGGCTAACTACCGAGTAGCGAGTACTCGGGAGTACTCGGGGAGTACTTCGATTTGGTAATTCATGTAGAAATACTTTTAGGGAAATTATATATGTCAAAATCATACGTTAAAATCATAAGTTGATTGAAATATATAACAAAATTAGATACATGTGAATACACTAAAACTGAAAAACACATAATGGTCTCACTTTGTGAATAATTACTGAAAATTTAAGATATATATGTAGTAATAATCAGATGTGTGTGTGTGTGTGTTAAATAATAACTCATTAAGTATATTATACAAATTAATCACCAAGTTGATCGAGTTTTACAACACTACTCAGGTCAGTAAGGGGCCGATCGGGGAGTACTCGGGATTTTGTAACTCGCCTTGGTAAGGGGCAAGTAGCGAGTACTCGGAGGAGTAATCGGCCAACTCGGCGAGTTTTATAGCACTGTTGTCAAGCAACAAGATTGTTACAACAAGTAAAAAGGTAGGGGTGTTGGTTGCAATTCAGGATATATCATGGCATCTTCTATTCTAAATATTATGTCTCTTTGTCGCCTCCTACGCACAATAAATGTAAAAACCTATCCAAAATGCTTATGTAATTTTGTTAGAATTCTGCTAGTGATGATAATGTTAAAAGTAATTTCATGTGTTGTGAAAGTCACTTTGATGGTCAACACTTTATGCAGTCAAGGATTAACTTGATTGGACCGAAGGTAATGGTTTAAACTTAAAACATTGTATTTTTTTTTTCTTATTTTCCCAATTTCCCCTTTTTGATTTGCCATTTTTTAATACTTCTCAGATTTGGACATGCTGGAGTTCAACAACTACCCACAAAGTTTTTTAATCTAAACATACTTTAGTTGAAGGAACATTAAACTCCAACTAAAATCAGAAAAGGAGAATGCTGAGACAAGGTGGACAAATGGTTTTTTTCTTTGTTTATTACGTTTCTCTATGATCTTGTCTGATTATGGTTTGAATATTCTTTTTTGTTTTTATTAACATTTTTAGATCCTTTGCAATATCAGGTCTGCACTGTCATTTATCGAGAGGTTTACCTCCATTGGTTTCTCCTTTTTTAGTCGATTCTGTTATATGGCATATAAATATGACGGATTAGTTATGTTTATATCAAATGTACCCTTATTCTATATAGACATTCTACACAACTTATCCCCATAAGGTAACATGTTTTTTTTCCCTTTTTTTTAATTTGAATATTGATGTTGATGATTGATGTTTTTAGTTATTCATTTATAGGGTTTTTAACTTTTTCAACATTTATTCCTCACAATTGCTAGGGGAAATGAAATGAGAAATGTGAAATGACGATTGTTCCCAGAATAACCAAAACAATTGACCAGTAACTTCTAACAAATCCATATCCCGCAAAGCGGGATCCCTCATCTAGTTTTGATTAAATTATTTGAAGTCAATTAATAACCACTTTAATTCATTTTTTATTCGACTACTAAACATAGTATTTGCTTAAAAAAGATAGAGTAAATTACACAGATGGTCCCTATGGTTTAGGGTAATTTGTGCATTTGGTCCCAAACTTATTTTTTTTAATTGAAAGGTCCATATTGTTTGTTTTTGTTACACACTAGGTCCCTATCTTACCTAAAAAGACTATTTTGACTTTGATTTTTTAATTTATTTAAATAAACACACCCCCAACCTCACCCCTTTCATCTTAACTTACCTACCCCACCAATTTTCCCTATTTAAATAATATTCTTTTTAGATAAGACATGGACCAAGCGCGTAACAAAAACAAACAGTAGGGACCAAGCGCATAACAAAAACAAATAGTATGGACCTTCTGAGTTAAAAAAATAAGTTAAGGACCAAACACGCAAATTACTCCAAACGATAAGGACCATTCGTGTAATTTACTCAAAAACATATTACTTCATAAACATATAAAGCCCTAATTTCCAACGGTCAAAGAGTTGTTCATAGCCACAAATCCATAACCTTTTGCTACAATAACAAAATGAAGATGCAGAAAGAACTCAAAGAAGTGACTGTAATAAATTGTTGATTATTTGCTCATCAACTCAAAATGCATCAATATGCTCCTCAGGAGAAATCCCATCCCATTTCAAATGAATCCTTCTAGAGGAGGTTCCTTTCCTCATTAGTAAAAAAACTAAATTACAATCTTGTAAATTTGTAATAGAAAAGAATGTAGGATAGCCAAGACTAAACTAATAAGAACCCTACAAAATTCAATTACATTTACACCAAATCAGCCATATAAATAAATCAGGATATTAAGGAACCAATATTCTTCATTTCCCAACAACCAATGCTATTGTAATAAACTAAGGCTTCGTGTTCTTACTTGTCATTGTTTTAGTTTTTGTTTTTGTTTTTGTTTTTGTTTTGTTTTTTTTTTCATTTTTTGTAATGTGAAAGGTGTTGTGACCTTTCTTGGTAATTAAATTAAAATATATGCTACTTTTAAAATATGAAATTAAAGATATCATAAAGGATAACCCCATCCAGAGTTCAACTTATCAGCTAGCAGGCCAAAATATGTAACCAACACATTAATCCAAAGTGTTTAATTTGGAACTACATTTCTTTTAGACATTATCTCAAACACCTTAAGGGCATTATTCAGTATATATCATCACCAAAGAAATCTACATCACAAACATCCATATCAAAACATAAATGACAACAAAACCTTTAAAAATCAATATGACAACCTCTATATCATGAAACATTCCATAAAATCGAAAAAACAAAGATGTGAATTAACAGCAAAGAAGTTAAAATTATAACTTAATTTTACCTTATTTCAGCAACAATGAAATCAAAATTCAATGGAAGATGAAATTAATATAACTTTTCATAATGAATTTGGAAAACAAAAAAAAGTTACACTTATTAGATTTAATTTAATGTTTATTAGCTTTATTATTTTATTTCATAATTTGGATTTTATTAAAAAGTTTAAATTATAAGATTGTATCAAAAATAAAAAGCCCTATGCCTAAGTCATAAATTGTAAACCCTAATATATAACACATAAGTCACAAGCATTGATATAAAAACCGGTTCGAACCGGCCTGTTGAACCGAGTGAACCGAAAACCGCAGACGAGAGCGGTTCAACAAAAAACATTTTATTGTAAGTTCTAGACCAAATTAAACTAGACGGTTTCTTCAAAACCAGGTTGAACTATTGTGATAGAATTGTAATCCCATAAGTAGTATGGTGGTGGTGTTGACGGGGAAGGTTGTGGTAATGGTGGTGATAGTGGTGGTGGTGGCAACACTGGGATAAGAGGTCATGGTTGTGGTAGTAGAAATGATGGTGATGGTGGTGATAGATTAGTTGTGATGATGGTGGTCGCGGTGGCATATGTGGTGGTGGTAGTGATGGAAAAGGTAGTAGTAAGATGCCATTATGTTTAAAAATGAAAGTAGGATGCTATTATAAGTTAAAGTTGAAAGTAGAATGCAATTATGGGTTAAAATAAACATAGGATGCTATTATAGGTTAAAGTTGAAAGAAAGATTCCATTATGGGCTAAAAATGAAAGTATCATGCTATTATAGGTTATAAATGAAAGTTGGATGCTATTACAAGTTATAAATGAAAGTAGGATAATACTATGGGTTAAATTTGAAAGTAAGATGTATGTATGGGTGTACATATAGGTAGAGGTGGGTTTAGGTAGGGATTGGTGGATATAAGGATTTAGGATAAGGTAAGATGCATGTGTGGGTTTGTAGGTGGGGATATATGGTTATTGAGGTTGGGTGGGGTGGGTGTATGGGGTAGGGATGACCTTATTGTTTATGGTTTATGGCTTATAGTTTATGACCCATGGTTTATGGATTACGACTTAGGGCTTATGGGTTATGAGTTATTGCTTAAGTCTTAAGGCTTATAGCTTAAGGGTCATGAAGTAGGTCGTATGAGTTAGGGTTTACATACATACATGTGGTTGTAGGATATGAATTTGAACATTTTGGGAAAAAAATTTTAGAAGGAAACACAAGATGACCACGTGGCAAGGGAGGATAGACTAGGGGAAGAAACTAATCAATTTGGTGAAAATTATGGACTATGACTTAGGGCTTAGCACTTAGGGCTCATTCCTTAATTTGTATCTTGAGGTTGATGACTTATGGATTAGTGCTTAAAGTTGTGGGGATGTGGCTTATAAATAATGGCTTAAGTCTTAAGTCTTATGGTCCAGGTCTTATGGCGTAAGGCATATGGATTAGGTCTTACAACCTATGTATTATGGCTTATTGCTGTTTTTTTATGGCTTATGGTTGATGGTTTAAGGCTTATGGTTTATGGTTTAGGGTTTTATGGATTAATGCTTATAGCCTATGACTTATTACCTATTACTTATGGTGTATAACATATGACTTAGGGCTTACGTGTGACAACCCGAAACTTTCATCCTATGTAATTGGTCCGCGTATTGGCTTTAAATCTTGAATTCATCATCCTTTGTAAATCTTGTGGTTCCATATGCGTGTTTTGGACATAATATAGTCTAGATATGGGTCTTTGGAGGAGTTGGAAAGTGTTTTGCATCATGAAATCGGATCAAACACAACAAAAGAGGTGTGCACGGCCACACTCTTGTGTGTACGGCCACACACCCATGTGTGCGGCCGCACACACAACCGCACACCCTCTAGCCTCACACCCAAACCTATATATGGATGGATACCCTCTTCATTCATTCATTTGGATGATCCTTACCCTCTCTCTACTTTCTCTCTCTAAAATCTTCAACCAAGAACACCTTGAAGGCCTCATATTTGTGATCTAGTTCATCTTCAAGCTAATTAGTGGTAAACAGTTGAATCCCAAGCCTTAAAACTTATCATCTTCATCATATTCATGGTCCCTTGAAGGTGTACAGCCGAACACCTTCATGAGGGGGTAGCACACATTCAAATCTCCTTAGTGAAGAGCAAACACTTCATATGGACTCACAAGAGGAGTGTACGGCCGCACACTCCTGTGTACGGCCGCACACACACTCTGTACGGCCGCACACACATGTGTGCAGCCTCACACACACTTCTGGCCGCACAGCCCAGCCGCACAGTCACTTCCAAGGCCATGCACTCACTCAAATGCCTATATTTGGCCCTAAACTTGCATAGATCATTATCTTGGATCATGTGACACTTATTCTTAGTAGTTCCAAACCCTAAGGGTGTTTTCCCCATCATGTTTAAGCATGAAACACCTTAGTTCTAACTCAATTATGTGTCATCACATGATTAATAGGGACCAGTGGCGTTCAGGGCATCCGTTAACACTCGAACCCTACGTTAAACTGTGAGTTCATACCCCTACCCTTTTTCAATGGTTTTTCAATGTTTTCAGGGGGGGGGGGAATACAACCAAACTATAAATGTTTTCAAATCATAACATTGATGTATTTCAATAATTATCTGCCAAACTTATAAATATTATTACCCCTTATGTATTATGCTGAGCATAAGGGATGATTTACCAACTACAACTATATGAATTTCAGTTAAGTAAATAATCTAACTAATCAAATTATTATGGGAATAATTTGGGGTTCTTTAGTTCTCGTTTAATCACATACTGTTATATATAAAGTTATTAGATAAACTATGTGTGATTTAGTTTATCTCTGTTCGTATGAATGCATTGCCAGATAGTTTCATTGTATGTATCTATATTCATTGTATTATGTTTCATAGTCTTTGTATGTTTGATATCGTATGAGACCCTATGAATAGTTTAGTACTAGTTTGTGAGTTTCGTCATTACCCTTGGGTTATCAGCAAAATCCTCCCCGAAAGTGTAACCAGAGTCTCCTAGAGGGAGAGCGAGGAATTTGTGAATAGATCTATTCGGGACTGACAATCCCACACCTTAACTGCTAGCTACAGTTAGGCGGGCACGCCTGGGGTGACAAATTCTGGATATCGTCCGACGTCTGACAAGCGTCAAGGAGGTCTCGTTGTCGTATCGACATGGTTACCCGACTCACAATACATATTAATATAAGATTATTCACGGTTTGGGTTTGGGTTTTGTTTTGAATTTGATTCCATTTCATATCTACTTTCTGTTATAGTTTCTATATCTAGTTCGGGATGATAATCCCATGGTTTCCAACTTGTATCTAGTATGGGATGCTAATCCCATGATTTCAACTATATCTTATACGGGATGCTAATCCCATGGTTTTCAACTATATCTCATACGGGATGCTAATCCCATGGTTTTGAAACTATATCTAACACGGGGTGATAGACCCATGGATAGGAATCTATATCTAGTTCGGGATGATAGTCCCATGGTTTCCAATCTATGTTTATATGTATATCAAACTATCTTGTGTCTAGTCCGGGATGGTAGTCCCATGGATTTCAACCTATATTTTCAAGTATATCAAATTATTTTGTGTCACGTACGGGAAGTTAGTCCCATGGTTTTCAAACTACTTTCCATCTACAGTCACGTATATCAAAGTAATCTATATCTAATTCGGGATAGTAATCCCATTATTCGAGATATATAGTTTTATGTATTAAACTATACTCCGTGATATTCAACTGGTCTTGCAATTAGGAAAATATGGGATTTTCCTGGGGTAAAATACAACTCATAATCGAATTGGTTACAAGGGTTAACTAAACTAACTTTACATAAAAAAATATGGGATTTTCTTGGATAACAAACCTTTTCGTAAAACTAAAGGAAACTCGTACATTTTTAGAAAACAAACATCTTATGAACTCACCAGCTTTATGCTGATTTTCAAACTACTTGTATTCTCAGGTCCGCGTTAGACAGGTACCCAGTGATTTTTTTTTGGTGAAGACGGAGCGTCTAGAAGACTCGTCTCGTTTTGTTCATATAATATGTATCACACTTGTACAATTTACTTTTTAACAAATGTAAACTTTCATATATATATGTAATGTAATGTAATGGTTGTTTACTTTGATTACTATGTGCATTGGATTTGATACTCAACGTGGAGTCAACCCCGGAAATGTTTCCGCCTTTGGTTTTCGGGGTGTGACAGATTGGTATCAGAGCCCTTGTTTATAGTGAATGGAGTATACCAAACCTTACATGGTATAAAACTATAAACACTAAAGGGCCTCAGTGCTCTGAATTAAAAGTATCTTCAAACTATAAGTATGTTCAAAATTATACAAGTATACCGAACCGTCAAGATCCGTAACTACAAGTAGAACAGAACATAAGTAAATGGGTGTTGTACACTGCGGTTAAACCTGGGCAGTTATGTAGTCGTGTCTAGGGTCAATATAGCCTGGCTAACTATATTTATTCGAGACAGGGCCAACATGTGCTTGGGAGTGACTGTGGTACGCAGCATACCTAAAACTTACCCAATGCCCCAAACAACGATTCGTCGTTGCAACGAATCATGAAATACTATGGGAGTATTTCTCGAGCCAATCCTTAGTAGAAATCCTCGTATACGCGTTGTTCCTTGATCATTCCTTTAGCAATAAAATTATCTGTCTTGATAACTCTTTCCTGCTTTATCGCTTAATATGATGCTATATCCGTCTTGATGAGATATCCTATGTTCCATATCTCTTGGTCCAATTCAGAGGACTTATGATCCTCTCTTTCCTGATCTTTTTAGATCACGATGCCTCCAAGGAAGAGACCTAGCTCGAGAAACACCAACAACCCTCCGCCACCACCTCCTCCTGAAATCGACCCCATGGTATTTCAGGTAGTTGTTACCGCCGCGGTGGCAGCTGCAATGTCTCAAATGAACACCAGTGGTTCTGGTGGTTCGGGAGGTGATACTCAAAACCAAAATCAAGAGAATAGTCAGGGACACCGAAAAAAGGGTTCCTATAAAGACTTCATGAACGCGAAGCCCACATCCTTTGATGGCACTGGAGGTGTCATTTCCCTCACCTGATGGTTCGAGAAAGTCGAATCAATCTTTGAAATATGTGCCTGTTCGGAGTTTGACAAAGTAAAGTTCGCCGCCTGCACCTTCCTTGACAAAGCCCTGACTTGGTGGAACGGCCGAGTCAAATCCCTAACTCTACCTGTAGCAAATGCTATGGGTTGGGAAGCTATGAAGGAGCTTCTACTTGCAGAGTATTGCCCTCGGGGTGAAATTCAGAAACTAGAACACGAACTCTGGAACCTAAAGATGAAGGGTTCCGACATAGCCGCTTATACCTCAAGATTCGATGACCTGGTGTTACTCTGTTCGGGAATGGTTACCCCGGAGAGTAAAAAGATTGAGAGGTTCATCTGGGGGTTGACCCAGCCAACAAAAGGGAATGTCTTGGCTGCGAAGCCAGACACCTATGACAGCGCTAAATGTCTTGCGCAAACCCTGATCGATCACGAAGACAACTCTGATGAGGAGGCTACCACTCCCGAGCCAGTCACTAGTGGAGGTGGAAGCAAAAATAAATTCTGGAACAAGCGGAAGGCCCAAAGTACGCAAGGGTCTTCTAAGAAACAGCAAACAGTAGCAGTCCATGCTGTTACTGCCCCTGTTGCTGTTTCAGTTGTCGGTTCCACGGCCCAAACTCCTACCAGTGGATACACCGGTACCCTTCCTTGGTGCGGTAAATGCAACTACAATCACCGTATTCCTGGTCCATGTCGCAAAAGGATCTGTGACAAATGTGGCAAGAAGGGCCATCTTGCTCGAACCTGCAAAAAACTAGCCAAATCAACAAACCAATCATCCGAAACGGGAATCAGTCCAACCTGCTATAGTTGCGGCGAAGTAGGGCACTTCAAAAGAAATTGCCCCAAAGCAGCAACAACTGGCAACACCGGAAGAGTCCTAGCAATAGGACGAGAAGAGACAACTACTGATCCCACTGTCTCCGCAGGTAGACTCTTCTTTGACAACTCTTATACCTGCAACTCTTTTTGATTTTAGCACTAAAAGGGAAACCTGTTATCTATCCATTCGAACATCTTTCTAAACTCAATCCTTCGTTAGTAACCGAAAATGTGCACTGTTGAGATGACTAACCAGTGAGATAGAGAACGCTAACTTCGTACTTGTAGATCGTATTCTCAGTCCGGAGGATTATTCTCTTCCATTCGATTTAAATGAGAAACTTTTCACGAAATACTTTGATGCTATGTTTGACATGTAATGACCGAGTCTCATTCATGTTGTTATCCTTGGTTTCAAAAGGGTCGCCTGTCTAGATCTTTTCCCCGACCCGACTCTCGTGATCTTCAGCATCAAACCTTCGTATCATTTCATGCTTTAAAGCTCAAGAAGTTTTTCCGATAAAAATTGTCATGCATTCCTCGTTCCTATGATCATCGGAAAACGGGAAGTCGGCAACTCTTTTCCCTAAATGTCTTTCCCGAAGGATTCCTGAGAATTCCTTCCAAACGTCTAGCCTAGTCCCACATCGACCTAATCTCTTGAACTACCTTGTAACCAAACCTCAGTAAGAAAGACGTGTCCAAGACGGTGACCAAGAATTGATATGATCACTACGGGTTAGTAGTGGTACCCTTCCGGTCAAATCATTTTCCTTGATCATGTAGCTAAGCAAAGCAGTCATACCCGTGAACCTTCCAACAACTAAGGCGATAGGGAATTAGTCGGCACCTGAAATACCCATAGAAACCTGTCGATTCTTGGGTCCCATCGACTAATATCGCAGACTTACCCATAAATTTCTTCTAAAGCCATCAAACCCTTAGCTACCCGGCTCCATGAAGATGTGCTTTCCTGTTGGAGCGTGTGTCATGTTGATGGCTGTATCCCAGAAAAGCATGATACACTTTGGGAAGTGTAAAATACTTTCGTCGTGATATATTAGACCCTTCGTGATCCTTGTAGAATCGATTTCCTAACCTTCAAACTCTGGCTACTCTCAGAACCTAGTAATATCCATCCGGTACTTCACATCTTGAATCCTTAGAAGTATCTACCTGACGAAACCCTAGTGATTCCTTTGAGGAGACCGAAGTTATCAAGGGTCGGAATCTCCATGGGAGAACAAATTGAGATCATGGATTGAGAGAGTCAATGTACAAAACAAAGACACGTCCCGATAATGAGGATTCGCTGGAATGCCCAGCAGAGACCGGAATTCACTTGGGAGCGCGAAGACTCAACGAAGTAGAAGTACCCGCATCTCTTTCCAAATCCTTGAATTGTATCTTAATTCTGAATTTCGGGACGAAATTCCCTCTAACGGGGGGATGATGTGACAACCCGAAACTTTCATCCTATGTAATTGGTCTGCGTATTGGCTTTAAATCTTGAATTCATCATCCTTTGTAAATCTTGTGGTTCCATATGCGTGTTTGGACATAATATAGTCTAGATATGGGTCTTTGGAGGAGTTGGAAAGTGTTTTGCATCATGAAATCGGATCAAACACACCAAAAGAGGTGTGTGCGGCCACACTCTTGTGTGTACGGCCACACACCCATGTCTGCGGCCGCACACCCAACCGCACACCCTCTAGCCTCACACCCAAACCTATATATGGATGGATACCCTCTTCACTCATTCACTTGGATGATCCTTACCCTCTCTCTACTTTCTTTCTCTAACGCTTCAACCAAGAACACCTTGAAGGCCTCATATTTGTGATCTAGTTCATCTTCAAGCTAATTAGTGGTAAACACTTGAATCCCAAGCCTTAAAACATATCATGTTCATCATATTCATGGTCCCTTGAAGGTGTACGGCCGCACACCTTCATGAGGGGGCAGCACACATTCAAATCTCCTTAGTGAAGAGCAAACACTTCATATGGACTCACAAGAGGAGTGTACGGCCGCACACTCTTGTGTACGGCCGCACACACACTCTGTACGGCCGCACACACATGTGTGCAGCCTCACACACCCTTCTGGCCGCACACCCCAGCCGCACACTCACTTCCAAGGCCATACACTCACTCAAATGCCCATATTTGGCCCTAAACTTGCATAGATCATTATCTTGGATCGTGTGACACTTATTCTTAGTAGTTCCAAACCCTAAGGGTGTTTTCCCCCATCATGTTTAAGAATGAAACACCTTAGTTCTAACTTAATTATGTGTCATCACATGATTAATAGGGACCCGTGGCGTTCAGGGCATCCGTTAACACTCGAACCCTACGTTAAACTGTGAGTTCATACCCCTACCCTTTTTCAATGGTTTCTCAATGTTTTCAGGGGGGAATACAAGCAAACTATAAATGTTTTCAAATCAAAACATTGATGTATTTCAATAATTATCTGGCAAACTTATAAATATTATTACCCCTTATGTATTATGCTGAGCATAAGGGATGATTTACCAACTACAACTATATGAATTTCAGTTAAGTAAATAATCTAACTAATCAAATTATTATGGGAATAATTTGGGGTTCTTTAGTTCTCGTTTAATCACATATTGTTATATATAAAGTTACTAGATAAACTATGTGTGATTTAGTTTATCTCTGTTCGTATGAATGTATTGTCAGATAGTTTCATTGTATGTATCTATATTCATCGTATTATGTTTCATAGTCTTTGTATGTTTCATATCGTATGAGACCCTATGAATAGATTAGTACTAGTTTGTGAGTTTCGTCATTACCCTTGGGTTATCAGCAAAATCCTCCCCGGAAGTGTAACCAGAGTCTCCTAGAGGGAGAGCGAGGAATTTGTGAATAGAGCTATTCGGGACTGGCAATCCCACACCTTAACTGCTAACTACAGTTAGGCGGGCACGCCTGGGGTGACAACTTCTGGATATCGCCCGACGTCTGACAAGCGTCAAGGAGGTCACGTTGTCGTATTAGCATGGTTACCCGACTCACAATACGTATTAATATAAGATTATTCACGGTTTGGGTTTTGGTTTGGTTTTGAATTTGATTCCATTTCATATCTACTTTCTGTTATAGTTTCTATATCTAGTTCGGGATGATAATCCCATGGTTTCCAACTTGTATCTAGTATGGGATGCTAATCCCATGATTTCAACTATATCTTATACGGGATGCTAATCCCATGGTTTTCAACTATATCTCATATGGGATGCTAATCCCATGGTTTTGAAACTATATCTAACACGGGGTGATAGACCCATGGTTAGGAATCTATATGTAGTTCGGGATGATAGTCCCATGGTTTCCAATCTATGTTTATATGTATATCAAACTATCTTGTGTCTAGTCCGGGATGGTAGTCCCATGGATTTCAATCTATATTTTCAAGTATATCAAACTATTTTGTGTCACGTACGGGAATTTAGTCCCATGGTTTTCAAACTACTTTCCATCTACAGTCACGTATATCAAAGTAATCTATATCTAATTCGGGATAGTAATCCCATTATTCGAGATATATAGTTTTATGTATTAAACTATACTCCGTGATATTCAACTGGTCTTGCAATTAGGAAAATATGGGATTTTCCTGGGGTAAAATACAACTCATAATCGAATTGGTTACAAGGGTTAACTAAACTAACTTTACATAAGAAAATATGGGATTTTCTTGGATAACAAACCTTTTCGGAAAACTAAAGGAAACTCGTACATTTTCAGAAAACAAACATCTTATGAACTCACCATCTTTATGCTGATTTTCAAACTGCTTGTATTCTCAGGTCCGCGTTAGACAGGTACCCAGTGATTTTTATTGGTGAAGATGGAGCGTCTAGAAGACTCGTCTCGTTTTGTTCATATAATATGTATCACACTTGTACAATTTACTTTTGAACAAATGTAAACTTTCATATATATGTAATGTAATGTAATGGTTGTTTACTTTGATTACTATGTGCATTGGATTTGATACTCAACGTGGAGTCAACCCCGGAAATGTTTCCGCCTTTGGTTTTCGGGGTGTGACATTACGTATTAGCATAAGATCTTAAAGATTAAAGGTAATAACTTATGACCTATAGCTTAGGGATTAAGTCTTATGGCTTATAACTTATGGATTGTGTTGTAGGGATTAAAAATTAATGCATATGTATTAAGTTTAAAGGTGTATGGATTATAGATTATGAATTATAACTTTTGGATTAAGACATATGGCTTATGCTTAGGAATTAGGGCTTGTACCAAGGGATATGGCTTAAGGCTTGGAATTAGCGCTTGTGATTTATGGCTTAGGGCTTATTACTTATGAATTAGGGCTTAAAGTCTTATGGCTTGGGGATTTTGGCTTATATCTCATGGCTTAATGCTTAAGGTTTATGGCTAAGGGCTTATATCTTATGACTTGTTGCTTAAGGCTTATAGCTTAGGGCTTATGGCCCAAGGTTTAAGGGTTGGGGGTTAGTGCTTATGACTTATGGATTCGGGTGTATAGAGTTACAATTTTAAAGCTTAGGGAATGGAGCTTAGGGCTCATATGTCATGGAATATAGCTTAGGGATTAATGCTTAAGGTTTAGCACTTAAAACTTTTTCAATTAGGGCTTAAAAATCAAGGCTTCTAACATAGCTATAAGCTATAAGCCTTAAGCCATACGAATAAAGCTTTTAGCCTTAAGGCATAAGTCTATGTTGACGCCTACCACACCACATGCACCTCTTCTAAACCTATACCTCTGCACCCGTACATATATTCCCAATATCACAAGCCTATGATGATGCCTACCCCACCACATACACTTCTTCCACATATACAACCCACACCAACAACCCAACTCTAACCCTACCCCTACCGATACCACCAATCACACCATACCCACACCATCCACACCCACATCTCAGGTCCACCCACCTCGCCCTATATAAGATACACCACCCACCTCGCCCTATATAAGATACACCAATGTTGACGCCTTCCCCATAACATGCTCCTCTTACATCTCTTATACCTCTACAACCCTTACCTAACCACCCAACTCTACCCTACCCCTACGTATACCACCATCCACCTCGCCCTATATCCGTACCCATACCCACACCCCACTCCCCATACCTACCCTCACTAAATATAACCTACACCATCCGCCCACACCCACCATAACCCCTACCCTCATACCTACACATACATGCTCACCCAACCCCAACCTTAAGCCTACCCTAATTTACCCTACCTCCATCACCCCACATTTTACCATTATACCCATACCCACATGCATTACTATATATATATATATATATATATATATATATATATATATATATAAGTTATAAATTTCATTATCATATTTGGCTTTTCAAGATTGATTTTATATATACTTTGAGAATATTCAATGATAAAATAAACTATAATTTAAAATTCCGTAGTATAAATATATAATATTATCAAAATTATAGAAACAAAATTAATTTTTATGTTTGAAAATAAATAACTTCAAAAAAATTTCACTATAAAAACTCCCCCGAAAATTTCCTCTAAAAATCTAAGCCTTATAATGATTTCAAAATTATAATTTTAAAAAAGTTTCGTTGAAAAAATAATCCCCCTAAAACGTAAACCCTAAAATTTTCCACGTCTTTAATTTCTCCCTCCAGGACAAGATTTCAAAATGGGAATGACTAAATAAACACCCTCATTTGCTAGAAACACAATCTATACTAAAAAACACATTTTAATAATTAAAAACACCTTTTAACTGCCTTTAATAAATCTAATTATTAGATAATGATTAAGTAGTATATTTTTTTAAATAGTATATATATATATATATATATATATATATATATATATATATAACTGATGCATGACTTTTTAAAATACTTTGTCTAATATAAGAAATTTATGATCCCAATCCACATATAAAAAATCATCAACCCTTTAATACTCTTACAACCTTAGACATATTTAAAATCATATTCTTCTTTCATTCTTCAATTCCTTAGGGAGAGTATGAGAACAATCTTCCTCATCCACCGGAGCACCGCCGCCTTCAAGCACCGCCAGCTAGGCCTGGCAATTGGGTTGGGTTGGGGTTGGCGGGTTGGTAGGTCAAAATACATTGATCCAACCCAACCCATATTATATATGGGTTGGTGGGTTGAAAACATCAGCCCAACCCAACCAATATAACTCATATAAGTATATGGGTTCGTGGTTTAGTGGGTCAAACCCAACCTGTATAACCCATTTAATAAGCAACACATTTTAAAATGAAATTAAAAAATACAAATAAAATGAAGTCATAAAGTCTTAAATATTCAACATAAAGTCACGTTGGGTCGGAATGTGTTGTGTCATTGGGCTCGGTCCTTGGCTCAGTTTTGTTATCCGGTTTGGGCCTATCCAACCGTGATTGTTTTATTAGGGTTTAGTATTTAAGATGCATGCATGCATGCTTAGAAGGGCGTTCTTATTATTTCTCATTATTGTACTACAAACCCTAGCTCGCCTCTACAGTGGAAGTTCTTTATCGAGCTCTGCTGAGGCGTGACTACTTTGAATCATTAAGCATTATTTGATTCCAGCTTGTGTTATTCTGTGTTTGCTTTTTCTCTTTTGTTGTTTAACCTGTTGAAGATCTAATCGATCAAAGAGTTTTTCAACTCAACAATTGGTATCAGAGCAGGAGATTATGTAATCCATACACATCTCTTCTGTCGAAGAAGATCTTAGGGTTTTTCCGCTTTGACGTAGTTCTTTAAATCGATCTTGTTAGAGCCGTCATTATCTATTGACGTAGTTCTTTAAATCGATCTTACCCTAACGTTATTTACAAGTCTAATCTTTAGCTAGTTTTTAAACAAACATCGTCATGTCCATGGATGATTCCCAGTCAAACTCAATCAATATCTCTAACAACATTGGATCGACGACGAGATTTCCCATACTATACACTCAAGATTATGAGGTCTGGACGCATCACTTTGAAGACTACGTGATTGGTTCAGAAGACAATGGATACTTGATCTGGGAGGCGATAACAGTTGGTCCATTCACTCATTCTAGCACTTCAAGAACTGTCAAAACTCAAAAGGAGTATAATCAACTCGTTAGCGATGTGAAAGACATTCCCCAAGATGGGAAAGAGAAGTTTCAGTGCAACATCAAAGCCTTAAGGATGATTAGGTTTGCTTTAGAATCATACATGTTTCGATTGGTGAGTTCATGCACAACAGCGAAGGAGATATGGGATAGGTTGAAGGAACTATATTCCACAGATGAAGATCTTGAGCATTCCATCCTAACTTTATTGCTCTCGGAATTTGGTGACTTGAAGCAGAAGCCTGAAGAGAAGCTTATTCAAGCTTTCGATCGCTTTAATCATCTCCTTAGTAAAATGATAAAACATGGGATAGAAAGGAAAGTCATTGAACAAAAGTTCATATTTATGAATGGCCTTAGAACCGAAATGATGGCTGTGGTGTCCACTGTGAAGGCACACGAACAATTCAAGGCTTACTCTCTTGCAAAGCTAGTGGGAATATTAAAGTCACATGAGAGTGCAGTATCTAAAGAAACGAACGTGGTTTCTAGCATGGGGTCATTAGCTCTAATCTCAAAAGGAAAGAATGTTGTTGAAAAAGAAGTAGACTTAGATCTTTCTGAGTATGATCTAACAAGTGAAGATTTTGCATTGATGGTGTCCAATCCCAAGAAGTTCATCAAAATAAGGTTCCCAGCCAACAAGAACCGAAACTGGCAGGGAAGCTACAGTGTTGAGAAGGTGAAGGAAGAACCGAAGAATGTTCCTCAGTCTGAGGAACCAAAGAAGGAAACAAAAGTTGGTGGTGACTCAGGCATTAACTGTCACTATTGTGGAGGAAAAAATCACTTTGCCAAAGATTGAATGTTAAGAAAGAAGTCTGAAAAGAATGAAGATGACGACGAGGAAGCGAGCCTCTTACGTCGATTGGATGAAATCATGAAAAAGAAAGTTGGATCTCATAACACAATGAATGCTTTAAGTGTGCAGGGGAATACAGTTGATGATGAATTTGGCGGTGTTGAAGTTTGGTCGACTGATTCTGAAGATGAGGAAGTGAGGAAGCCCACTCATGGCAGGGCTTTGTTGGCGAAAGAAGAAAAAGTTACTAGAAAGTGTCTGATGGTGACTTCTGAGGTGTCACAAATGAGAGGTTATACCACCAATAGGGGACGAGACGAAGCGAAAGAGCGAGAAGACAGGTGTTTTGCAGCAAAACCTGTCAATGTGCAGATCAATGAATGCAATGAGTTGATCAAGAAGGTACAATCTATTCTTGTTTCTTTAAATATCCCCATCACAAACTATGAAAAGGAACTAACTAGATTAAAATCAAAAATTTCTAGTATAAGTGGTAGTTTATCTCAAACTCGCGTCACAAACTCTAACCTATCTGATCAACTCAGTAGGGTAACATCGAAGAGTGAGGAAATGCGTATTTGGATAGAGCAAAAGGAGAAGGAGTTGATTAGGTCTTGGGATGAAACAATTTATTTGCAAAGAGATAATTTAAAGCTTTTGAAAAAATGGAATGTTTTTTGTTTAATTGCTAAAAGATTCTATTCCAACATTACTCAGCTGCATCTTAATTGTGATATAGGAAAAAAGATACATCGTATGATTTTGCCTTTCCTTGAGTTCAAGGAGGATGAAATCGATGCCGATGCATACAACTGTGAAAACGTTGTTTCTTGTGATGTTATCTCTCCCTCCTGCAAAAATTGGTCTTGACAAAATAGAGTCGTTTATAAAGTCAAAAAACCATAAGGACATGCTCAAAATTTTGTTGGATGAAAATGACAAACTAAAGATCAACACCGAAGCTGTACATAAATTTGACTCTGTAAATGCCAAGTTGAGTTCAGAAAATAAAATTGATATTGAAAACACTTCTGAATTCAATGAGGATGATGATATGAGTGAAATATCTATAGAAGATGAGGTGGAATGTTCTGAATTTTTCAAGAGCGAATCCAAAACAAATAAAAATCTTATTTCTGAAAATTCTGTTGAGTTCACTCGCTCAACAAAAGACAAGACTAAAGTCCTCAAGGCAAAAGCTGTTGTATATCAAAAGGTAAAAACAACTCCAATCAAGTTTACATAGTTCAAGGAGTTACACAGCAAAAAACAGCCTAACTAACGACATTAGTAGAAGAAGATAGTGCCGATGGCTGCGATGATTTTTTATGGTTAGCATCGATAGATAATTCTGATGAAACAGAAGGTCTGTCTCAGAAAATATCATGGAGAGTGAAAGGTAGGTATGTGGCAGAACCACTTAATGATCCTACTCGATTTGATGTGCCAAGTACAAGTGGTACTAAAATTGACTCAGACGAACTAGTCAAGATGTCAAGTGAAACCTCTTCTCTAAAGAGCGGAAGTCATGCTCAAGTACAAAAGCGAAAGGGCAACATCCATAAAACTCCAAAACAAGTGTCAGAGACAAAGCATCAAGTAAATTTGAGATACAAGAAGAATCACACTGAAAGGAAGCAGTTTTGGCGATCTCAAAATCCTAATTACGTTCGCTATGCAAGAGCTTCTAAGCCAAAAGAAGAAACAAAAACAAACTCAGCTCCTCATATTCCTCAGAGTCAAGACAACCAAAAGAAGAGTTTCGGTCCTTAGAGTCAAGACAACCGAAAGAAGAGTTTCGGTCCTCAAAGTCAAGGCAACCAAAAGAGAAGTTTCATCAGATGGACGACAACCAAAAAGGAAGTTTCGGTCCTCAATGTGTGAGAAACCGAAAGGATGGTTTCGGTCCTAAATCAACCATTGAGAGGAACCAAAGGGAAGGTAGTTTCGGCTCCCAACCAAGTAAGGGAAATCATCAAAAGTCTTATACTTCTCCCAAATCTCATCCTTTTCATTTCTCATTCACAGAATGACAGAAAAGGTAAAGGAAAGCTCTTTCCAAAAGTTGAAAAGAAGACGACGTTTGATTCCAAAGTGAAGAATCGAAAGATTATTGACGTCAAATCAAAAATTGAATCTGAAATGTTCAAATCTAATAAAATCAAAGTTTTTACCATAAAAAGAAAAAATGAGACAACTCTAATAAAAAGAACCTTTATGATCGATGTTTCCCATGCTATTACCTGTTATGTAAAAGGCTCACAAGGACCTGAGAAACTTTGGTTTCCTAAATCTGCATAATTTTTGCAGGTTATGCGTGACGAGCAGTTCGATGATGAATGGTATATAGACAGTGGATGCTCGCGTCACATGATAGGAAGAAAGGAGGAACTGAGGGAATTTCAGTCACTTCAAGATAGTGGATGTGTCAAGTATGGTAATAATTCTTTTGGCACAATCAAAGGCTATGGCATGATTACCAATGGTGATTTTTCAATACAAAAAGTGGTGTACGTTGAAGGTCTACAACACAACCTCATGAGTGTTTCTCAACTGGTGGTCGACACTGGATTAAGGGTTTCGTTCGATGACGATGGCTCATAGATTATTGAAAAGAAGACGAACAACATTTTGCTGAAATCAAAGCGAAAAGGAGAGATGTACCCTTTAAGTCTCAATCCATACGAGGAAAACCAACAGTTTTCTTGCTATTAAAGGCTCATTCAGATGAAAGTTAGCTTTGGCACCGAAGACTCTCCCATCTCAATTTTAAAGACATCAACAAACTGGTGCTTGGGGATCACGTTTGAGGTCTTCCTGTTCTAAAGTTCGATAAAAAAACACATGTGTGCCGCATGTGAAATGGGAAAGCAAAGTCGGCGGAGTCATCCTTCTCGAATCAACACAAAAGTTATTGAACCACTCGAATTACTGCACATTGATTTATGTGGTCCTTCTTCAATCGAAAGCATTGGCGGTAACAAGTTCATACTTGTCATAGTGGATGACTTTTCTTGGTTTACCTAGTTGTTCTTTTTAAAGAAAAAATCAGAGGCCACTCCCAAACTTAAACTCTTTATCAAACAGATAGAAGTTTAACTACGAAACGTAGTTCACAACATAAGAAGCGACAACGTATTGGAGTTCAAGAACAAAGACTTTGAAGATTTTCTTGTAGAGAAGGAAACCACTCACATCTTTTCAGCGCCATATACTCCACAAAAGAATGGAATTGTCGAAAGACGAAACTGATCTCTATGTGAAGCAGCCCGAACCATGTTGAACTTCGCTTCTCTACCTCTATGCTTCTGGGATGACGCCATTGCTACTGCTTGTTTTACACAGAACAGATCTTATCTCAACAAATGTTTCTCAATCACTCCTTATGAGATCTTGAACAACCAAAAGCCCAATGTAAAGTTTTTCCACGTGTTCGGATCAAGATGCTTTATCTTCAATACAAAGGAGCAACGAAACAAGATTGATGTCAAAGCGGACAAAATAATCTTTCTGGGTTATTCCTTAACCTCTAAAGCATATAGAGTTCTCAGTAAGAGTTCAAAGAAAATAGAGGAGACCTATTATGTTACCTTCGATGATAACTATGTCAAGAAACTGAAGGCAACCGAAGGATCAGTGGAGGAAATATTTCCCATTTCTGGTCAAGTTACGATACCCATTTCAATTCTCTTTGAACAGTATATGTTGTTATTTGAGGAACCAGAAACAGCCATTCACTCTGAATCTAAAGATGTAGACAACAAGGTAGATCACCTGAAGAAGTTAATCGTTGACATTGCAAAGAAAATGGCAGATCAACAACCTCAAGCAGACAAACAATCTAACTCATGCGAACCTCCCAGAGACAGTTCTTATGTTCAGGGGGAGGGTTCATATCCTCCAAATAACCAAGATTCATCATTCCAGGGGGAGAATCCATCATCATCAACCGAAAGCCAAGTCCAGGGAAAGTATTCTAAGCCTGAACCAGAGGAAGTATCATCATTCGAGGGAGAGAATGAAAATTCAAACGATGATGATATTCAATCAGAACTCGAAGAAGTGGATTCTGAACTAGATCCCTCTTATGATCCTAATTACCTACCACTCACCAAATGGACCAAAGATCATCCTCAAACACAAATTATTGGTAAACCATCAGAAAAAGTTCTCACACGCTCTCAACTGAAAGCGAAACAAACTGCACTATTCTCTAAAGTGGAATTTTGCATGTTTAATTCGTTCATTTCCAAGGTTGAACCGAAGATGATCAACACTACACTCGATCATTCTGATTAGGTACAGGCCATGCAGGACGAACTCAATGAGTTTGAGCGAAACAAAGTGTGGAGACTGATTCCAACTCCAAAGGATGCTTCCGTGGTTGGTCTTAAGTGGGTTTTCAGGAACAAAAAGGACAAGGAAGGAAACATAATTCTCAAAAAGGAAAGATTGGTTGTGAAAGGTTATTGTTATGAAGAAGGCATTGATTATGAAGAGACCTTCGCTCCCGTAGCTAGGCTGGAGTCAGTTCGAATTTTTCTTGCCTATTCTACACACAAGAGCTTTGAAGTATACCAAATGGACGTGAAGTGTGCCTTCATAAATGGAGTACTAGAAGAGACGTTTTATGTTGAACAACCACTGAGTTTTGTGAACGAGAAGTATCCAGGTCACTACTACATTCTGGACAAGGCAGTCTATGGTCTCAAGCAAGCACCAAGGGCATGGTATGAAACTCTGACTAGATTTCTTTAAATGTCCAATTTTAAGCAAGGTTCGGTTGACCCAACCTTCTTTTGAAAGAAAGAGGGTGACCACCTTAAGATTTTTCAAATTTACGTCGATGACATCATCTTCGGCTCCACAAATCCTAGCTTAACAGCTGAATTTAGGAAGTTGATGGAGACTAAATTTGAAATGAGATCAATGGGTCTGATTAAATTTTTCCTTGGCTTGAATATTAGACAGGGTCCTGAAGGTATTTTTATTAATCAAGAGGCTTACACGAAGACATTGCTGACCAAGTTTGGAATGCTGGGAGATTCAAAAGTGAAGCTTCCTATGGCGTTTGGCACAAAGTTAACACCTTCTCTGGACAAACCGGCTACTGACATGACCCTCTATCGTCAAATAATAAGGTCGCTAATGTATCTAACAACAAGTCGACCAGACATAATGTTTTCTGTTTTCTATTGTACTAGGTTTCAAGCTAATCCACACGAACCCCACCTGCTAGATGTGAAGAATATCTTTCGATACCTGAAGCGAACTTCTTCGCTCGACCTATGGTACCCAGCCAAGTTAGGATTCTTTGTCGAAGCATTCTCAGATGCCGATCTTGGAGGATGTGGATTAGACCAAAAGAGTACCACAGGAGGATGCCAATTTTGGATGGCAAACTGGTTAGCTGGCAGTCAAAGAAATAAACCTGTGTCTCACTCTCAACTGCCGAAGCAGAATACATAGCTGCAGCAACGTGCACATCTTAAGTCATATGGATACAAAGTCAACTTCAAGACTATGGCATGAACATGAATAAAATCCCACTATATTGTGACTCTGAGACCGCAATTAGCATTTTTCATGACCTAGAACAATTCACGGCCATAATCCCTTCACGGCCGCAAACTACCCTACATTGTGAATCTTGGCTACAAACCCACTTTTCCACTTCAATCGAGTCTCGGTAACATTCTTTTCCCGAAAGCAGGTGCTTTTCTAACACTCTAGCTAATGGGTTTGCTAATTTAAATGCACATATGTACGTAATTATTATTAGGATCCCGTTAAGTTTCGTATACGTCAGATCGAGGGTCTTCATTCCCAGTCTCATTGTCCGACACATTCACAGAATCATCAGTGAGTTCATACCCCTACTTTTACCGTTTTTAATGTTTCCTGGGGGATACAAGAAAAATACAAGGATTTATGTGTTTTTATACACATACTTTCAAACAGATTATAAACTATTGCAATTGATACAACTGGTAAATCATAACATTTTATGAGAGCACCTTGATACTTTTATCCCTTTTGTAACTTTATGAGCATAATGGAAGTTTTCAACTTACCACTACAATTGCATAGTTTCAGAACAATACATGAACTGAGTACTTAACAGACATGCAAACTATAATAGGTATAGTTTGGGAATTCAATACACAGTTTTACAACTTCAAGGTTATACATTTACAATCATATAAACTATGACAGATATAGTTTATGGTATACACTAATACTTTCTGAATTCAAGAGTACCATACTAAATAATTATTTAAGTATAATTATTTATACTCTACAACACATATGTATAGATTCAAGTATAAGTGAACATTACGTTACACTTAAACTAGTTAATATAGGGTTGTGAGACATCACTTCAATTGTACCCTTCGGGGTGCGGGCTAAATCCTATCATAGTATAACCAGAGTCTCCTGGAGAGAGAGCGTGAGATTTGAGAATAGATCTATTCGGGACTGACAATCTCACACCTGAACCTCTAGCTACGATTAGGCAGGCATGCCTGGGGTGACAAATATCATAACGTTGACGCCTGAAGACCGTCGTAGAGGTCACTAGGTCATATCAAGCATGGTTATACAAACTCACAATTGTATAAAATAACCATTTGTTTACGAGATTTCAATTCTTCAAATAGTTTATTTTAATTAATAGAACTATAGTACACTACACTGGAGGATTCCAGGGATACAAACACATGGTTTTATTTTAAGTAATAAAACTACTATACATTACTAGTGGCAGCTAGGGTTTTTATACAACAATAGACAATACATACTGATGGTAAACAGGGTTTTCATACAAGAACATACTATACATACTGGTGTTAGCCAGGGTGTATATACAATACATTACTTTACATTAATGGTGATATCCAGGGATTTTCATATACAATTATAGAATTCGGTAACAAACATACACTTTGGTTATGAACTCAGCAGCTTAATGTTGATAATCTTTTTCAAAAATCGCTTGTATTCTCTAGAAATCGGTAGACGGGTACTCCCACAGCTTTTGAGAATATGGAGCATATAGAGTCACGTCTTTTATATTTTTACTATACTTTTGGTGTATACAAACTATGTATCAAACATATGTAAATACCTAAATATTCAATGTAATGGTTGTGTTTACTTTGATTACTATGATGAAATTGTTGTGATACTATACATGACGTCCTCCACCCCCGAACGTTTCCTCCGTTTCGGTTTGGGGGTGTGACATATTGGTATCAGAACTATTGTTTATAGTGAACTAAGCATACCGAACCTTACATGGTATGCAACTACAAACACAAAAAGGGACGAAGCGCTCTGAAACTAAAAGTATACTTTTAAAATATAATTATTTTACAAGAAGTATACAAGTATACATACATACTAAAAGTTGTAACATAGTAAGAACTACATACAAGTATTTAGGACGAGTTGGGCACTACGGTTAAACCTGAATAGCTATGTAATCATATGTGGGGTCAATATAACTTGATCAACTATATTCGTCCGAGATAAGACCAACATGTATTTAGGAGTGACTGTGGTGCGCGACAAGTCTAAAACTCACCAAATCCAATTCTAAAGAAGAACATAGTTAAAATACTATAGGAGTATTTTATAACTCTATAACATTGCACAGAGTTGTTACAAGTAGTACTAATCCTAACAAATTAAGGACTTGAAATTCCTTGTTTATGTTAGTAAACCTTTATTGTAGATCTCTGTTATCGCTGTAAGATTAAGATATATCTTGCTCGAAAATATCCGATTCATGATCAGTATATGAGGCTTATCGTCATTTTCCCTTGTATCTTTTAGAGAAAGATTCCTCCCAGGAAGAGAACCAACAGAAAGAACAACAACCCTCCAACGAATCCGTAGCCAACACCTCCTCAGTTCGATCCTGCTATGTTCCAGGCAGCAGTTACAGCCGCTGTGGCTGCCATGATGTTGTAGATTAATTCTGGCAACTGTAGCGGATCGGGAAGTGGTACCCATCCCCATAATCTTGATGGTGGTCAGGGACACCAGAAGGAGTGTTCCTACAAAGATTTTTTGAACGCGAAACCCAAATCCTTTGATGGCAATGGAGGTATCATTGCTCTAACTCGTTGGTTCGAGAATATCGAATCAATCTTCAAGATATGTGCGTGCCCTGAGGCAAGCAAGGTGAAGTTCGATGCCACCACCTTCACTGATAGAGCCCTGACTTGGTGGAATAGCCGAGTTAAATCCCTAACTCTGCCGGTAGCCAATGCCATAGGTTGGGAGAATTTGAAAGAGCTATTGTTGGCAGAGTAATGCCCAAGAGGTGAGATGCAAAAGCTGGAGAACGAGCTCTAGAACCTGAAGATGAAGGGTTCCGAAATTGCGGCGTACACTACTAGGTTCAGTGACCTGGCTCTTCTGTGTCCTGGGATGGTCACCTAGAAATCAAGAAAATTGAGTGGTACATTTGGGGATTGACACCCCAACTCAAGGAAACATTTTGGCTGCTAAACCTCTCACATTCGATAGTGCCAAGTGCCTAGTGAAAACTCTGATAGATCACGGGGTTGATCATGAACCTGAAACAGACGTTCCTGAACCACCAACGGTGAGTGGTGAGAAGAAAAAGTTATGGAACATTTGCAAGGGCAAGTCTTTGCAGGAGCCCTGCAAGAAACAACAAACAGTGGTAGTTCATGCCGCTACGACTCCTGCTGCTGCCCCTACAGCTAAAGCACCAGCCAGTAGATATGTTGGTACCCTACCAAGGTGTGACAAGTGTAACTTCCAACATCACGGACCCTGTCGTGACATGCAATGCAATAGATGTGGCGAAAAGGGACACATAGGTCGTTTCTGCAAGACACAAGTCCAACCAACCAATCATGCTCCTGGAGCTGGAGTTGGTCAAGCTTGTTATGGATATGGGGAGACCGGGCACTTCAAAAGAAATTTCCCAAAAACAACAGCTGGCAACATAGGGAAAGTGCTAGCCATGGGACAGGAGGAAGCAGTCGGTAATCCCACCGTAGTTACGAGTACGTTCCTCCTCGACAACTCTTATGCATGCATTCTTTTTCGATTCTGGTGCAAAAAGAAGTTTTGTTAGTCATGCATTTAAGCATCTACTCAAGCATAAATCCCAACCTTTAACCAAAACATTTACCGTCGAAATGGCTAACAGAAAGAAAGAGAGCACTAACGACGTATTCATAGGTTATGCCCTTACCCTAAACGACCATTCTTTTCCAATCGACCTTATGCCGGTTTCCATAAAAGCTTCGATGTCATCATCAGCATGGATTGGTTTAGCTCCAATCATGTTGATATCCTTTGTTATGAAAAAACCATTCGTCTCAATCTGCCATTTGGCGAAGGTCTCATTATCTGTGGTGATAAAATTAGCTCAAGCGTTCATATCATTACGAAACATCCCAAAAATTTCGTTTTTAAAACATTATTAGAACCATAATATCATTGCTAAAGTAAATAAAATCATAAACCATGTGTTTAAAAATGCCATAATGTCTATCACATATCAAATCTCATATCGAATATCAGATCAAAATATCATAGTAAAACTCCTAGGCTGAAGACAGTGGTGTATGCAATACGATCATCTCGAGCCCTTTCCTTTGCTGGAGGAAGTACCTTAAACCAAAACTGAAACTATAAGCACAAAGCTTAGTGAGCTCCCCCAAGCTACCACCCATCATACACATATAACATGCAACTAAGAGATACGGGCCCCGCCCATGCTCAGCTACTTCGAGATACAGGCCCCGCCCAAACTCGGCTACTATGAGATATGGGCCCCGCCCAGACTCATCTACTATGAGATACGGGCCCTACCCACACTCAGATACTAACAAACATACAAGTATCACATAGACAACAAGTATAACTTATTCTATCTGTCAGGCATATGACCTTAATAAGACTAAGCTAAGAGATACGGGCCCCACCCACACTCAGCTACTAACATATCAATCTACGGGCCGGCCTTGGTGCCTTTGACCCGTTCTACTAAAAAGGGAAACTCACCTCGTACGACGGACTGCTGAAACTTCGAGTGAGAAATCCCTGTCAATTGCTCCGATGACTCTCCGACTATCAATTCCATAACAACCCTTAATCAAAATATGATAATCCTTCTTAGGGTAAAATGACCATTTTACCCCTGGTCAAAGTCAACGGTCTGGTCAAAGTCAACCCCCAGTTGACCCGACTCGCCGAGTTGGTTCGCCAAATCGTCGAGTCCCTATTCTTTTATGTGTTCCCACCCCGACCTTACTCGTCGAGTCTAGCAAGAACTCGACGAGTTCTCCTTCAAACGTAACGTCGCGACTATCTTCATCTGGCTCGCCGAGTTCATCTTTGAACTCATCGAGTTCATCTTCATCACATGATCATGTCTAGTCTGTAAGTCGCCGAGTTGTATGAACAACTCTTCGAGTCCATCTTCATGGGTTGGGAGATTGGCTTGGACTCGCCAAGTGCGTTCTTACACTCGTCGAGTCACAGGGTTTCCAGGTCCACAACTATGTCTATTATGTTGAGTCCTTCCTCTGGACTCATTTAATTTCCTTCTAAACTCAACTAGGTTCCTCCGAATCCTAAAAGGTTGGGGAACTAAACCCCCAACTCGCCGAGTCCCAAGAATGACTCGTCGAGTCGACTAATGCCCTGATCTATAACTCGATTTTTGATGTGCAAAACTCATCCACAAGGTATATCTGGGCTCCAAAAGTCGATATAACACGTAAAGTCACGAACTTTACGTGCATGCATGGGACATTTATGCTCAAAGGGCCAAAAAATGGGGTTTATTATATGCATGGGGGTTCTCATGGCCATAAAGATGGTACCTTTATGCCATGAGGACCCTTCAAGGTTCCAAATCTGAAGGCATATCAACTTGGGACGTCCAAGTCCCATGAATCAAGCTTCTTGGCCCAAAACTCCATAAATTAAGCATATAGAGATCTAAGAAATCACAAGTCAAGTGTGAATCTTTATTACTTGAAATTGAAGAGAAGATGATGTTGCTCCTAGATCTTCAACCTCCTCTTGAAGCCTTCTTTCTTCCTCTTCTATACACAAGCTCCAAGTGACAATAGATTACTCAAAATGGCACCAAATAGCTCAAAGATGCACACAACTACTTAGCGTTTCCATGACAGGACTTGGGGGGAATGGAGGCTGGGGTGGAAGCCTCATAAGTTGTTTAAATAGGGTGCAAGACCTTTAATTTAGGGTTTCACTCAACAGCTCCTACTTGCCGAGTCGGCCTTCTGACTCGACGACTAGGTCACTTAATCCCCCGACACGGAGTCGATCCTACTTGACGATTCGAGCCCCTACTCGCCGAGTTCTAGAGTAAAAAGTGAAGTTTGGCTTGAATTTAAATACGTACCTGAGACCGGGTGTTACACATTTCATGCATCAAAGCCCAAAAATATATGCGAAAGGAGTGCCATGCATTTCTAGCCCATGTCGTTAACGAGAAACAGGAAGTTAAAAACCACGATAGCATCCCCGAAGTCTGCAATTTTCCTGATGTCTTCCCCAAAGATCTTCCCGGAATCCCTCCCGAGCGCCAAGTCAAGTTCCGAATCCAACTAATCCCCGGAGCTACCCCATAGATAAATCCCCTTACCGTCTAGCACCAACAGAAATGCAAGAGTTATCCAACCAGCTCAATGAACTACTCAACAAGGGATTCATCAGACCATGTTCCATACCCTGGGGAGCCCTGGTCTTATTTGTGAAAAAGAAGGATGGGTCCTTTCGAATGTGCATAGATTATCGTGAACTGAACAAGCTTACTATCAAAAACCATCATCCTCTTCCCCAAATCGACGACCTCTTCGATCAACTTCAAGGAGCCAGCTACTTCTCAAATATAGACCTGAGATCAGGGTAGCATCAGCTACAAGTCCTTGAGGGTGATTTTCCTAAAATATTATCTCGGACTCGGTATGGTCACTATGAGTTTGTAGTGATACCCTTTGGTCTAACCAACACACCCGCGGTATTCATGGATCTGATGAATCAGGTATGCCGCCACTTCCTCGACAAGTTTGTGATAGTATTCATAGATGATATACTTGTCTATTCTCAAAGTGTGGAAGATCATAGAAAACACTTGAGGCTAGTTCTAGAAACTCTAAGGGCAAAGAAATTATATGCAAAACTCTCTAAGTACGAATTCTGGATCAGAAAGGTAACTTTTCTTGGTCACATGGTTAGTGAAGAAGGCATACACATGGACCCTTCCAAAATCAAGGCGACTGATAGTTGGTCAGCAACGAAGACGCCCACAGAAATCCGCCAATTCTTGGGTCTTGCTGGCTATTATCGTAGGTTTATCCAGAATTTCTCCAGGATTGCTTAGCCTCTAACCGCCCCGACTTAGAAAGGTGTAACCTTTAGTTGGGGAGAAAGTCAAGACACTACGTTCCAAACATTAAAGCATGCCTTATGCAGTGCACCTATCTTGTCTCTGCCAGAAGGGATGGAGGACTTCGTTGTCTACTGCAATGCATCCAATCAGGGCCTAGGCTGTGTGCTCATGCAGCGAGGAAAGGTCATTGCCTATGCCTTGAGATAGATGAAGGCGCACGAAGTCAATTATACAACTCACGATATGGAGTTGGAGCAGTGGTCTTCGCATTAAAGATATGGAGACATTACCTCTATGGAACCAAGTGCACTGTCTTCACCGACCATAAGACCCTGCATCACATTTTTCGATCAGAAAGAGTTGAACATGAGGCAATGGCGATGGGTAGAATTACTCAATGATTATGAATGTGAAATACGCTATCATCTAGGAAAGGCCAATATGGTAGCAGATGCCCTCAGCCGGAAGGAGTACTCAGGTCACAGAGTGAAGGCACTTACAATGACCATCCATTCCCATCTGTCCACGCAAATCAGAGAAGCTCAGTTAGAAGCCTTAAAACCAGAGAACATGTCGGATGAAGCCTTGATGGGAATGGAAAAGAACTTAGAGGTCAAGGGTGATGGAGTTTACCATTTCATGAACCGGATCTAGACCCCAAAGTTCGGTGGTTACATGGAGGTTGTCATGAACGAAGCTCACAAGTCTAGATACTCCGTTCACCCAGGTTTGGATAAGATGTATCTGGATCTCAAAAAGCTCTATTGGTGGCCAAACAAGAAAGCAGAGATCGCTACCTTCGTGGGCAAGCGTCTAACTTGCGCCAAGGTGAAGGTGGAATATCAAAAGCCCTCAGGTCTACTTTAGCAGCCAGAGATACTTGAGTGGAAGTGGGAGCGAATCATAATGGACTTCATTACCAAACTGCCCAAGACCCCGAGTGGCCTTGACACTATCTGGGTAATCGTCGATAGATTGACTAAGTCCGCTCACTTCCTGCCAATCAAAGAAACATTCAAGATGGAGAGACTAACATGAATCTACATCCAAGAGATAGTCCGTCTACATGGTATGCCTGTGTCCATTATCTCCGATCGGGATAGCAGATTCACCTTGAGATTTTGGCAATCACTGCAGAAGGCTCTTGGAACTAAGTTGGATATGAGAGAGAGGAGTGCCATGCATTCCTAGCCCATGCCGTTAATGAGAAACAGGAAGTTAAAGTCCTCGAGAGCATCCCCGAAGTCTACAATTTTTGTGATGTCTTCCCCAAAGATCTTCCCAGAATCCCTCCTGTGCGCCAAGTCGAGTTCTGAATCGACCTAATCCCCAGAGCTACCCCATAGCTAAATCCCCTTACCGTCTAGCGCCAGCAGAAATGCAAGAGTTATCTAGCCAGCTTAACGAACTACTCAACAAGGGATTCATCAGACCAAGTTTCTCACCCTGGGGAGCCCCGGTCTTATTTATGAAAAATAAGGATGGGTCCTTTCGAATGTGCATAGATTATCATCAACTGAAGAAGCTTACTATCAAAAACCGTTACCCTCTTCCCCGAATCGACGACCTCTTCGATCAACTTCAAGGAGCCAGCTACTTCTCAAATATAGACTTGAGACCAGGGTACCATCAGCTACAAGTCCATGAGGGTGATGTTCCTAAAACATTATCTCAGACTCGATATTGTCACTAAGAGTTTGTAGTGATACCCTTTGGTCTAAGCAACACACCCGCGGTATTCATGGATCTGATGAATTGGGTGTGCCGCCCGTTCCTCGACAAGTGTTTGATAGTATTCATAGATGATATAATTGTCTATTCTCAGAGTAACGAAGATCATAGACAGCACTTGAGGCTAGTGCTAGAAACTCTAAGGGTAGATAAATTATATGAAAAACTCTCTAAGTGCGAATTCTGGATCCAAAAGGTAACTTTCATAGGTCACGTGATTAGTGAAGAAGGCATACACGTGGACCCTTCCAAAATCAAGTCGATTGATAATTGGTCAGCACCGAAGACGCCCACAGAAATCCGCCAATTCTTGGGTCTTGCTAGCTATTATCGTAGATTTATCCAAAAATTGACTTCGTGCGCCTTCCAAAAATTGATGTAGGCCTTATGCAGCGCACCTATCTTGTCTCTTCCAGACGGGACAGAGGACTTTGTTGTCTACTGCGATGCATCCAATCAGGGCCTAGGCTGTGTGCTCATGCAGCGAGGAAAGGTTATTGTGTATGCCTCGAGACAGGTGAAGTCACATGAAGTCAATTATACAACTCACGATCTAGAGTTGAGAGAAGTGGTCTTCACATTAAAGATATGGAGAGATTACCTCTACGGAACCAAGTGCGCTATCTTTACCGACCATAAGAGCTTGGAACACATTTTTGTTTAGAAAGAGTTGAACATGAGGCAACGACGGTGGGTAGAGTTACTCAATCATTATGAGTGTGAGATACGCTATCATCCAGGAAAGGCCAATGTGGTTGGAGATGCCCTCAGTCGGAAGGAGTACCCAGGTCGCAGAGGGAAGGCACTTGCAATAACCATCCATTTTCATCTGTCCTCGCAAATTAGAGAAGCTAAGTTAGAATCCTTAAAACTAGAGAACATGTCGAAATGAAGCCTTGAGGGGAATGGAAAAAAACTTAGAGGTCAAGGGAGACGAAATTTACCATTTCCTGAACCGGATCTGGACCCCAAAGTTCGGTGGTTAAAGGAAGGTTGTCATGAACGAAGCTCACAAGTCTAGATACTCCATTCACCTAGGTTCGGATAAGATGTATCTGGATCTTCAAAAGCTCTATTGGTGGCCACACATGAAAACAGAGATCGCTACCTTCATGGGCAAGTGTCTAACTTGTGCCAAGGTGAACGTGGAATATCAAAAGCTCTCAGGTCTGCTTCAGCAGTCAGAGATACCTGAGTGGACGTGGGAGCGAATCACAATGGACTTCATTACCAAACTGCCCAAGACCCCGAGTGGCCTTGACACTATCTGGGTAATCGTCGACAGATTGACTACGTCCGCCCACTTCCTGTCAATCAAAGAAACACTCAAGATGGAGAGACTGAAACGAATCTACATGCAAGAGATAGTTCGTCCGCATGGCGTGCATGTGTCCATTATCTCTGATTAGGATAGTAGACACCTCAAGATTTTGGCAATCACTGCAGAAGGCTCTTGGAACTAAGCTGGATATGAACACGACTTACCATCCACAAACCGATGGGCAGAGTGAGAGGACCATTCAAACATTGGAAGACATGCTAAGGGCATGTATTATAGCCTTTGGCAAGTCGTGGGACGCCCATTTGCTCTTGGTCGAGCTCTCTTACAACAACATCTATCACACTAGCGTCAAGGCTATGCCGTTTGAAGCGCTCTATGGCCATAAGTGCAGATCCCCTCTGTGTTGGGCTGAGGTGGGTGACACGCAGCTAGCTAGAGGTCAAGTCCCTGATAGCACTCTCACTGGCCCATAAATCATCTGAGAAACCACATCAAAGATCGTACAAATTCGAGAACGATTAAAGGCTTCAAGATATAGACAAAAGAGTTACGTAGATAAAAGACGAAAACCTTTGGAGTTCCAGGTTGGTGACCGTGTTCTATTGAAGGTCTCACCCTAGAAAGACATGATACGCTTTGGAAAGCATGGAAAGCTGAATCCGAGATACATAGGACCATTCAAGATCCTTGCTAGGATCTGTCCCGTAGCATACAAACTTCGTTTACCTCAAGAGCTTAGCAACATTCATCTCATCTTCCATGTGCCAAACCTCAAAAAGTGTCTATCCGACGAGACTCTCGTAATCCCTCTTGATGAAATCGAGATCAATGAGAGTCTTAACTTTGTGGAAGAGCCAGTTGAATTAATGGATAGGGAAGTAAAACGAACGAAACAAAGTCGCATCCCGATAGTGAAGGTGCACTGGAATGCCAAACAGGGACCTGAATTCACTTGGGAGCGCGAAGATCAGATGAAACAAAAGTTTCGACATCTCTTTCCCTAGTCCATAATGATATTCATTTCAAAATTTCCGGATGAAATTCCCTCTATCAGGGGGATGATGTGACAAGCAGAACCTTTTTCCGCCAACGTTAATCGAATTTTATTTGTTCCGTTAAATTCTTATGGTTTAGAAAATCATTTTATTTATATAAATAGATTTGAAATAAGAGTTGGAACCAAAATCACGAATAAAACCCCGATTTTTTCTTCGAAAACTGTTTAAGGTGGTGTTCACGGTCGTGAACCCAATCACATCCGTAAATTGTTCACGACTGGTGGACCCCACCACCGACCATAAACCCAGCCTATATATATATATATATATATATATATATATATGTGTGTGTGTGTGTGTGTGTGTGTGTGTTCCTACCCTCATTTATGTTTTTCTGGCCGAAAACACATTTTCTCTCTCTAAAACCATCACCCGAAAAACTCAAGTTTTCTCTTCATCTATCACTCCATCCACCTTAGAACTCGTTTTGGTGCATCAAACATCCTATTTTTCATCAAATCAAGTGTTGTTGTTCTTGAGTTCACCCCTTCAAAACTTCAAATCTTCAAGGGCCGAAATCAGTTCACGACCGTGAACCCTTCAAACCTTCAAATTTTCTTCAAGAACACCAAGAATAGACTGTGAACCATTCAAAGACCGTAAACCCTTCAAAGGCAGAGAACAGTTCACGAATGTAATCCCTTCATGGCCACAAACTACCCTACATCGTGAATCTTGGCTGCAAACCCACATTTCCACTTCGATCGAGTATCGGTAACATTCCTTTCCCGAAAGCAAGTGATTTTCTAACTCTTTAGCTAATGGGTTCGCTAATTTAAATGCACATATGTACTTAATTATTATTAGGATCTTTTTAAGTGCCGCATACGTCAGCTCCAGGGTCTTCATTCCCAGTCTCATTGTGCAGGACATTCACACAATCATCAGTGGGTTCATACCCCCACGTTTACCGTTCTTAACGTTTCTGGGGGGATACAAGCAAAACACAGGGATTTATGTGTTTTTATACAAATAATTTCAAACAGATTATAAACTATTGCAATTGATACAACTGGTAAATCACAACATTATACGAGATCACTTTGATACTTTTATCCCTTTTGTAACATGCTGAGTATAAGAGAAGTTTTCAACTTACCACTACAATTGCATAGTTTTTAGAACAATATATGAACTGAGTACTTGACACACATGCAAACTATAATAGGTATAATTTAGGAATTCAATACACAGTTTTACAACTTCAAGGTTATACATTTACAATCATATAAACTATGACAGATATAGCTTATGGTATACACTACTACTTTCTGAATTCAAGAGTACCATACTAAATAATTATTTAAGTATAATTATTTATACTCTACAATACATATGTATAGATTCAAGTACAAGTGAAAATTACATTACACGTAAACTAGTTAATACAGGGTTGTGAGACATCACTTCAATTGTACCCTTCGACGTGCAGGCTAAATCCTATCATAGTATAACCAGATTCTCCTGGAGGGAGAGCGTGAAATTTGTGAATAGATCTATTCAGGACTGACAATCCCACACTTGAACCGCTAGCTACGGTTAGGCAGGCATGCCTAGGGTGACAAATGTCATAACGTCTGACGCCTGAAGAACGTCGTAGAGATCACTTTGTCATATCAAGCATGGTTATACGAACTTACAATAGTATAAACTAACCATTTGTTTATGGGATTTCAATTCTTCAAATAGTTTTAGTTTAGTTAATAGAACTATAATACACTACATTGGAGGATTCCAGGGATACAAACACATGGTTTTATTTTAAGTAATAAAATTACTATACATTAGTGGCGGCAACCAGGGTTTTCATACAAGAATACACAATACATACTGATGGTAACCAGGGTTTTCATACAAGAACATACTCTACATACTGGTGTTAGCCAGAGTTTTTATACAATACATTACTTTACATTACTGGTGATATCCAGGGATTTTCATATACAATTACAAAATTTAGTAACAAACACACACTTTGGTCTTAGGGTTAAGACTACTTTTCACTACTAAAAAAATATTGGATTTTCTTGAGAACATACAAACATTTTCACTAATTGATTAATAGGTTTCCATTACAAAAACATGCTTATGAACTCACGAGCTTAATGCTGATACTCCTTTTCAAAATCGCTTGTATTCTCAGGAAATCAGTTGACAAGTACTCCTGCAGCTTTTGAGAAGACATAGCTTATAGAGTCACGACTTTTATACTTTTTGCTATACTTTTGGTGTATATAAACTATGTATCAAACAAATGTAAATACCTATATATTCAATGTAGTGGTTGTGTTTACTTTCATTACTATGATGCAATTGTTTTGATACTATACATGACGTCCTCTACCACCGAACGTTTCCGCCGTTTCGGTTTGGGTGTGTGATAGGTACCGACTACAACTTCAAGTGAGGGTAAAATCGCCAACCCTAAAAAGCGTAAAGTATCTTACATACCACCCGCCGAAGATAAGGAGCATGTTTAATATGAGGAACAATTAATGTAGCTTTTAATTTATGACATACATTTCATTTTCTGTTTGTATAGATGCTAGATATATTTTGATTACAACATTTTTGTATATTATTATTAATGTTATTTTCTTCTATTATTGTTTACTCCTGTAATATATATGTGCAACATTTTAATAAAATCTTTTTCTATTTATAAACGTTATCAAATGTTAATTAGAACCATGATCACAAAATTAAATATGGCTAAAGGTTAACAAATAGCCACACCAATTAGATTAAATGTGATGGTTTTAACAATTATGTTTCGCCAAAAGCAATCAAAGGTTAAATTTTTACTTTATGACTTTGGTATGTAACTAAATGATATCAGAAGTCCTGATTTTATGTAAACTAATGTAACTAAAGGTAACACATAGCCACATCATTTAGAAACAATGTGTTGCTATAACTAATATATAACGATGGTTTTAACAATTAATTGTCGTTAAAAGCAATCAATGGTCACATTCATTTCTTTATGCGTTTTCTTTATGTGGCTAAACGATATCATGTCACAATATAACAAAAGTAAATGTCACTAAAGGGTAACTAATAGCCACAAATGAGTTAAAAAAAAAGGTGTGGCCATACATACCATTCAACGATGGTTTTAACAAATATGTATGACGAAAAGCAAACAATGGTCACATTTTTTTTCGTTATGTTATTTGTTCATGTGACTAAATGATTTCATATGTCACATTTTTCCGTAAATAAATGTCACTAAATGATACCAAATGGCTACATCATTTTGAAAGTAAGTGTTGCTATAAGTAATATTCAACGATGGTTTTCAGAATTATGTATCACTAATACCCAACCAATGGTCACGTTACTTTCTTTAAAACTTTTGTTTATGTGACTAAATGATATCATATGTTACAATTTAGCATAAATAAATGTTACTAAATAGTAAACAGTAACCACATCAAATATAAAGTATCCATGGTTAACACCAAGTCGTCTCATGTTATATGTGACTAAAAGGTAGATTATAACCACACTTAAATGATGAATTTCAATGTGGCCGTAAGACACATATGGTGTCATGACATACGGTCACACTTTTGACGAAAAAATAAGTGTGGTCGTAGGACACGATCACATTTTTAGGCTTTAAAAAGTGTGGTCGTAAGTAATTTTTGTTGTAGTGTGAACATACCCGACTTGTGACGGGTTATGAGCACTACATCAATCCTATGGTGTACATGCAAACCCTAAAGCTTTAGATCTAGTTTGTCTAATGAACATGAAATATTCATCCAAAGCTCATAAACCCCAGATCTAGCATATGATGATCAATATTATCATAATAAAATGGTTCAGATATTACCTTGATTGTTATGTAGTAATAACAATCTCAATTCCTCTTGATCTTGACCTTTGAAAGCTTAGTGCCTTAAATTTTGCACCTCTAATGGAGTCACAAACACCATGAGCAACAAGATGAACAAAGAGAAGTAAGAGAAGGCACAGAATTTCCAAAAACCCTTAGGGATCACTTAGCCACGTTTTTGGGACCCTCAGGGGTCTTTATATATTTGTGTGGGCTGCTAGGGTTTCAGGTGAAACCATAATTCTCTGCTTAGGCCTTAAGAAACCCTTGGAGTTCCCTTAGAAAGTCCTTGGACGAAATCCATATGGGCTTCCCATAGATTTCGTCCAATCCCCTTTCCATTAGGAATCCATAGCCCAATTTGCAACTATTATATAATTGCAACATCAGTCCCCTTTATTTAATTAATCTCTTTTAGCCACAAAATTAATTCTTATTCATTCTTGACTAATATTAATTAAATGATATCCTTTCTCTTTAAATGTATTATTCATATAATATATTAATAAATCATAATTAATCCTCTTTCTCCCTAATTCATCCTATTAGTGGCTATGGTGAAGGCAACCCAAAAGGACCATGCTCACAATCGGGTCAAGTACATACCAAAATGGTTATGGGCTTAGACACCTAATCCAACAGTCTCCCACTTGGATAAGTCTAATAACTATATTGCATATGACTTCGGAACCTGATCAGCAATCGTAGCTTTCAAAAACCATTGTCGAACACTGATCTTATCAGAAACTTTTCCTTTAGATAAAGGATCATATATTCCTCCATTCTAGATATCGTATAGACACGAGACGTGGATTATAATCATTCCCTCAGTCTATGTGTTGTTTTCCAATATCCAATTTATGATGACTGACAACAGACTACAACTAAACACATCAACTTAGTCCCGGCTTGGCCAAGCGCTTAGGGTGTCATCACTAAATCATCGAGGGGCCTACAAATATCACTTTTATCCCTCATTGGGTAAAAGGAACGGATAAACTTCGACTCAAATGCTCGCTTGTACTTACTAATCAAATCACACACAACAATATGTTTTATAACACCAAGTTATTGGTGCGTTTACATATTATCAATGTGCAACCGACTTGCAGAATACAACTCACACGTCTCGATTTCAAGAATATAAGATATTATCGTCTCACTGTTAGATGCCATTTTATGCATCTTATAGGGTAGTTTTCAATATCATTTTAGCATCATATTTTGTACATTTTGATGTCATTTAGATAAATAATGTTCAGCTCATGTATTTTATTAGAATTCCCGTACTGCTCATGTTTTACGTTGATTTCAGATAGTTCGAGTGGAGCAGTGCTTTGGGAGTAGTTGGATGCGTGTTTGGAGCTTAAAATGGAGCTTGGAACTTCTGGATTATGTTGAGGAATGTTTGGAAGATGCTTTGGTCAAGAAACATTCAATTGAATTGATCACACGAAGATAGAATATACAATATCAAAGTTAAAGGATGTTGCTAGTAGCTTTGACCCCCAGTTAGTGTTTTGACGATATCTTGAGAACCGTAACTCCGATTGACGCGATTCAAAATGATCTGAAAAGTAGACGAAATTTCGGACGTCATAGGCACAATCTGCGATCGCAGGTCACCTTTTTGGGATCGCAAGTTTGGTCGCAGGTTGCCTTCGAGGTTCTTTTGTGCCCAAAATTCATTTAGAAGTGAAAACTCAAAACCTACGATCGCAGGTTTTCTCCTTGAGATCGCAGGTTGGCCAAAAGGTGTCAAAATAGCATCCTACTTCATTAAAACGGCATCAGATGCATTTATTTCAAAACCTACGATCGCAGGTTGTCTCCTTGCGATCGCAGGTGCATTGTTTTTGCTGTTGGACGTATAAAAAGGCCCTGATAGCCTTCCAGTAACCTAAGTTGGCGATTCCAGAGGTATCAGACGACGAAAATACGATTTTGGAGGCGTTTCTTCTCTGATTTCAACAATTTCTAAAGATTTGAAGACTGTGGATCATCTCCTTCAAGTAGATTAGTAAGATTAGTTGTTTGATGTCTCTTTTCATCTGTTTTGATCATATTTTAGCCATGTTTGGCTAAACCCTAGTTTTCAGATCTGCAAAGACAAGTACTTTTCATGTGATTGATCATTAGATTTGGTTTTTGATTTGTGTTTCTATCTAGATTCTTCAGTTTTGTTCTTAATGAATGTTTGATTTTGATTCTTGTTAGTTTGATCACCTAGCTTGGGTTTTATCATTCTAGTTAATCAGTTAATAGAATACGTAATTGTTCTTGTCAACTGGTAAAAGTAACAAGTAGCAGATTGGTTCCGTTTTGGGATTTAACTCTGGTATAAACTGTAAAAATCATATCTTTACGCTTCTGAGCCTGTGCGAAGTATTGGATATTGCTGGGAATTTTACATAGATTATAATGAAAATTTTCTGATTTAATTAACAGCTTATTTAATTGAACAGTAAAAAGTTAGGGTTAATTAAAGAGCTTGTTTTGGTTAAATAATAAGGTAAAAGTGGAATTACTAGAGCTTGTTAGTTTTTCTCAGTACCAGCTTAGATAGAACGCATCTCAAATAACCAAGTCAATGTTGATTGCGTGATTAGGAAAGTCACAGCAGAGCTGAAACCATTTTTATTATTGATTTTCGTTTACTTTATTATCACTGCATTTCTAGTTATTAGTTTTAATAAAAAAAACCCCTCTTTTATATTCTCTTTCTTGACTAGATGTGCCTGATGCAAAAAGGCATTGACCAATAGGTTGTGTCCCTGAGGATTCGACCCTGCTTCCCTGTGCTATATTTTTAGTGCAAGCAGCAGTGATAATTTATTTGCTTAATACGCATGCGACAACGTGTTAACACTCACCAATCACTCATGATAAAATCCATTAAGCGATCCAAGTGACTGTGGGTTTAGTCTAATGCTCAAATCATATTCATAAGCACTCACGAACGTTGCAGCAAACCTTTGCTATGTCTAATACACTTTAGACAGTCTACAAGCCAATTCATTACAGTCTTCTTTCATACTTACTTCCAAAGCATGAGCAGCTGTGGATGGTTTGAATAATCTTATTATTCGGGAGGCCAAAACATGAAAAGTGAAACACAATAATAATCCAATCCAATATGACCCCAAACTTTTGAGTATAAATAAAACTTCTTTTATTTTGTCACCATATTGATTACACATTATTCACTGTATAATGTTTCGGATAATCAACTTATTACTTGAATCATAACAACAATTATCCCATGCACCAAGAATGCACACTCTGTTTACCTATGGTCCATACTTTATGAAATAGATCAATTGAAAAACATTTCCAATGATGCTCATTTCACAATCCCTAATCCTTATTGTTAGTGTAAGAACACAAAATTCTCGTCACTATTAGAATATGTTAGATTCTAACATTTTATGCAATGATACTTTGGTAATATTATTGCACAAAAGTCACCAAGACTTTTCCAAAGAAATTACAAAGTGCTCTATTGGGGATTGTTACAAAACAATTCCATAGATGTGAAGTCTCACATTCAAAGTTCATTCCTTTGAACATCCTTCTTTCATAAAATTTTCTAATGTAGACATAAATTCTTAATGTCCAACTCCCAATATGGAAACATTTCCATATTTTCTATATGACAACTTATTCTCAATAGAGTCTTATCTATTCATAATAATGTCGATATGGTCCATTCATTACTATACTTCCAACTACTCACAAGTGACCAATCCTTAGCGAACTTTAGATTGTCGTTGATAGTTGTTCAATTATTTTTGTCAATCAGGTGCAAGTCCCTTTTCCCTCTTAATGCCCTAGGCATTTTGAAAATTTTAGAACGGTCAAATATTACAACATATGCAATCGATCCTATACCCGAAGCGTATAGGACACGATTCATAAAAAAAACGTGATATTTTACCAGTTTCTTCCTATAATACCGCCATATATAGACTGTATAGGACACGATTCATAATGAAAAACTTGATTTTTTACCAGTTTCTTCCTATAATACCGCCATATATAGAATGCCCCTTTGTTAAACATTTATAACATAACTTTTATATATGTCTTTTGACTGAATTTCTCGATCTAAGCCTTTAGATTTGAAATGAAGTATAATATTCTCTCCCTGAATTATAGCAAAACAATTTTTCAACCCCTGCATCTTTGCAAAGTGAAACTTTTGTTTTCTATAATTAATATTGCTAACTTGCAACACTTAAAATAATAATCATGCTCTCACTAACATGATAATTATATCCATACTAGCATAACATTTATGCTCCTACTAGCTTTGACACGTATTCAGAAAACAGTTGGACTTCTAGAAATCAATACTTATTGACTTCCAAAGTTCATAAATCCTTATAAAGCTCATATGAATGTTTAAACTAATTTCCAAATCTCACAATTCGAACTATAAAGAGGGATACCGTAATCATAATCGAATTTGAGAATGCAGAAAACAGTTGGACTTCTAGAAATCAATACTTATTGACTTCCAAAGTTCATAAATCCTTATAAAGCTCATATGAATTTTTAAACTAATTTCCAAATCTCACAATTCGAACTATAAAGAGGGATACCGTAATCATAATTGAATTTGAGAATTCAATTATCACAATTGCTATCTCCTTAAAATCTCTCTTAGTAAAGGCGTTTCCTCACAATCATTTTCATGAAGGAGAAACAAACCTTATTACACTTAGATTTTATGGTGTATGTGTTCCTATCCATGTGAATTTGTCATAATCATAATCATAAGATCATGTTTGTGACAAAACCAAACTCTTATGAACAGAACTTGTTCATTCTTAATTTTTTGCCACCAAAGGTCCCACCATTGATTCCAAGTTATTGAACGGCTCACCCCTACCTATCAATATACTTTCCATTGATTAGAAATCAGTTGGACTTCTAGAAATCAATACTTATTGACCTCCAAATTTCATAAATCCTTATAAAGCTCATATGAATGTTTAAACTAATTTCCAAATCTCACAATTTGAACTATAAAGAGGGATACCGTAATCATAATCGAATTTGAGAATGCAATTATCACAATTGCTATCTCCTTAAAATCTCTCTTAGTAAAGGCGTTTCCTCACAATCATTTTCATGAAGGAGAGACAAACCTTATTACACTTAGATTTTATGGTGTATGTGTTCCTATCCATGTGAATTTTTCATAATCATAATCATAAGATCATGTTTGTGACAAATCCAAACTCTTATGAACAGAACTTGTTCATTCTTAATTTTTTGCCATCAAGGGTCCCACCATTGATTCCAAGTTATTGAGCAGCTCACCCCTACCTATCAATATATTTTCCATTGATTAGGGTGCCTTGCCCCTATGCAACGCATTGGGAACTCATAGAACTCACATGCATAGTTCACCAAACCGGAATGGCATAGAAACAAGAATATGTCAATACGATAGGTTACAAACCTCAAGTCGTATGCTAGTGTTTAATAATAGGTTTACTCTTGATTAGTTCTTGAACCTTTTCAAGATCATTTTGACTCCCACTGACCACTTGACATATAAGATTCTCTTGTCAAGAAACATTTCTTGACAAACAAATATTCAAGAGTTAGTGCAGATTCTTATCAAGACAAACACTACACACAATTGGTATTAGTTGGTCTTTCTCTTATCCAAGACATCACAATTTACCAATTTCAAACGTGTAAGAGTAAGAAAAACAATTTTTTGCTTCACATTTGATGAGTGTGTTAAAAACTTCTTAAGATGTGTTACTCAAGTCACAATCTTGGAGTATGACTCTAAGACTTGATTTTGGAACGAAGTATGATTCACCTATATATTTAACCATTTCAAAAATTTCCGATTCCTCTTCTTAGCCATACCAGTGCACTATGGTTTACCTAGACGATCAATTGTGATATGGTTTCACAATCAATAAGACAATCATAAAACATGACACAAAAGTAGTCTCCCTTCTTTCCAGATTGGAGAAACTTTTATCTTTCTGCCTAATTGATTCTTCATATTCGTTCTGCTATTATTGAAACTTTTCAACAATTCAGAATTATATTTAATCCTGTAAGCATAACCATATTTACTAAACTTTTAGTAACTCATGACGAATAGTCTTATTGTTATTTGTGGTGGACTTGACCAGTGCACAACATTGTGTTCTAGTCCTTTAGCCCTTCACTTAACTCACATACTTGTGTGATCAAGGAATTAGTCTTGATTTCCTAAGCACCAAGATTTCCATACATCACATAATTCAAATCATATGATTCCAAGCTTCTTTCCAATTGAGACTTGGGCGATGGGAATGTTTCCGTACTTAGAAAAATTATGACACTACCATAAATAACATAACTAAGAATCTCATCCACTTAATATTGCCTACAATAGAAACACACAAGCATCGATTTTCATAAATAACATTGCAAGGATATATATAAATAAGACAAAACTCAAAATTTATTTTATTTATAAAACAGGTGCGGAAAACTTATCCTTACAATGAAAAATAAAATTAAAACTATGCTATTTCATGTTCCTAAACAATCTATCATAACTCTAAAAGTAGCAGCTCTAATAATCAGATCATCAAATCATGCGATCAAAATCCAATTCTTCGCGATCAGACTTATATCACTTTTTCCTTTAAGCTTCCTCTCTTTTCTTCGATCCTACAAAATATTAAAATGTAATCTTACCACATCATGTATTAAGAGTCTACAAATACGAACTTAATAGAGTTAGATAGTGGATTTTACTTGAAGCAGAGTCATACATCTTGACTCTCCCATCTCTTAGATCTCTCAGGTAGTTAGAGCAGCTTCGTAACCAATGCCCCTTCTTTTGGCAGTAGAAACATATGGATTCTTATGGAATGTTACACGGGACTATCTCAGACTCAACCTTTCTCTTGCATAGAGAAAACTTTTCTACACTTCCAATGTTGCCATTTCCCATAGAAGGTTGGGATATTGATTTACCAAACAAATTTGCTTGATTAGTGTGCCAAATCATCTCTGACTCAGCAGCAATAAGCAAATAAGTCAAATCAATGAGGGTCACGTCGTGATCCATCATATAGTACTCTCTAATGAACTCACTATATGATTTAGGAAGTGACTGAAGAACCAAGTCAACAACCAACTTCCTTGAGACATCGACACCCAACATTCCCAATTTATCAATATGCAACTTCATATCCAAGACATGAGCACATACAGACTTTCCATCTTCGTTTCTTTTGCCAATAGGGATTGAGTGACTTTGAACTTTTCAAGTCTTCAAACACGTGGGTCAGGGAGAATTATTGGAGGTGGAGGAAGAGAATAATGATTTCAATTTCCAAATTTCAATCGTGGAACACCATCTTAATGTGGAAAACGTTTTCCAGCGGATTCAGGGATATCATAGTTGTTAGATTTTGACATCTACAAAATGGGAGAAATTCAAGCTAGTTGATTGGAAACCTTGATATAACACCTAAATGAAATATCAAGCCTAGGACCCAACACAATATCCTACCATATGGAAGAGGGATGCCATAATCCAAATTGTAGAATATTAAAGGTAGGTAAATGACGATTTCCCAATTTCCACCATGAAAAACAAAAATTGAAAAATAAACCGTCTAACACATATCTGCTCTCTCTTCCCTCGAGCGTAGGAGGCAGGAAAACACAACCCCGATGGAACAAGTACCATCCCTTACCATCGGATGACCACTGAGGCTCAGGCTGCAATCCTTGAGTCGATCATCATAGTAGCTTCCTTCTTGAGTCCTGCAACATAGACTGGCGCTACTTCGAGCAAGGTCCTCGAGGTCTCTGAATCAGCTAACCCTCACAATTATGCACCAGCCAGACTCAAACTACCACAAACACTAAGGCCCAAACGATTGTCGGTCTTATTTTGAACAATCATAGCCGACATGACGACATTGATGGGGACGGGTGCAACTAATGATAGTGCCAAACCACACTATCTACCCTCCACTAGATCCTTAAAAACCTTTTCGACCCTTCCTGGTCCCCGTACGGATCCTATGTTGTCAGTAGTACTGACCCCTACTACCTCCCACACCTATCCGTACATATCCCACAAATTTTCTCAAATTCCCTAATCCACTACACCAGAACAGTATCAATCTTAGATACTCGTGCCACAACATGCACACACTACCGCTCATCATAGACTCTCTTTCTATAGGATTATTCTCACGCATGAGCACAGACTAGAATGATTTCCTAGGAATTCTACCACTTCTAGGTGTACAAACACACCTAAACGCTTAGAAAAGCCACAACAACCAACTAGATTCCCAACTCAGGGTTCCTTATTCACAAGTGCTTGCACCAGAACACTCTAACACTCCCCTGAGACCACTAGGAATACTCACCCCACCCTGCTATCATCCGTGAAAGAAACTTCTATCAATGTCAACTAAATATCTTATGAATACAATTACATGCAACAAAACATAAATAATCTTTCGACTAAAATATCCAACCCCTCAACGGTTAGACTCAGACGAGAGCTGCACAATAGGCCCGAATCAATCATTCTAAAATTATCTAACCTTTTTAGCATGTAACTTGACGTATGCACTTAATAGGTAACTAACATCAATATGGGTTTCACATAACACAAAGCAAGCAACATTTAAGCAAAAATATCAATAATCAACAAGGCATCATAGGGATCAGGCAATTCTAACATGCAATTCTTGAGGATCCATAGCCTGCACACTATACTACATCTCTAACAATTCATATATCACATAAAAAGGCATCTATCCTAAGAAAGCACTCTAGCATGCAATCCCTGACTAGATCCTTAGCCTAAGTTATACGATGTAGATCATACTATACCACATATACCAACAAGTCAAATACAACATATAAAGCAAGGATGTATATTTTAGGAAATTACTTTTCGACATCCAGCTGACTGTACACACCACACTTTCTCTTTTCTTCTCTTGAAATGAATCTTTTCCAAAAATGTTTAGTAAAACTCTCAATTCCATAGTTTGAGTTTGGAATCCCACGAGCGTTCATCCAAATCCCTCAAACCAGGGCTCTCATACCAACTTGTAACATCTCAAAAACCAGGGCTAAATTTTTCATTTTTAAAATAATATAACATCCATTTTTAATAAAGTTACATTTAGGATGAATCAATTATTCATAAACCATTATTCAGAAATCATAGTTATAATGAAGACATTGCGGAATCTCGAATCATAAAGCTGCCGATGTGTGTGTACAGTCATGCCTTCGCAATCCGATGAGTACCTACAAAATATTTAATCCATAACTGTAAGCACAAAGCTTAGCAAGTTCCCCAAAATATCGCATACTACACAACATAACAATCAGCTACGAGTTATCAGCTACCCTGGGGACTATTAGGTGGGCTAACAACACACCTTGTGGATTAATAGTAGACCTCACGTGTTATCAACAACTCTGGGGACTATCAGCAATCCCATAGACACATAACAGTTTAAGAGTTATCAATAACTCGGTTCACATATAACGACAATCAACAAAATAAGACCATGCTGGTCAACAAGCATATACTATCAGACATGCACGTATAGTGAGAAGACTCACCTTGCAAGTAGTAGCTAAACACCGCAACTCTCACCTAACGAAGACTGATTGTACATCACACCTAACAGCAATAAAGAGTACCCTCTCAGTCTACACACCAAAACCCTTAATTTGACCAAAAGTTAACCATGGTCAATAGTCAATGGTCAAAGTTAAAGTCAACAACTAACAATGCAACAATTAGCCCTCATGCCGTGACCAACCATTGGTCACGTCGTGAGGATGCACCTAGCTTGATTCCAACCCAACCGCGCTCTAACTCAACTAACTCAGTCATGGAGAACCCAACAACTGACGTCACGATGTGAGCCTTCCATGGTCACATCGTGAACACATCCAGACAAAATAGTCAAGGAACCTCCCATCATCACATTGTGACACTCTAGGTCGGAATGTGACTATTGTCTGAAGCAAAATCCTAATGGTTTGACTCCTTAATCCTTCAAGCTAAACCTTCTATCCTTCCAGAAGGCTTTCCCCAACCGAAAGGGCCATAAAAATCGTACATTTTTAGTAATGCATGTCCAATTCATGACTAGAATACCAACTACGTCAAAATAAAGGAAAATGAGGCGAAAACACAAGCTTGTAGTCCAATCCATAAACCAATCCTAAGATATGAGACATATATTAAATAAAAGGCCTTAATGATCCATAAAGTTGCTAACTTTATGGATGCCATGCATGCTACCCAACCTAAACATGAAGAAAAGTGCATAAAACTTAGATCTAGCATGTATAAAAGAGAAACGCAAGAGCTTTAGAACTTAGAAAGGTCCAAAACAATACAAGGTCATGAGGAAGAGGCTTGATTGCTGAAATATGCACCAAAGGGACCATCTTCTTCAATAAGGAGAACCAAAAGCATTGAAATTGCATAAAACCACCAAGATGAGCTAGAGTTAGGGTTTTAGAGGTTTGAGAGAGGTGAAGGCTGAGAAATGAACCCTAAAACCATATTTTGGGTACTTAAATACTAAGCAAACCCTAAAAGATCATGGGCTTGGGCCACAACTTTCTACACATCATGAACAACTAGGTGTCACGTCATGACTCTCCTCCAGATGCACATTCTCATTTTTCACTCGTCATATTTTGACCTCCTTATGCTCACGTCGCGACCCATGGTTTTTCCTAGAAATCATGCCTTTGACTCCTTAATGCCCTACACTAGCCCAATCTGGAACTGGGTGTTAGAATATATATATATATATATATATATATACACACACACACACAAACATACATACATACATACATATGTACATACATATCAAAAGTCAAAATGTTAAAAAAAACTATGAGTATGTAAAATAAATAAATTTAACTAGGGAAGAGGCCCGTGCGTTACACGAGTTGAATCTTTTTTGTTGTTATTTGGTGGGTCAAAAAAGTAGGATGCTATAGTTGGTTGACTCTGAATGTACGATGGTCACAAATGAAATAATGTAGAAGTAGATGTTATAGTTGTTAGTAGTTTATGTTAAGTGCTAACAAATAAAAGTACAATGATATCATGGACGATACATTGCTATTTTCGGTCAAAAAAAGTACAACTACATTGCTATTACATGTTTGTACACCAGTAGTAGTTCCATAAAAATCCATATGGTTTCCATTTAACATAGCATCAGGTTCAGAGGGATAAGATTAGTTTTTTACCTAAAACACATATAAGCCATTAGTTTTTAAGTGATAATTGAAAATCTTGCATTTCGAACTATAGGTTGGTGTTGTTATAGATTTGTATGCAAAGTTATAATTAAAATAAAAGAAATTACGATGTTGTTCTAGGCAACAACATGAAATTAGGTAAAAAAAATCATATGCCACAGGTTGTAAATCACAATCATTTGCAGCGTACAAGGGTAGTGGAGGTCACAAATAATAATAATAATAATAATAATAATAATAATAATAATAATAATAATAATAATAATATAAAAGTAAAAAAGTACATACAAGACATCACATACCTCAACACACTCCAAATATAACCTCCACAATGCAAGATCAAGTACTAGAACCATTGACAAAACTTCAATTTTCTGATACACAAGAAACTCATAACAAATATCCAATTGAATTTTTTTAATAAATAAGAGTTTATTACCTGATTCAACATTTGAAAGATTTTTTTTGGTGTGACTGATGATGTCTCATCTTCCCTATGATTCTCATTTGTATTTAACATTACTTTCACACAAAAGGGTATCAACTAATGATTCAAGGTGAATCTTTTTAAATATCATCCAATTTGGAAATTAGAACCTAAATTCATTGGAATTAACCGTGATTGACAAATCTAATTCAAAGTGAAATATGGATGGAAGATTAGTTTTAGCACATTACAGTCAGTCTTGTGGTCTTGAAGTCATCCAAAATGATAGTAAAAGGGAAAGATTGTAAAATAAGACTTAAAAATGAGTACCTTAAATATGAGTCATCATTAAGATGAACCTACAACAGAAGAAATATCCACCAAACACCTTTGTCTTCGAGAATTTCTAGAATTAGATACAGAGGACGACGTAGCAACCGACTAATGTTCTTGTCATTGTATTTTATTTTTTTGCCTTTCCAAAAGAAATATTGGTTCGTAATCCCACAATATAATAACTCTATTAAATATTTTATATTATTTTGGAATAAAACAAAAAAAATCATAGATGTAAAAATGCAACAAAAAGTATGTAATGAATCCATATAAAAGCCTTGGCTATTCAATGTACTAAAATTAGAATCCAATTTTATGATAATATGGTATAAATGAAATGATAAAGTATAAATTATAAAAACAACATAGCCAAATATGAGACAAGAAGTAACAAAAAGTGAAATACCTCTTTGAGAGCCTAAACCACCTCAATGGCTCCACCGACAAACCCTAAACACCCATTTCCAAAAAAAATGATAGAGCAAAAAGAAACCGAATGGTGATGGATAGAATTTTACTAAACTTGCAAGTTACAAAAGAATAAATAAGAATTACCTTTACATGTGGAATCTGCTATTGAAGCGCCATGATAGCTCTCGATTCCGATCTTCTAACAGAACAATAGCAAGAGTTACACACGAGGTTGGAACTCAAAGCAGCCATTAACAAATTCCAACAAGTAAAGAACAGCCGAAGAAAAAGAATTATTTTTGGTAGCCTTAGTTTCAATTTTGACCTAATTAAAACTATTATAACATTAATAAAATATCAAATGAATAACCCTGCCTGAAATCATGTTTATTGGTGAATGGTGATGGACTAGAATCAGTCTATATATGAGACCACCACTTTGATTTAGCAATTGGAATCAAAAGAAAAAATATAAACATAAAAAAAATACGAACCAACCAAGCGGATGATTGATGTTGATATTGGCCCCAATTTACATACGGTTCCTAGATTTATCTGCAAAAAACATTAATTAAAAACAAAGATACATGGGTAAATAAATCAATCATAACATAAAAATTTTCAACTAACATCATTGAAGTCATCCTTCCTGACCATTAATAGAGTAATGTGGTGGTGAAGGTGATGATGGTCCATGATGGTGGTGGTGGTGAGGGAGTCCTACAATATAATCATAACACATAGAATAGGAAAAAACATTCAAGAACTCGCAAGAATAATGATTTCCTATAATAAAAAAAATATGTGCCAGGTTAACATAAAAGAACCACAATAAAATTGTAAAAGGATTTGGGAAAACACGAAAGCCCTAAATAAACATATACAGATTGAACAAAGTTCACCTCTAGTTTCCATTCTTGTTTGAGATTGAGAAGAAAAGGGTGGAAAAACATCCGTCAGAAGAGGATAAAATCACATGGTCTTAGCTGATGGGTTTTATAGGTTATGAAAATACATATGAAGCGAAAATCTTAACCCTTAAGTTCACATGCAACCTATAAAGGATCTATGTTTTCTGTAATTGATAACAATAAACTATTAAACATCAAGTACCCTAGAATAGTCGATATATATATATATATATATATATATATATATATATATATATATATAAATTTTACAAACCTTTTAATTATTATAATAAACAACCAAACAAAATTCCTTCTTGAAAGCCTTGGAAAGCAAGCACCAAAAGTTCAGTGCCTCTAATGGTTTGTACCCAAACCCTAGAAATTAGAAAACTTGAGGAGAGAGGAGATATATAAGCAAACTTTCGACTCTGCCTTAGGTTATGACAGTGGAAAAATATAAGGATCCCAAGGATCTTATTTATAGCTGATATAAGGAACAATGGAAACCATAATTGGAATATAATATTAATATTTCAAATTAAGTAATTATCCAACTCCTTATTTAAATAAAAGAAACATTCCAGAAACCCTAAATGGACATGCTAAACCCGTCAATCTTAAGAGGGTTCTAGAATCCTTCCCTTGTTTAACTTTTGAACAATTACAACTTAAGTCCTTTCACTTTTAATTAATCAAATTAATCCCAAAGTTGATTCTCATTAATATCTGATTAATTCTTAATTAAATAACACTATTTCTAATTAATATATTACATAATATATTATAAAATCATTTGTTACTATTTATTAATCATATAATAAATCAGCAAATCAACCTCTTTCTCCAAAAGTCATTCTACTCAATTACTAGTTATTAGGGGAACCCAAAAAGGACTTTGCTTTCAATTCAAGTATATACCAATTTAGTTTTGATCTTAGGCACCTTAATCCAACAGCCTCCGTCTTGGATAAGTCTATAACTACAATTGGAAGTATAACATCTAAATTAAACAACAAAGTGTGCTTTCTAAGGCAACTATCGAACTCCAATCCAATGAAACATTGGCCCTAAGATAAGTGATCAAATATTCCTTCGTTCATTAAGATATCGTATGGACATGAGACATGGATTATAATCAATCTCATTGTCTAAAATTCTATTTCTCGATTTTGCTGATATGTGATGACATCATTAGACTACTAATTAAACACATCAATTCACTCCTGGCTAGGCCTATCACTATAATGTCAACACCAATTCACCGAGGGTCCCAAAAGATATCGCTTTTACCTTTAGGGCAAAAGGAACTAATAAAATTTAACTATATAGTAGTATATTTTACTCGCTAAATCATACATGACACTACGTTTATAGCATCATGTTACTGATGCGTTTACACAATAGCAATGCACAACTGATTCGAAAATTGAAACTTTACATATCTCTGTTTGAAGAATAAAAGATATTATCATCTTAGAATTAATCGTGATGAAATCCATGAAGTAATCTCTAAGCATGGGTTTATCCAATACGAAAAATATCCATTTTCTAAATACTCGTGAACATCGTAGCAATCCTATTGCAATGTCTAATCTCCATAGATAATCTACAATTCGATTCATGACAGTCTTAATTCATTACTTACTTCCAAAAGTATGAGCTATTGTTGATTTTGAATAATCAAATCATCCAGGAAGTAAAATTTGCAAAGTGAAACACAAGAATAAATAATTTAAAAAGTAATCATACTCATATATAATTCTCTATTATTCAATCACCAAAATCAACTAAATTTATTTTGTTACAAAGTTTCAAACTATCAACTAACTACCAAAATTAACATTGTCTCTCAAGCCAATGCTCCTAGCATGCTGGTTGTGCTTAACTTTGCTCAGAGCCTTTGTGAATGGATCTAAAAGATTGTCTTCTGATGATACTCGCTTCACCATGAGATGAACTTCTTTAAACCTATGTTTGATGTAATGGTTCTTTCTGTCGATATGCTTGGATCTACCATGATCCTTTGGTTCTTTTATCAAAGAAATCACCCTTTCATTATCAAGGAAAAGTTTCATTGGATCTTGAATGGTCGGGACTACTCCGAGATCATTGATGAAGTTCTTTAACGAAGCCGCTTTCTTTGATGCCTCACTCATTGTGATGTACTCTGATTCACAAGTAGAATCAGCAACCATTTCCTGCTTGGAACTTTTCCTAGTCACCGCCCCACCATTCGACAAGAATACCCACCCAGATTGAGAATAAAATGTTTCTCGATCAGTCTGAAAGCCGATGTCATTATATCCATGCATTCTTAACGTATCACTCCCATCAAGGACTAGAAACATGTCCTTTATCCTCTATAGAAACTTAAGAATGTTCTTGATCAAAGCCGAATGAGATCTTCCAGGATTGCCCTGTAACCGACTAACCGTGCTCAAAGCATAATATACATCAGGGCGAGTACATGTCATTGTTGGATAAGGTGTCTAAGTCCATAACTATTTCGGGTTAGTACTTGACTCGACCCGGCATGGTCCATTTGGGTTGCATGGCACCATGCGATTGGATAGACTAAATGAGAGTAATAACACTTGGAGATTATTGATATATTATAAGTTCTAATATATTAATAATATTATTTAATTAGTTTGATCAAGAATTAATTTATAATTAATTAAGTGATCAAAGGATAACTAATTAAATATATGGGTTGATTATGTAAATCATTCATATCTTGTATAGTGGGCTAAGAGGCTCCATGGATTATCAAGTTGGGTTCCACCCATAGGATGCTCCATGGATGCTTCACGGGAGTTACAAACCCATGGGTCATGGAACTGAAGAGTCATGACACATTAGGGTTTACATGGTGTAACCCTAGATGTGTCAACACTATATAAGAGTCCCATTCTCCACAAAATCGCAAACACATAAGAAACTAGAGGGCTTGGCCAATTTTTAAGAAGTGTGTATTCTCTCAAAAGTCTTTCCAAGAGCATTTGGTGTTGTGTGAAACATTTGAGTCATCACACTTGGGGTGCTAGGCTCACAAGGTTTCAAGGAACATAAGCAACAACAAGGTAAGTTATCTATCTTTCATTCAAGTTAAAATTGTTCCCCATGTATGCTAGATAGGAATATAACCTTGGAAATTCAACTTTGCATGATAATTAGACAAACATAGATCCAAGGTTATTAGGGTTGCATGTACACTTAGGAAGTGTTAGAATGCTCAAAACCCATTAGTGGTATCAGAGCCTAGGCTTGTTTGTTTGTTATTTGTGCTAAAAAGTTGAAGAAAGTCGAAAAACTTGTTGTCTGACTGCTGGACTCGTCGAGTCCATAGGGGGACTCGTCGAGTTCACTTGTATCTTGTCGCCGAGTGCATATTTTCCACTTTAGTTGCTGGAAATGGATTAGAAACATTACCCTAAACTGTTTTGGTATTTGAAAACTTGTTTTAGTTGGTGTAAGGTCTTGCTAATTCATTTACAACAACTAGTTATCAAAATTACAAAGTTTTAAGTGTAGTTTTGATTCATGAAAGTGCTTATGTTCATGTTCTTGATCTTATGATCTTTAGATGATCATAGGAATTATTTGTAACCTATGTGGTAGTTAAATTCTTGATCATAATGTGTTTTAATGGAGTCCATAACTTGTCCTCAAGTTATGGAAAACCAAAAGTCACTTGAGTTAAAAACCATTAAAAGAACACAAGAGTTAGAAAAATGAAGAGTATTCATTTTATTACTTTTTTAAACTCATAAGTTACAAGAAATGAAAAGTTTTGAAAGTTTACAAAACTTGCCCTCAAGTTTTGGAACAAGTAAAGTCAAGTTAAAACTTTAGTTCCAACCCTTAGAATTTTAAAAGTTAAAATTCAACCCTTATACTTATATTATTATGATTTAATATATATATATATATATATATATATGTATAAGAACAAAGTCGTCTTACCGCTAGTACGCCTCATTCACGAAACCGGTCTATAAGGTGGGTATAAGGTTGTTGCCTATAAAATGGCAACTTAATGGGTGTCCACTCTCACCCACCGCTTGCTTGACCGGTGGAGGGTCGTTAGCCGAACAGGTAAGACAAGGACTTACAAATTCTCATTGAAAGTATGATGAATATTATAAAGTAACTAAATGTTTTATTAAATTCCCAATCTTAGTTACTTTAGGAAAAATGTGAATAAGGTGCTAATCCATGAAATTACACTTTACACTTTGTTTAAGTCGTTGGTGGAGCGTGTGTGGTTAACCGGCACACTAACTTGGACTTAACAAGGTAGGTAAAGGGTGACTTAAGGTTTATTATAGTATCGGTGGAGCGTGTGTGGTTTACCGACACATCGATTGAGTGATAAACTTTAAGGGTACCAAGTGATTTGCATGGTTACTTCACACCTCGTTTTGTGATCCTCGGTATCCCAGTCACAAAACTTGGAGGGCACACTCGAGATTGAAACATGCCTTTGACAAGTTCATTGAATCTCAAAGAATCTAGGAATTTCTAAGAACCAATCAAAAACCTAATATCTAATATTTTGGTTTTCGTGGTGGAAATTGGTGAATCGTCATTCACCTACCTTTCAAATATGTTATAGCTTGGATTACGGCATACCTCTTCCAAGTTATAATATATTGTGATTGGATCCTAGCCTTAATATTACATTTGGGTGTTTTATTAAGGACTCTCCTAATATCTAAACTAATCTTGTCCATTTCTTTCAGATGTCTTCAAACAATGCTGCTTCTGGCTCTAACCCTAATAGCTCCTTTACCCTTATGAACTTGTGTGGGAAAGTCACTTTTGATGGATCCAACTTCAATGAGTGGATCAGAAACATCAGGATGATTACCCGCTACGAGGACAAAGAATATGTCCTTGACAAGGAGCTTAAGGAGATTGATGAGACCACTGCAACTCCTCAGGAGATCGTTGACTTTCAAGCACATGAAAGGGATGCTACGAAAGTGGCATGCATCATGATGGCCACGATGACAGCTGAACTCCAAAAGTCTTATGAGGATTTCTACCCTTATGAAATGCACCAGGATTTGATGGAAAGATACCATCAAAGTTCACGACAAGAGAGGTATGAAATCATCTGCTCCATGATAACAGCCATGATGAAGGACGGGGAATCCGTCACGAGCCACATGCAGAAAATGCAAAGGTATGTGGATCGTTTGCTGAAGCTTAATGTGAACTTCCCTGAGGAGCTTGCAATAGATATCATTTTTCACTCCTTACCATCGTGCTATGATCAATTGCGCATGACATATCACATGAATAAGGAAGAGGTCACGCTCAGCAAACTTCAGGGACTTCTCAAGACCGCAGAAACAGGTCTTAAGGGGAAGTCGGTTGTTAACACTCCTACTCCAAACTCTACTCCGGTTTTGGCAATCGGGAAAAGTCGAGGGAAGAAAAGAAAGAGCTCTTCTAAGGGTACCAAGGCTCGGACCCTTGATGGCTCTTCTTCAAGTGGAACCAAGAAAGGTTTCATCACTCCTTCTTCTGACCCAAAAGAGGCTGAATGCTTCTATTGCCATGAAAAATCACATTGGAAGCGGAACTGCCCAAAATACCAGCAAGATGTGAAGGATGGGAAAGTAAAACCCAACCATGCAGGTATTTACACTATCATTTCTAATAACTCACCCCATTCTAAATCTTGGGTCCTTGATACCGGTTGTGGTATTCATATTTGTTGTGATTTGCAGGGACTAAGAAGAAGTGAGAATGTGGAGCAAGGAAGAATAAACTTGATCATGGGGAATAGGAAAGCTGTACCTGTCACCAAGATTGGAGTTTATACTTTATTGCTAAGTAGTGGGTTTAGTTTAGATTTGAATAAGTGTTGTTATTCGCCAGAAATGGCAAGAAATATTATTTCCTTTCATGCATTGTATAAACAAGGTTTCACCTTTTCATTTGATAATGAAGTTGGTTCGATTAATGCTTTCTTTAATAATGTTCTTTATTTCAAAGCATTTCCTTGTGATGGCGTGTATGAAACAGTATCTGTGGTTGATAACTTAGGAAATAATGTATTGTGTATTGATTCTGTTAATAATAATAACTTGGATAAAGCATCATTATGGCATTGTCGTCTTGGACATATAAGCAAGAAACACATAGGCCAACTCCAAAAGGATGGAGTCTTGGAGTCATTTGACCTAAAGTCAGATGATAGTTGCGAATCATGCTTACTTGGAAAGATGACAGAGTCACCCTTCACAGGTTCTTGTGAGAGGAGTGAAGGTTTGTTGGACCTTGTACAGACGGATGTGTGTGGACCAATCAAACATGCCACAAGGGATGCTAATCGTTATTATTTGACTTTTACTGATGATTACAGTAGATATGGATATGTCTACTTGATCAAGCATAAGTCAGAGACTTTCGAAAGGTTTAAGGAATTTAAACAGGAAGTCGAGAATCAATTAGGCAGGAACATTAAGATGCTTCGATCCGATCGTGGTGGTGAGTATCTTAGTTCAAAGTTCCTTGACTATCTAAGGGAATGTGGGATAGTCTCACAATTGACACCTCCCAGGACACCACATTTGAATGGTGTGGCTGAGAGGCGTAATCGAACCTTGTTAGATATGGTTCGTTCCATGATGAGTCGAGCTTCACTACTAATCTCATTATGGGGGTATGCCTTAGAGACTGCCGCCCATATCCTTAATCTAGTCCCTACAAAGAAAGTTGCCAAAACGCCTCATGAGATGTGGACTAGTAAAGTACCCAAACTAGACCACATCAAGATTTGGGGATGTGAGGCTTTCGTGAGATGCGAGACTCATGATAAGCTCGAACCCGGAAGCGAGAGGTGTATTTTCATCGGCTACCCACAGCAATCCTTTGGTTACCTCTTCTACAGACCTAGTGAAAATGTGGTCTTTGTAGCTAGGAGGGCTTTCTTTAGAGAGAAAGAGTTCATAAGCCAAGGAAACAGTAGGAGGCAAGTTGATCTTGAAGAAATTCAAGAGTCAAGCGGTGAAGGAACTTCAAACCCTAGCACTCAACTTGAGGAGGAAACTCCTGTTGAGCCAATTGACAAGTCTGTACCTCTAAGGCGTTCCACAAGGGTTAGGAATGCTCCTGAGCATTACTATGGATTCCATATTACTGCAGAAGGAGATACACTTATCAGTGATGAGACACTGATAGGTCTGGATGAACCTAACGGTTACGCGGAAGCCATGGCAGTCCTTGAGTCAGCCAAGTGGAAAGAGGCAATGGACAGCGAAATACAGTCCATGTATGACAATCAAGTTTGGAACTTGGTTGAGAATGTACCAGGTCATAAGACAGTAGGGTGCAAATGGGTCTTCAAGAAGAAGACCGACATGGATGGTAAGGTACACACTTATAAGGCTAGACTGGTTGCAAAGGGCTTCTCTCAAATTCCTGGAGTAGACTATGATGAGACCTTTTCTCCAGTAGCCAAGATTAAGTCTATTCGGGTTCTGTTGGCCATAGCTGCATTTTATGACTATGAAATATGGCAAATGGATGTCAAAACCGCTTTCCTTAATTGAAAGTTGGCTGAAGATGTTTACATGAGTCAGCCAGAGGGTTTTGTCAGCAACGAGTACCCAAATAGAGTGTGTAAGTTTGAGAAATCCATTTATGGATTGAAACAAGCACCTCGCAGATGGAATCTTTGCTTTGATGAAAAGGTCAAGGAATTTGGCTTTTCTAAGAGTGAAGAGGAGTCTTGCGTGTATGTCAAGGCTAGTGGGAGTATAGTTAGCTTTTTGGTATTGTATGTGGATGACATACTACTCATAGGAAATGACATCCCAACCCTGCAGGAAGTTAAGTCCTGGCTTGGGAAGTGTTTCTCTATGAAGGACCTAGGAGAAGCTACCTATATTCTAGGGATAAGGATGTTGAGAAATCGGAGTAAAAGACTAGTTGGACTTAGTCAGAGTACCTACTTGGATAAGGTGCTGAAGAGATTCAGCATGCAGGATTCCAAGAAAGGAGAGTTACCCATCCAGAGTAACACCAGATTCAGTAAGACACAAAGCCCTAGCACTGAGGCTGAGATAGCAAAAATGAGTCGAATACCTTATGCTTCGGCTGTAGGATCGATCATGTATGCTATGACGTGTACTCGACCTGATGTAGCCTTTGCCCTGAGCATGGTTAGCAGGTATCAGGCGAACCCTGGCAAGGCACACTGGACTGCGGTAAAGAATATCCTCAAGTACCTACGGACGACTAAGGACTGGGTCCTTACCCTTGGTAGGAGTGATGACTTGAGAGTTGTGGGGTATAGTGACGCTAGCTTTCAGACTGATAGGGATAATTTCCGCTCTTAGTCGGGCTGGGTCTTTACCCTAAATGGAGGAGCAATTTCTTGGAAGAGTTCCAAGCAAGAGACAGTGGCTGATTCAACTTGTGAATCAGAGTATATTGCAGCTAGCGAGGCGGCAAAGGAGGCGATATGGCTGAAGAACTTCATTGGAGACCTTGGAGTTGTACCAGCTATTAAAGAGCCAATGGAAATTTTCTGTGATAGTGAAAGTGTTGTTGCCTTAGCCAAGGAACCAAGGGATCACGGGAGATCCAGAAACATCGACAGAAAATACCATTTTATCAGACATCGAATAGAAGAAGGACTCCTCGTGGCAAAGAGGGTATCAACGGATGAGAACCCAGCAGATCCCCTCACGAAGGGACTGACTCGGGTTAAGCATCTCCAGCATGCTCAGAGCATAGGGCTGAAGGATGATATTAGATTTAGTAGTTAGATAACCTAGAAATTTGTAAAGTGTAATTGACATTAGATGATGAATAAAAGGTGTTTTATTTATGAGTAAAGTTTTGCTATCTCTTGTCGATCGTTTACTATATTTCTTTTGCATGTTTTGACTTCCAGAATAATTTTGTTTGGTATAACATATTATTCAAACCTCCACAGTCGGTCATATGTCGGAAGTAGGTATGAATCAAGACTGTCATGATTGGTTGCAGAGGTCTAAGTTGTTGGACAAGGCTACAACAATCATGAGTGCTCATAAGCTCTGAGCATTGGATTCAACCCACGCTCACTGGAATCACTTCATGGAATCCTATCTCGAGTGATCGTGAGACGGTAATATCATATAAGTCTTCAAACCTAGAGATATGATTTGTTACTTACAAGTTGGTTATGCATTGATTGTATGAAAACGCATTGGTAACTCGATGTTATAAAACGTGCTTTTGTGTGTAATTCAATGAGTGGTAGAACAAACATATGAGTCGAAGTTTATCTGTTCCTTCTTGGATTAGAAGCTGATATCTGGGCCCCTCGATGATTTTGTTTTGACCTATGTACCGGGCCCGGTCAGAACTAAGTTGATGTGTTCAATTAAGTTATTTGTCAAACAAATTGGAAATCGAGAAACAAACTGCTGGACAATAAGTAGGACATTGTTCCATGTATTTGTCCGGCTGATATCTAGAACGGAGGATTATATGATCCCTTATCTTAAATGGCGTACCATCATCTTCTCAGTTCTGAGAGACCTTGAAAGAGCTACGATTGCCGGTCGGTTCCTGAAGTACTGGAGTAATAGTTATAAGACTTATCCAAGTGGGAGACTGTTGGATAAGGTGTCTAAGTCCATAACTATTTCGGGTTAGTACTTGACCCGACCCGGCATGGTCCATTTGGGTTGCATGGCACCATGCGATTGGATAGACTAAATGAGAGTAATAACACTTGGAGATTATTGATATATTATAAGTTCTAATATATTAATAATATTATTTTATTAGTTTGATCAAGAATTAATTTAGAATTAATTAAGTGATCAAAGGATAACTAATTAAATATATGGGTTGATTATGTAAATCATTCATATCTTGTATAGTGGGCTAAGAGGCTCCATGGATTATCAAGTTGGGTTCCACCCATAGGATGCTCCATGGATGCTCCATGGGAGTTACAAACCCATGGGTCATGGAAATGAAGAGTCATGACACATTAGGGTTTACATGGTGTAACCCTAGATGTGTCAACACTATATAAGAGTCCCATTCTCCACAAAATCGCAAACACATAAGAAACTAAAGGGCTTGGCTGATTTTTAAGAAGTGTGTATTCTCTCAAAAGTCTTTCCAAGAGCATTTGGTGTTATGTGAAACATTTGAGGCATCACACTTGGGGTTCTAGGCTCACAAGGTTTCAAGGAACATAAGCAACAACAAGGTAAGTTATTCTATCTTTCATTCAAGTTAAAATTGTTCCCCATGTATGCTAGATAGGAATATAACCTTGGAAATTCAAATTTGCATGATAATTAGACAAACATAGATCCAAGGTTATTAGGGTTGCATGTACACTTAGGAAGTGTTAGAATGCTCAAAACCTATCAGTCATAGCATACATGATCGAAACTACAGCCAAAGCATATGGGGCCCGACTCAAGTTAGATATGTTCATATCTATACTAGGGCTTTGAGTCTTACTCAACTTAATAGTATGATGGATGGGAAAATCCGCTTTCTTGGAATTCTCCATACTAAAACGTTTTCATATTTTATCCAAGTATGTATTAACGCTAAGACCAATAAGGCATTTCTTTCTATCCCTGTAAATCCTTATCCCAAGAATATAGGCTACTTCCCCTAGATCCTTTATAGCAAAACACTTTCTAAACCAAGAATTTAATTCTTCCAAGGTTGGAATATCATTTCTATAAGGAGTATGTCATCAACATACAATACTAGGAAAGTCACTATACTTCCACTAGCTTTGACATACACACATGACTCATCCTCACTCCTATAGAATCCAAACTCTTTGATTTCTCATGGAAGAAAAGATTCCAGCTACGAGACGCCCGCTTCAATCCTTAAATGGATTTCTCAAGCTTACATACTCTATTAGGAAATTTGGCGTGTACAAAAACCTCTGGATGACTCATGTATATGTACTCAGTCAATTTCCCATTTATGAAAGCGGTTTTAACATCCATTTTCCATATTTCATAATCATGAAAAGCTGTTATGGTAAGCATTATCCTGATAGACTTTATCTTGGCAACTAGAGATAGGGTTTCATCATAGTCAATCCCTTGTGTTTGAGTAAAGCCATTCACAAGCAATCGTGCCTTGAATGTGTGGACCTTTCCATCCATGTCGTTATTCTTATTGAAGATCCATTTGCACCAAACTGTCTTTCGACCTGGTACATGATCAACTATGTTCCAAACTTGCTTATCATACATAGATTGGATCTCTATCCATGGCTTCTTTCCACTTAGCAACCTTAAGGCCTTCCATCGCTTCCTTGTAGTTAGCGGGCTCATCCAAATTTACAAGTGTTATATCACTGATAAACGTGTCACCATCCGACGTAATGTGGAAACCATAGATGAAGGTGACATGCTAAACCAACTAGATCGATGTCACACCCCAAAACCAAGAACGGTGGAAACGTTCTGGGGCGGAGGACGTCATGTAAAGTATCACAACATAGTAAATGTAAATAAGCAAACAACATCATCCATTGCATTAAATATATATAATTATAATACAAGTGTGTTCTGTATAGTTTTAGACACCAAAAATATAATGTAAATCAAAATAATAATATGATGAGTCTTGAATGCGCTCCATCTTCTCAAAAGCTGGCATCGGTACCTGTCTACTGATGACCTGAGAATACAAGTTATTTTGAAAGAGTTTATCAGCATTAAGCTGGTGAGTTCATAAGTATTTTAGTGTCGATGTTTGTTATCAAAACGTTTGAACCTGTCGTAAGTATAAGTTGTAAAATGTATGTAAGTATTTGTAAAAGTTTGAATCTCTCAGAAAAACCTATATTTTCTATTAAAGTAGCCTTCTACCAAGGCTTAACTATTTTGTACGCTCGTTTGTTGTAAAAGTGTGTAATATCCCAAGTGTAACTATCATTTAACAAAATATAGTTTGTACATTAATGTTTAAGTGAGGTTATCACTAAAAATATGTAATGGGTAAATCATTGTAGTACTGTAGTTTTGTATTATAGGAACTACTACTGTACTAACTACCTTAAACCGGATTTATATTAAGGCATTATGTGCTAAATTGCACCATACTATCGACTAGTAACAACGACATAATGAATGGTCGTAATAAAGAAATGACGTTTGGCACCCGCAGACCTGCAGGTCCGGCTGTAGCTAGCAGCAAGGTGTAGGATTGTCAATCCAGCATAGATCTATACACAAACTCACGCTCCCCCTCCAAGAGACTCTGGCCACAACTCGATTCATGACAGTTAAGTCATGCTCCGATTTAAATCACAGTAATTTAAGTATTCTAGTATATGTAATGTAATGTTTCTTGTTCTAGTATAGTTGTATATGTTCTCCTCCTAGTATAGTTGTATATGTTCTCCTCCTAGTATAGTTGTATATGTTCTCATAGTATAGTTGTATGTGTTCTCGTAGTATAGTTGTATGTGTTCTCGTAGTATAGTTGTATATGTTCTCTTAGTATAGTTGTATATGTTCTCTTCCTAGTATAGTTGTATATGTATGATCCTGTGTTACCCCGATGGTAACTTACTAATGATGTGTCTAGTACGTATGAATATGGAAGTACTTTTATGTCTATATATGTATATTTGATATATAATTAATATTGAAACGACCTTCGGATGGTCACCCGAAATCCCACCAGACCACATCCAAATCGAGAAAAAGGAAATAGGGCGGATGGCCTTCCTAAGCCCTTTAAACATTATTTATACATCTATACATATATGGGCATGCAATTTATAAGAAGCAAAAGCATAAATAAGTTTTTATAAGACATTTGGAACATAAATATTATTTCAAGAAAAGATCGACTTGATGTCAATCTATAAAACAATTTGAAAGCAATAAGTTTGATAAAACATTTTAAGTAATTGGAACATTTGTTTGAATCATAGTTTGTAAATAAGTTTGAAAAGTATAAGAGTTTGTAAAACATTTCAAAGTAAAGCAGTTTGATAAACAGTTTGAACAGTGATAAAATCGTTGGTTTCCTAGTTATTAATCACATGTGATTAAATGCAATCACATGTGATTGAAGCAATAACTATAAGTGTTTGACTTGTATTCCCCCCCCCATAAAGTATTTAAAACATTTAAAATCATTTCAAAGGTTGATTTAATGGGTATGAACTCACTTGTGGTGAGCTGTTTGAATTGTAGTGTCGGATACCGTGCTAGGTGGCAAACGGAGACTTGTTTACACGCACGAGCCTAGTTATCATATAATAAACATATATATAACTAATTAGCCAAATAATAACTTAATAAAATAAGTTGGGACACTTAGGAACATGAAAACACTTTGTATAAATGTTATAGGTCCTAAGGGTTGCATCTAATTCGATACGGGACAAGGCAAAAGGCTTTGTAGCACCAAATGACCTTGTATAATAGCTTACCACCCAACAAACCCCACCTTTGGAGTTTACGGCCATGAACCCATGAGTTTATCGCCTTGAACTCCCCACTTGGTGGTTTTGGGTGTTTTGAAGTGCTATCTTAATCCTAGAATTAGCCTAGCATTGTTGGAATAATCCTTGAAGTAGTTTAAGGCCCTAGAATGCTCCATAGAGGAGTTTATGGCCTAAAGACCATATCCCCTTGAGTTTACGGCCGTAAACTCCTATGGGGTGTTGGTTTTAATTCTTTTAAAGTCACTTGCACATGTAGGATAGCTTCTATGTTTTTGTCTAAGGCTAAAGGGGACATTAGGCACACATTTGTGCCTTTACTTGGAGTTTACGGCCCAAGTGATGTTCCTTGGCCGTAAACTCCCTTTAAGGGATGGTTTTGATGTCATTTACTCCCCATTCAAGTCCTAAGTATTAAAGGGTAATTGTCTTAAGGCCTTAAGGGTGTTTAGGGCACTCTTAGCCCTTGAAAAAGGGGTTTACGGCCCAAGAGCATATCTTGGCCGTAAACTCCTAAAACTCTAAGATTTTGAAGTGTTTTGGTGTCCAAACTAGATACAAGCATTAGAGGGTAAATGCCATAAGCCTTAGGGGTGATTTAGGGCTCACTTTGGCCCTTGGAAATGGTGTTTACGGTCCAAGAACTCTTGGGCCGTAAACTCCAAAAGCCTTATGATCTTGGATGATTTCTAGCCTCAAAAGATCCTACAATAAGTCCTAAACTAGTTGTCTAACAAGGAATCGGGACTAGGAAGCTTTTAGGCCTCATTTTGGAGTTTACACCCCAAGAACGTTCTTAGGCTGTAAGCTCCCGGATCTTGCATTTTAGGCATGTAATTAATGTTATATAGCATATAACAAGTATTAAAACACATCTAGGAAAGTAGACTCACAATTTGGGATGAAAACCCGAAGATCCGTCAGAGAGAAAATGGCTTTTCTCTAGTTGGATTTGTGAATAATGAATTTAATAAATTCAAAAATCTATTTATAGTCCTGAAATATTTTGGTAGAAAATATTTTTATTCCGGAGATTAGACCATGACATTATGAAACTTGGAATGTTCAAGTTTCACCAATCCAGGACCATCCACTCTCCTGATATCTCCTGAAACATAAACCCTAATGTACACAAACTTGTTCGGAAAAGTCTGAAAATCACTGAAACTGGACTGGCTTCTATTGAATAGATATTGTTCGTACAAATGGAAATTTCGGGTTGTCACATCATCCCCCCGTTAGAAGGAATTTCGTCCCGAAATTAGAATTTAAGCAAATAAGAAGTTACAAATAATTAAGCGAAAAGGTGAGGGTATTTCAGTTTCATCTGATCCTCGCGTTCCCAAGTGAATTCCGGTCCTCGCTTGGCGTTCCAGCGTACCTTCACAATAGGGATACGGCTTTGCTTTGTCTGCTTGACCTCATGGTCCATGATCTCTACAGGTTCTTCCACGAAGTTGAGGCTCTCGTTGATCTCGATCTTGTCGAGTGGGATTACAAGAGTCTCATCGGACTGACACTTTTTCAAGTTAGATACGTGGAATGTAGAATGTACGTTACGAAGTGTGTCGGGTAGGTCGAGTTTGTAAGCTACGGGGCCGACTCTTGCAAGAATCTCGAAAGGCCCTATGTACCTCGGATTAAGCTTCCCACGCTTGCCGAAGCGTATCAAGCCCTTCCAGGGTGAGACTTTGAGAAGGACTCGGTCTCCCACCTGAAATTCCAAAGGTTTTCTTCGTTTATCAGCGTAGCTCTTCTGTCGGTCTCTAGAGGCTTTCAATCGTTCACGGATCTAAACGATTTTCTCTATCGTTTCCCGAATGATCTCCGGACCGGTGAGAGTACTGTCGGAAGCTTGCCCTCTGGCTAATTGGGTATCACCCACCTCAGCCCAGCACAGAGGGGATCCGCACTTTCGGCCGTAGAGAGCTTCAAATGGAGCAGCCTTGATGCTCGTGTGATAACTGTTATTATAGGAAAACTCGACAAGGGGTAAATGAGTATCCCATGCCTTCCCAAAGTCAATCACGCAGGCTCGCAACATATCTTCCAGTGTTTGGATGGTCCTCTCACTCTGTCTGTCGGTCTGAGGATGGTAGGCTGTGATCATGTCCAGCCTTGTTCCTAGGGAATGTTGTAGTGATTGCCAAAATCTTGAGGTGAACCTACTATCTCTATCGGAGATAATGGACACAGGTACACCATGAAGCCGTACGATTTCCTTAATGTATGTTCTCGTAAGTTTCTCCATCTTGTCAATTTCTTTGATAGGCAGGAAGTGTGCAGACTTGGTCAATCTATCGACAATGACCCATATGGTATCAAGTCCACCCGTTGTCTTGGGCAACTTGGTTATGAAAACCATAGTGATCCGCTCCCACTTCCATTTCGGGATCTCTGGTTGTTGCAATAAACCAGAGGGCTTCTGGTACTCGACCTTAACCTTTGCGTAAGTAAGGCATTTACTTACGAAGGTAGCAATCTCTGCTTTCATGTTAGGCCACCAGTATAGCTTTTTAAGATCCAGATACATCTTATCTGAACCTGGGTGGACGGAATACCGAGTGTTGTGCGCCTCGGTCATGACCAAGTCTCGGAAACCACCGTGTTTTGGTGTCCAGATCCGGTTCATGAAATATAAGGCTCCGTCACCCTTGGCTTCTAAATTCTTGTCCATTCCTCTAAGGGATTCACTCGTCACATTTTCAGGTTTCATGGCTTCAAGTTGAGCCGCTTGAATTTGCTTAGACAAGTGTGAATGGATGGTTATTGACAATGACTTGACTTTGCGACCAGAATATTCTTTCTGACTTAGGGCGTCTGCTACTACGTTGGCTTTACCCGGATGATAACGAATATCGCATTCGTAGTCACTGAGTAGCTCGACCCACCGTCGTTGTCTCATGTTGAGCTCCTTTTGATCGAAAATGTGTTGTAAACTCTTGTGGTCGGTAAAGATAGTGCTCTTCGTTCCATACAAGTAATGTCTCCAGATCTTCAGAGCAAACACTACTGCTCCTAGTTCAAGTTCGTGGGTCGTGTAGTTAACCTCGTGTGTCTTCAACTGTCTCGAGGCATAGGCGATGACTTTTCCTCGCTGCATCAGAACACATCCGAGTCCTTGATTTGATGCATCGCAATAGACTACGAAGTCTTCTATTCCTTCGGGAAGGGATAGTATTGGCGCGGTGCACAAGGCTCGTTTGAGCGTTTGGAATGCTCTCTCTTGTTTCTCTTCCCAGTCAAAGGCCACACCTTTCTGGGTTAGGGTCGTAAGAGGTTTCGCTATTCGAGAGAAGTTCTGAATGAATCTGCGGTAGTAGCCAGCGAGACTTAGAAATTGGCGAATTTCAGTAGGCGTCTTTGGCGCTGACCAGTTCTCAACGGCTTTTATTTTGGATGGGTCCACGTGGATTCCCTCTTTGCTTACCACGTGTCCTAAGAATTCGACTCTTCGGATCCAAAATTCACATTTTGAGAACTTCGCATAAAGCTTCTCTTTTCGTAATGTCTCTAGAACTTGTCGCAGGTGATCGCCATGCTCTTTCTTACTTCGGGAGTAGATCAGGATGTCGTCAATGAAAACGATGTCAAACTGATCCAAGTAAGGTCGGCATACCTTATTCATCAGATCCATGAAGACTGCGGGCGCATTGGTCAATCCGAATGGCATCACCACGAACTCGTAATGTCCGTAACGAGTTCGGAAGGCTGTCTTCGGCACATCCTCCTCTAGCACTCGTAACTGGTGATATCCGGATCTTAGATCAATTTTGGAAAAATAGTTCGCTCCTTGCAGTTGGTCGAATAGATCATCTATGCGAGGCAGAGGGTAACGATTCTTGACCGTCAGTTTGTTGAGTTCTCTGTAATCAATACACATACAGAATGATCCGTCTTTCTTCTTAACGAATAAGACCGGTGCTCCCCAAGGTGAGAAACTTGGTCTTATAAAGCCCTTGCTGAGTAGTTCGTTAAGTTGACCAGAGAGTTCCTGCATCTCAGCTGGTGCTAAATGGTAGGGCGACTTGGCTATTGGGGTAGCTCCTGGGACTAAGTCGATTCTGAACTCGACCTGTCGTTGCGGAGGTAACCCGGGTAGTTCTTCTGGGAAAATGTCGGGGAAGTCGCTCACTACTGGGATGTTCTTTAGTTCTTTCGTTTCGAGGCTCGTGTCAACAACGTGAGCAAGGAATGCACTGTATTCCTTACGCAAATACTTCTGTGCTTGAATACTTGATATAATACAAAGACTTGCGCCGGGTTTGTCGCCGTAGACTATAAGAGTTTCGTTAGACGGAAGGTTTAGACGGACTGCTTTCTCGTAGCACATGATGTCGGCGCGATGAAGGCTTAACGAGTCCATGCCAATGATAACGTCGAAACTTTTTATTGAGACTGGCATGAGGTCGATTGGGAATGAATGGTTATCTAGAGTTAGGGTACAACCTAAGTATATGCTACTCGTACTTTCAGTTTTTCCATTAGCCATTTCTACTGTGAATAGTTCTTTGAGTGCGTGTTGTGGTTGATTAAGCATGCGAGCAAATTTATGGTTTACGAAGCTTTGCTCCGCTCCACTATCAAACAGAATGCATGCATAGGAGTTATCGAGGAGGAACGTACCTGTCACCACGGTCGGGTCAGCAATTGCTTCCTCGTGGCCGATAGCTAGTACCCTCCCTGCTCCACCAGCATTCCTCGCTTTGGGGCAGTCCCTTTTAAAATGGCCTGCTTCGCCACATCCATAGCAAGTTGGGCTCGCGCCAGAGCCTAGGACTTGGCTGATAGGTTGTGCCGGGAACTTACAGAAACGGACGGTGTGTCCTTTCCTGTTGCAGTTAGAGCACTGCATTTCACGGCAGGGGCCGTTGTGGTGGAAGTTGCATTTGTTGCACTTCGGCAAACTTCCAGCATACTGCTTCATCGGAGCAGTAACAGCAGTAGGGGTTACCGCGGCATGTACTGCCATGATTTGCTGTCTTTTGGCAGCTCGCTGCTTCTTCTTTTCATCCCAGAATTTCCTCTTAGTGTCAGCGGGTTTGGAGGGTTCTGGGATGGCTAGGGTGGTTGTGGTTGCAGGGGTCTTGACTCCATGGTCAATGAGTCTTTGTGCCAATCGCTTGGCACTGTCGAAGGTAGAGGGGTTTGATGCTAAGACATTCCCCTGATACGGAGGCACTAGCCCCCATATGTACCGTTCAATCTTTTTCCCCTCAGTGGGAACCATATTGGGGCAGAGGGCCACCAGTTCGCTAAATTGGGTAGTGTAAGCGATCACATTGGTGCCCTTCATGGTCAGGTTCCAGAGTTCCTGTTCCAGTTTCTGGACTTCGCCCCTCGGGCATTATTCCTCCATCATGAGGTCTTTCATTGTTTCCCAGCCTATGTCGTTGGCTACGACGAGAGTTAGTACCTTAACATGGTCGTTCCACCATGTCAGGACCTTTCCTTCAAAGGTGCATGCGGCGTACTTGACTTTACTCGCCGCAGGGCATGAACAAATTTCGAAGACTGATTCAGTCTTCTCGAGCCATTGTGAGAGGGCAATGACTCCACCAATGCCATAGAAAGGCTTCGGCTTGCAATTGGTGAAATCCTTGTAGGAGCACTCTCTCGAGCGCACAGGGGTTTCAACCGGGGTTGATTCCACAGGGGTTCCACCTCTGCTGGCATCAGTTGAATGATACTGAGCCATGGCAGTCGCCACTGCTGCAGCTACGACAGCATTCAGGGCTGCAGTATCGATGACCGGAGGCGGAGGAGGTGGTGGTGGTGCAGGGTTATTCCTGGTGGATTTGCGAGGAGGCATCTTTCAGCTATAAGTTTATAAAGATAAGAAAAATGATAAGAATCAATTTGTAAGCAACGTGAGAGTGACACATGGACTAACTAACCATAGCCCAACAGTTGAATGAGTGTTTGAAATCAATGCAAAGAGTATTAGTAGGAAAACACAAGTGTACAGGTTTTTCCCACAGATCATATAGATTTCAATAATACTAGTATTACTGATGTAATAAGTTCAGGGAAAATCGACCTAACAGTAGGTCTTACATCATACCATACAGAAAAGTTTGACAGTTCTTAGATTCCTAATTAGAATACTGAAAGTTAGGAATATTTTACAGACAGTGCTACTTAGAGCACAGATGTTAAAGGCTATTCCTTAACCAAAAGATAGAGATGCACTAGACATCATCTAACGGCAATGGGAATTCCTCGGACGAGCCCTGAGGTCGGACACTTGACGAAACACCTCTTGAAGGTGTCGAACCTGAGCCCTCTGACGAGCTCGAAGTTCCAAGATTTCAGCTCGTGAGGCAGCTAGCTGCTGCTGCAGAGTTTCATTAGATCTCCGGGTCCGTTCCATGTCTTCTTCAAGACGGCGGGTGCAGACTGTGTTGACACCTGAGTTGGCATCAATCCCCATGACCCGGTCGATGGCTGCTCGACCTTGCTCGACATTACGAGCTATTCTGCGGATAATAACAGGCAGAGCTCGGTCAGCAGAGCCACCATCGCTGACGTTGTAAAAGCTTCGGTCCCCAAAGTATGGTAAGGGTTGACCCTGTTCATCACTCCAGCGATTCAAGTTGTTTGCCCACATGGGAGTAGGACCTGGAAAAGTTGGTCGAGGGTTGTTGTTCGGGGCTTGACCTATAAGCGGTAGGTTGTTGACTTCAAGCTCGGAGTCGGATCCATCAGAAAAACCTTCTGCGAGGTGATCATCCAAAGGGATTGGATGCTCATCTTCGGGCTCTTCATCGATCCACCCGGCATTGGCTTCATTTGGAAAGTACGGGTCGCCATGATGGAATCCATCCATTTAAATCTACGCGAGAAGAGGGGTATAAGAATATAGTATACGTGTAACTAGTAGTACAAAATACACCTATAGTATTTTAAGTTTAAGTTCTACTGATCTTCTTGTGGTATTGTTGGTAAGTTTTTAGACTTGTTAACATATCACAACCATTCTAGGGCATATGCTAATCACTCCTCAGACCAGCATAGTTGATCAGGCTATGCCATTCCCAGGACTGACCATACATCCCCGAGCTCACTTGTGATATTTAACAATAGTAATACTTTTGTTATTGTCATTATGACACTAATTTTAGTATGAATGCAGACTAGTATACTTAATTAAATATTTTAATATTTAAAGTATAGACTCTTGGTCAGAGTGCTTTAATCCCTAATGGGTTTATAGTTTAGTATATCTTTTATGGGTTGATATACTTGATTCACTATAAACAATGTTCTGATACCAATCTGTCACACCCCAAAACCAAGAACGGCGGAAACGTTCTGGGGCGGAGGACGTCATGTAAAGTATCACAACACAGTAAATGTAAATAAGCAAACAACATCATCCATTGCATTAAATATATATAATTTTAATACAAGCGTGTTCTGTACAGTTTTAGACACCAAAAATATAATGTAAATCAAAATAATAATATGATGTGTCTTGAATGCACTCCATCTTCTCAAAAGCTGGCATCGGTACCTGTCTACTGATGACTTGAGAATAGAAGTTATTTTGAAAGAGTTTATCAGCATTAAGCTGGTGAGTTCATAAGTATTTTAGTGTCGATGTTTGTTATCAAAACGTTTGAACCTGTCGTAAGTATAAGTTGTAAAATGTATGTAAGTATTTGTAAAAGTTTGAATCTCTCAGAAAAACCTATATTTTCTATTAAAGTAGCCTTCTACCAAGGCTTAACTGTTTTGTACGCTCGTTTGTTGTAAAAGTGTGTAATATCCCAACTGTAACTATCATTTAACAAAATATAGTTTGTACATTAATGTTTAAGTGAGGTTATCACTAAAAATATGTAATGGGTAAATCATTGTAGTACTGTAGTTTTGTATTATAGGAACTACTGTTGTACTAACTACCTTAAACCGGATTTATATTAAGGCATTATCTGATAAATTGCACCATACTATCGACTAGTAACAACGACATAATGAATGGTCGTAATAAAGAAATGACGTTTGGCACCCGCAGACCTGCAGGTCCGGCTGTAGCTAGCAGCAAAGTGTAGGATTGTCAATCCAGCATAGATCTATACGCAAACTCACGCTCCCCCTCCAAGAGACTCTGGCCACAACTCGAGTCATGACCGTTAAGTCATGCTCCGATTTAAATCACAGTAATTTAAGTATTCTAGTATATGTAATGTAATGTTTCTTGTTCTAGTATAGCTGTATATGTTCTCCTCCTAGTATAGTTGTATATGTTCTCCTCCTAGTATAGTTGTATATGTTCTCATAGTATAGTTGTATGTGTTCTCGTAGTATAGTTGTATGTGTTCTCGTAGTATAGTTGTATATGTTCTCTTAGTATAGTTGTATATGTTCTCTTCCTAGTATAGTTGTATATGTATGATCCTGTGTTACCCCGATGGTAACTTACTAATGATGTGTCTAGTACGTATGAATATGGAAGTACTTTTATGTCTATATATGTATATTTGATATATAATTAATATTGAAACGACCTTCGGATGGTCACCCGAAATCCCATCAGACCACATCCAAATCGAGAAAAAGGAAATAGGGCGGATGGCCTTCCTAAGCCCTTTAAACATTATTTATACATCTATACATATATGGGCATGCAATTTATAAGAAGCAAAAGCATAAATAAGTTTTTATAAGACATTTGGAACATAAATATTATTTCAAGAAAAGATCGACTTGATGTCAATCTATAAAACAATTTGAAAGCAATAAGTTTGATAAAACAGTTTAAATAATTGGAACATTTGTTTGAATCATAGTTTGTAAATAAGTTTGAAAAGTATAAGAGTTTGTAAAACATTTCAAAGTAAAGCAGTTTGATAAACAGTTTGAACAGTGATAAAATCGTTGGTTTCCTAGTTATTAATCACATGTGATTAAATGCAATCACATGTGATTGAAGCAATAACTATAAGTGTTTGACTTGTATTCCCCCCATAAAGTATTTAAAACATTTAAAATCATTTCAAAGGTTGATTTAATGGGTATGAACTCACTTGTGGTGAGCTGTTTGAATTGCAGTGTCGGATACCGTGCTAGGTGGCAAACGGAGACTTGTTTACACGCACGAGCCTAGTTATCATATAATAAACATATATATAACTAATTAGCCAAATAATAACTTAATAAAATAAGTTGGGACACTTAGGAACATGAAAACACTTTGTATAAATGTTATAGGTCCTAAGGGTTGCATCTAATTCGATACGGGACAAGGCAAAAGGCTTTGTAGCACCAAATGACCTTGTATAATAGCTTCCCACCCAACAAACCCCACCTTTGGAGTTTACGGCCGTGAACCCATGAGTTTACGGCCGTGAACTCCCCACTTGGTGGTTTTGGGTGTTTTGAAGTGCTATCTTAATCCTAGAATTAGCCTAGCATTGTTGGAATAATCCTTGAAGTAGTTTAAGGCCCTAGAATGCTCCATAGAGGAGTTTACGGCCTAAAGACCATATCCCATAGAGTTTACGGCCGTAAACTCCTATGGGGTGTTGGTTTTAATTCTTTTAAAGTCACTTGCACATGTAGGATAGCTTCTATGTTTTTGTCTAAGGCTAAAGGGGACATTAGGCACACATTTGTGCCTTTACTTGGAGTTTACGACCCAAGTGATGTTCCTTGGCCGTAAACTCCCTTGAAGGGATGGTTTTGATGTCATTTACTCCCCCATTCAAGTCCTAAGTATTAAAGGGTAATTGTCTTAAGGCCTTAGGGGTGTTTAGGGCACTCTTAGCCCTTGAAAAAGGGGTTTACGGCCCAAGAGCATGTCTTGGCCGTAAAATCCTAAAACTCTATGATTTTGAAGTTTTTTGGTGTCCAAACTAGCTACAAGCATTAGAGGGTAAATGCCTTAAGCCTTAGGGGTGATTTAGGGCTCACTTTGGCCCTTGGAAATGGTGTTTACGGTCCAAGAACTCTTGGGCCGTAAACTCCAAAAGCCTTATGATCTTGGATGATTTCTAGCCTCAAAAGATCCTACAATAAGTCCTAAACTAGTTGTCTAACAAGGAATCGGGACTAGGAAGCTTTTAGGCCTCGTTTTGGAGTTTACACCCCAAGAACGTTCTTGGGTCGTAAGCTCCCGGATCTTGCATTTTAGGCATGTAATTATTGTTATATAGCATATAACAAGTATTAAAACACATCTAGGAAAGTAGACTCACAATCTGGGATGAAAACCCGAAGATCCGTCAGAGAGAAAATGGCTTTTCTCTAGTTGGATTTGTGAATAATGAATTAAATAAATTCAGAAATCTATTTATAGTCCTGAAATATTTTGGCAGAAAATATTTTTATTCCGGAGATTGGACCATGACATTATGAAACTTGGAATGTTCAAGTTTCACCAATCCAGGAGCATCCACTCTCCTGATATCTCCCTAAACATAAACCCTAATGTACACAAACTTGTTCGGAAAAGTCTGAAAATCACTGAAACTGGACTGGCTTCTATTGAATAGATATTGTTCGTACAAATGGAAATTTCGGGTTGTCACATCATCCCCCCGTTAGAAGGAATTTCGTCCCGAAATTAGAATTTAAGCAACTAAGATGTTACAAATAATTAAGCGAAAAGGTGAGGGTATTTCAGTTTCATCTGATCCTCACGTTCCCAAGTGAATTCCGGTCCTCGCTTGGCGTTCCAACGTACCTTCACAATAGGGATACGGCTTTGCTTTGTCTGCTTGACCTCATGGTCCATGATCTCTACAGGTTCTTCCACGAAGTTGAGGCTCTCATTGATCTCGATCTTGTCGAGTGGGATTACAAGAGTCTCATCGGACAGACACTTTTTCAAGTTAGATACGTGGAATGTAGAATGTACGTTACGAAGTGTGTCGGGTAGGTCGAGTTTGTAAGCTACGGGGCCGACTCTTGCAAGAATCTCGAAAGGCCCTATGTACCTCGGATTAAGCTTCCCACGCTTGCCGAAGCGTATCAAGCCCTTCCAGGGTGAGACTTTGAGAAGGACTCGGTCTCCCACCTGAAATTCCAAAGGTTTTCTTCGTTTATCAGCGTAGCTCTTCTGTCAGTCTCTAGAGGCTTTCAATCGTTCACGGATCTGAACGATTTTCTCTATCGTTTCCCGAATGATCTCCGGACCGGTGAGAGTACTGTCGGAAGCTTGCCCTCTGGCTAATTGGGTATCACCCACCTCAGCCCAGCATAGAGGGGATCTGCACTCTCGGCCGTAGAGAGCTTCAAATGGAGCAGCCTTGATGCTCGTGTGATAACTGTTATTATAGGAAAACTCGACAAGGGGTAAATGAGTATCTCATGCCTTCCCAAAGTCAATCACGCAGGCTCGCAACATATCTTCCAGTGTTTGGATGGTCCTCTCACTCTGTCTGTCGGTCTGAGGATGGTAGGCTGTGCTCATGTCCAGCCTTGTTCCTAGGGAATGTTGTAGTGATTGCCAAAATCTTGAGGTGAACCTACTATCTCTATCGGAGATAATGGACACAGGTACACCATGAAGCCGTACGATTTCCCTAATGTATGTTCTCGTAAGTTTCTCCATCTTGTCAATTTCTTTGATAGGCAGGAAGTGTACAGACTTGATCAATCTATCGACAATGACCCATATGGTATCAAGTCCACCCGTTGTCTTGGGCAACTTGGTTATGAAATCCATAGTGATCCGCTCCCACTTCCATTCCGGGATCTCTGGTTGTTGCAATAAACCAGAGGGCTTCTGGTACTCGACCTTAACCTTTGCGCAAGTAAGGCATTTACTTACGAAGGTAGCAATCTCTGCTTTCATGTTAGGCCACCAGTATAGCTTTTTAAGATCCAGATACATCTTATCTGAACCTGGGTGGACGGAATACCGAGTGTTGTGCGCCTCGGTCACATGTAAGTTTCATAAAACTCATAAAAGTTGGCAATGGTTACAAAAAATGAAGATTCTTGTCCTCAAGTTATAGAGGTTCAAGAGTCACTTCATTAAGAAATAAAATGTGTAATCTTAATTAATTCCATAAGTTACAAAAAAAATAAAGAAAAAGTTACATTCTTTTATTCGTTTAAAGTCTTCCATAACTTGTCCTCAAGTTATGGAACTTGAAGAGTTTTTTATTTAAAATTACTTTAAACACATAAGTTATGGAGTTAATTAGTTTTGAATAGTTTCAAAACATGCCCTCAAGTTTTGGAATTTGAAAAGTTTTCACTTATGAATACTTTAATTCCAAGTTAGCCCTTAGAATTTTAAAAGTTAAAATTCAACCCTTATACTTTATAATATTATAAGTTAATAATAATAATATATATATATATATATATATATATATATATATATATATATGTATAAGAGCAAGTCAGTCTTATCGTTAGTAGGCCTCATTCACGAAGCCGGTCTATAAGGGGGGTATAAGGTTACTGCCTATAAAATGGCAGTTTAATGAGTGTTCACTCTCACCCACCGCTTCCTTGAATGATGGAGGGTCGTTAGCCGAACGGGTAGGACAAGGACTATAATTCTCCCATTAAAACTATTAATGATAAATAGTAAGTAACTAAACCTTTTATAAATACCCAATCTTAGTTACTTAGGAAAAAGTGAATAAGGTGCTAATCCATGAAATTACACTTTGCACTTTGTTTAAGTCAGTTAGTGAAGTGTGTGTGGTTAACCGGCACACTAACTTGTATTTAACAAGGTAGTAAAATGGTAACTTAATGTTTATCATAGTATCGATGGAGCGTGTGTGGTTAACCAACACATCGATTAAGGGGTAAACACTTAAGGGTACCAAGTAATTTGCATGGTTACTTCACACCTTGTTTTGTGATCCTCAGCATTCCAGTCACAAAACCTGAAGGGCACACTCGAGATTGAAACATGCCATTGAAAAGTTCAATGAATCTCAAAGATATAGGAGTTTCAAAACCAATTAAAACCTAATAATACATTTCTTTTATCTTGGTGGAAATTGGTGAATCGTCATTCACCTACCTTCAAATATTTTATAGCTTGGATTACTGCATCCCTCTTCCAAGTTATAAAAGTATTGTGTTGGGTCCTAGCCTTAATATTTCATATTGGGTGTTATATTAAAGACTTTAAATCAACTATCTTTAATATGTCCCAAAAGACGTCTAGTTTAGACATCTATGATCTTCCCAAATCTCTTGAAACAAGTTTTCCTAAATGAAGATGATATCCCATAGAAATCATACTTCTTTCTCCTCCTCCAATTATTCTCCCTAACCCACAAGTTCTTGAAAAGTTTAAGGTCACTCAACCCCTATTGGCAAGCAAAGGTCTATGTGTGATCACATCTTGGAGATGTAGGCACATATTGATAAGCCGGGAGAGTTGCGTGTCAAAGTCTTGAGAAAGTTGGTGGTTCAATCACTTTCTAAGTCACATAGTGAGTTCCTTTGGGACTCCTATGAAACAGACTATGATAAGACCCTTAATGATCTTATCTATTTGCTAAGATCAACTTCCTAAAACTTGTGGACATTGACAATAATGACATTGGATATCCAGTAAAGCTCTCTCTTCCTAATGGAAACGGATTAGCCATAGTCAACTCGGTTGACCAAATGGTAAAGAGAAAGGCTAAGTTTGTGATAGTCCCATGTTCCATTACCAAAGCGTCCATATGTTAAATTGCCAAATGAAGGAGCATTGGTTGTGAAGCTGCCAATTTACCTAAGGGTGTTAAATTCAATAAGTTTGACTCTACTTCAGGTAAAGTCCACTATCTAAATCTACTAAGTTTTTATTCTGAGATTCTTGATACATGATGTGACTGGGTCACATGGTGATGTTTTAAGAATCAAAGAAAAGTGAAGAAACTTAAAGAAAGAATATGTTGAATCTGATCGCGTAGATGGATTTATATCGCATTGTTTGAAGATCGGATTCTTGAGCAACTTCTTAGGAGTTATGAGATATTGCTTAGGACTAGATAACAACAAGTTTTCATATGGATTGAAAGGATAAGTTTTTCCGCAAAGTTTTTAAAAATAAAAAGAAATTTTTGTTTTTATTTATTTTATGTATCCTTACAATGGCGTTTGTGAAAAAATTATTGCTTATATGATTCCATTAATAGCAAGGGTGGAAATATGAAATTGATTCTTTCATTTGTGGTAATGTCTAAATTTACCAAATAAGGAAAGATCCTCATCACCCAAGTTTCAATTGGACCGGAACTTGGAATCATGCAAGTTGTATAGCATGATGAATGAGAACTTTCAAGCATTGAAAAAATTAAGATTAACTACTTGTTCACATGGATGTGTGAGTCAAGTAACGGACTAAGGGATCGAGTACACATTCTTGTGCACTGATTAAGTCCACCACAAAAGATCGATAAGACTATTCGTCATGATTTACTTAAGTTCAGTAAATATGGCTATACTTACAAGTTTAAGTATAATTCTGAAACATTGGAAAAGTTTCAATGTAAGGCAGAATGAATAAGAAGAGTCAAATTAGGCAGAAAGATAAAAGTTTCTCAAATATGAAAAGATGGGAGAGTACTTTAGTATCAGTTTTGGTGATCATCTTAATGATTAAGAAACCATAGCACAATTAGTTCTCTAAGGAAATCTTAGTGCATTCTTGTGACTAAGAAGATGAATCTTGAATTGTTGAAATGGTTAAATCAAGAAGATGAGTCATACTTTGTTCCAATACAAGTCTTAGAGTCATACTCCAAGATTGTAACTTGAGTGACATGTCTTAGAGAAGGTTTAAAACACATGTCAAATGTAAGAGTAAAAGTTTTCTACTCTTGTACATTTGAAATTGGTAAGTTGTGATGTTTTGGATAAAACAAAGACCAACTAAGGCCAATTGTGTGAAGTGTTTGTCTTGATTAGAATCCACACTATCTCTTGAATATCTAACAAGATGGTCTTATATGTCAAAAGGACAATGGGAGTCTTAAAGGTCTTGAAAGTCTCAAGAACTAAACAAGAATAAAACCTGAAGTTATTGACTAGCACACGACTTGAGGTTAATAACCTATTGTGTTGACATATATTGTGCCCATTCCAATTAAAGTTGGCTTTTCATACGAGTTCTTAGAGTTCTCAATTGGTTTCAGAACAACTTGGAAGCAATGGCAGGCCCTTGAGCTGCCAGGTGGCAATAAATTAAGATTGAGTTCAGTCCATATGGGTTTGGATTTGTCATTATCCATGTCTTGTGACTATGGTTTTGACAATTCACATGGATAAGAACACATACACCATTAAATCTAAGTGTCATAATGTTTCTCTCCGATTCATGAAAATGATGGTGAGGAAACACTTTCACTAAGTAGATTTTAGCTAGATAGAAATTGTGATATTTGCATTCTCAAAGTCGTTAGTGGAGCGTGTGTGGTTTACAGGCACACTAAAATGGACTTGTGAGAAGTGGCAAAGGTCTAAACAATCAAGACTATGATTACGGCATTCCTTTTCATAGTTCTTAAAATTGTTTAAACATACCTGTGAGCTATCTAAGATAAGGTGTATGATTATGATAAAGTTTTATCAAAGCAATCTAGTATCAGAAATCTGAAGTTTGGTAAGAAAGTCAATAAAGTATTGATTTCTAGAAGTCCAGCTGATTTTTGAGTACATGTCAAAGCTAGTGGGAGCATAAGTGTTATACTAATAATCATCACGTTAGTGGGAGCATGATAATTATGATAAGTATTGCAAGTTAGCAATGTTAATTATAGAGAACAAAAAGTTTCAATTGGAAAAGAGTTGTTTAGCTATAATTAAGAGAGAGGAAATTACACTTCATCTCAAATCTAAAAGCTTAGATTGAGGTTTTAATTGTATTTAGTCAAGGATATATATATATATATATATATATATATATATATATATATATATATATGAATTTCATGTTGGAATGACTCAACATAAGGAAATTTTGTATATGGGTCTATTATTTGCGTTCTCAAATTCGATTATGATTACGGAATCCCTTTTCATAATCTGAATTATGAGAACTTGGCAAATAGAAATGGAAATGTTATAGCAAAAGTCCGGATTAGTCTTTATGTGAGACATCATGAATCGTGTCCCATATGCTTCGGATATAGGATCGATTACATGTGCTATATTCATCCTTTCTAAAATTGTCCAAATGCCTGGGGCGTTAAGAAGGGGAAAGGTCTAGAATTGGATATGACTAAAAGGATTAAACAATTGTCGAGGACAATCTAAGGTTTACCAAAGATTGGTTGCTCAAGGAGAGTTAGAAGTATAGTGATAATTCTAGAAGGACCATATTGACATAATTTGTAAGGAGACAACTCTTTTTCAGAAGTGATAGTCAAAATGGAATATGGAAACGTTTCAAAGATAGAAATTATTCAATCTATGTAAGATTAGGAAACTTAATGCAAGAAGGATGTTTCCAAGGAGTTGATCTTCTTTGGAATGCTCTGTAACCTTTATTGTCAAGTCTTTGCGACTTTATGCATAATAATTACAAGAGGATCTATGCATATAAGTTTAGAATCTAACAGATTTCAGTAAATGGCATGAATTTGGAATTCTTGCATTTGCAGTAAGCATTTGGGACTGTGAAAAGAGGATCATTGGAGTTATGTTCAATTGATCTATTTCACAAAGTAAAGATCATAGACAAATATAGTATGCAAACTTGGTGTATGGCATGACTAGTGTTTACAAAACATAGTGTACATGCTTGGAGCATGGGACAGCTATTGTTTTAAATTCAAGAATAAAGTTGATAGTTGAAACAGTATACAATGAATAATGTGTAATCATATGGTGATAAATAAAAGGTGTTTTATTTATGTTCATAAGTTTTGTAACCATATTGCATTCAATTATTATTGTGTTTCACTTTGCATGTTTTAACTTCCAGAATAACTAGGTCATTGTTATGGATGACTAAGTAATTCAAACCATCCACAGTGGGTCATATGTTGGAGGTACATATGAATTAAGACTGTCATGGGTTGGCTTGTAGAGGTTTAAGATTTTTGACAAAGGGCTACAACACTCATGAGTGCTCATAAGTTCTGAGTATTGGATTCAACCCGCGCTCATTGGAATCATTTCATGGATTTTATCACGAGTGATCATGAGACGATAATATCTTATATTCTTCAAACCTAGAGATATGAGTTGTTACTTTGAGTTGGTTGTACATTGATTGCACAAAAACGCATTCGGTAACTCGATGTTATAAAACGTGCCTTTGTGTATGATTCAACAAGTAGTAGAACAAGCCATATGAGTCGAAGTTTATCCATTCCTTTTACCTTCGGGATAAAAGTGATATCTGTGGGCCCTTCGATGATTTGGTGATGACAAATGTAAGTGCTCGACTGAGCCTGGACTGATTTGATTTGTTCAGTTAGTCAATCGTCATAAATTGGAAATCGGGAAACAACAAATGGACAAAGAGAATGATTATAATCCATGTCTCAGTCCATATGATATCTAGAATGGAGGAATATATGATCCCTTATCTAATGGACAAGTCATTGACAAAGGTCAGAGTTCATCTACAAGGTCAGAGTTCGACAGAAGCTTTTGAGAGCAACGATTGCCAATCGGTTCTTGAAGTCATACGTAATAATAGTTTTAGACTTATCCAAGTGGGAGACTGTTGGATTGATGTCTAAGTCCATAAATATAATTGGTAAGACTTGACCCGACCCGGCATGGTCCATTTGGGTTGCATGGCATCATGCATTTGGATAGACTATAATGAGAGAAATAACACTTAAGGTTGGTTAATATATTATAAGTTCTAATATATTAATAAGATTATTTAATTAGTATTGATCAATAATTAATCTAAGATTAATTAAGTGATCAAAAGAAGACTAATTAAATATATGGGTTGATTGTGAAAATCATCCATACTTATATAGTGGGCTAATGCTCCATGGATTGTCAAGTTGGACTAAAACCCATAAGATGCTCCATGGATGCTCCATGGTGTATTTGTACCCATGGATCTTGGAAATGAAAGGCCTTGATAATTAGGGTTTACATGGTGTAACCCTAACTATATAATGATCTTATTCTTGGAGAAAATTGGCTACTATGGGTAATAGAAAGGGCTAGCCGATTTTATGAAGTGTACCATTTTCTCTCAAGTCTTTCCATGTGTATTTGGTGTTGTGTGAACCATTTGAGGTGTCACACTTGGGGCACTAGGCACTCAAGCTTCTTGAAGACATTCTACATCAAAGAGGTATGTAATTCTAACTTGTTATATTCTTATGAATCAATGTTATTATGCTAGTTAGGATGAATACCTTGGAAAGTTCATATTTGCATGGATAATAGAGAAAACATAGATCCAAGGTATTTAGGGTTGCATGTACACTTAGGAGTGTTAGAATGCTCAAAACCCAACACCCCATACCTTGATATATGCAAGCGAGGGAACCTTCCACTCCCATATCTCATGAGGCATTTTGGAAACCTTCATATGAGGAACAAAATATAGGATATGGGCGGCTGTCTCTAATGAACACCCCAAAAAAGAAATAGGGAGAGAAGCTTGACTCATCATGTAGTGAACCATGTCAAGAAAGGATCGATTACACCTCTCAACCATACCATTAAGTTGTGATGTCCTAGGAGGAGTTAATTGTGAAAATATTCCACATTCCTTAAGATAATCGTGGAATTCAATACTAAGACACACTCCGCCTCTATCAAATCGGAGCATCTTTATCTTCTTACCCAATTGATTCTCGACCTCATGCTTAAACTCTTTGAACCTTTCAAAAGTTTCCAATTTATGTTTGATTATGTAGATATACCAATACCTGCTATAATCATTCATAAATGTCACGTAGTATCGATTTTCATCGCTTGTGGCATATCTGAAGGGCTCATATACATCATTTGGGATAAGCTCCAACAATCCTTCACCCGTCTCACATGTTCCAATGAAAGGCGATTTTTACATATTGACCAAAAGACGAGACTCACATTTATCTTCTGACCTTAATTCAAATGATTCCAACACTCCATCCTTTTGGAATTAGACGATGCGTTTCTTATGGATGTGCCCAAGAGAACTATGCTACAAGGATGCTTGTCTACACCACTAGACGAATCAATGTGCAATACACTATTGCCTACGTTATCAACACAAATCAAAGTTTCATACATACCATTACAAGCTAAAGCTTTAAACATAAAACACCATTTTTATAAGCTAAAATTGGACCATTCATATCAAACGAATATCGAAAACCTTGTATGAACAATGCATGAAAATAAATAATGTTTCACGTCGTTCTGAATAATAACAAAAATTAACCAAATATATGCTAGCATCACCACCGAGCACTAGACCATAAGTTCTAATCTTGGTAACAAGTGAAGATCTCCTATTCCACATAATTATATTTATTCTTCCACGCTCCACTTCCCCACTTTCTCTTAACCCCTACGAATCAGAACAAATATGGAAACCACATCCTATGTCAACGACCCAAGAACGAGTAAGTTGTGAGTTATTGAATTGAATAGTATACATACCTGCCAACAACGGCTTGACCATGCCACCCTTCATGTCCTGCTAGGATTTTGGGCAACTTTGTTTCCAATTCCCTTTTCATTATAATAGTAGCAAGTGGATACCTTAGGATCACTAACAATTGGAATATCAAAGTTGGGCTTTGACTTCGACCCACTGCCAGACGCTCCGACATGGGCTTGGTCCTTCCAGTTTAATTGAGAATTATCCTTCCTTTTCTTTCCTCTATTTTGCCCAATGGCTAGGACATGAGTACTTGTTGTAGAAGGGATCTGGTTTTTCTTCAAGCCTAACTCAACAGTCTGCAACAAGTTCTGGAGCTGGGTCAATGTGGTCTCTGTGTTTTTCAAATGCTAAGTCACTATAAACTGATCATAAGTGGGAGGCAAAGAGTTAAGGGCCATGTCTATGGCTAAATCTTTGTCAAAAGACACATTGAGATTTTCCGACCACTCCGTTCTCTACATTCTCTGCACTTGGTTACACACATATTCTCCCTCCTTTAACTTGCATGCCATTAACGCCTTGACGACCTCATACATCTCATGATGTGATTTCTAGTGAAACTTTTTAGCAAGATCCAAGCACATCTCTTATGGCCAATAGTCCTCTTAGACGTTTTTCAACTCAGATACGATGGTTGCAACCATTATGCAGTCGACCTTTGTTGCATCATCATAGTGTTGTTTATATGTGGCAAGATCCTCTGGAGTAGTAGTTGCCTCATCGAATTCGAGTAGGGTTTTTTCGAGAACATATTGTTTGCTCTTGTTGATGGGTTTTGAGCATTCTAACACTTCCTAAGTGTACATGCAACCCTAATAACCTTGGATCTATGTTTGTCAATTATCATGCAAAGTTGAATTCCAAGGTTATATTCCTATCTAGCATACATGGGGAAGAATTTATAACTTGAATGAAAGATAGAATAACTTACCTTGTTGTTGCTTATGTTCCTTGAAACCTTGTGAGCCTAGCACCCCAAGTGTGATGCCTTAAATGCTTCACACAACACCAAATGCTCTTGGAAAGACTTTTGAGAGAATACACACTTCTTGAAATCGGCCTAGCCCTCTTGCTTCTTATGTGTAGCCGATTTTGATGGAGAATGGGACTCTTATATAGTGTTGACACATCTAGGGTTACACCATGTAAACCCTAATGTGTCATGACTCTTCATTTCCATGACCCATGGGTTTGTAACTCCCATGGAGCATCCTATGGGTAGAACCCGACTTGATAATCCATGGAGCCTCTTAGCCCACTATACAAGATATGAATGATTTACATAATCAACCCATATATTTAATTAGTTATCTTTTGATCACTTAATTAATTCCAAATTAATTATTTGATCAAACTAATCAAATAATATTATTAATATATTAGAACTTATAATATATCAATAATCTCCAAGTGTTATTACTCTCATTTAGTCTATCCAATCGCATGGTGCCATGCAACCCAAATGGACCATACCGGGTCGGGTCAAGTACTAACCCGAAATAGTTATGGACTTAGACACCTTATCCAACAGTCTCCCACTTGGATAAGTCTTATAACTATAACTGTAATACTTCAGGAACCGATCGGCAATCGTAGCTCTTTCAAGGTCTCTCGGAACTGAGAAGAAGTTGATACGCCATTTAAGATAAGTGATCATATAATCCTCTGTTCTAGATATCAGCCGGACAATTACATGGAACAATGTCTTACTTATTGTCCAGCAGTTTGTTTTCCGATTCCCGATACGTTTGAAAAAGAACTTAATTGAACACATCAACTTAGTTCTGACCGGGCCCGGTACATAGGTCAAAACAAAATCATCGAGGGGCCCAGAAATCAGCTTCTAATCCAAGAAGGAACAGATAAACTTCGACTCATATGTTTGTTCTACCGCTCATTGAATTATACACAAAAGCACGTTTTATAACGTCGATTTACCAATGCGTTTTCGTACAATCAATGCATAACCAACTTGTAAGTAACAAATCATATCTCTAGGTTTGAAGACTTATATGATATTACCGTCACACGATCACTCGAGATAAATTCCATGAAGTGATTCCAGTGAGCGTGGGTTGAGTCCAATGCTCAGAACTTATGAGCACTCATGATTGTTGTAGCCTTGTCCAACACCTTAGACCTCTTCAACCAATCGTGATAGTCTTGATTCATACCTACTTCCGACATATGAACGACTGTGGAGGTTTGAATAACATGTTATACCAAACAAAATTATTCTGGAAGTCAAAACATGCAAAAGAAATATAGTAAACGATCGACAAGAGATAGCAACACTTTACTCATAAATAAAACACCTTTTATTCATCATCTAATGTCAATTACACTTTACAAATTTCTGGGTTATCTAACTACTAAATCTAATATCATCCTTCAGCCCTATGCTCCGAGCATGCTGGAGATGCTTAACCCGAGTCAGTCCCTTCGTGAGGGGATCTGCTGGGTTCTCATCCGATGATACCCTCTTTGCCACGAGGAGTCCTTCTTCTATCCGATGTCTGATAAAATGGTATTTTCTGTCGATGTGTCTGGATCTCCCATAATCCCTTAGTTCCTTGGCTAAGGCAACAACACTTTCACTATCACAGAAAATTTCCATTGGCTCTTTTATAGCTGGTACAACTCCAAGGTCTCCAATGAAGTTCTTCAGCCATATCGCCTCCTTTGCCGCCTCGCTAGCTGCAATATACTCTGATTCACAAGTTGAATCAGCCACTGTCTCTTGCTTGGAACTCTTCCACGAAATTGCTCCTCCTCTTAGGGTAAAGACCCAGCCCGACTGAGAGCGGAAATTATCACTATCAGTCTGGAAGCTAGCATCACTATACCCTACACTTCTCAAGTCATCACTCCCACTGAGGGTAAGGACCCAGTCCTTAGTCCTCCGTAGGTACTTGAGGATATTCTTTACCGCAGTCCAGTGTGCCTTGCCAGGGCTCGCCTGATACCTGCTAACCATGCTCAGGCCAAAGGCTACATTAGGTCGAGTACACGTCATAGCATACATGATCGATCCTACTGCCGAAGCATAAGGTATTCGACTCATTTATGCTATCTCAACCTCAGTGCTAGGGCTTTGTGTCTTACTCAGTCTGGTGTTACTTTGGATGGGTAACTCTCCTTTCTTGGAGTCCTGCATGCTGAATCTCTTCAGCACCTTATCCATGTAGGTACTCTGACTAAGTCCAACTAGTCTTTTACTCCGATCTCTCAAGATCCTTATCCCTAGAATATAGGTAGCTTCTCCTAGGTCCTTCATAGAGAAACACTTCCCAAGCCAGGACTTAACTTCCTGCAGGGTTGGGATGTCATTTCCTATGAGTAGTATCTCATCCACATACAACACCAAAAAGCTAACTATACTCCCACTAGCCTTGACATACACGCAAGACTCATCTTCACTCCTAGAAAAGCCAAATTCCTTGACCTTTTCATCAAAGCAAAGATTCCATCTGCGAGGTGCTTGCTTCAATCCATAAATGGTTTTCTCAAGCTTACACACTCTATTAGGGTACTCATTGCTGACAAAACCCTCTGGCTGACTCATGTAATCATCTTCAGCTAACTTTCCAATATGGAAAGCGGTTTTGACATCCATTTGCCATATTTCATAGTCATGAAATGCAGCTATGTCCAACAGAACCCGAATAGACTTAATGTTGGCTACTGGAGAAAAGGTCTCATCATAGTCCACTCCAGAAATTTGAGAGAAGCCCTTTGCAACCAGTCTAGCCTTGTAAGTGTGTACTTTTCCATCCATGTCGGTCTTCTTCTTGAAGACCCATTTGCACCCAACTGTCTTACGACCTGGTACATTCTCAACCAAGTTCCAAACTTAATTTTCATACATGGACTGTATTTCGCTGTCCATTGCCTCTTTCCACTTGGCTGAATCAGGGCCTGCCATGGCTTCCGTGTAACTGCTAGGTTCATCCAGACCTATCAGAGTCTCATCACTGATAAGTGTATCCCCTTCTGCAGTAATATGGAATCCATAGTAATGCTCAGGAGCATTCCTAACCCTTGTGGACCGCCTCAGAGGTACAGACTTGTCAATTGGCTCAACAGGAGTTTCCTCCTCAAGTTGAGTGCTAGGGTTTGAAGTTCCTTCACCGCTTGACTCTTGAATTTCTTCAAGATCAACTTGCCTCCCACTGTTTCCTTGGCTTATGAACTCTCTCTCTCTAAAGAAAGCCCTCCTAGCTACAAAGACCACATTTTCACTAGGTCTGTAGAAGAGGTAACCAAAGGATTGTTGTGGGAAACCGATGAAAATACACCTGTCGCTTCGGGGTTCGAGCTTATCATGAGTCTCACGTCTCACGAAAGCCTCGCAACCCCAAATCTTGATGTGGTCTAGTTTAGGCACTTTACCAGTCCACATCTTGTGAGGAGTTTTGGCAACTTTCTTTGTAGGGACTAGATTAAGGATATAGGCGGCAGTCTCTAAGGCATACCCCCAGAATGAGATTGGTAGCGAAGCTCGACTCATCATGGAATGAACCATATCCAATTAGGTTCGATTACGCCTCTCAGCCACACCATTCAACTTTGGTGTCCTGGGAGGTGTCAATTGTGAGACTATCCCACATTCCCTTAGATAGTCAAGGAACTCTGAACTAAGATACTCACCACCACGATCGAATCAGAGCATCTTAATGTTCCTGCCCAATTGATTCCCGACTTCCTGTTTAAATTCTTTAAACCTTTCGAAAGTCTCTGACTTATGCTTGATCAAGTAGACATATCCATATCTACTGTAATCATCAGTAAAAGTCAAATAATAATGATTAGCATCCCTTGTGGAATGTTTGAATGGTCCACACACATCCGTGTGTACAAGGTCCAACAAACATTCACCCCTCTCACACGAGCCTGTGAAGGGTGACTTTGTCATTTTTTCATGTAAGCATGATTCGCAACTATCATCTGACTTTAGGTCAAATGACTCCAAGACTCCATCCTTTTGGAGTTGGCCTATGCGTTTCTTGCTTATATGTCCAAGACGACAATGCCATAATGATGCTTTATCCAAGTTATTATTATTAATAGAATCAATACACAATACATTATTTCCTAAGTTATCAACCACAGATACTGTTTCATACACGCCATCACAAGGTAATGCTTTGAAATAAAGAACATTATTAACGAAAGCATTAATCGAACCAACTTCATTATCAAATGAAAAGGTGAAACCTTGTTTATACAATGCATGAAAGGAAATAATATTTCTTGCCATTTCTGGCGAATAATAACACTTATTCAAATCTAAACTAAACCTATTACTTAGCGATAAAGTATAAACTCCAATGTTGGTGACAGGTAAAGCTTTCCTATTCCCCATGATCAAGTTTATTCTTCCTTGCTCCACATTCTCACTTCTTCTTAGTCCCTGCAAGTCACAACAAATATGAATACCACAACCAGTATCAAGGACCCAAGATTTAGAATGGGGTGAGTTATTAGAAATGATAGTGTAAATACCTGCATGGTTGGGTTTAACTATCCCATCCTTCACATCTTGCTGGTATTTTGGGCAGTTCCGCTTCCAATGTGATTTTTCATGGCAATAGAAGCATTCAGCCTCTTTTGGGTCAGAAGAAGGAGTGATGAAACCTTTCTTGGTTCCAATTGAAGAAGAGCCATCAAGGGTCCCAGCCTTGGTACCCTTAGAAGAGCTCTTTCTCTTCTTCCCTTGATTTTTCCCAATTGCCAAAACCAGAGTAGAATTTGGAGTAGGAGTGTTAACAACCGACTTCCCCTTAAGACCTGTTTCTGCTGTCTTGAGAAGCCCCTGAAGTTTGCTGAGTGTGACCTCTTCCTTATTCATGTGATATGTTATGCGGAATTGATCATACCACGATGGTAAGGAGTGCAAAATGATATCTATTGCAAGCTCCTCAGGGAAGTTCACATTAAGCTTCAGCAATCGATCCACATACCTTTGCATTTTCTGCATGTGGCTCGTGACGGATTCCGCGTCCTTCATCATGGTTGTTATCATGGAGCAGATGATTTCATACCTCTCTTGTCGTGCACTTTGATGGTATCTTTCCATCAGATCTTGGTGCATTTCATAAGGGTAGAAATCCTCATAAGACTTTTGGAGTTCCGCTGTCATCGTGGCCATCATGATGCATGCCACTTTCGTAGCATCCCTTTCATATGCCTGAAAGTCAGCGATCTCCTGAGGAGTTGCAGTGGTCTCATCAATCTCCTTAAGCTCCTTGTCAAGGACATATTCTTTGTCCTCGTAGCGGGTAATCATCCTGATGTTTCTGATCCACTCATTGAAGTTGGATCCATCAAAAGTGACTTTCCCACACAAGTTCATAATGGTAAAGGAGCCATTAGGGTTAGAGCCAGAAGCAGCATTGTTTGAAGACATCTGAAGGAAAAGGACAAGATTAGTTTAGATATTAAGAGAGTCCTTAATAAAACACCCAAATGTAATATTAAGGCTAGGACCCAATCACAAGCTATAACATATTTGAAAGGTAGGTGAATGACGATTCACCAATTTCCACCACAAAAACCGAAATATTAAATATTAGGTTTTTGATTGGTTCTCAGAAATTCCTAGATTCTTTGAGATTCAATGAACTTTTCAAAGGCATGTTTCAATCTCGAGTGTGCCCTCCAAGTTTTGTGACTGGGATACCGAGGATTACAAAACGAGGTGTGAAGTAACCATGCAAATCACTTGGTACCCTTAAAGTTTATCACTGAATCGATGTGCCGGTAAACCACACACGCTCCACCGATACTATAATATACTTTAAGTCACCCTTTACCTACCTTGTTAAGTCCAAGTTAGTGTGCCGGTTAACCACACACGCTCCACCAACGACTTAAGCAAAGTGTAAAGTGTAATTTCATGGATTAGCACCTTATTCACATTTTTCCTAAAGTAACTAAGATTGGGAATTTAATAAAACATTTAGTTACTTTATAATATTCATCATACTTTTAATGAGAATTTATAAGTCCTTGTCTTACCCGTTCGGCTAACGACCCTCCACCGGTCAAGCAAGCGGTGGGTGAGAGTGGACACCCATTAAGTTGCCATTTTATAGGCAACAACCTTATACCCACCTTATAGACCGGCTTCATGAATGAGGCGTACTAGCGGTAAGACGAATTTGTTCTTATACATATATACATATATATATATATATATATATATATATATATATATATATAATTATAATTATTAAATCATAATAATATAAGTATAAGGGTTGAATTTTAACTTTTAAAATTCTAAGGGTTGGAACTAAAGTTTTTAACATGACTTTACTTGTTCCAAAACTTGAGGGCAAGTCTTGTAAACTTTCAAAACTTTTCATTTCTTGTAACTTATGAGTTTATTAGAGTAATAAAATGAAGACTCTTCATTTTTCTAACTCTTGTGTTCTTTTAATGGTTTTAACTCAAGTGACTTTTGGTTTTCCATAACTTGAGGACAAGTTATGGACTCCATTAAAACACATTATGATCAAGAATTAAACTACCACATAGGTTACAAATAATTCCTATGATCATCTAAACATCCTAAGATCAAGAACATGAACATGAACACTTTCATGAATCAAAATTACACATAAAACTTTGTAATTTTGATAACTAGTTGTTGTAAATGGATTAGCAAAGACATTACACCATCTAAAACAAGTTTTCAAGTACCAAAACAGTTTAGGGTAATGTTTCTAGTCCATTTCCAGCAACTAAAGTCGAAAATCTGCACTCTGTGGCTCCTACTCGCCGAGTGCATGAACCTACTCGGCGAGTAGGTTGAAGATACAAGTGCACTCGGAGAGTCTCCCCATGGACTCGGCGAGTTCATCAGGCAGACAGCAAGTTTTTCGACTTTTTTCAACTTTTAAGCACAAATAACAAACAAAAAAACCAGTCTCTGATACCACTGATGGGTTTTGAGCATTCTAACACTTCCTAAGTGTACATGCAACCCTAATAACCTTGGATCTATGTTGGTCTAATTATCATGCAAAGTTGAATTCCAAGGTTATATTCCTATCTAGCATACATGGGGAACAATTTCTAACTTGAATGAAAGATAGAATAACTTACCTTGTTGTTGCTTATGTTCCTTGAAACCTTGTGAGCCTAGCACCCCAAGTGTGATGCCTCAAATGCTTCACACGACACCAAATGCTCTTGGAAAGACTTTTGAGAGAATACACACTTCTTGAAATCGGCCTATCCCTCTTGTTTCTTATGTGTATCCGATTTTGGTGGAGAATGGGACTCTTATATAGTGTTGACACATCTAGGGTTACACCATGTAAACCCTAATGTGTCATGACTCTTCATTTCCATGACCCATGGGTTTGTAACTCCCATGGAGCATCCATGGAGCATCCTATGGGTAGAACCCAACTTGATAATCCATGGAGCCTCTTAGCCCACTATACAAGATATGAATGATTTACATAATCAACCCATATATTTAATTAGTTATCTTTTGATCACTTAATTAATTCCAAATTAATTCTTTGATCAAACTAATCAAATAATATTATTAATATATTAGAACTTATAATATATTAATAATCTCCAAGTGTTATTCCTCTCATTTAGTCTATCCAATTGCATGGTACCATGCAACCCAAGTGGACCATGCCAGGTCGGGTCAAGTACTAACCAGAAATAGTTATGGACTTAGACACCTTATCCAAAACTTGTATCAAAGAGTCATTTTGAGATTTATCATCTAGTACATGTAGTTTGGAACATCTAGTTTCTTTTTCGATAAGATCGATAGAAGAGTGATGTTTGAGTTGTTGGTGGAGGATTGAGCATCGGTAACATAACTAGAAGTAGACATCTATATTAAGAGAGATAGTTTTAGTTAGTTGACATAAATCCTTTGTATTTTAACCCAAAATAAATATTTAAGGCTAGGATCCAAAACACAATTCACAATCAAGAAGAGGGATACATAGTCTTATTGTGATTTATAAAGGTAGGTAAAACAATCCACCAATTTCAATCTAATATGAAATTCCTAGATCTTTTGAGATTCATTGAATCTTATCATTAGCATGTTTAATCTCATATTATGCTCTTCTATTTATGGATGGGATACCGATTATCACAAACAAGATTTGATAACCATGCAAACCCGCTCGATAACCTCGATGTCATTTATCATCTCAAATTGACGTGCTAGTAAACCACACACACTCCATGAAAAATGATAATTTACAATTTGTACCATCATTCAACTTTATAGTCCCAAATTATTATGTCGGTTAGCTACGCACGCTCTATTAACGACTTATACAGAATGATGTGTGTTTTCATGGATTAGTATACTTTTGACATTTTCCTAAAGTAACTAGAGGCAAATTTAAAAGAAAGTTATAGTACTTTTACAGATTATACTTTTAATCAGATTATGTCCTATCGAACCTGTTCAACTAACGACCCTCCACCACAGGAGAGCAACAAGGACACCTAGTCAATGGTCATTTTATAGGTCGTTTCTTTATACCATCTTTATAGCATGACTTCTTGAATGAGGCTTACTAGCGATTCAAATGACCTTTCTTACACATTTAGTAATTAAACTTTTAATATATATATATATATATATATATATATATATATATATATATATATATATATATATTAGGTGTATTTTTTAAACATTTCAAAATACAAGGTTTAAATATTAATTATCTGAATTAAACGTTTCTTAATTATATTTAAACCAATTATGATTTAATCTTTATCTTTTAAATTAATAATTAATTAATATAATTTAAATAATTTAAGGATTAAATAATTATTTTCAATTAAACTATTAATTAAATAATTCAAATTTAATCCGATAACCCTCAAAATTTCGAATATTTGGGGATTGGGTTACCAAATTTTAATTATTAAAATTTTAAGACATTTAAAATAATGATTAAGGAAACTAGAAACCCTAAGAAATCCTAAGGCAAATTCGAAAATAACGGGTGGAGGCTAGGGTTTCAAGAAACCCTAGCCAAGTCGAAATTTTCAAATAAATAGGGTTTATTTTCGATAAACCCTAATTTTGATATATTCAATTTTATGCACAATCAATAGAAAAATGGATCTGATACCACTAATGAGTTTTATCGGTTACTAAAATACATATGAAGAGAAAATATTAACTCTTAGGTTCACATGTAACCTGTAAATGATCTATGTTTTCTCAGATTGATAACAATGAACTATTGAATATTAAGAACCCTAAAGGAACCTCAAAATAATCGAAATATAGATAGGATTAGGGTTTACATACATTTTCATTATTATAGAAAATAACCAAACAAAATTCATTCTTGAAAGACTTGGAAAGCAAGCATCAAAAGTTTAGTGCCTCTATTGGTTTGTACCCCAGAACCTAGCAATTAGAAGACTTGAGGAGAGAGAAGATATAAAAGAAATATTTTGGCTCTGCCTTAGGTTATGAGAGCGAATGAAAATAAGGATCCTAAGGGCCCTATTTATAGATGATACAAGGAACCCAAGAAACCCTAATTTGAATATAATATTAATATTTCAAGTTAGTTAATTATCCAACTCCTTATTTAACTAAAATGAACATTCAAGAAACCATAAATGGACATGCTTAAACTATCCATCTCAAGAGGTGTAGCACCCCATTTTTGTCTTATAGTATAAACGACAGTCACACAAATAAATGTTTTTAATAGAAGACTATTTAGGATAAATAGCCTTGACGAAAGTCGTAGTAATCACAAAAAATGAGAGCACACATACAGAGAACGTCCAAATCTGACTTCATAACAGGAAGTTATGATTTTTAGAAGTTTCAGCGTAGCAGTGTATGACACATAAACCGAAATGGAGATCAGTTGATTGGTGGGAAAAACAATCTAAACGAGAGTTGAAAATATCATAAATATAATTCCATCGATATAAAGACAGTCGAGAATGGAACTCATATAAGAGAGTTATGATTTTTGTACGGACTTCAACAGTCTAAGCCTGTTAAAAATACAACTTTAAAAATAAATTGAAAATTAGCCGACAGAGTCTAAATTACATTTGTATATGTCATCAATAGCTACACGTGGATATAAAGAACATCAAAATGGATCTCGTATGAAGAAGTTACGAAATTTACAAAAAATTAGAAAATCACACGCGTACGCGCGCGTTGCATGATGCGCATATACAGTCCGATGCGGCCCACCGTATTTTTACCACATGTCACCCTCTAACTAAAGCCATGTCACCAGCCCTGACTAGATGCCCGATGTACATCTATGTTGTGCGACATGCACCCATACTATAAATAGAAGTCTTCAGTCTCTTTTATTTCTCACACCACCCTCACTCCAAACTCTCTCATCTTTCTCTCTCTCTCTCTCTCTATATATATATATATATATATATATATATATATATATATATATATATATACATATATACATATATCTCACTCTCAAGTTCGACCCTTGGGGTACTTTTGGGAGTCCGAGGTAATCCACTTTAGTGAAGCTCTGAGGTAGTGGGCCTGGAAAATAGAAGTGCTCGGTATCGAAGCCCTGCCGATGATCTTCCCGGTTTTCGCTAGGATCCCTATAAGTTATGCTACGATTGTATTTATATTCTTAGTCATTGTCATGGATATATAAATAAGATTTATCAGTAATTCCAGTTATAATGCTGATTGATCTACTTATGGGAGAGTGCCTAGAATGATCACGTTGGCTTGGTTGTTGGATTTCAAAAAAGCTATATGCCGAAATGGGTCTGCCTGCCAACTATCCGGTCCTGCTGATCTTTATTCGATGGAACTCTCAGTGTTCATTGACATTAGTGAAATATCTAGCTTTCATTACCAAATTACCATTGGATTTAATAAGTTATAGTACTATTGGTTAATACTTGTTAGGCACGTTACCAGCCTGATTAGATTACCAGTAGAATTGCCCATATACATGCCTAGGTGAGTTTTCTCACTATTTTATGTGCTCCAACATATATCCTCTATATGATAGGATATAGTTTCCCTATAATATGCAATTAGGCTAGTTCTGTTGGTTTCGTGTAGTGTTGGATTGTTGTATGTTATATATACATACATACATACATACATATATATATATATATATATATACACACACACACTTGTTGATACATTATGTGGGGAGTTGAGGGCGGACCAACCTCGTGCTGAAGGCCAATAGACTTGGGCAGACTACAATTATGCTAAAGGTCAAAGTGAGCACCAATTATATGCTGAAGGCAAAAAGGACGGACCATATTCGTGCTGAAGGCCAAGGGTAGACCAACTTTATGTTGAATGCCATTATACAAATGCATTGTATATGTATTGTGGTATATGGTGTTTTGGAGAACTCACTAAGCCTCGTGCTCACCCAATTGTTTCTAAATGTTTTTTCACAAGCTTCGTTGGTTTGTGTAAAGGGTAAGTTTTGACTGTACACACGCACATTCGTAACATGTTTTCGCATAATGTAATTATAGTATGATATATTATAATAAGTAAAAATGAAAAGAATTTGGGTTGAAAATCGGGACGTTACAAGTTGGTATCAGAGCCCAAGATTGAGTGAACTGGCTGAACACTCGTCTGATTCCAAAATAAAACGAAGGATCTGAGTAATTAATAAATCTTTTCATAAAAAGAATAATACAAAAAGGAAAGAATATGATGCGTACAGTCAACCAAATCACAGAAAGAAAAAGTGATTCCTAAAATATCCATATTGTTATGATTGTTGATATATGAAATGTTAGAAATGCATACTAGTCTGTAAGCTAGGGATCTTTTAGGGAATTGCTAAATAGAATTTCTTGAAAATTAAGATGCGTTAGAGCTTAGATATTTGCCTGTTAATTGTTGCTTAGAACCTACATTGATATTAATTAGTTCTTTGACTAATACATTAGGTTACATGCTCCCAAAAATGAATAGTTTTAGATTGCTTGATTTGGCTCTATTATGTAGCTCTCGTATGAGTCTAACCATCGTAGGATTGGATCTTTCAGTTGACAGGCTGTTTGATTTTAGAGGCATGTAATCGTATTCGTCCGATAATTAGTTAATATTGATAGAAGTTCTACCACACCTAATAGTAGGGTGGAGTGGAAAGGAATCTTAGAAGGGAAGTGATATATCCACGAATTATTTTGATACATCCATAGATTTTTTAGTATATTGACAATTATGCCCTCAAGATGCATGCATATGTTTTTGCTTCTTCGGTTGCAATCATCAACCGGTAAAAGGTAAGTGATACCCTATTTGCAGGTTTCATTTTTCACCAGATATAGAGATAGATCTTAAACTCCCCACCATAGTAATAAAACCCGACAAACCCACTTCAAGAAACACATAAACTTCACATTCCAACAAGAAAGTTAAAGAATCGAACAAAACTCCGGCGAGAAAATCATTCAGTGTGTCAAACTCAGAGTCCATCGGTTCTCCCGAACTAGCATTGAGTAGAGGAATTCTTCATCCTTCAAAAGTCTGCACAGAGAAAGAAATTGTCAGAAAGCTCTCTGAGTATGCTTGTAATGGTTCCTTTTAATCACTTGATTTTACTCACCTACAACTGCGACTGCTCTTGATATATGCTCTTTAATGGTGTTCTTTTTCCATCTACATAAAGTTTTGAAAGTCTAGCAATGAATTTTACACAGTAGCAGATATGACTAATAACCACTTGATTTTACCACCACCGTACCGTATATGATCATTAAGATAGAGGAATCACTTGCATCTGGAAATAGTTTTGAAAATCTAGCAATTTCTCATATTCTTTGGTAGTTAGAGGTGGTGCATGTGTTCTTCCGGTAAGCATAACCTTCTACAGCAAACCTGGTTTTACTCAGACAACTTTTTGGTTCTTGGTTTGAGTTTTTCCGGCTACTTCCCATGTAATCTTGATGGTACCTTATTTTGATAGTGATGTAGTGACCGACGACAAGAGAGGGTAAAAAGAGATAGGATAGTGTGATGGGCTTTACAACATCGTAGTCGTCAGGCTGGAGTGGAAATTACACTGCCACCAACAGGGGACAAATCGAGTACACCGAGGAGCTAGATTTAAGAAAACGTAAGTTAAAGGCCCTTGACTTTTGCTGGATTTTTTGTCAGGTAAGAGAATCTCACGAGGGAAAAACTAGTCAAACAGGATGGGGATGGAGATAAAGGGGGTAGGTCAGTTTATTTTAATGAAGATAAGCAGGGGCATAATTTTCACTTCACTTAAAAATCTATGGAAGTATCAAAATAATTCGTGGATATATCAGCGAAGAATCTAGGAAGCTTAATATATGCTCGATATAGCATATATTTGTGGGATAGGGTATCGGTAAATATTCAAAGCTTTAGTGGAGTCTAGGAAAACCTATTGTAGGTGCTCATGGGACATATACATATATATGTTTAGCGGCAGGTGTGTAGTTTTGGAAGTGACTTGGAAACTGTAAGACAATTTTTGGGACAAGTATGAGTAGGTGTGAAAGGTAGTAGAGGCCTATACTACTAGAAGAACATGACTCATACTTGGATAAGGAAAAGTCACAAGGTTACTAAGGCACTCATAGTTGAGTTATTTTGTTTGTATCGGTCATTACCATCGTTTTGGTGATGACTAATAAATTATATGTTATTCTAACCTTAGTGGTAAATCAATCCTGACTAAGATAAATTTGCGAAGAAAGCTCAATGAAGTGTCTGAATTTAGTCAAAAGATTTAGGGGAAAGATGATCAAAGAAATCGACAGAAGTATCGCAACCGTCATTAAGAAATGGCACCTACAATGACGTAATCGTACCATGTTAGAACATGGAGGAAGATATCTCCTAAATTTGAAGTGTTGACTTATAGAGACAAGTTTTTAGTTCATTCTAAATCCTTTGAAGGTCATTAGAATATGAACATTCAGTTAGTTGTTATGAGGTGATCGTATGTCAACCTCCCACAACCTAAGGAGGAAGGATCGAGCTATCCGTATGAAAAGGATAAGATAGATAAGCTATGCCTTAGGCATTAGATTGATAGAAGCAAATTTCAGTACTCTACGATCTTTTTGCAATTAAACGTCAACAAAATGAGTAGTAACAGGTCTTATTTACAGAATGTTGACTACACATCCTGAAGCAGAGAGCTTTGGGATTTGCATTGACAACGCATCCCTACATGATTGGATTGTCATTGAGGTCTCACATACCTTACTAGATGAATTACCCGATATCATTAAATGGGTCACGAATACATTTATTATCAGTGTTAAGGAGCGGATTTCTGCCATTCGAACTATTGATGAAATTGTAAGGACCACTCAAGAAGGATAGTTTGAAAAGAGGAAGCAAGCACAAGATCCAACTCTTCTAGCAGTAGCCAAACGCTTTAAGCATGCCAACTCAAGGACCGGTGGATAGAGGGGCCCTCGGTGTACCAAGTGTAGGAAGTCTCACGAGGGAGCTTTTCACACTTTGGTATGCTTCAGGTGTGGCGAGAAGGGACATTTTTGCTGAGAATGTAAGCAAAAAACACATGGGGTGAATGTTTGTTTCCACTACAACTAGAAGGGACAAATCAATGCCAATTTCCCTCTTCAAGAACCAACAAGTGAAATGCGTGCTCTAACTCCTGAAACTTTTAGTATAACCAATGGAAGCCTAAGGGAGAAGGTACCTACAACCAATAATGGAGTTGTGTTGTTTCCTATCAAGGAAGAATGAGTGACACTGATAGGATGTACTAAAGAGTATGTACTATGTCTATTTTTGGTATGTAGGTATTAGTATGTAACCCAAAAAATCATCGTTATTTCTTGTAAAATTCTATTACACAATAAAATCCCCTTTCTCATACGTATGTGTTACTACGTTTTTTGATGGACATTGTGCTGGTCACGGCCTTATCATGTTTTGGTCATGCTATGTAAAAATACCACTTACGGTAGGCATAATTAGTAGTACTACGATGAGAATGTCGAATGTCATTGGAGATGACAACCATGAGTTTCTTCAAAGTCAAAAGGAGACACAGATGACATAGGCTAAGCTAGATTAAGTTACAAGTAGCAACCGATGATGGGTCGAACCCAAGTAGGGCAGAACCGACCCTTAAGGAGAAAGTACGTAGGGCAGATCAACTTTTAATTTTGACATAGAGGTCCAGGAGAGTAGCAGCACATGTAGGAGGAGATAGTTAGTTTTGTTTTTTGGTAACAGAAGAACGAATTCTTATGTAAGATTACCCATAGGCTATGAGTTTCTTGCTTCTCAGGGAAAGGTTGGTCTTTCATCCCCAAACGACTAATAGGATTTAGGAATTTTCCAAACTCCCAGGTACAACTCAGATAGCCAAGAGAACCATATAGGTTCATGCCTTCGAGGATGTAGGATTTATCCTCACAACATAGGATCAGTTAAAAATTCAGTACGTTGCCCAGATTGCCAAAGAGAGCGTCGAATACTCAAAAAATACAATTTGAGGAATTTGATTTCAACCATAGTAAAGGATTTAGTTAACTTGTGCCAAAGGATTATAGCAGTAGGATCAATGTAACGGGATAGAGTGTATTCGTGAGTACGATTAGAGACCCATAGGAGGAGACCATTCGAAAAGGGCTATACCCATAAAGCATATGGTAATACTTTAGTGTTACTTTAGGCATCATGATAGACTAGGTGTTTAGTTTAGTTATTCCTTCAGTCGATAAGCATAAGAATTAATAGAAAACTAAGATCGAATTTCGATGTTCATAGCTTGACAAAGGACGATAGTTAGACTTTAGCTTCAGAACAATGTAGATTAAGGACCTCTAATTAGTTGTAGCCTCAAAATGTTTAACAACCAGGGATCTGTTGTGATAAGAAGATATCAAGGAAGGATAATGATTGGGTTCCCTCAGGACAATCGGATAATGGTGGTGAGTCGTTAGGGTTCATCGTGAGTCTTTAGGCCCGAGGGGGAATGATTACAAGAGCGATTTGGCATCATGATCCCAATAGTTGAATAAGTGTCATGATGTATCATGAACGAATTGCTCGAACAATATATAGGTAATGTAGTTAGAGCCTTGAGAGAGGGCTATTAGGCGACCTCATGTTCATTATAATCTAGTAGGCTAGAAGATAAGAAATCCTTATTATGAGTCCGTTGCCGATATTAGAGTACTGGTCCTAGTGTTTTCAAGCCAATAAACCTGTTATAGTAGTTTGGTTAAAATTCAGGATATTGGAATGCCTGAACTAGGTAAGGAAATTGTTTATGATCTCGGTTTGCATGTGTTTTATCAATATAACATAAGCCTTTTAGAGGCATCTTCATGAAAATGGATTGTATTAGGATGTTGTAGATAAATTCCATAGTTAAGCACCTCATAACCAGTCGATGATATCAACATTTTATGTCTGAAAGCGATCGTCAAAGGTAGCGTGTAAATTTTGGAAGTCCAGACCGACGAATTCCCATTTTTGGAATACTTCACGGGGAGTTAAGGAGTACATATATGGTAGAAAATGAAGTTCTACGGCCAAATAACTACAAATGCACGAATTCGATGCTGCAACGTCGGCTAGATCCTGAGTTGATCTCGTGAAACCCTAGTAGAATAGTATAAGAATTATCTTAAAGTGCGGTAAGAGTAGGATTTTGGGGACGAAATATATATAAGTGGGGGAGAGTTGTAACACCCCAATTTTGCCTTATAATATAAATGAATTAGTCACATAAACATTTTTGATAAAAGACTATTTAGGATAAATAGTCTTGATGAAACTTGTAGAATTGCAAAAATGGAGAGCAGGCATGTAAAGAACGTCCAAATCCGACTTCATGATAGGAATTTATGATTTTTAGAAGTTTCAGCGTAGTATTGTACAACATGTAAACCGAAATGGAGATCGGTCGATTGTTGGGAAAAATAATCTAAACGAGAGTTGAATATCTCATCAATATAATTCCATCGATATAAAGACAGTCGAGTATGGAATTCATATGAGAGAGTTATGATTTTTGTATGGGCTTTAATAGTATAAGCCTGTTAAAATATAAATTTAAAAATAAAGTGAGAATAAAATGACAAAGTATAAACTAAAGTTGTAGATCTCATTGATAGCTATGCTTGGATATAAAGAATGTCGAAAACGGAGCTCATATGAAGAAGTTACGAAATTTACTAAAAATCAGAAAATTGCACGCGTACACACGCACTGCACAGCACGCAAAGACAACCCAACGTGGCCCACCATGTTTTTTTCAAGTGTCACCCTCTTACTGAAGCCATGTCACTAGCCCCGAAAAGATACACGTTGTGTATCCGTGCTGTATGGAACGCACCCATACGATAAATAGAAGTCTTAGATCTCTTTCATTTCTTCCACCACCCTCACTCCAAAATCTCTTATCTCTCTCTCAAGTGTGACCCTTGGGGTATTCTTAGGAGTCCAAGGTACACCACTTTAGATAAGCTCTAAGGCAGTGGTATCGATGCTCTGCCGGAGATCTTCCTGGTTTTCACTAGGATCCCTATAAGTTAAGCTAGACTTATATTTATATTCATAGTCGTTGTTATGGGTATATAAATAAGATTTATCAATAATTCCAGTTATAATGTTGATTGATCTACTTATGGGAGAGCCGCCTAGAATGGTCACATTGGCTTGGTTATTGGATTTCAAAAAAGTAATATGCTGAAATGGTCTTGCCTCTCAACTGTCTGACCTAGATGATCCTTATTTGATCAAACTCTCAATATTCAGTGGGATTAGTGAAATATCTATATGAATTAATAAGTTAAAGTGTTATAGGTTAATACTCATTAGGCGTGTTACCCAGATAACTACCTAGGTGAGTTTTTCTGAATATATTATGTCTTCCATTATATATTCTCTATATGGTAGGACATATTTACCTATAGTATGCAATTAGGCTAGTTCTGTTAGTTTCCTGTAGTGTTAGATTGTTTTCTGTTACATATATATGTATTGATATATTACGTGTGTAGTTGAGGGAAAACTAGCTTTGTACTGATGGCCAATAGACTCAAGCGGACTAGCATTATGCTAAAGGCCAATGTACGGACTAACTATATGTTGAAGGCAAAAAAGGTAGACCAACTTTGTGCTAAATGCCAAGGCGGACCTACTTTATGATGAACGACATTATGTGTATGCATTGTATATGTATTGTGATATATGGTATCTTGGGGAACTCACTAAGCCTCTTGCTTACCCAGTTGTTTATACATTCTTTTTCAGGAGCTTCATTGGTTTGTGTGAAGGGTAAGGTTCGACTGTACACATGCGCATTCACAATATGTTTCCACATAATGTAATTATACTCTGATATATTTTAATGAATGAAAATGAAAAAAATTGGGTTGAAAATCAGGACATTACAAGAGGGTTCTAGAATTTTTCTCGTGTTCAACTTTTGAACAATTACAGCTTAAGTCCTTGCACTTTTAATTAATCCTAAAATTAATTCCTATTAATTTCTCATTAATTTTGAATTAAATTACACTATTTCAAATTAAGATATTAATCACATAATATATTAACAACTCATTTAATCATATAATAAATCAATAAATCAACCTCTCTCTCTCTCGCTCTCTCTCTCTCTCTCTCCAAAAGCCATTCTACTTAATCACTAGTTATGAGGGCAACCCAAAAAGGACTTTGTTTTGAATTCAAGTATATACCAATTTAGCTATGATCTTAGAAACTTTAATCCAACATTAGCTACCTCTCTTTTAGTACCTATTCACTTGAATATTAACCATGGAAATGCAAATAAAACTTTAGACTCCTAAATCGAAGAGCGTACAGGAATCAAAATCAAATAACATATAAATCTTATATAACTATTGCTTAAAGATAATCAGAGGAATTGAAGAAAAACCACAAACCCAATATTGTTGTTTCTCTGTGATTGTCCACCTCCATTCACTTTTAATCTCACATGAATTTGGGGTTTGGAGTGAAATCGATGTCGGAAGGTTTCCAAATCCTGAAGAAGTATCGATGTAGTTCCTTCTTAAATCTAAAGGAGAGATGAAATCAATAATTATGAAACCAATCTATTTCTTATTGGCTTACAGGTGAAAGGACGTAGAAGGACTAAATATGGACAACTTCAAATCAATAACTAAACCTATCAACCCCTCAAAATAGTATGGCCAAGGTTTAAAGCACAAGAACTTTACTATTCATAAATCCTTATATATATATATATATATATATATATATATATATATATATATATATATATATATATATATATATGAATGGTGTGTATGGTAATGTAAGTAAGCAAAATGATTTGTTTGACCACCTATATGGGTTGTGTGACCATATAGATTCTTTTGCATGACCATATAATGAAGAAAAAAAGTGTTTTATTTTGAGTAAATTACATGAATGTTTCTCGTGCTTAGGATAATTTGTGTGTTCGGTCTCTAAGTTTTTTTTGTTTTTTTTATAATTCGGAATGTCCCCTAAAATGTATTTTTGTTACAATTTTTGGTCCTTAATATACCTAAAAAGACTATATTGCCATTTTTATTTCTTTTTATTTTGTTTATTGTTTATTTTATATTTATTTATTAAAAAAATCTTTATTTCTTTTTAGTTAGATCCCACCCTTATCCCTTCCCCATTTCCATGATTTGTAGTCCTATACATATAGTGTTTATTGATGTGAATGTGAATCGCAACCTTTCGCAGTCAAAGCAGGATGTTGGTTACGACCAGGTGCGAATGGATGCGAGCGATCACAACCAGTTGTAGTTCTTAGAGAATTGATGTGAAACCCAGACGATGCGTTGCGATTGCGAGGCTTGGAAAGATAACTGCGAACGACTAGTATTGGCTATTAGATTCAGAAGTACAGAATACGAAGACTCATGTGTGTCAGGAGTTTGCATGGTTTCTATGTCGGTTAAGCTAGAAGGTTCTAGAAGCATGTTTGGTTTATTTTAGCTATGAATAAGCCTTTGCAATATAGTATTTTAAAGTTTCCTTTTTGTAATTGGTTTTTAGGTTATAAATACCCCTTATAGAACCTTTTGGAAGATATGTTTTTGCTGATTATCGAATAAAAGAACTTTATTTTCTTTTGAGTTGCTTACTCGTTTTTTGTCAAATCTAGATCGCATTTTCTAGGTTGATTCGAACTCAAATCAATAGGTCTTGATTTGTTTTCACTTGATACTCAATATATAGCTCTAGATTGTTTATCAAACTATCTTTTTCTTGATGTCTTGTTGCACAAGTTATTGTTTTCTTGTATTAATCTTGTTTATCTGTTGCTGTAACTGATGGGTTTTGAGCATTCTAACACTTCCTAAGTGTACATGCAACCCTAATAACCTTGGATCTATGTTTGTCTAATAATCATGCAAAGTTCTTTTCCAAGGTTATGAACCTATCTAGCATACATGGGGTACAATTTTCTTTGTATAAAAGATAGAACTACATACCTTGTTGTTGAAAGTGTTCCTTGAAACCTTGTGAGCCTAGCACCTCAAGTGTGATGCCTCAAATGCTTCACACAACACCAAATGCAAAGAATAAACTTGAGAGAATACTCTAACACATGCAAAATCGGCCAAGCCCTCTTGTTTCTTAGTGTATATCCGATTTTGGGGAGAGTTACATTGCTTATATAGTGTGTTGCATTAGGTAAACCCTAATGTTCCATGACTCTTCATTTCTTGATCCATGGGTTAACTCCATGGAGCATCCTATGGGTGGAACCCAACTTGATAATCCATGGAGCCTCTTAGCCCACTATATAAGATATGGAAGATTTACATAATCTACCCATATATTTAATTAGTTATCTTTTTAATCACTTAATTAATTCTCAATTAATTCTTGATCAAAACTAATTAAATAATATTATTAATATATTAGAACTTATAATATATTAGTAAACCATATGTGTTATTTCTCTCATTTAGTTTATCCAATTGCATGGTGCCATGCAACCCAAATGGACCATGTCGGGTCGGGTCAAGTACTTACCAGAAATAGTTATGGACTTAGACACCTTATCCAACAGTCTCCCACTTGGATAAGTCTAATAACTATAACTGCAATACTTCATGAACCGATCGGCAATCTAAAAAGACGAAAAATTTAGTTTAGAAATAGAGATAGTCCTTAATTAAACACCCAAATGTAGTGTTAACGCTAGGACCCAATCACAATATATTATACTTAGAAGAGGTATGTTGTAATCTAAGTAATAACATATTTGAAAGGTAGGTGAATGACGATTCACCAATTTCCACCAAAGACGAAATATTAAAAATATTTAATTTGGTTCTTAGAAACTCCTAGATTCTTTTGAGATTCAATGAACTTTTCAAAGGCATGTTTCAATCTTGAGTGTGCCCTCCAAGTTTTGTGACTGGGATGCCGAGGATCACAAAAAGAGGTGTGAAGTAACCATGCAAATTACTTGGTACCCTTAATGTATTACCCCTCAATCGATGTGCCGGTTAACCACACACGCTCCATCGATACTATGATAAACATTAAGTCACCTTTTACCTACCTTGTTAAGTTCAAGTTAGTGTGCCGGTTAACCACACACGCTCCACTAACGACTTAGACAAAGTGTAAAGTGTAATTTCATTGATTAGAACCTTATTCAGATTTTCCTAAAGTAACTAAGATTGGGAATTTAATAAAACATTTAGTTACTTTATAATTATCATTATACTTTTAATGAGAATTTATAAGTCCTTGTCCTACCCGTTCGGCTAACGACCCTCCACCAGTCAAGCAAGCGGTGGGTAAGAGTGGACACCCATTATGTTGCCATTTTATAGGCAACAACCTTATACCCACCTTATAGACTGGCTTCGTGAATGAGGCGTACTAGCGGTAAGACGACTTTTATCTTATACATACATACATACATATATATATATATATATATATATATATATTAACTTATAATATTATAAAGTATAAGGGTTGAATTTTAACTTTTAAAATTTCTAAGGGTTGGAACTAAAGTTTTAATATGACTTTACTTGTTCCAAAACTTAAGGGCAAGTTTTGTAAACTTTCAAAACTTTTCATTTCTTATAAATTATGAGTTAATTAGAGTATTAAAAATGAAGACTCTTCATTTTCATAACCCATGTGTTCTTTTAATGGTTTTAAAAACAAAGTGACTTTTGGTGTTCCATAACTTGAGGACAAGTTATGGACTCCATTAAAACACATAATGATCATGAATTAATCTACCACATAGGTTACAAGTAATTCCTATGATCATCTAAACATCATAAGATCAAGAACATGAATATGAACACTTTCATGAATCAAAAATTACACTTAAAAACTTGTAATTTTGATAATTTGTCATTGTAAATGGATTAACATGAACATTACACCAACTAAAACAAGTTTTAAAACACCAAAACAGTTTAGGGTAATGTTCCTAGTCCATTTCCAGTAACAAAAATCGAAATTCTGAAAATTGCAGCCTCTACTCGTCGAGTGCATGAACAAACTCGACGAGTAGCTTGCATTTGGTCATGGACTCGTCGAGTCCCCCCATGGACTCGGCGAGTACATACGGGCAGAAAGCAGAAAACTCGATTTTTCCAAGCAGTTTGCACAAAAATCAAACAAGCAAGCCTAGTCTCTGATACCACTTATGGGTTTTGAGCATTCTAACACTTCCTAAGTGTACATGCAACCTTAATAACCTTGGATCTATGTTTGTCTAATAGTCATGCAAAGTTGTTTTCCAAGGTTATGAACCTATCTAGCATACATGGGGTACAATTTTCTTTGTATAAAAGATAGAACTACATACCTTGTTGTTAAAAGTGTTCCTTGAAACCTTGTGAGCCTAGCACCTCAAGTGTGATGCCTAAAATGCTTCACACAACACCAAATGCAAAGAATAAACTTGAGAGAATACTCTAACACATTCAAAATCGGCCAAGCCCTCTTGTTTCATAGTGTATATCCAATTTTGGGGAGAGTTATATTGCTTATATAGTGTGTTGCATTAGGTAAACCCTAATGTTCCATGACTCTTCATTTCTTGATCCATGGGTTAACTCCATGGAGCATCCTATGGGTGGAACCCAACTTGATAATCCATGGAGCCTCTTAGCCCACTATATAAGATATGGAGGATTTACATAATCTACCCATATATTTAATTAGTTATCTTTTTGATCACTTAATTAATTCTTGATCAAAACTAATTAAATAATATTATTAATATAGTAGAACTTATAATATATTAATAAACCATATGTGTTATTTCTCTCATTTAGTTTATCCAATTGCATGGTGCCAAGCAACCCAAAAGGACCATGCTGGGTCGGGTCAACTACTTACCAGAAATAGTTATGGACTTCGACACCTTATCCAACAGTAACATCCACAAATTTTACGCCAAATTTGAACTTTTTCAATCACAAATAAAACCCAATAGTATTGTTTACAGAAAAATGTCTTCAAATCATTATTCAATCAGAGTGTCCCAAAAGCCAGATCATAAGGATGAGGAGTGGTACGGTCACGCCTTCGCCTTGCCATGATCTCCTGAAGTACCTGAAACAATAAACTGAAAACTGTAAGCCCGAGGGCTTAGTGAGCTACCCCCAAAATACCAATACCACACTAATAATACCATATTAGTAATAATCAATCAATCAACATGCATATTGGGCCATTGGCCTGATTGGACCGCCCTACAGAGCCTACAGTCCAACTGGATCTATACCGAGCCTTCGGCATGACTGGACTGCCACGTGGGCCTATAGTCTTCGCGGACCACTCATAGGGTGTGTTGGCCTTCAGCACAAAGCAGGACCGCCTCAACCCAACAAACAAGCAAATAATCATGTGCGCATATCTATCATATACTGACATATACAGACATCAAATATATCTATCTTACTGATCATCAATCATAGCAATCTCTCATAACTAGAGTACCGACCTAGCAAGCCACTAACATACCAATCCCTAAGGATCATAAAAGCATAACATATTGTCTATCCTTATTCCGATCTACCAGATCATAACCGCATATATCATATCATAACCACAATAATTAAAGGGTCGGCCTTGGTGCCTTAGGCCCTATTGATATAGTGAGGATAACTTAACTCGTAGATGTCGACTCGGTAGATAAACTCCAACTCTCGGGTCACTTGCCAAAGACTCCACCACCTATTACCATAATACGAATATACCCATAAGTCCCCAACCTTACAAGGTACTCCATAAACCAACTAGTCAACCCCTGGTCAAAGTCAAAGTCCTCAGTCATGGTCAACAGTCCATGTTGACCCTAACTCGCTGAGTACCCTCGGCTACTCGCCGAGTTCCTTGAAGTACTTGCCCACTCGTCGAGTCACCGAGGTGACTCGTCGAGTTCCTCCGGTATAAGATCGAAACTTTTCGGCCACTCATCGAGTTTCCTCCATGCAACTCGATCGAAACTCTACGGCCACTCGTCGAGTTTCCTCCATGCAACTCGACGGATACGCACGCAAACATAACTTGGGGAAATCTCATCTGACTCGTCGAGTTGTTCATACCACTCGTCGAGTCTATGACAATCTTCAGCGGACTCGCCGAGTTGTTCTTCCAACTCGTCGAGTTCATGCCTATCTTCATATGACTCGCCGAGTCGACCATGCGAATCGCCGAGTCCCTTCCGTCCTTTTTGCCATACAGACTCATTAGAGGCATGCAGCGGCCCCAAACTATAGATCCAAGATTCTAATGCATGCTTTTCACATAAAATTGCAAACTTTACGTGCATGCATAGCTATAAAGGCTCTAAATGTCCAATCCAAGCCCATAATGAGGTTTCCTACCCAAGGTAGGTTTCATTCATGTCCAAACCAGAAACTTTATGACTCTACGACTTAAGAAGGGTCCAGATCTGAAGTTACATCTTCAGATCTGGCCCATAGTGCACCTCTTCAACTCAAAGATCCATAAACGCCCTAGATCTCAACCAAAACAGGTCTAGAAGAAAATGAGGTAAAGGTGACGACTTGATACCTCTAGAGGATGCTATCTGAGGTAGAATTATGATTTCCTACACCTCCCTTCCCCTAGCCTTTTGTCCTCCAATCTCTTCTTCCCAAAATATTTCCTCTCCAAAGCTTTAAACACACAAGAATGAAGCACCACACGATTTAGGGTTTTCTGAGCTCTCAATGGACTGCAAAGAGGCCAGAGGACGCTTATGCTTCCTTAAATAGGGTGCAAAACCTGGGGATTTAGGGTTTCATCTGCCAGCTCCTACTCGTCGAGTCCCTTCATGGACTTGGCGAGTAGGCCATTAAACACGTGTCCCCAACCCACTGCTACTCGGCGACTAGGGAAACCAACTCGAATTTGGGTAGGAAGCACCACACGATAATGAAAAAGGATGGGTCTCATCGGATGCGTATTGATTATCGGAAGCTGAATAAGCTAATAGTGAAGAACCGTAATCCACCCCCGAGGATTGATGATTTGTTTTACTATATTTAGGGTGCATCTTTGTTTTCAAAGATTGATTTGTGTTCAGGTTATCATTAGATGAGGGTCATAGAGGAGCATGTATAGAAGATGGCCTTCCGAACTCATTATGGCCATTACAAGTTCGTGGTGATGCCCTTCGGGCTCACCAATGCTCCAGCCACGTTCATGTTGGGTTTTAAGCATTCTAACACTCCTAAGGTGTACATGCAACCCTAGAAACCTTGGATCTATGTTTTACTTTGATACATGCAAAATTGATTTTCCAAGGTTCATAACCTATCTAGCATACATGGAGAACTTTTAAACATAAAATTTAGTAAGAAAGACATACCTTTTAGATGCTTGGATTCCTTGAAAAACCTTGTGAGCCTAGCACCTCAAGTGTGATGCCTCAAATGTCTCACACAACACCAAATACACTTGGAATAACCTTGAGAGAAATAGAACACTTCTAAAATTGGCAATGCCCTCTTGTTCTCACTAGTAGTGCCAATTTTGGTTGCTCATATATTCCTTTTATTGTGTGTCTAAGTAGGGTTACACCATGTAAACCCTAACTTGACATGGCTCTTCATTTCCATGATCCATGGGTTCAAAGACACCATGGAGCATCCTATGGGTTTTAGCCCAACTTGATAATCCATGGAGCATTAGCCCACTATACATGTAATGGGTGATTTACACAATCAACCCATATATTTAATTAGTCTTCTTTTGATCACTTAATTAATTCCAAATTAATTCTTGATCAATACTAATCAAATAATATTATTAATATATTAGAACTTATAATATATTAATAAACCTAAAGTGTTATTTCTCTCATTTTAGTCTATCCAAATGCATGATGCCATGCAACCCAAATGGACCATGCTAATCGAGTCAAGTACATTCCAGAAAGAGTTATGAACTTAGACACCTAATCCAACAGTCTCCCACTTGGATAAGTCTAATAACTATAACTGCAAGAATAACTTCAAGAACCGATCAGCAATCGTAGCTCTTTCAAGGTCTCGCGGAACTGAGATGATGATGATATGTCATTTAAGATAAGTGATCATATAATCCTCTGTTCTAGATATCATCCGGACAAATACATGGAACAATGTCTTACTTATTGTCCAACAGTTTGTTTCCCGATTTCCGATTTGTTTGACATAGAACTAAATTGAACACATCAACTTAGTTCTGACCGGGCCCGGTACATGGGTCAACACAAAATCATCAAGGGGCCCAGATATCGCTTCTAATCCAAGAAGGAACAGATAAACTTCGGCTCATATGCTTGTTCTACTACTTGTTGAATCATACATAAAGGCACGTTTTATAACATTGAGTTACCAATGCGTTTACGTACAATCAATGTAGAACCAACTCATAGACAACAAGTCATATCTCTAGGTTTGAATAATTATATGATATTACCATCTCACGATCACTCGGGATAAATTCCATGAAGTGATAATAGTGAGCGTGGGTTGAATCTAATACGCAGAACTTATGAGCACTCATGAATGTTGAAGCAATCCTTGCTATGTCCCATACCTTGGACATCTACAATCTAGCTTCATGACAGTCTTGATTCATATCTACTTCCAACATATGAACGACTGTGGATGGTTTGAATAACTTAGTCATTCAGGAAGAGCGGCTTAGTTATTCTGGAAGTCAAAACATGAAAAGTGAAACACAAGAATAATCGAATCCAATATGGTCTCAGAACTTATGAATATAAATAAAACATCTTTTATTTATCACCATATTGATTACCTATCATTCATTGCATACTGTTTCAAACTATCAACTTTATACTTGAATTAAAAACAATAGTTGTCCCATGCTCCAAGCATGTACACTATGTTTTTCTAAACACTAGTCATGCCATATACCAAGTATGCACACTATGTTTTTCCAAACATTAGTTATGCATTACACCAATTATGCACACTAAGTTTGTCTATGATCTCTATTTTGTGAAATAGATCGATTGAACATAATTCCAATGATACTCATTTCACAATCCCAAATCCTTACCGTAAATGCAAGAATTCCAAATTCTTGCCATTTACCTAAATCTGGTAGATTCTAAACGTATATACATTGGTCCTCTTGTAATGATTATGCACAAAGTCACAAAGACTTGTCAACAGACATTATAGAGTATTCCAATGGAGATCAACTCCATGGAACCGAAGTCTCATATTCAAAGTTCATTGCCTTCGAACATTCTTCTTGCATTAATTTTCCTAATCTTACACAAATTTAATGAATAACTTCCACCTATGGTAACATTTCCATATTCCCATTTTGACTATTACTCCTAAACAAGAGTTGCCTCTTTTTAGAATATGTCAATATGGTCCTTCCAAAATTAACACTATACTTCCAACTGTCCTTGAGCAACCAATCTTTGGTAAACCATAGATTGTCCTCAACAATTGCTTAATCAAATTAGTCATATCTAGTTCTAGTACTTTTTCCCTCTTAATGCTCTGGGCATTTGGAAAATTTTAGAACAGATGAATATTATAGCACATGCAATCGATCCTATATCTGAAGCATATGGGACACGATTCATAAAGACATGATACTAGACCAGTCTTTTGATATAGTATTTCTATTTCTATTTGCCAAGTTCTCATAATTTTGATTATGAAAAGGGATGCCGTAATCATAATCGAATTTTTGAACGCAAATAATGGACCCATATATAGAATTTCTTTATGTTGAGCCATTCCAACATAAAATTCATATATATATATATATATCCTTGACTAAAGATGATTAAAACCTCAATCTAAGCTTTTAGAATTGAAATAAAGTATAATTTCCTCTCCCTTAATTATAGCAAAACAACTTTTTCCCAATTAAAACCTTTTGTTTTCTATAATTAACATTGCTAACTTGCAACACTTATTATAATTATCATGCTCCCACTTGCATGATGATTATTAGCATGAAGCTTATACTCCCACTAGCTTTAACATGTACTCAGAAATCTGCTGGACTTCTAAAAATCAGTACTTTATTGACCTTCTTACCAAAGTTCACATTTCTGATATGAGATGCTTTCGTAAAACATTATCAAAATCATACACCTTTCCTTAGATAACACACATGTGTGTCTAAACAATTTTAGAACTATGAAAAGGGTTGTCGTAATCATAGTCTCAATTGTTTAGACCTTTGCCATTTCTCACAAGTCCATGTTAGTGTGCCGGTTAACCACACACGCTCCACTAACGACTTTGAGAATGCAAATATCACAATTTCTATCTAGTTAAAATCTACTTAGCGAAAGAGTTTCCTCACCATTATTTTCATGAATCGGAGAGAAACCTTATGACACTTAGATTTTCTGATGTATGTGTTCCTATCCATGTGAATTTGTCAAAACCATAATCACAAGACAGGTTAGTGACAAATCCAAACTCTTATGGATTGAACTTGTGCAGTCTTAACTTTTTGCCACCTGGCAGCACAAGAGCATGCCATTGCTTCCAAGTTGTTATGCAACCAATTGAGAACTCTTAGAACTCATATGCAAAGCCAACTTTAACTGGAATGGGCACATAAATAGGAATATGTCAACATGATAGGTCATAAACCTCAAGTCGTGTGCTAGTGATAAACTATAGGTTTTTCTTTTGATTAGATCTAGAGGCTTTTTCAAGATCTTTAAGACTCCCACTGTCCTCTTGACATATAAGACTCACTTTCCAAATATTCAAGAGATAGTGTAGATTCTTTATCAAGACAAACACTTCACACAATTGGCCTTAGTTGGTCTTTGTTTTATCCAAAACATCACAACTTACCAATTTCAAATGTACAAGAGTAGGACACATTTTACTCTTACATTTGACAAGTGTTATAAACCTTTCTTTAAGATATGTCACTCAAGTTTCAATCTTGGAGTATCACTCTAAGACTTGTTTTCGAACGAAGTATGACTCATCTTCTTGATTTAACCACTTCAACAATTCATGATTGCTCTTCTTAGCCATAAGAATGCACTAAGATGTCCTTGGAGGATCAATTGTGATATGGTTTCTTAATCATTAAGATGATCACACAAGCTGATACTAAAGTACTCTTCCATATTTTTAGATTTGATAAACTTTTATCTTACTGCCGAATTTGATTCTTCTCATTCGTCCTGCAAAACATTGAAAATTTTCCAATGTTTCAGAATTATACTTAAACTGGTAAGTATAACCATATTTACTAAACTTTAGTAAATCATGACAAATAATCTTATCGATCTTTTGTGGTGGACTTGACCAGTGCACAATAATGTGTACTTGATCCCTTAGTCCTTCACTTGACTCACATATACATGTGAACAAGGAATTAGTCTTAATTTTCCAAAGCTGAAAGTTCTCATTCATCATACTATACAACTTGAATGATTCCAAGTTTCGATCCAATTGAAACCTTGGGTGATGAGAATCTTTCCTTATTTGATAAATTTAGACACTACCACAAATGAAAGAATCAAATTCACATTTCCATTATTGCTAGAAACATATAAACATCAATTTTCCACAAAAGCCATTGCAAGGAGATATAAACTAAAATAAAATCAATTTTTTTATTTATTTATAAAATGCGGAAAAACGTTTTCCTTACAATGCAGCTTCAAATGAAAACTATGATGTTACATATTTCCTAGCAATCTATCATAACTCCTAAGTAGTAGTTCAAGAATCCGATCTTCGAACCATGCGATTGAAATCCATCTTTACGATCAGATTCAACATACTCTTTCTTTAAGTGTCCCTCCCTTTGCTTGATTCCGCCAAACACCAAAATGTAACCAAGTTACATTTTTTGTTAAGAATCATCAATAAGGAACTTAACAGAGCTAGATAGTTGACTTACCTGAAGCAGAATCAAACTTTCTGACTAGACCTTCTCTCAGATCTTTCAGGTAGTTAGGACAGCTTTGCAACCAATGCCCCTTCCTTTTTGGCAATTGAACCATATGGACCCTTTGGAAATGGTACACAGGACTATCTCAGACTTAGCCTTTCTCTTTACCATCTGTTTAACTGAGTTGACTATGGCCGATCCCTTTCCATTGGGAAGAGAAAGCTTTCTAGATTTCCAATGTCACTAATTTGTCAATGTCCATGGTAGTTTGGGAAATTGATCTAATAATCAAATTTGCTTTAACAGAGCTCCAAATCATTTTTGATTCAGCAACACCAAGCAAATAGATAAGATCATTAAGGGTCATGTCATAGTCTTTTACATAGTAGTCCCAAAGGACACTCACTATGTGACTTAGAAAGTGATTGAACAACCAACTTTCTCATGACTTTGACACCCAACTCTCCCGGCTTGTCAATATGTGACTTCATCTCCAAGATTTGATCACACATAGAGCTTGATTGCCAATAGTGTCACACCCCGACAACCGAAGGCGGAAACATTTCCGGGGTGGACTCCACGTTGAGTATCAAATCCAATGCACATAGTAAGCAAAGTAAACAACCATTACATTACATATTAGAATTTACATATGTTCAGAAATAAAGTGTTACAAGTGTTATACACATATATATATATATATATATATATATATATATATGTATATGTATATGTATATATATATATATGAACAAAAGTAGAGACGATTCTTCTGTATGCTCCGTCTTCTCCAAAAGATCATGGGTACCTGTCTAATATGGACCTAAGAATACAAGCAGTTTGAAAATCAGCATAAAGCTGGTGAGTTCATAAGATGTTTGTTTCCTGAAAATGTACAAGTTCCCTTTGGTTTTCCGAAAAGTTTGTTATTCAAGAAAAACCCATATTTTCTTATATGTAAAGTTTGATTAACTGCTTTATTACAAGAATCTGGTTATGTACAATTGTTATCCCAGGAAAATCCTATATTTTCCTAAAAGTAAGTTTAGTTATTGAACTCCAATGTAATATTTGATTATCTATTATACTAGTCTTATTAGCTAGGTATTCTGATATCCTAATTGTGTTACACTTGAATGTACCTAGATGCGTGCCTTTGTATTCGTATTCCTATTCTTAATCATATTCATTTTCGTATTTTATATTTGTATTCGTATTCATATTTATATTTGTATTCCTACTCGTATTCGTATTTGCATTAGTATTCGTATTCCTAGTCCTATCTCTAATCCTATTCGTATTCATATTCATATTCGTATTCGCATTCGTATTCGCATTCGTATTCGTATTCCTAATCCTATTCATATTCGTATTCGTATTCGCATTCGTATTCGCATTATTACTTTCGCATTATTACTTTAGTATTCCTATTCGTTCTGTTCCTTGTTATACTTTCGTATTCGCTCTATTCTTAGTTATTGTGACAACCCAAGTTGTTCCGTTACATTTCCCCGTTACCGTTAACGGAATATTCCAGTTTATAAAAGTTCTGTTAATTAGAGGTCGTCAATTTAATAAACATTCCATTTGTTTACATTTAATATGTCGTTAAGTCATGATAAAAGGAAATAAAAACACATAACACACATTTCCATTTATTTGGAAAATGTTAAGTTTTATTATTACGACCACTAAATCGGGTGCGACCAAAAGCCCCGAATGACGGCAGTATCGGGTAGAATTCCACTGAGCTCCAACTCCCACCCATATATAAAGGGGAGTAAACTCCATTTGGAGCTTTTCCACCCTCTCTCTCTCTATATACTCTCTCTCTCTCTCTAGACTCGTTTTCGCCCCGAATCCGCAACCAAACGCTTCCAAATTGTAAGTCCGCTTACCCTAGCCTATTCTAAACATATTGATTCATGTTTATAGCTTAGAAATCGAACCTAGAAGCTGTTGAAAAGGAGTTTACGGCCTAAGCTCCTCCTTAGGCCGTAAACACCTTAAAAGAGGCCAAAATGACCCCCAAAAGTCCCAATAGGCTTGGAAATAAATAAAGGAATTAGCCTAGGAGTGTTTGCACATTTAAAACAATCATTTTGAGGCCAAAAAGAGAGTTTACGGCCCAGGCATATGCCAAGGTCGTAAACACCTCTTAAACATGTCTAAAAGCCCCAAAAGCACTCCCAAACCACCCTTAGGCTTCATACATAATTTAGGGACTTGGTATTTTGGGTTTAGATCATTTAAACACAAGGAAATATGGGGTAACATGGAGTTTACGGCCCAAGCAAGTGCCTAGGCCGTAAACTCCCCAAAACATGCCCAAATGTTGGTTTTCACCCCCCAAATGGCCTTAGACTATTTTTATAAAATGCTAGGAATGATTTAAGGGCTTAAAACTTCATTAAATCCATGATATGAGAGTTTACGTCCGTAAACTCCCTTAGGAGTTGTCCCTAGGCCATAAACTCCTATAAGATGCCCTTAGAAGCCTTAAACCCACTCATGCCTTTTTGGAAATGTACTTAGAAAAATCCCATCAACAAGCTAGAAGCCTTAAACACATTAGATCCCTTCACCATGAGTTTACGGCCATAAACTCATGGTGAGATGCTCCTGGGCCGTAAACTAAGCTTTGGGACTTTACTCTTGGAGAGTAAACTCCATTCCTTAGCCATACACACCTTTAGACGCTACCCGGGACACCTAAACACTTATCCAAAGTGTTTTCCGCTCCTTTGAGCGCGTATATTTGTTTAATTAGTATTAAATATACTAATTGTATGTGAACATTTGTTATCATATGTTAAATAGGTCATTGTGTGTGTTCAAGTCCTTGCGTGACACCGAACGCCCAAACGGCACATTCGTCGGACCTACTTACGCCAGGTGAGTTCATACCCCTAAATGAACCTTTTAAAAGTTTTTACATGTTTTATGGGGGGATACAAGTTAAACATGCCAGTTATCATATCAACCACATGTGATTGATAACCCGCATGCACAAGATTTTACCACTGTACACTATTTTACCGAGTAGGACACTATAATAGTTTTCAATTGTTTCAAAACTCTTACTTATACTTTTTTACCTAAATTCATTCTAAACTGGTTTATGAAAGATTTTCAAAGGTTTTCAAACATATTTTACAAAAGAATACAAATTGTGATTTTCTCCGAATATAAAGGTTTTTCATTAAAGTTTCCCTTTCACGACGTATACTTTTACTTATTAGATACTGTTGCTTCGCTTATACTTACTTTATACTCCTACTTAGTAACGCTTTCACTTATACTTGTAGTCGCTTATACCTGATAGTTGCTCTTACTTCACTTATTGTCGTCTCTACTTCATGATACGCTTATACTTGTTCGCCACTCCTACTTCACTTGCGACCGCTCCTACTTCACTTCTTCGACACTCCTACTTCACTTGCGACCGCTCCTACATCACTTGTTAGATACTCCTACTTCACAAGAATCACTTCTACTTGATACACACTCAGTCGTAGTTAGATGTATGTCTGTGCTTATATAGGTACATATAAGTAATGATTGAAAGACTTAGGAAGGCTCGTCCGCCCTATTTCCTTTTCTTCGTTGAGATGTGGTCTGGTGGGATCGCATGGCCGTCCGAAGGTCATTTGATTCATTAGTTATATATTATGTATATGAGTATGGACATATAGGAATTCTCTAGTCAGTTCAGTTAAGAGTCTCTACCTCTAGTCTACACTTACATTAGAAACCCACTATTTGGAAGTCACTACTTCTAGTTTAGCACTTACACACTACCCACTATTTGGAAGTCTCTACCCACTATTTGGGATGCATCTTCAGGACACGGCCTTCTCCGTCGTCTAGTTGGTAACCAGAATCTCCTGTAGGGAGAGCGGACATTGTGTGTATAGATCTATACGGGATTGACAACCCCGCACCGAGACTGCTAGCTACAGTCCCGGCCTACCCAGCCAACGGGCGACAAATGTCATATTTCGGACGCTTGTAGGGCGTCTGGTACTCTAGTCAGTACGGTTACGAGTATCCCGGGTTACCCTATAATTCATTGGCTTTAAGGTAACGGTATTTCACCGGCAATTTACACTGTATGCTGGTAATTCATTTTCAGAGTCACACTGTTTTGACCTTACAAGACATATCTTTCATTTGATACTGTCTGGGGTCTATTTTCTCTGTTTTGACCTTACAAGACGTATCTTTCATTTGATACTGTCTGGGGTCTGTTTTCTCTGTTTTGACCTTACAAGACGTATCTTTCATTTGATACTGTCTGGGGTCTGTTTTTCACTGTTTTAGACCTTACCAGTTGTACCTTTCATTTGGTACCTTCTGGGGTCTGAGTCTCTATTTGTTAGACTGAACCAGGCGTGTCGTTTGTTCGATACTCTCCTGGAGTCTATAATTCCTTGCCTTAGTCAGCATTCCTCACTGTTGAGGCATATGTTATTCCCTGATGTTGTTTGCTTTCCTCAATAATCAAATTCAGTATTTTGATAATGGTAGCAATTTAGGGAAAATGACTCTTACCACATAACACTGACCAGTCTTGGTATAAGGCTGCTTTATTAAAGAAAATATAGGATTTTCTAGAAAGAACTCTAATACACAATAAACACTTAAACTACTACTTTATAAAGTTATTTGGATAAATGTCACTAAATACTTATGAACTCACCAGCATTTTTAAAAAAATGCTGATACTCGCTTTTCAAATAACTTGTATTCTCAGGTTAGCATTAGACAGGTACATCCCAGGAGCTGTTGATGAAGATAGCTTAGTTCCACGCTGTATTTATTCTATTACTTGTATACTTTGATGTATTGTGAAGTAACCATGTAAAATTATTACTATTAATGCAATGTTTTGTTGTACTTTGATTACTATAATGCATGTGTTGTGATACTTGACATGACGTCATCCACCCTAGAACGTTTCCGCCGTTCTAGTTTTGGGGTGTGACAGATTGGTATCAGAGCCTTGTTTATAGTGAGCTAAGTATATCAATTCATAAAAGATATACAACCTATAAACACAAAGGGATAAAACACTCTGACCAAGAATTATACTTTAAAATATAACCATATTTTAGCAAAGTATAAGAACATCCAAAACCTCAACACTCGAACAAAAGTATCACAAGAAGAACAAGAATAAAAGTCTTCGGATGTTGAGCATTATCGTCAAACCTGGGCAGTTATGTAATCGTAAGCTGGGATAAATGTAACATGATCAACTACATTTATCCGAGATGCGATGAACATGTGCTTGGGAGTGATAGTGGTGTACAACAGGTCTGAAACTTACCAACTAGGAATGCTAGAGCCAAACATAAAGTTAAAATACTATAGGAGTATTTTAGAACGCTAAAAGATCCACACTAATCCCAGAATGATATTCAGAAGATAAGAAACAAACAAGAATTAAAATACCATAGGGGTATTTTAGGATCCATAAACAACCTTGCGTGAAGAACAAAAAGATCCTTATTGATATACCTACGACTACAGAGGGTGTACTCCCAAGGTTATATATAATAAGGATCCCATAGGCTAAGAATGTGTGATTTCGCTCTACTTCCTTTTCCTCGTAGGGATGTGGATATAGAGTAGTATCACATATTCGAAGGCCTATCGGATCTAAGTTATATATGATTTGTATACCCTGTGTAATCGTAGCAGGACTCAATATGGATCATACAGTGAAATGTTAATAATCTCTTAGGATTCTTTAGACATTTCCATTCTCGCACGGACCCTGTAGAAAACCCTACCCTTTTCAGTGCTTGCCAGAAGAGTTGATTCCGACCCCGAAGAAGTTCATTGAGAAGATTTCCAGCTAGGAAACGAATGAACTAGGCCGAGACTATTGAATTCACCAAGTGCCTATATCTTTTAGGGACGTCGGTGAGAAAATTCGCCTAAGCTTCCGAGATTCCAGTCATCCATCATGAAGTGGTGACACCCATAGTCGGAATCAGAAAGAAGGCGGAGTAGAAATTCAATATGTCCATACAAGAAGAGAACCCTAGGAAACTACCCGAAGGAAACCAACGCCGATTCCAGTCAAAGATACGAGGCAGACCGAGGGAGGCAGTACATGGAACCCGAGAATTGTCTTTTCCTCGTGTTCGTCACGCTAATACACTCTTAAAATAATACAATTTAGTGAGTTAGTGGTTACACTACTCACGCTATGTGTTAGGTAAATCGTCGTTTCCCGTTGCCAGATACACGATTAGGGCGGATCCCCGCACCTTTGTTGAGAGAATTTTAGCCATCTGCCCTTGTGAGCCTCTCTTTCCGCAGTTCGTTCCGAACCGTTCTCAAATCTCTCCAGGCCGTAGAGTGAAACCTTTCCCAGTATAAAGGTAACTTAGTAGGAACGACTCGCATCTTATGGCCTTTCTCCGATACACATACACCCACTTCGATTACCAGGACTACATCATAGGGATGTAGGTCGACACTCAGACGACCAGTAGCCAAGGCACGGGAACAATTTATGCCTAATACGTTCAGGACAGAAATGTCCAGGGTTAACCATCGTCTCTCATTACCTTGTATTCCTTTCCGTGTAGGAAAACTATGCCATCGAAGAAGCGTAACCAATCCACAAGCAAGAAACCTGCTCTCTTATTCGATGAAGCTACGTTCCAAGTTGTAGTCTCAGCAACCGTAGCAGCTGTCATGGCTCACCTGAATGCTAACACCGCCAATGTTAGCAAGGGCCCTGTCGGGATTTCCAATCCTGGCGATGGACACCAGAAACCAACACTTTCATACCCAGTCACCCAAGAACCTTCACCGAACCCACTAAAGAGAAAACTCAAGATTGAGGAGGGAAGTACCTCGGCTCAAGGACCTTCCGAAGGGAAACGAGCTGAGGCAGTCTATACCCCTGTCAATCCTTCCCTCCCGACTCCAAGAAGACCATACCTAGGAGACTTTCCCCACTGCAGCAAGTGCAGCTACCATCATCATGGTGTCTGCCGAGAGCTCTATTGTGCTAGGTGCCACATGTTGGGGCATACTGCTCGCATCTGCAGAACCCCGGTTGAGTTCATTACATCAACCACCAATGTGGCGACTCGTACAGTTTTCCACCTATGTGGTAAAATGGGACACTTCAAGAAGGACTGCCCAACCGAAGGGAAAGACAAAGACACAGAAGGAGCCTGACACTACTGCTTAGGGAGAAGCGGAAAGGAACTCGTTAGATTTTGGTACGTCTCTCGATCTCGGATAACTAAACTAAGAACAATAAAAGACAAATTCAAATGTAAATTCTTCCCAGTAAGGCAAAAGTCGCAGCACTGTTATAAAATTTAAAATTCATTAGGTAAAACTATAATGGCTAAACATATACGTTACGGCAATGTATATTTAAGATGGACAGACCTAGAGTGAGCGAATGTCGCCTCATTTCCTGTTCCTCGTTTGGTTGTGGATTTAGGGCGGGGTCGCTCTGTCAACAGTCCTCCCCACCTTAACTATACATGACTAGTATATGTGAGGCGATTATAGAAATGCCTTGTGAGAATCCACTCATGAAAAGTACTCTATTCGGAAACACTTAGAACTCTCTATAGTTCTGCATCGACTCTATCGGTCCAAGTATCCGCGGTAGTGATACATAGGACGAAACCCGAGACGCCTAGAACTTGTGTTCCTGTTTGGCACATGACTCTATCGATCTTCACTTTATATCATGTCGGAGTGTGCCAACTTCGACGACTCTATTGATCACGGTTTCACTTCGTGCAACCGTGTGTACATCCTTAGTGCTGTGTAAAAAGAACTTTCTCCGTAGCCATGTCGGCACATAAAGGTTCTCCCGAACCTAAACCTAACACAAATAATCAAACCTAATGTGATCCGTCAATCGTCCCTCTTATCTCAAACCTTCCGAAGTACCCAAGAGAGGGTACCACGCGCCGTCGACCGACCCCTCGTAGCCAGGTGAACACCGAAGCGAAGGACACTGTAGAAACTCCAGTGGACGACAACCATCTGAAGCATACTTCGTAGATTCCCCAGAAAGACCCTTCGCACCTCGCACGTCAGGTTCGTAAGCATAGAGATTAGAAATCATAAGGAATGACCACTATAACCAGGTATATGCATAAGGGTGGCATATAATTGAGATCAAAAAGATTTAAGGTGTGTGTTTCCTCCCTATTCTCTGTTCCTCGTTGGGTTGTGGGTTTGGGGTGGAGTCGCACAGTTGAACATCCTGCCGACCTCGATTGTATACTGCTTGCATACACCAAGTACTGGTGGTTAAGCCAAACACGAGCTCTACCACGGACCTCTTCGCAAGACACTTTCACCCTATTCCATAACATAGGAGCCAGAGTCAAGAGAATCACTGCGGGTTAAGCTAGTAAAGTTCCGAGTGATGAGACCCTATACTCACTAGAATTGACCTAGACCGAGGAAACTCAGAACCTTCGGAAGAGTAGTTGTAGTAGATGCTCTTACTACTCAGGCACTTTGCCCACCCTGTTATAGACAGGTAGTGCCTATCATCCTCCACCCTCTCACATGGAGGAAATCGTCGTCGCCCTGTAGACGATAAAAATACACTCTCCGAAGTGAACACTAGGATACAAAGAACCACAGGATAACCTTCGCAGCCAAGAATACTTGATCAAAGAGTGAAAGTAGTTGTGTTAAGCCTCATGACCCTGATCCCGAAGAGGTTATAGACATGACACCAGTCCTGGTGTTAGTCGAAGGGTTATGCAGGATCATGCACTTTCCACGCTAGAATAAACCAAAGTCTTAGAGATTCATTGGACTATTAGGTGTTCCACGAATACTATCTCACCTAGAAATAGTAGAACCACCTCCTGAGATAGTCCAACACTCGTCTGGTGAAACCCTATCTCCCCGACCCTCAGGGTTTCCGTATCTCAAGATTCGTTAGTGTAGGTCCATTTTGCACAAGCTTGAGATAGACACTCTACAGCAGACGGATAACCGTAGTCACGCAACCCACTCGATGACCTAGAAAGTCTCTATCAGCCAGTTGACAGGAAACACGAGACCAAATACCACCCGATCTTTCTAAGAACCAACCTGAAGGACTACACTACCAGTACGGGAGAGAACGTTAGGAACTTCGGAATGGCGATCACGCCAGTGATGATCTTGCCATAGAAGTACACTATGTTCTAAGTACTAAAAAGCTCTACCATTCCGAGAGCTTAGGACCATCTGAGAATCCTTATGGAGATTTGGTCCAACCCTTTTTAGGCCGCTACTACTTTCAGATATACCACAAGATTCACACCCGATCGGTCCACTTCTTAGACTTGATATGTGATTTCCCAACATCACTCTTCGTACCTCACTCATCTTGATAGAATCCATTGAGAACCCTAACTTTGTAGATACACCAGACGGAACCCACTAGCTACACGAGACGGAATCCGCATCCCGTACGTGAGGGTCTGTTGGAATGACAAACACAGACTAGATTTCGCATGGGAATGCGAGGACAACCGTATAGGAAGTACTCACTTACCTCTACTTGGCCATTCATACCTACTTCCTTGCCTAGACCTGAATTTCGGGACGAAAATTCCTCTAACAGGGGGATGATGTGACAACCCAAGTTGTTCCGTTACATTTCCCCGTTACCGTTAACGGAATATTCCAATTTATAAAAGTTCCGTTAATTAGAGGTCGTCAATTTAATAAACATTCCATTTGTTTACATTTAATATGCCGTTAAGTCGTGATAAAAGGAAATAAAAACACATAACACACATTTCCATTTATTTGGAAAATGTTAAGTTTTATTATTACGACCACTAAATCGGGTGCGACCAAAAGCCCCGAATGACGGCAGTATCGGGTAGAATTCCACTGAGCTCTAACTCCCACCCATATATAAAGGGGAGTAAACTCCATTTGGAGCTTTTCCACCCTCTCTCTCTCTATACTCTCTCTCTAGACTCGTTTTCGCCTCGAATCCGCAACCAAACGCTTCCAAATTGTAAGTCCGCTTACCCTAGCCTATTCTAAACATATTGATTCATGTTTATAGCTTAGAAATCGAACCTAGAAGTTGTTGAAAAGGAGTTTACGGCCTAAGCTCCTCCTTAGGCCGTAAACACCTTAAAAGAGGCCAAAATGACCCCCAAAAGTCCCAATAGGCTTGGAAATAAATAAAGGAATTAGCCTAGGAGTGTTTGCACATTTAAAACAATCATTTTGAGGCCAAAAAGAGAGTTTACGGCCCAGGCATATGCCAAGGTCGTAAACACCTCTTAAACATGTCTAAAAGCCCCAAAAGCACTCCCAAACCACCCTTAGGCTTCATACATAATTTAGGGACTTGGTATTTTGGGTTTAGATCATTTAAACACAAGGAAATATGGGGTAACATGGAGTTTACGGCCCAAGCAAGTGCCTAGGCCGTAAACTCCCCAAAACATGCCCAAATGTTGGTTTTCACCCCCCAAATGGCCTTAGACTATTTTTATAAAATGCTAGGAATGATTTAAGGGCTTAAAACTTCATTAAATCCATGATATGAGAGTTTACGTCCATAAACTCCCTTAGGAGTTGTCCCTAGGCCGTAAACTCCTATAAGATGCCCTTAGAAGCCTTAAACCCACTCATGCCTTTTTGGAAATGTACTTAGAAAAATCCCATGAACAAGCTAGAAGCCTTAAACACACTAGATCCCCTCACCATGAGTTTACGGCCGTAAACTCATGGTGAGATGCTCCTGGGCCGTAAACTAAGCTTTGGGAGTTTACTCTTGGAGAGTAAACTCCATTCCTTAGCCATACACACCTTTAGACGCTACCCGGGACCCCCAAACACTTATCCAAAGTGTTTTCCGCTCCTTTGAGCGCGTATATTTGTTTAATTAGTATTAAATATACTAATTGTAGGTGAACATATGTTATCATATGTTAAATAGGTCATTGTGTGTGTTCAAGTCCTTGCGTGACACCGAACGCCCAAACGGCACATTCGTCGGACCTACTTACGCCAGGTGAGTTCATACCCCTAAATGAACCTTTTAAAAGTTTTTACATGTTTTATGGGGGGATACAAGTTAAACATGCCAGTTATCATATCAACCACATGTGATTGATAACCCGCATGCACAAGATTTTACCACTGTACACTATTTTACCGAGTAGGACACTATAATAGTTTTCAATTGTTTCAAAACTCTTACTTATACTGTTTTACCTAAATTCATTCTAAACTGGTTTATGAAAGATTTTCAAAGGTTTTCAAACATATTTTACAAAAGAATACAAATTGTGATTTTCTCCGAATATAAAGGTTTTTCATTAAAGTTTCCCTTTCACGACGTATACTTTTACTTATTAGATATTGTTGCTTCGCTTATACTTACTTTATACTCCTACTTAGTAACGCTTTCACTTATACTTGTAGTCGCTTATACCTGATAGACGCTCTTACTTCACTTATTGTCGTCTCTACTTCGTGATATGCTTATACTTGTTCGACACTCCTACTTCACTTGCGACCGCTCATACTTCACTTCTTCGACACTCCTACTTCACTTGCGACCGCTCCTACTTCACTTGTTAGATACTCCTACTTCACAAGAATCACTTCTACTTGATACACACTCAGTCGTAGTTAGATGTATGTCTGTGCTTATATAGGTACATATAAGTAATGATTGAAAGACTTAGGAAGGCTCGTCCGCCCTATTTCCTTTTCTTTCATCGAGATGTGGTCTGGTGGGATCGGATGGCCGTCCGAAGGTTGTTTGATTCATTAGTTATATATTATGTATATGAGTATGGACATATAGGAATTCTCTAGTCAGTTCAGTTAAGAGTCTCTACCTCTAGTCTACACTTACATTAGAAACCCACTATTGGGAAGTCTCTACTTCTAGTTTAGCACTTACACACTACCCACTATTTGGAAGTCTCTACCCACTATTTGGGATGCATCTTCAGGACACGGCCTTCTCCGTCGTCTAGTTGGTAACCAGAATCTCCTGTAGGGAGAGCGGACATTGTGTGTATAGATCTATACGGGATTGACAACCCCGCACCGAGACTGCTAGCTACAGTCCCGGCCTACCCAGCCAACGGGCGACAAATGTCATATTTCGGACGCTTGTAGAGCGTCTGGTACTCTTGTCAGTACGGTTACGAGTATCCCGGGTTACCCTATAATTCATTGGCTTTAAGGTAACGGTATTTCACCGGCAATTTACACTGTATGCTGGTAATTCATTTTCAGAGTCACACTGTTTTGACCTTACAAGACATATCTTTCATTTGATACTGTCTGGGGTCTGTTTTCTCTGTTTTGACCTTACAAGACGTATCTTTCATTTGATACTGTCTGGGGTCTGTTTTCTCTGTTTTGACCTTACAAGACGTATCTTTCATTTGATACTGTCTGGGGTCTGTTTTTCACTGTTTTAGACCTTACCAGTTGTACCTTTCATTTGGTACCTTCTGGGGTCTGAGTCTCTATTTGTTAGACTGAACCAGGCGTGTCGTTTGTTCGATACTCTCCTGGAGTCTATAATTCCTTGCCTTAGTCAGCAGTCCTCACTGTTGAGGCATATGTTATTCCCTGATGTCGTTTGCTTTCCTTAATAATCAAATTCAGTATTTTGATAATGGTAGCAATTTAGGGAAAATGACTCTTACCACATAACACTGACCAGTCTTGGTAGAAGGCTGCTTTATTAAAGAAAATATAGGATTTTCTGGAAAGAACTCTAATACACAGTAAACACTTAAACTACTACTTTATAAAGTTATTTGGATAAATGTCACTAAATACTTATGAACTCACCAGCATTTGTAAAAAAATGCTGATACTCGCTTTTCAAATAACTTGTATTCTCAGGTTAGCATTAGACAGGTACATCCTAGGAGCTGTTGATGAAGATAGCTTAGTTCCACGTTGTATTTATTCTATTACTTGTATACTTTGATGTATTGTAAAGTAACCATGTAAAATTATTACTATTAATGCAATGTTTTGTTGTACTTTGATTACTATAATGCATGTGTTGTGATACTTGACATGACGTCATCCACCCTAGAACGTTTCCGCCGTTCCGGTTTTGGGGTGTGACAGTTATACTTTCATAATCGTTCTGTTCTTAGTTGTATTTTCTTATTCATATTCGTATAAGTTCTATTTGATGATTAGTATGAATTATTCGTAGATTATGAAAAATAATATTGATTGTAACACTTTATCAAGAAATCAATGATTAGTTTGAAAGCTAACTCTATAATTCGAACTATTTGGTTAACATAGTTTTCGATATTAAAAACATACAGAATATAAACATTTGAATTGAAAATAATAAGTTTGAGTACAAGATTTCCTTGTACTTTTTCTTGTATTCCCCCTGAAAACATTTGAAAAACATTTGAAAAAAGGTAGGGGTATGAACTCACCGGTCGAGAAGCGTGTCGGATTGGATGCTAAGTGTCGGTTCGGGGCTTGATAACGCGCGAGGTTCCTATGTGATATGAAATGATATACAAATGTATCTAATTAGACTTCAAATCACTAATTAGATACGATTATACACTCCAAGACACGAAACACTTCAAATCAAGTGTTTGGAGTGACCCGGGTGACATCTAAGGTCGTATATAGCTTGGATAATGTGTTTACTCTTCGAGAGTAAACTCCTTATGGAGTTTTCGGCCCTAAGACCAGCTCCACATGAGTTCACGGCGGTGAAATCATGGGTGAGGGTTTTATGGTGCTAAATGGCCTTATATGACTTGGGAAAATTAGCTAGGATTAAATCTAGGGCATAGGGATGGATTTAACTGACTTATGGACCATCTAATGGAGTTTACTGCAGTAAACTAGGTGTTTACAGCCGTAAACTCCCCCATACCCATTCCTTATGTGTTTTGGTGGTGCTAGGACAATCACATGTGATTTAAACTCATTTTACAAGCCTTGGATGGAGTTTTGGGCATCAATTGACTATGTTATAGGAGTTTACGGCCCAGGAACCCCTCCTTGGGAGGTTTACGGCCGTGAACTCCTAAGGGAGGGGTTTTCATTGAGTTTAAGGCTTCTAATTCGTTTGTGGTTGATTCTAGAATTTAATCCAAGGCTATTGGTGTGTTTAAATGGCATTTTAACACTTTAAAATGAGTTTACTCCCCATGATATGGAGTTTACGGACCAAGCATGTTCTTGGGTAGTAAACTCATGTTTATTCCCCACTATTCAAGCTCAAGGTGTTCTAAGTCCGGTACATTAAGCCATTAAGCCATAACTAAGCTCCAAAGGTCGATTGGAAGGGTTTTTGGGCTCCAAAACCCAATTTATATGAGTTCACGGCCTAGGACTGTTCTAGGGCCGTAAAATCATGATAACGGTCCTATTCCATAGTTTGACCACGAATTTGAAGGTCTAAGATGCTATACTAGGAGTTAGGGTAGTTACCTTGGTGATTTGGAGCTTAAATTTGATGATTTTGGACCTAAATCTTGAGTTTGAGGAGAGAGGTTAGAGAGAGAGTAGTGAGAGAGAGTAAAAGCTTCAAATGAAGTCTTTTGAGCTTTAAATAGGTCCTAAGTTTGGTACATGGTGGAATTCTACCCGATACCAACGTTAGACGTGGCTTTTGGTCGCACCCGATTAAGTTGCCGTTACCCGATATGGTCGAAACTAAAATTTTTCTAATTGATAATTTGGAATATTTTCTTAAGTTATTAACGTGTTTGAGCACCCATTAAGTCATAATAAATGACTCAAATCTAATGACTAAATTTAATAACGAACGGAAACAATTCGAATACGGCGAATTTTACTGACGAATCGGTTAAAACTGACGGAACGAAATTTACGGGTTGTCACATTATCCCCTCGTTAGAGGGAATTTTGTCCCGAAATTCAAACTCTAGATACAATGTATGGATTCGAAAAGAAATACGGATACTTCTACTTTGTTGGATTTTTGCGCTCTCAAGTGAATTCAAGTTCTAGTGTGGCTTTCTGGCGAATCTTCACTGTTGGGATATGACTTTGTTTCGTACGTTTGGTCTTTCGATCTATGGTTTCGATTGGTTCTACCATGGGGTTCAGACTTTCGTTGATTTCGGTCTTATCGAAGTAATTTCTAGGGTTTCATCGGGTAGACACCCCTTAAGGACAGAGACGTGGAATACCTGATGGATGCTGCTAAGTCCTGAGAGTAGTTGGAGTTTGTGGGCTACGGAATCAATCCTAACGAGGATTTTTGAAAAATCTATGTACCTTGGGATACGCGTTTTAGAATGTAACACGCCATCTTTCTCACTGTTGGCTATCTTGATGGTGGACGTTTCGGTTACTAATTGAGGACTATGTTTATGAAGAGGTTCGAATGAATAGGTAACAGTTTATCTTTCAGGACTAAAATTGAAAAGGATTGCAAGCAGAAGGGTTGTCAAAGAGGATTATACTTGTGGCAATGGTGGGATCGGCGGCTGCCTCACCTTGTCCTATAGTTAGGATTCTTCCAGTTGTTGCTGCATTGGGGTAGTTTCTCTTATAATGCCCAACTTTACCGCAGCCATAACAGGCCTGACTGATGCCCGCTCCGAAAGCTTGATTTGTTGGTGTTCTGCAATTTCGCGCAAGGTGACCCTCTTGGCCACAATTTTTGCAAAATTTCACACGACAGGGACCGGGGATGCGGTGGTGATAACTGCATTAGTTACACCACGGGAGAATACCGGCATATCCGGTGATAGGTGCTTGAGCTGAAGGACCGATGATAGAAACAGTGGCAGGAGTTGGCAGCGTGGACTGCCACTATCTGTTATTTCTTCGAGAACTCGTGTGAAGGCTGACATTTCTCCCCCGCCTCCCAAAAGTTTCTTTTCTCACAACTTCTTTATGTCGGTTCAGGAGTGGTGGCTGCTTCCTCTACATCCTCACTATGGTCGATCAAGATTTGCGCTAGGCATTTGGCGCTGTCGTATGTATCCGGCTTCGCAGCTAAAACGTTCCCTTTGGTTGGCTAGGTCAACCCCCAGATGAACCTCTCTACCTTTTTGCTTTCCGGGGTAACCATCCCCGGACAAAGAAGTGCCAAGTCATCAAACCTTGAAGTGTAAGCGGCGATATCGGAACCTTTCATCTTCAGGTTCCAGAGTTCATGCTCTAGCTTCTGTATTTCGCCCCGCGGGCAGTACTCTGCATGCAGAAGTTCCTTCATAATTTCCCATCCCATAGCATTGGCTACAGGTACAGTTAGGGGTTTGACTCGGCTGTTCCACCATGTCAGAGCTTTATCGGTGAACGTGCAGGCGGCAAATTTCACCTTGTCGGATTCTGAGCAAGAACAGATCTCGAAGATAGATTCGATTTTCTCCAACCACCTAGTTAGAGCAATGACACCTCCTGTGCCATCGAAGAACATAGGTTTCTCACTCATGAAATCTTTATAAGAACCCTTTTTTCGGTGTCTCTAGCTATCATCTAGGTTTTGGGGCTGGGGACCACCTCGTGAACTACCAACATTCATTTGTGACATGGCGGCTGTCACTGCGGCAGTAATGGCTGCCTGAAGTGTTACCAGATCGATTTGAGGAGAAGGTGGTGGTGGAGGGTTGTTGGTCTTTGAGCTGGGTCTCTTTCTTGGAGGCATCTTGATCTAATAAGATCAGGAAGGAGAGGGTGATAAGTCCTCCGAATTGAATTAAGAGATATGATACAAGGGATATCTCATTATGACAAATATAGAATTCTATTAAGCGATAAAGCAGGAATGAATTATCAAAACAGATAAGTTATCGCTAAACGAATGATTGAGGAGCAACGCTGGGCTAAGGATCTCTATAACGGATTTGGCTCGAGAAATACTCTCATAGTATTTCATGTCTAGCTGCAGCGATGGCTCGTAGTTTTGGTATTGGGTAAGTTTTAGGCATGCTGCATACCACCGTCACTCCCAAACACATGTTGGCCGTGTCTCGAATGAATATAGTTGGCCAGGCTATATTGATCCTAGACACGACTACATAACTGTCCAGGTTTAACCGCAGCGTACAACACCCATTTACTTATGTTTTGTTCTACTTGTAGTTACGGATTTCGACGGTTAGGTATACTTGTATACTTTTGAAAATACTTATACTTTAAGGTATACTTTTAGTTTAGAGAACTTAGGCCCTTTAGTGTTTATAGTCTTATACCATGTAAGGTCTAGTATACTTAGTTCACCATAAACAATGGCTCAGATACCAATCTGTCACACCCCGAAAACCGAAGGCGGAAACATTTCTGGGGCGGACTCCACGTTGAGTATCAAATCCAATGCACATAGTAAGCAAAGTAAACAACCATTACATTACATATTAGAATTTACATCTGTTCAAAAATAAAGTGTTACAAGTGTTATACATATATATATATATATATATATATATATATATATATATATATATATATATGAACAAAAGTAGAGACGATTCTTCTGTACGCTCCATCTTCTCCAAAAGATCGTGGGTACCTGTCTAATATGGACCTGAGAATACAAGCAGTTTGAAAATCAGCATAAAGCTGGTGAGTTCATAAGATGTTTGTTTTCTGAAAATGTACAAGTTCCCTTTGGTTTTCCGAAAAGTTTGTTATTCAAGAAAATCCCATATTTTCTTATATGTAAAGTTTGATTAACTACTTTATTACAAGAATCTGGTTATGTACAATTGTTATCCCAGGAAAATCCTATATTTTCCTAAAAGTAAGTTTAGTTATTGAACTCCAATGTAATATTTGATTATATATTATACTTTTCTTATTAGCTAGGTATTCTGATATCCTAATTGTGTTACACTTGAATGTACCTAGATGTGTGCCTTCGTATTCGTATTCCTATTCTTAATCATATTCATTTTCATATTTTATATTTGTATTCGTATTCATATTTATATTTGTATTCCTATTCGTATTCGTATTCGTATTCGTATTTGCATTAGTATTCGTATTCCTAGTCCTATCTCTAATCCTATTCGTATTCGTATTCGTATTTGCATTCATATTCGCATTCGTATTCGTATTCCTAATCCTATTCGTATTCGTATTTGTATTCGCATTCGTATTCGCATTATTACTTTCACATTATTACTTTAGTATTCCTATTCGTTCTGTTCCTAGTTAGACTTTCGTATTCGCTTTATTCTTAGTTATACTTTCGTAATCGTTCTGTTCTTAGTTGTATTTTCGTATTCATATTAGTATTAGTTCTATTTGAAGATTAGTATGAATTATTCATAGATTATGAAAAATAATATAGATTGTAACACTTTATCAAGAAATCTATGATTAGTTTGAAAGCTAACTCTGTAATTCGAACTATTTGGTTAACACAATTTTCGATATTAAAAACATACAGAATATAAACATTTGAATTGAAAATGATAAGTTTGAGTACATGATTTCCTTGTACTTTTGCTTGTATTCCCCCCCCCCCCTGAAAACATTTGAAAAAGGGTAGGGGTATGAACTCACCGGTCGAGAAGCGTGTCGGATTGGATGCTAAGTGTCGGTTCGGGGCTTGATAACGCGCGAGGTTCCTATGTGATATGAAATGATATACAAATGTATCTAATTAGACTTCAAATCACTAATTAGATACGATTATACACTCCAAGACACGAAACACTTCAAATCAAGTGTTTGGAGTGACCCGGGTGACATCTAAGGTCGTATATAGCTTGGATAATGTGTTTACTCTTCGAGAGTAAACTCCTTATGGAGTTTTCGGCCCTAACACATGAGTTCACGTCCGTGAACTCATGGGTGAGGGTTTTATGGTGCTAAATGGCCTTATATGACTTGGGAAAATTAGCTAGGATTAAATCTAGGGCATAGGGATGGATTTAACTCACTTATGGACCATTTAATGGAGTTTATGGCAGTAAACTAGGTGTTTATGGCTGTAAACTCCCCCATACCCATTCCTTATGTGTTTTGGTAGTGTTAGGACAATCACATGTGATTTAAACTCATTTTACAAGCCTTGGATGGAGTTTTGGGCATCAATTGACTATGTTATAGGAGTTTACGGCCCAAGAACCCATCCTTGGGGGGTTTACGGCCGTGAACTCCTAAGGGAGGGGTTTTCATTGAGTTTAAGGCTTCTAATTCGTTTGTGGTTGATTCTAGAATTTAATCCAAGGCTATTGGTGTGTTTAAATGGCATTTTAACACTTTAAAATGAGTTTACTCCCCATGATATGGAGTTTACGGACCAAGCATGTTCTTGGATAGTAAACTCATGTTTACTCCCCACTATTCAAGCTCAAGGTGTTCTAAGTCCGGTACATTAAGCCATTAAGCCATAACTAAGCTCCAAAGGTCGATTGGAAGGGTTTTTGGGCTCCAAAACCCAATTTATATGAGTTCACGGCCTAGGACTGTTCTAGGGCCGTAAAATCATGATAACGGTCCTATTCCATAGTTTGACCACGAATTTGAAGGTCTAAGATGCTATACTAGGAGTTAGGGTAGTTACCTTGGTGATTTGGAGCTTAAATTTGATGATTTTGGACCTAAATCTTGAGTTTGAGGAGAGAGGTTAGAGAGAGAGTAGTGAGAGAGAGTAAAAGCTTCAAATGAAGTCTTTTGAGCTTTAAATAGGTCCTAAGTTCGGGACACGGTGTAATTCTACCCGATACCGATGTTAGACGTGGCTTTTGGTCGCACCCGATTAAGTTGTCGTTACCCGATATGGTCGAAACTAAAATTTTTCTAATTGATAATTTGGAATATTTTCTTGAGTTATTAACGTGTTTGAGCACCCATTAAGTCATAATAAATCACTCAAATTTAATGACTAAATTTAATAACGAACGGAAACAATTCGAGTACGACGAATTTTACTGACAAATCGGTTAAAACTGACGGAACGAAATTTACGGGTTGTCACAATTAGGGCTTGAGTGACTTTGAACTTGTGGGTTAGGGAGAATAATTGGAGGAGGTGGAGGAATTGATGTATGATTTCCATGATCCAGTCACGGGACATCATCTTCATTAGGAAAGCTTATTACAAGAGTTTTGGGAAGATCATAATTGTCTGAACCAGACATCTTTTTGGGAGATATTCAAGATAGTTGATTTAAAGTCCTTAATATAACACCTAATATGAAGTATTAAGGCTAGGACCCAACACAATATTTTATAACTTGGAAGAGGGATGTCGTAATCCAAGCTATAAAATATTTGAAGGTAGGTGAATGACGATTCACTAATTTCCACCATAAAAAACGAAATAAATTATTAGGTTTTAATTGGATTTGAAACTCCTAGATCTTTTAAGATTCATTGAACTTTCAATGGCATGTTTCAATCTCGAGTGTGCCCTTCAGTTTTTGTGACTGGGATGTCGAGGATCACAAAACAAGGTGTGAAGTAACCATACAAATTACTTGGTACCCTCAATGTATTACCCCTCAATTGATGTGTTGGTTAACCATACGCGCTCAATCGATGTGCCGGTTAACCACACGCGCTCTAAGTTCATAACTATTTCTAGAATGTACTTGACCCGATTAGCATGGTCCATTTGGGTTGCATGGAATTGCAACACTTGGATAGACTAAATGAGAGAAAGTACACTTAAGGATTATTAATATATTATAAGTTCTAATATATTAATAATATTATTTAATTTGTATTGATCAAAGAATTAATTTGGAATTAATTAAGTGATCAAAAAGAGACTAATTAAATATATGGGGTTGATTGTGTAAATCATCTATTCTTGTATAATGGGCTAATGATCCATGGTTTCTAAGGATTGGGATAAAACCCATAAGGTGCTCCATGGATAGTCCATGGAGGTTACAAACCCATGGATCATGGAATATGGAAAGCCATGACAATTAGAGTTTACATGGTGTAACCCTACTTATGTCACAACTATATAAAGACCCCTTGACTAGCAAAATCGGCACTACTACAAGCAAGTAGAAGAGGGCTAGCCGAATTTTGAGTGTTAGTGAACTTCTCTCAAGGTTATTCCAAGTGTTGTGGTGTTGTGTGAGACATTTGAGGCATCACACTTGAGGTGCTAGTCTCACAAGGTTCTCAAGGAATCCAAACAACAAAAAGGTATATTCTTCTACTAGCATTTATGTTTAAAAGTTCCCCATGCCATGCTAGTTAGGTTAAGAACCTTGGAAAAGAAATTTGCATGTATCATAGTAAAACATAGATCCAAGGTTTCTAGGGTTGCATGTACACCTTAGGAGTGTTAGAATGCTCAAAACCCTTTATTGGTATCAGAGCCTAGGCTTGTTTATTTGATACTTGATGCAAATTGTTGAAAAAATTCAAAAAATATGCAATTTGCTGGGTGAACTCGCCGAGTCCATGGGGGGACTCGACGAGTCCATGCCTAAAATCATCCTACTCGTCGAGTAGGTTCATGCACTCGATGAGTAGAATGCCCAGAGTGCAGTTTTTCGAGTTTTGTTTCTGGAAATGGACTAGAAACATTACCCTAAACTGTTTTGGTCTTATAAACTTGTTTTTAGATGGCGTAATGGTTATGCTAATCCATTTTCAATGGCTATTAACAAAATTTCAAGTTTTATATGGTTTATTATGATTCTTGAAATTGTTAATATGCATGTTCATGAACTTATGAGTTTAGAAGATCATAGGAATTATTTGTCACTTGCTTGTTAGTTTAATTCTTGATCATTATGTGTTTTAATGGAATCCATAATTTGTCCTCAAGTTATGGATCACCAAAAGTCACTCTTTTAAAGTCCATTATGAAACACATAGGCTACATAAAATGAAAAGTCTCTCATTTTAATAAATCATTAACTCATAAGTTATGAAAGATGAAAATTTTCAAAGTTAGAAAACTTGCCCTCATGTTTTGGAACATGTAAAGTCACTTTAAAAATGTTAGTTCCAACCCCTAGGATTTTAAAAGTTAAAATTCAACTCTTATACTTTATAATATTATAACTTTAATAATAATTATATATGTATAAGAACAAGTCGTTTTACCATTAGTAGGCCTCATTCACGAAGCCGGTCTATAAGGGGGGTATAAGGTTGCTGCCTATAAAATGGCAGCTTAATGGGTGTCCACTCTCACCCACCGCTTCCTTGACTGGTGGAGGGTCGTTAGCTGAACGGGTAGGACAAGGACTTTAAATCTTCATTAAAAGTATGATGAATGTAAAGTAAGTCAATGTTTTTATAAATTCCCAATCTTAGTTACTTTAGGAAAATGTGAATAAGGTGCTAACCCATAAAATTACACTTTGCACTTTGATTAAGTCGTTAGTGGAGCGTGTGTGGTTAACCGGAATGCTAGCCTGGACTTAACAAGGTAGGAAAAGGGTGGATTTAGGTTTATCATAGGTCGGTGGAGCGCGTGTGGTTTACCGGCACATCGATTGAGTGATAAACATTAAGGGTACCAAGTAAGTTTCATGGTTACTTCACACCTTGTTTTGTGATCCTCGACATCCCAGTCACAAAACATGAAGGGCACACTCGAGATTGAAACGTGCCATTGAAAAGCTCAATGAATCTCAAAGATTCTAGGAGTTTCAAAACCAATTAAAACCTAATAATTTATTTCGTTTTTCATTGTGGAAATTGGTGAATCGTCATTCACCTACCTACAAATATTTTATAGCTTGGATTACGGCATCCCTCTTCTAAGTTATAAAATATTGTGTTGGGTCCTAGCCATAATATTACATTTGGGTGTCTTATTAAGGACTATCTTTATATCTAATCTAAACTTGTCTTTCTTCTTTTTCAGATGTCTTCCAACAATGTTGCTTCTGGCTCAAACCCTACCGGCTCCTTCTCTCTCATGAACCTTTGTAGGAGAGTCATCTTTGATAGATCCAACTTTATGGATTGGATCAGAAACATCAGGATGGTCACTCGATACGAGGACAAGGAATATGTCCTCGACAAGGAGCTTAAGGAACTTGAGTCGTCTGCTACTCCTGAGGAGATCGCTGAATACCAAACACATGAGAGAGATGCTACCAAAGTGGCATGTATCATGTTGGCCAAAATGATAGCCGAGCTCCAAAAGTCCTATGAGGACTACTACCCTTTTGAGATGCACCAGGATTTGATGGACCGCTACCATCAGAGTGCTCGTCAAGAGTGGTATGAAATCATCTCCTCCATGATAACAACCCGGATGAAGGATGGTGAACCCATCACGGGCCACATGCAGAAAATGCAAAGGTATGTGGACCGTTTGCTGAAACTGAATGTGAACTTCCCTGAGGAGTTGACAATTGACATCATTTTGCACTCCTTACCTTCATGTTATAATCAATTCCGAATGACATATCACATGAACAAAGAGGAAGTTACACTCAACAAACTTCAAGGACTCTTGAAGACCGCGGAAAGTGGTCTTAAAAGTAAGTCGGTTGTTACTACTCTTACTCCTACCATGGTCCCTGTCTTGGCAATCAGGCAAGGCAAAGGAAAGATGAGGAAGAGCCCTTTGAAGGGTACCAAGGGAAAGTCTCTTGATGGCTCCTCTTCAAGTGGAACCAAGAAAGGTTTCGTCACTCCTTCTGCTAATCCTAAAGAGGCTGAATGCTTCTATTTCCATGAAAAGTCGCACTGGAAGCAAAACTGCCCAAAGTACCAGCAAGATGTGAAGGATAGGAAAGTAAAACCCAACCATGCAGATACATACACTATATTGTCTAATAATTCACCCCATTCTAATTCTTGGGTCCTTGATACAGGTTGTGGTATTCACATATGTACTAATTTGCAGGGACTAAGAAGAAGTGAGAATGTGGAGCATGGGTAGATAAACTTGACCATGGGGAATAGGAAAGCTTCACCTGTCACCAGGATTGGAGTTTATTCTTTGTTGCTAAGTAGTGTATTAGTGTTAGATTTGAATAAGTGTTGTTACTCGTTTGAAATGGCGAGAAATATTATTTACTTTCATGGTTTGTACAAACAAGGTTTTACCTTTTCATTTGATAATGATACTGGTGGTATTAATGTTTTCTTTAATAATGTTTTTTTATTTTAAAGCATTACCTTGTGATGGTGTATATGAAACTGTTTCAGTTGTTGATAACCTAGGAAATAATGTATTGTGTATCGATTCTTCCACTTGTTTGGATAAAGCATCATTATGGCATTGTCGTCTTGGACATGTAAGCAAGAAACGCATAGGCCAACTCCAAAAGGATGGAGTCTTGGAGTCATTTGACCTAAATTCAGATGACAGTTGTGAATCTTGTTTGATTGGGAAAATGACAAAGTCACCCTTCACTGGTACTTGTGCTAGGGGTGAGGGTTTGTTGGATCTCATACATACTGATGTGTGTGGACCCTTCAGAACCGCCATGAGAGATGTTAACCGCTTCTATGTGACTTTTACTGATGATTTTAGTAGATATGGATATGTCTACTTAATCAAGCATAAGTCAGAGACCTTTGAAAGATTTAAATAGTTTAAACAGGAAGTGGAGAATCAGTTGGGCAAGAACATTAAGATGCTTTGATCCGATCGAGTTGGTGAGTATCTTAGTACATATTTCATTTACTATCTTAAGGAATGTGGGATTATCTCACAATTGACACCTCCTAGGACACCACGGCTTAATGGTGTGGCTGAGAGGCGAAATCCAACCTTGTTGGATATGGTTCGTTCCATGATGAGTTGAGCTTTGCTACCAATCTCATTTTGTGGGTATGCCTTAGAGACTACCGCCCATATCCTTAATCTAGTCCCTACAAAGAAGGTTGCCAAAACACCTCATGAGATGTGGACTGGAAAAGTTCCCAATATGGACCACATCAATATTTGGGGTTGCGAGGCTTTCGTAAGGCGTGAGTCTCACGATAAGCTCGAACCTCAAACTGAGAGGTGTATTTTCATCGGCTACCCACAAAGATCCTTGGGTTACTATGACAACCGTCAAAATTCGAGTCGGTTCTAGATTTGACTAGACTTAGTTGCACATATAGGCACTACACACACTAGACTTAGTAACTGGAAGCTAAGTTATAACCTACTAGAAACCTGGAAACAATTAGGATCAATGGATAGTGTACTTAGATTTCACATTGATATGTGAATTCTACATCTACTGAGCTGTAGTGACTATCCATATTTGGGTCACTCTTTGACTCGAACAACATTTCATGAATCATATACACACATCATGCACATGACCTAGTAGTAGAAATTAGGTCAAAGTCACATAAAAACTTAAGTCAAAGTTGAAGACTAGGACTAGTATACTTGATTCCTCAATTTCGCTTGAATCTCGGAATCACTACATAGAATGCCAATAAACCGATAAAAATAAATTACAAACATTATTTCTAACTTGAATAAGAGTTAGAAAACACAAAAATAATTTGAAGTCTCAAAATTTAATTAATTTTGATATCCAAGACTTACAAACTCTCAAAAACCCTAAATGCCCTAAAAACTCATATTCACAAACTTTAACCTTAAAAATTCTATAAAAATAATTATGAAGCTTCTAATATTATCTTATAATAATTAAAATTATAAAAATGCATTTAAGGAAATAAAATTTAACTCATTAACAATTACTCTTAATTTATAAGTCAAAAATCAAGAGTTTTATGAATAAAAACTAGGTTAAGGTGCACATTTTATAAAAAGTTGGATAATTTTTATAAAAGATTTGAATTTTTATAAATAAAAATGAAGGAGAGAGGGATATTATACCCTCAAAAGTCAGATTCCCCTCTCTCTCCTCACTCTCCTCTTCCCAACACACTCAATCAATTCCCCCCTACACTCCATCTTCTCTCTCACTCTACCCCTCATTCTCTCTCACACTCTTCATCACCACCACTCCATTTCTCTCTTCATTTCTCCATACTCACGAAAATTTCCAGGAAACAAGTCCAATAACACTCATGATGCTCAAAATATTCATCATCTAGTGGTGTTCATTAAGGTAGAACACGATTTCCTTTCATTTTCCTCCATGTTTTCAAGGTTTTTCTTGCATTTCATTCTTCTTCTACACCTTTCTCTTAGAAAAACATGTGTGCATGTTCATTCACTTCAGTTTTGATGATGATGGTGGTAGTATTTCACCCAAAAACAACATGCATGTTGTTAATGGTGAAATCCAAGGACCAAAACCTAAGTCAAAATCAACATAATGCACTTTTCTACAAGTTTTGGGTAAAAATCACCACATGCACTCTAAGTTTTCTTTCAAAAATGATTTTTGAGCATTTCAAACTCATGAATGATCTTTATACCAACATGCATGTGATGATCTTCAAGCTTAGATGCTTGATGATCAAAGTGGTTGTTAAAAAGCTTTCAAATATGTTAATGAAAGATTTATTTCCAAATAAATATCTAAAAATCATTTTCTGACCAAATTCGATTTTTCCCAGATTCTCATCAACAAAATAAGATGCTCTGTAAATTTCCAGAAGATAATTCATTTTTCTCGAATTATTATAGTTAATGCAATAAAATAGGGCAATAAATCATATAAAATACTTCCAGAGGTCTATAAATCAGGAATAAATTCGTGGATGACCCCTACGGTGAATAATGACCTCTCATTAAATTTCATCGATTTATGTTGCTTTTTAGTATGATTTTCCATTTTCTTTTGTTTGGGTATAATAAATCACAAAACCACTTTAAGAAGTGTGAAAATTGTATGTAACAAGTTTCGCAGCTCCTATCTATGGTGGGAGACTCATAAAAATAATTTCAGAATTTTTCATCATGCCTAAAAATAGGAAAAATAGTTCTGGTAATCCAAAATTCATGAAATTTTAACTGAACATCATGTTGTACAATAGGAGGTTACATAAAAATTTTGATGATTTTTATCAACTTTATACTTTTTTTTCTCCTATTTTCTAAGGTTAAATACACTTAAATACACATAAATACCCAAAACCGGATTATACAATATGAAAACCACTTTTGGTATTTTTTTTTTCTAGATTACTTACACTGTAAATGATGTTACAAAAAAAATTTGGTAATTTACTTTAACTGTTTAATAATTATTCTCCAATTAATGATTATTTAAGAGGATAAAACAAAGAAATATAGAAAGACTAATTTAAAAATATCTTATATATTTTTCACAGCTTCTACATGTATAATAAAAGTGTTACAAAAATGTTGGACAATTTTGGAAACTGTTTCCTATTTATTTCGATTTTTATTTAAATAAATGCTCAAAAATCAGAAAATTTGGTTAAACAGTTTATAAATAAATTTTTATATTTTTTCCAGCTTAATAATGTTTAATAACAGTAATACAAAAAGTTTGGGTAATTTCGGAAACTGATTTCTATTTTTCATGAATTTGTATCTATTTAGTGAATTAAATATAAGAAAATTGGTTATACATATCTATAAACCATGAAAATTTATCTGGAAGTCTTTTAATGTAGTTAGAACCAAAATCTGAAGTTTGGTCATTTTTATTAACTTTTTACTATTTTTCCATGATTTTATGATTATTCAAGGAATTAAATGGTGAAAAATAATTAGACAAATCAAAAATTCAAGAAAATTTATCTTAAGATCTTTGACTTCAATTAAAACTGAAATGCAAACTTTGGGAAATTTTAGAACTAAATTGATTTAGTTTTTGAATATTTAATCATTGGAACACCTCTAAAATGATAAATATTAGCATTTCAATAATGGAAAATTTCCACTTAAATTGTTATATAACAATTGATTCATTGAAATTTAATTTTCACAGAAAATTGTTTGTAACTTATCAATATTAAATTTTAACACACTATTGGCATAATTCTATTGTAGTAGTAAAGTATACTAGTGTTAGATTTCGATTAGAGACTCACTAGCGAATACCATTATTGTAGGAATCGATTGTGGTACGAGTAGAGCGTAGTCAAGGCACCATTTGCATCATCTCAATGCATATTGTGAGTATTCACGTACTCCCCTATTTTCGGTTTTTAAATGTTTTGGGGTGGAAAAGCATGTCCTAAACTATTTATGTTCGTTGTATTTATTTTGACTCGTATCAAACTTGGTTGCTATACTTTGTATGTAAGTGTATGTTACTTTAATTCATGAGGACTGTATCGCGGTTAATTCCCTGGAATCTCTAGACACAACTCATTAACTCTTTTGAGCCTATGGTTATTATGGATAGCGCTATCAGGAGGTAGACAACTCCTCACTCGCACGATTCGCTTGAGTGCATTTTACCATTTTCTACACTATGTTTGCGATACACATAGTAGTCAATAGGGAACGATTCGATCATTAGGCTTGGGTTGTGAACTCATGAGTGGAAACTTGAGGCACATACGAATCTTTATGCGCACATGAAACTTGTACTCTCATGTTAGCAACGACACTTGTATACTTATTTTAGCAATGAAACTTGTATACTTATTTTAGCAACGAAACTTTTATGCTTATTATAGCAACTTATTTACTCATTTTAACAATATACTTTTATTATTGTAAACGTTTATCAAAACTTTGATTTCAATTCATGGAAACAATATTATTTTGTTTATCTGTGAGTACTCACCAACTATTTCTATAGTTGACGCTCGTTTTACATGCTTTTTCAGGAATCATCGAGTAAGTGGCACTTAGGGACACTTCACTTTTAGGAGCATTCGCATGTGTTGTATTTCAATTTACATTGTAATTTCTTTTAAAAGTTGTTCAAACCCATTGTAAAATTGTAATGATTTTTAATACTATGGTTGGTGTTGTCTTTTAACTTTTGCTATGAAACCCTTTGTACTGCCACGCCCTGTGTTTCCGCTTTAGCGGGGTGTGACAGTTACCTCTTCTTTTAGACCTAGTGATAATGTGGTCTTTGTAGAAAGGAGAGGAGTCTTTCGTGAGAGAGAGTTCATAAGCCAAGGAAATAGTGGGAGACAAATTGATCTTGAAGAAATTCAAGAGTCAAGTGGTGAAGGAACCACAAACCTTAGCAATCAACTTGAGGAGGAAACTCTTGTTGATTCGACATAAGATTCTGTATCTCTAAGGCGTTCCACGAGAGTTAGGAATGAACCTGAGCATTACTATGGTTTCCATATTACTACAGAAGGTGATACACTTATCAGTGATAGCACACTGTTAAGTTTGGATGAATCTAACAGCTACACGGAAGCCATGGCAGGCCCTGAGGCTGCTAAATGGAAAGAGGCTATGGACAGCGCGATAATCCATGTATGACAATCAAGTTTGGAACTTGTTTGACAATGTACCATGTCGTAAGACAGTCAGGTGCAAATGGATCTTCAAGAAGAAGATCGACATGGATGGTAATGTACACACTTATAAGGCGTGACTGGTTGTAAAGGGATTTTCTCAAACTCCAGGAATTGATTATGATGAGACCTTTTTTGCATTAGGAAAGATTAAGTCCATTAGGGTTATGTTAGCCATTGCTGCATTTCATGATTATGAAATATGGAAAATAGATGTCAAGACCGCTTTCCTTAATTGATTATGATGAACTCACTGTTTGACGTGGGATTCGAGTGTAAGTCGATAGGAAATGCTGAGTGTCAAATGAAGCCTCGGACACAAACGGATCCTATTCAACGTATAGAAGCACATATATGTATTAGATGAGGGCATAACAGTATTTGTTATGGAAGGAAACCACCTTAGGGACTAGGAAACACTTGAAACTAAGTGTTAGAATCACATATGATTGAAGGAGAGGAGTTTGCGGTCACAACAAAGGGTGTACGGTCATGGGTTTGCGGCCCAATGGGGTTTTCGACCCAAGAGTTTACGGTCCATGGGTTTACGGCCCATGGTTTACGGCCCAATGGGTATACGGCCCATAAGGTTTATACGGCCGTACACATGGGTTTACGACCGTAAACCCTTCGTGTTCATGCTTTTGGGGGCGATTTCTAGGTGAAAAATAAAGTTTTCTAGTAGATATCAAGCATAGGAAGTAGTTACTTACTATTAGGAAGCTTGGAATGGGGTATTTAGCCACCAAGAACTACTGTATGTTCTTGGTGAGAGAGAAGATCTAGACAAAGATGAGATTAATGTGATAGGAACATGGATTTACCACTAAATAGAGGAATGAAACTCAATTCAAGGTGGAAAACACTTACAATCTTGAGAATCTTGAAGCAAATTTGATGGACGTAAAGAGAGAGAGAGAGAGAGAGAGAGAGAGTAGAGAGAGAAAGCCTTTGAAGTGGGTAAAGTGATAAATGAAGGCTAAGCATCCCTTATATAGAAATGAGTTTTTGGCCAAGGGGAGTGGGTGGGGTGTACAGCCGTAAACTCAAGTTTGCGGTCGTACGCTCCTCTTGAAGGGGTGTTTGGCCTAGATGCTACGATATGACTTGGAAACTCTCATTATTGAACCCAAACCTCGATTGTATGGAGCTTAGAATATTCATTTAGACCCAAAATATTACTAACGAGAGTAGAAATAAATCGGAATTGATTTATTATTAAACGGTTTAAACAGAAGAAATTTCGGGTTGTCACATCATCCCCCCGTTAGAGGGAACTTCGTCTCAAAATTCGAACGTAGAATTACAAATCATGGACTCGGAAAGAGATCTGGATATTTCTGTTTCATCTAAGCTTCATGCTCCCAAGTGAATTCAGGTCCCCGCTTGGCATTCCAGCGAACCTTCACTATTGGAATGCAACTTTGTTTCGTTCGTTTGATCTCTCTGTCCATGATTTTGGCTGGTTCTACCACGAAGTTAAGGTTCTCGTTGATTTCAATCTCATCAAGAGGGATCATAAGGGTCTCGTCGGATAAACACTTTTTAAGATTCGAGACGTGGAAGACGGGATGGATGTTGCTAAGCTCTTGTGGTAAACGAAGCTTGTACGCCATAGGACCAATCCTAGCAATGATCTCGAAGGGTCCTATGTACGTCGAATTCAACTTTCCATGCTTTCTGAAGGGTATCATGCTTTTCCAGGGTGAGACCTTCAATAGAACTCGGTCACCAACCTGGAACTCCAAGGGTTTTTGTCTCTTATCAGCATCGCTCTTTTGTCTATGTCTCGAAGCCTTTAGTCGTTCCCGAATTTGTACAATCTTTTCTATAGTTTCGCGAATGATTTCTGGACCAGTGAGAGTGCTATCAGGGACTTGTCCCTTGGCTAGCTGTGTGTCACCCACTTCAGCCCAGCACAGAGGGGATCTGCATTTACAACCATAGAGGGCTTCGAACGGCATAGCCTTGATACTGGTGTGATAACTGTTGTTGTAGGAGAACTCAACCAAGGGAAAATGGGTGCCCCATCACTTACCGAAGTCTATGACACATGCTCTCAGCATGTCTTCCAATGTCTGAATGGTCCTCTCTCTCTGCCCATCTGTCTGAGGATGGTAAGTTGTGCTCATATCCAACTTAGTTCCAAGAGCTTTCTGCAATGACTGCCAAAGTCTTGAGGTAAACCTGCGATCTTAATCAGAGATAACGGAAACAGGAACACCGTGCAGACGAACTATCTCTTGGATATAGATCCAAGTAAGTCTTTCCATCTTGAATGTTTCTTTGATTGACAGGAAGTGAGTGGATTTTGTCAATCAGTCGACTATTACCCATATGGTAATCGTACCCACTCTGAGATTTGGGTAATTTTGTGATAAAATCCATAGTAATCCTCTCCCACTTCCACTCCGGTACCTCTGACTGTTGGACTAGACCCAAGGGCTTCTGATATTCAACCTTCACCTTGGCACAAGTCAAGCACTTGCCCACGAAGGTAGCAATCTTTGCTTTCATGTTTGGCCACCAATACAGCTACATGAGATCGAGGACATCTTATCCGAACCTGGATGAACAGAGTATCTGGTCTTGTGAGCTTCGTTCATGACATCCTCCCTATATCCTCCGAACTTTGAGGTCCAGATCCAGTTCATGAATTAATAGACTCCATCTCCCTTAATCTCTAAGTTCTTTTCCATCCCCCTCAAGGCTTCTTCTGACATGTTTTCTGGCTTCAAGGCTTCCAGCTGAGCCTCTCTAATTTGTGTGGATAATTAGGAATGGATGGTCATGGTTAGTGGTTTCACTTTCCAACCTGAGCATTCCTTCCGGCTAAGGGCATCTGCCACCACAATGGCCTTGTTAGGATGGTATCGAATATCGCACTCATAATCACTGAGTAGCTCTACCCATCGCCGTTGTCTCATGTTCAGCTCCTTCTGGTCGAAAATGTGCTGCAGGCTTTTATGGTTAGAGAAGATAGTGCACTTAGTTCCGTAGAGATAATGTCTCCATATATTTAATGTGAAGACCATTTCTCCCAACTCTAAATCGTGAGTTGTATAGTTGACTTCGCATGCTTTCAGTTGTCTTCAGGCATAGGCGATAACCTTTCCTCGCTGCATGAGCACACAGCCTAAGCCTTGATTGGATGCATCGCAGTAGACAACGAAGTCCTATGTCCCTTCGGGCAGAGACAGGATAGGTGCACTACATAGGGCCTGCTTCAATGTTCGGAACGCAGTGTATTGCTTTTCACTCCAACAAAAGGGTACGCCTTTCTGAGTCAAAGTGGTTAAGGGTTTGGCAATCCTGGAGAAATTCTGGATAAACCTGCGATAATAGCCGGCGAGTGTCACACCCCAAAACCAAGAACGGCGGAAACGTTCCAGGGCGGAGGACGTCATGTACAGTATCACCACAATGAAAAGTAGTAAACAAGCAACAACATCATCCATTGCATTAATAATATAATTATTATACAAGTGTGTTCTGTCAAATTTTGATAAACACTAAAGCATAAATCAAAATGAAAGATGAGTCTTCAACGAGCTCCATCTTCCCTAATCCTTGCATCAGTACCTATCTATGATGACCTGAGGATACAAGTAATTTTGAAAGCGAGTATCAGCTTTGAAGCTGGTGAGATCATAAGTATTTTAGTGTCTTAATTTGTATGTAAGAATTTGTAAGTATTAAAATGTATATGAACTGTAAGTGTAAAAATGTTTGTAAAACAACTGTAAACGTTTGAAAAACCCTAGAAATCCCTATGATTCCTACTATTATGTAAAGTGTGTCTTCTACCAAGACCTAACTGTTCTCAATGTAGTCTTCTACCAAGACTTAACTGTTCTAAATGTTCGTTTCATGTAAAAGTGTGTAATTTTCCCAAGTGTAACTATCATTAACAAAATATAGTTTTTACATTAAGTGTTTAAGTGAAATGATCACTAAATATATGTACAGGGAAAATTAATGTAGTACTAAAATGTAGCGTTATAAGAACTACTGCTGTACTAACTACCTTAAACCGGATTTATATTAAGGCATCATGTGCTCTCTATCTAGCAAGTATAGACTCATGAATGAACTGACTCATTGTATGATATCGCGTTCTAGTAATAGTTCTAGTATCTTCCTAAACTACCCATATGGTAGTTTACTAGTAATCTAACTAGGACGTATGAACATGGATGTATACCCTTGCTACCCAAGGGCATGGGATGAACTGGAAGACCTTTTATGACTATATATGTACACATGATATATAACTAATATTTAAACGACCTTCGGACGAGTACCCGATATCCCACCAGACCACATCCAAATCGAGAAAAAGGAAATAGGGTGGATAGCCTTTCTAAGTCCTTTAAACATTGCTTATATAATTATACATATATAGGCATGCAATTTATAATATAAAAGCATAAAATAAGTTTTGTAAAAACCTTTAAACATAAATATTTTCTAGGAAAAGATCGACTTGATGTCGATCTATAAAAGGGTTTTGAAGGCATGGGGTTGATAAAACGGTTTAGTATAAAGAAGCATTGGTTTGAAACACAATTGTAAATGAGTTTGAAATGTAATATACAGAGTAAAATGTACAGTGTAAAAGGAGTTTTAAACATATAAAGTGTTTATGAAAATCATTTGAAGGAAACTGTTTGGTAAAACGGCTAATGAGTAGTAAATCATTTAAATGTTGCTTCTTAATCACATGTGATTGATATAATAAGTGGCATGATTCTACTTGTATTCCCCCATAAAACATTTAGAAATAGTTAAAACATTGATTAAGGGGTATGAACTCACCTGTTGTGGGTGATACTGATGAACTGAAGAGGTAGGACTGCTAGGTGTCAAGTGAAGTCTTGAACACACTTATGATCCTAGTTTACATATAATTTCACATAGATGTAACAAATTAGTCTATAAACAACTAATAAACAAGTCAAGACACCCTAGGACATGCTAAACACCTTTATCAAGTGTTATTAGCCTCTAGGATTGCATCTAAGTGTTTGTAGGGGAAGCTATTGTGTGTAGGGCTCAAGGAAAACTCCACCATGAAGTTCACGGCCCTAATGACACTACCAAATGAGTTTACGGTCGTAAACTCATGAGTTTACGGCCGTGAACTCATACCTATGTGTCCATTTGATGTTTGATGCTCTATAAGGCCCTAATAAGCATTTCTACTTAATGGCTTGGTCTATGGAAGAGTTTAGGGCATTATATAACTCCTTTTAGGAGTTTACGGCCCTGGGACCATATTCCCTTGGAGTTTATGGCCGTAAACTCCCTTGGAATGATGTTTTTGATGCTTTCAAGTCCCATACTCACATAGGATATGTTCTAGGCAATTGTTCAAGGCTTTAGGAGGAATTATGGCACCATTTGGCACCATTTATTGGAGTTCACGGCCCTAGAACCTTTCGGGCCGTGAACTCTCTTTCTCCATTGAATCTTGATTGATTTGGTGGTCTAAACATGTAATGTAGGCTTCTAGTTTGAGATCCGAGGCTTTGAGGAGCATTGGGACTCTTTTGGCTCTTAAAATGGAGTGTACTCCCCAAGTGTTCTTGGGCGGTAAACTCCCAAATCTTGGGGTTTTGGATTGTTTTCTAGTCCTAAATACATTTATAAATAAGCCTAAGTTTGTTACTTATCATGGGGAAAAGACTAGGTAGCATTTATGCCTCATTTTGGAGTTTACTCTCCAAGAACGTTCTTGGGCGGTAAACTCCCGAATCTCACAGATTTGATATGTAATCTAAGTTATTAAGCACATAATAAGCATTATAAGACAACTAGATAAGTGTACTCATGATTTGGGATAAAAACCCGAAGATCCGTGAGAGAGAAAACGGCTTTTCTCTAGTTGGAAATGCGAATAATGAATGAATTTGGTTCAGAATTCTATTTATAGTCCTGAGATATTTTTGGCAGAAAATATTTTCATTCCCGAAATGATTTATAATATAACATAGTGTTGGAATAATTGTGTTGCACAAAACCCTAGTGCATCCACTCTCCTGATATCTCCTTAAGTGTAAATCCTGAAAAACTACCAAACTTATACCCGAAGTCTGGAATTTCACTGAAACTGTTCTAACTTCTATTGGCTTGATATGGTTTGTTCAGAATGGAAATTTCGGGTTGTCACATCATCCCCCTGTTAAAGGGAATTTTGTCCCGAAATTAGAACTTAGATAAGGAAGTAGGTACGAATGATCGAGTCGTGAGGAGGAAACGTCCTAATCAATTGGTTGTAGCGCACCTAAGTGAAATCGGTTTCTCGGTTGGCAATCCAACAAACCTTCACTAAGTGGCGACGGCGTTGCTTCGTCCGCTTGACCTCTCGGTCGAGGGTCACTACGGTTCTAATACGAAGACGAGGATCTCGAAGAGTGGACTTACTAGAGTCCTAACGGAAAGGTATGGTTTGACGATCGAGATGCGAAGAGTATAATGTACGTTACTGAGTTCGCGGAGTAGGTCTAGTTTGTGTGAGGCACAGGACCGATTCTGATAAGAATCTCGGAGGTCCTAACTATATTGGATTTAGCTTTCCACGCGATACGAAGCGTATTAAGCCATTCCCAGAGTGAGTTCTCCTAAATAACTTGGTCACTCACTTGGAATTCCAAAGGTTCCTTTTCTTGCTTAACTTCCCAGTCAAAGGCCACCCCTTGCTGGGTCAAAGTCGTACGGGTTTCTATAATTTGCAAGGAGTTCTGAATGAACTATGACAGTAGGTTGGTAAGACCTAGAATTTGGCGAATGACTGTCGGCGTCTCCGGTGTCGACAAATGCTCAACGGTTTTGACAAATTGAAAAAGTACTCAAAATTTCCCTCATTACTAACAGTGTGTCATAGAAATTCGACTCTTCAATTTCAAAACTCGTGCCTAGAGAACTTCGCTAAAAGTTCCTCTGTAGGAAATGTTTCCATGGGTTTTCTTCTTACTACGAGGGTAGATAAGTAAGTCATTACATGGAGAAATGACGAACCGATCCAAGTAAGAAAGACGTACCCTACTCGTTTAGCACATGAAAGCTATGGGCGTATTGGTCCTATCCGAAGGGTATCACTACGGACTCGAAGTGTCCGCATCGAATTCGGAAGATAGTCTTCCGGACATCCTTCCCTAACACTCGAACTGGTGATATTCGGATCTCAGATCCATTTCTGAAAGTAATTATTTCCTTGCGTTTGCTCAACCATTTCGTCTATGCGAGGCAGAGATAACGATTTCTAATGAAAAATCTTGACGGAGTACTCGATAGCCGAGGTACATACGATGCGATCCGTCGATCTCTGGAAGAATATGACCGAGGTTCTCTAGGGTGAGAAACCTAGTCTTCTAATTCTATTTCTGTGTGGTTCGCTAAGTTGTCTGGGCTGTTCTGGTATTTCTGTAGGTATTTAGACTATAGGGCGATCTGTTTACAAGAGTTGTACTGGGTTCTAAGTTTGTTCACATGACGATGCGATTACTCGTAGGCTTAGGCAATTCTCCGTCCTGAAGTTCATATTAGAACTCATACCTGGTTTCACAATCACAATTTCGTCTATACGAGTCGTATATAATTTAGATTGAAAAGGTAGTCGAATAACTTATTCTTCTTTAAGCTCACATCCCATCGGGGAAAAAGAAGTTAAAGTGGAATCATCAATTCTAAACCTGTAGAACCTTGATTATATATCAATCTTATGCATACATTCCTCAGTGATAGATCAATCGTATAAATCCTTGGATTAAACTTGACGTACTGCACGAGTGGTACTTCGGGGATTTCTTCGGAAAGAAAATAACTAAGAGGTACTCTTGGCATGAGTACTTTGGTGTTCTATTATGACGGCTTCGCTGGAAAAGTGATCTAGAAGAAAGAGATGTACGTATGAAGTTGTTTTCATGAAGAACAAATTGAATCGAGTCGTATGATAATGTCGGAATCATACTGAAACTTAAAGACATTAGATTTGAACATAAGACGTTTACAGACAAAACACAACCGTGCAACCATCAACAGAGTTACAATACTTTAGACTTACAACAAGACCATTGCTGCGAATTAGGTAAACTACACAAGACAAGTATACGCAGCACGAGCATCCTTATACTGACAGGATCTCGCAAAAAGGTAAGACTCTAGTTGCACTAGTTTTGGATAGTTTATAAGTCTGTTACAACAACACGCCTAATTTACATTAATGAGGGGTCCGACGTAGTTTCTCCTGCAGCTGTGATCCTGAGAATCTTCCCATCTGCACCCGAGTTCTTAACTATCGGGCAATCCTTCTTGAGGTGTCCAATTTCACCGCATTGGTGACATATCTGGACAGCACTAACATTTGTGGTGGAAGTGAGGTGTTTAGCCAGTGTTATGTGGACACGAGTGCCTTCCTCATTACTCCACCTTGGAAATTTCTTCCTAAAGCGTTCGGCTTTATCACTACTCTCGTGAGTAGGGTTGGTCCCGATGAAAGGGACTTGAGTGATGGGTCGTGCCGGTGCTCCACAGCTACGAGCATGGTGCCCTATTTTTGGGCAGTTGGAACATTGCATCTCATGACAAGCCCCATGATGATGGAAACTACACTTATCACACTTCGGGAGTTTTCCCTCGTATGGCCTGCTCGGTATGGGGATGGCAGGGGTTTCCACTTGTTGTTGTTGCATGACCAGCCTTTGAGATTTCTTGCGTTCTTTCTGGGCTTGACGCTTTCGCTTTTTGTTCTTTGTTTTTCGGCTTTGCGAGCCTGTGACTGTTACTGTTTGATGATCTCTCGGATCGATAACACGATTGGGATGGTCAACTCCTTTTTCGGTCTTGGTTGTGGTAACAGTGCTGCGATTTGCAAGGACAGCTGTCACGGCAGCCATCACGGCAGTTGTAATTGTGGCTTGAAAAGTAGCGGTGTCGATATGGATGATAGGGGTTTCGTTGCTCGACTGATTGTTTCCGGATGATGACATGATTATCCCTATGATGCAGTCCTAGCACGGAAATGGAAGTATGATCGTGAAGGTTTGACCTACATCCCTATGATGCAGTCATAGTAATGAGTAGAAGTAAGTTCGTAGAATGGTCTCAAAATGTTTGTCGTTCAAGCCGAGGTATCGTGGGTTGGTGAATAACAAGATCCAACCACTGAAAGAGACTTGGAAATGTCTCCGGATCTAACTTGCTATAGTCCAATGACTTGACTAAAGTAGGTTTCAGATAGACTCCAATGAGAGTATGATAAGAGTACTTGAATAAAGAATGACACAGAAGTTAGCCGGCTGTCAATATCTTTGATATTCACGACGTAAAGATTCGGGAAAATGACCTTGTAAAGGTCTTACATCATATCCAAAGAAGACAGTTCCTGACAGCATAAAGACTTAACAAAAGTACTTACAGTACAAGATAGTTTCATAGAAAATGCCACATCGGGCATAGATAGAAAAACGATTCCTTTTAACAAGGAAAATAAAGTAAAGCGTCTACTACTGGCGACGGTCATCCCTTTGGTGAACTCTCAGTTCAGCCAGTTGGCGTTCCATGTCGAGCAGGTGTCTTTCGTACACCCTCTGGCGTACTCGAAGATCTATAACTTCGGCACGAGTTTCAGCTAGTGTTTGCAGCAAGGTTTCATGGTTTCTCTCTGATCTCTCGCGAGCATCTTCTAGACGACTGGTGCGGAGGGTATGTATTCTAGCATCGGTGACAACTTCGGTGATATGATGTAGGGCTGTCCTGCCTTGAATCTCATTTTGGCCCACTCTGCGGACCAAGATTGGCAAGATTCTGTCTGCTGAGCCCCCATTGCTCAGGTCGTAAAAGCTTTGGTCACCATTAAATGGCATGGGCTGATCTTGTCCTTGGCTCCATGTTTCCAAGCATTCCACGCACTCAGGCGTCGGGCTATGGAAAGTCGGACGAGGGTTAGGAATTGGAACGGGAGCTGCCTGGGGTAGGTTCTCAACCTTAGGTTCGGAGTTAGCATCGTCCAAAGGGTCTTAATCATGGTGATCATTCAAAGGGATAGGATGATCATTCTCTGGTTCTTCTCCAAACCATCCAGAAATGACCTCATTCGGGAGGTATTGGTTGCCGTGGGGATGGAGTCCAGCCATGTTATCTACGCGAGAATTGGGGTAAGAAAATAATTATTAGACGAACTATCTAGATAATTATTTAGAAAATCTTCATAAGTTACATCGCTATTTATGAAGTGCATACCAGTTATATGTAATCGAAACAGGATAGGCCTTCGAATAAGTGACCTTAACTCCATATTCACACAGAATAGGGGTAAAGTAAAATTTCACAGATTCTAAGCCTATAACATCCTAATTACATATATCCTCAGTGTATCCACTTAGCAGCTATCAACTTAGTAATGAAGATCCCGTTTTAGTTCTCAAGTATAACGTACTTATAGTAACACCAAATACTCCTATAGTATTTTAAGTTTAATGTTATGTTCTACTGTTCTCATTGTGGTAGGGTTGGTAACATTTTAGACTTGTTGCAACCACACAACTACACTTAGGCACATGCTAGTCAACCCTCGAATAATATAGGTGATCAGGCTATATCTTCCCAGTTTTGACCATATGTCTCTAAGCCCACTTGTGTTGCCCAACAATCGTAATTCTTTTGTATTGTCCTAGTGACACAGATTTTAGTATGAATGCAGGCACGTATACTTTATTAAATATTTTATTATTTAAAGTATAAACTCTTGGTCAGAGTATTTTTAATCCCTTATGTATTTATAGTTAGTATATCTTTTATGGGTTGATATACTTAATTCACTATAAACAATGCTCTGATACCAATCTGTCACACCCCAAAACCAAGAACGACGGAAACGTTCCGGGGCAGAGGACGTCATGTACAGTAGCACAACAATGAAAAGTAATAAACAAGAAACAACATCATCCATTGCATTAATAATATAATTATTATACAAGTGTGTTCTGTCAAATTTTGATAAACACTAAAGCATAAATCAAAATGAAAGATGAGTCTTCAACGAGCTCCATCTTCCCTAATCCTTGCATCGGTACCTGTCTATGATGACCTGAGGATACAAGTAATTTTGAAAGCAAGTATCAGCTTTGAAGCTGGTGAGATCATAAGTATTTTAGTGTCTTAATTTGTATGTAAGAATTTGTAAGTATTAAAATGTATATGAACTGTAAGTGTAAAAATGTTTGTAAAACTACTCTAAACGTTTGAAAAACCCTAGAAATCCCTATGATTCCTACTATTATGTAAAGTGTGTCTTCTACCAATACCTAACTATTCTCAATGTAGTCTTCTACCAAGACTTAACTGTTCTAAATGTTCGTTTCATGTAAAAGTGTGTAATTTTCCCAAGTGTAACTATCATTAACAAAATATAGTTTTTACATTAAGTGTTTAAGTGAAATGATCACTAAATATATGTACAGGGAAAATTAATGTAGTACTAAAATGTAGCGTTATAAGAACTACTGTTGTACTAACTACCTTAAACCGGATTTATATTAAGGCATCATGTGATTAATTGCACCATACTATCGACTGGTAACAACGACATACGAATGGTCGTAAAACGGAATGACGTTTGGCACCCGCAGACCTGCAGGTCCGGCTATAGCTAGCAACAAGGTGTAGGATAGTCAATCCAGTATAGATCTATACGCAAACTCACGCTCTCCCTCCAAGAGAATTCTGGCTACAACTCGGGCCATGACATTTAAGGCATGCTCCAATACAGTGGATCACAATTATTAATGTATTCATGTATATGTGATTTAATGAACTGTTCTAGCTGTAATGTACGTGATCTCTACCTAGCAAGTATAGTAATGTACTCGTTCTAGTATCGTTGTATATGTTCTCTTCTCTAGTATAGTTGTATATGTTCTTCCTCTAGTATAGTTGTATATGTACTCATAGTAATGAAATGTTCTAGCTGTAATGTATGTGCTCTCTATCTAGCAAGTATAGACTCATGAATGAACTGACTCATTGTATGATATCGCGTTCTAGTAATAGTTCTAGTATCTTCCTAAACTACCCATATGGTAGTTTACTAGTAATCTAACTGGGACGTATGAACATGGATGTATACCCTTGCTACCCAAGGGCATGGGATGAACTGGAAGACCTTTTATGACTATATATGTACACATGATATATAACTAATATTTAAACGACCTTCGGACGAGTACCCGATATCCCACCAGACCACATCCAAATCGAGAAAAAGGAAATAGGGTGGATAGCCTTTCTAAGTCCTTTAAACATTGCTTATATAATTATACATATATAGGCATGCAATTTATAATATAAAAGCATAAAATAAGTTTTGTAAAAACCTTTAAACATAAATATTTTCTAGGAAAAGATCGACTTGATGTCGATCTATAAAAGGGTTTTGAAGGCATGGGGTTGATAAAACGGTTTAGTATAAAGAAGCATTGGTTTGAAACACAATTGTAAATGAGTTTGAAATGTAATATACAGAGTAAAATGTACAGTGTAAAAGGAGTTTTAAACATATAAAGTGTTTATGAAAATCATTTGAAGGAAACTGTTTGGTAAAACGGCTAATGAGTAGTAAATCATTTAAATGCTGCTTGTTAATCACATGTGATTGATATAATAAGTGGCATGATTCTACTTGTATTCCCCCATAAAACATTTAGAAATAGTTAAAACTTTGATTAAGGGGTATGAACTCACCTGTTGTGGGTGATACTGATGAACTGAAGAGGTAGGACTGCTAGGTTTCAAGTGAAGTCTTGAACACACTTATGATCCTAATTTACATATAATTTCACATATATGTAACAAATTAGTCTATAAACAACTAATAAACAAGTCAAGACACCCTAGGACATGCTAAACACCTTTATCAAGTGTTATTAGCCTCTAGGATTGCATCTAAGTGTTTGTAGGGGAAGCTATTGTGTGTAGGGCTCAAGGAAAACTCCACCATGAAGTTCACGGCCCTAATGACACTACCAAATGAGTTTACGGCCGTGAACTCATACCTATGTGTCCATTTGATGTTTGATGCTCTATAAGGCCCTAATAAGCATTTCTACTTAATGGCTTGGTCTATGGAAGAGTTTAGGGCATTATATAACTCCTTTTAGGAGTTTACGGCCCTGGGACCATATTCCCTTGGATTTTACGGCCGTAAACTCCCTTGGAATGATGTTTTTGATGCTTTCAAGTCCCATACTCACATAGGATATGTTCTAGGCAATTGTTCAAGGCTTTAGGAGGAATTATGGCACCATTTGGCACCATTTATTGGAGTTCACGGCCCTAGAACCTTTCGGGCCGTGAACTCTCTTTCTCCATTGAATCTTGATTGATTTGGTGGTCTAAACATGTAATGTAGGCTTCTAGTTTGAGATCCGAGGCTTTGAGGAGCATTGGGACTCTTTTGGCTCTTAAAATGGAGTGTACTCCCCAAGTGTTCTTGGGCGGTAAACTCCCAAATCTTGGGGTTTTGGATTGTTTTCTAGTCCTAAATACATTTATAAATAAGCCTAAGTTTGTTACTTATCATGGGGAAAAGACTAGGTAGCATTTAAGCCTCATTTTGGAGTTTACTCTCCAAGAACGTTCTTGGGCGGTAAACTCCCGAATCTCACAGATTTGATATGTAATCTAAGTTATTAAGCACATAATAAGCATTATAAGACAACTAGAGAAGTGTACTCATGATTTGGGATAAAAACCCGAAGATCCGTGAGAGAGAAGGCTTTTCTCTAGTTGGAAATGCGAATAATGAATGAATTTGGTTCGGAATTCTATTTATAGTCCTGAGATATTTTTGGCAGAAAATATTTTTATTCCCGAAATGATTTCTAATATAACAGAGTGTTGGAATAACAGTGTTGCACAAAACCCTAGTGCATCCACTCTCCTGATATCTCCTTAAGTGTAAATCCTGAAAAACTACCAAACTTATACCCGAAGTCTGGAATTTCACTGAAACTGTTCTAACTTCTATCGGCTTGATATGGTTTGTTCAGAATGGAAATTTCGGGTTGTCACAACGAGGCCCAAGAATTGACGGATTTCCGTGGGCATCTTCGGTGCTGACCAATTCTCAATCGCTTTGATCTTGGAAGCGTCCACATGTATGCCTTCCTCACTTACAACGTGACCAAGGAAAGTTACTTTTCGTATCCAGAATTCGCACTTGGAGAATTTCACATATAGCTTCTCTGCCCTTAGAGTTTCCAGCACTATCCTCAAGTGCTAGTTGTGATCTTCCTCGCTTCGGGAATAGACAAGTATATCATCAATGAACACTATTATGAACTTGTCCAGGGAAGGACGGCACACCCGATTCATCAGGTCCATGAATACCGTTGGTGCGTTAGTTAGACCAAAGGGCATTACTACAAACTCGTAGTGACCATATCGAGTCCGAAATGTTGTCTTGGGAACATCACCTTCAAAGACTCGTAGCTGATGGTACCCTGATCTTAGGTCTATTTTTGAGAAGTAGTTGGCTCCTTGAAGTTGGTCGAAGAGGTCATCGATTCGGGGAAGTGGATAATGATTTTTAACAGTAAGCTTGTAGCGAGGAACTCGATCTGATGAATCCTTTGTTGAGGAGTTCATTGAGCTGGCTGGATAATTCTTTCATTTTTGCTGGCGCTAGACGGTACGGCGATTTAGCTACAGGAGTAGCTCCAGGGATTAAGTCGATTCAGAATTTGACTTGGCGCTCGGGAGGAATTCTCGGAAGCTCTTTGGGAAAGACATCAGGAAAGTTGCAGACTTCGGGGATGCTCTCAAGGTCTTTAACTTCCTGCTTCTCATTTACAAATGGGCTAGGAATGCACAACACTCCTTTCGCGGAAATTTTTGAGCTTTGATGCACGAAATGATACGGAGGTTTGAGCTGAGTTTATCTCCATAGATGATGAGAGCTTCGCCAGAGGGAAGATTGAGACGAATAGCTTTTTCATAGCAAAGCATATCAGCACAATTGGGGATCAACCAATCCATGACGATGATGACATCGAAGCTTTTTATGGAAATTGGCATTAGGTCGATGGGAAAGGAATGGTCATTTAGGGTAAGGGTACAACCTATGAATATGTCATTAGTGTTCTCCTTCTTTCTGTTAATCATCTTAACAGTAAATGTTTCGGTCAAAGGTTGAGGTTTATGTTTGAGAAGATGTTTAATACATGACTGACAAAACTTCTATCCGCACCATAATCAAAAAGAATGCATGCATAAGAGTCTTCCAGGAGGAACGTACCCGAAACAACGGTGGGATCTGCAACTGCTTCCACCTGGCCCATTGCTAACACCCTCCCAGTGTTTCCAGCTATTGTTGTCTAGGGGCAATTTCTCTTGTAGTGCCCGACTTCTCCACAACCATAGCAGGCTTGCCTAACGCCTACTCCAAGGGCCTGGTTAGTGGGTTGGACTTGTGTCTTGCAGCCTCGAGCTGTGTGACCCATCTTGCCACAGTTGTTGCAGATCATTTCATGGCATGGACCAGGGTTATGATGTTAATTACACTTGTCGCACCGAGGAAGGGTACCAGCATATCTATCGGTAGGTGCTTGAGTTGCAGGGGCAGCGGTACTATGGCCCTTTCGTTGCTTCCAAAATTTTCTTTTCCCAACACTTGCCTTTGTTGGTTCGGGAGTGGCTGCCACCTTATCAAGATCAACCTCGTGATTTATCAATGTCTGTGCCAGGCACTTGGCATTGTCGAAAGTGGTAGGCCTAGCAGCCAGGACGTTTCATTGTGTTGGGGGTGTCAATCCTCATATGTATCTCTCTGTTTTCTTGCTTTCCGAGGTGAGCATTCCCGGACAGAGGAGAGCTAGATCACAGAATCTAGCTGTGTAGGAGGCAATATCGGAACCCTTCATCTTCAAGTTTCATAGCTCGTGCTCTAGTTTCTACATCTCGACCCTTGGGCAGTATTCAGCAAGCATGATTTCCTTCAAACTTTCCCAACCCATGGCATTTTCCACTAGTAGGGTTAGGGATTTAACTCGACCATTCCACCAGGTCAATGCTCTGTCGGTGAAAGTGCAAGTGGCAAAGTTCACTTTGTTGCCTTCGCAACAGGAACAAATTTCGAAGATGGATTCGATCTTCTCGAACCATCGAGTCAAAGAAATAACACCTCCATTGCCGTCAAAGGATGTGGGTTTTGCGTTCATGAAGTCTTTATAGGAGCACTCATTCTGGTATCCCTGACTACCTTCATGATTTTGGGGATGAGTACCGCCTCCCGACCTGCTAGAGCCGCTAGGATTTATCTGCGACATAGCGGCAACCACTACGGCTGTAACAGCTGCCTGAAACACGGCAAGATTGAACTGAGGAGGTGGCAGTGTCGGATCCATCGGGGTATTGTTGTTCTTTTTGTTGGGTCTTTTCTTCGGAGGCATCTTGTTCTAAAAATGATCAGGAAGAAGAGGATGGTAAGTCCCCTGGATTTTTGAATCAACAGATATGAAGCAAGATATACTTCAGCCTAATAGATAAAGTGTCTATTGAGCGATAAACAAGGAAGAGTTACTAATGCAAGTAAATTATCGCTAAAGGAATGAGTAGCAACAGTTGGAATTGAATCTCTGCAATGCATTTGAATCTACTAAAATACTCCAATAGTATTCTTAAGTGGTATGTTTTGTTATATCGATATCTTATTGTATGGATACTTGGTAAGTTTTAGGCCTACTGCAACATCACAGTCACTCCCAAGCACATGTTGGTCATGTCTCAAATAAATATATTTGATTAGGCTATATTGACCCTAGACATGATTACATAACTGCCACGGTTTAACCGCAGTGTCCAACATCCAAATACTTTTGTTTTGTGCTACTCGTGATTTTCTTTCGGGTACATATGTATACTTCTATACATCTTGTAAAATACTTATATTTTGAAGTATACTTTTAGTTCAGAGTGCATCGGCCCCTTAGTGTTTATAGTTGTATACCATGTAAGGTTCGGTATACTTAGTTTACTATAAAATATGGCTCTGATACCAATCTGACACATCCCCGAACCGTAAAAACAAATGGCGGAAACGTCCGGAGGTGGATGACGTCATGTGTAGTATCACAACAATTGCATCATAGTAATCAAAGTAAACACAACCATTACATTACATATGAATATTTACATCTGTTTGAAAAACATAGTTTGTATACATTAGTATATGACAAAAGTAAGAGACGAGACTCCAAAATGCTCCGTCCTCTCCAAAAGCTGGCAAGAGTACCTGTCTATTGTTGTCCTGAGAATACAAGCGGTTTTGAAAATGTATCAGCATAAAGCTGGTGAGTTCATAAGCATACTTTTTGTAATGAAAACTAGTCTCTGAATTTGTATAAATGCTTGATTTTCATTATATGTAAAGCATGAATCGTATCGAAACCCTGCTACCACAAGCATATGAAGTATATTCTGTTTTGAAAACCCTTGCTACCGCTAGTATGTAATGTAATGAGGTTTGGTCTGGGAAAAATCCCTTATTTTCCTTGCTATGCGTGTGTTGTTGCTTTATGGTTCAGAAACTATAAGGCATAAGTATTGCACTTATGTTATTAAAGCAATTGTTCATGAGAAGTATATTATTACGTAAAAGTGTTCTATTATTGGCGAGTTTTATGACCATAATTAAACTTGATACAACGTGAAATGGACGTCGATATCTTTTATGACATTTGTCACCCGTAGACCTGTCGGTCCAATTGTAGCTAGCAGCAAGGTGTGGGATAGTCAGTTCTGTATAGATCTAGACACAAAAGCCACGCTTTCCCTCCAGGAAACTCTGGTTCATAAGGGTAGTCCTCCACTTAGTTAATGATGTAAGCGCCCAAGCACTTGTCTCCCAATTAGGTTAATGACTTTACAAGTAATAATATATGAGCGTAATGTATCTTTTGTATGTAAATCCGATGTATGTTTTGTAGAGTAAAAATAATTATACTTAAATAATTATTAACTATTTTACTCTTGTAATGTGTGTCATAAATTAAACTTATCATAGTTTATGTATTCAACCGTGTAGTAGTTTGCATCTGTGAAACTGGTAATGAAATCCCCTAAACTATACCCATTATAGTTTGATTGTAATGTTATATTCATGAACTGTTCAGAAAACTATGCAATTAAATTTAGAATACGTCCCTTATGCTCCACATAATAGAAAAGAGATTAAGTATCTAATCGCTTTATGAAAACTGATGATTTGTATAGATTGCATCATTTTGATCCAATGAAAACATTTATGTTTGGCTTGTATTCCCCCCCCCCCCCACCCCGAAAACATTTAAAAACCATGAAAGCATAGGGGTATGAACTCACTGTTTGACGTGGGATTCGAGTGTAAGTCGATAAGAATTGCTGAGTGTTAAATGAAGCCTCGGACAAAAACGAATCCTATTCAACATATAGAAGCACATATATGTATTAGATGAGGGCATAAAACTATTTGTTATGGAAGGAAACCACCTTAGGGACTAGGAAACACTTGGAACTAAGTGTTACAATCACATGTGATTGAACGAGAGGAGTTTACGGTCACAACAAAGGTTGTACGGTCACGGGTTTGCGTCCCAGTGGGGTTTTCAGCCCAAGAGTTTGGGTCCATGGGTTTACGGCCCATGGTTTACGGCCCAATAGGAATACGGCCCATGAGGTCTGTACGGCCGTACACATGGGTTTACAGCCATAAACCCTTCGTGTTCATGCTTTTTTGGGTCGATTTATAGGTGAAAATCAAAGGTTTCTCGTAGATATCAAGCATAGGAAGTAGTTACTTACTATTAGGAAGCTTGGAATGGGGTTTTTAGCCACCAAGAACTAGTGTGTGTTCTTGATGTTCTTGGTGAGAGAGAAGATCTAGAAAAATATGATATTAACGAGATAGGAACATGGATTTACCACTAAATAGAGGAATGAAACTAAATTCAAGGTGGAGAACACTTACAATCTTGAGAATCTTGAAGAAAATTCAATGGATGTAGAGAGAGAGTAGAGAGAGAAAGCCTTTGAAGTGGGTAAAGTGATAAATGAAGGCCAAGCATCCCTTATATAGGGGTGAGTTTTCGGCCAAGGGGAGTGGGTGGGGTGTACGGCCGTAAACTCGAGTTTACGGCCGTACACTCCTCTTGAAGGGGTGTTTGGCCCGGATGCTACGATATGACTTGGAAACTCTCGTTCTTGAAACCAAACCTCGATTGTACTGAGCTTAGAATATTCGGTTAGACCCAAAAGAATACTAACGAGAGTAGAAATAAATATGAATTGATTTATTTTTAAACGGTTTGAACAGAAGAAATTTCAGGTTGTAACATGTTAAGCATCTCCATCATGCGAGGCGCATAGGGCTGAAGGATGATATTAGTTTTTAGTAGTTAGATAGCTTTGAAATGTGTAAAGTGTAATTGAAATTTGATGATGAATAAAAGTTGTTGTTTATTTATGAGTAAAGTGTTGCTATCTTTTGTCAATCGTTTACTATCATTTCATTTTGCATGTTTTGACTTCCAGAATAACTATGTTATGGTATATCATATTATTCAAATTCACCACAGTCGGTCATAGGTTGGAAGTAGATATGAATCAAGATTGTCATGAGTTGGTGTGTAGATGTCTAAGATGTTGGACATAGCAAAGTGTTGCTACAACACTCATGAGTGCTCATAAGTTCTGAGTATTGGATTCAACCCACGCTCACTTGTATCACTTCATGGAATTTATCTCGAGTGATCGTGAGACGGTAATATCATATAAGTCTTCAAACCTAGAGATATGATTTGTTGCCTATGAGTTGGATATACATTGATTGTATGAAAACTCATTGGTAACTCGATGTTATAAAATGTGCCTTTGTGTATGATTCAACAAGTAGTAGAACAAGCATATGAGTCGAAGTTTATCTGTTCCTTCTTGGATTAGAAGCGATATCTGGGCCCCTTGATGATTTTGTGTTGAACCATGTATCGGGCCCGGTCAAAACTAAGTTGATGTGTTCAATTAAGTTTTATGTCAAACAAATCGGAAATCGGGAAACAAACTGTTGGACAATAAGTAATACATTGTTCCATGTATTTGTCCGGCTGATATCTAGAACAGAGGATTATATGATCACTTATCTTAAATGGCATATCATCATCCTCTCAGTTCCGCGAGACCTTTAAAGAGCTATGATTGCTGATCAGTTCCTGAAGTCATTCTTGCAGTTATAGTTATTAGACTTATTCAAGTGGGAGGCTGTTGGATTAGGTGTATAAGCTCATAACTAATTCTAGAATGTACTTGACCCGATTAGCATGGTCCATTTGGGTTGCATGGCATCGCAACACTTGGATAGACTAAATGAGAGAAAGGACACTTAAGGATTATTAATATATTATAAGTTCTAATATATATTAATAATATTATTTAATTAGTATTGATCAAAGAATTAATTTGGAATTAATTAAGTGATCAAAAAGAGACTAATTAAATATATGGGGTTGATTGTGTAAATCATCTATTCTTGTATAGTGGGCTAATGATCTATGGTTTTTATGGATTGGGCTAAAACCCATAAGGTGCTCCATGGATAGTCCATGGAGGTTACAAACCCATGGATCATGGAATATGGAAAGCCATGACAATTAGAGTTTACATGGTGTAACCCTACTTGTGTCACAACTATATAAAGACCCCTTGACTAGCAAAATCGGCACTACTACAAGCAAGTACAAGAGGGCTAGCCGAATTTTGAATGTTAGTGAACTTCTCTCAAGGTTATTCCAAGTGGTGTGGTGCTGTGTGAGACATTTGAGGCATCACACTTATGGTGCTAGGCTCACAAGGTTCTCAAGGAATCCAAACAACAAAAAGGTATGTTCTTCTACTAGCATTTATGTTTAAAAGTTCCCCATGCCATGCTAGTTAGGTTAAGAACCTTGGAAAAGAAAATTTGCATGTATCATAGTAAAACATAGATCCAAGGTTTCTAGGGTTGCATGTACACCTTAGGAGTGTTAGAATGCTCAAAACCCTTCACCTAATCCCTTTACTTCCTCTCTAAGGCATCCAAGGCACCCTTAGAGCCTAAGGAAACCCTATGAGCACTCTAGATTTTGTTCCCCCTCTTCAGAGAGGTTCTAGATTTGCCCAATGCTCAACTATTGAACATTGTCACCTTCAGTCCCTACACATTTAATTAATTCCATTATCCCCAAATGTTCCCCCTCTTCAGAGAGGTTATAGAATTGTCCAATGCTCAACTATTGAACATTGTCACCTGTAGTCCCTACACATTTAATTAATTTCATTACCCCCAAAATTAATTCAAAACTAATTTCTAATTAAATATTAATTAAAAAATATTATTTCTAATTAAATATTAATTAAAAAAATATTATTTCTAATTAATATATTATATCCATCATACATTAATAAATTATTTATTTTGATTTCTAATTAATTTATTAAGCAATTAATAAATTAATAAATCATTCTTCTCTCACTAAAAGTTATCCTATTTAGTTGCTAGCTTTGAAGGCAACCCAAAAGGATTATAGTACTATCAATTCAAGAGTATACCAATTATAGTTATGGGCTTAGACACCTAGTCCAATAGTTTCCTACTTGGATAAGTCTAATAACTATAACTGCCAATATAACTACTAAGTCGACTAGCAAATTTTAGCTACCAAAAGTCATTGTCGAACTATGACCTAGTCAGTAACGTGTCCTTAGAAAATTGATCAAATATTCCTCCATTCTACAAGATATTGTATGGACATGAGACATGGATTATAATCAATCTCTCTGTCCAAGCTTTGTTTCCCGATTTTCGATTTATGATGACTGATATCAGACTACTAATTTGAACACATCAATTCAGTCCAGGCTTGGCCAAGCGCTTTAGATGTAATCATCAAATCATCGAGGGGCCCACAAATATCGCTTTTCCCGTCAGGGCAAAAGGAATGAATAAACTTTGACTTATATGTTTGCACTATTCACTCATCAAATTACGCACAACAATACGTTTTTATAACATCAAGTTACTAATGGGTTTACGTATTATCAATGCACAAATGAATCGTAAACAATAGCTCATATATCTCCGTTTCAAGATATAAGATATTATCGTCTCAAAATTACTCGTGATAAAATTCATGAAGTAATTCTCTGATCGTGGGTTTATACAATACTTAAATCCCCATTTCAAAAGTACTCATGAGTACTGCACCAAACCATTGCTATGTCTAAACCCTTAGACAATCTATAGTCTGATTCATGACAGTGTTGATTCACTACTTACTTCTAAAAGTATGATCGACTTTGGATGTTTGAATAATCCAATTATTCGGGAAGTAAAACATGCGAAATGAAACACAATAATAACCTAATTAACTATGGTCTCAAAACTATTGAATATAAATAAAACACTTATTATTTAATCACCATATTCATTAGACTTAATTAATTGTAAAATGTTTCGATCAATCAAACTAAACACTTGAATTAAACATCAGTCATGCCATGTTATAAACATGCATACTATGTCTCTCTATGGTCCTTCCTTTGTGAATAGATCAATTGGACATAATTCCAATGATGCTCTTATCACAATCCAAATCCTTATTACAAGTGTAAGAATTCTAAATTCTTGTCACCACTAAATGTGTTACAATCTAACCTTGCATACAATATCCTTTTGTGATGACATGGCGTCAAAGTCACCAAGACTTAGCCAACGATGTCACAAAATGCTCCACTGAAACTTTGTTACTAAAACAATTTCATGGTAATGAAGTATCAAATTCAAGGTAACTCATTGAACACCTTCCTTGCATTAAGGTTTCTAACTCACATGTAGATTTCAATAACCAACTCATATTATGGAAATATTTCCATATTCCCATATGAATATCAATTCTGAACAAGAATCACCTCTACTCATAATTATGTCAATATGGTCTGTCCAAATACTATACTTCCAATTGTCCATAAGCAACCAATCTTTTGGTAAACCTCAAACTGTTCTTGGCAGTTTTTTAACAACTTTAGTCACATCTTTTTCTAGTCCTTTTTCCCTCTCAATACCCTAGGCATTTGGACAAATAAGAACAAGTGAATATTATAGCATATGTAATCGATCATATATACGAAGCATATGGGATCCGATACATAATGTCTTAAATAAATACATGACAGTCTCTTGCTATAATATTTCCATATAGGCTCAACGCGTCGAGTTGGAGGATCCAAACTTGCCAAGTTTTTCATTAAAATCGCGTGTACGGCAAGACACTATTTTGTCAGGATTCTTCATATCAACTCGACGAGTTTTAGGATAAACTTGCCAAGTTCTTCTTCAATTTTGCCTTCTTTCTTCAAAATCCAAATTCCAGGCTTTTAATTGCTTGTTCCGCTTCCTTTTTCTTCCGATCATCTATTTGTTGCTGAAAATGAAATTTTAAAATAATTAAGTACCTTTTGTTTAATATTTGAGACAAAAACAACATAAAGTATTAAGATAATACATGACTTTTATAATTAAATATGTCCATATCAACTCGCATCGAAGATATTATTTATGCATCTTTGTAACTCGACTCTGATAATATTATGGTTTTTAATAATTGGATTTCACTTATTCTTTTATGTAAAAATGTTTTAATCAATTATTCTATTTTGAAAATGAAAAATCTCTTTGTAATTTTCAGGACGTTACAATAGGACTTAAGGCAGAGTTTTTTTTTATGGTGTAGGGTTGAATATGAGCCTTTGAGCCATGACACATCTTAGAGAAGCCATTACGAGATTTTTAGAACATTGTAGATATCCATGATTATGCATAATGGACGCTAGCTACCCATTGTATGGTGATTGTGGGATGCTTCACAAGTTACTTAGTTTGGGGGATATTAAATGTATTAAGTAGATGGGTCTAGTGTGCATGAGCCCACTTTATCTATCATTTTGAGCTTGGACCTCAAATTGAATTTAGGTTTAGAAATAGATGCATTTGTATTACTTTTTTTATTTGTTAAATTATTCTACTTTGGATATTCTCGACTTTACTAAACTATATATTTAGGAATGTTGAATTTACCGGATTATTGGACCTTTGGAAAATTGGTCTAATGTATCATTCGCTTTGGATTATTGAATTATTGGAAACTTTGTACATATTGAATTATGGTTCTAACGATGTATCCTAGACTTTTATTTAGTGGAACTACCAGATTTGGAATATTCTGAACTTATTCTTCGAGGGTTGACTTTGCGTTTGGATGATCATCATCATCCAACACTCCTTAAGAGTCAGCCTCATGCATACTTACTAGGATTTCTCAGCCTAACAATTGTATTTTGACATGTACTCATACTAGTGCTTTGGAGAAGACTGAAGATAAAAGACCTTGTACTTTTAGAAGACATTTGATTGAAATGTCTATATTTGGTTATTGCTTTAATGCGAATTGTTATTTTCCAAATTTATCAACAAACTTATGTGTACTTGGACTTTCGGACCTATTTTCCACATTATTACACTCTTGAACAATTATGAACTTTCAAATTTGGTTTTACAAAATATTTTTAAAAACAACACATGTGATGGATGTTTTAAATTTTGGGTGAGAGAAAGTACCTTTGGTACCGAACCGAACCGGTATCGTGTATATAGTTTTGAGATGTTACTCGGTACTTTCAAAATGGGTAAAACGAGATTGAGTACTTTGGTACTCGGTACCAAAAAAAGAGGAAAGTTATGGACCAAACCAAAACTTTTTATCATTTTTGAACTACCACATCTCTCTCATATGAGCTCGATATGAGTTGAATTTTTTTTTTTTTCGTGCATATTCTTCTCTGGGTTACCTACAATTTAGGCTCATGAATCATTTAATTGGATTAATGTTGGTTGAGTTACAGTGCATTTGAACATGGATTATTCGGGCTGTTTTTCAGCACTTTTATTTTGTGTATAAAATTTTGTCATCTTTGAACTAACATATCTTTCATACGAGCTCAGGATTCACTTCATATTCTCCTTCGTGTTAGCTGCAATTTAGGATATGTAATCACTTTAATTGTATTAATATTAGTTAAGTCACAGTGCCCTAAACAAATGATGTTATTGTTGTTTATTCAACAATTTTAAGTTTATGCTGAAACTTTCGTCATCTTTTAACTCTCATATCTCTCTCCTACGAGAACAAATGATTTTTTTGTGTGTGCATATTTTCCTTTGTGTTGACTAAAAGTAGGCTTCATAATCACCTTAATTGGCTTAGTATTAACTGAGTTATACACCTTCAAATTTGGCTTGTTGGTGTTGAAAAATTAGTTATTTGTATTGAAACTGTTACCTACAATTTATTTCGAGATCTGATACCCTAATTTCAGACCATTTAGGTTTCGATATGGTCTATATTTCGTTCGCCCCATTTCAAATAATCACATCTTTCACAATATTGATTAATTATATATGAGATTTTCCTTATTATTTTTTTTTTCAAATTCATAATGTAATTTCTTTGAATTAAATTGCAAATTTTGTGGGTCATTCAAAAAACAGTTTCAGAACGTCTTCATAAGCAATAATTATTCTATAATAAATGTTTAAATTATAACCATTCGTCACTCTTTTTTGGTTATTTTAAGGCGATTATAAATGTATCACATACGGATATAAATTACCTTCATTTAAGAAAATGCAAAGGTTACATGTAAGATTACCGTTATTTTATTGATAAATTTTTGTAATCAATAATGGTGATTAAGAAAGTATAAAATCACAAGAATTGATTTTCGCTCTCTAAAAGAATCTTTAGATATCATCTTTCCTTTTAGTTTTTCATAGATACAAAACCAAAAACGATATCAATATGAAGACAAACACGTTAAACCGCGAAGAGATCAAATCTATGTTATTTGTGTTCCCAAGATACATATGAGCAAAAATGACATTTTACAAACCACAACCTCATCTTTCACGAATCAATTTTGTTCCCGATGTTGCATTTCGTGCAACATCATCGTACTTCCTCACACAAATCTCGCAAAACTCCGTTAAAGAATCAAAAACCGAAGAAAATCCAGTCTGAAATCCCACCAAAATAACTCGTTTCGTTTCCTCAACACAATCCTTATGTTTCGCCTTTTCGGTTTCCACCATCTTCCGAAAACTATCCAATTTATCTTTTTTCTCGGCTAAAACATCAACTTTATTTTTCACATTCAACGGCTTCAAGTTTATGATATTCCTCTCTTCCCTCTCAAAACCAACCACTCGTTTCTCCATTTCCACAACAAGTCGCTCAACTTTTTGCTGTTGCTGCTGCTCGAACCCTTGTTGGGCCCATAGAGCCCGAAGGTCTTTGGAGAACCTTTTCATGGCATATGTCACGGCTTTATCGGGCAAATTCTTTGTAACGATTAACCAATCTCGGGAAATGGTGAATACGGGTGGTGGTGTTGCGGGTTCGGGTACAGCGGTTAGGGTTCGGTTTGACCATTCGGTCAATGATTCAATGTATGCTTTTATGGAGGCAATGTAACTCGAAAATGTTGATTGCCAATTTTGGATTTCAGCCTCGAGTTGGAGAGTTGCGAGATGACGTGATCGGTCATTGGTGAAACCGGCGGTTGGGAATGATTTGACTTCGAACATCGTGCGGCTTTGCATTTTGTGTGATTCCAACATCGATTTCCATGTTTTTGTTAGCCTGCAACATCGGTTTTAGCACCATTTTGACTTTAAAAAGTCAAAGGAAAGTTCCAACTTCGGAATTGATATAAGTTGTGTTTCAGAGTTTCAGTGGTGAAAGATTCTTACCCATGTAGCAACTCGATGAGCTGTGGCTGAAGTTCGTCGTCTCTCACCTTCTCAATTCGTTTCGAGATGGAATTACAGATCTTTATGCTGACCAACATTCTGGAGTACAAATCGTTGACTTGGTCTTCAATTCCATGCTTGTTGCTACCATTTTCACCGCTTAATTGGGAAGATTTTCGATCGTAATGCTTCTTAATTTCACTACCAGCCTATAAAATGTCGAAATCATTGATAATAACTCAACAAATGCAAAAGATTTGAGGTTTTATGATTCAACGATCTGTTATCTGTTATAATACCTTAACTTCATCGTAAAGCTTCTTCTCCCAAGCGTATAACCTCCCTAACGTCGATAAATGGCTGCCGGATTCCATTCCTCCGGTCTCCTCGAAGATATCACTGCTACTGTTGATTCCCGTCCATGTGGATGAACTCCGGGAGCTGCTAGAGAGAAGACTTCTACACGATGGTGATCTGGTTATCGCCGATTTGTGCCATGCGATCGATGGAATAAACTTCTCGGAGCTTTCTGTCAGTGAAAGAAAAATTAGATCGAATTGACTTTTGGTGAATGGTGAATTGCGATGGATGGGGTAAAAGGTTTTTAAACAGTAATACCTTTTGAATGAAGATGATCAAGAGGACCCACATTGGAGAATTCGAGCATTTTTGAGAATTCAACACCAGATTCATAAGCTTTTAGAAAATGATCTTCGACGTCTTTTAGTGCGTCCAACAGTTCCCTCCCATTATCATCTTCATTGGATAGTGATGGTGTATGTGTATCAATCACCTTCAGGCTCACGTTAGCATCCGCCGCCGCAACCTTCACATCCTCCGCCTTCCGTTTTTGACACTCATCCTCGTGCTCAACACCAACATCATTCACCATCATATTCTGAAACGGATTGAAAAAATCCCAACCACCAAATTCATCCGGATTCTGCTCATGACCTGATGACGTCACTACAGGTGGTGCAGGTGTGGGGGCCACCGTACCATCGTCATAGAAATGCTCACAAACTGAACCGTTACTCTCCTCCTCCGTCTCTTCCGCCTCTTCTTCTTCAACGACTTCTGTTACCGCTTCCGGAACCGCCGTGGGTTTGGATTGAGTAAGGTGCAGGTTCGTAGAGGGCTCAGGGAAGGTGATGAGGAATCGGGAAGAAGGAGACGAAGAATGCCGGGCGACGAACAACCGGAGGGCTAATGCGACGGCGTAGAGTGACTGATTGTACTTACAATGTGCTCCGGCAAGCGCGTACCGCCGATCCACGGCGGATTTCATCAGTCTCTTCCTCTCCCTGCACACCGACACCAGTAAGTCATCGTCGTCTTCGCCGGCGGCGGATTTTCGGAAGGAGACAACACAACCCATGTGTGAATGTGGATTGAAAAGGCAAAATGGTTGGTGGATTGTGATAGGGGTGAATTGATGATAATTTTTTTGGATGATTTGTAAAAACGACGAAACATCTACAAATGAAAACCGAAATGAACCCAACAGGGTCGTTTGGGAAGAAAGTGACAAAGAACACAAATAGCCCAAGTTTTTAGTTGACGACAACCTGTATTATTAATTGAATTTATGATAGCTATTTTGATTCAAGAAATTATAACTTAAAAGTTATACCCATTTTGTTTGGATATAAAAAAAATACATGATGTTCTTAAAAGTTCTAAGAGTTTCTAAATTTTAGAAAGATCATAGTACTAGATTAATGGGTTTATAAGAAAAATTATTTTTTTATGGTTTCGGTAATTATTAAATTAGCTTAATATTTAAAAAAAACAATTTCATCCGATAAAAATATTTAAAAAAATCAATTAGAATGTCCATATTACAATGTGAGGTGTCTTTTTAGCCAATCTTTTAGTATATAACCAAATTTACATATTAAAACATTTAGCGTTTAATTAATTAGATAAACTTAAACTATAAATTTTACAATTTAAATTAATAATTTAACAACAGATTGATTTTTGAATTATATATCTTCATCTTTTATTTAAATGATAGTTTATTGTATTATTAATTCCGGGTTATTACAAAATAAAATGTAAAATATTAAAATTATAAGTACTCGACAATATTCAATTATTTGCAATTAACTCATAACATTATTTTACTATTAGTGACTTTTTATATTAATCACTTTTAATGTATTACCATTTTTTGGCTCATTTTATTAAAAAATGTCTCAAAACTTAATTTTATGTATACTAACGCATAAAATACCTGCAAACATATTCAATTCAACTATATTATATTGTACGACTATTATTTACTCTGATATTTTCATAAAAGTCTTCTTATATTTACATAGTATATGAAAAATCCCAACTTTTTTTACATTAACATTTTTATCTTTCACCAAAATTTTACAAAGTTCTTAGTTTAATTTATGAATAAAAATAAGCTTCATTAAACTTTACGGAACAAATGATCAAAGTATTTGTAACCATTTATTTGTCACAAAACAATGATGACTATCTAAACTCATCATCGTCCATATAATTTGTCTCACACAAATTTATGTCACAGATATTATAAGATATTCAATTATATGTTTAAGACGTTATTATAATCTATCTAAAAGTGACGATTACCATCAGTCTATCAAATGATTTGTTGAACAGATTATGTGTTGAACGTCTTAATATAATCTATCTAAATGTGGTAAAATCATTTCATCAATTACTTCACATGTGTTTGTTTGTCTCTGGATTCACTTCTATGATTGCTTTTCTGTGTGACACATGAATGTTTAAAATGAAGTTATGTTTTAAATGTCATACCAATACATAACATTATGATTTTATACTATGTCAAGTAATGTAATGATAGACTTGCTTCGAACTATTTTGTACAAAGATGACAATGTCATTCTCCATCTACATCATAGAAAGTAGTTTTTAAAAGTGTAACAAATGGTTAGAACCATATAACTTTTTACGATTAAGATATTTCTAGGATGAAATCCAGATAGGTGGAGGAGAGTTTTAATGCCTCTTTCGGATATATTTTACTTGATTTAAAGACTTAAGGATAGTCTGATATTGAGCATGGATGTAACACGTTCTTTTGGTAGTTGCGAAGTGACGGATGCACGTCCGGCACAACACATCTACATATTGGCGAGACGTGTCGCTGCAATTAGCCTAATCCAAATCTTGGGACTTGAGTCCTAGTTAAAGTCACCTCCTAGGGTTTCCTTTCTTATCCACCTCCATCCTCTAGAAAACCCTAACAACTCAAACCCTAGCCTCCTTCCTTGATTCATGTGCTTTTGGAGTCTTGAAAGTGAAACTTGGAGAAGAATAAGGAAGGTATATTTGGTGTTACGAAGAAATATCCAATGAAGTTTCATATCACTTCTAATTGCTTTGTAAGTAACAAAGCTTCAACCTTTAAATACATATCATAACATTCTTTGTTTCAAAAGCATAATATTAAAGTAGAGTTTAATTATAAAGACCAGTAGAAGGCTCAAAAAACAATATAGCTCTGATGCAAATGTATAGTCACGTCGCGTCCTTCACTCTCGCACGTGAACAATCTGAAAAATATTTAACTTAACAACGTAAGTATAAAGCTTATTAAATTCCCCATTATACCACATGTTCCACCACACATACAATACATATCACAAAAATTTCACAACTCCACATACATATAACTATACAATCCCTGCCATCATACAATCGTGACTCTCAGCCATCAAACAATTTGTAGGCTCTTAGCCATCATGCAACTACATGTTCTCAATGTTGGGTTTCATTCAAAATCGTTTTCCCAAAAATGCTAAAAATGGAAAAAGAAGATTTAAAAATAGAATAAACTTAAAACTCTTTTTAACCCACCAATGATCATTTTGCAAAGCATGGAAAGATTAAATCAACCATAGAAAGGAAAAAGACTACAACCTTTGAAGACTTTGATTCTCATGAGAGATTGGAAGTTGATGAAGTGAGGCAAGAAGCTCCAAAGTAGAAGCTCTCTATATGTATCCACCAAGCAAGGATCAACCTCTAAAACATGTAACTCTTCACTTGTATTGAGTTGTTCTTAAGCCATTAAAACTTATACCAAATAAGTCTTAAAGGAGAAAAAACTTAATTATCAAAGAATATGCACCAAAGTTCAAGACATGGAGAGGGGGGAGAGGAAAGAAGCCCATGACTTTTAGAGAAAACAAAAGAGACGAATTCTAAGAAAAAACTAGCAAGTTTTCCTCTTTGCACTTTCTTATAAACTAACACATGCATGGGAAGGACCATACTTCGATTATGTGTACAAGTAACCTATTGTAAGAGAGCATGGGTGGAATAAGAAGTCAAAAATATAGCCTCCTAACTCAATGAAGAGTTCATGAAAAGATGAAAAGAGGTAGGGACAAGATGTGTTTTTCACTCAAGTCCACAACTAGTTAGTTATATTCCAACTAAATGAGTTACTCTAATTGCCCAAAAAGTTGTGCATAACATTTATATTTTGTTTTCTTTTATTATCATTTCCTATAAATAATAATTTCTCAAATTATTTGTTAAAATTTTATTTTCATAAAATAATAATTCTCCAATTAAATACAAGTGTCGATAATATTTATTAATAATCAAACTACTTTAATAAATAATAAATTAATAGTAACGTGCTATAAAGTATGACCCTATAGGATCATATGTCATTAGCAAATATCATTCTAAAATGACTCTTGGTCATAAAGATCTTTCAATGTCATCCCATAATCATATAAAAAGCTATTGTTAGTATTGACAGATCACCTTATCAATACATAGTCATACGTAGTAGGGAAATAAGATAGCAGTCTAACAATTGATCCTACCCAAAAGAAATATATCAAAAAAAACCACACAATATGGCCAGATCAAGAGTCTAAGGCTATATAATTTAAACTATGTAAGAACCCTACAACATTCACTCAACGATCTACCAATATTAACAATATCCCAACCAAACAAACATGCCATATATACTAACACAAAACTATTATAGCCTATCATATAATCGTATACTAATAGAACATATGCATCCTACCACACATTTAGCATATAATGTCATACATAGTATAGTAAGAAAACTCACCTAAGTCCAACAATAGAATCTCAACAGCATCCTCTACAATGAAACAACTAGATGTAACCATACTTAACACTAAACTGAGACCAATCATTAGATAAATATAGAAATCCATCAAAGTTGACCAAAAGTCAAATTGGTCAAAATTCAAAATTTAACGGTTAAAGTCAACAAATCAATGACCAAATGCACCACAACCAGCTATGGACGTGTCACGTCCACTACACGAGAAAACATTCATTAACGGACCTTGAGAGATGTGTCACGACCATCTAAGGAATGTGCCATGTTTCCTAGCTTAAAAACCTTTTTACTTAAGTCCTTAATCCCTTCAAACAAGGATTATAACACTTAGATTTGAATCAAACAAGGGTCATATTGGATAAATTTTCTAAATTTATCAAGATTCATGGCTCAAACAAGCACAATAACAAACCCTAATTCAAAATGAGCCTAAAATGGTCAAAAACCAACTTGCATGGGACAAAATGCACTCAACCATGCATTCTGTTCCCATCAAAAAGGTCTAGAGAACATCCCTAACAACCTTTGGACTTGGAGTTTTCCAAACTCCATGAAAATCATGACAAAAAAGGACTAAAGAGTATGAAACAATTAAATCTAAGATAAAGAAGCATAAACGTTGAAACTTTATACCTTTCCAAGGTCCAAAAGATGATAATAGTGTAGAAGCTTGGCTAGGTCTCGCTTTACTTGTACCAAAACTACCACCTTCTTTTTCAAATAGCACCAAAGAACACCAAAATCAATAAGGATGGAAAGAAGCTACACTAGAGTTTTCGGGAAGGATAGAGGCTGATAAGAATGAAAACCTAGAAGTAACCTTTAACTAGGACCCAAAACATAAGGCCTTAGGGTTTTGAGTTGATTGTGGTGGCACACCATTCTACTTACTTAAACGTGTCGTGTTCTATGTGACATTTCACATCGTCACCTTCAAAAACACGAGTCACACTTAAGGGCTTTTTCCTAAAAACATACATTCTTATATTCCTTAGGTTAACACATAGCAATTCCGAAAACATGCGTTATAACTCTCCCTTACTTAATTGGATTTCTTCCCTGAAATCTGTCTCCTTGAACAACTATGGATAATGCCTACACACCATCACCTTGGGTTTCCCGAGACCATTCGAAACCTAGACAACATCACTAATTCTAATCTAATCATCTATGCTCACACAAAATGCAACTACTGTGTCTCCAACCACAGAAATGCCAACCTAAATCCTTGCAAAACCACTAAATACCAGGAACTCATCAGTCTGGAACTTCTTAAACTACCACTCTAAAACTGGCAATCACCCTCCTGGCATAGATTCAGACTATTTGCTCCAGTGATGAACACTATTGACCCACTATGAAGCCAATAACCTAGATTAATACATCCATAATAAATCAAGTGGAATCCACATTCCAGAAATATGCCCAGAAGGCTTTTGGTGCTCGAATTGACTTTCATACATTCAACACTATTTAATACACACATCCTATCATTCATGAAATGCAATAGACCAACTATGGCCTTACATCCACTTACGTGTACTATAGTCACACTATAACGTTATGTTATCCTTCTACCATATACCAGTCCATACCTTGCCACATAAAATCCTCTTGCAAGTATTTATACATATTATTTTCACCAGAAAGAATAGAAAACTTGGACCTATGCACCTCATCTAATAGCATCTTTTGGGTCCCACCCACTCAATGCATACAATAAAAGGCTTATGATTCCAAAATGATGTCATACTCTTACCAGGCCTGAAGACTAACAAACTAGCATCATTTAGTCAGCATGCCACCCCAAGCCTGATGGTTTATAGCCTAAGCCATTCCGTCATAATCCTACTTCGGGACTGTGAACTTGTGTTCGGAGCCATTCCGCCATCACCCCACTAACACTATAAAAGAATATTCTAAAAAGAACATGAATCAAACCCCTAAAAAACTTAGGGAATTTCCATCAGGTGTTTGGATCATGCTCAAATCCTCATGCCCTAATCAAATAAGAATAGCCAAAGGGTTCCCATCCCAATCCATAAACCAAGCCTATCCAACCTTCTTTTACATATCGTTCAACATTGATATCCTCAATTCTTCTTAAAAAGAAAAAACTAAAGTCTCCCCGAATCACTCTCTTAAGACCTCGAAATGTCAGTTGAACCTCAACTCAGATAAAAGATGCATCATTCAGAGACAACTGAAACAATGGCACCAACAGTATTCTAAGCATATATCACACTACAAACTGCGCTAAGTCTTTTATCGCCAACAACTGTCTACTTTTTGTCTTTTCTCTACACATCAACCAAAAAAGCCAGAAATCATGTGTATTTGCTATTGTATCCCCCTAGTCTTCTCATCTATACAAAAATTTGTGTTGCTACACATATTCTTACCCTCAAAATATAGCTCTCCCTCACTTGGAATCGACTAACCTCACTTAATCAATTGAAGCCCTAAACCCGCTTAATCAACCCATACTAACATGGATCCTCAGTAACTATGAATAATACGTAATCAAATTGTCTTTAAAATAATTAACTCCTTCCAAAAACCCCAATCATACAAGAACATGTCATTGGGCTAAGCCTAAAACTCTAAGTCTATGTAATTCTAATCATAAATAGCTCTCAGATAACGAAAGAAACTTATAAACGTCCTACCATCGGCTACTAAGCTCGTAAACTAACATCAAGCAAATTAGATGGACAACTCACATATGAGTCTAACAAAACTAAAATGTACCAATCCATATGCGGGACAATAAGGACACAAGGAACAACATCACATAAATGAATACATATCAGCGACATCGACGTATGCTGCTCTCACCTCTTATGTAGTAAGATGATAAGCTCTGTCTCTAACCCTTGGACCCCCGCCATCCCTTGACGTCCATCTCATTATCAGACTATAATCAGCCTTGACGTGGCCTAACTTTAACGCCCCAATTTTCATGTATTGATTTAAATGAAAGTTTATTTGGTTTTAAGATCCACTCGACGAGTTGGTTTCCCTACTCGTCGAGTAGCAGCGGGGTGGGATTGCATATTTAGTGGTCAACTCGCCGAGTAGGAGCTGGCAGAAGAAACCCTCGATCCCGGGGTTTTGCACCCTATTTAAGGAAGCATAAGCCTCCTTTGGCCTCTTTATAGTCCTTTGAGGGCTCGGAAAACCCTAATCTATGTGGTGCTTCATCCTTGTGTGTCTTAAGCTTTAGAAAGGAGGTTTTTGGAAAGGAAGAACTTGGAGGGCAAGAGACTAGGAGCAAGGAACGCGTGGGAATCATAAATCTACCTCAGTTAGCATCATTTGGAGGTATTAAGTCGTCACCTTTACTTCATTTTCCTTCAAGACCTCATTTGGTTGATATTTAGGGTTTTTATGGTTTGATGGAGATGATAGTGTGGGATATTAGCTAGATCTGAAGTTGTAACTTCAGATCTGGACCCTTCTTGGGTTCTAGAGTCATAAATCTTCGAGCTTGGTCATGTATGAAGCCTCCTTGAGTATCAAACCCCCATTGTGAGCTTGGATTTGACATTAAGAGCCTTTTTAGCCATGCATGCACGTAAAGTTTACAACTTTACATGAAATGCATGCCTTAGAAGCTTGGATCTATAATTTGGAGCCACGGCATGGCTTAAAAGAGTCTTTATGGCTTAAGTACTGAAGGAACTCGGCGATTCGCAAGGTTGAATCAGCAAGTCATATGAAGATAGGCATGGTATGACATCCCCATTTTCCACGGCCAGAAAAGACCGATTTTGTTTATGCTTTGTTAAAAATCAGAGTATTTCTTTTCATAAAAATGTTGCGGGATTTGTTCCCAGAAAACACGATAAATACGTTATCAAAACATTTTCGAAGAAACGTATTTTATTCATTTTAAAACGTTTGGGATGTCATCGCCAGTACAGAAACATAAGCATAAACAGAACTTACATTCATTTACACTAGTGATCTATATCTCCTTAATCTCTCAGTGTAATGTCACTTCATAAACTGAGTGGGTCAGGTTGGGAAACCTGGTGAGTACATAGGGATTTCAATCCCACAATGTTATATCATATATATAATTTAGAACTCACAAAACATACAATTTCACCATATATGTGTAAGCAACTCTTATCCCACCCCGTCGATCCTCACAACGAGACTATCCATACTCTCAAACCTAAGATTAACTGTTTTACCTAATCCATACTCTCAGATTAATGACGAATGGTTATGCCTAATCCATACTCTCGGACTAGAGACGAATGACTAATCCATACTCTCATATTAATGACGAATGATTATGCCTAATCCATACTCTCGGACTAAGGACGAATGACTAATCCATACTCTCGGATTAATGACGAATGAGTATGCCTAATCCATACTCTCGGACTAGGGACGAATGACTATGTATTAATCCATACTCCCGGACTAAGGACAACTGACTATGTCTTAATCCATGCCCCCGGATTAATGATAGTTGACTATGTCCAATCCATACTCTCGGAATAGGGACAATGACTATGTCTAATCCATGCTCTCGGATAAATGACATATACTAAAGTTCTATTCTCTAAGTATAACTCACTTGTACTCGTAAGAAAATACTACCCAATATTCCTCATAATTAATTTAGGTTTACTCTTTATCCCAAATCATCATATATAATCAGGTATGTTCGTTAACACATATTTCAGGCAACATCAATTAACTCGCACATAAACATATAATTAATACTTCAATCAATACTTATATTAAAATCATGTTCATGAAAGGGACTATGCACTCACCTGGTAAGGTGGTGAGTCGGCACTCGGACAGCACTTCGTTACTCTTAAAATAATTATCCCTTGACGAAACAGCGGATTTTTCGCAAAAACCGGGCTTCGCTGGAGCAGCGTTCCCGAGCCAAAAGGCTCTTTTCTCAGGACTCCGGGAGCCTCGAGGCTTCCTTAGTGTGCTAGGGGGTTTACCTAGGCTTTTAGGGGGGGTTAGGGAGCTTAGAGAGAGAGAGAGTGTGTGTGTAGGAGGCATTTAGACTGTAAAATCAAGATCTACAACTTTCATTTAGACTCCATCGGCTAATTCTCTATTGATCTCAAATTTAACAGTAGGAGGCGTTTAGACTGTTAAATGACCGCGAAGAATTCGTAACTCCTTCATACGGATTCCGTTTTTGTCTATATTTTTACCGTTGAGTTCCTATTAATCAGATCTTCAACTCTCATTTAGGTCGCGTAAGCCAAAAACCGCTCGAACTAAAATTCGTGTTTTGGGCTGTGTACTGTTAAGCCGAATCTTAGAAAAATCATAACTTCCTCATACGAAGTAAGATTTGGGCGTTCTTTTTATGGATGTTCTCGATTAACGTATACTACAAATTTGGTTTAGATTTCTAAGGCTAAAATTCTCTCCATCGTAAATTTACTATTTACGCTTCCCGGTGTGGTGCCGGTTTTGCCGTAAAACATCGACGAGCCATAACTTCTTTGTTATAACTCGGATTTCGGCGTTCTTTATATGTACGGAAACCTTGAGACATATTCTACAACTTGGTTTAAGTCAGATGCTACATCGAACTTGGTTTTCTGAACCACGTATCATACTCATCGTAGTCGAACTCAATTTGATATGACCACTAGGGTCGGAATAACAACAATATTCTTAGTCATTACCGAAATGATGGTAATGACATGCTTGAATAAAATGAAATCATTTACTAGCTTTTTGGTAACCTTGTGACTTTCCCTGATCCAAGCGCGAGTTCTGTGCTTCCATTAGTATATGCATCTACTACCTTTCACACCTACTCATACTCGTCCCAAGTATTTTTCTCGCAGTCCCCAAGGCCTAAAATCATAAAACAATTTAACACATACGAGTGTGTCCAAATAATCATAAAAATTTCCCTAGACTCTACTAGGAGTTCTTTCATGCGTATCTTCAATCATCAATTCTGCTTCAACTCAATTGTTGGTGGAAATTCCAGATGATACGAAAACTTTAGGAATTACACCAATCATTCTATCATCCCGTCAATCAAATGTGTACATTCAGATGTACCGTACTTCTCTAGACGTACTGCTATTTTATTAGACGTATTCTAAAGGCAAGATACCTCTTATGATATCTTCTGATAGGTATCATTCACTATCGTAAGGCATCTCATTTCCTCTATTTTCTCTGTCTATCATGGTTCGCATCACTTCCTGAACTTCTGCCATTGTGATTGGTTCGGGTGCAGGTGCAGGCACAACGACTGATGCATGACCCATCACATTCTTAGGCTTAAGTTGTCATCTTCCTCGGATATTTCCTAGTCTGTCTTCACTATGATGTTTTGTACACCCAAGCAGACGTTCGGTGTACCGAGGCGAGAATTTTAAGATAGGAAATATTTTATTTACGATAGACGTATAGATCTCCTTGTCACACTGAAAAGTTATATGCCATTTCTAATACTGTAATCAAACGTTTAGAAATCTGAACACATAAAATTTCCAGATCAGGTCGGCAACAGACCATAGATCCGAACAAATAATAGCTTATAAGGCATCTTTATAGCTATAACATAAAACATTTAGCACATAAAACATTTTAGGCATCTTTCCTAAAATAAACTAGTGCTTGTGTCTAAAATATAGCAGACACTCATCTCACAATCATCGCTTAGCATTCTAAGTTTAAGTCTAGAAATTTCCTACAAATTCCTAGTTCGCTTAAACTAATGCTCTGATACCAACTGTGACATCCCCATTTTCCACGGCTAGAAAAGACCGATTTTGTTTATGCTTTGTTAAAAATCAGAGTACTTCTTTTCATAAAAATGTTGCGGAATTTGTTACCAGAAAACACGATAAATACGTTATCAAAACATTTTCGAAGAAACGTATTTTATTCATTTTAAAACGTTTGGGATGTCATCGTCAATACAGAAACATAAGCATAAACAGAACTTACATTCATTTACACTAGTGATCTATATCTCCTTAATCTCTCAGTGTAATGTCACTTCATATCGACACCTGTGATATAGATAAACTGAGTGGGTCAGGTTGGGAAACCTGGTGAGTACATAGGGATTTAAATCCCACAATGTTATATCATATATATAATTTAGAACTCACAAAACATACAATTTCACCATATATGTGTAAGCAACTCTTATCCCACCCCGTCGATCCTCACAACGAGACTATCCATACTCTCAAACCTAAGATTAACCGTTTTACCTAATCCATACTCTCAGATTAATGACGAATGGTTATGCCTAATCCATACGCTTGGACTAGGGACGAATGACTAATCCATACTCTCAGATTAATGATGAATGATTATGCCTAATCCATACTCTCAGACTAGAGACGAATAACTAATCCATACTCTCGGATTAATGACGAATGATTATTCCTAATCCATACTCTCGGACTAGGGACGAATGACTATGTATTAATCCATACTCCCGAACTAATGACAACTGACTATGTCTTAATCCATGCCCCCGGATTAATGATAGTTGACTATGTCTAATCCATACTCTCGGTCTAGGGACAATGACTATGTCTAATCCATGCTCTCTGTAACATCCAGGGTTTCGGGTATAATTTAATTTTAATTATTTATTCAAGAAAAAGGAGGGACTCGACGAGTTGGTGCCACAACTCGTTGAGTAGGTGAGGCAGTTTCCGCGAATCTTCGCGACCAGACTCGACGAGTTGGGCATTTGACTCGCCGAGTCTGCGCTGGAAATTGAAACCCTAATTCCCGGGTTTTAGAGCCTATTTAAGGTCACTCATAGCCTCCCATTGCGGCTACCAGACCCTTGAGAGAAACCCTAAGTGAGCTAAATCGTTTGTGAGGAAGGAGAGGCCATATTTGCTCTTTCTATCATTGGTTTAGCAAGAAGAAGGTGATCAAGATCAAGAGGAGGCTGAAGGAGGTGCTATTTGGAGGAATTCTGAGCTTAGGAATGCTTATTGAGGTATAATCTCGATCCATCTTCTGTTTTGGTGATTGTTTAGAGAGTTAGGGTTTTCTAGACCCTTTGGTAGATGGTTTTGTTGAGTATATGGTTCCTTTTCGTATTGTGGTCTCAGATCTAGATCCATAGAGGTCCAGAGACCTTACCCCTTCGAGCTTTATGAGGATTGTTGGTGAATATGGACTTAGGATGCCATATTAGAGGTCATTTCTTCAAATAGAACCTTGGAGCCTTTGCATGGGCATCAAGCTTCAAATTTTACGTGATTATTGGGACTAGAAAGGATAGATCTCTTGAGTAGAGCATCAGATCTAACCTCAGGAAGCCATTTGAATTTGATCATGGATTGGACTCGCCGAGTCCTTGAACAGACTCGAAGAGTCGAGTCGAGTAGTCCCGAGACTGTGAGTCTAGAGAGTGACCCGTCGAGTTAAGTGGGTGACTCGGTGAGTCCACCGTGAACTCTACTCCTCTATTGATTTCAGCCTGATATCAACAGAAAATTAAATCCTCTATTGAAAATTTAAGTACTGATCAAGCCTGATATCCCAAGCTTGATAAACCCCCCTGCGAGAGGTAGATCATGGTTGGGACACGCCACACACTAGAGATCAGTGGGACGACTGATGAGGAGATCCGTAGGATCATCCACGATGAGGTGGCTGCGGCCATCAGGGCTGAGATTCCAGAGTTGTTTGGGTCTATTAAGACCACCTTGATTGAGACTTTTGACAAATGGTATGCTACTCTTTCTGATGTTGCTGTTGCAGCAGCCACTGCGGCCGTTGCTGCTGCCAGGCCGCAGGGGGTGACTCGTTGTTGTACTGGGAGTTCAGCAACACGAAGCCACCAGATTTTGATGGGACTCTGGATCCGATAACCGCGATGAGGTGGATCTCTGACATGGAGGGGTGCTTCTACAGATGTTCACGTCCGGAGCATATGAGGGTTCGGTTCGCGCTAAACCAGCTTCGCTTGGGGGCGAAGGACTGGTGGAAGTTCGTGACAGCACACTATTCTTCAGCAGAGCTTGCTGTGGTGACCTGGGAGAGGTTCACCGCTATGTTTCATGAAGAGTATGTTCCCCCCGATGGAACGGGAGCGTTTGGCTCAGGAGTTCTTGACCCTCAGGTAGGGTACTGAGTCAGTTACTATGATTACCCGAATGTTTCACGAGAGGGCGATGTTCTACCCTGAGCACGTGTCGACCGAGCAGGCATGTATGAGCCATTATCTTAGCATTCTGAGGAGAGACATTCGTGAGTTTGTGGCAAACTCATCATACCGGACATTTGCTGAGCTTCAGGCAAATGCTCGGAAGAGGGAGATTGAATTGGAGACACAGTCTCAGCCGACAGCCAAGCGGGCCAAGCCCGCCGATTCGAGGTCTGGGGTTTAGAAGGGCTGCACTTGCGGAAAGTGCGGCAAAGGTCATGATGGATTTTGTAGGGCTGGTGCTTGCTACAAGTGTGGCAAAGAGGGGCATATCGCCAAGGATTTCCCAATGGGATTCATGGTCTTCTTTCATTGCAACCAGACCGGGCACCGGAAGGAGGAGTGTCCACAGTTGCGAGGGACAACACAGGGAGCATCTCAGGGATCTGCCCTTGCTGCTGCGAGAGCTAGTGAGGGTCGGCCGGTGAAGGCCGAGGCACCAAAGGCGCGAGGGAGGGCGTTCTAGCTGACAACAGAAAAGGTTCGTGCAGCACCTGACGTCGTGGCTGGTATGTATTCTTTCACGTATTTATTTTTATGTTGAGATATTGTGCTTATATCATGATATGCGTAGGTACCTTCCTTGTGAATTCTGTACCAGCTTTAGTGTTGTTTGACTCAAGAGCGAGTCGGTCCTTTGTATCATTAGCTTTCAGTAGGCACATCGGTATTTAGCGAGAGGTGATGGGTCGACCTTCGCATGTTTCCATAGCTGATGAGCGAGTAGTGTATGCCACAGAGGTGATTTGGGGATGTGTACTTGAGATCTTCGGTGTTGGGTTTCCGATAGATATGGTCCCGATTGCGATGGGGGATGTACGTGTTATCGTAGGCATGGATTGGTTGAGCCGTGTTGGGGCGGTGATAGACTGCGAGCAGCAGCTGGTGACGATCCGAGATCCTAGTGGGGAGTGCTGACAGTTTATGGTTAGGGGACTTGATATGTGTATTTTTATATATATTTATGTATAACATATCTTAATATTTTAGCCTTTATTATTATTATTTAGAACTAAAAGATACTTAATATGCTTTGAAATATTCAATTACAGTAAAAATGGGAGTTGGAATGCAAAAGGAAAAGAATGGAGCTGAAAAGATGCAAAAAGGATATTGCTGGCAAATTGACCCCTCTTCAGTGTTTCGGGTATATCTGATGACTCAAAAGTCCAATTGACGAGATTCAAAATGTTCTGAAAACCAGACGAAATTTCCTACGACTTATGTGAGAAGGACATTTTGGCTAATTCGACACTTATCTTATCCAAAATCGGCCTTGAAGATGAAGCATAAAAGCTGGACGGAAATTCCCTCCAAGTTACTTATTCCCCAAACACCACTTATCTTATTTTTATTTGCTTAATCCCTAAGCCACCATTAGTTTCCTTATTCCAATCCAACTCTAATATTCCATATAAATTCCATCTCCGTCAACTATAAATACCCCATATCATTCCACCATTTGGAATAATCTATAATATTCCACTTCGACTTGTGCAACAAGAAAACTTCATAGCTGCCGTTTTGAGGGTCTAAAAGGCGGCCAGAGGGCCGTTAAGATGATATGGAGCAAAGATCTAAGGGATTGGAGAGCGGATTCATGTCAGTAATCATATGGTTTGTTATCGTGACCATGTTTAGCAAAACCATGCGTTGCAAATCTCAAAACGATACTAAAATACAACTGAGAAAAACGGTGTCACGACTGTATCAAAACATATCTAAGATAGCTGATCAACTCCCAGGATAAAAATTGTAACTGTGGTGTGTGCGATGCCATCATCCCGAGCTCTTCCCTTTGCTTGCGGAAGTACCTGAAACCAAAACTGAAACTGTAAGCACGAAGCTTAGTGAGCTCCCCCATATTACCACATACCACACAATAACATATAAAGCACATACTGGGCCTTGCCCACTGCATCGGACCGAAATCCGGCTAACCGGGGCCTTGCCCCCTACATCGGACCGAAGTCCGAAGCTGACTGGAACATCGGACCAAAGTCCGAAGCTGACTGGGACCTTCGTCCCCTACATCGAACCGAGTCCGAAGCTGACTAGGACATCGGACCAAAGTCCGAAGCTGACTGAGACATCGGATCGAAGTCCGAAGCTGACTGGGACCTACGTCCCCTACATCGGACCGGAGTCCGAAGCTGACATCGGACCGAAGTCCGAAGCTGACTGGGCATAGCATAAACATATCATCTAGCTTAAACACATAACCCTGTCTGAACCACAAAGGCATCAAACATACTAACTACTACATCGGACCGAGGTCCGAAGCTGACTGCTAGCTAAACGGGCCGACATTGTGGCCTTAGACCCGTTACTACTTGAAGGAAACTCACCTCGTGAACTGGCTGCTGTGTGTATGGCTCTGGAAGCTAACTGTTGCTGCTCCGGTATCTCCCTGGCTACAAGGCCATAAACACACTCAATCAAATACTAAACACTGCACTGGGGTAAAATGACTCTTTTACCCTTGGTCAAAGTCAACCCTCTCGGTCAAAGTCAACCCACAGTTGACCTAACTCGCCGAGTTGGGCCGCCAACTCGCCGAGTCTCTAGTCTCACTTCTCAACCCTACTCGTGGCTACTCGTCGAGTATGGCATCGACTTGACGAGTACCCTCTCGATCCAAGAACTCAGACAATCTTCATCCGACTCGCCGAGTCATATGAACAACTCGACGAGTTGTTCTTGAGCTTAAGAAGATTGCCTTGGACTCGCCGAGTTGTATGAACAACTCGCCGAGTCCCTCCGTTACTGAGTCTGCTCTCCAACTCACTGAGTCCACTCTACTACTCACAGGCTTCCACTCGTCATCACTCAAAAGGGGAAAAACGGGGACTCGCGACTCGACTCGCCGAGTCGCTTTCATGCAGCAACACAAAACTCGATTCTGCTTGAATCCAGTGCATAAAACTTATAGATCTGGACTCCCTTAACTCGATTAGCACGTAAAGATTCCATCTTTACGTGCCCATATGCGTCCATGAAGCTAAAATAGCTCAAAAATCATAATAAAGGCTAGATCTAGGGTTCTTATGCAAGGTAACTTCAAAAAGGCAATCGATATGGGCTCTATAACTCCTAAATGAATAGATCTAAGGATATCTCGACATAATAGGGTATCCATACAATCATAAGGCTTGAGGAAAGCATCAAACTAGATCTAGAAGAGTTCTAATGGAGGTTAAAAGCATAAAACAGGAGGGAATCCGAAGAATACCTCAAAGAACTCTGATTTACCCTTGGATCTTTGCTCTACACCTCTTCTCCTTGTTCCTTTCTTTTTATCCTTCTTCAAGCCTTCAAAATTTAACACAAGAACGCTTAGATCACTCAAGGATGGATTAAGGTTTTCTCACAGCTTTCTGAGGGTGAAGGAGGCGAGAATGGGGGCTATAAGGTGGATTAAATAGTGAGCAACCTGGGGATTTAGGGTTTCTTCCAGGCAGGCAGACTCGCCGAGTCCCGAATATGGACTCGCCGAGTCGCCGACTAACACGTGCTCAAAATCCCGTCCCTACTCGGCGAGTCAGGCTATGAACTCGCCGAGTCCCTCTTGCAAACTTCTAATTAAATATTATGGAATCATCATACCGGAGACGGGTCTTTACACGAAGGCTCGGAGAACGGTCCAGCCAAACTAAAGGCACCGAGAGCGGTCCAGATTGGCTGAAGGTTCTGAGAGAGTGGTCCAGATGGCCTGAAGGCCTGGTGAGGCGGTCCAGTCATGCTGAAGACTCTGCAAGTATTGTTGGTTCAGTGTGAGGTTATGGATTGTGTTCGTTGCAGTGCGTTTGCATTAGAAGGTCTGGCCCCGGGTAGTGATCTTGATTAGTTGAGATAGTGCAGGGGCTTGGGAGTCCCTGCGATGAGAGTCAGAGTATATGTGTTGGATGGATAGCGGATACGCTAAAAAGGATGGTGCAGCGTTGGGCGAGCACCGTGGCACTTGTTGGAGTGGCAACATGGCCAAGTGGATTCCTTGGAAAAGGAAGTGAGAGAGGTGTGTAACTCCGAGAGGGAGTGCAAGTTCACGGAAGTGAAAGCAGCAGAGTATAGTTATGATTAGAGTAATTCGAGTATGGTTTTTTTGAGCAGCGTGTTTGCGGCAGTGGAATAGAAGCTCATCCGGTTTGGGATGTCTGCTGAGGTTACGGAGGAATTCCGCAGATGTAGAGCCAAGAGGCTCGGAAGGGATGCAGGGAGAGAGCCTTGGGCTCTCAGTGTGATTCTGATCAGGGTATTGGATATGTATTAGTGGTTCATCCTGGGGGATGTTGGAGGATATCATCAGTGTATCAGGTTTTTCCCAACCTGAGGGTGCTGGAGAAGTCCAGCATGTGTATGTGAATGCAAGAGGAGAACTCGTGGGAGTTGCTCTGAGATTGAGATTGGGTCTTCCCGTCGTCGCGGAATGGATAGAGTGGGATTCGGATCGGGGATCTGATGGTTCATGGCTTTCTAAGCCCTTATGGGTTGAGTGAATGTTGAGATTTGGGGCAGTGATGCGTCATGGGTAATTCGCGGTTATTGAGTGTGATTATCAGAGGGTACAACCGGTGCCCGGCTCGAGACGGTGGTCAGGACACCATAAGGAAAGAGAAAGTGTGTTTGAGTTTCGATGGGTATGCCTTGAGGGACTTGGCCAGGTTAAGACCAGGTGGCGCGTTGTGGGAGTATCTTTGGGACTGAATTGATGTAGGCTTCGAGGACGAAGCCTAATTTAAGTGGGGGAGAATTGTAACATCCCGAAATATCAAGAGTAGAGTGGAAGGGCTAAAAGAGTAATTGGGAATGAGTGACTCGGCGAGTCCATGGGTGGACTCGACGAGTAGAGTCGCGACTGGGTCGCGTGTTAAGTAGCCGACTCGGCGAGTCAGTAAGATGGACTCGGCGAGTAGGCGCTGAGTGGAGAAAACCCTAATTCTCGGGGTTGAGCCCTATATAAAGATCATTATGTTTTCCTCCCAGCCTCTTTGTTCCCCCTTAAGTTCCAGAAACCCTAAAATCGTGGAGAAGCACCATTGTTGAGCAATTTGGAGCTTGAAGAGGTGGTTGTTGAAGAGATTCCAAAGAAGAAGAGGCTTGGATCAAAGGGCTTTGCAAGGATTCGGGATAATCTTCTCCTGGAGCTTCCTTTTGAGGTATCTTTCCATTGTTTGAGCTGCATTTGTCTAGATTCTTCATTTTGGGGGTGTTGAGATCATATCTTTTGGATCTATTGGGGTTTAGAGGCTAGATCTGAGGTTGCTACCTCAGATCCGGGATGGAGAAGAGTTGGAATGCATGAAAGTCCCTGTGTTGAGTGTTGGATGAAGCTATCATGTCCCAAACCTTAGTCCTAATGTGTAAAATGCATAGATCTCTTTGGATTCACGTAAAGTTTGCCACTTTACGTGATGGATGAGTTGTAGGAGGCTAGATCTATGTTTTGGAGCAATTGCATGGCCTGGAATGCTTCTGAATGGATTCAGACCAGTGGTACTCGGCGAGTCACATAGGTGTACTCGACGAGTTGCTTGAAGATGGCCTGGAACTCGACAAGTTGTATGAACAACTCGGCGAGTATGATGAAGATGGCCTGGAACTCAGCGAGTTGTATGAACAGCTCGGCGAGTAGGTTGAAGATAGCCTTAGACTCGGCGAGTCTGTTCTTGAGCTCGGCGAGTCTTGTCGAAGAGTCCCAATATTTTCTGGTCGAGTCGAGAATCGGTGAGTCAAGGGATGACTCGGTGAGTTGTGTGCGAGTGGACTTAGAGTTGTTGAACTCGACGAGTCTCGCGGTGACTCGGCGAGTTAGGTCGCGGATTGAGAGAAGTTCTGATATGGGGACTCGGCGAGTCATCGGGTTGACTCGGCGAGTAGAGTCAGTCAAGGGTTGACTTTGACCTTGTCTTTGACCAAGGGTTGACCAGTGGTTTCCAGGGGCATATTGGTAATTGTTGATTGTTGTTTTGAGTTCAGTGCATTGGCGGTTGTTGTTGAGATCCGGCCCTTATCGGATTGAGATCCGGGTAGTTGTTGCTATGTTGCTGCTTTGATATGTTTGCATCCTGTGAGTTAGGATGGTATATGTTAGAGACCTGATAGAGTTCGGTATCCTGAGAGATAGGGAGATGCTATGCTAGTGACCTGTTAGGTTGGTATCCTGGTTAGGATGATGATATGCTATGTGATCTGTTGATCTGCTTGTTGACTGTGGATTGTTGTATGATTGTATGTATATGTGCACATGGTTGTTTGGACTGGAGTTGGGTTGAGGCGGGTCCTGCTGTGTGCTATAGGCCAAGATACCCAGGGCGGACCGGTTGTCCCGAAGGCCCAGCGAGCGGCCCGGATAGGCTGTAGGCCCCGAAAGGGCGGACCAGACATGCCGAAGGCTCGGAGAGTGGACCAGATAGACTGAAGGCCCGGTGCGGGCGGACCAGTCATACTGTAGACTCAGAGAGTGGACCAGGTGGATTGAAGGCTCGAGAGCGGGCGGACCAATCACACTGTAGACTCGATGTATGTGGATAGACTCGGAGGGTGGACCAGGTGGACTGTAGGCCGGTGTGGCGGACTAGTCACACAGGAGACCCGAAGTGCATGGCTGTTCTGTGATCGAATATGTTATGGCATGTTATGTGTATATGGTATTTGTGGTTGGTATTTTGGGGATATGTCACTAATCTTTCGGGCTTACAGTTGTGGTTTCATGTTTTTCAGGTTCTTCAGGAGACTGTGGCAAGGCGAAGGCGTGATCGTACCGCTCCTCATGATTTTATAGTGATGTGATTCTGGGAACACGTTAAATGATTTGTATTGAAAACCTATCTGTAAATATTTTAATGAAATCGAGCTGTTTTGAAAAATTTAAAATTGGTTGTATTTTTCGGTCGTTACAATAGGAAGAATTAAGGAGTGAAAGGATTAATTATGATTTATTAATATATTGTAAGAAGAATATATTTAAGGAGAAATCATATTGTTTAATTAATATTAGTCAAGAATTAATTGATAATTAATTTTGTGGTTAAAAGAGATTAATTAAATAAAGGGGACTGATGTTGCAATTATAAGATAGTTGCAAGAATGGGCTAATGGATTCCATAGAGTGGAGTGGACAAAATTTATGGGGAAGCCCATAAGATTTCGTCCATGGCTCTAAGGAAAGGAGTCCATGGGCTGCTTAGAGACTGGGTACTCGACTAGTCCAGTGCTGACTCAACGAGTCAGCGAGTCTGCCAGCTGATTTTCGCAATTTTCTTGCTGTTTTGGCTTAGGATTATTACCAAAAACGTTTTTAATTGATAAAATCCGATTTTCGGTGAATATCCTTACCAAAATATAAGATAACTACCAATTAATCAAATATTTGTTGCCTTATAAGATAATGTTTAATTATTGAAGTTATTTGGTGAATTATCTTGCATATAATTGGACTAGGTCAAAATTAGATAACCATCTATTACTTGTTAATTGCCTTATTTGAATTATTGATCTAGAATGTTGTTGATAAAGTTTGAAAAAGTTTCAACTTACACACTTAAGGTTTTATAGTTTTAAATTTGAACTTAATAGTTTTAGGTTTTGAAATTTAAATAGTTAAACCATAATGTTTTGAAAAGTTTAAAAACTTGCCCTCAAGTTTTGGAATTTAAAATTTGATTAAAAGTTTAATTTTGAAATATAAAATTCTAAAACCCTAGTATTTTTGAAAAGTTCAAATTAAATCCTTATGGTCTTATTAAGTTAACTCAATGTATAATTAAAAGAGAGTTAATAATTCCATAAAGTTTTGGTTTACATTTAACTAAATTAAAAGTATACTTTATTAAATTAGACCACCTAGTATTTTAAAAGTATAAAATACACCCTTATACTATATGTAAGTTAGTAGGCCTCATTCATGAAGCTGGTCTATAAGGGGTGTTTAAGGAAATTGCCTATAAAATGGCGATTGAATGGGTATCCACTCTTACCCACCGCACTCTTAACTGGTGGAGGGTCATTAGCTGAACATGTAGGATAGGACGAAAACTTCCATTATAAGTATAATGAAGTACAAAGTAACTAAATGCTTTTACAAATTCCCAAATCATAGTTACTTTAGGTAAAATGTGAAATTGTATACTAATCCATGGAATTACACTTCGTACCCTTGTCAAACGTTAGTGGAGCGTGCGTGGTTAACCGGCAAACTAATTTGGGGTTGACGTTGGTAGAGAATGGTGGCTTGATGTTTATCATAGATCAATGGAGCGTGTTGTGGATCTGACTAAGTTCCTCAGGAAGATCTAACCGATAAGCAACCCGACCCACTCTGGCCAAAACCCTGAAAGGACCAATAAACCTGGGACCCAACTTGCCCCACTTCCGGAACCTGATAACACCCTTCCAGGGTGAGACCTTCAGAAGGACCATATCACCCACCCGGAACTCCAAGTCTGAACGCCTCCTATCGGCGTAACTCTTCTGCCGACTCTGCGCAGTCTGCAGTCTACTACGGACCTGCTGGATCAACTCGGTCGTCTTGAGCACCACCTCTGTGCTTCCAATGACCCGCTGACCTACCTCGCCCCAACAAATCGGGGTTCTGCACTTCCTCCCATAAAGCATCTCAAAGGGAGGTCGATCAATGCTCGCATGATAACTGTTGTTATACGAAAATTCCGCTAACGGAAGATACGTATCCCAACTGCCACCAAAATCCAGAACGCTTGCCCTAAGCATGTCCTCGAGAGTCTGAATCGTCCTCTCGCTCTGCCCGTCCGTCTGAGGCTGGAAAACGGTGCTGAAAAGGAGACGAGTACCCATCTCGTCATGGAACCGCTTCCAGAATCTGGATGTAAAACGGACATCTCGGTCTGACACCACCGATACCGGCACTCCATGACGTGCCACAATCTCACGCACATAGATATCGACTAACTTTTCTGCCGATATACTCTCCTGGATTGGGATAAAATGAGCACTCTTCGTCAACCGATCCACTACTACCCATATCGAATCCACTCCTCGTGCGGTCCTGGGAAGCTTGGTGACAAAATCCATGGTGATGTCCTCCCATTTCCACACATGAATGTCTAACGGCTGCATCTTGCCGTGAGGCCTCTGGTGCTCCGCCTTGACCTTCCTGCAGGTCCGGCACCTCTCAACATACCAAGCGACATCCCGCTTCATGCAGGGCCACCAATAATCGGGTCGAAGATCTCTATACATCTTCGTCGCCCCTAGGTGAATGGAAAATCGAGACTTATGAGCCTCGTCCATCAACACCTGCCGTACTCCTCCCCAGTACGGTACCCACACTCTCCCATGAAGTGTCAGCAATCCCCGACTGTCATAATCAAACGAAGATGCTCGACCCACTATCCTTTCACACTTCTGTCTCTCCTCCTTAAGGCCCTCAACCTGAGCCTCCCTGATCCGTTCCAACAACGGAGTAATCACTGTCATCCTCAAACACAAATCTCTGATAGGGGCTGCCGACACCTTGCGGCTTAAGGCGTCGGCCACCACATTGGCCTTCCCTGGATGGTAAAGGATCTCACAATCATAATCCTTCAGCACATCCAACCACCTCCTCTGTCTCATGTTTAGACTCGGCTGATCCATAAGGTATCTCAAACTCTTGTGATCCGTGTAGATAGTACAACGGACCCCATAAAGATAATGCCTCCAAATCTTGAGGGCAAACACAACCGCCCCCAGCTCTAAATCATGGGTAGGATAATTAGCCTCGTGAGGCTTCAACTGTCTCGAGGCGTAAGCTATCACATGGCCTCGCTGCATCAACACTGCTCCCATACCTGTGATTGAGGCATCACAATAGACTACGAAGTCCTCTACTCCCTCTGGTAAGGTAAGGATCGGAGCCTCGCACAATCTCTGCCTGAGGGTCTCGAACGCTGCCTGCTGCTCAGGCCCCCAACGAAATACCACCGACTTTTGGTCAGTCAGGTGAGCGGCACTGCTATCTTGGAGAAATCCTGAATGAATCTCCGGTAATACCCTGCCAACCCTAGGAAGCTCCGAACATCAGATGGAGACTTCGGGACTTCCCACTGCATCACGGCCTCTATCTTGGCCGGATCCACCAAAATACCCTTCTGGTTGACGAGGTGACCAAGGCACTGCACCTCGCGCAACCAGAACTCACACTTGGAGAACTTTGCGAAAAGTCTCTCCCTCCTCAAAACTTCCAGCACCTCCCTCAGGTGCTCCTCGTGCTGCTCCTGCGTCTTGGAATATACTAAGATATCATCTATGAATACTATCACTGACCGATCCAGCATCGGCCTGCACACGCGGTTCATGAGATCCATGAACGCGGCTGGGGCATTGGTGAGCCCAAATGGCATCACCACAAACTCATAATGACCATACCTGGTCCTGAAAGCAGTCTTCTACACATCCTCATCCCTATCCCGCACCTGATGATACCCGGAGCGTAGATCGATCTTGGAGAACCAAGACGCTCCCTGAAGCTGGTCAAACAAATCATCTATCCTCGGAAGTGGGTAACGGTTCTTCACCGTCACCTTATTCAAATCCCGATAATCTATACACATACGATGCGACCCATCCTTCTTCCTCACAAACAGGATCGGCGCTCCCCAAGGCGAACTGCTCGGCCGAATGAAACCCTTGTCTAGCAGCTCCTGCAGCTGTGTAGACAACTCCTGCATCTCAGGGGGAGCTAGGCGATACGGTGCCTTGGCTATCGGAACCGCACCAGGAATCAGGTCGATCCTAAACTCAACCTGCCTCTCAAGAGGTATTCCCGGTAAATCCTCGGGAAATATATCCGGGAAATCTCGCACTGTCGAAACATCATCAACTGTCGTCTTGCCCTTCTCCCGAGCATCCAAGACATACGCTACATAACCAGCACAACCCTGCTGAAAATAGTGCCTCGCCCTTGTGGCGGAACAAAAGGTCGGTCCGCGCTGTGGCCTCTCGCCCTGAATCACTAACTCTCCCCCACTGGGAGTGCGAACCCTCACTAGCTGAAGCTCACAATCAATCACCGCCCCATTGGGGCTTAGCTAATCCATGCCCACGATAACCTTATTCCCTCGCAGGGGAATAGGAACCAGGTCCACCGAAAACTGCTCATCAAACAACTGAAGAGAACACCCTCTATGCACTCTGCCGACCCTCACGGTCCTGTCATCTGCTATCTCAACCTCTAGTGGACAATCCAGCTCCCCTGGAGCTTTGCTAAATCTCTTGCTAAGCGCAAGCGATACGAATGATCGGGTAGCCCCCGAATCAAATAATACCATAGCAGAAATGTCGTTCACAGAGAACGACCCTATATAAAACATACAATCATAAGCAATAATCAATCGATAAAATAAAGAGATGAAGGGAAGATACATACCCATCACCACATCAGGAGTCGCTCGCGCCTCCTCTGCTGTCATCTGAAACGCTCTACTCTTCGCCACTGGCGCCTCAGCTCGGCCCTGTCGGCCATCTGTAATCCTCAAAGTAGCAGGGGCAGGTGCAACCACCTTCCCTACTGCAGCTAAACTCGGACACTGGGACTTTTTATGTCCCCTCTGATTGCACTGAAAGCAAATCAGATCTGATGCTGCGACGGCAGTAGCAGGGGCCGTACAATCCCTGCTCAAATGCCCAGTCCGACCGCACTTGAAGCAGCCGGAACTCCCTGCCTTGCACACCCCATCGTGCATCTTCCCACACCTGCCACATCGACTGTGGCTTGGCTGAAACCTGGACCTGTGATCTGAAACCTTGGGCTTTTTGCCCGAACTGCCTGTACCCGAAACCGCCTCCGGTTTCCTCTTCTTCTCCATCTCGAGATCAATCTCTCTCTCCCGAGCCCTAGCAATCATGTCATCCAGCGTTTTACAGCTGGACCGGCTCACAAACTGGCGGATATCGCTCCGCAACATCTCATGATAACGGGCCTTCTTCATCTCCTCATCGGCTGCATACTGAGGAACAAGAAGAGCCCTCTCCCTGAACTTGGCGGTGATCTCCGCCACGGTCTCTGTAGTCTGGGTGAGGTCCTGAAACTCTCTGGCTAGCCGCTGCACCTCAATAACTGGTGCAAACTCTGCCCTGAACCTGGTAGAGAAATCAGCCCAAGTCATGGCATCCAATGCTGCATCATCTCCCATAGTATGTCTGACCTCCTCCCACCAATCTCGTGCCCTGTCTTTCAGAAGACAGGACGCCAATCTGACCTTGTCCCCCTCGGGACACCTGCTAGTGCGGAACGCGTTGGCCACATCTGCCAACCATCTAGTACTCGTTATGGGGTCCCTCGCCCCGTGATAGTCTGGAGCTCCACATGCCCTGAACTCCCTGAAGGTAAGTGTGCGCGACCCCATCATGGCCGCCACCTCGGCACAGAAGGTGCCCAATCTCTCATCCATCAGCTCTAGGATACCCTCCTTGATCGAACCGAAGATCACAGGAGTCTGCTCTAAAATGATACGAGTAATCTCTGAAGAAAGAAACTCTCTGGTCTGCTCATCCATGTGCTCGTTCCCCGAGCCTGATCCTGATCCCTCCCCGGCACCTCCACTGCCGGCTGCTATCCTCGGACGCAAAACCACCATACTAAAACACATCATAGCAATATCAGAAAACTGAAATATCTCAAGGGATCATTGATACTACTACTAGCTTCCTGGTCTTGTCTCATCCTTCCTTGATTCGAGTACGGATCCTCTGCTTTCAGTAGTACGGGCCCATACTACCTTCCACATCTATCCGTACTTTCCTCAAGAACCGCCTTGACTCCACCAAGTCACTTCTACTACTACTGATCTCTGCTACTCTCATCCTAGGATTGCCTTAGGGAAATCGCTGAATCCACTCATACCAGTCCTCAGTTGCCGATGGCCTCCTTGTAATGTTGATTAGCCACCACCTGAATACCATCACATGCAATGAGGCTCAGATAATCCTTCGAGTAAAAGACTCATCCCTACAACGGTTGGACTCAGACAAGAGCTGCGCAATAGGGCCAAATCCAGCACTCTAAGATTATTCAACCCTGATCACACGTGATGTGACGTATTCACCTAATGGCTAACTCCCACCACTCAGAGTCCCACAAAGCACAAAGCAAGCAGCATTTGGATAAGGGAACCATACTCGGAAAAACTATTCTCATAACGAGAAGCTACTCTAGCATACAATGCTAAGCTCGCGCTACCAGGCATAACCTAAACATGCTATCCTACTGCTGTCTACTCAATACTAGCATGCAATTCTCATAAAGCTGTAACACATATAGCAGGCACATAAGGCATCCTCCTAGATCCTTAGTCCTATACTAGCATGTTGTTCTACTGAAACTGGAACAATTAATCATAGTAATAAGACTTGTATTAGTAATTTGGGAGTACTTACTTGAGCTCGGCTGATCGCATGCACCACACCCTTATCTTGTTTAAAAATTCTTTTCTTTCTAAGTGCTTTTCAAAATTTCATTCGAAAACATTTTTCTTTTTGAAAATCTTTTTATCTTTCCCTTAGTTTGAGTTCAGATGCACCCGGAGGTGTATCCGAATCCCTCAAACCAGGGCTTTGATACCAACTTGAAAGAACCCAAAAATACAACCCGAAAATTTCATTTTTAATATAGCCAAAATCATAATACGGAGTATATCATAATAAAACCATGCGTTGAAAATCTCAAAACCATACTAAAATACAACTGAGAAAAACGGTGTCACGAATGTATCAAAACATATCTAAGATGGCTGATCAACTCCCAGGATAAAAACTGTAACTGTGGTGTGTGCGATGCCATCATCCCGAGCTCTTCCCTTTGCGTGCGGAAGTACCTGAAACCAAAACTGAAACTGTAAGCACGAAGCTTAGTGAGCTCCCCCATACTACCACATACCACACAATAACATATAAAGCACATACTGGGCCTTGCCCACTGCATCGGACCGAAATCCGGCTAACCGGGGCCTTGCCCCCTACATCGGACCGAAGTCCGAAGCTGACTGGAACATCGGACCGAAGTCCGAAGCTAACTGGGACCTTCGTCCCCTACATCGAACCGAGTCCGAAGCTGACTAGGACATCGGACCAAAGTCTGAAGCTGACTGAGACATCGGATCGAAGTCCGAAGCTGACTGGGACCTACGTCCCCTACATCGAACCAGAGTCCGAAGCTGACATCGGACCGAAGTCCGAAGCTGACTGGGCATAGCATAAACATATCATCTAGCTTAAACACATAACCCTGTCTGAACCACAAAGGCATCAAACATACTAACTACTACATCGGACCGAGGTCCGAAGCTGACTGCTAGCTAAACGGGTCGGCATTGTGGCCTTAGACCCGTTACTACTTGAAGGAAACTCACCTCGTGAACTGGCTGCTGTGTGTATCGCTCTGGAAGCTAACTGCTGCTACTCCGGTATCTCCCCGGCTACAAGGCCACAAACACACTCAATCAAATACTAAACACTGCACTGGGGTAAAATGACTCTTTTACCCTTGGTCAAAGTCAACCCTCTCGGTCAAAGTCAACCCACAGTTGACCTGACTCGCCGAGTTGGGCCGCCAACTCGCCGAGTCTCTAGTCTCACTTCTCAACCCTACTCGTGGCTACTCGTCGAGTATGGCATCGACTCGACGAGTACCCTCTCGATCCAAGAACTCAGACAATCTTCATCCGACTCGCCGAGTCATATGAACAACTCGACGAGTTGTTCTTGAGCTTAAGAAGATTGCCTTGGACTCGCCGAGTTGTATGAACAACTCGCCGAGTCCCTCCGTTACTGAGTCTGCTCTCCAACTCACTGAGTCCACTCTACTACTCACAGGCTTCCACTCGTCATCACTCAAAAGGGGAAAAACGGGGACTCGCGACTCGACTCGCCGAGTCGCTTTCATGCAGCAACACAAAACTCGATTCTGCTTGAATCCAGTGCATAAAACTTATAGATCTGGACTCCCTTAACTCGATTAGCACGTAAAGATTCCATCTTTATGTGCCCATATGCGTCCATGAAGCTAAAATAGCTCAAAAAGCATAATAAAGGCTAGATCTAGGGTTCTTATGCAAGGTAACTTCAAAAAGGCAATAGATCTGGGCTCTATAACTCCTAAATGAATAGATCTAAGGATATCTCGACATAATAGGGTATCCATACAATCATAAGGCTTGAGGAAAGCGTCAAACTAGATCTAGAAGAGTTCTAATGGAGGTTAAAAGCATAAAACAGGAGGGAATCCAAAGAATACGTCAAAGAACTCTGATTTGCCCTTGGATCTTTGCTCTACACCTCTTCTCCTTGTTCCTTTCTTCTTCTCCTTCTTCAAGCCTTCAAAATTTAACACAAGAACACTTAGATCACTCAAGGATGGATTAGGGTTTTCTCACAGCTTTCTGAGGGTGAAGGAGGCGAGAATGGGGGCTATAAGGTGGATTAAATAGTGAGCAACCCGGGGATTTAGGGTTTCTTCCAGGCAGGCAGACTCGCCGAGTCCTGAATATGGACTCGCCGAGTCGCCGACTAACACGTGCTTAAAATACCGTCCCTACTCGGCGAGTCAGGCTATGAACTCGCCGAGTCCCTCTTGCAAACTTCTAATTAAATATTATGGAATCATCATACCGGAGACGGGTCGTTACACGAAGGCTTGGAGAACGGTCCAGCCAAACTGAAGGCACTGAGAGCGGTCCAGATTGGCTGAAGGTTCTGAGAGAGTGGTCCAGATGGCCTGAAGGCCTGGTGAGGTGGTCCAGTCATGCTGAAGACTCTGCAGGTATTGTTGGTTCAGTGTGAGGTTATGGATTGTGTTCGTTGCAGTGTGTTTGCATTAGAAGGTCTGGCCCCGGGTAGTGATCTTGATTAGTTGAGATAGTGCAGGGGCTTGGGAGTCCCTGCGATGAGAGTCAGAGTATATGTGTTGGATGGATAGCGGATACGCTAAAAAGGATGGTGCAGCGTTGGGCGAGCACCGTGGCACTTGTTGGAGTGGCAACATGGCCAAGTGGATTCCTTGGAAAAGGAAGTGAGAGAGGTGTGTAACTCCGAGAGGGAGTGCAATTTCACGGAAGTGAAAGCAGCAGAGTAGAGTTATGATTAGAGTAATTCGAGTATGGTTTTTTTGAGTAGCGTGTTTGCGGCAGTGGAATAGAAGCTCATCCGGTTTGGGATGTCTGCTGAGGTTACGGAGGAATTCCGCAGATGTAGAGCCAAGAGGCTCGGAAGGGATGCAGGGAGAGAGCCTTGGGCTCTCAGTGTGATTCTGATCAAGGTATTGGATATGTATTAGCGGTTCATCCTGGGGGATGTTGGAGGATATCATCAGTGTATCAGGTTTTTCCCAACCTGAGGGTGCTGGAGAAGTCCAGCATGTGTATGTGAATGCAAGAGGAGAACTCGTGGGAGTTGCTCTGAGATTGAGATTGGGTCTTCCCGTCGTCGCGGAATGGATAGAGTGGGATCCGGATCGGGGATCCGATGGTTCATGGCTTTCTAAGCCCTTATGGGTTGAGTGAATGTTGAGATTTGGGGCAGTGATGCGTCATGGGTAATTCGCGGTTATTGAGTGTGATTATCAGAGGGTACAACCGGTGCCCGGCTCGAGACGGTGGTCAGGACACCATAAGGAAAGAGAAAGTGTGTTTGAGTTTCGATGGGTATGCCTTGAGGGACTTGGCCAGGTTAAGACCAGGTGGCGCGTTGTGGGAGTATCTTTGGGACTGAATTGTTGTAGGCTTCGAGGACGAAGCCTAATTTAAGTGGGGGAGAATTGTAACATCCCGAAATATCAAGAGTAGAGTGGAAGGGCTAAAAGAGTAATTGGGAATGAGTGACTCGGCGAGTCCATGGGTGGACTCGACGAGTAGAGTCGCGACTGGGTCGCGTGTTAAGTAGCCGACTCGGCGAGTCAGTAAGATGGACTCGGTGAGTAGGCGCTGAGTGGAGAAAACCCTAATTCTCGGGGTTGAGCCCTATATAAAGATCATTATGTTTTCCTCCCAGCCTCTTTGTTCCCCCTTAAGTTCCAGAAACCCTAAAATCGTGGAGAAGCACCATTGTTGAGCAATTTGGAGCTTGAAGAGGTGGTTGTTGAAGAGATTCCAAAGAAGAAGAAGCTTGGATCAAAGGGCTTTGCAAGGATTCGGGATAATCTTCTCCTGGAGCTTCCTTTTGAGGTATCTTTCCATTGTTTGAGTTGCTTTTGTCTAGATTCTTCATTTTGGGGGTGTTGAGATCATATCTTTTGGATCTATTGGGGTTTAGAGGCTAGATCTGAGGTTGCTACCTTAGATCTGGGATGGAGAAGAGTTGGAATGCATGAAAGTCCCTGTGTTGAGTGTTGGATGAAGCTATCATGTCCCAAACCTTAGTCCTAATGTGTAAAATGCATAGATCTCTTTGGATTCACGTAAAGTTTGCCACTTTACATGATGGATGAGTTGTAGGAGGCTAGATCTATGTTTTGGAGCAATTGCATGGCCTGGAATGCTTCTGAATGGATTCAGACCAGTGGTACTCGGCGAGTCACATAGGTGTACTCGACGAGTTGCTTGAAGATGACCTGGAACTCGACAAGTTGTATGAACAACTCGGCGAGTAGGATGAAGATGGCCTGGAACTCAACGAGTTGTATGAACAGCTCGGCGAGTAGGTTGAAGACAGCCTTAGACTCGGCGAGTCTGTTCTTGAGCTCGGCGAGTCTTGTCGAAGAGTCCCAATATTTTCTGGTCGAGTCGAGAATCGGTGAGTCAAGGGATGACTCGGTGAGTTGTGTGCGAGTGGACTTAGAGTTGTTGAACTCGACGAGTCTCGCGGTGACTCGGCGAGTTAGGTCGCGGATTGAGAGAAGTTCTGATATGGGGACTCGGCGAGTCATCGGGTTGACTCGGCGAGTAGAGTCAGTCAGGGGTTGACTTTGACCTTGTCTTTGACCAAGGGTTGACCAGTGGTTTCCAGGGGCATATTGGTAATTGTTGATTGTTGTTTTGAGTTCAGTCCATTGGCGGTTGTCCAGTGGTGGAGATCGTATCAGTGATCGGAGCAGTCCGGGTTATCTGTTCAGTCGGCAGTTTCGAGGTGAGTTATCCTCACTATATCAACAGGGTCTAAGGCACCAAGGTCGGCCCTTATCGGATTGAGATCCGGGTAGTTGTTGCTATGTTGCTGCTTTGATATGTTTGCATCCTGTGAGTTAGGATGGTATATGTTAGAGACCTGATAGAGTTCGGTATCCTGAGAGATAGGGAGATGCTATGCTAGTGACCTGTTAGGTTGGTATCCTGGTTAGGATGATGATATGCTATGTGATCTGTTGATCTGCTTGTTGACTGTGGATTGTTGTATGATTGTATGTATATGTGCACATGGTTGTTTGGACTGGAGTTGGGTTGAGGCGGGTCCTACTGTGTGCTGTAGGCCAAGATACCCAGGGCGGACCGGTTGTCCCGAAGGCCCAGCGAGCGGCCCGGATAGGCTGTAGGCCCCGAAAGGGCGGACCAGACATGCCGAAGGCTCGGAGAGTGGACCAGAGAGACTGAAGGCCCGGTACGGGCGGACCAGTCATACTATAGACTCAGAGAGTGGACCAGGTGGATTGAAGGCCCGGGAGCGAGCGGACCAATCACACTGTAGACTCGATGTATGTGGATAGACTCGGAGGGTGGACCAGGTGGACTGTAGGCCGGTGCGGCGGACTAGTCACACAGGGGACCCAAAGTGCATGGTTGTTCTGTGATCGAATATGTTATGGCATGTTATGTGTATATGGTATTTGTGGTTGGTATTTTGGGGATATGTCACTAATCTTTCGGGCTTACAGTTGTGGTTTCATGTTTTTCAGGTTCTTCAGGAGACTGTGACAAGGCGAAGGCGTGATCGTACCGCTCCTCATGATTTTATAGTGATGTGATTCTGGGAACACGTTAAATGATTTGTATTGTAAACCTTTCTGTAAAGATTTTAATGAAATCGAGCTGTTTTGAAAAATTTAAAATTGGTTGTATTTTTCGGTCGTTACAATAGGAAGAATTAAGGAGTGAAAGGATTAATTATGATTTATTAATATATTGTAAGAAGAATATATTTAAGGAGAAATCATATTGTTTAATTAATATTAGTCAAGAATTAATTGATAATTAATTTTGTGGTTAAAAGAGATTAATTAAATAAAGGGGACTGATGTTGCAATTATAAGATAGTTGCAAGAATGGGCTAATGGATTCCATAGAGTGGAGTGGACAAAATTTATGGGAAAGCCCATAAGATTTCGTCCATGGCTCTAAGGAAAGGAGTCCATGGGCTGCTTAGAGACTGGGTACTCGACTAGTCCAGTGCTGACTCAACGAGTCAGCGAGTCTGCCAGCTGATTTTCGCAATTTTCTTGCTGTTTTGGCTTAGGATTATTACCAAAAACGTTTTTAATTGATAAAATCCGATTTTCGGTGAATACCCTTACCAAAATATAAGATAACTACCAATTAATCAAATATTTGTTTCCTTATAAGATAATGTTTAATTATTTAAGTTATTTGGTGAATTATCTTGCATATAATTGGACTAGGTCAAAATTAGATAACCATCTATTAATTGTTAATTGCCTTATTTGAATTGTTGATCTAGAATGTTGTTGATAAAGTTTGAAAAAGTTTCAACTTACACACTTAAGGTTTTATAGTTTTAAATTTGAACTTAATAGTTTTAGGTTTTGAAATTTAAATAGTTAAACCATAATGTTTTGAAAAGTTTAAAAACTTGCCCTCAAGTTTTGGAATTTAAAATTTGATTAAAAGTTTAATTTTGAAATATAAAATTCTAAAACCCTAGTATTTTTGAAAAGTTCAAATTAAATCCTTATGATCTTATTAAGTTAACTAAATGTATAATTAAAAGGGAGTTAATAATTCCATAAAGTTTTGGTTTACATTTAACTAAATTAAACGTATACTTTATTAAATTAGACCACCTAGTATTTTAAAAGTATAAAATACACCCTTATACTATATGTAAGTTAGTAGGCCTCATTCACGAAGCTGGTCTATAAGGGGTGTTTAAGGAAATTGCCTATAAAATGGCGATTGAATGGGTATCCACTCTTACCCACCGCACTCTTAACTGGTGGAGGGTCATTAGCTGAACATGTAGGATAGGACGAAAACTTCCATTATAAGTATAATGAAGTACAAAGTAACTAAATGCTTTTACAAATTCCCAAATCATAGTTACTTTAGGTAAAATGTGAAATTGTATGCTAATCCATGGAATTACACTTCGTACCCTCGTCAAACGTTAGTGGAGCGTGCGTGGTTAACCGGCAAACTAATTTGGGGTTGACGTTGGTAGAGAATGGTGTCTTGATGTTTATCATAGATCAATGGAGCGTGTGTTGCTAACCGGCACATTGATTAGGTGATAATAGCATTAAGTGCACCATGTTGATTCGCATGGTTATTCACACCTTGTTTGTGATCCTCGGCATCCCAGTCGCAAACTTGAAGGGAATAATCGAGACTAAACATGCCATTGAAAAGTTTAGTGAATTCCAAAAGATCTAGGAGTTTCAATTCATTGAAAACTTAAACTTCATTTTTGTTTTTCATGGTGGAAATTGGTAAATCGTCATTTACCAACCTTCAAATATTCTGCAACTAGATTACGACATCCCTCTTCTAGGTTGTAGAGTATTGTGTTGGATCCTAGCCTTGATGTTTCATTTGGGTGTTACATCAAGGATTCTTATCAACTGACTTGAATTTTCTCCCGTTTTGTAGATGTCTAAATCTAACAATGGTCTTCCCAATTCCCTTGGAACAAGCTTAATTTCCAAATGAAGATGACGTTCCAATATACGATCAAGGAAATGAGATTCATTCTTCACTTCCTCCACCTCCTCCTACTGCTCTCCCTAACCCACGTGATCGAAGGAAAGTTCAAGCTCACTGAAGACCTAATGGCAATAAAACATGAAGATGGGCAACCTATGTGTGCACACGTCTTAAAGATGAAGTCACATATTGACAGGTTAAGAATGTTGGGTGTCGATTTCTCAAGGAAGATGGCTGTAGACTGGGTTCTTCAAACACTTCCTGACTCATATAGTGAGTTCGTAAGAGAGTACTATATGATGGAACACGACGTGACCCTCATGGATTTGACCTATTTGCTTATTGCGTCCGAATCAGCAATGATTTGGCGCAATGGTAAAGCAAAATTGATTGGTCAATCGAACTCCCAAACTTCATAGGACATTGGCAATATTGGAAGTCCAGAAAAGGATGAGATTGACCCATGTGTTGTGCCAAAGAAGTTTATTTTCTTTTACTGCCAAAAGAAGGGGCATTGGAGACGAAGCTGCCCTGTTTACCTGAGAGATCTAAGAGATGGGAGAGTCAAGACGTATGACTCTACTTCAGGTAAAATCCGTTAGCTAACTTTATAAGTTCCTACTTTTTGATTCTTAATACATGATGTGATAAGATTAAATTTTGATGTTTTGCAGGATCGAAGAAAAGAAAGGAAGCTTAAGGAAGAAATGTGTTGAATCTGATCATGAAGAAATGGATTTCGATCACATGGATTCAAAGATCGGATTTTTGAGCCGCTACTTTAGAGTTAGAATAGATTGCTAAGAAATATGTAATAGCATAGTTTTCAGTTGAATTGCATTGTAAGGACAAATTTTTCTGCAATAAAATAAATTTTTATTTTGTCTTATTTATTTATCCTTGCGATGGCTTGTATGAAAAATTGATGTTTGAACGTTTCTATTATTAACAGTGATGGATTTGATCCTTAATTAGGTTATTTGTGGAAATGTCGAGAATTTACCAAATAGGGAGAGTTTCTCATCGCCCAAGTCTCAAATTGGACAGAAACTTGGAATCATGCAACTTGGTTTGTGAGATGAATGAGAAACTTTATATTTGAAAATTTAAGACTAATTCATTGACAAAGAGTCAAGTGAAGGACTAAGAGATCAAGTTTGCAATGTTGTGCAATTTTCTAGTCCACCACAAAGAAAGATAATAGATTCGTTGTGATTTGCCAAAAGCTTGGTGAATATGGTTATGCTTATAAGTTTAAGTATAATTCTACATCATTAGAAAGGTCTCAATGAAAGGCGGACGAATAAGAAGCACCAATAAGGCAGAAAGATAAAAGTTTATCCATTCTAAGAAGAAGGGAGAGTACCTTTTATCATGTTTTATGATCGTCTTAATGATTAAGAACCATATCTCAAATTAATCCTCTAAGTGGGTCTTAGTGCATTTGTCTGACTAAGAAGAGGAATTTAAAATTGTTGAAATGGTTAAATCAAGAAGTCAATCATACTTCGTTCCAAAATCAAGTCTTAGAGTCATACTCCAAGATTGTGAATTGAGTGACATGTTTTTGGTAGGTTTGTAACACTTATAAAATGTAGAATAAGAAAGTTTCTTATACATTTGAAATTGGTAAGTTGTGATGTCTTGGATAAGACAAATTCCAACTAGGACCAATTGTGTGTTAAACTTGATAAAAAGCTACACTAACTCTTGAACATTTGTTTGTCAATAAATGTTTCTTGGCAAGAGAATCTTATATGTCAAGGAGATAGTGGGAGTCTTAATGGTCTTGAAAAGGTTCAAGAACAAATCAATAATAAACCTGATCATCACTAGCTCGCGACTTGAGGTTTATAACCTACCGTGGCAGACATACTCTTGTTTCTGTGTCAGTCCAGTTGAGTTAATTATGCATGTGAGTTATATGAGTTCTCATTTGATTGCATAAAGACAAAGCACCTTGATCAATGGAAAGTACATTTATATGTAAGGGTGAATTGCTTGGAAGACATGGTAGGCATCCATGCTGCCATGAGGCAAGGAATCGAGTTTGAACAAGTTCAGTCCATATGAGTTTGGATTTGTCGCAACCTTGGTTTTGGCAAATTCACATAGATAAGAACACATACACCATAAAATCTAAGTGTCATAAGGTTTCTCTCCGTTCGTAATAATGATCGTGAGGAAATGCTTTCACTAAGAGAGATTTTAAGGAAATAGCGTTTGTAAAAATTTGTATTCTCTAATTCGATTATGATTATGGCATCCCTTTTCATAGTTCGAATTATGAGATTTGGCAATTAGTCTGAACATTTTGGGACTTTGTAACTTGAGTTCTAGAATTGTTTAGACACACATATAAGCTATTTAAGGAAAGTTATATGAGTTTAAGAAGCTTGATAAAGTCTTATCGAAGCATCTAGTATTAGAAATATGAATTTTGTAGAATTCAATAAGTATTGTTTTCTAGAAGTTCAAGTGTTTTTCTGAATACATTTCAAAGCTAATGGGAGCATAAGTGTTATGCTTGTGTGGTAATAATCATCATGTTAATGGGAGCATGATTATTATTTTAAGTATTGCGAGTTAGCAATATTAATTGTAGAAAACAAAGATTCACCTTGCAAAGTTGTAGGGGTTGAAAAGTTGTTTTGCAATAAATAAGGGAGAGAATATTATACTTCATTTCAAAATCTAAAGCTTAGATCGAGAAATGTTAATAAACTTAGTTAAGGATACATAGTGTGTTCTCAAAATTCAATTATGATTACGGCATCCCTCTTCATAGTTCGAATTGTGAGAACATGGTTAACAAAATATTATGGCAATAAGACTAGTAAAGTATCACGTCTTTATGTAAGACATTATGCATCATGTCCCATACGTTTAGAGTATAGGATCCATTACGTATGCTATAATATTTTACCATTCTAAAATTTTCCGAATGCCTAGCGCATTAAAAGGGAAAAGAGACTAGAACTGGTTTTGACTAAATAATTAAACAAATATCAAAGGATGATCTAAGGTTCACCGAGGATTTTTCGCTTGTGAGTAGTTGGAAGTATAGTATTGGATGGACCAGATTGACATTATTATGGATAGATAAGATTCTATTTAAAATGAGTTGTCATATGGAAAATATGGAATGTTTCCATACTGGGAGTTGGAAATTAGGAATTTATGTCTAAGATTGGAAATTTTTATGTAAGAAGGATGTTCAAAGAAATGTACTTTGAGTGAGAGACATCACATCTATAGAATTGTTTTGTAACAATTTCCAATAGAGCCTTCCATAAGTCATTGGCTAAGTATTTGTGATTTTTGTGCTGTGACTTCACGAAAAGGATCATTGCATAAAATGTTAGAATCTAACATATTCTAATCGTGGCAAGAATTTGTATTCTTACACTAACAATGAGGATAAAGAATTGTGAAATGAGCATCATTGGAAAAGTTTTCCATTGATCTATTTCACAAAGTATGGACCATAGGTAAACAAAGTGTGCATGCTTGGAGCATGGGACAATTTTTAGTATAATTCAAGTGTCAAGTTGATTATCTGAAACATTAAACAATGAATAATGAGTAATCAATATGGTGATTAAATAAAAGGTGTTTTATTTATACTCAAAAGTTTGGGACCATATAGGATTAAGTATTATCGTTGTGTTTCACTTTGCATGTTTTGACTTCCAGAATAACAAGGTTATTCGAACCTCCACAGTCGATCATACATTGGAAGTAGGTATGAAGCAAGACTGTCATGAATCTGTCTGCAGATTGTCTAAAATGTTTAGGCATAGCACAAGTTTGCTGCAGATTTCGTGAGTGCTTTGATAAGATTAAAGTATTGGATTAAACCCATGCTCACTTGAATCACTTCATGGATTTATCACAGGTGATTAGTGAGACGATAACATTATATATTCTTGAAACCGAGACGTGTGATTTGTTATTTGGTGGTCGGTTGCACATTGATAATAAGTAAATGCACTAGTAATTTGGTGTTATAAAACTTATTGTTGTGTATGATTCAATCAGTAGGTGCAAGCGAGCATTTGAGTCGAACTTTATCCATTCCTTTTACCCAAAGTGGGATAAAAGCGATATATGTGGGGCCCTCGATGATTTAGTGATGACACCCTAAGCGCTTGGCCATGTCGGGACTAAGTTGATGTGTTCAATTGTAGCCTATTGTCAGTCGTCATAAATTGGATGTCAGGAAACAATACATAGACAGAGAGAATGATTTAAATTCATGCTTCGTGTCTATACAATATCTTGAAGAATAGAGGAATATATGATCCCTTATCTTAAGGACATGCGTATTTGATAAGATCAGAGTTGACAGCGGCTTTTGAAAGCTACGATTGCTGATCAGGTTCTAAAGTTATGCATAATAGTTATTAGACTTATCCAAGTGGGAGACCGTTGGATTAGTGTCTAAGTCCATAACTATTTTGGTATGTACTTGACCCGATTATGAGCATGGTCCTTTTGGGTTGCCTTCACCATAGCAACTTGTAGGAAGAATTAAGGAAAGAAAGGATTAATTATGATTTATTAATATATTATAAGAATAATATATTAAAGGAGAAATCATATGTTTAATTAATATTAGTCAAGAATTAATTGAAAATTAATTTTGTGGTTAAAAGAGATTAATTAAATAAAGGGGACTGATGTTGCTATTATAAGATAGTTGCAAGAATGGGCTAATGGACTCCATAGAGTGGAGTGGACGAAATTTATGGGGAAGCCCATAAGATTTCGTCCATGGCTCTAAAGAAAGGAGTCCATGGGCTGCTTAGAGCCTAAGTAGTTAGATTAGGGTCTCCTAAGTTCAAAACCCTAATAGCCTCACATATTTAAGGACCCCTAGGGCACCAAAAACGTGGCTAACTGATTCCTCAGGTTTATAGATGTTTTTGGGTGCCTCTCCTCTTCTCCTTCTTCATCCTTATTGCTAGTGGTGTTTCTAATTCCACTAGAGGTGCAACACTTCAGGCACTAAGCTTTCTGAAGCCAATTAAAAGGAGGAATAGATTGTTATTGCTACATAACAATAAAAGGTATTCTCTAAACCCTAATTCAGTTTATAATATGTTAGATCTAGGGTTTATAGCTTTGGATAATTCAATTACATGTTCATTTGACAAACTAAATCCTTGCAAAACCACTAAATACAAGGAACTCATCAGTCTAGAACTTCTTAAACTACCACTCTAAAATTGGCAATCACCCTCCTGGCATAGATTCAGACTATTTGGTCCAGCGATGAACACTATTGAGCCACTATGAAGCCAATAACCTAGATTAATACATCCATAATAAATCAAGTGGAATCCACATTCCAAAAATATGCCCAGAAAATTTTTTTTTTCCAGCGATGAACACTATTGTATCCTCCTGGTCTTCTCATCTATACAAAAATTTGTGTTGCTACACATATTCTTACCCTCAAAATATAGCTCTCCCTCACTTGGAATCGACTAACCTCCCTTAATCAATTGAAGCCCTAAACCCGCTTAATCAACCCATACTAACATGGATCCTAAGTAACTATGAATAATATGTAATCAAATTGTCTTTAAAATAATTAACTCCTTCCAAAAACCCCAATCATACAAGAACATGTCATTGGGCTAAGCCTAAAACTCTAAGTCTATGTAATTCTAATCATAAATATCTCTCAGATAACGAAAGAAACTTATAAACGTCCTACCATCAGCTACTAAGCTCGTAAACTAACATCAAGAAAATTAGATGGACCACTCGCCTATGAGTCTAACAAAACTAAAATGTACCAATCCACATGCGGGACAATAAGGACACAAGTAATAACATCACATAAATGAATACATATCAGCGACATCGACGTATGCTGCTCTCACCTCTTATGTAGTAAGATTATAAGCTCTGTCTCTAACCCTTGGGACCCCCGCCATCCCTTGACGTCCATCTCACTATCCTATTATAATCAGCCTTGACGTCGCCTAACTGTAACACCCCGATTTTCAGGTATTGACTTAAATGAAAGTTTATTTGGTTTTAAGATCCACTCGACGAGTTGGTTGCCCTACTCGTTGAGTAGCAGCAGGGTGGGATCGCGTATTCAGTGGCCTACTCACCGAGTCCATGAAGAACTCGACGAGTAGGAGCTGGCAGAAGAAGCCCTAGATCCTGGGGTTTTGCACCCTATTTATGGAAACATAAGCCGCCTTTGGCCTCTTTATAGTCCTTTGAGGGCTTAGAAAACCCTAATATGTGTGGTGCTTCATCCTTGTGTGTCGTAAGCTTTAGAAAGGAGGTTTTTGGAAAGGAAGAACTTAGAGGGCAAGAGACTAGGAGCAAGGAAGGCGTGGGAATCATAAATCTACCTCAATTAGCATCATTTGGAGGTATCAAGTCATCACCTTTACTTCATTTTCCTTCTAAACCTCATTTGGTTGATATTTAGGGTTTTTATGGTTTGATGGAGATGATAGTGTGGAATATGAGCTAGATCAGAAGTTGTAACTTCAGATCTGGACCCTTCTTGGGTTCTAGAGTCATAAATCTTCGAGCTTGGTCATGTTTGAAGCCTCCTTGAGTATGAAACCCCGATTGTGAGCTTGGATTTGACATTAAGAGCCTTTTTAGCCATGCATGCATGTAAAGTTTGCAACTTTACGTGAAATGCATGCCTTAGAAGCTTGGATCTATAATTTGGAGCCACTGCATGGCTTAAAAGAGTCTTTATGGCTTAAGGACAAAAGGAACTCGGTGAGTCGCAAGGTCAGCTCGGGGGATCATATGAAGATAGGCCTGGACCTGACGAGTTGGATAAATAACTCGGCGAGTTCGATGAAGATTGCCATAGAACTCGACGAGTTGTATGAACAACTCGGCAGGTCGGTTGAGGTTTCCCTAATTTATGTATGCTTGTATAATCGTCGAGTTGCAAGAAGGAACTCGACGAGTGGCCTTAGGGTTTCGATCGTAAACCGAAGGACCTCGACGAGTCACTCCGGTGACTCGGTGAGTGGACAATTACTTTAAGGAACTCGGTGAGTAGCCGAGGGTACTCGGCGAGTTAGGGTCAACATGGACTGTTGACCATGACTGATGACTTTGACTTGGACCAGGGTTTGATTAGTTGGCTTTTGGGGTACCTAGAAAGGTTAAGAACTTATGGGTATGATTATATTATGGTAATAGGTGGTGGAGTTTTTGACAGTGATCCGAGGGTTGGGGTTCATCTACCGAGTCGACATATGCACAGTGAGTTATCCTCACTATACCAATAGGGTCTACGGCACCAAGGTCGGCCCTTAAGTTGTTATTGTTACGGTGTGCTACATGTGGTTATGATCTATTAGATCGGAATCAGGATAGACAGTATATTATTCTCTTATGATCCGTAGGGATTGGTATGTTAGTGACCTGCTAGGTCGGTGCTCTAGTTACGAGAGATTTCTACGATTGATGATCAGTTTGATGTTTGTATATGCCAGTATATAATAGTTATGTGCACTTGATTATTTGCTTGTTGGTTGGGTTGAGGCGGTCCTGCTTTGTGCTGAAGGCCAACATACCCTATGAGCGGTCCGGGGAGACTATAGGCCCACGTGGCAGTCCAGTCATGCCGAAGGCTCGGGATAGGATCAAATACACTGTAGGCCCTGCAGGGCGGTCCATTCAGGCCGATGGCCCAATATGCATGTTATTGATTGTCTATTACTGATATGGTATTATCGGTGTGGTATTTATATTTTGGGGGTAGCTCATTAATCCCTCGGGCTTACAGTTTTCAGTTTATTGTTTCAGGTACTTTAGGAGATCATGGCAAGGCGAAGGCGTGACCATACCGCTCCTCATCCTTTTGATCTAGTTATTGGGACACTCTGATGAATAATGACTTGAAAACATTTTGTAAACAAATACTATTTGGTTTTATTTATGATTGAAAAATTTTAAATTTGGCGTAATATTTTTGGATGTGTCAAGTTGGTATCAGAGCCTTGGTTTGAGCGAATTGGAGGAACGATCGTGTGAATCCAGTCTCAAATCAAGGGAATTTTCGGAATAATTACTAAAATGGTTTTCAATATAAGGATGGAGGATGTAGAGGGTGTTGGATTAGTGTCTAAGTCCATAACTATTTTGGTATGTTCTTCAACCGATTATGAGCATGGTCCTTTTGGGCTGCCTTCACCATAGCAACTTGTAGGAAGAATTAAGGAGAGAAAGGATTAATTATGAATTATTAATATAGTGTAAGAAGAATATATTAAAGGAGAAATCATATTGTTTAATTAATATTAGTCAATAATTAATTGATAATTAATTTTGTGGTTAAAAGAGATTAATTAAATAAAGGGGACTGATGTTGCAATTATAAGATAGTTGCAAGAATGGGCTAATGGACTCCATAGAGTGGAGTGGACGAAATTTATGGGGAAGCCCATAAGATTTTGTCCATGGCTCTAAGGAAAGGAGTCCATGGGCTGCTTAGAGCCTAAGCAGTCAGATTTGGGTCTCCTAAGTTCAAAACCCTAATAGCCTCGCATATTTAAGGACCCCTAGGGTACCAAAAACGTGGCTAACTGATTCGTTAGGGTTTATAGACGTTTTTGGGTGCCTCTCCTCTTCTCCTTCTTCATCCTTATTGCTAGTGGTGTTTATAACTCCATTAGAGGTGCAACACTTGAGGCACTAAGCTTTCTGAAGCCAATTACAAGGAGGAATAGATTGTTATTGCTACATAACAATCAAATGTATTCTCTAAACCCTAATTCAGTTTATAATATGTTAAATCTAGAATTTATAGCTTTGGATAAGTCCATTGCATGTTCATTTGACAAACTGAATCCTTGCAAAACCACTAAATACTAGGAACTCATCAGTCTGGAACTTCTTAAACTACCACTCTAAAACTGGCAATCACCCTCCTGGCATAGATTCAGACTATTTGCTCCAACGATGAACACTATTGAGCCACTATGAAGCCAATAACCTAGATTAATACATCCATAATAAATCAAGTGGAATCCACATTCCAAAAATATGCCCAGAAGGCATTTGGTGCTCGAATTGACTTTCGGACGTTCAACACTATTGAATACACACATCCTATCATTCATGAAATGCAATAGACCAACTATGGCCTTACATCCACTTACGTGTACTATAGTCACACTATAACCTTATGTTATCCTTCTACCATATACCAGTCCATACCTTGCCACATAAAATCCTCTTGCAAGTATTTATACATATTATTTTCATAAGAATGAATAGAAATTTTGGACCTATACACCTCATCTAATAGCATCGTTTGGGTTCCACCCACTCAATGCATACAATAAAAGGCTTATGATTCCAAAATGATGCCATACTCTTACCAGGCCTGAAGACTAACGAACTAGCATCATTTAGTTTGCATGCCACCCCAAGCCTGATGGTTTATAGCCTAAGCCATTCCGTCATAATCCTACTTCGAGACTGTGAACTGGTGTTCGGAGCCATTCCACCATCACCCCACTAACACTATAAAAGAATATTCTAACAAGAACATGAATCAAAACCCTAAAAAACTTAAGGAATTTCGATCAGGTGTTTGGATCGTGCCTTAAATCCTCATGCCCTAATCAAACAAGAATAGCCTAAGGGTTCCCATCCCAGTCCATAACCCAAGCCTATCTAACCTTCTTTTACATATCCTTCAACACTGATATCCTCAATTCTTCTTTAAAAGAAAAAACTAAAGTCTCCCCGAATCACTCTCTTAAGTCCTCGAAATGTCAGTTGAACCTCAACTCCTATAAAAGATGCATCATTCATAGACAACTAAAACAATGGCACCAACAATATTCTAAGCATATATCACACTACAAACTGTGCTAGATCTTTGATCACCAACAACTGTCTTCTTTTTCTCTTTTCTCTACACATCACCCAAAAAAGCCAGAAATCATGTGTATTTGCTGTTGTATCCTCCTGGTCTTCTCATCTATACAAAAATTTGTGTTGCTACACGTATTCTTACCCCTCAAAATATAGCTCTCCCTCACTTCGAATCGACTAACCTCCCTTAATCAATTGAAGCCCTAAACCCACTTAATCAACCCATACTAACATGGATCCTAAGTAACTATGAATAATATGTAATCAAATAGTCTTTAAAATAATTAACTCCTTCCAAAAACCCCAATCATACAAGAACATGTCATTGGGCTAAGCCTAAAATGCTAAGTCTGTGTAATTCTAATCATAAATAGCTCTCAGATAAAGAAAGAAACTTATAAACGTCCTACCATCGGCTACTAAGATCATAAACTAACATCAAGCAAATTAGATGGACAACTCGCCTATGAGTCTAACAAAACTAAAATGTACCAATCCACATGCGGGACAATAAGGACACAAGTAACATCACATAAATGAATACATATCAACGACATCGACGTATGCTGCTCTCACCTCTTATGTAGTAAGATGATAAGCTCTGTCTCTAACCCTTGGGACCCCCGCCATCCCTTGACGTCCATCTCATTATCCTCCTATAATCAGCATTGACGTAGCCTAACTGTAATGCCCCGATTTTCAGGTATTGACTTAAATGAAAGTTTATTTGGTTTTAAGATCCACCCGACGAGTTGGTTGCCCTACTCGTCGATAAGCAGCGGGGTGGGATCGCGTATTTAGTGGCCTGCTCGCCGAGTCCATGAAGAACTCGACGAGTAGGAGCTGGCAGAAGAAACCCTAGATCTCGGGGTTTTGCACCCTATTTAAGGAAGCATAAGCCTCCTTTGGCCTCTTTATATTCCTTTGAGGGCTCAAAAAACCCTAATCTGTGTGGTGCTTCATCCTTGTGTGTCTTAAGCTTTAGAAAGGCGGTTTTTGGATAGGAAGAACTTGGAGAGCAAGAGACTAGGAGCAAGGAAGGCGTGGGAATCATAAATCTACCTCAGTTAGCAACATTTGGAGGTATCAAGTCGTCACCATTACTTTATTTTCCTTCTAGACCTCATTTGGTTGATATTTAGGGTTTTTATGGTTTGATGGAGATGATAGTGTGGGATATGTGCTAGATCTGAAGTTGTAAGTTCAGATCTGGACCCTTCTTGGGTTCTAGAGTCATAAATCTCCGAGCTTGGTCATGTATGAAGCCTCCTTGAGTATGAAACCCCCATTGTGAGCTTGGATTTGACATTAAGAGCCTTTTTAGCCATGCATGCATGTAAAGTTTGCAACTTTACGTGAAATGCATGCCTTAGAAGCTTGGATCTGTAATTTGGAGCCACTACATGGCTTAAAAGAGTCTTTATGGCTTAAGGATAGAAGGAACTCGGCGAGTCACCAGGTCAACTCGGCGAGTCATATGAAGATAGGCCTAGATCCGATGATTTGGATGAACAACTCGGCGAGTCCGATGAAGATTGCCATAGAACTCGACGAGTTGTATGAACAACTCGTCAAGTCGGTTTAGGTTTCCCCAATTTATGTGTGCGTGTATAACTGTCGAGTTACAAGAAGGAACCCGACGAGTGGCATTAGGGTTTCGCTCGTAAACCGAAGGACCTCGACGATTCACTCCGGTGACTCGACGAGTGGACAAGTACTTTAAGGAACTCAGCAAGTAGCCGAGGGCACTCGACGAGTTAGGGTCAACATGGACTGTTCACCTTGACTGATTACTTTGACTTGCACCAGGGTTTGATTAGTTGGCTTTTGGGGTACCTTAAAAGGTTGGGAACTTATGGGTATGATTATATTATGGTAATATGTGGTGGAGTTTTTGACAGTGATCTGAGGGTTGGGGTTCATCTACCGAGTCGACATATGCACGGTGAGTTATCCTTACTATATCAATAGGGTCTACGACACCAAGGTCGACCCTTAAGTTGTTATTTTTACGGTGTGCTACATGTGGTTATGATCTATTAGATCGGAATCAGGATAGACAGTATATTATGCTCTTATGATCTGTAGCGATTGGTATGTTAGTGACATGATAGGTCGGTGCTCTAGTTACGAGAGATTTCTACGATTGATGATCAGTGAGATAGATATGTTTGATGTTTGTGTATGCCAGTATATAATAGTTATGCGCACTTGATTATTTGATTGTTGGTTGGGTGGAGGCGGTCCTGCTTTGTGCTGAAGGCCAACATATCCTATGAGCGGTCCGGGGCGACTATAGGCCCACGTGGCAGTCTAGTCATGCCGAAGGCTCGGGATAGGAACAAATAGACTGTAGGCCCTGCAGGGCGGTCCAGTTAGGCCGATGGCCCAGTATGCATGTTATTGATTGTCTGTTATTGAAATGGTATTATCAACGTGGTATTGATATTTTGGGGGTAGCTCACTAAGCCCTCGGGCTTATAGTTTTCAATTTATTGTTTTAGGTACTTCAGGATATCATGGCAAGGCGAAGGCGTGACCGTACCGCTCCTCATCCTTTTGATCTAGTTATTGGGACACTCTAATGAATAATGACTTGAAAATACTTTGTAAACAAATACTATTTGGTTTTATGTATGATTGAAAATGTTTAAATTTGGCGTAATATTTTTGGATGGGTCAAGTTGGTATCAGAGCCTTGGTTTGAGCGAATTGGAAGAATGCTCGTGTGAATCCAATCTCAAATCAAGGGAATTTTTGGAATAAATACTAAAATGGTTTTCAAAATAAGGATGGAGGATGCAAAGGTTGTTGGATTAGTGTCTAAGTCCATAACTATTTTGGTATGTACTTGACTCGATTATGAGCATGGTCCTTTTGGGCTGCCTTCACCATAGTAACTTGTAGGAAGAATTAAGGAGAGAAAGGATTAATTATGATTTATTAATATATTGTAAGAAGAATATATTAAAGGATAAATCATATTGTTTAATGAATATTAGTCAAGAATTAATTGATAATTAATTTTGTGGTTAAAAGAGATTAATTAAATAAAGGGGACTGATGTTGTAATTATAAGATAGTTGCAAGAATGGGCTAATGGACTCCAGAGAGTGGAGTGGATGAAATTAATGGGGAAGCCCATAATATTTTGACCGTGGCTCTAAAGAAAGGAGTCCATGGGCTGCTTAGAGCCTAAGCAGTCATATTAGGGTTTCCTAAGTTCAAAACCCTAATAGCCTCACATATTTAAGGACCCCTAGGGCACCAAAAACTTGGCTAACTGATTCCTTAGGGTTTATAGACGTTTTTGGGTGCCTCTCCTCTTCTCCTTCTTCATCCTTATTGCTAGTGGTATTTGTAACTCCATTAGAGGTGCAACTCTTAAGGCACTAAGCTTTCTGAAGCCAATTACAAGGAGGAATAGATTGTTATTGCTACATAACAATCAAAGGTATTCTCTAAACCCTAATTCAGTTTATAATATGTTAGATCTAGGGTTTATATCTTTGGATAATTCAATTGCATGTTCATTTGACAAACTAGATCTGAAGCATTAGGGTTTTCATGTACAGCATAGGAATGATGTAGTGCTCAAAACCCATCAGAGGGTAAGATCAGTCGGAGCCTGTAAGTAAACCCCAAAATACCATACAGTTATTTGATATTATGATATGATAGAACAACATGCTAGTGCTAGGCTAGGAGTCTTCAGGAATCGCATGATAAGATTTGTCTGATTAGATGATGCCTACTAGCCTAGGGTTTCTTTAATATGGAATTGACATCATAACTGTAGATGTTTAGTGTATGCATCATGGTTGTGTATAATCAAGACCTTATAGCCTGAGAATTTCTGATTTGACCTTAGTGTAGGATTGGATATTCGAAAGTGTATCGGGTCCAGTGTTATGTGTGGCTAGCATTCACTTGTGCTGCAGGCTTGGTGAAAGTTTCATGGATGTGTGAATTGTGAGAAGCTGTAAGACCAGTTACGAGATATTTGATATTCCCCTAGGAGTGAGGGTTGAGCGCATATTATGTTGATGATAGTGTTAGGGCGTTGTAGTGATACTTGAGACAAATATGGGTAGGTGTGGAAGGTAGTATGGGTCCGTACTACTTAAAGCACAGGACCCATACGCGTAGTAAGGAAGTCACAACCTAGAGTTGTGGGAATTGGTCTCCTGATATCATGTCGTTTATCTTATGTCTTGGTTATATTTTTCAGTATGGTGGTGACGAGACGTTTTACAACTGGATCTGGATCAGGGTTAGGATCAGGATCAGGATCGGGAGATGGAGGGTCGGAGGTGCCGGTAGCACCTGAGCCCATGGTACAGATAGGTACAGAGGAGTTGGATGCCAGGATCCGGGAGATTCTGCACTTCGAGATTGCTGCGGCGTTCCAAGCGCAGCTGCCAGAGATGTTTGGGTCAATTAAGACCGCGATGGTTGAGTACTTTGATGAGCGATATGTAGCTCTAGCAGAGACAGCTGCCGCTACAGCCACATTTGCGTAACCGTGGCAGGGGTTGGAGGAGGAGCCAACAGGGATTTCCAGTATCGGGACTTCGATAACATGAAGCCCCCGACGTTTGATGGTACGCAGGATGTGATCAGGGCTATGAGGTGGTTATCTGACGTGGAGGGTTGTTTCTTCACGTGTTCATGTCCTGCTGACCAGAAGGTCAGGTGTGCCCTAAACTTGCTGAGGCTTGGGGAAAAGGACTGGTGGAGATTGACGACGGGGTCGTACACTGATGATTAGCGAGCTGCTGTTACTTGGGAGTAGTTCCGGGATATGTTCCGCACCCTCTACGTTCCACGCGTTGAGCGGGAGTGGCTTACTCAGGAGTTTTTAACATTGAGGCAGGATGGGGAGTCAGTGATGGAGATCACTCGTATGTTCACGGAGAGGGCTATGTTTTGCCTGGAGTTTGCTTCAGATCAGTCTCAGATGACTTGTTATCTGAGTATGCTTAAGACTGATATTCGACAGTTTGTTGCTACGCAACGTTGTGAGACTCCTTTGGATCTTTAGGAAGTCACGATGCGGCGTGAGTTGGAGATAGAGTTGCAGTTGAAGGAGCAGCGTCAGGTTCCAGCACAATCTCAGCTGGCACCTAAGCGGTGCAAGACCGCTGATACTCGGACCGGGGGTCAACAGAGCCGCACTTGTGGAAAGTGTAACAGGGGTCATTCTGGGGTTTGTCGAGCAGGAGGTGGTTGCCACAAATATCGCAAGGAGAGGCACTATGCCAAGGACTATCGCCAGTCCTCCCCTCCAGCAGATATAAGGATTTGTTACCATTTTCATCAGGTTGGTCACATGAAGAACAATTGCCCGCAGCTCGCCGCCAAGCCGGCGCAGTGATCCGTATCGGCTACTTTGAGGATTGGGTATGGGAGGCCAGTCAAGGTGGAGCCTTCGAAGGCTCAGGGGCGCGCCTTCTAGCTTACGGCCGAGGAGGCCAAGGCAGCACCGGATGTGGTTGCTGGTATGTTTCTATCTTCTGTTTCAGTTATTATATATCTGGTATGCTTATCAGTTGTACCTATGATTTGGTACATTTTTAGTAAACTCTTTTCCTGCTTTGGTTTTATTCGATTCGGGGGCGAGTCAGTTGTTTGTATCTCAAACTTTTAGTAGATAATTCAGTGTGTCGGTGGATGAGCTTGAGTGTCTGTTGTGAGTTTTGATCGCCAACGAGCACAGGGTCTCTTCTTCTTCAGTCTACCGGGGATGCAAGTTGGAGATTTTTAGGGTATCCTTCCCGATAGATTTGATTCCTATTCCCATGGGGGAAGTATGTGTGATTGTAGGGATGGATTGGCTCAGTCAGTTTGGCGCCATGATCGACTGTGAGGGACAGTGAGTGGTAGTTCGAACCCTAAGTGGGGGAGAACTGGTGGTGTATGGTGAGGGAATTAGAGTGGGAGCAGGGTTTTGTTCAGCCGCCAGAGCTTGGCAGTTAATTCAGCATGGGTGTGCCGGTTATCTAGCGTATGTGATGGATACGTGGATTGGAGATCATGCTTCAGTTTCAGAGGTTCCAATGGTTAGAGAGTTTGCTGATGTGTTTCCAGAGGAGCTACCTGGAGTGCCTCCGAAGAGGCAAGTAGAGTTCAGGATTGATCTAGTGTCGGGTGCAGCCCCTATCGCTAAGGCGCCATACCGTCTGGCACCGCCAGAGATACAGGAGTTGGCATCTCAATTGCAGGAGCTGCTGGGTAAGCAGTTTATTCGCCCGAGTAGTTCTCCTTGGGGAGCACCGATCTTCTTCGTCAGGAAGAAGGACGGTTCGCACAGGATGTGCATTGACTATAGGGAGTTGAACAAGTTAACGGTGAAGAACCGTTATCCACTCCCGATGATAGATGCTCTTTTCGATCAGTTGCAGGGTGCATCTTGGTTTTCCAAAATCTATTTGAGATCCGGATATCACCAGGTCAGAGTGAGCCAAGAAGACGTGGAGAAGACTACGTTTCGGACTCGTTATGGTCATTATGAGTTTGTGGTGATGCCATTTGGGCTCACCAATGTGCCGGTAGTGTTCATGCAATTGAGAGCCTTGAGTATGAAACCCCCATTATGAGCTTGGATTTGACATTAAGAGCCTTTTTAGCCATGCATGCGCGTAAAGTTTGCAAATTTACATGAAATGCATGCCTTAGAAGCTTGGATCTGTAATTTGGAGCCACTACATGGCTTAAAAGAGTCTTTATGGCTTAAGGACTGAAGGAACTCGGCGAGTCGCAAGGTCGACTCAGCGAGTCGCAAGGTCGACTCGGCGAGTCATACGAAGATAGGTCATGACCCGACGAGTTGGATGAACAACTCGGCAAGTCCGATGAAGATTGCCATAGAACTCGACGAGTTGTATGAACAACTCGGCGATTCGGTTGAGGTCTCCCTAATTTATGTATGTGTGTATAACCATCGAGTTGCAAGAAGGAGCCCGACGAGTGGCCGTAGGATTTCGATCGTAAACCGAAGGACCTCGACGAGTCACTCCGGTGACTCGGCGAGTAGACAAGCACTTTAAGGAACTCGACGAGTAGCCAAGGGTACTCAGTGAGTTAGGGTCAACATGGACTGTTGACCTTGACTGATGACTTTGACTTGGACCAGGGTTTGATTAGTTGGCTTTTGGGGTACCTTGAAAGGTTGGGAACTTATGGGTATGATTATATTATGGTAATAGGTGGTGGAGTTTTTAACAATGATCTGAGGGTTGGGGCTCATCTACCGAGTCGACATCTACAAGGTGAATTATCTTCACTATATCAATAGGGTCTACGGCACCAAGGCCGGCCCTTAAGTTGTTATTGTTATGGTGTGCTACATGTGGTTATGATCTGTTAGATCGGAATCAGGATAGACAGTATATTATGCTCCTATGATCCATATGGATTGGTATGTTAGTGACCTACTAGGTCGGTGCTCTAGTTACGAGAGATTTCTATGATTGATGATCAGTGAGATAGATATGTTTTATGTTTGTATATGCCATTATATGATAGTTATGCACACTTGGTTATTTGCTTGTTGGTTGGGTTGAGGCGATTTTGCTTTGTGTTGAAGGCCAACATACCCTATGAGCGGTTCGGGGAGATTGTAGGCCCACGTGGCGGTCCAGTCATGCCGAAGGCTCGGGATAGGATCAGATAGACTGTAGGCCCTGCAGGGTGGTCCAGTCAGGCCCATGGCCCAGAATGTATGTTATTGATTGTCTGTTACTGATATGGTATTATCAGTATGGTATTGGTATTTTAGGGGTAGCTCACTAAGCCCTCAGGTTTACAGTTTTCAATTTATTGTTTCAGGTACTTTAGGAGATCATGGCAAGGCGGAGGCGTGACCGTACCGCTCCTCATCCTTCTGATCTAGTTATTGGGACACTTTGATGAATAATGACTTGAAAACATTTTGTAAACAAATACTATTTGGTTTTATTTATGATTGAAAAAGTTTAAATTTGGCGTAAAATTTTTGGATGTGACACTAACTGCAAAGAAAACATACCCTCACCCCCTTCTTATAGTCCTGACTGTAAAGACCCTCCTGAACACATCTGAAATACCCAGATGCAAATACACGTCAAGAACTCTCATATGCCTTCCCCTACTTTCCATAACAATTGTAACTTACCTAACCTCAAATGTATATAACCTTGAAATTCTTAGTTGCAGTCATTGATGCATGAACCTGAATATGCTTCCTCTTCCATTGTTGGGTCTCCAATTCTAGTTCCCTAGTCATGGTCACAACTACAATCTCAGTGAGATTCTGACAATTGGTAAGACTCATGAATTCAAGGATCTCCATCCTCAACATGTCACAGTAATGATATATCTTCATCCTCTTTGTTCCAACATACTCAGGGAAAACCATATCCTTCTCCATAAACTTGCAGGTGATCTTTATCATCGAATTTATAATCAACTCGAGAATCAGACACTCTCGAGCCACCTGCTCCACCTTTACTGGATGCACATGATCTTCCCTAAATCGTCTCCTAAATATTCCTATCACATAGCCTCTAGCTCGAGCACATAAATGGTTTGAATAATCAGACCCCACCAATCATCCCATAGAAGGTTGACATCGTACCCTACCTTTCCCTCTTGTAAAAAGAGTGTGTGCAAAGCACTATCCACATTCGATATCCATTATATACTCAATATCGAGTCCTTCTCTCCCTCGAACATGGGAGGCTGGCAAGATGCAAAGTCGCAATAAGTGACGTCTCTAACTCTTGGCTGTCTGATCCAACTAGATTTTAAAGCAACTAAAACCCCCTCATCAATCATAGCTTCCAACTCATCATTGATGATATTTAACATACCGAAAACTCCTCAATTATGACCTTTTAAACTCTACAGCTACCAATTCACATAGGTCTGTATCACTTGAACCCGAATCTGAACCACTCATATTCTGCCTAGTCGTAACCATACTGTAGATATAAACATAAACATGATTCAAACAATACAGAATGTTACCCCATATGATGTATACCCACCTATAAGCCCCTTAGTGCCCTTATGACCCTCCCTTGATCCAAGTATGTATCTTGTGCTTTTAGTATTACGGGCTCATACTACCTTCCACACCTATCCATACTTTTTCTAAGAACTATCTCAAGTTCCCAAGTTGCCTCTCACCACTTCACTATACCTTCGATCATACATGCATGTGTCTATACACCTGCATAACACTAAACTTCCTAGACTCTGTTTAGGATTCTCGATCCCCCACTTGGTTTAATTCCAAATGAAGTTCCTATTAATATTACCAAGTTGCCACATGAATGCACAATTATACATAATTTAGAATGGTATATACATTAGAATGAATGTCTCTACACTAAGACTGCAAACCAAACAATGATTAAGCAATAAGGATGACTAAAAAATTCTACTATAATCACATCCTAATTATGTACAACCCTTATGGATTTCTCTTAACAATTCCACAAAATTAACGTAAACTCCAAAAGCATATAATAAGAAACACATCATGAAACTAGGAATCTCTACAAATCAGGTCATTCTAAAATGGAATTCCTGAACAGGTCCTTAGTCTTCATTCTAGTATATATATATATATATATATATATATATATATATATATATATATATATATATATATCAATTGCATAAATAGCACACGAAGTAATATGAGTATATTGGGAATCAGTTCCCTTCTAAGCTCCGACTAATTGTACACATCATATATCCATTCCTTTTACAAACCGAAGTTAGGTACAAGAACAATATTCCCAGTCTCAAAACAAGAACATGTAATCAGATTGAGCTTAGGTCCCAACATAACTAATTTTAAATTTTATTGACAGAAAGGTTCTCTTTTTCAAAAATCATTTTCTAAAAGTCTTTTAGACCTCGGTTGAGTTTAGGTACACGCTTGCGTTAATCCAAATCCCTTAAACTAATGCTTTGATACCAATTTGTAACGTCTAAATTTTCAAACGGAAATTTTACATTTTTAAAGCATGGTTAAAGGTTCTAAACCCATTCTTTTAAATACATATCATAACATTCGTTTTTTTTCAAAAGCATAAAGTTAAAACAGAGTTTAATTATAAAAACTAGGGAAAGTGTAAAAATAACAATATTGCTCTGATGCAAATGTACAATCATGTCACGCCCTTCTATCTCACACTTGAATAACCTGAAAAAACGTTTAACTTAACAACCTATACATCATAAAGCTTAGTGAGTTCCTCTGTATACCACACATTCTACTACACATACTATGCTTATCACAACAAGTTCGTAATTCCACATAAATACTAACTATAGATTCTCCACCATTATACAATCGCCGACTCTCGGCCATCAAAAAAACTCTAGGGTCCCAACCATCATACAAACATGGGATCTAAACCATCCTACACTCATACAAAAGCTACTATTAATATTGATGTATCACCTTATGAATGCATAGTCACACGTAGCCGAGAAATAAGATAGATGGTCGAACAATTGATCCTACCCGAAAAAACATACCAAATAAGAATGATGCAATAAGGCTAGATCAAGAGTTCTAAGGATATATAATTTAAACTACGTACAAGACCTATGGAATTCACTCAATGATCTACTAATGTTAATAATATCTCAACCAAGCAAACCTTCTAGATAACTAATACAAGACTATCCAAGTCCATCACATAATCATAAACTAACATAACACATTCAACCTACCACATATTGGACATATAATATCACGCATAGTATAGTGAGAAAACTCTCTTTATTCTAGCCGCACAATGTCATTAGCAGCCTTTGCAATGAAACAACTAGCACCAACCACCTAACACTTAACTGAGACTACTCCTCATATAATATTCAAATCCTTCAAAGTTTAAACAAAAGTCAAATTTGTGATAAAGGCAATATATAGGTCAAAGGTCATACACATCACGACTAGCTATGAATGCGATGCGTATACTAGGTGTCACACCCCCAAACCGGAACGGCGGAAATGTTCGGGGGCGGACGACTTCATGTAGTACCGTAACAATTAAATACATAGTAAAGAAAGAAATATAACCATCATATATATAATTGAAAGTTTACATTGTTAAAAGGTACATGTTCAAAACCAATTACAATATGATGCCAAAATATGAAATTAAACTGGCGCCGCATCGTCCCTTCTTCAAAAGCTGTTTGTTACCTGTAATTACTGAATCCCAAGGACATACAAGTAGTTTTGAAAGAGTAGATCAGCATTTAAGCTAGTGAGTTTCATAAGTATTAAATGACAATGTTTGTATGAACTAAAAAAAATGGTTTGTTTTTGTTTGTTTGTTCCTAGAAAATCCCATATTTTCTACTGGTATAAATGTAGCCTTCTATCAAGACCAATGTTTGTTTCTAGAAAATTTATGTTTTTCCGTATGTGGGTGGCAGTTTAGAAGTTCCAAAACTGTAACACAATAATGTTTTTCATGCCTAAAGTAGTTAATTTATGTACGTATAAAGTTCCCAAGACGTCTGAAAAACTCCGTAAATCAATGTGTTTTTAATACTCCATGTGAGTTTTATAACCATGCTATTCACTAGGACGGACTATACACAATGTTCTTCAGGCGTTGGAATGTTCTAACGTTTTTCACCCCAAATGGTGTACTGTAGCTAACAGTCAGGGCGCGGGGTTGTCAATCCCATATAGATCTATACACAAACACCATGCTCCCCCTCCAAGGGATTCTGGTATATAATACATGACTTGAAATGTGTACTCGAATGTACGTGAAGCTTAATGTCTCACAAAACTTAGTATAAAACAGATTTACGTATGAAAATGTTTGTTTGTTCTTGTACATGAAAGTATCTCTTTGAAATAGTGTTTCTATTATGTAAAAGTTCGTGATGTTCTCGTAAAACTATACCTATTATAGTTTTCCAAAAGTGTGTTTCGTTTGTATAGTAAACCCTAGTGAAATGCTCACTTGTTATGAAAAGTATAACTTTTGTAGTGCCAAAGATGGACACATATACATACAGTATAAGCAGAGTGTTTGATTTGTACATATATATAACAACATTTTTCATTTCAAAAGACAAGATGTTATCGGGATATATTTTGCATATGAAAGTTTCCCTATAATAGTTATAATCACATATGATTCAATTGATAAAAAGTGTATAATGAAACTTTATATTGTTGGATTAGCGTCTAAGTCCATAACTATTTTGGTATGTACTTGACCCGATGGTGCATGGTCCTTTTGGGTTGCCTTCACCAAAGCAACTTGATAGGATAAATTATGGAGAGAAAGGATTATATATGATTTATTAATATATTATGAGAATAATATATTAAAGGAGAAATCATACTGTTTAATTAATATTAGTCAAGAATTAATAAGAATTAAGTTTGTGGCTAAAAGAGATTAATTAAACTTAAGGGACTGGAATTGTAATTATAAGATAATTGCAATTGGGCTATGGATTGCCTTATATTATAAGGTTGGACGAATTCTATGGGGAAACCCATTAGAAATCGTCCTAGGCCTTTAAGGAAAGGAGTCCATGGGTTTCTTAGGGCTTAAGCATCCAAATTAGGGTTTCCTTGTTAGATAACCCTAATAGCCTCACTATTTAAAGAACCCTTATTCCCCAAAAACATGGTGAACTTGTTCTCTAGGGTTTCCACACGTTTTTGAGAGCCTCTTTCTCTTCTCTTCTTCATCCTCTTGCTCTTGGTGTTTGTGAACCATTAGAGGAGTGAAATTTGTGACTCTAAGCTTTCTAAAGTCAATACAAGGAGGATTTGAGATTGTTATTGCTACATAACAATCAAGGTGTGATCTAAACCCTAATTCATATGTTATATTGATTATTATATGTTAGATCTAGGGTTTATAGTCTTGGATGAATTGCATGTACAATAGAGAAACCTAGATCCAAGCATTAGGGTTTGTATGAGCACATAGGATGTTCTTATGGCTAAAACCCATCAGTGGTATCAGAGCCTGGTTGGTTTCTATTGTATTGATGCCTTGTATGTTTGTTCAAGTTGCAAAATCGAGTTTTGAGCCATCTGCCTGATGAACTCGGCGAGTACCACAGTGTACTCGGCGAGTAGGCCTCAACTCGGCAAGTACAGTGTGGTACTCGGCGAGTTCGAGCGTCAGATGGAGCTATTTTCGGGATTTCTTGCTGTTTTACTCATGGATACATGCCTTATCTGTTTTAAGTCATTAAAATCCGATTTTATACATAATTTTGAGTATATCCTTGATTAAACAAAAAATAATTACCAATTGATTAGATAATAACTTCCTTATATAATAAAGTTTAATTATTTGTATTAATTGGGTAACTTATTTTGCAAGAAATTGAAATTAGGTCAAATATAGATAATAATGAAATTAGTTGTTTAATTATATTATTTGTTATTTGATCCTTGTGTTATGAAAAGTTTCAATTTTCCCCTTTAGGTTTTATAGCTTAAATTTGAACTCAAAAGTTTGTTTTGAAATTTAAATAGTTGAAACCCTAGTGTTTTGAAAAGTCTCAAACTTTCCCTCAAGTTTTGGAATTTAAATTTTGATTAAAGGTTTGATTTTAAAATATTTAAATTCTAATCCCTAATGTTTTGAAATGTTTCAAAACTTGCCCTCAAGTTTTGGAATTTAAAAGTTGATTAAAAGTTTAATTTAGGAATGTTAAATTCTAAAACCCTAGTATTGTTTTGAAAAGTTCAAATCACACCCTTATGGTTTTATTAATTAATTAAGGTGTATAATCAAAGGAGGTTTAATAAATCCATAAAGTTTTGGTTCACAATTTAATTGAATTAAAAGTATAATTATTAAATTTGACCACATAGTATTTTAAAAGTATAAAATACACCTTATACTATATATAACATTAAAAGTCTCACATTATATATATGTATGAGTAAAAGTCAGTCTTACCGTTAGTAGGCCTCATTCACGAAGTTGGTCTATAAGGGGTGTTTAAGGAAATTGCCTATAAAATGGCGATTGAATGGGTATCCACTCTTACCCACTGCACTCTTGACTAGTGGAGGGTCGTTAGCCGAACGGGTAGGATAGGACAAAACCTTCCATTATAAGTATAATGAAGTACAAAAGTAACTAAATGTTTTACAAATTCTCAATCTTAGTTACTTTAGGCAAAAGTGAATTGATGCAATTCCATGAAATTACACTTTGTGCCCTTGCGAAGACGTTAGTGGAGCGTGTGTGGTTTACCGGCACACTAAATGGTTCTAAGCAAAGGTAGCAAAGGGTGACTCAATGTTTGTCATAGTTCGGTGGAGCGTGTGTGGTTTACCAGCACATCGAATAGGTAACTGTAACATGTGAGGGCACCATGTAGATTTGCATGGTTATTCACACCCGCTTTGTGATCCTCGGCATCCCAGTCACAAACTAGAGGGGCATATCGAGATTTAAACATGCCATTGAAATGTTCAATGAATCTCAAAGGATCTAGGAGTTTTCATAGATTTAAAACTTAAATTTCTTTTTTAATGGTGGAAATCAGTGAATCGTCATTCACTTACCTTCAAATATTTTGCAACTAGATTACGTCATCCCTTTTCTAGGTTGTAGCGTATTGTGTTGGGTCCTAGCCTTAATATCTCATTTGGGTGATTTATTAAGGACTCAATCGATCAACTAACTTGAATTTGTTTTCTCCCATTTTGTAGATGTCAAACTTCGACAACTATGGTCTTCCCAAATCCTGTGGGACAAGCATTCCACATAAAGATGATATTCCACGATTCGATCGAGGAACAAGAAATCATGTTTCACTTCCTCCACTTCCTCCAATCATTCTCCCTAACCCACAAGATCGAAGAATTGAAAGGTTCAATGTCACTAAAACCCTATTGGAAATGAAACATGAAGATGGTAAACCCGTGTGTGCCCACGTTCTAGGAATGAAATCACACATCGATAGGTTGATAATGTTGGGTGTGTCATTCCCTGATAAGTTGGCTGTGAACTGGGTTCTGCCGTCACTTCCTGAATCATATAATGAGTTCAAAAGAAAGTATTATATGATGGATCATGACGAAAACCTCATTGACCTAACTTACATGCTCATTGCTGTTGAATCAGAAATGATTTGGCAAAGCAATGGTACGTATTTGTTGGGAAAGTCAACCAACCATACTTCCGAGGACGTTCTAGGAGAACCGACCTGCGTTTGCTGCCAAGAGAAAGGGCATTGGATACAAGTCTGCCCTAAGAGCCTGAAGAGTCCAGAAGATGGGAGAGTCAAAGAGTATGGCTGTGCTTCGGGTAAAATCCACTATCTAACTCCATTAAGTTCCTATTCGTTGATTCTTAATACATGATGTGATAAGATTGCATTTGAATGTTTTGCAGGATCAGTGAAAAGAGAGGAAGCTTGATGGAAAAGCAAGATGAGTCTAATCACAAAGAAATGGATCTCGATCACATGGACTTGAAGATTAGATTTTGAGCTTAGAAAGTTATGATAGAATTGTTAGGAATATTTGACTACATAGTTTTTCAGTTGATTTTGCATTGTAAAAACAAATGTTTTCCGCTGCTTTTATGAATAAAATGAATTTTGGTTTGACTCATTTATTTATTTATCTATTTCCTTGCAATGAAATCGTTATGAAAAATTGATGTTCGTATAATTCTACAACGAGTGGATGTGATTCTTAATTATGTTGTTTGTGGAAATGTCGAGAATTTACCAAATAGGGAGAGTTTCTCATCGCCCAAGTTTCAATTGGACAGAAACTTGGAATCATGCAACTTGGTTGCACGATGAATGAGAAATTTCATATTTGGAAATTAGACTAATTCGTTGACAAAGGGTCAAGTGAAGGACTAGGAGATCGAGTACACAAAGTTGTGTGTTGATCAAATCCACCATAAGAGTAACAAAGATATTCGTCATGATTTACTAAAGGTTTAGTAAATATGATTATACTTATAAGATTAAGTGTAATTCTGAATTGATTGAAAAAGTTTAAATCAGTAGCAGAACGAATAAGAAGAATCAAGTAGGCAGAAAGATAAAAGTTTCTCTATTCTAAGAAGAAGGGAGAGTACCTTTTATGCTTTATGATATGTCTTAATGATTAAGAACCATATCTCAATTGATCCTCTAAGTAAATCTTAGTACAATTGTATGTCTAAGAAGAGGAATTAAGAATTGAAGAAATGGTTAAATCAAGAAGTCAATCATACTTCATTCCAAAACAAGTCTTAGAGTTAAGATTGTGACATTGAGTGACTAGTCTTAAGAAGGTTTATAACATTCATGTAGAATTTAGAAAAAAGTTTTCCTTATTCTTGCACATTTGAAATTGATAAGTTGTGATGACTTGGATAAGACAAAGACCAACTAGGACCAATTTTGTGAAGTGTTTTATCTTGGTAAAGGCTACACTAACTCTTGAATATTTGTTTGTCAAGAAATGTTTATCGACAAGAGAATCTTATATGTCAAAGAGTCAATGGGAGGCTTAATAGTCTTGAAAAGTTCAAAAACGAATCAAGAATAAACCTTATCGATCATCACTAGCACACGACTTGAGGTTTACAACCTATCGTGTTGACACTATATTGTTTATGTGTCGTTCCAGTTGAGTTAATTATACATGTGAGTACTATGAGTTCTCATTTGAATGCATAAAAGGCAAGGACCTTGATCAATGAAAGGTACATTGATAGTAAAGGGTGTGTTGCTTAACTACTTGGAAGACATGGTGGGCAGTTGTGTTACCATAAAGCAAGAAATCAAGATTGAGAAAGTTCGGTCCATATGAGTTTGGATTTGTCGAAAACTTTGGTTTTGACAAATTCACACGGATAGGAACACATACACCATTAAAATCTAAGTGTCATAAGATTCCCTCCTTCATGAAAATGATTGTGAGGAAATGCTTTCACTAATAGAGATTTTAAGAAGATAATGATTGTGAAATTGTATTCTCGAATTCGATTATGGTTACGGTATCCCTTTCCATGATTCGAATTATGAGATTTGGCAATTAGTCTGAATTGTTTAGATACACATATGAGCTATCTAAAGGAAAGGTGTATAAGCTTAGATAAAGGATTATCAAAGCATTAAGTATTAAAAACATGAACTTAAGAAATTCAATAGGTATTGTTTTTCTGGAAGTTAAGCTATTTCTGAATACAGGTCAAAGCTAGTGGGAGCATAAGTGTTATGGTTATAATAATCATCGTGATAGTGGGAGCATAAATGTTATGATTATATGATTATTAAGGCAAGTATTGCAAGTTAGCAATATTAATTATAGAAAACAAGATTCATACTTTGCAAAGTTGAATAGTTGTTTTGCTATAATTAAGGGAGAGAATATTTCATTTCAAATCTAAAGGCTTAGGTTGTGGAATTTTAATAAATTTAGTCAAGGATACATAGTGTGTTCTTAAGTTTCGATTATGATTACGGCATTCCTCTTCATAATTCGAATTATAAGAACGTAGCACATAAAATATTATGGCAGAAGATTGATAAAGTATCAGATCTTTATGTAAGACATTATGCATCATGTCCCATACGCTTCGAGTATAGGATTGATTGCAAATGCTATAATATTGAACCATTCTAAATTTTTCCAAATGTCGAGCGCATTTAGAGGGAAAAGGACAAGAATCGGTTTTGACTAAGATAATTAAACAACTATCAAAGGACAATCCAGAGTTCGCCGAGGATTGGTCGTTTGTGAGTAGTTGGAAGTATAGTATTGGATGGACCATATCGACATTATTATGAATAGAAATGATTCTATTAAGAATGAGTTGTCATATGGAAAATATGGAAACGTTTCCATATTGGGAGTTGGATATTGAGAATCAATGTCTAGATTAGAAACTTTTATGCAAAAGGATGTTCAAATGAATGTACTTTAAGTGAGAGACATCACATCTAAGGAATTGTATTGTAACAATCTCCGATAGAGGACTTTGTAATATCATTGGCAATAGTCAGTGTGACTTTAGTGCAGTGACATTACGAAAGGATCATTGCATAAAATGTTAGAATCTAACATATTCTATAAGTGGCAAGAATTTGACATTCTTTCACTTGTGAAAAGGATTGGGAGTTGTGGAATGAGTAGGATTGGAAATGTATTCATTTGATCTATTTCACAAAGCAAGAACCATAGGTAAACATTGTGTGCATGCTAAGAGCATGGGACAAGTGTAATAATTCAAGTAAGAAGTTGATTAACCGAAACAACAAATAATGAGTAATCGATATGGTGATAAATAAAAGGTGTTTTATTTATACTCAAAGGTTTGAGGCCATATGGGATTAGCATTATTCTTGTGTTTCACTTTGCATGTTTTGACTTCCTGAATAATTTAATTGGTTAAGAACAGTCGAATTATTCAAACTGGCCACGGTCGTTCATATGTTGGAAGTAGATATGAAAGAAGACTGTCGTGAATTGGTGTGTGGATTGTCTAAAGTGTATTGGACATAAGCAAATGTTTGCTGTAACGTTCATGAGTGCTTATGAATATGATTTGAGCATTGGATTAAACCAACGCTCACTTGGATCACTTCATGGATTTTATCACGAGTGATTGGCGAGACGATAACATCTTATATTCTTGAAACCGAGATGTGTGAGTTGTGTCTTGCGAGTCAGTTGCACATTGATAATATGTAAATGCACCAGTAACTTGGTGTTATAAAACATATTGTTGTGTGTGATTTGGTGAGTGAGTGTAAGCGAGCATTGAGTCAAAGTTTATCCGTTCCTTGTATCCAAAGTAGGATAAAAGCGATATCTGTGGGCCCTTCGATGATTTAGTGATGGCACCTAAGTGCGTGGCCAAGTCGGGACTAAATTGATGTGTTCAATTGTAGTCTATTGCCAGTCATCATAAATCTGAAGTCGGGAAACAGCACATAGACAGAGAGAATGATTTAGATCCATGTCTCAGTCTATACGATATCTAGAATAGAGGAATATATGATCCCTTATCTAAAGGACACGCGTATCTGATAAGATCAGAGTTGACAGCGGCTTTGGAAAGCTACGATTGCAGATCAGGATCTGAAGTCATACGCAGAATAGTTATTAGACTTATCCAAGTGGGAGACTGTTGGATTAGTGTCTAAGTCCATAACTATTTTGGTATGTACTTGACCCGATGGTGCATGGTCCTTTTGGGTTGCCTTCACCAAAGCAACTTGATAGGATGAATTATGGAGAGAAAGGATTAAATATGATTTATTAATATATTATGAGAATAATATATTAAAGGAGAAATCATATTGTTTAATTAATATTAGTCAAGAATTAATAAGAATTAAGTTTGTGGCTAAAAGAGATTAATTAAACTTAAGGGACTGGAATTGTAATTATAAGATAATTGCAATTGGGCTATGGATTGCCTTATATTATAAGGTTGGATGAATTCTATGGGGAAACCCATTAGAAATCGTCCTAGGCCTTTAAGGAAAGGAGTCCATGGGTTTCTTAGGGCTTAAGCATCCAAATTAGGGTTTCCTTGTTAGATAACCCTAATAGCCTCACTATTTAAAGAACCCTTATGCCCCAAAAACGTGGTGAACTTGTTCTCTAGGGTTTCCACACGTTTTTGAGAGCCTCATTCTCTTCTCTTCTTCATCCTCTTGCTCTTGGTGTTTGTGAACCATTAGAGGAGTGACATTTGTGACTCTAAGCTTTCTAAAGTCAATACAAGGAGGATTTGAGATTGTTATTGCTACATAACAATCAAGGTATGATCTAAACCCTAATTCATATGTTATATTGATTATTATATGTTAGATCTAGGGTTTATAGTCTTGGATGAATTGCATGTACAATAGAGAAACCTAGATCCAAGTATTAGGGTTTGTATGAGCACATAGGATGTTCTTATGGCTAAAACCCATCATATATAACTCACGATAATAACCGTGTGTTTTACTTGTACCCCCCCCCCCCCCTTTAAAAGCATATAAAAGCATTTATAAAACATTTAAAAGTGTGGATTATAAGGGTATGAACTCACTTTGAAAGATCGAAGAAGGCGAGATGAAAACCAGGCAGAATTTCGACTCGAGAAAGCGGATTTTCTCGGGATTCTCGGGAATCTTTGGAGCACAAATGACCTTCGGGGCTTGAGTATGGAAACCGGGGCTTCGGGATATCACGTGCAAGGAAAACGAGGCAAAAATGCAAGAAAGATGAGAGGAAATGGGCATTTTCCTCGGAACCCTCGCATCCCTTTTATAGGGGCTGGGAACCGCCTCGGTACGCTGGGCGTACGTGTGCGTCATGCGTGATTGCATCCTCGACTGCCTCGGAGCTCGGATGGGACGGGGCATAGCCTCGCATAGGGGGCGACGTGGAAGATCCGAGGCCTAGTCCTCGAGTACGCTGGGCGTACGAGCGTACGCTGGGCGTAACTCGGATTGGTCTGGTGACTCCTCCTTCGAATAATACCGAAATTTGATTTAAATTTATATTTTTATTATTTAGTAAACTTAAAAAATTTATATCTTCTCCATACAAACTCCGTTTTCGACGTTCTTTATATCCACGCGTAGGTGAGACTATGCTCTACAACTTTCGTTTAGACTCCATTGGCAAATTTTGATATTATTTTTATTATTTATTTTTAAAAAGGTCGGGGTAAGAAAACTTCGTTAGAAATCCATAACTTCATTATCCGACGTCTGTTTTTGCCAGACTTTTTACCGTTGAAAAACCATTGTCGAGACCGTCGATTCTCATTTAGGTCATTCCGGCCAAAAGTCGCTCGATCTCTGTTTCGAGTTTTTAGCTGTCTATCGCTATGCCGAACTTGGAAAAATCATAACTTCCTTATACGAAGTCAGATTTGGACGTTTTTTTTATGTACGATCACGGTTTAATGATATCTAACATAGTAGGTACCCAAATAGAGACTTTTGAACATTTTAATTTCGAAGTTAATTTCATTATATCAAAAGTGGTTACAATACTTGACTTTTTAGGTCATTACATAGATTCGAAATATCGGGTTGTCACACTAGGGGACCAACTAGTTGTGAATGGACCCTAAGAGATGAATCACGACCCTATAAGAAACATGTCATGTTTTCTATCTTAAAACCCTTTTCCCTTAAGTTTGTAATCCCTATAGACAAGGGCTATAACTCTTAGATATAAACCAAACACAGATCTTAATGGATAAAGTTTCCAATTTTATCTAGATCATTGGCTCAAACAAGCTCAATAACACACCCTAACTCTAAAAGAGACCAAAATGGTCTAAGAACAACTTGCATGGGACAAAGAGGACTCAATCATACATTCTACTCCCATCGAAAGTTACAGGGACCATCTATAACAACCTTTGGACCTGGAGCTTTCCAAAATCCATGGAAATCATGAAATAAAGGGACTAATAAGTATAAAATACTTAGATCTAAGATAAAGAAGAATAAAGGTTGAAACTTTTTACCTTTCCAAGGTCCAAAATATAATAAGAATGTAAAAAAAATTGGATGAGTCTTACTCTACTTGAACCAAAACCACCATTTTTTTCTTCAAATGGAACCAAAGAACACTAACGCTCAATAAGGATGGAAGGATGATACTCTAGGGATTTCTAGTGACGATGGAGGCTGATAAGAATAAAACCCTCGAAGTAGCCTTTAAATAGGCTTCAAAACACAAGACCCTATCGCCACGTCCTACCTATCACTTTGTGCCCCGAACAAGGATTTTTTACAAAAGACCTACATTGTTATATTACTTATATTAACACCACATAATTCAAAAAAATGCGTTACATTAAGCTAGTAGACGCGACGTGTCCATTAATGGTCACGGTTGGATCATAGGGTCAAACTGTGACTATTTTGGATTTTAGTGGGTGCAGTACGCCATGTGATGGCAGCGATGTGTCTGGGCATTGACTTTTAACATTTTAACAGATTGAATTTTGGTCCAACTTTGATAGATATTAGTATTAAACTGAGGATTGATCTCTGAATCGTATTAGGTGGTTCATGGTAGCTGTTTCGTTTGAGGAGATTGCTTTCATCTTGTAGTTTCCAGATTCATGTGAGTTTTCTCACTATATTATGTATGATATTATATGAACTTTGTATGATAGGTTGTTTGTATACTGATAGGGTACGAATGAAGAATTACACTAAGGTAAATGTAAGGGCTTATGATGGTTCATGGTTGGGAGCCTAAATGTCGACTTGTTATGGTAGGTTGAAGGTCTTATGATGGGATCATATGCCTTTATGTGGGTTGATGGTTGGGAGCATAGAGGTCATGGGCTGGAGGCGTTACGATGGAATCGTAAGCCTTCAATTTATTTTCAAAGTGTGTATGATAAAATATGAGGTATACTAGGGAACTCACTAAGCTTTGTGCTAGGTATGAGCGTTTGCACCGAATACCCGGACTAGAACAAGAAATGGAGCCAAACCAAACTAAATTAGGACCGAATAAGTTATCCAGTTCGATTCTCAGGTATGCATTTTAGGCTTATTTGGTTCTCGGGTATTTCGGTCTGGGTTGCCTAAATAACTGCTTAATTGGTTATAAAGGAACTTGTAAATTTGTTTGAAATTTGTTTAAGTTAATCGATTAAGAAAAACAAGTAAGAACATGTAGATGTAAATCAGATTTATATTTCAACATATATTTGGAAAGGTATAGAGAGAATAAGAGTACAAATGATCTAGTCTAATAAAAATTTTCTCACCCTATCCTCTAAGTACTTACCCTATTTATGGTACTCACGGACCAAAAAGTACAAGGACAAAACATCTCAATATGAAACTTAAAGATGCCTTGTAAATAGATTAACATACCGAAGTCACATGGACATTAACTATTTACAAACACAATGAAATAAAGACACTGCAATTCGACTTCTCACAATAACTTTCGATCTAACATTCTCCCCTTTTGTGAGAAAAGACGAATCTTCAAGGAAGTATCTTCATTGTCTGCAACATAGCCTTCCTTATCTTCATGTACCAATGGATGATTTTTCGAACCTCCGCTTTGTCTTCATTATCGTTTTTCTGACAGTTGTTGATACGGAGCAAAATATTGAAAAGTGAGAGTTCATGTACCTCTCCAAATCATCGGTATGAAAAAAGGAACTTGTTTAAATTTTCCCTGTTATTCTTCCCTTGGAAAACAAGGGTTTATGGATTATTTCTTCGTCTTCAAATTTCTCAATATTAAGTTTCCCCTTCAATAAATCTTTAGGAACTTTTGATTCCTTGTTGATTGCAGTGGCAAGATCAATATCAGTTTTAGCCAAATTAAAATAATAACAATCAATGAAGGCCTTGATATATGCATATCCAATAATGAATGCAGTTTGATTTTTCTTAGGATGTTTGACTTATCCAGCTGACGCAATATCTTCATCATTGTCATGAGATCAGTGAGATTCATCAATGGAAAATTTGTGATTGTAAACTCGAACCCTACATTGTTGGCTCGAACAACAGTGTAGCAAAAATTCTACATCAATCCTTCGAAATGACATCAGGGACAATTGATAGAACCTCCACTATATTCACAAGTGACCATCAGATAAACTATTAAAAATAATATAAAAATACAAAAAATAAACAAGGGAAAAATTATCTTTCAATGTTCAAAACCTCAGAAATTTTTTTATTTTGGACTTTCGTAGGAAACTTTTTGGACCTTATCATCGGTTTTTACAAACTACAGAGACGAATTTTGCACTTTTGTTTAATTTTAGTGAAGTTTCTAAGCGGAGTTTGATGCATTTGGAGTTGGGATCCACACTGTACTATGCCATTAACAACCATCACTTTCTTCAACGAGAGATAAAACAATACGTGGCATCCCTTCTCCACTTACGACAACGAATTTTATACCATTATTCAAAGTCTAGCTCATTTGCAACACTATCTATTGCCAACGAGTTCGTGTTGTTTTCAGATCACGAGGCGATCAATGGGAAACATAAGTTGAAGGTTGACATGCAAAATGGTTCAAGTTGCTTCAAGTTGTTTCTTTCATGATCAAACATAAAGCAAGACCTTAAAATCCAATCATAAATGTAATGGTCATCTACACACGATACTCCTACCATACAAGTTAAAGTGCATCAGTTTGACTAGAAGCGAGATAGTTTACCCTTAACTTAAAAATCCAAAACTAGATGCCCCATGGCGTAACTTAGGTTTTGAAGTGACACTTTGGAATGCTTCGACATAAATAACATGGACGAAAATGGACATTCATAACATAACCCCAGTTGTTATTCTTACTTACACAGAAATAACGAAATACAATGGTAACAAATGTTAATAAAATAAAAAGGATTAGCTTCAAAATAAGCTTTTCATGTCCAAAATCTTTCACCCTTTGTTTCTTCAGATTCAAACCTACAACTTTAAGGTACTTCGGGTGGGGGTTAACCTTAAATAGATTCACCAGATAACAACAATAGATGGTGGCTGATGGTGGCAGTAACAAGTTACGAGGTGGTTGATAGCGGTGTGAGAGATTTTGCCGACAGATTGATCCCACCGCCCCTCAGGGACACCGTGGGCCCGCCCTTTGAGCTCGCTTTACTAACAAGATTGGAATCTAGAAACAACACAACGACAGTGATGTCATCGTGGAAATGACGCCTTACGCCCCTATCGATTTTCTTCAAATCTGAATACCTCATTTCCCGCTTCTTTGCCGCTTCATGTAAAGCGGCTTTCAACAACCTCTTAGCACTTCCCTGCAACACACATATTTAAATTAAGTTTACATGGACCGACCATATGGGATTTAAATTTAAACTTGACGAAGCTGTCTAGGGCTATTTTTTTATGATGAGGACGAAAACATTCACGTCTTTTGCACAAACAAGAAATGAGTGCCTGACCCACACCTTTTTGGATGGGACAAAAACATCTAATTGACATCGGTCACAATCCCAATCACAAGTCCCACCTTTTTGGATGGGACAAAAAATACAGTTTTTGTTCAATTGACATCAGTCTCAGGCCTAGTCCAATGTATGTCAAACACAGTAAATGTTACATCATGTCATGTCGTGTCAAATCATGTCATGTCAAATCGGGCATGTGGAATGAAGATGGAAAAGAGGAGATGTTTACGTTATGAGGGTGTTTTTGGACAATATCAACTGCTTCTTGATTGGTAAGTTGCTCCCAGAGACCGTCGGATGCAAATATGAGAAACTGATCGAACGGTTGGATTTCGTGCACGGATATTGATGGATCGGAACTCAATATCGGCTTTTTGATAGGATCACGGAGACGAAATTTGGCGTACAAGGGCTCCCTATTAAATTCCGCTTTCTTGAGGTATACATCACCTATTGATCTAGATATCTACAACATACACAATCCCAAACATTATCCTCGGATGCAAAACTCTAAAAAATAATATATTTATTTCAACAATACATTAAAGGATTAAATGGAAGAAATAGCAATGTACTTGTTAATTTCTTATGTTGATCCAAAATTAATACACCCCATCCCTTTTTCGTTCATGCATTTAATTAATAAAAATTGTATTATGCATTAAGTAAATAAGAAGCATCCATCTATTCCACCAGACATTTAATCATTGATAGAATTAAATGTAGTTATCTCATTTCTCTATGTAAAAAAAGTGATTCTTTTTTATTTTGAAGATATAAAATAACTCATTTCACCCTTGAACTTGAATTGTGGACCTTTTTCCTGGAGGAGGTCATATACTAATGAAGTATGTTGTGTAAAACCTTAATTTTTCACCTTAAAAGCATTATGTGCAAAGAAACAAAAAAACCTAAAGCAAACACACTACTTAAAAGTTTCTCAAATTTCCATTATTTTGGCCCTACACATTATAAAATCAACTTTTTCTAGTGTAACCACAAACACTTTTCTATTCTAGACAAAAACATAAAATTTCCTAGTTCTTCCCAACTTTAATGAACTGTGATTATCTAATTAAAGTCACATCATTTCTTTATTTTGACATAGGACTACTTTTCTATTCTATATAAAAAGTCATGAAAATCATACCTGTATGAGGCCTTTCACACGCCAAACATTATGCTTTAAAACAACAATCTGAGGGTCATCAGGATGCATAGTGTGAAGCTCTTGTCTAATGGACTCTATGCTTGCATTATGTTCCACTGATAATTGAATAGCAATAACCTCCCCTGTTGCTTTCACTGTTCTTCCTAAAACAGCACGTGAATCACCAACATTTGCAATGAAAAGGGTTCCATTACAAATCACACCAATTAAGCAACAAGTTCCAACAGAAGCCAATTGTGGTTTCACTGCCCATTGTTTAGCAACAATCGATAAAAACCCCTCTTCGGTTGACTGAAACGCTTTCCGAATTACATCCACTGAGATAGAATTTTGTTCTGATGTAATCCCTACAAAATCATCAAAATTGTTAGGCAATTTAGGGCAAATGAAGAGGACAACAAGAAAGTTGAAAAGAATTGGAATCTGTTAGAGGGTATGGAATTTTGTTGGTGGGAAATGGAATGGAATTCAAGATTAAAAGGGTATTTAATTTGAGTATAAGAGAGAAATGCTGGGAATTGAATTCCATGGTTTCTAGGATGGAATCTTGAAATCCGCTTGTGAAAGTGTTTTGTGAATTCTGATGGAATTCAATTCCGTACTCATTTGCGACCAAACGAAGGATTGGAATAGAATTGAATTCCAATTCAGGAAAAACCCCATGGAATCCAGCGCTTGGTTGGCATATGAACGGAATTCAATTCAATCGGAAGTCACAAAACTCCTTTCATCAATGAATTTCAAGATTCTATATCCTAAAAACAATGGAATTCTCAGCTCCCACATTTCTTTCTTGTTAAACAAATACTAAAATACCCTTTTAACCCTAGAATTTCAGCAAAGTTTCTTGCAAACCAATCGCATGACAGATTTCAATTCCTTTTCCTTGAATACCAACTCTTCAGACAGATTCCATTCCTTCCAAAAACACTTGAATCTGCTCTCACTCACTTACTTTTAAGATTATGGAAAAGATTATCATTGACATATCGCGATGTTTCGGGCCCACCATGACCATCATATACACCAACAAAGGTTCCATATGGACCAGAATCATGAAAGCTCAAAGGACCTGACTCAATTTGGCTTTGATCTTCAAGCAACATGTTAGCTTGAACAACAGCCATGGAGTAATCGCCATTCAAATGGTGACCAGTGTCTTTAAACCAAAGAAGACCCTCCTGCCTGCCAGCTGTATCCAAACCATCTGAAGGTCGCCAGCAGGCTTTTAGAAAATTTATCAATCTTGATAACATGCCTCATTTCACCACAACGTAACACACCAATTTATCACCATCCAAAAATGGATGTCAACAACACTATAACTACTAAATCTCCTCTGATTTCAGTGTTCAGTTTCCCTGCATTAAAAGAAGAAGCAAAACTGATAAATCGAAGAAACTCAAAGCAAACCCTAGCTGGAATTGAAACCAGAATCACATAAAGGAATTACGATGAATCTTTTCGGGTCAAGTCGAATCTCGCATACCCGTCGGACAATTGAATAGATATTACGAATCAATTAACAAAAAAAAAGGTACAAAACACCCATTAGGTAAAACGGATTAAACCGATAAATAGAAAATAGAGAAAGAAGAAGAAAGACGACTCACAGTTGAAAGTTAGGCCTTTTCAGGGGTGTATTTTCTGGTGAGCTGCCAAATGAAAAGGATGGAGATCTGAAGAAATTAGAGGAAACCCATGTGGGGTTTACATGTGTTAGATCTGTAGATCAATCAAATATCCAAACCCCGTGGATACGTATACGTATACGTATACATATACGTATACCCTTTTTTCTGGTTGTATTGATTTGAATGATCAAATTCTCGTGAAGGAGAGATGATCAAAGAGTGAAGAAGAGAGGGTTGACGGAAGTTTTCCTCTCCAGACAAATCTCACTCTCCGTTTCTTGTTTTATATATTTCTCTCCTCTCCTGAATAAATCAACCCTTCAACATCGCCTTTTTAAATTGTCAAACAAGATACAAAAATATATTTATTACATTTATTTTTAATAAATGATACATGGGATAACGCGCTAATTTATATCTTATTAAAAAAAAGTTTATTTCAAATCAATATAGAAAAACAATATAGTTCAAGATAATTTAAAATTCTTTTATATTATGTTGATTTAAAACTTTAATAACTTTTTAACTTTCAACAAATTAATCATTATTATTAAATAGTTTTTATATTAACTTTCAACTAATTTGTTACTAAAAATCAAAAAATTTATCGATATTAAATTTACTTTATTATACAGTTCACATGCAGATTATATTTCTAAACTTTATACAATAATATCGAGAGAAAAATAACTAACAATATACAAATCTCCATTTTGGGATGCATGTTTTTATATAAAACGAGAAGGTGGTTATCATGGTATTCAAAGATGTTAATTTATATAAATTAATATATTTATTGATATTTTTTCTTATTGTTCATATGGTTTTTTTTAATGAAATGGTAAGTTCAAAGAAAGTAATATATGTTGATCCAAAAATTTTATAGTCAATATTTTATTTATACCCATTTTGTTCTATAATTCTTTCATGAGTTTGTATAAGTTGTTATTGATTTTATATATTAGAAATGTTAGTCTTACTTACGAATTTAGTTGTATTTAATTAACAAATCCAAATATCAATGAATAATTGCTAATAATAAGTAGATATTGATATGATAGTATATTTATAAGCAAAATAATAAAATTAGGTTGTATTTTTTTGTATATTAAAGCTTTCATTTCTTTTTATATGTTGACAATCACTATTAATATAAAAAATGAATGAAAATGTGTAACACCTGTTCGAAATATTTCTAATTTTGGAATAGTGAGTCATAAATGGATAAAGAAAAGGTTTTGGGCTTCAAGGGAATAGAGTTTAGACCATATCGGATGTTGATAATGTTGGTTAAATGATTAAAGCCTTCGGTTTATGCTTTGAAGAAAAAGGGTAAACAGGAATGTTGGTTAAATGATTAAAGCCTTCGGTTTATGCTTCGACATGTATTAAGTCGAAAGCAATTAGATAGGGTTGTGGGGCTCGTCAATACCTTTCGATGCATATAAAGATTACCGAAAATGAAGTTAAAACGAAGAAATTATGAATGTTTGAAATTGGAATGGAAGTTAATGAAAACTCGTTGTTACGAGGCGAGAAGCATATTCTCACGACATGACAAGCAGGCGGTCACGAGGTGATAACTGGGTAGCCCAAGCCCATGATTTTTAGGGTTTTCTATGCATTTAAATGGTGGTTCCATGTTTTTAGGGTATTTTTCCACCCTCCTTCACACCTAAAGCCTTTTTGAGAAAAAACCCTAACCTCACTTTCACCACGTTGAGCCTCCCCTCTCCTCTCTCATCCATTTTTAGAGTTCTTGGTGGATTTTGGAATAAATCTCTTTCAAGATGGAGTTTTGAATCATTGCATAAGAAGATCTCAGCTTCCAACTATCTTTTGGACCTTGGGTATGATTCAAGTTTCCACCTTTATTCTTACAAGTTATTAGATCTAGGCTCCCTTGCCCCTTTTCTCCATGCTTGTGAAGTTTTGAGTGATAAGGTTCCATAAAGTTGGCAACTTTATGGATCCTTGGGGTCCCTTTTAGGTTGTATGTTCCATATTTATGTCCTTTTGATAATTTGGATCTCTAGTGCAAGTTTTGGTTCATTTTTTCCATGATTATGGCCTAGAATGAAAGGGACATGCATTGGACATGTATGTTCATAAAGCATCGATTTTTATGTTGTATTTGGAGTAGAAAAAGTCAATGGGAAAGTATAAATGAATAGTTGGAACGATTAAAGACTTAATGCAATTAGGAAGCCATACTAATTCTCATGGTGGGAAGGGTTGGCCTTCACGGCGTAAGGATAGGCTGAGTGTCTTGAATGTTTTGTTTGAGGATTCTAACGATGTGACAGAAGCTCTGTTACAAGTGACGATTGATTTGAGTATGATCGAGTTAAATCAATATTGAGTTGGTGATCGGGCTGGACTCGATTTCTCACGACATGACCAAGGACCGGTCACGACGTGAGGGTCAGTTAATGGGAGAACTGACTATTGACTTTGATCGTTGACTTTTGGTCAAACTAAAGGTTTTACGGTGTAAACTGAGTGGGTACTTCTTTATTGCTATTTAGGTGTTTTGTAGTACCAGTCTTCACCATGTGAGAGCTGTTGTATTTTAGCTGCTACTTGTGAGGTGAGTATGTTCACTATACTTGTCTGTGTGGTAGTATATTAAGGGTGGGCAAAACCGAACCCAGAAACTGAAAAAACGACTAAAACTAATGAAACCGAAAAACCAAAACCGAAGCATAAACGGATTGTTTGGGTTTAGATTTTTCAAAAACCAAAAATTTTCGACTTGGGTTTGGTTTTAGGTTTGGTAAAACCGAAATAAACCGAACCGAACCAATTATATATAATGTTAACAAAATATATATTTTATATACTTAATATATACCTATTTTGTGAAACAATAACACAAGAGGCAGTTGGTTCAACTAGTTAGCGCCTTGGACATTTGAACCTAAGGTCTCAGGTTCGAAACATAGGTGATATACTCTTCCTTATTTATTTTTTCCAACAAATAAAACTTATCCCACACCGATGGAGACTTGAAACCTAACACCCACTTCAAGCTTATAAAATGATTCATCTTTTCTCATGCTCTTAGATCCATCCCATATCCGCAATAGGAAAGAAAAACAATACCTCTTGATACTTATATAATCAATGCTTCCTTGGTTAACATTCTATGGTTTGAGTTGGGTTTAAAACCGATCAACCCAAAAAAAGTCGAAAATCGAGAAACCGAACAACCTTATCACTCCAAACCAATGCATGATCTTTATCGAACAACCTTATCATTCCAAACCAATGCATGAAAACCCAGATCTAGGTCCTAGATACCAAAAGAACACGTAAAGCCTCAGACTTTCCTTCGATGCATGGGCTTTTAGGGCACAAAAGGCCATAACAACACCTTAGAGCTTGCATGGGGGCTTCAATGGCATAATGTTTGCACCTTTATGCCTTAACAACCCTTAATGATCTCAGATCTGAAAGTATCCTTGCTTAGGACATCCAAACCCCAAGGGTCAAGCTTCTTGAACCAAAACCCTCAAAAAGTGGAAACAAGTAGATCTAATGAATAAATGATCAAGTTAGACACTTTGATTACCAGAAAGTGAAGGGAATGAGATGTTGTTTTTGGATCTACAATCTTCTCTTGGAGTCCTCAAGCTTCTTCTTCTTCTACAAGCTTCAAAACACACAAAAACACTCAAAAATAGCTCACACACTCACACAATGCTCCAGGGTTTCGTGGATTAAGGTTTGGGACTTAGAGGCTGGAAATGAGGCCAAAAGGTGGGCAAGGTGGCATATAGGCTGGATCTGCCAGCCGAGCTCAGTCAGATCCACAACACCTTCCATGTCTCCCAGCTACGGAAGTGCCTAGTGGGTGATTCAGCGGTGGTACCGCTAGAGGATATACAGGTTGATGACAGCCTGAATTACATTGAGGGCCCAGTCGCAATCCTCGACCGGAAGTCGAAGGATCTGAGGAACAAGAGGGTGGAATTAGTAAAGGTGCAATGGCAGCACCGAAAGGGTTCAGAATGGACATGGGAGCCGGTGGAAGAAACGATGGAGCATTACCCCGAGGTGTTTCAGGATTGAGCAGCAGACTTCGAGGGTGAAGTCTAAAATAAGTGGGGGAGATTTGTAGCACCTGGTTCCTGGTACGTAAAAATTTATCTAAGCATTTTGCATTTTGGCCTTAGACTCGGCGAGTTGTAGGCCCGACTCGCCGAGTAGAGACGGTTTGGGAGCACGTTTAAGTTGGCGACTCGGCGAGTCCCCACTGTCTGATGAAACCCTGAATTTCAAGGGTTTGCACCTTATTTAAACCTTCTTATCCGCCCCCAAGCTCGCCCCCTTCACCCTCAGAGCTCTCTAATTCGTTCAAGCCTTGTTCCTTGTGAGATTGAAGCATTTTGGTGTGTTTTCTTGAAGATTTGGAGAGGGAAGGAGAGTAAATCAAGAAGAGAAGAAGGAGGCCAAGCATCCTTGTGTTATCTCAGCGATTTCCTTGTGGTATAACTCAGTTTCCCTCTGTTTTCATGCTTATTGTCCCTTGTAGCTCCATGAAAGTCCTTCTTGAGCCTTTCCCCAAGCTTGTTTGTGTATTAGGGTTTGTAATAAGTTGTTTAGCCTCTAGATCTAGGCATGATTGAGCTCCAGGAGCTTGGATCTACTGCCTTTATGGAGCCATATTGCATGAAAGCCCTAGATCTACTCTTTTAGTGCATTTTGAGCCCTAAAACCTTCATTAGTGTTTATTTACACGTAAAGTTGGAAACTTTACGTGTTAACCAGGCCCTAGAAACCCAGATCTATGTATAGCATGAGCTGGATCCAAGCAAAAACGAATATTTAGTGTTTGCATGCGATAGACTCGGCGAGTCGTTCATCGGACTCGGTGAGTTGAGTCGCGAGTCACCGAATTTCCCCTTTTTTGTGTTTGCGGAGTGGAGTAGTGAGTCATGGGGTGTGACTTAGTGAGTCGGAAGCTAGACTCACCCATGAAGAAACTTGGCGAGTCAATGCCCTGACTCGGCGAGTCCAAGGCAATCTTTTTGCCTCAAGAACAGACTCGGCGAGTTGTTCATACAACTCGGCGGGTCGCAGCATAGCATGTTCTTGGGATGAAGATGAACTCGGCGAGTTGTTCATACAACTCGGCGAGTAGGATGAAGGACTATTGGACCTTGGATTAAAAGGAAAACTCGTCGAGTCAACGCCTAACTCGACGAGTAGAGACGGGGTTATGGTCAGACAAAAGGATAGGGACTCGGTGAGTTGGGTCAACTGGAAGTTGACTTTGACTTTGACTCTTGGCTCGGTCAGCGGTAAACGGTCATTTTACCCTAAGGTCGGTTAGCAGTATTTGACTGGGTGTTTTGTGGGGATTTTTAGCCGGAGGACTTCCGGGACAGCAGCAGCAGAAGACAGTCAATTCCCACGCAGATCAACAGCTACTTTGAGGTGAGTTACCTTCTAGTAGCGGTAGGTCTACGGCCATAATGTCGGCCCACCAGTAGGAGTTGTATGTTAGATGATTGTCTTTGTGATATCATCTAGGTTTGCTACTACCTGATATGTTATATGTGGGCATGATATGAATATGTGATAGTAGTGGAGTTCGGTCGTTAGGACCGAAGGGTAGATCGGACTCCCCAGATATGTCTAATAATATGTTATGTTATGATATATGTGATAGTAGCAGTACGGGGTGAAATAGTCCCCAAGGATCGGTTGTTAGGACCGATGGGTAGTCAGCACCTCAGGATGGCTTGACATGGGTAGTCAGCACCCCAGAACAGCTTGACACGGGTAGGTTAGCACCCCAGAATGGCCGTACCGGGTAGGTCGGGCACCCCAGAATTGCCCGGTAGTGTGTATGATATGTGATTATATGGTATGTGGTAAGATGGGGGAACTTACTAAGCTTCGTGCTTACAGTTTTTAGTTTTGGTTTCAGGTACCTCTTCTTTGAAGGGGAAGGAGCCGGCACGGTAGCGGTACATCACACACACACCTTGTATTCCGCACTATGGAATCCTCCTGGGATTTTGTACTCTGATAGTATTATGTTTTATGAAATGGTTTCCAGACAAGCAACATCTTTTATGAAATGACACGATCCGTGAATGTTTTATTTCTAATATTTTGCAAATTGTATGTTTTAAAAATGAAATTTTTGGCTCCTATTTTTGGGATGTTACAAGTTGGTATCAGAGCCCTGGTTTGAGGGATTCGGACACGCCTTCGGGGGTGTCTGAACTCAAATCAAGGGATTTAAAAGATTTTAAGGAAGAAAATATTTTTCCGAAAAGCTAAGAGTTTTAAGAAGGAACGAGGTGTGTGATGTGCGCGAACGGCCGAGCTCAAGTAAGTATTCCCCAAAGTACCCCTACCAGCTTATGTTATGTTTATCAGTTTCGGTAGAACAACATGCTAGAATAGGACTAAAGATCTAGGAGTGATGCCTTATGTGCCTGCCTTATGTGCTTCAGTGTATGAAAATTGCATGCTAGAATTGAGTAGACAGCAGTAGGATAGCCTGTTAGGGTTATGCCTGATAGTATGTGTTTAGCATTGTATGCTAGTACAGCTTTCCTCTATGAGGACGGATTTGCCTGAGACTGTTTCCTTGTGTCTGAATGCTGCTTGCTTTGTGCTTCGTGGGGACTCTAAGTGATGGGAGTTAGACATTAGATGAATACGTCACGTCACATGTGATCAGGGTTGAATAATCTTAGAGTGCTGGATTTGGCCTTACTGCGCGGCTTCTGTCTGAGTCTAACCGTGTAGAGCCGAGTCTGTTACTCGAAGGATTATCTGAGCCTCACCACATGTGATGGTATTCAGGTAATGACTAATTGGCATTACAAGGAGGCCTTCAGCAGCTGAGGACCGGGTAGGGTGGAGTTAGAGATTTCCTGGGGCAAGCCTAGGATGAGTATAGCAGTGATCAGCGGTAGTGAAAGGGACCTGGTGGAGTCGAGGCAGTCCTTGGAAAGGGTACGGATAGATGTGGAAGGTAGTATGGGCCCGTACTACTGAAAGCAGAGGATCCGTATCCGAACTAAGGAAGGCCAAGATAAGACCAGGGAACTTGTAGTAAGTGTGATCCCTCCAGAGGTGTCAGTATCGCTAACAATTATTATTTTTGTATTTCAGAATGGTGGTACTACGCTCGAGGCTAGTAGTTGGCAGTTCAAGAGAGGGATCGGGTTCGGGATCAGGTTCCGAGCCAGTAGATGAGGGGCTACGCGAGTTCATCGCGTCAGAGATCACCAGAGGCATCCTTGAGTCGACCCCCATTATCTTCGGGTCGATCAAGGTAGAGATATTGGAGTTGATGGAGGATCGCCTTAGGGCATTCAGGAGCGACATGGCATCTGGCCAGTCGGGATCTCACACACTGTCCTTCAAGGACTTCCGGGGCAGTGGTGCGCCGGATTTTCACGGGGTAAAGGACCCCAAAGCTGCCAGGCAATGGATTGCAGACATTGAGTCTGCACAGATGATTAGTTTCTGCCCTGAGGGGTCGAAGGTGAGGTTTGCAGCAAGGTGTTTACGAGATCGAGCTAGGGATTGGTGGGAGTCCGTGGGTGACTCATTGGGAGCCTCGCCTGTCGAGGCTATGACTTGGTCGGACTTCGCGACCAGGTTTAGGGCAGAGTTTACGCCGGCTGTCGAGCTTCAGCAGTTGGCCAGGGAGTTCTTGGATATGAGACAGACGACGGAGACTGTGGCGGAGATCACCGCCAAGTTCCGGGAGAGGGCGTTGATGGTGCCCCAGTACATGGGTGATGAGGATATGAGGAGGACCCGCTATCATGACATGTTACGGGCTGATATTCGGGAGCATGTCAGTTTTTCAACTTGCCCTACCCTGGACTCTATGATTGCCAGGGAAAGGGAGAGGGAGATAGATCTAGAGCACATCTGAAAGAGGAAGACAAAGGAGGGTCAGACAGGAGGGGCTTCGGGAAAGAAGCCCAAGGGACCAGATGGTAGGCCGAAAGGCCAGTCAGGACCGAGCCGCTGCAAGAAATGCGGCAGGCCTCATGAGGGGGCATGTAGGTTGGGATCGTCAGGCTGCTATAAGTGCGGCAAGACGGGGCATTTCAGCAGGGATTGTACCACCCCTGCACCTGTGATTCGGACATCGGAGTTGTTATGTTTCCACTGCAACCAGAGGGGCCACAAGAAGGCCAATTGCCCCCAGTTGACAGCATCAGCACCGGCTAAGGCGCCAGCTCCAGCTACCCTTCAGATTATAGATGGCCGGTAGGTCAAGGCAGAGGCTCCAGTGGTGAGGAGGCGGGCATTTCAGCTGACTACCGAGAAGGCTTGCGCTGCACCCGATGTGGTGACGGGTATGATTCTTTCCCTCTATCTTATTTTTTATGATGTTATGATATTGATCTGTGCTATGTGTATATGCGTTAGGATCGTACCATGTGAACGGCATCCCTGTTCAGGTGTTGTTTGACTCGGGTGCCACCCGATCATTTGTTTCCCTTGCGCTTAGCAAGAAGTTTACTGAGTCTCCGGGCATGTTGGATTTCCCTTTAGAGGTAGAGATCGCCGATGATCGATCGGTGCGAGCGTCATCAGTATTCAGGGATTGTGTCCTAAGGTTATTTGAGGAGCGCTATTTGGTGGATTTGGTTCCCATCCCTTTGCGGGGGAACAAGGTGATTATAGGCATGGATTGGTTGAGCCCTAGTGGGCGGTGATAGATTGTGCACAACAGTTAGTGCGGATCAGGAACCCAAGTGGGGGAGAGTTGGTGATCCACGGCGAGAAGCCATAGCATGGACCCACGGTATGTTAAGCAGCGAGAGCTAGGCGCTACCTTCAGCAGGGTTGTGCGAGATATGTCGCGTACGTTATGGATACCCGGGATGCGGGTAAGGCGACGGTGAGTGAGGTTCCAGTGGTGCGAGACTACGCTGATGTGTTCCCGGAGGAGCTTCCTGGAATACCTCCGGAGCGTCAGGTAGAGTTCAGGATCGACCTAGTTCCTGGTGCGGCTCCGATAGCCAAGGCACCCTATCGGTTGCCTCCTCCCGAGATGCAGGAGTTGTCTACGCAGCTGCAGGAGCTGCTAGACAAGGGATTTATTTGACCGAGCAGTTCACCCTGGGGAGCCCCGATCCTATTTGTGAAGAAGAAGGATGGGTCGCATCGGATGTGTATAGATTACCAGGAGCTGAATAAGGTAACGGTGAATAACCGTTACCCACTTCCGAAGATTGATGATCTCTTTGACCAGTTACAAGGATCATCTTGGTTCTCCAAGATCGATTTGTGTTCAAGTTATCATCAGATGAGGGTCAAGGAGGAGGATGTACAGAAGACCGCGTTTCAGACGCGTTATGGCCATTATGAGTTCGTGGTGATGCCGTTTAGGCTCACCAATGCTCCTGTCGCGTTCATGGACCTCATGAACCGCGTGTGTAGATGTCACAACTAGAAATTTTTGGTGCCTTGTAACTACAACACTTATGTCAACTATGAATCAAAAACATGAAAGCATGCATGATGCTTACTCTATGACAACAGAATTTCAATCAAACACTTCATACAAGCACTACAAATAGTCAACAAATAATTGGAAACCCTAGAAGTCCCTGTTTAAGTCCATTTTGGACTAGGACTTCCTTATTGGGCCCAATGGACCAATAAACTTCCAATTGGAATATCATGGGCTTAGAGCTCTTGAATGGGCTCTAATTGGACCCACTTTCATTTATTTTAATATTTTGGGCCATATTGGGCCTAGAATGAAACAAAATATTTAAAGGAAACTCATTGGGCCATAACTAACGTAATTAGCCCTAATGGGCCATAAAAATTATTACTTGATTTATTTTGGGCCAATAGTTATCTATTTGGACTTAGGCATTTAAGGGCCCAATTCCTTCCTTTTTCTCTCCAAATCTCGGCCCAAGCCCAAGAGAAAGGGAAGAGTTGACTTCTTGCATGCCACATCATTTTTGTATGGGGGATAACTAGGCATTACACTTCAAACATCCATGCACTTCTCATCTTTCCATGAAAGCTCACTCTCTCTTCTTCTCCCTCTCTCCATCTCGGCCGAATCCAAACAAACACACTCACACTTCACTCAGAATTCTCTCAAGAAAACTCTCTCCACTCCTCTCCATATTTTTGAGATTAAGGAAGCTTTCAAGGAGATTTAACCCATAAAAACATCATCTAAGGTAAGTTGATGTTAGATCCATAATCTAGCTATTTCCTTTCATTCAAGAATCATCTCTTAATTCATTCAAACTCATGATCTTGCACCTTAGAAGCATCCAAGTTCAAGATCCTCCAAGAAAGGTTGTTAGGATCGAATTCTTCTTCATCTTTTCCTTCCAAAACCGAAACCACACCCAAGGTGAGTTTCATACCCCCCCCCCTTCTTTTCAGTTTTTATGAGTTTTATGGGGGATAATACAAGTAAATGTGTAGATATATGTGTAAATGTATGCTATGTGTGATTTGATGCATGTATATGTGTGATATCATGTGTTTTGTGATGAATATGTTATCAAAAAGTGTGTAAAAACCGAGATCTAAGGCATGAGAAAGGAAATAAACATATCTTAAGTTATTATACACTAATCAAGTCAACAAAAATAGTTTATGAGGTTAGGATGAACATATCCTAACATAAAACACATTTTAGGGCTTAAAATGTCAAAAATACAAAACTTAGGGTACAACACTGACAAATTTATAGTTTCTGGAGGGTCAAAAGGTTCCAAACAGTTTCTATAATAATTTTTCTGAACAACAACATTTTAAGGGACTTAAAGTGTAAATTTTGAACGTAATGGGCTAGATTTGGGCTTTTCGGCCCAATAAGCCTCAAAATGCGAAATTTACAAGTTTGAGGGGCTGGAAATGTAACTCTTTGTAAAACAGGGGATTTGAAGTGTATTAAAACTATTTCAAAGGTCAAAAATGCTTTTCAAATTAAAAAAGGATCAAAAATGTAAATTTTTTTTATTTTGGGCCAAAACTGTAAAAGTTGCGAAACTGGGGGTTTTAACCGAGAAAACATCATTCTGGAAGGGCTAAAGCTGTTTACAAAATAAATTTGGGTTAAAAATGTCTTTTTCAACAAGTTTATGATACAAAAGTGTCAAAATAATGTTTTAAGGACTAAAATGAAATTCTTTTATATAAAGGACTAAAAGTGCTATTTTTATAAAAGAAAGGTTGTGAAAAGGTAAAAATCTTACTTTTAAACAAATTAATTCACTAAGACAAAATACATGATCCACGACTACCGACGAAACGGAAAAACAAATACACTCTCAACAACAAATATCGTTACAAAACGAATTGATTCGGTTTCAAATCAATAACAAAACAAAAATCAATAAACCAAAGTATTTCAATAAACACGCGATAACTATGATGAGTCAACATTCTAACTTTGGGCTTGAAAGTTTCAAATCATGCTTGTTGGGCCTTGCTAGCCCAATAACCTGATCTTTGGGCCCGAAGGGAACGCGCTTACATGTTAATGGGCCTCCTATGACCCAATTCCATGTAAAAGGACTTTCAATAGCTCTATTGTGCTATTGGGCCCTAATGGTCCATTAGTACTACTAGTGAGGTCGAGAAGTCAAATGCGAGTTGGGCCAAGTGCCTTTTGTATTCCCGATAGCCTTGAATAACTTATGGAAATAAAGGGGGCTTCGTACCCTCCTTTCTCCTCGGTTGACCAGCTTATGAGAATTCAAGTAAACAGATTCGTGGCGTTAATCAAGAGAAGTCAGGGTGGTTGGATTATGTGAGTAGTACGGACGACGCCTTAAGGATCGTTCATAACTTGTAGTTATAAACTAGTCATTTTCATTAATGCGTGATTGTAACAACTCACAAACCCTAGTTAATCCAATGTCACCTGGGTAATAAAAAACATTCGTCGTATCGGTATAACAATAAACAAGTCATGTAATTTGCGTATTGGGAAAACATCGGGTTTTCCCAGAAAGTTCAACATTTTCACCTATGTGATGTATACAAAGTTCAACAATTATACATGTTTTCAAAATCGACAAGCATATTTACGGATCTTCACACTTTTTATAAACAAATACTCTTTTCAAAAAATATCGGATTTTCTGGGTTTTTCAAACTTCACAAAAATCATTTTTCCATAACATTACTTATGAACTCACCAACATTTCATATGTTGACGTTTTTCCAAAATAACTTGTATTCTCAGGTAACAGGTAAGCCGAAGAATAAGTATCATGAAATGTCATGGTGTTTTGCTTAAATTATCAATCAGACAGTCTATGTTATGGAATTGTAATGTTTAAAACAATGTACTGAATGTAAACAATATCAGTTGTAATATTCCAATGCATGGTGATGATTTGTGTTATGATTCATGTATATTCATTGTGATGGTATTCAATTTGAGTCACAAGAGCCCTCGGACGTTTCCGTTGTTCGGTTCGGGGGTGTGACAGTAGATCGATGCTGGATCGGTCTGTGATAGTTTTCATTGATGACATCTTGGTTTATTCCAAGACACAGGAGGAGCACGAGGAGCATCTGAGAGAGGTTTTCGAGACCTTGAGCAGGGAGACCTTGTACGCCAAGTTCTCCAAATGTGAGTTTTGGTTGCGCGAGGTGCAGTTTCTTGGGCACCTCCTCAACCAGAACGGGATTTCAGTAGACCCGGCCAAAGTAGAGGCCGTGTTGAGATGGGAGGTTTCGAAGTCTCTATCCGAGATTCGGAGTTTCCTAGGATTAGTAGGCTACTATCGGAGATTCATTCAGGATTTCTCCAAGATAGTCGTACCCCTGACACGGTTGACTAGGAAAGCCATGGTCTTTCGATGGGGCCCTGAGCAGCAGGCAGCGTTCGAGACTCTGAGGCAGAGATTGTGCGAGGCGCCAACCTTAGCCCTGCCGAAGGGTGTAGAGGATTTCGTGGTATACTGTGATGCGTCTATCTTGGGCTTAGGCCCAGTATTGATGCAGAGGGGACACGTCATCGCTTATGCCTCGAGGCAGCTGAAGCCTCACGAGGCAAACTACCCGACGCATGATTTAGAATTGGGGGCGATGGTCATTGCCCTCAAGATTTGGCGGCATTACCTCTATGGGGTTTGATGTACCATTTACATTGACCACAAGAGTTTGAAGTACCTCATGGATCAGCCGAATCTGAACATGAGGCAGCATCGGTGGTTGGACGTGGTGAAGGATTATGATTGCGAGATCCTTTATCACCCGGGAAAATCCAACGTGGTGGCCGATGCGCTTAGCTGTAAGGCGGCACCGATCAGGGATGTGTGTATGAGGATGACGGTGGTGACTCCACTGTTAGAGCAGATTCGGGAAGCTCAGCAGGAGGCTATGAAGGAGGAACATCGGAAGAGCGAGCGAATAGTGGGTCAAGTCACCTCCTTTGATTATGATAGCCGAGGATTATTGACACTACACCATAGGGTGTGGGAGCCGTATCACGGAGGCATGCGCCAGATCTTGATGGAGGAGGCGCACAAATCCCGATTCTCTATTCATCCGGGGGCGACGAAGATGTATCAGGATCTTCGTCTAGACTATTGGTGGCCCTGCATGAAGCGGGATGTGGCGTGGTATGTCGAGCGGTGTTTGAACTGCAGGAAGGTCAAGGCCGAGCATCAGAGACCGCACAGCAAGATGCAGCCGTTGGATATCTCGTTATGGAAATGAGAGGATATTACGATGGATTTTATCACAAAGCTTCCCAGGACGGTGCGTGGAGTAGATTCGATTTGGGTCATCGTGGATCTGCTGACCAAGAGTACCCATTTTATTCCGATTCAGGACAGTATCTCGGCCGAGAAGTTGGCCGATATCTACATCAGGGAGATAGTGGCGCGGCACGGGGTGCCAGTGTGTGACATCCCCTAATTTCTCGTCCAGAAAAGACCGATTTAATTTATGCTTTTTAAAATAAAATCAGAGAAATCTTTTTAAAAGATGTTGCGGAATTGGTCCCCAAACAAAATATGATAAAAGTTTATCAAAACCTTCTTTAAGAAATGTATAGTTTCATTTCATATCAAAACCTCGAGATGTCATGTTCCGATACAGATCAAAAGCATAAACAAGACATTATAAGCCTTTCAACAGTTATTTACAACTACTGGCCTATAATCCAAAAATCTCTCATCGTCCTCCAACTATGCTTGGGGTCCACTACCTGTAATCATAAAACTGAGTGGGTCAGGCTTGGGAGCCTGGTGAGCATATAGGGTTTTCAATCCACAATAATAATATACTTATTAAGTTCACCAATCAACAATAACCCTGATTACCCATTCCCGTTGTCCTCACTTTACGTCCCTAAACACCTATCACAAGGGACCTAGCCTAAGGAATATCATCGGGATGGACACTACTGCTAAGGGGTTTCCTCAGCCATACATGTCCTTAAGGCAACCATGAGGGGGATGAAGTAAGCCAATGAATATTTAATTCATCAACACCTACAAGTTGCGAACCTGCTAGTTGCGAACCTGCTAGTGTTCCACTAGACTATCTAGAAAGTCCGTGGTCGTCATCTATACTTCGCTAGATGACAACAACAACAACAACAACAACAACATCGAGGCCTCTCACCATTTTAACACACATCAACTATTTCATCTACCCATGTTCTACCCAACATATTTTGTAGATAAAAAGCATATACAGTTTAAAACTTGTATAAAACATCAATTCAACAGTCACCTCGAATAAACAATTAGCATATTTACACATAACACGTATTTCGAGGTAAATACTTCATATCTATGTGTAAATTGAAAGTAACTACACACTCATGTATTTTGGTGAAAATCGGGCAGCAATTCGTTTCCTAAAACGATCGTTTCTAATAAAACAGAGAGTTTTATTGAGAAACCGGGCTCTGCGAAAGGTCGGGCTTCGAAACCGAAAAGATAAATTTTTCGGGCTTCTCGGGCGCTTCGTGGCGTATTCCGGGCTTTACAATTGATACCGGGTCTTTGGGGGATTCTAAGATGAAGAAAATATGAAGAGAGGGGCTAAAAATGGCAAAACTCCAAAAGTAACCGGGAGCCTTCGCAAGTACCCTTCTATTTATAGGGTCCGAAGTTCTGATCCAAGGGCTGAGAGTCTTCTGATCCGACGGCTGAGAGGCTTCGCAGGGGGTGGCTCGGACATGGCTCACACATGGTCTGCGCATGCGAGGGCTCGCTGGCAGTCTGTGATTGGATCGAGGCTTGTGTCCGATGCGCAGGTGGTCAGCATGTGCGAAGGTCTCGATGGCACTCGCTGATTGGACCGCTTCGGATAAAGCCATGTGCTCGGATGACTCAGCAGCCTGGTGACTCAGCAGGACACGTGGCGCATGCGAGGCGAGGGTGACGTGGCAAAGTGTGACTATGCGAAATTTCTCGGTTTTCGCGCCAAAACTTCTAAAATCCATAACTTTCGCATACGAGCTCCGTTTTTGACGTTCTTTATATGCACGTGTAGCTAAAATTACGCTCTACAACTTCCGTTTAGACTTCGTCGGCTAATTTTGAATTTAAATTTTATATTATTATTTTTAACAGACAGGGACAGGAAATCCGTTAAAAATTCATAACTTCTTCATACGACGTCCGTTTTCGTCAGACTTTTTACCGTTGTGCTCCTAATGACGAGACCTTCAATTCTCGTTTAGGTTGTGTCGGCTAAAAATAGCTCGATCTAAAATTCGAGTTTTTAGTTGTCTACTGCTACGCTAAAACTTCGAAAAATCATAACTTCCTCATACGAAGTCAGATTTAGGCGTTCTTTTTATCGAACTTCTCGGTTTAACGAATACTACGACTTTCGTTTAGATTACTAAGGCTAAAAGTAGTTTATCGAAAACTCACTTTTTACGACATTCAGCACCGTGCCGGTTTTGTCGCGAAACTTTGACAAGTCATAACTTCTTCGTTATAACTCGGATTTTGGTATTCTTTATATCCCTGAAATCCTTGTTTCGACCACTACAACTTTATGTAAAGATATCGGGCTTATATCACACCTTAATTTTGACGCTTATTTTTATTCTTAATTAATTAAGCCTTAATAATTAAACGTAAAACACATAATTCACAAAATATTCACATAATTCCTTTTCATTTCTTCAAAATGAGTTACAAATGTTAACCTAGACTATCAACTCAATATAAATGCCTAGGCTAGAAACACGAGTGTTACACAGTGTCAGTGATATCAGATAGAGATGTGCGGTTCACTTCCAGGTTTTGGAAGAAGTTTCATGATGAGTTGGGCACTCGTCTGCATTTTAGCACCGCCTTTCACCCGCAGACGGATGGGCAGAGCGAGCGGACCATCCAGACGTTAGAGGATATATTGTGGGCATGCGTGCTAGACTTCGGTGGTAGTTGGGATACCTATCTTCCCTTGGCTGAGTTCTCGTACAACAACAGCTACCACGCGAGTATTGACCGTCCCTCATTCGAGATGTTGTACGGACGGAGGTGCAGGACCCCGATATGTTGGGGTGAAGTTGGCCAGAGGGTCATGGGGAGCACTGAGGTGTTGTTATGAATACCCTCCAGTTCTTCCAGTAACTCTAGCTTGTAAGCTTGATTCCCGATCTTCTGAAGAACTTTAAACGGTCCAATAAACCTTGGACTCAAATTTCATCGTTTCCCAAATCTTATAAGTCCCTTCCACGGCGAGACTTTAAGTAAAACCGAATCTCCAACTTCAAAGGTTATCGGTTGTCTTTTCTTGTCAGCATAACTCTTTTGTCGATCTTAAGCAGCTAACATCCTTTCCCTTATCACTTTCAACTTTTCGGCAGTCTGTTGGACTATTTCAGGTCCCATAAACTGCTTTTCCCCAGCTTCCAGCCAACATGATGGCGTTCGACACTTTTCCCCATACAAAGAGTGATAATGTGCCATCTTAATGCTTGAGTGGAAACTATTATTATAGGAGAATTATACTAAAGGTAAGTGTTCATCCCAGTTACCTTGGAATTATAGGGTACATGCTCTCAGCATATCCTCCAAAGTTTGAATCGTTCGCTCGCTCTGACCATCGGTTTGCGGATGGTAAGCTGTACTCAAACACAACTTGGTACCCAATTCCTCTTGTAGACTCCTCCAAAATCTTGAGGTAAAACGGCTGTCACGATCGGATACAATCGTTAGCGGAACACCGTGAAGCCTCACAATTTCCTTCACGTAAGAATTTGCAAGTTTATCCATAGACCATTTCTCTTTGGCTGCTATGAAATGCACACTCTTAGTGAAGCGATCAACGACCACCCAAATCATGTCATGACCGTTCCTTGTTCTGGGCAGTTTAGTCACAAAATCCATGGCGACGTCTTCCCATTTACCTATGGGTACGGGTAAAGGTTCTAAACTCCCATACGGTTTCTGATGTTGTGCCTTAACCCTAGCACAAGTTACACACTCGGCCACATACTTAGCAACATCGAGCTTCATCGTCGGCCACCAATAATAGGGTTTTAGGTCCCTATACATTTTTGTACTGCTGGGATGAATTGAGTACATGGTCTTGTGAGCTTCTTCCATCAGAAGATCTCTTATTCCGCCCGTCTTAGGTACCCAAATCCTATCTTGGAATACCTCCAACCCTTGGTTGTTTGTACCGAACACTAACATTTTGCCCAAACGTTCTTCCTTTCGGTCATTTTTCTCTAAAGCTTCCTCTTGAGCTTTCTTTATACTTTCCACAATTTTCGAGACAACTTCAATCTCAACGCTCTTGGCCTTTTCTTTTCAAGGTTTACCTTCCGACTGAGAGCATCAGCAACCACATTTGCTTTACCAGGGTGGTAAAGTATTTCACAGTCATAGTCCTTGAGTAACTCTAGCCAGCGTCGTTGCCTCATGTTCAATTCCTTCTGATTAAAGAGATATTGGAGACTCTTATGATCAGTGAAAAGTTTACACTTTGTGCCATAAAGATAATGCCTCCATATCTTCAAGGCAAATACTACCGCTGCCAACTCCAGATCATGAGTGGGGTAGTTCTTTTCATGTTCCTTCAATTGCCTCAATGCATACGCGATCACTTTATCCCTTTGGGTCAGAACACAACCTAACCCAACTCCAGATGAATCGCTATAAACTGCAAAGTCATCAACTCCTTCAGGCAACGAAAGAATCGGTGCTTCACACAATCTCTTCTTCAACTTCTCAAAGGCTTCCTTATGCTTCTCATTCCAAGCATAAGTAGCTCCTTTGTGGGTCAAAGCTGTTAATGGAGTAGCAATCTGAAAAGCCTTGGATAAACCTTCGGTAATATCCAGTTAATCCTAAAAAGCTTCGAATCTCCGTAGGACTTTTTGGTTGTTCCCACTTCATTACAGTTTCAATCTTTGCAGGGTCAACCATTATTCCTTCTTGGTTAACCACATGACCTAAAAATTGGACTTCTTGAATCCAAAATTCACACTTGGAGAACTTTGCATACAACTTCTCCTTTTTTAGGACTTCTAGCACTTCACGCAGATGCTTTTCATGATCCTGCTTGTTTTTCGAATAAATCAAGATATCGTCTATGAACACTATCACGAATTTATCTAGGAATGGTTTACAAACCCTATTCTACAAATCCATGAAAGCTGCTGGGGCATTGGTTAGTCCGAACGACATAACCAAAAATTCATAGTATCCATATCTCGTTCTAAACGCAGTCTTTTCGATATCCTGCTCTCTCACCTTTAGTTGATGGTATCCCGACCTAAGATCGATCTTCGAGAAATAGCTCGAACCCTGCAACTGGTCGAACAAGTCATCGATCCTTGGCAATGGGTACTTATTCTTTATCGTCACTTTGTTCAGCTCTCTGTAATCGATGCACATTCTCATGCTTCCATCTTTCTTCTTTACAAATAACACAGGGGCTCCCCACGGTGATGAACTAGGTCGAATGAAACCTTTGTCCAATAACTCCTGAAGTTGTGTCATAAGTTCTTTCATTTCGGTTGGTGCTAATCGATAAGGCGCTTTTGCTATCGGCGTCGTTCCTGGTAACAAGTCGATAGGAAATTCTACTTGTCGATCAGGGGGAAATCCGGGAAGATCTTCGGGAAAGACTTCCGGATACTCACACACCACCGGAATATTCTGTACCTCCTTCTTTTCCATCTTAGCATTGATCACGAACGCTAGATATGATGTACATCCTGATGGGTTTTGAGCATTCTAACACTTCCTAAATGTACATGCAACCCTAATAAACCTTGGATATATGTTTGTCTAAGATACATGCAAATAATTAATTTTCCAAGGTTTATATCCTAACTAGCATGGCATGGGGAACATGAATCAAATAAAGCTAGTAGATATACTTACCTTGTAGTGTAGTTGATTGCTTGGAGTTTTAGAGCCTAGCACCAATAGTGTGGATGCCTCAAATGAAAGTCACAAATCACCACAAACTTGGAACTTTGAGAGAATAGTCACTACTATCTTGAAATTTCCCTCACCTCAACAAGTGTCAACTAGTGTCATTTCAAGAACCAAAGCCTCCTTTATATAGTGTGGTGGATTAGGGTTAAACCCTAATAACCATGTCTCTTCATTTCCATGAGATCCATGGGTTAAAGCTCCATGGAGTATCCATGGACTTTTCTATCCAAGCCTAGCCCATTCTAAATAAGCATTAGCCCACACAAATAAATATAGAAGCCCATATTTAATTAGTAATATCTTTGATCACTAAATTAATCCTAGATTAATTATAGATCACTACTAATTAAATAATATGATCTTATATTAATATATTAGAACTTATAATATATTAATAAATCATAACTTGTACTATTCTCAAATATTATTCATAAACTATTCGGGTGAAGTGCAACCCAAATGGACCATGCCGGGTCGGGTCAAGTACATACCAAATATAGTTATGAACTTAGACACTATATCCAACAGTCTCCCACTTGGATAAGTCTAATAACTATAGTTGCAAGTATGACTTCAGGAACCGATCAGCAATCGTAGCTCTTTAAACTCTGTTGAACTAGAACGTGCCATTTCAGATAAGTGATCATATAATCCCTGTTCTAGATATCAGCCGGACAAATACATGGAACAATGTCTTACTTATTGTCCAACAGTTTGTTTCCCGATTTCCGATTTGTTTGACATAGAACTCAACTGAACACATCAATTTAGTTCTGACCGGGCCCGGTACATAGGTCAAAACAAAATCATCGAGGGGCCCAGATATCAGCTTCTAATCCAAGAAGGAACAGATAAACTTCGACTCATATGTTTGTTCTACCACTCATTGAATTACACACAAAAGCATGTTTTATAACATCGAGTTACCAATGCGTTTTCGTACAATCAATGCATAACCAACTTGTAAGTAACAAATCATATCTCTAGGTTTGAAGACTTATATGATATTACCGTCTCACGATCACTCGAGATAGAATTCCATGAAGTGATTCCAGTGACCGTGGGTTGAGTCCAATGCTCAGAACTTATGAGCACTCATGATTGTTGTAGCCTTGTCCAACACCTTAGACCTCTGCAACCAATCATGACAGTCTTGATTCATACCTACTTCCGACATATGACCGACTGTGGAGGTTTGAATAATATGTTATACCAAACAAAATTATTCTGGAAGTCAAAACATGCAAACGAAATATAGTAAATGATCAACAAGAGATAGCAACACTTTACTCATAAATAAAACACTTTTTATTCATCATCTAATGTCAATTACACTTTACAAATTTCGAGGTTATCTAACTACTAAATCTAATATCATCCTTCAGCACTATGCTCCAAGCATGCTGGAGATGCTTAACCCTACTCAGTCCCTTCGTGAGGGGATCTGCTGGGTTCTCATCTGATGATACCCTCTTTGCCACGAGGATTCCTTCTTCTATTCGATGTCTGATGAAGTGATATTTTCTATCAATGTGTATGGATCTCCCATGATCTCTAGGTTCCTTGGCTAAGGCAACCGCACTATTGCTGTCATAGAAAATTTCCATTGGCTCTTTTATAGCTGGTACAACTCCAAGGTCTCCGATGAAGTTCTTTAGCCATATAGCCTCCTTTGCTGCCTCGCTTGCTGCTATATACTCTGATTCACAAGTGGAATCAGCCACTGTCTCCTGCTTGGAACACTTCCAAGTAATTGCTCCTCCGTTTAAGGTAAAGACCCAGCCCGACTGAGAGCGGAAATTATCCCTATCAGTCTGGAAGCTAGCATCACTATACCCTACAACTCTCAAGTCATCACTCCCATCGAAGGTAAGGACCCAGTCCTTAGTCCTTCGCAGGTACTTGAGGATATTCTTTACCGCAGTCCAGTGTTCCTTGCCAGGGTTCCCCTGATACCTGCTAACCATGCTTAAAGCAAAGGCTACATCAGGTCGAGTACACGTCATAGCATACATGATCGACCCTACAGCTGAAGCATAAGGTAGTCGACTCATTTCTGCTATCTCAGCCTCAGTACTAGGGCTTTGTGTCTTACTCAATCTGGCATTACTCTAAATGGGTAATTCACCTTTCTTGGAGTTATGCATGTTGAATCTTTTCAACACTTTGTCCACATAGGTGCTTTGACTAAGTCCAATTAGTCTTTTACTCCTGTTTCTCAAAATCCTTATCCCTAGGATATAGGCAACTTCACCAAGGTCCTTCATAGCGAAACACTTCCCAAGCCAGGACTTACTTCCTGCAAGGTTGGGATATCATTTCCTATGAGTAGTATGTCATCCACATACAGTACCAAAAAGCTGACTATGCTCTCACTAGCCTTGATATAGACACAAGATTCATCTTCACTCCTTGAAAAGCCAAATTCCCTGACTTTCTCATCAAAGCAAAGATTCCATCTGCGAGGTGCCTGTTTCAATCCATAAATGGATTTCTCGAGCTTACACACTCTATTGGGGTACTCTTTACTGACAAAACCCTCTGGCTGAACCATGTAAACATCCTCAGCCAACTTTCCATTAAGGAAAGCGGTTTTGACATCCATTTGCCATATTTCATAGTCATGAAATGCAGCAATGGCTAACAGAACCCTAATAGACTTTATCTTGGCCACTGGTGAAAAGGTTTCATCATAATCAACTCCCAGAGTTTGAGAATAACCTTTTGCAACCAGTCGTGCCTTATAAGTGTGTACATTACCATCCATGTCGGTCTTCTTCTTGAAGATCCATTTGCACCCCACTGTCTTACGACCTGATACATTTTCAACCAAGTTCCAAACTTGATTGTCATACATGGATTGTATCTCGCTATCCATTGCCTCTTTCCACTTGGCAGCCTCAGGGCCTGCCATGGCTTCCGTGTAGCTGTTAGGTTCATCCAGACCTACTAGTGTCTCATCACTAATAAGTGTCTCGCCTTCCGCAGTAATATGGAAACCATAGTAATGCTCAGGTGCATTCCTAACTCTCGTGGAATGCCTCAGAGGTACAGGCTCGTCAACTGGCTCAACAGGAGTTTCCTCCTCAAGTTGAGGGCTAGTGTTTGAAGTTCCTTCACCGCTTGACTCTTGAATTTCTTCAAGATCAATTTGCCTCCCACTATCTCCTTGGCTTATAAATTCTCTCTCTCGAAAGACTCCTCTCTTGCTACAAAGACCACATTGTCACTAGGTCTGTAGAAGAGGTAACCAAAGGATTGCTGTGGGTAGCCGATGAAAATACACCTCTCGCTTCGAGGTTCGAGCTTATCATGAGTCTCGCGTCTCACGAAAGCCTCGCAACCCCAAATCTTGATGTGGTCTAGTTTAGGTACTTTACCAGTCCACATCTCGTGAGGAGTTTTGGCAACTTTCTTTGTAGGGACTAGATTAAGAATATGGGCGGCAGTCTCTAAGGCATACCCCCAGAATGAGATTGGTAGCGTAGCTCGACTCATCATGGAACGAACCATATCTAACAAGGTTCGATTACGCCTCTCAGCTACACCATTCAACTGTGGTGTCCAGGGAGGTATCAATTGTGAGACAATCCCACATTCCCTAAGATAGTCGAGGAACTCTAAACTAAGATACTCACCACCTCGATCGGATCGAAGCATCTTAATGTTCCTGCCCAATTGATTCTCGACTTCCTGTTTAAATTCCTTAAACTTCTCGAAAGTCTCTAACTTATGCTTGATTAAGTAGACATATCCATATCTACTGTAATCATCAGTAAAAGTCAAATAATAACGATTAGCATCCCTTGTGGCATGTTTGAATGGTCCACACACATCCGTGTGTACAAGGTCCAACAAACCTTCACCCCTCTCACATGAGCCTGTGAAGGGTGACTTTGCCATTTTTCCAAGTAAGCATGATTCGCAACTATCATCTGACTTTAGGTCAAACGACTCCAAGACTCCATCCTTTTGGAGTTGGCCTATGCGCTTCTTGCTTATATGTCCAAGACGACAATGCCATAATGATGCTTTATCCAAGTTATTATTATTAGTAGAATCAATACACAAAACATTATTTCCTAGATTATCTACAACAGATACAGCTTCATACACACTATCACAGGGTAATGCTCTAAAATAAGAAACATTATTAAAGAAAGCATCAATAGAACCAACTTCATTATTAAATGAAAAGGTAAACCCTTGTTTGTACAAAGCATGAAAGGAAATAATATTTCTTTCCATTCCTGGCGAATAACAACATTTATTCAAATCTAAACTAAACCCACTACTTAGCGATAAAGTATAAACTCCAATCTTGGTGACAGGTGAAGCTTTCCTATTCCCCATGATCAAGTTTATTCTTCCTTGCTCCACATTCTCACTTCTTCTTAGTCCCTGCAAGTCACAACAAATATGAATACCACAACCAGTATCAAGGACCCAAGATTTAGAATGGGGTGAGTTATTAGATGAGATAGTGTAAATACCTGCGTGGTTGGGTTTAACTTTCCCATCCTTCACATCCTGCTGGTACTTTGGGCAGTTCCGCTTCCAATGAGCCTTTTCATGGCAATAGAAGCATTCAGCCTCTTTTGGGTCAGAAGAAGGAGTGATGAAACCTTTCTTGGTTCCACTTGAAGAGGATCCATCAAGGGTCCGAGCCTTGGTACCCTTCGAAGAGCTCTTTCTCTTCCTCCCTCGACTTTTCCCGATTGACAAAACCGGAGTTGAGTTTGGAGTAGGAGTGATAGCAACCGACTTCCCCTTAAGACCTGTTTCTGCGGTCTTTAGAAGTCCCTGAAGTTTGGTGAGTGTGACCTCTTCCTTATTCATGTGATATGTCATGCGGAATTGATCATAATACGATGGTAAGGAGTGCAAAATGATATCTATTGCAAGCTCCTCAGGGAAGTTCACATTAAGCTTCAACAACCGATCCACATACCTTTGCATTCTCTGCATGTGGCTCGTGACGGATTCCCCGTCCTTCATCATGGCTGTTATCATGGGAGCAGATGATTTCATACCTTTCTTGTCGTGCACTTTGATGGTATCTTTCCATCAAATCTTGGTGCATTTCATAAGGGTAGAAATCCTCATAAGACTTTTGGAGTTCCGCTGTCATTGTGGCTAACATGATGCAAGCCACTTTGGTAGCATCTCTTTCATGAGTATGAAAGTCAGCGATCTCCTGGGGAGTTGCAGTGGTCTCATCAATATCCTTAAGCTCCTTGTCAAGGACATATTCTTTGTCCTCGTAGCGGGTAATCATCCTGATGTTTCTGATCCACTCATTGAAGTTGGATCCATCAAAGGTAACTTTCCCACACAAGCTCATAAGAGTAAAGGAGCCATTAGGATTCGAGCCAGAAGCAGCATTGTTTGAGGGCATCTGAAAGAAGCGAACAAGATTAGTTTAGATATAAGAGAGTCCTTAATAAAACACCCAAATGTAATATTAAGGCTAGGATCCAATCACAATATAATATAACTTAGAAGAGGTATGTCGTAATCTAAGCTATACCATATTTGAAAGGTAGGTGAATGACGATTCACCAATTTCCACCACGAAAACCGAAACATTTAAGTATTAGGTTTTTGATTGGTTCTTAGAAATTCCTAGATTCTTTGAGATTCAATGAACTTTTCAAAGGCATGTTTCAATCTCGAGTGTGCCCTCCACGTTTTGTGACTGGGATGCCGAGGATCACAAAACGAGGTGTGAAGTAACCATGCAAATCACTTGGTACCCTTAAGGTTTATCACTCAATCGATGTGCCGGTAAACCACACACGCTCCATCGATACTATAATAAACCCTAAGTCACCCTTTACCTACCTTGTTAAGTCCAAGTTAGTGTGCCGGTTAACCACACATGCTCCACCAACGACTTAATCAAAGTGTAAAGTGTAATTTCATGGATTAGCACCTTATTCACATTTTTCCTAAAGTAACTAAGATTGGGAATTTAATAAAACATTTAGTTACTTTATAATATTCATCATACTTTAAATGAGAATTTATAAGTCCTTGTCTTACCCATTCGGCTAACGACCCTCCACCAGTCAAGCAAGCGGTGGGTGAGAGTAGACACCCATTAAGTCACCATTTTATAGGCAACAACCTTATACCCACCTTATAGACCGGCTTCGTGAATGAGGCGTACTAGCGGTAAGACGACTTTGTTCTTATATATATATATATATATATATATATATATATATATATATATATATATATATATATATATATATATATATAATTATTAAATCATAATATAAGTATAAGGGTTGAATTTTAACTTTTAAAATTCTAAGGGTTGGAACTAAAGTTTAACTTAACTTTACTTGTTCCAAAACTTGAGGGCAAGTTTTGTAAACTTTCAAAACTTTTCATGTCTTGTAACTTATGAGTTTAATAGAGTAATAAAATGAAGACTCTTCATTTTTCTAACTCTTGTGTTCTTTTAATGGTTTTTAATCCAAGAGACTTTTGGTTTTCCATAACTTGAGGACAAGTTATGGACTCCATTAAAACACATTATGATCAAGAATTAAACTACCACATAGGTTACAAATAATTCCTATGATCATCTAAACTTCATAAGAACAAGAACATGAATATGAACACTTTCAAGAATCAAAATCACATTAAACTTTGTAATTTTGATAACTAGTTGTTGTAAATGAATTAGCAAAAACATTACACCATCTAAAACAAGTTTTCAAGTACCAAAACAGTTTAGGGTAATGTTTCCAATCCATTTCCAGCAACTAAAGTCGAAAATCTGCACTCTGTCGACCCTACTCGCCGAGTGCATGAACCTACTCGCCGAGTAGGTTGAAGATACAAGTGAACTCGACGAGTCCCTCCATGGACTCGCCGAGTCCATTCGTCAGACAGCAAGTTTTTCGACTTTTTTTTTCAACTTTTAAGCACAAGTATCAAACAAACAGACCTAGGCTCTGATACCACTGATGGGTTTTGAGCATTCTAACACCTCCTAAGTGTACATGCAACCCTAATAAACCTTGGATCTATGTTTGTCTAAGATACATGCAAATAATTAATTTCCAAGGTTTATATCCTAACTAGCATGGCATGAGGAACATGAATCAAATAAAGCTAGTAGATATACTTACCTTGTAGTGTAGTTGATTGCTTGGAGTTTTAGAGCCTAGCACCAATAGTGTGGATGCCTCAAATGAAAGTCACAAATCACCACAAACTTGGAACTTTGAGAAAATAGTCACTACTATCTTGAAATTGCCCTCACCTCAACAAGTGTCAACTAGTGTCATTTCAAGAACCAAAGCCTCATTTATATAGTGTGGTGGATTAAGGTTAAACCCTAATACCCATGTCTCTTCATTTCCATGAGATCCATGGGTTAAAGCTCCATGGAGTATCCATGGACTTTTCCATCCATGCCTAGCCCATTCTAAATAAGCATTATCCCACACAAGATAAATATAGAAGCCCATATTTAATTAGTAATATCTTTGATCACTAAATTAATCCTAGATTAATTATAGATCACTACTAATTAAATAATATGATCTTATATTAATATATTAGAACTTATAATATATTAATAAATCATAACTTGTACTATTCTCAAATATTATCCATAAACTGTTCGGGTGAAGTGCAACCCAAATGGACCATGCTGGGTCGGGTCAAGTACATACCAAATATAGTTATGAACTTAGACACTATATCCAACACATTCCTTGGCCAAACACTTTCTGGCTTTCATTAGGGAAATGATTCCAGAATTTACTCTGCGTTTGTCTCCATACACCATAAACGACTCTTTCCCTGGCGGGTTTACTTTTACTATCTTCTTTCTACATAATATTTCTGCATCGTTGGCGCTAAGCCAATCCATTCCTAAAACTATGTCGAATCCATTTAACTCGATAGACAATAATTCCTCTTGGAACTTATTCCCATCCAAGTCAATGAGGATGTTTTTCAGACGATGGCTAACAGGTACAAACTTGCCACTAGCAATCTCGACTATTATAGCATTAACTAGCATATCTACAGGCAAAGCTAGCTTTCTACCAAATTCATGTGATATAAAGGAGTAGTTGGCTCCAGAATCAAACAAAATTTGGGCAGGCAATTCGTTTACGAGAAAGGTACCTGAAGCAACATCGGCTTCTTCTTTCGCAGCTTCGAGTGTCATCTGAAAGGCTCTCGCCTTCGACTTTAGTGGTAGATTGGGTTTTGCTGCGTCCTTCTTCTTCGGGCAGTCCCTCAAAATATGCCCTTCTTCATTGCACCCAAAACATACGTTCTTATTGAAGGTGCATTCATTGGCATAATGCCCTGGCTTTCCACATTTGTAACAAGTGACTTCCACGCTACACTTCCCAGCATGTTTCTTCTTACACTTGTCACACCACTTGGCTTCGCTTCCTCCTCCAAACTTTCTCGAACCAGTCTTCGAGAACTTGTTCTTTTTATTGGAACCTGAAGTTCCTTCAAACTTTCTCTTTTCGCCAACTTCAACCTTGCTGGCGGCTCTCCCTTTTATCATATCTTCAACAGACTTGGCAGCCCAGATAGCTGCCTCCAAAGTAAGTGCCTGACGTACTGGCACCGCGTACTCCCATGGAAGTCCCTTTGCGTACCTATATATTTTTGCCAACTCATCTGGGACAATACGCAAAGCAAACTCCATTTTGTCTGTGAAGTTATTCGTATATTCGTCAACGGTCATACTCCCGTTCTGCAACGTTAGAAATTGGTTTTCTAACTCAAGTATGTTTTGGGCCGAGCAGTACTTGCGCTTGAAGTGCACTAAGAACTCTGCCCAAGTTAATTGCAGTGGCGCATTAGGGCTTAGGGTTTTCCCCAAAGTGCTCCACCAACGAGCAGCACTACCCCTGAACTGACGTACTGCAAACGTAGTTTGTAACTTGCCTTGGCAATCACAAGTCATGAAAGCCAACTCCATTTCCGAGATCCAGTCCATTACTCCGATAGGATCTTCTTTTCCATTGAAGGTCGATGGCTTGCAAGTCATAAAGTCCTTATACTTGCACCCATTTCTCTCCACTCTACCCTCGTGGTTATTTCTCCCAACCACAAGCGATTCACTATGACCAACCAATCTGCTATTGTTCCCTTCTTTGGATCGATCGTCATTTAGTTCACGTTGTTCAACAGGAATTGAAGGTTCATCCCTGTTGTTCAGCAACATTTGCCTCAATTCCTCCCTCTGTTCAGCCAACATGGTCTGAATCATAGTTCGTACTCCAGCCATGGTGATGGGTTCGGGTGCAGCTCCTACTATAGGCACCTGTTCCACCACTTGAGGTTGAGGTTGTTGGTTTCTGTTTGCATTTCCAGCTCCACTCCGAGTTCTTGCCATTACAATCTATATACCGAATAAGGTGAATTTAGGTCTTTATTCTTGTTAGACATGTCAATTCCCTTATCACTCCGAAACGTTTATATGTTAGTTCTAATCTCGTAATCATACGCTTAGAATCCTACACACATAAAGTTTCCAGATCCGGTCGGCAACAGACCATAGATCCGAACAAATAATGGCACACATGGCAAACACATAGCATTTAGCGCATAAGGGCATTTTAGGCATCTTCCCTAAAATAAACTAGTGCTCGTGTCTAAAATATGGTAGACACTCATCTCACAATCATCACTTAGCATTCTAAGTTCAAGTCTAGAAATTCTATAATTTCTTAGTTCGCTTAAACTAATGCTCTGATACCAACTGTGACATCCCCTAATTTCTCGGCCAGAAAAGACCGATTTAATTTATGCTTTTTAAAATAAAATCAGAGAAATCTTTTTAAAAGATGTTGCGGAATTGGTCCCCAAACAAAATATGATAAAAGTTTATCAAAACCTTCTTTAAGAAATGTATAGTTTCATTTCATATCAAAACCTCGGGATGTCATGTTCCGATACAGATCAAAAGCATAAACAAGACATTATAAGCCTTTCAACAGTTATTTACAACTACTGGCCTATAATCCAAAAATCTCTCATCGTCCTCCAACTATGCTCGGGGTCCACTACCTGTAATCATAAAACTGAGTGGGTCAGGCTTGGGAGCCTGGTGAGCATATAGGGTTTTCAACCCATAATAATAATATACTTATTAAGTTCACCAATCAACAATAACCTTGATTACCCATTCCCGTTGTCCTCACTTTACGTCCCTAAACACCTATCACAAGGGACCTAGCCTAAGGAATATCATCGGGATGGACACTACTGCTAAGGGGTTTCCTCAGCCATACATGTCCTTAAGGCAACCATGAGGGGGATGAAGTACGCCAATGAATATTTAATTCATCAACACCTACAAGTTGCGAACTTGCTAGTTTTCCACTGGACTATCTAGAAAGTCTGTGGTCGTCATCTATACTTCGCTAGATGACTACAACAACAACAACAACAACAACAACATCGAGGCCTCTCACCATTTTAACACACATCAACTATTTCATCTACCCATGTTCTACCCAACATATTTTGTAGATAAAAAGCATATACAGTTTAAAACTTGTATAAAACATCAATTCAACAGTCACCTCGAATAAACAATTAGCATATTTACACATAACACGTATTTCGAGGTAAATACTTCATATCTATGTGTAAATTGAAAGTAACTACACACTCACGTATTTTGGTGAAAATCGGGCAGCAATTCGTTTCCTAAAACGATCGTTTCTAATAAAACCGGGAGTTTTATTGATAAACCGGGCTCTGCGAAAGGTCGGGCTTCGAAACCGAAAAGATAAATTTTCCGGGCTTCTCGGGCACTTCGTGGCGTATTCCGAGCTTTACAATTGATATCGGGGCTTTGGGGGATTCTAAGATGAAGAAAATATGAAGAGAGGGGCTAAAAATGGCAAAACTCCAAAAGTAACCGGGAGCCTTCGCAGGTACCCTTCTATTTATAGGGTCCGAAGTTCTGATCCAAGGGCTGAGAGTCTTCTGATCTGACGGCTGAGAGGCTTCGCAGGGGGGTGGTTCGGACATGGCTCGCACATGGTCTGCGCATGCGAGGGCTCGCTGGCAGTCTGTGATTGGACCAAGGCTTGTGTCCGATGCGTAGGTGGTCAGCATGTGCGAAGGTCTCGGTGGCACTCGCTGATTGGACCGCTTCGGATAAAGCCATGTGCTCGGATGACTCAGCAGCCTGGTGACTCAGCAGGACACGTGGCGCATGCGAGGCGAGGGTGACGTGGCAAAGTGTGACTATGCGAAATTTCTTGGTTTTCGCGCCAAAACTTCTAAAATCCATAACTTTCGCATACGGGTTCCGTTTTTGACGTTCTTTATATGCACGCGTAGCTAAAATTATTCTCTACAACTTCCGTTTAGACTTCATTGGCTAATTTTGAATTTAAATTTTATATTATTATTTTTAACAGACAGGGACAGGAAATCCGTTAAAAATTCATAACTTCTTCATACTTCGTCCGTTTTCGTCAGACTTTTTACCGTTGTGCTCCTAATGACGAGACCTTCAATTCTCATTTAGGTTGTGTCGGCTAAAAATAGCTCGATCTAAACTTCGAGTTTTTAGCTGTCTACTGCTACGCTGAAACTTCGAAAAATCATAACTTCCTCATACGAAGTCAGATTTAGGTGTTCTTTTTATCGAACTTCTCGGTTTAACGAATACTACGACTTTCGTTTAGATTACTAAGGCTAAAAAGTAGTTTATCGAAAACTCACTTTTTACGACATTCAGCACCGTGTCGGTTTTGTCGCGAAACTTCGACAGGTCATAACTTCTTCGTTATAACTCGGATTTTGGTATTCTTTATATCCCCGAAATCCTTGTTTCGACCACTACAACTTTGTGTAAAGATATCGGGCTTATATCACACTTTAATTTTGACGCTTATTTTTATTCTTAATTAATTAAGCCTTAATAATTAAACGTAAAACACATAATTCACAAAATATTCACATAATTCCTTTTCATTTCTTCAAAATGAGTTACAAATGTTAACCTAGACTATCAACTCAATATAAATGCCTAGGCTAGAAACACGAGTGTTACACAGTGTCAGTGATATCAGATCGAGATGTGCGGTTCACTTCCAAGTTTTGGAAGAAGTTTCATGATGAGTTGGGCACTCGTCTGCATTTTAGCACCGCCTTTCACCCGCAGACGGATGGGCAGAGCGAGCGGACCATCCAGACGTTAGAGGATATGTTGCGGGCATGCGTGCTAGACTTCGGTGGTAGTTGGGATACCTATCTTCCCTTGGCTGAGTTCTCGTACAACAACAGCTACCACGCGAGTATTGACCGTCCCCCATTCGAGATGTTGTACGGACGGAGGTGCAGGACCCCGATATGTTGGGGTGAAGTTGGCCAGAGGGTCATGGGGAGCACTGAGGTGGTGCTCAAGACGACCGAGAAAATCCAGCAGGTTCGAAGCCGGCTTCAGACTGTGCAGAGTCGGCAGAAAAGTTACGCCGACAAGCGTCGATCAGACCTGGAGTTCCAGGTCGGGGATATGGTTCTCCTGAAAGTGTCGCCTTGGAAAGGCGTCATTAGATTTAGGAAGCAGGGCAAGTTGGGCCCGAGATTCATTGGTCTGTTCAGGGTTGTAGCCCGGGTGGGCAAGGTGGCATATAGGCTGGATTTGCCAGCCGAGCTCAGTCAGATCCACAGCACCTTCCATGTCTCCCAGCTACGGATGTGCCTAGTGGATGATTCAGCGGTGGTACCGCTAGAGGATATATAGGTTGATGACAGCCTGAATTACATTGAGCGCCCAGTCGCAATCCTCGACCGGAAGTCGAAGGATCTGAGGAACAATAGGGTGGAATTAGTAAAGGTGCAATGGCAGCAGCGAAAGGGTTCGGAATGGACTTCGGAGCCGGTGGAAGAAACGATGGAGCATTACCCCGAGGTGTTTCAGGATTGAGCAGCAGACTTCGAGGGCGAAGTCTAAAATAAGTGGGGGAGATTTGTAGCACTTGGTTTCTGGTACGTAAAAATTTATCTAAGCATTTTGCATTTTGGCCTTAGACTCGGCGAGTTGTAGGCCTGACTCGCCGAGTAGAGACGGGTTTGGGAGCACGTTTAAGTTGGCGACTCGGCGAGTCCACATTCTGGACTCGGCGAGTCCCCGCTGTCTGATGAAACCCTAAATTTCAAGGGTTTGCACCCTATTTAAACCTTCTTATCCGCCCCCAAGCTCGCCCCCTTCACCCTCAGAGCTCTCTACTTCGTTCAAGCCTTGTTCCTTGTGAGATTGAAGCATTTTGGTGTGTTTTCTTGAAGATTTGGAGAGGGAAGGAGAGTAGATCAAGAAGAGAAGGAGGCTAGGCATCCTTGTGTTATCTCAGTGATTTCCTTGTGGTATAACTCAGTTTCCCTCTGTTTTCATGCTTATTGTCCCTTGTAGCTCCATGAAAGTCCTTCTTGAGCCTTTCCCCAAGCTTGTTTGTGTATTAGGGTTTGTAATAAGTTGTTTAGCCTCTAGATCTAGGCATGATTGAGCTCCAGGAGCTTGGATCTACTGCATTTATGGAGCCATATTGCATGAAAGCCCTAGATCTACTCTTTTAGTGCATTTTGAGCCCTAAAACCTTCATTGGTGTTTATTTACACGTAAAGTTGGAAACTTTACGTGTTAACCAGGCCCTAGAAACCCAGATCTATGTATAGCATGAGCTGGATCCAAGCAAAAACGAATATTTAGTGTTTTCATGCGATAGACTCGGCGAGTCGTTCATCGGACTCGGCGAGTTGAGTCGCGAGTCACCGAGTTTCCCCTTTTTTGTGTTTGCGGAGTGGAGTAGTGAGTCATGGGGTGTGACTCAGTGAGTCTGAAGCCAAACTCACCCATGAAGAAAATTGGCGAGTGAATGCCCTGACTCGGCGAGTCCAAGGCAATCTTCTTGCCTCAAGAACAGACTCGGCGAGTTGTTCATACAACTCGGCGGGTCGCAACATAGCATGTTCTTGGGATGAAGATGAACTCGGCGAGTTGTTCATACAACTCGGCGAGTAGGATGAAGGACTATTGGACCTTGGATTAAAAGGAAAACTCGTCGAGTCAACGCCTAACTCGACGAGTAGAGACGGGGTTATGGTCAGACAAAAGGATAGGGACTCGGCGAGTTGGGTCAACTGGAAGTTGACTTTGACTTTGACTCTTGGCTCGGTCAGGGGTAAACGGTCATTTTACCCTAAGGTCGGTTAGCAGTATTTGACTAGGTGTTTTGTGGGGATTTTTAGCCGGAGGACTTCCGGGACAACAGCAGCAGAAGACAGTCAATTCCCATGCAGATCAACAGCTACTTTGAGGTGAGTTACCTTCTAGTAGCGGTAGGTCTACGGCCACAATGCCAGCCCACCAGTAGGAGTTGTATGTTAGATGATTGTATTTGTGATATCATCTAGGTTTGCTACTACCTGATATGTTATATGCGGGCATGATATGAATATGTGATAGTAGTGGAGTTCGGTCGTTAGGACCGAAGGGTAGATCGGACGCCCCAGATATGTCTAATAATATGTTATGTTATGATATATGTGATAGTAGCAGTACGGGGTGAAATAGTCCCCGAGGATCGGTTGTTAGGACCGATGGGTAGTCAGCACCCCAGAATGGCTTGACATGGGTAGTCAGCACCCCATAACAGCTTGACACGGGTAGGTTGGCACCCCAGAATGGCCGTACCGGGTAGGTCGGGCACCCCAGAATTGCCCGGCAGTGTGTATGATATGTGATTATATGGTATGTGGTAAGATGGGGGAACTTACTAAGCTTCGTGCTTACAGTTTTCAGTTTTGGTTTCAGGTACCTCTTCTTCGAAGGGGAAGGAGCCGACACGGTAGTGGTACATCACACACACGTCTTGTATTCCGCACTATGGGATCCTCCTGGGATTTTGTACTCTGATAGTATTATGTTTTATGAAATGGTTTCCAGACAAGCAACATCTTTTATGAAATGACACGATCCGTGAATGTTTTATTTCTAATGTTTTGCAAATTGTATGTTTTAAAAATGAAATTTTTGGCTCCTATTTTTGGGATGTTACAGGTTTAAACATCAAGCTTGATTAGGCTCACAAGCCTAAACAAATTTACACAAATTTAGTTATATAAACTTTAAGTTGAAGCAGATGCAAAGTTTTTTAAGCCAACTTAGTTGTTTCCCAGACCTGCTTGCTTCTTAGCGGCTCAAGATATAAACCTCCTTCCGACGTTTGTTTTCTACCTTTGCTCCCACTACACATATGTCCAAAGATGGTTAAAACTGGGGTTGTAAAGCTAAAACCTTGACTACTTTCAACAAACAAAGAAAAAAGAAATCAATATAAACGCGAAGCAGAAGGGCCAAAAATCAATATATTGAGGTCTGGAACGATACTCTTGAAAGGCTATATTTCTTCTGATGATCAAGTACATTTAGCATTATTGATTGAATAAAAAGATACTTGTGATTGTTGGTCATCATATGATGCTGATTACTTTCCCTTTTTACCCCTCAAGTGAAAATAGTAAAAACTTGCAGGGAGCTAGGTATAGGGGATGGAGGATTCTACCAACCTGGGTATCATAATCAAGCAAAACTACATTTTAAAATGATGTGTACTTTCACCTAAGAGTTAAACGTGTACAACTTTTTTCCAAATCATTTTTGGGATTTTTTTCTTAATTTATAAATCAAATTTCAGTTCTATTCACACTGATTGCTATTATTTTTGAAATTTTGGTAGTTTTTATTTTCTAATCTATACTTTTTGTGTTGTTCTGGTATGATGAAGATACACATATAACATATAATTAACTTATATTGGTTTTTTTCCACTTAGATCCCCTATCATGTTTTTGAAGTGCACCAAGGTTCTCCTCTTTTCACCTTTATAGATAAATAATATAGATAATCATGTAAGCCTTTACACTCAACAATGCCATTGTGTTATTATAAATAAATAATACCATTTGATATAATATGTAGATATGTATGATTTTAAAGTCCAACCCCGCACTTTGAAGAGAATAGGTGTAAACGCAATACCAACAATTGAGGAAGTTAACATTTTTAAGGATGAAACAATTATCCGGTTCTTAAATCCCAATGGTACTAAATTTATCAATAAAATCACTTTTTTTTTCTTTTATTTCTCAGGTATCTTCACATTTTGAGCTTTTGATATTTTCCATTTGTGGACCCGGATGGGAATCTATGGGTTAGGGAATCCGGACATGAAGATGATGAGGTAAAATGTGTAATTTTGACCCCTTTACCAAAAAGTGAGTTGATTTTGGGTTATGTTAATTTGTTAAAAATAAAAAGGATGAAAAATTAAAAGTCGGCAAAAAATGAAACAAATTGAGACTTGAAAGTTGCCCGACGTCTATTTAAATCTTACAACCTCCTAAATTGTTTTATTTAAGAAAAAAGATTTAAGTTAAAGGGATAATCATTAAAATGACAAAATTCCCTATTTGTAATTTGATTGTAGGGTCAAGATGTAATTGCTTTGCTGACATGGGACGAATGGTGGAAGAGATTGGCCTGATGTTCCCAAATGATGCCTTTGAAAATGAATTGCAGGCTTTTCTTGCTATAAGGAAGCAAAAAGACATTAAAGGGTAACTTTGCTCAGGTGCTTATTTATGTAATATTTCTCATTGAATTGTTTACATTGTTGCTAGCTTTATAAACTTTTTTTAATTGGTGTTTATTAAAATTTAAAATTAATCAAGTGTTGCAGGTAGGACGGGTTCTTCCTTATAGTGCAGTCTAACCACCGCAATTTCTTAACAACCCACCCTTGCTTGGTTCAGTAGGATCAACTCCTTTGAAGTCAAAATCGAGAGGATTTCTCTTTTGTTCCTTATAATTCGCATGATGTATGGATTTTTAAGCTATAATGTGCGTTTGAATTGTTGGTAATCCTAATTCCTAGGATCTGGGGTATAAATTTTCATATGAATTGTTTTGTTGCGCATTGTGATTTATATAATAAGAAGATCAAGGTTTAACATGGAAACCAGTCTTTACAAATGGTCAAAAAGATGTAATGGTACTTCCAATAATAGTATTTAGTATTTACATGTAAATTTTCGGATTAATTTGTTTTTGTTAAATTTTCGGATTAATTTACATATGTTTTACAAATGGGTCACAAGATCCATGGAAAAAGGTATATGCGACATTACTTCAGGGGCGGATTTAGAAGAATTAATTAAGTTTTGGAAGAAAAATGGCACCAAAATTTCACTAATGTTTACAGGTTTTGTGAAATGCTTACCACCGCTGCTAACTCAACAAATTGCATACCTTTACTTAGAAGATCTCTAACGAACTATAGTAATGACTTTTTTTTTTCTTCCTATAAATAACATTCATATAATTGGGTATATTTTTCAAAATAAAGTAGGATGTTATACTAAGTAGATTTCCATTTGACTCTATATTAACATTTAATAAAATCAGGTTTTGTTGTTTAGAAATGGTAACGAACTTTGAGAGGGCGCCCGCAAATACTGTTGGCCATTCGATCCCCGCAATGCGGGGATGCCTATATATATATATATATATATATATATATATATATATATATATATATATATATATATATATATATATATATATATATATATATATATATATATATATATATATCAATCATGTACCTAGGGTTATCTATTGTAAACTTATCCAAATCAAGTGTAAATAAATGATTCAATTTTATTCGCGACATGAATTTCATCTCACTTGTTTATTAGGCCCAATGGATAGGGTATACCTTTTTTTTTACATTTCACTATTCTTTTGTCACCTAAGTGCTATCTCATTTTTTTTATCTATTGTAAACTTATACAACTCAAGTGTAAATAAATGATTCAATTTTATTCACGACATGAATTTCCTCTCTTTATTGGGCCCAAAGGATAGGATATACCTCTTTTTTACATTTCACTATTCTTTTGTCAACCTAAGTGCTATCTTATTTTCCGTTCATATTATTTTCGCTTTTCAAAACCTAGAAAATGGTCTTCATTTTTTTTTAAATCCATATTTTAGATCAATATTATACTTTTTTAGAGAATTAAAAATCATAAATTTTAATATATATTTTATAATTTTTTAGTATATATATATATATATATATATATATATATATATATATATATATATATATATATATATATAATAAAAACTAGTAAAAGAAGAAAAAATAAAAAAGAAAAAACACATTGTAAAGCTGTTGTCCAATCAGGAGAGGAAAAAAAACAAGACCCCATTTGCTTTCACGCTAAACCGCATCGAAGGTGTGGTTCACTAAAATGTTGGGTTCGGTTCTAACCACACCGTCAGGCCGGCCTTAAGTCCAATTGTAGTGTAGGAGGTTTGGTGTTCGATATTGAGTTTTGATTGATATGCATGCACAGAATCTAACCTTATGATTACTTTTCTCATATATTTGCACGCCGTCTTATGATTTGTGAAAGCACCTTAGCAATCAAGAGGCAGTTGATATAGTTCCAAACCACTCTTATAACCTACCTCCTCCATTAATTACACCTTCATTACATAATGTGAAAGGGTAGTGATATTTCCACTTAATAATTTGATCCATCCATATCAGGTATAACATCTTTGCAACTATCGTACAAGTTGGTAAAACATACATTTCAAGTGGATAAATCAATTTATCAAGTGGAAATATCACTTCCCAATGTGAAAGGGCATACAGGGTTAATTTGTGTGTTACAGGGAATTGCCAAATAAGTCGGCAAGCTATAAAATTGATGTAATTGACTAAAGTTGCCATAGTCACTCCTTGTAAATTTTCTTTAAATCTGAGTACTTCATTTTGTTGCTTATCGGTAAAGCGAACTTTCACCTTACAAGCTTCAAACTAACATAATGATGTCCACATGTGGAAATGTGATCTTATTTCTTTGCCTCCTCTTCACACAAATTAATTAGCCTTCTATGCCCTTTTACCATTATATACATCTAAGATGCAATGGAGTGGCTGCATGGATTATGTTATATGAAGCTGATTTTGGAATATATCAACTACTTCTTGGTTGCTAAGGTGCTCCTACAGACCATCGTATGCAGATATGACAAATGACTTCGTGTATATATTTTAATGGATCAAAATTCAATAGTATAATTATACTTCACATGGATCATCAGATGCGTATAGGGATATGATCACGATTATTTCTAAAGAACATGCCAGAATAACACACAATACAGGAGAAAGGTTCAATTACTTAAGGCTATTTTGGTAATTATGTTAGAATTCTGGAAATTATATATATCATTATTTAAAAAGTTAGTAAATAAATATAACTAACAGTTATAGAAGTTAAGGGTTTAGTCGTTGTCATTGAAGGGTTGCAATGTTAGGAATAAAAGTCACGAAGGTTTGACTTGTATTTACATGTCATGTAACTTTGTAACCGAAGATTCTTGAAGCCTTTAACAAAATTCTGGTTTGGTGTTCTAGAATTCTCCTTTTCCTCCATTCATGTAACAATGATCTTTCTTGCACTTTTGTGATTTTGGGCTTAATCCCAACAGGTTTTTAGCGCAACTAAATCAAGTAGGAAGAAAGATCAAGAGAAGAACAAGAAATGGCATGGCTTATATTAATAATTCCAATCATAAAAACAACAATTTGAGAAGCCAGTCATCTCCTAAAGGATAAAATCCTACTAATTACAGAATTGATACCCTCAACAAAGGTCTCTCCCACTAAACTAATATACAGTTAGCTAGAGTAACAAACTCTATAATTAAACTTCCAAAATTACCCTCCAAGGCCACAGCTATTCTATTCTCCTTTATTATATCCACTTTACTCCACTTGGAATAATAAGTGAACTGTAGAGGGGGCTTAGGAAAAATCAAACCTTACATATGATCACTTTCTCGTATTTGCATCAGATGGCCTATGGGAAAACCTTAACAATCAGAAAAAGCAGTGGATATAGTCTCAAATGATAACCTTTGTAAATAACCTAATTACTATCTCCTCGATTCCATCATCATCCTTAACATATATATATATATATATATATATATATATATATATATATATATATATATATATATATATATATATATAATGTGCATATGCAATCAGAAGCAGTTGGTTTGCGTGTTTTAGGGAAGTGCCAATAAGCTGATGAAAGCCACCTTATTAGCTAGAGGAATTGCAAAGAAGCGAGAGATAAGGTATCAAGATACCTCATCTTTGGCTTCTTCACCACCTCCTCAAGAGAGTTTTCACCAGCCTCAGCATTTTCCTCCTTCACAAAAACTAGCCTTTATGCCTGTTATATATCAATACGTACTGAAGATGCAATTAATAGAGTGGATGCTTATGTTATGAAGGTGATGTTGGAATATATCAACTGCTTCTTGATTGCTAAAGTGTTCCCAAAGACCATTGGATGCAAATATAAGAAAGGCATGTATTGTAATGTAATTGAAACTCAATAGTATACTCACTCTACACCTATTTGACCTCTACAGTATCATAAACGTATTGAACAATTTTATGATTTAACTGCTTGTATAGTACAAGCTCATTACCTCGAAGGCAGACTACAATGGAATCAACGTGAAATTAAAGCTATGGTTGTAAAAGTTAAACGGTTATGAGCGTATTTAATTGGCTCTGTGCTCATTTTATAAGAAACTTTTCTTTCTTCATATCCATCTCTGTGTCGATGTGGGACACTATACATCAATCATCAGGCAAATTGGAAATAAACTTACTCACCACGCAATGGATCGCCACTATGGTAGGGCAATAGGCATACAATTGATTTCATGGCCTTTCGCTCTAAACTCATGGTGTAGTAATTTTGATTAGAAATCCAAGTTTAGAATAGTTATAATTATTAAAAACACGTTCAAAAAAGTCTAGTTTTTAACTAAAAGGTTGTAGTCATAGGCGTGCGCGTTGAAGAAGGGTAAAGTGGGCAGCTGTACAAGACCTATTTTTTTATTATATATTTTTATTTAAAAGTCAAAACTTATAATAACGAAAATGGTCATTTTTCTCTGGTTTGTCGTGGGTCTTTCAGGATATTTAATTCCTCAGGACCGGCTCTGGTTGTAGTCTTAAAAAAGTATTGTAGTCTTAAAAAAGTATTGTGTTTAATCTAGTACGAAACGACATACTTATAAGGTCTATACTCTAAACCAATCAACCTGACATAAAAATAAATTGATTGACATGAAAATAAACGGGTTGAATCATGCACTTCAATACGCTCATGTTAAACTCGTACCTCAATTTGCCAAGGATAATAGTAACATTTTGGTAGCAGTTAGTCTTGCCTTCGATAGACAACAAACACATATTTGTTTGAACTTTGATACCCTTATTTCACGCACGCACATGTGCGCACATAAAAAGGAAAGACAGAGATCTATCTGAGGGATGTGTATATGTATCCCTTATCACATCCTTCCCAAATTTGCAATAGATAGAAAGAAAACAGAGGGAGAAAGAGGGCAGATGGATTAAGGTTTTAAACAACCAATAGAATGAAGAAGAAAATGAGTATTAACGAGAAAGGTTATCCCATAGATTTAAGTATACATGATTAGTAATATTATGTATGTTTTGTGGTTATGTATCATCCCAAAATTCAAGGCCAAAAATTTCATTTTTAATATAACTAAAAACACTATTATAACTTTGTTCACACATTGAAAAGCTTTTCAAATAAAACATTTATCAGAGTTCATTCCCAGAAATCACATATTGCGGTAAACACGAGTGTATACGTTACTATCATCCCGAGCTGCTTTACTTGAAACTGGAGGTACCTGAAACCAAAACTGAAAAACTGTAAGCACAAAGCTTAGTGAGTTCCCAAAATACCATATACCATACATATCAACTGATCCATACATTTCATACATAACCGTGAGCCATACATATCATTTATATATCATAATCAAATAAGGTGCTATGTGTCACACATAGTCTTGCCATTAGGCCACAGGCCGCCACATGGTCTTTCTTACCAAGCCAGGGGTCATCTCCTGAGTCTTGCAGACAAGTGCCAAGAGCCACCTCCTGGTCTTCCATGCAAGCATCACAAAGACAACTAGCATATATACTACTCTACTTAGCCAATTAGCATACAGTGTGCCAAGAGCCACCTCCTGGTCTTTCATACATAGTGCCTAGGGCTAACCCCTGGGTCTTCCCACAATACATAAACCAAATGGGTCGGCATTGGTGACTTCGACTCGTACAAATAGTGAGGAGACTCACCTCAAATTTTGAAGCTCACTGCAAAAATCCTTAGTTGTTGCTCTAACAACTCCCTGAGCTATCAATACCAAAATATCACCCAATTAGCAATTGGGTCTCAACCATGATCCATAATCCTCACTTGGGGTGAAATAATTATTTCATCCCTACCCATCAAGGCCCAGACTATAAAATCCATGAAAGCCCATCAATGGTCCAATTTTCCAAAATAGGCCCAAACCCTTACATGCAACTGCCCTTAGAACCCATTATGTACTTCATAACCCTCCAGGGGTCAACCTTAGCCAATAGTCAAGTCTAGGTCAAAGTCAACATCCAAGTCGTGGTCAAAGTCAACGCTCCAGGTTAACTCAACTCGTCGAGTTGTCCTTCAACTCGACGAGTTCCCATAAACCACAGAATCATGATTCAACAAATCAACTCGTCGAGTTCTCTCCTTTTTAACAGAATCGGGACACTTCAAATTAACTCGTCGAGTTCCTCTGATGAACTCGTCGACTTCTTTAGCTTGTTAACCCCTTATTAATGCATTAAGCCTTTATTCTTCAAATCTGAACCCAATACTCTAGATGTAGACTGGAAATACCTTTTAGAAGGGTAAAGTTTCCAACTTTACCCATTAATCCTTTCCTAAAGACAATAAGCTCAAACCCTAACTCCAAAAGCTTAAATGTGACAACCCGATATTTCAAGACGATATGTTGGGACGCAAGTCAAATTAAGGTCAAAATTTAACTTTCCTAAAATCTTAGTTGGGTTAAATAATGTAGAAGGAATCGTATCAAGGTTTCCAAGCATATAAAGAACGCTAAAATCCGAGTTATAACGAAGAAGTTATGACCATTCTAAGTTTTCCAACAGAAAAACGGCAATACGAAGTTACGTAAAAACTCGAATCGGAAATCAAGCGACTTTTGGCCGGAATGACCTAAACGGAAATTGAAGGTCTCGACAATGGTATTTCAGCGGTAAAAAGTCTGGCAAAAACCGACGTCAGATAAAGATGTTATGAATTTGTAAAGAAATTTCTTAATCACGTCATTTTAATAAATAAATAATAAAAATTATTTCATAATTTGCCAACGGAATCTAAACGAAAGTTGTAGATCCTAGTCTCACCTTCGCGTGGATATAAAGAACGTCGAAAACGGAGTTCGTATGAAGGAGATATGAATTTTTGAAGTTTATTTAATATAATTATAAATTTAAATGAAAACTCCCGGTATTATCCAAAGGGGAGTCATCGGATAGGGCCGGAGTACGCCCTGCGTACCCTCGTACGCCCCGCGTACTCAGATCGAAGGCCTCGGATCGTCCACGTCGCCCTATGCGAAGCTACCGACCCGCCCGTCCGACCCGCTCCATCCGAAATACGTAAGCAGTGACGTTTAGTACGCGCTGCGTACCCTCGTACGCCCAGCGTACCGAGGCGGTTCAGCACCCCTATAAAAGGGATGCGAGGGCTTCCGAGAAATTTGCTAACTTCTTCTCTTTTCTCTTGCGTCTTGCCTCATTTTCCGTGCCCGTTCAAACCCGAAGCTCTGGCCTTTTTACTCAAGTCCCGAGGGTCGATTTTACTCCCGAGATTCCCGAGAATCCCGAGAAAAATCCGTTTCCCGAGACGAAACTATGCCCGGTTTTCCATCTCGCTATCTTCAAACTTTCAGGTGAGTTCATACCCCTATAATCCACACTTTTAAATGTTTTATGAATATTTTTATATGCTTTTAAGGGGGGGAATACAAGTAAAACACACGATGATTATCGTATGTTATATAAAGTTTCGTTTTATACTTTTATCAACGGAATCGCATGTGATTTATAATCATTATAAAGAAACTTTCGTGTGCAAAATGTATCACGATAATATCATATCTTTCGGAAATTGAAAAGTGTTGTTATTTTTATATAAATCAAACACTCCGCTTATACTGTATGTATATGTGTCCACCTTTTATACTACAAACATACGATTATTTTGGGACACTTCTTGTTAATAAATCAATCATATGTGATTTATAACTAGTATGCAAATAGATTCACTACAAGTTCAACAGTTTCACCAAACATATTACTTCAAATGATTTTCTTAAACGTTTTTACATGATTAAAGCTCGTTATCAAACTGTCTTACATACTGTAAGCTTCCTTTCAAAATCGGTTACAAAGGTGTTTTCAAACAATGGTTTTACGTGTACTTAAACTGTCTTATCAAACAAAATACTTTCAATCATTTTATAAACTGACATCAAGTCACAAATCTTTATTAGACTTTTCAACGGTTTTACAAAACTTCTTTATGCTTTTATATTATAAATTGCATGTCTCTATATGTATAGTTATATAAGAAATGTTTAAAAGACTTAGAAAGGCTATCCACCCTATTTCCTTTTCGCGCCTTGAGATGTGGTCTGGTGGGATATTGGGTATTCGTCCGAAAGTCGTTTAAATATTAGTTATATATTATGTATACATATATGGTCATAAATGTTCCATCAGTTAATTTAGTTCCGATACAAATAGATATCAATGGTGTATAAACCTACTTGGTCACTCATCAATTACATTCTAGTAAACTATTATAGGAATAGTTTAGAGTAAACAAAACATTTTCACTACTACAAGAAATTACACCAGAGTCAGTTCATTCATGAGTCCAGACTACATGTTATATGAAGGGATACTTTTACATGAATACTTATACATGAATACTTTTACATAGACACTATATGGCAGATTACTACTACATGTTATATGAAGGAATACTCTTACATGAATACTTATACATGAATACTTTTACATAGACACTATATGGCAGATTACTACTACATGTTATCTGAAGGAATACTCTTACATGAATACTTATACATGAATACTTGTACATAGACATTATATGGCAATTTAATATTACATGTTATATGTCTAGATACGGTTATATTGTTCGCCTTTCTATCTTTACCTTGTGATTCAATCACATCATCGACGAGGTAGACTGGGACTTTATCTCCTAGTACCACATCATACTTTAAGGGACTAACCATTCCGACAACCACTGCTAGCTACAGAGGTGAATAAACAATCTACGGATGTTCTAGGTTGATACCATCGTGGGTATACATAAGGGACTAACTATTCCTAAACCCGGCTGTTAGCAACAGAGGTAAATGAACAGTCTACGGATGTTCTAGGTTGATACCATTTCAGGTATACTTAAGAGACTACTAATAAGAGTTAAACAAGGAAAAACCATCACATTTTCAAGAGATGCGTACTTTCGAAACAGTCAGGTCTAGGTAAAAGACTACTTTCAAAACATTCGAGTCTTGGTAGAAGACTACTTTTATACTAGTAGGAAATATGGGATTTTCTAGAGCTTTTCATACTTATACTAAATGTTTCATCATTCATTTACCAGTCTTTCATATCAACTAATCAAAGAAATGACATTAAACGCTTATGAACTCACCAGCTTAAATGCTGATCTACTCTTTCAAAATAACTTGTATTCTCAGGTCACAAATAGACAGGTGTCGATGCAAGGTTTAGAGAAGACGGAGCAGTCAAGACTCGTCTTTTATTTTGATAAGTTATTATCATGTCTTGTACTATGAAAGAAAACACTTGTAACTAAAATTATACTATTAATGCAATGGATGATGTTGTTTCTTGTTTACTACTTTACATTTGTTGTGATGCATACATGACGTCCTTCGCCCCAGAACGTTTCCGCCGTTCGTGGTTTTGGGGTGTGACAGATTGGTATCAGAGCATTGTTTATAGTGAATTGAGTATATCAACCCATAAAAGATATACTAACTATAAATACAATGGGATTAAAAATACTCTGATTTAGAGTATATACTTTAAATAATAAGATATTTAAGTAAGTATACGTGATGCATTCATACTAAAATCAGTGTCACTAGGACAGTACAAAAGAATTACGATTGTTGGGCAACACAAGTAGGCTTAGAGACATATGGTCAAAACTGGGAAGATATAGCCTGATCGCCTATATTATCCGAGGGTTGACTAGCATGTGCCTAAGTTTAAGTGTGTAGTCGCAACAAGGCTAAAATCTTACCAACCCTACCACAATGAGAACAATAGAACATAACATAAAAATTAAAATACTATAGGAGTATTTGGTGTTACTATAAGTACTTTATACTTGAGAATTAAAAAAAGGGATCCTCATTACTAAGTTGATAGTTGCTAAGTGGATACACTAAGGCTACATGTAATTAGGAAGTTATAGACTTAGAATCAGTGGTAATTTTGCCTTACCCCTATTCTGTGTGAATTTGGAAATAAGGTCACTTATTCGAAGGTCTATCCTGTTTAGATTACACATAGCTGGTATGCACTTCACAAATAGTGATGTAACTAATGAGGGTTTTCTAAATAATTATCTAGATAGTTCGTCTAATAATTATCCACTTACCCTAAATTCTCGCATAGAAATCATAGTTGGACTCCATCCCCTTGACAACCAATATCTTCTGAACGAAGTCATAGCGGGTTGGTTTGGAGAAGAACCATAGAACGATCATCCTATCCCTTTGGATGATCACCATGATAAAAACCTTTCCGCCAATGCTAATTCCGAACCAGAGGTTGAGAACCTACCCCGAGCAATTCCCTTTCCAATTCCTAACCCTCGTCTTGCTTTTCAAGACCCGACGCCTGAGTCGGTGGAATGCTTAGAAACATGGAGCCAAGAACAAGATCAGCCCATGCCAGTTATTGGCGACCGAAACTTTTACGACTTGAGCAATGGGGGCTCAGCAGATAGAATCTTGCCATTCATGGTCCGCAGAGTGGCCCAAAACGAGATTCAAGGCAGGACAGCCCAACATCAGATTGCCGAAGTTGTCACCGATGCGAGAATGCATACCCTCCACACCACTCATCTAGAGGATGCTCACAAGAGATCAGAAAGAAACCATGAGAACCTGCTGCAAACACTAGCTGAAAACCCGAGCCAAAGTCATAGAGCTCCAAGTGCGCCAGAGGGTGTACTAGAGACACCTACTTGACATGGAACGTCAATTGGTTGAACTAAGAATTCACCAGAGGAATTACCGTCGCCAGTAGTAGACGCTTTACTTTATTTCCCTTATAAAAAGAGGAATCGTATTTTTCTGTCTATGCCTGATGTGGCACTTTCTATGAAATTATCTGGTACCGTAAGTACTTTAGTTAGGTCTTTATGCTGTCAGGAACTACCTCCTGTGGATATGATGTAAAACCTTTACAAGGTCATTTCCCTGAACCTTTACGCCGTAAATATCCAAGATACTGACAGTCGGCTAACTTTTGTGTCATTTCCTTCATTCAAGTACTCTTATCATACTCTCATTGGAGTCTATCTAAAACCTGCTTTAGTTAAGTCATTGGACCATAGCAAGTTAGATACGGAGACATTTCCAAGTCTCTTTCAGTGGTTGGATTTTGTTATTCACCAATCCACGATACCTCAACTGGTACAACAAACGTCTTGAGAACATTCTACGAACTTACCTCTATTCATTACTAAGACTGCATCATAGGGATGTAGGTCAAACCTTCGCGAACATACTTTCATTCTGTACTAGGACTGCCTCATAGAGATATAGGTCAAACTTTCGAGAACATCGTCATACTCTTTACATGAACAATCTAAGTACATCAGGGTCAACCCTTTATACACACACTTTCATCCAGTGCTAGGACTGCATCATAGGGATGTAGGTCAATCCTTTAAGAACATACACCTATTAATTGCATGAACGATCGAAGTACGTCTAGGTTCAACCATACTCGCTCACAAATTCATTTTTTCTTTTCGTATAACAGAATCATGTCGCCGAAGAAAAACGATCAACCCATCTACCAAATACCAACTCTTCAGATCGATGCAGCTACCTTTCAAGCTGCAGTCTCGGCTGCCGTGTCAGCTGTTCTGACCCTCCTTAACGCTAACAACGCGAATGTTAGCAGGATCGTTAGCAATAATTTCAATCCAAGTAACAGTCAAGTACCTCAACGAGAAACAAACTACCACGACACCCCGAATCCCAAGCCCAAGAATAACAAACGAAAGTGCTGGGCTAAGACTAAAGGCAGATCACCCCAAGGGGCGAGCAAAAGACAACAACATGTGGCAACCTTCGCAGCCACGACTTCTGTACCTCATACTACCATCCTTAACCCGGCCAGACAGTATGCTGGAAATCTCCCAAAGTGTAACAAATGCAACTATCACCATCATGGATTTTGTCGGAAAATGCAGTGCTTAAACTGCAATAAAAAGGGACACACCGTCCGTTACTGCAAGAGTCGGACCCAACACATTACTTCAACCACCAATGTTGAAATCTCTCGAATATGCCATCTATGTGGCGTAATGGGACACTTCAAGAGGGACTGTCCAACATAGGAGAATGATGGTGAATCCGGAGGAGTTTGACCTCATAATGGAAAAAAACAACGAAGGACCCTACTATAGTATAGGTTCACTTCCAACCGTCAGTAATATGTATGTTTTTATAAACCATCTAGAACTAGTGCAACTAGAGTCTAACCTTTTGCGAGATCCTGTCTGTATAGGAATTCTCGTCCTGCGAATACTTGTCTTTTGTAGTATATCATATTCGCAGCAATAGTCTTGTGGTAAGTCTAAAGTACCGAAACTCTGTTGATGGTTGCACGGTTGTTTTGTCTGTAAACATCTTTTGTTCAAATCTAATGTCTTTAAGTTTCCTTATGATTACGACATTATCATACTACTTGATTCAATTCTATCCTCACAAAAGCAGCTTCGTACGTACATCTATTCCTCCAAAAAAATCGACTTTCTAGCAAAACCGTTATTCCGGAACAACAAAGTACTCGTACATAGAGCACCTCATGTTTCTCACCCTCTCCAGAGAGAAACTTAGCAAACCGCCCGAAGTACCACTCGTTCAATACGTCAAGTTCAATCCAAAGACCCACTGTTTCAAGCTTATTTATATAGGACTCGTATACCCGAGACTACGATTGGTGAGCCTGGTATAGGTTCTACTATGAACTTCAGGACGGAGACTGCCCAAGATTTACAAGTGATTATGCTAACATGCGAATAAACTTAGAAGCCAACACGTGCCCTTTCTGTCAATTGGGACAAGAAAGTCAATGATAGAACAAAAGTACCTATCCTTTTTCCTTAATTCATGAGTAATCATACTTTATTTTAGATCTTCACGTCATCTACTCAACCACAAGGTTATGACTTCATAATCAGTATGAATTGGTTTTGTTCTTATACAAGAGGAAAGGTCACTGCCTATACCTCGAGTCAGCTTAAGACGCAGGAAGTTAACTATACAACACATAATCTTGAGTCAGGGACAGCAGTAATTATTTGGAAGATCTGGAGGCACTACTTGTAGGATACAAGATGTACTATCCTCACGGGCCACAAAAACATTCAACATACGTTCGACCAAGAAGAGTTGTCATGACAGTAAAGTCAAACAAAAGAAGCAGAGCCGTTTCCCAATAGTGAAAGGTTTGCTGGAAGGCCATGCGAGGATCTAAATTCACTTAGGAATACAAAAGATCAAATAAAACTTCTATCTGTAGCGTAGTATCAATTCTGCTTAAACTCTAATTTCGGGACGAAATTCCCTCTAACGGGGGGATGATGTGACAACCCGATATTTCAAGACGATATGTTGGGACGCAAGTCAAATTAAGGTCAAAATTTAACTTTCCTAAAATCTTAGTTGGGTTAAATAATGTAGAAGGAATCGTATCAAGGTTTCCAAGCATATAAAGAACGCTAAAATCCGAGTTATAACGAAGAAGTTATGACCATTCTAAGTTTTCCAACAGAAAAACGGCAATACGAAGTTACGTAAAAACTCGAATCGGAAATCGAGCGACTTTTGGCCGGAATGACCTAAACGGAAATTGAAGGTCTCGACAATGGTATTTCAGCGGTAAAAAGTCTGGCAAAAACCGACGTCAGATAAAGATGTTATGAATTTGTAAAGAAATTTCTTAATCACGTCATTTTAATAAATAAATAATAAAAATTATTTCATAATTTGCCAACGGAATCTAAACGAAAGTTGTAGATCCTAGTCTCACCTTCGCGTGGATATAAAGAACGTCGAAAACGGAGTTCGTATGAAGGAGATATGAATTTTTGAAGTTTATTTAATATAATTATAAATTTAAATGAAAACTCCCGGTATTATCCAAAGGGGAGTCATCGGATAGGGCCGGAGTACGCCCTGCGTACCCTCGTACGCCCCGCGTACTCAGATCGAAGGCCTCGGATCGTCCACGTCGCCCTATGCGAAGCTACCGACCCGCCCGTCCGACCCGCTCCATCCGAAATACGTAAGCAGTGACGTTTAGTACGCGCTGCGTACCCTCGTACGCCCAGCGTACCGAGGCGGTTCAGCACCCCTATAAAAGGGATGCGAGGGCTTCCGAGAAATTTGCTAACTTCTTCTCTTTTCTCTTGCGTCTTGCCTCATTTTCCGTGCCCGTTCAAACCCGAAGCTCTGGCCTTTTTACTCAAGTCCCGAGGGTCGATTTTACTCCCGAGATTCCCGAGAATCCCGAGAAAAATCCGTTTCCCGAGACGAAACTATGCCCGGTTTTCCATCTCGCTATCTTCAAACTTTCAGGTGAGTTCATACCCCTATAATCCACACTTTTAAATGTTTTATGAATATTTTTATATGCTTTTAAGGGGGGGAATACAAGTAAAACACACGATGATTATCGTATGTTATATAAAGTTTCGTTTTATACTTTTATCAACGGAATCGCATGTGATTTATAATCATTATAAAGAAACTTTCGTGTGCAAAATGTATCACGATAATATCATATCTTTCGGAAATTGAAAAGTGTTGTTATTTTTATATAAATCAAACACTCCGCTTATACTGTATGTATATGTGTCCACCTTTTATACTACAAACATACGATTATTTTGGGACACTTCTTGTTAATAAATCAATCATATGTGATTTATAACTAGTATGCAAATAGATTCACTACAAGTTCAACAGTTTCACCAAACATATTACTTCAAATGACTTTCTTAAACGTTTTTACATGATTAAAGCTCGTTATCAAACTGTCTTACATACTGTAAGCTTCCTTTCAAAATCGGTTACAAAGGTGTTTTCAAACAATGGTTTTACGTGTACTTAAACTGTCTTATCAAACAAAATACTTTCAATCATTTTATAAACTGACATCAAGTCACAAATCTTTATTAGACTTTTCAACGGTTTTACAAAACTTCTTTATGCTTTTATATTATAAATTGCATGTCTCTATATGTATAGTTATATAAGAAATGTTTAAAAGACTTAGAAAGGCTATCCACCCTATTTCCTTTTCGCGCCTTGAGATGTGGTCTGGTGGGATATTGGGTATTCGTCCGAAAGTCGTTTAAATATTAGTTATATATTATGTATACATATATGGTCATAAATGTTCCATCAGTTAATTTAGTTCCGATACAAATAGATATCAATGGTGTATAAACCTACTTGGTCACTCATCAATTACATTCTAGTAAACTATTATAGGAATAGTTTAGAGTAAACAAAACATTTTCACTACTACAAGAAATTACACCAGAGTCAGTTCATTCATGAGTCCAGACTACATGTTATATGAAGGGATACTTTTACATGAATACTTATACATGAATACTTTTACATAGACACTATATGGCAGATTACTACTACATGTTATATGAAGGAATACTCTTACATGAATACTTATACATGAATACTTTTACATAGACACTATATGGCAGATTACTACTACATGTTATATGAAGGAATACTCTTACATGAATACTTATACATGAATACTTGTACATAGACATTATATGGCAATTTAATATTACATGTTATATGTCTAGATACGGTTATATTGTTCGCCTTTCTATCTTTACCTTGTGATTCAATCACATCATCGACGAGGTAGACTGGGACTTTATCTCCTAGTACCACATCATACTTTGAGGGACTAACCATTCCGACAACCACTGCTAGCTACAGAGGTGAATGAACAATCTACGGATGTTCTAGGTTGATACCATCGTGGGTATACATAAGGGACTAACTATTCCTAAACCCGGCTGTTAGCAACAGAGGTAAATGAACAGTCTACGGATGTTCTAGGTTGATACCATTTCAGGTATACTTAAGAGACTACTAATAAGAGTTAAACAAGGAAAAACCATCACATTTTCAAGAGATGCGTACTTTCGAAACAGTCAGGTCTAGGTAAAAGACTACTTTCAAAACATTCGAGTCTTGGTAGAAGACTACTTTTATACTAGTAGGAAATATGGGATTTTCTAGAGCTTTTCATACTTATACTAAATGTTTCATCATTCATTTACCAGTCTTTCATATCAACTAATCAAAGAAATGACATTAAACGCTTATGAACTCACCAGCTTAAATGCTGATCTACTCTTTCAAAATAACTTGTATTCTCAGGTCACAAATAGACAGGTGTCGATGCAAGGTTTAGAGAAGACGGAGCAGTCAAGACTCGTCTTTTATTTTGATAAGTTATTATCATGTCTTGTACTATGAAAGAAAACACTTGTAACTAAAATTATACTATTAATGCAATGGATGATGTTGTTTCTTGTTTACTACTTTACATTTGTTGTGATGCATACATGACGTCCTTCGCCCCAGAACGTTTCCGTCGTTCGTGGTTTTGGGGTGTGACAGATTGGTATCAGAGCATTGTTTATAGTGAATTGAGTATATCAACCCATAAAAGATATACTAACTATAAATACAATGGGATTAAAAATACTCTGATTTAGAGTATATACTTTAAATAATAAGATATTTAAGTAAGTATACGTGATGCATTCATACTAAAATCAGTGTCACTAGGACAGTACAAAAGAATTACGATTGTTGGGCAACACAAGTAGGCTTAGAGACATATGGTCAAAACTGGGAAGATATAGCCTGATCGCCTATATTATCCGAGGGTTGACTAGCATGTGCCTAAGTTTAAGTGTGTAGTCGCAACAAGGCTAAAATCTTACCAACCCTACCACAATGAGAACAATAGAACATAACATAAAAATTAAAATACTATAGGAGTATTTGGTGTTACTATAAGTACTTTATACTTGAGAATTAAAAAAAGGGATCCTCATTACTAAGTTGATAGTTGCTAAGTGGATACACTAAGGCTACATGTAATTAGGAAGTTATAGACTTAGAATCAGTGGTAATTTTGCCTTACCCCTATTCTGTGTGAATTTGGAAATAAGGTCACTTATTCGAAGGTCTATCCTGTTTAGATTACACATAGCTGGTATGCACTTCACAAATAGTGATGTAACTAATGAGGGTTTTCTAAATAATTATCTAGATAGTTCGTCTAATAATTATCCACTTACCCTAAATTCTCGCATAGAAATCATAGTTGGACTCCATCCCCTTGACAACCAATATCTTCTGAACGAAGTCATAGCGGGTTGGTTTGGAGAAGAACCATAGAACGATCATCCTATCCCTTTGGATGATCACCATGATAAAAACCTTTCCGCCAATGCTAATTCCGAACCAGAGGTTGAGAACCTACCCCGAGCAATTCCCTTTCCAATTCCTAACCCTCGTCTTGCTTTTCAAGACCCGACGCCTGAGTCGGTGGAATGCTTAGAAACATGGAGCCAAGAACAAGATCAGCCCATGCCAGTTATTGGCGACCGAAACTTTTACGACTTGAGCAATGGGGGCTCAGCAGATAGAATCTTGCCATTCATGGTCCGCAGAGTGGCCCAAAACGAGATTCAAGGCAGGACAGCCCAACATCAGATTGCCGAAGTTGTCACCGATGCGAGAATGCATACCCTCCACACCACTCATCTAGAGGATGCTCACAAGAGATCAGAAAGAAACCATGAGAACCTGCTGCAAACACTAGCTGAAAACCCGAGCCAAAGTCATAGAGCTCCAAGTGCGCCAGAGGGTGTACTAGAGACACCTACTTGACATGGAACGTCAATTGGTTGAACTAAGAATTCACCAGAGGAATTACCGTCGCCAGTAGTAGACGCTTTACTTTATTTCCCTTATAAAAAGAGGAATCGTATTTTTCTGTCTATGCCTGATGTGGCACTTTCTATGAAATTATCTGGTACTGTAAGTACTTTAGTTAGGTCTTTATGCTGTCAGGAACTACCTCCTGTGGATATGATGTAAAACCTTTACAAGGTCATTTCCCTGAACCTTTACGCCGTAAATATCCAAGATACTGACAGTCGGCTAACTTTTGTGTCATTTCCTTCATTCAAGTACTCTTATCATACTCTCATTGGAGTCTATCTAAAACCTGCTTTAGTTAAGTCATTGGACCATAGCAAGTTAGATACGGAGACATTTCCAAGTCTCTTTCAGTGGTTGGATTTTGTTATTCACCAATCCACGATACCTCAACTGGTACAACAAACGTCTTGAGAACATTCTACGAACTTACCTCTATTCATTACTAAGACTGCATCATAGGGATGTAGGTCAAACCTTCGCGAACATACTTTCATTCTGTACTAGGACTGCCTCATAGAGATATAGGTCAAACTTTCGAGAACATCGTCATACTCTTTACATGAACAATCTAAGTACATCAGGGTCAACCCTTTATACACACACTTTCATCCAGTGCTAGGACTGCATCATAGGGATGTAGGTCAATCCTTTAAGAACATACACCTATTAATTGCATGAACGATCGAAGTACGTCTAGGTTCAACCATACTCGCTCACAAATTCATTTTTTCTTTTCGTATAACAGAATCATGTCGCCGAAGAAAAACGATCAACCCATCTACCAAATACCAACTCTTCAGATCGATGCAGCTACCTTTCAAGCTGCAGTCTCGGCTGCCGTGTCAGCTGTTCTGACCCTCCTTAACGCTAACAACGCGAATGTTAGCAGGATCGTTAGCAATAATTTCAATCCAAGTAACAGTCAAGTACCTCAACGAGAAACAAACTACCACGACACCCCGAATCCCAAGCCCAAGAATAACAAACGAAAGTGCTGGGCTAAGACTAAAGGCAGATCACCCCAAGGGGCGAGCAAAAGACAACAACATGTGGCAACCTTCGCAGCCACGACTTCTGTACCTCATACTACCATCCTTAACCCGGCCAGACAGTATGCTGGAAATCTCCCAAAGTGTAACAAATGCAACTATCACCATCATGGATTTTGTCGGAAAATGCAGTGCTTAAACTGCAATAAAAAGGGACACACCGTCCGTTACTGCAAGAGTCGGACCCAACACATTACTTCAACCACCAATGTTGAAATCTCTCGAATATGCCATCTATGTGGCGTAATGGGACACTTCAAGAGGGACTGTCCAACATAGGAGAATGATGGTGAATCCGGAGGAGTTTGACCTCATAATGGAAAAAAACAACGAAGGACCCTACTATAGTATAGGTTCACTTCCAACCGTCAGTAATATGTATGTTTTTATAAACCATCTAGAACTAGTGCAACTAGAGTCTAACCTTTTGCGAGATCCTGTCTGTATAGGAATTCTCGTCCTGCGAATACTTGTCTTTTGTAGTATATCATATTCGCAGCAATAGTCTTGTGGTAAGTCTAAAGTACCGAAACTCTGTTGATGGTTGCACGGTTGTTTTGTCTGTAAACATCTTTTGTTCAAATCTAATGTCTTTAAGTTTCCTTATGATTACGACATTATCATACTACTTGATTCAATTCTATCCTCACAAAAGCAGCTTCGTACGTACATCTATTCCTCCAAAAAAATCGACTTTCTAGCAAAACCGTTATTCCGGAACAACAAAGTACTCGTACATAGAGCACCTCATGTTTCTCACCCTCTCCAGAGAGAAACTTAGCAAACCGCCCGAAGTACCACTCGTTCAATACGTCAAGTTCAATCCAAAGACCCACTGTTTCAAGCTTATTTATATAGGACTCGTATACCCGAGACTACGATTGGTGAGCCTGGTATAGGTTCTACTATGAACTTCAGGACGGAGACTGCCCAAGATTTACAAGTGATTATGCTAACATGCGAATAAACTTAGAAGCCAACACGTGCCCTTTCTGTCAATTGGGACAAGAAAGTCAATGATAGAACAAAAGTACCTATCCTTTTTCCTTAATTCATGAGTAATCATACTTTATTTTAGATCTTCACGTCATCTACTCAACCACAAGGTTATGACTTCATAATCAGTATGAATTGGTTTTGTTCTTATACAAGAGGAAAGGTCACTGCCTATACCTCGAGTCAGCTTAAGACGCAGGAAGTTAACTATACAACACATAATCTTGAGTCAGGGACAGCAGTAATTATTTGGAAGATCTGGAGGCACTACTTGTAGGATACAAGATGTACTATCCTCACGGGCCACAAAAACATTCAACATACGTTCGACCAAGAAGAGTTGTCATGACAGTAAAGTCAAACAAAAGAAGCAGAGCCGTTTCCCAATAGTGAAAGGTTTGCTGGAAGGCCATGCGAGGATCTAAATTCACTTAGGAATACAAAAGATCAAATAAAACTTCTATCTGTAGCGTAGTATCAATTCTGCTTAAACTCTAATTTCGGGACGAAATTCCCTCTAACGGGGGGATGATGTGACAACCCGATATTTCAAGACGATATGTTGGGACGCAAGTCAAATTAAGGTCAAAATTTAACTTTCCTAAAATCTTAGTTGGGTTAAATAATGTAGAAGGAATCGTATCAAGGTTTCCAAGCATATAAAGAACGCTAAAATCCGAGTTATAACGAAGAAGTTATGACCATTCTAAGTTTTCCAACAGAAAAACGGCAATACGAAGTTACGTAAAAACTCGAATCGGAAATCAAGCGACTTTTGGCCGGAATGACCTAAACGGAAATTGAAGGTCTCGACAATGGTATTTCAGCGGTAAAAAGTCTGGCAAAAACCGACGTCAGATAAAGATGTTATGAATTTGTAAAGAAATTTCTTAATCACGTCATTTTAATAAATAAATAATAAAAATTATTTCATAATTTGCCAACGGAATCTAAACGAAAGTTGTAGATCCTAGTCTCACCTTCGCGTGGATATAAAGAACGTCGAAAACGGAGTTCGTATGAAGGAGATATGAATTTTTGAAGTTTATTTAATATAATTATAAATTTAAATGAAAACTCCCGGTATTATCCAAAGGGGAGTCATCGGATAGGGCCGGAGTACGCCCTGCGTACCCTCGTACGCCCCGCGTACTCAGATCGAAGGCCTCGGATCGTCCACGTCGCCCTATGCGAAGCTACCGACCCGCCCGTCCGACCCGCTCCATCCGAAATACGTAAGCAGTGACGTTTAGTACGCGCTGCGTACCCTCGTACGCCCAGCGTACCGAGGCGGTTCAGCACCCCTATAAAAGGGATGCGAGGGCTTCCGAGAAATTTGCTAACTTCTTCTCTTTTCTCTTGCGTCTTGCCTCATTTTCCGTGCCCGTTCAAACCCGAAGCTCTGGCCTTTTTACTCAAGTCCCGAGGGTCGATTTTACTCCCGAGATTCCCGAGAATCCCGAGAAAAATCCGTTTCCCGAGACGAAACTATGCCCGGTTTTCCATCTCGCTATCTTCAAACTTTCAGGTGAGTTCATACCCCTATAATCCACACTTTTAAATGTTTTATGAATATTTTTATATGCTTTTAAGGGGGGGAATACAAGTAAAACACACGATGATTATCGTATGTTATATAAAGTTTCGTTTTATACTTTTATCAACGGAATCGCATGTGATTTATAATCATTATAAAGAAACTTTCGTGTGCAAAATGTATCACGATAATATCATATCTTTCGGAAATTGAAAAGTGTTGTTATTTTTATATAAATCAAACACTCCGCTTATACTGTATGTATATGTGTCCACCTTTTATACTACAAACATACGATTATTTTGGGACACTTCTTGTTAATAAATCAATCATATGTGATTTATAACTAGTATGCAAATAGATTCACTACAAGTTCAACAGTTTCACCAAACATATTACTTCAAATGACTTTCTTAAACGTTTTTACATGATTAAAGCTCGTTATCAAACTGTCTTACATACTGTAAGCTTCCTTTCAAAATCGGTTACAAAGGTGTTTTCAAACAATGGTTTTACGTGTACTTAAACTGTCTTATCAAACAAAATACTTTCAATCATTTTATAAACTGACATCAAGTCACAAATCTTTATTAGACTTTTCAACGGTTTTACAAAACTTCTTTATGCTTTTATATTATAAATTGCATGTCTCTATATGTATAGTTATATAAGAAATGTTTAAAAGACTTAGAAAGGCTATCCACCCTATTTCCTTTTCGCGCCTTGAGATGTGGTCTGGTGGGATATTGGGTATTCGTCCGAAAGTCGTTTAAATATTAGTTATATATTATGTATACATATATGGTCATAAATGTTCCATCAGTTAATTTAGTTCCGATACAAATAGATATCAATGGTGTATAAACCTACTTGGTCACTCATCAATTACATTCTAGTAAACTATTATAGGAATAGTTTAGAGTAAACAAAACATTTTCACTACTACAAGAAATTACACCAGAGTCAGTTCATTCATGAGTCCAGACTACATGTTATATGAAGGGATACTTTTACATGAATACTTATACATGAATACTTTTACATAGACACTATATGGCAGATTACTACTACATGTTATATGAAGGAATACTCTTACATGAATACTTATACATGAATACTTTTACATAGACACTATATGGCAGATTACTACTACATGTTATATGAAGGAATACTCTTACATGAATACTTATACATGAATACTTGTACATAGACATTATATGGCAATTTAATATTACATGTTATATGTCTAGATACGGTTATATTGTTCGCCTTTCTATCTTTACCTTGTGATTCAATCACATCATCGACGAGGTAGACTGGGACTTTATCTCCTAGTACCACATCATACTTTGAGGGACTAACCATTCCGACAACCACTGCTAGCTACAGAGGTGAATGAACAATCTACGGATGTTCTAGGTTGATACCATCGTGGGTATACATAAGGGACTAACTATTCCTAAACCCGGCTGTTAGCAACAGAGGTAAATGAACAGTCTACGGATGTTCTAGGTTGATACCATTTCAGGTATACTTAAGAGACTACTAATAAGAGTTAAACAAGGAAAAACCATCACATTTTCAAGAGATGCGTACTTTCAAAACAGTCAGGTCTAGGTAAAAGACTACTTTCAAAACATTCGAGTCTTGGTAGAAGACTACTTTTATACTAGTAGGAAATATGGGATTTTCTATAGCTTTTCATACTTATACTAAATGTTTCATCATTCATTTACCAGTCTTTCATATCAACTAATCAAAGAAATGACATTAAACGCTTATGAACTCACCAGCTTAAATGCTGATCTACTCTTTCAAAATAACTTGTATTCTCAGGTCACAAATAGACAGGTGTCGATGCAAGGTTTAGAGAAGACGGAGCAGTCAAGACTCGTCTTTTATTTTGATAAGTTATTATCATGTCTTGTACTATGAAAGAAAACACTTGTAACTAAAATTATACTATTAATGCAATGGATGATGTTGTTTCTTGTTTACTACTTTACATTTGTTGTGATGCATACATGACGTCCTTCGCCCCAGAACGTTTCCGCCGTTCGTGGTTTTGGGGTGTGACAGATTGGTATCAGAGCATTGTTTATAGTGAATTGAGTATATCAACCCATAAAAGATATACTAACTATAAATACAATGGGATTAAAAATACTCTGATTTAGAGTATATACTTTAAATAATAAGATATTTAAGTAAGTATACGTGATGCATTCATACTAAAATCAGTGTCACTAGGACAGTACAAAAGAATTACGATTGTTGGGCAACACAAGTAGGCTTAGAGACATATGGTCAAAACTGGGAAGATATAGCCTGATCGCCTATATTATCCGAGGGTTGACTAGCATGTGCCTAAGTTTAAGTGTGTAGTCGCAACAATGCTAAAATCTTACCAACCCTACCACAATGAGAACAATAGAACATAACATAAAAATTAAAATACTATAGGAGTATTTGGTGTTACTATAAGTACTTTATACTTGAGAATTAAAAAAAGGGATCCTCATTACTAAGTTGATAGTTGCTAAGTGGATACACTAAGGCTACATGTAATTAGGAAGTTATAGACTTAGAATCAGTGGTAATTTTGCCTTACCCCTATTCTGTGTGAATTTGGAAATAAGGTCACTTATTCGAAGGTCTATCCTGTTTAGATTACACATAGCTGGTATGCACTTCACAAATAGTGATGTAACTAATGAGGGTTTTCTAAATAATTATCTAGATAGTTCGTCTAATAATTATCCACTTACCCTAAATTCTCGCATAGAAATCATAGTTGGACTCCATCCCCTTGACAACCAATATCTTCTGAACGAAGTCATAGCGGGTTGGTTTGGAGAAGAACCATAGAACGATCATCCTATCCCTTTGGATGATCACCATGATAAAAACCTTTCCGCCAATGCTAATTCCGAACCAGAGGTTGAGAACCTACCCCGAGCAATTCCCTTTCCAATTCCTAACCCTCGTCTTGCTTTTCAAGACCCGACGCCTGAGTCGGTGGAATGCTTAGAAACATGGAGCCAAGAACAAGATCAGCCCATGCCAGTTATTGGCGACCGAAACTTTTACGACTTGAGCAATGGGGGCTCAGCAGATAGAATCTTGCCATTCATGGTCCGCAGAGTGGCCCAAAACGAGATTCAAGGCAGGACAGCCCAACATCAGATTGCCGAAGTTGTCACCGATGCGAGAATGCATACCCTCCACACCACTCATCTAGAGGATGCTCACAAGAGATCAGAAAGAAACCATGAGAACCTGCTGCAAACACTAGCTGAAAACCCGAGCCAAAGTCATAGAGCTCCAAGTGCGCCAGAGGGTGTACTAGAGACACCTACTTGACATGGAACGTCAATTGGTTGAACTAAGAATTCACCAGAGGAATTACCGTCGCCAGTAGTAGACGCTTTACTTTATTTCCCTTATAAAAAGAGGAATCGTATTTTTCTGTCTATGCCTGATGTGGCACTTTCTATGAAATTATCTGGTACCGTAAGTACTTTAGTTAGGTCTTTATGCTGTCAGGAACTACCTCCTGTGGATATGATGTAAAACCTTTACAAGGTCATTTCCCTGAACCTTTACGCCGTAAATATCCAAGATACTGACAGTCGGCTAACTTTTGTGTCATTTCCTTCATTCAAGTACTCTTATCATACTCTCATTGGAGTCTATCTAAAACCTGCTTTAGTTAAGTCATTGGACCATAGCAAGTTAGATACGGAGACATTTCCAAGTCTCTTTCAGTGGTTGGATTTTGTTATTCACCAATCCACGATACCTCAACTGGTACAACAAACGTCTTGAGAACATTCTACGAACTTACCTCTATTCATTACTAAGACTGCATCATAGGGATGTAGGTCAAACCTTCGCGAACATACTTTCATTCTGTACTAGGACTGCCTCATAGAGATATAGGTCAAACTTTCGAGAACATCGTCATACTCTTTACATGAACAATCTAAGTACATCAGGGTCAACCCTTTATACACACACTTTCATCCAGTGCTAGGACTGCATCATAGGGATGTAGGTCAATCCTTTAAGAACATACACCTATTAATTGCATGAACGATCGAAGTACGTCTAGGTTCAACCATACTCGCTCACAAATTCATTTTTTCTTTTCGTATAACAGAATCATGTCGCCGAAGAAAAACGATCAACCCATCTACCAAATACCAACTCTTCAGATCGATGCAGCTACCTTTCAAGCTGCAGTCTCGGCTGCCGTGTCAGCTGTTCTGACCCTCCTTAACGCTAACAACGCGAATGTTAGCAGGATCGTTAGCAATAATTTCAATCCAAGTAACAGTCAAGTACCTCAACGAGAAACAAACTACCACGACACCCCGAATCCCAAGCCCAAGAATAACAAACGAAAGTGTTGGGCTAAGACTAAAGGCAGATCACCCCAAGGGGCGAGCAAAAGACAACAACATGTGGCAACCTTCGCAGCCACGACTTCTGTACCTCATACTACCATCCTTAACCCGGCCAGACAGTATGCTGGAAATCTCCCAAAGTGTAACAAATGCAACTATCACCATCATGGATTTTGTCGGAAAATGCAGTGCTTAAACTGCAATAAAAAGGGACACACCGTCCGTTACTGCAAGAGTCGGACCCAACACATTACTTCAACCACCAATGTTGAAATCTCTCGAATATGCCATCTATGTGGCGTAATGGGACACTTCAAGAGGGACTGTCCAACATAGGAGAATGATGGTGAATCCGGAGGAGTTTGACCTCATAATGGAAAAAAACAACGAAGGACCCTACTATAGTATAGGTTCACTTCCAACCGTCAGTAATATGTATGTTTTTATAAACCATCTAGAACTAGTGCAACTAGAGTCTAACCTTTTGCGAGATCCTGTCTGTATAGGAATTCTCGTCCTGCGAATACTTGTCTTTTGTAGTATATCATATTCGCAGCAATAGTCTTGTGGTAAGTCTAAAGTACCGAAACTCTGTTGATGGTTGCACGGTTGTTTTGTCTGTAAACATCTTTTGTTCAAATCTAATGTCTTTAAGTTTCCTTATGATTACGACATTATCATACTACTTGATTCAATTCTATCCTCACAAAAGCAGCTTCGTACGTACATCTATTCCTCCAAAAAAATCGACTTTCTAGCAAAACCGTTATTCCGGAACAACAAAGTACTCGTACATAGAGCACCTCATGTTTCTCACCCTCTCCAGAGAGAAACTTAGCAAACCGCCCGAAGTACCACTCGTTCAATACGTCAAGTTCAATCCAAAGACCCACTGTTTCAAGCTTATTTATATAGGACTCGTATACCCGAGACTACGATTGGTGAGCCTGGTATAGGTTCTACTATGAACTTCAGGACGGAGACTGCCCAAGATTTACAAGTGATTATGCTAACATGCGAATAAACTTAGAAGCCAACACGTGCCCTTTCTGTCAATTGGGACAAGAAAGTCAATGATAGAACAAAAGTACCTATCCTTTTTCCTTAATTCATGAGTAATCATACTTTATTTTAGATCTTCACGTCATCTACTCAACCACAAGGTTATGACTTCATAATCAGTATGAATTGGTTTTGTTCTTATACAAGAGGAAAGGTCACTGCCTATACCTCGAGTCAGCTTAAGACGCAGGAAGTTAACTATACAACACATAATCTTGAGTCAGGGACAGCAGTAATTATTTGGAAGATCTGGAGGCACTACTTGTAGGATACAAGATGTACTATCCTCACGGGCCACAAAAACATTCAACATACGTTCGACCAAGAAGAGTTGTCATGACAGTAAAGTCAAACAAAAGAAGCAGAGCCGTTTCCCAATAGTGAAAGGTTTGCTGGAAGGCCATGCGAGGATCTAAATTCACTTAGGAATACAAAAGATCAAATAAAACTTCTATCTGTAGCGTAGTATCAATTCTGCTTAAACTCTAATTTCGGGACGAAATTCCCTCTAACGGGGGGATGATGTGACAACCCGATATTTCAAGACGATATGTTGGGACGCAAGTCAAATTAAGGTCAAAATTTAACTTTCCTAAAATCTTAGTTGGGTTAAATAATGTAGAAGGAATCGTATCAAGGTTTCCAAGCATATAAAGAACGCTAAAATCCGAGTTATAACGAAGAAGTTATGACCATTCTAAGTTTTCCAACAGAAAAACGGCAATACGAAGTTACGTAAAAACTCGAATCGGAAATCGAGCGACTTTTGGCCGGAATGACCTAAACGGAAATTGAAGGTCTCGACAATGGTATTTCAGCGGTAAAAAGTCTGGCAAAAACCGACGTCAGATAAAGATGTTATGAATTTGTAAAGAAATTTCTTAATCACGTCATTTTAATAAATAAATAATAAAAATTATTTCATAATTTGCCAACGGAATCTAAACGAAAGTTGTAGATCCTAGTCTCACCTTCGCGTGGATATAAAGAACGTCGAAAACGGAGTTCGTATGAAGGAGATATGAATTTTTGAAGTTTATTTAATATAATTATAAATTTAAATGAAAACTCCCGGTATTATCCAAAGGGGAGTCATCGGATAGGGCCGGAGTACGCCCTGCGTACCCTCGTACGCCCCGCGTACTCAGATCGAAGGCCTCGGATCGTCCACGTCGCCCTATGCGAAGCTACCGACCCGCCATCCGACCCGTCGTCCGACCCGCTCCATCCGAAATACGTAAGCAGTGACGTTTAGTACGCGTTGCGTACCCTCGTACGCCCAACGTACCGAGGCAGTTCAGCACCCCTATAAAAGGGATGCGAGGGCTTCCGAGAAATTTGCTAACTTCTTCTCTTTTCTCTTGCGTCTTGCCTCGTTTTCCGTGCCCGTTCAAACCCGAAGCTCTGGCCTTTTTACTCAAGTCCCGAGGGTCGATTTTACTCCCGAGATTCCCGAGAATCCCGAGAAAAATCCGTTTCCCGAGACGAAACTATGCCCGGTTTTCCATCTCGCTATCTTCAAACTTTCAGGTGAGTTCATACCCCTATAATCCACACTTTTAAATGTTTTATGAATATTTTTATATGCTTTTAAGGGGGGGAATACAAGTAAAACACACGATGATTATCGTATGTTATATAAAGTTTCGTTTTATACTTTTATCAACGGAATCGCATGTGATTTATAATCATTATAAAGAAACTTTCGTGTGCAAAATGTATCACGATAATATCATATCTTTCGGAAATTGAAAAGTGTTGTTATTTTTATATAAATCAAACACTCCGCTTATACTGTATGTATATGTGTCCACCTTTTATACTACAAACATACGATTATTTTGGGACACTTCTTGTTAATAAATCAATCATATGTGATTTATAACTAGTATGCAAATAGATTCACTACAAGTTCAACAGTTTCACCAAACATATTACTTCAAATGATTTTCTTAAACGTTTTTACATGATTAAAGCTCGTTATCAAACTGTCTTACATACTGTAAGCTTCCTTTCAAAATCGGTTACAAAGGTGTTTTCAAACAATGGTTTTACGTGTACTTAAACTGTCTTATCAAACAAAATACTTTCAATCATTTTATAAACTGACATCAAGTCACAAATCTTTATTAGACTTTTCAACGGTTTTACAAAACTTCTTTATGCTTTTATATTATAAATTGCATGTCTCTATATGTATAGTTATATAAGAAATGTTTAAAAGACTTAGAAAGGCTATCCACCCTATTTCCTTTTCGCGCCTTGAGATGTGGTCTGGTGGGATATTGGGTATTCGTCCGAAAGTCGTTTAAATATTAGTTATATATTATGTATACATATATGGTCATAAATGTTCCATCAGTTAATTTAGTTCCGATACAAATAGATATCAATGGTGTATAAACCTACTTGGTCACTCATCAATTACATTCTAGTAAACTATTATAGGAATAGTTTAGAGTAAACAAAACATTTTCACTACTACAAGAAATTACACCAGAGTCAGTTCATTCATGAGTCCAGACTACATGTTATATGAAGGGATACTTTTACATGAATACTTATACATGAATACTTTTACATAGACACTATATGGCAGATTACTACTACATGTTATATGAAGGAATACTCTTACATGAATACTTATACATGAATACTTTTACATAGACACTATATGGCAGATTACTACTACATGTTATATGAAGGAATACTCTTACATGAATACTTATACATGAATACTTGTACATAGACATTATATGGCAATTTAATATTACATGTTATATGTCTAGATACGGTTATATTGTTCGCCTTTCTATCTTTACCTTGTGATTCAATCACATCATCGACGAGGTAGACTGGGACTTTATCTCCTAGTACCACATCATACTTTGAGGGACTAACCATTCCGACAACCACTGCTAGCTACAGAGGTGAATGAACAATCTACGGATGTTCTAGGTTGATACCATCGTGGGTATACATAAGGGACTAACTATTCCTAAACCCGGCTGTTAGCAACAGAGGTAAATGAACAGTCTACGGATGTTCTAGGTTGATACCATTTCAAGTATACTTAAGAGACTACTAATAAGAGTTAAACAAGGAAAAACCATCACATTTTCAAGAGATGCGTACTCTCAAAACAGTCAGGTCTAGGTAAAAGACTACTTTCAAAACATTCGAGTCTTGGTAGAAGACTACTTTTATACTAGTAGGAAATATGGGATTTTCTAGAGCTTTTCATACTTATACTAAATGTTTCATCATTCATTTACCAGTCTTTCATATCAACTAATCAAAGAAATGACATTAAACGCTTATGAACTCACCAGCTTAAATGCTGATCTACTCTTTCAAAATAACTTGTATTCTCAGGTCACAAATAGACAGGTGTCGATGCAAGGTTTAGTGAAGACGGAGCAGTCAAGACTCGTCTTTTATTTTGATAAGTTATTATCATGTCTTGTACTATGAAAGAAAACACTTGTAACTAAAATTATACTATTAATGCAATGGATGATGTTGTTGCTTGTTTACTACTTTACATTTGTTGTGATGCATACATGACGTCCTTCGCCCCAGAACGTTTCCGCCGTTCGTGGTTTTGGGGTGTGACATTAAATCTAAATCCAAGGGTCCTCAAAACTTCAAGATAGGGCATAAGAACATAGATCTAGACCTTTGATACTAGAAGGATACCGAAAGTCTTAAACTTTATCCACATGCATGACCATATGGAGCTTGAAAGGCAAAAACAAGAGCTTAGAGGTTGCATGGGGCTTTTAGGGCCACAAAGTTGGCACCTTTATGCCATGAGATCCCCTCAAGGCCCTAGTCCCTAGATCTGAAGTGTTTTCCATGAGGGACGTTCAACCCATCAATAACCATCTCACTTGGACAAAACAATCCAAAGAACCCTAAAATGGAGATCTAGATGACTACAAGACAAGGTTTAAGCTTTATACCAAAAATGTGTCGTGGACGAGGCAAGGATTCTGGATCTTTATGCTCATTCTTGTGTCTCCGAGTTCTTCCTTCTTCCAATAGCTCCAACACTCACCAAGAACACTCAAAATGACTTACAGACTCTCAATATAGCTTTATGGTTTCGAGATTTAGGGTTAGGGAATTGGAGGCTGGAAATGAGGCTGAACCCTAGGGCTTAATTTGTTTAAGGGCGTGTTCGGCATGGAGCATTTTGGAGCGTTTGAGAGCTTCTAGCTTGTAGCATTTGACAAAACACTCCATTTAAAATAGAAAGGCTCGTTTGGCAGCACAAGCTTCTAGCATTTAGTTTAATCAGAACGCTCCAAATCCAAATGCTACTTCATGTAGCGTTTAACAAAACGCTACAAGCTACAAGCTATGTGCTACAAGCTACCCGCTACCAGCTAGTTTTGCCGAACACACCCTAAATAGGGTGCAAAGTCTCGATTTTAGGGTTTCCCAAACCCTTTCCATCTCGTTGAGTTGATCCTCCCCAACTCGTTAAGTTACTCTTCCAAAACGTGTGCCCCAACTTTCAAACAAGTCGAGTTTACGCCTTAAACTCGACGAGTTGACCTTTAGAAATAAGGTTTTATTTCCATAATTAATCTTCTCAATTTCGGGTGTTACAGGTTATCTCAATACTTAAACCAATGTTGAAATCAAAAGAAAATATACAGTATTTTGTATGAATTTCATCATGTAATCAAGACGCACTCTATCTTCAATAAGGCTTTTCAGACAAATTTATGAAGTTTGTTAGTTTTTTGGATTGTACAAATAGTTTTTTTTATAAATTTTGTGACTTTAAAATTGAATATATAACGTTATATAAAAAGAAATGGAAAAAATACACTCATTTAAAAAAAACAAACCATTTTTAATATATTGATAAAACGGTTATTCTGAAGTTTTAGTTGAATTAACGAAACAGTCTCAATATTTTGACGAATTAACTGAAAAATCCGAAATACCAGCTAAATCTGCAAAACCGGCCACAGAGGGTTATTCTGAAGTTTTAGCTGGTATTTTATCCCTTTTTTTCTTAAACAAAATTTAATTTGGGATTAAACCGTAAACTAACCTAAAATATTATGACTTTATTGGAGATTTCCCGAAACAAAAATATTAATTAGTGTCATCCCCACCCCCACACCCTTTATCATCTTTTCTCAACACCCCTCTTTCCTTCCATCTCTCCTCTTTCTATCTATTGCACAAACCTACCATGACAAAGCAACCACCAATCACCATCGCTCATACTCGTCGCGACATCTTTAACGAGCAAACCACCGTTGCACGAACCCTACATTAGCCACAATCCTCTTTTTCTTCCTTGTATCACTCAAACCCTACTTTAATTTATGGAATTTGGTTTAGGGGTTGTAGTTCATTGTAGCCAATTTTGAGGATTGAAGGTCATCAGAATACTCGTCGGAGCTTGGATAAGAAAGTTGCCTCCCCCCCCCCCCCCCCCCCTTTCTTCACTGTTGCACCTCCATCACACCAGCCAAAATAGCACCTCCATTGTTACACCACCACCGGTGCTTCTGTTTTCTTCCGGCAGCAACGATGTCATGATGAAATCTCACTCTATTTCTTTAGGGTCCTGTTACAAATGATTTTATAAAAAAAAAAAAACCTCTTTGAATATTAGAATAGATTCAAGATTTTGTTTTGAACTTTAGAGAATCAATGGGTCTTTTAGGTTTGCTTTGTTTCAACATTTGGTTTATGTTCTTGACAACTTCTAATTTTGTGGGTTTGAGCAGGTTTAACTTCTAGGTTTGAGCATATTGATTTCAAAATTTAAGGGCAATGATTTACGGGTTTAATTCATAAAATACAGGAGTTGCGATGTTGGTGGTTGATGGAACTGGTGGTCACGATGTTTGATGTCGGACATAGTGGTGGTGTTTGATGGGGCTGTAGCACTACTATAGAGGCGGTGAGGTGGATGGATTTGCAAATCCGTCCACCTCACCACCTCAGTAACCCAAAATCAAAACAAACCAAAACTAAATCTTGAAATCAAAACCCAAAATCAAGCTTGATGAACCGGTAACCTCGTCAATTTTTTCTATGTGATTGTGATAAGAGTGATAATGGAACACATGTGGTCTTTTTATCTATACACTCAACAAAAAAACGCAACAAAAACAAACTGTAGGGATGATCGGAGTGCAAAAAAAAATATAGACTAAACGTGAAATTTTTTCAAACAACATGGACGATTTCAGTAATTTGTTCAATTGGTAATGAGAGTGTCAACTGTTATTTCTTATCAGCATATAAATTAGTCCATCTTGAAATTAAAGTATTAAACCATATCATAACATCAAGATCGAAAAAATGCATCGAATAATCAAGTAAACAAGTCATCTCATATATCATTAATGGAGACAAGTTCCATTTCCCTTCTTTTTTTTTATATAATTCTTCTATTTTTACGACTACAACCATTAAAAATGCAGTGTATCTTGATTCAACTCTAAATTTTGTAAATTAGACCCCTCCTAAAAACATTACTTGCTGTAAAGGTACACAAAACTGAAGATGAAGAATGCAGCCATCTGCAACAACCAAAGATAAAATTTAAAAATTAAAATCTCGTTTTTTTCATTAACATTTTGAGAAAATAAAATGTATTAAATATTAATAAAAATACCGTAGAGAATGATGCTCCATAATATGGAAAAGCCGTTGGAATGAATCTCTCATATTCATTGTGTCTGAAAGGTCGAACTGGAATCTGCAAAAAATAATAATAATAAATAAATAAATAAATGTTTCTTTCTTTTTATTTATACTGTGAAATTTGTTTTTTGAAATGTAGGGGTAAAATTGTAATTTAAATATTACCTGTTTTGCAAGAGACAAACTAGTGTATCCAAGTCTTTGATATTCAACCTTAAACTGGAAAACACCATACACATCTGGCACCTTAAAGGATGCAAGATACAATCCCTGCAAATATATAAAAAGAAACAGAAATTTAAATTAAATAAAAAAGCTAAAAACTTTTAATATAAATAAATAAATAAATAAATTTTACCTTGTTATTAGAGGACATGGTTTTTAATACATAAGGGCTCATCATGTAAAACTGGACCTGAACATCATTTGCCACATATGGTTCCCAACTTGATCCAGACCACTCATAAATCTCTACCAAATATTCCTGAAGATATATTTTAATTAATTATTATTTTAGTTAAACGAAATTAATTGAATTTAATATAACTAAAAATTTTCATGGAATCAGTTGGCTGGAAATGGAATAGAAGTAAAGAACAAAACTCATCTCCATTTTTTGTATATTTTTGTTTGGTTTATACATACACATTTGAAAATAAATATAAATCCTTTTTTTTGTATAAATATGATCTTATATAACAAACAAAACATAAAAGAAACAAAATTTTGAAAAAAGATGTAAAAAACTAAATTTAGGATGATTTCGTAACAAAATTTTGAAATACGGGCCAAAAATGTAATCTTTGGACCAAATTTGTAATAAAATTTAAAATCTGGGCCAAAAGTGTAAAAGGGTCAAAATGAATTTTGGAGTTGATTGAATAAAAAACATATAAGGACTAAATCAATTATTAAGCTAAAATATAAGGACTTTTATGGAGTTTTCCCTTTTGCAAATAAAGAATATGAAACTCATTTACAGAATCATTTACTTAAGACCATTTATAATAAGATTTAATTAAAAAATCAACTTATTTATAGATAAAAAAAAGTCTAAATTAGCATCTATAAAATTAAAAAGATTACCAGGTCATCATTGATCCTATAGATAGAAGGTTCGTCAGTCTCACCAACTCTGTGGTGTCTAACATTCACAGCCTGTTCACATTCAAGAAAAAAATATATATATAAAATGAAACATTAAAAAAAAAAGAACAGGAAATATAAAAATATTAAAAACTAGTATTTGATATTTTACCTTCAAATGACCTCTTTCATGGAATACCCATTTGCTAATCTCAGTAGCAAACTGTTGATTACCAGATTTTGCATATCTGTTACAAATTTTGCATTTTTCCATTAGATTAAAGATGGAAGAATATCGGTATTTGAAAAAAATAATTATATTATTATTACTGTAAGGAAAATAGGAAATGCACTCACTTATTTGAGCTTCCTGCTTTTTGCACTGGTGATTTAAAGAATCTGCATAACATAACATCCAGTTTAATTTCAACCAAAAAATATAAAATGGTTAAAAAGTTTGGACACAAAACTGTGAAATATTGCATACTTGTTGCTGAAGAGATCTAAAGATCCAGAGAACACAATTCTTGCATTGTTTCTTGCCTTCAATATCAAAAGAAAGATTATTAGAAGGTTTCTTTATACTTTAAAAAAAAACATAACATAAGAAGGGGGGGGGGGGGGGGGGGGGGGTACCTGAACAACTGAAACCAATGAGATTGAAGATCCAGAAAGGGATGGTGGACTTGACAGCTTGGACTTTGGGTTAGCAGAATATGCTGATGGAGAAGCTGAAAGAACTTTCAAAACCTGTAAAATGAGTCCAAGGGTAAAAGGGTCATATTCATATACATCCCTGATTCACAAACAATTTAACATATGATGAATCTTGAACTTACCAAGCTATTTGCTGGGTTCAAAGAGTGACCAATTCCTTTGAAAAGTACAGGAGCCTGTGTCATGCAACAAAGAATGAAAGAATTTAACTTTATTACACAGAAATGAGAAAACATTTGATGTGTTTTGAATTTGAAGAGTGAAATTACTTATTTGACACTTAGAAGTGAACTAGTGAAGTAACTCTTTTATTGGGATAGAGATATTTTTTATATTTCAAAATGAGTGGGTTTTATTTGTCTGGTATTTCAAGGGTTATATTGCATATTTCATTTCTTTCTGTGATAGAATCAATGAATAAATACAGTAATCACTGAACAAAGTATTTGAATACACTAACTGACCTCAATTTTTGTACTCCCTAAAAGTACATCAGACTGAATAAAATCATCAGCAGCAATTAATGTATGATCTCCCTCGGTTTCTGAAACAGCATAGCTTCCATGATCAATAACCACAGCAGATTGATCCTGTGAAAAACATCACATTGGTCAAAACATGCAAATGAACAAGTTAATATCTATAACCAATGTTAGTTTCAATCTTATGACCAAAAAGCTTGTCGTCTTTAAGAGTGATATAGAAACAAATTTGGTTTCATGCTCATAACACAAACTCCATTGGTGGTAGCATCTTCACAGTTTTACAAGTTGCATAATATTGACTTAAAATGATCTGTTTCACAGTTTAACGAGTGTAAAATGACTACCTCGTCAAAATCAATTCCACACTCAGCGGCTATATTTCGGATCAAATCAGACGCATTCGCATCGGCAGCAACGATCAAGTCTTTGCCGGAGTCGACGAAGTCCAAAATAGCCGCCACATCCAAAGATCCTCCAAATCCTGGAACAATTCAAAGCTATCATTTCACCAAATTCACCAATGAAAGACAAAGTTAGCAATAAAATTGAGAAATTACGTTCAGTGGTGGGAGAAAACAGAATCAGGCCATCATATAAATGTTGCCCGTATCTCTGAAGAGCGATCTTGGGATCATCGGAGAGCTTGAAATCGAGCTCAAATCCACGTGCCTGCAGAGAATTAAAGAAGATCGAGTGCGAAGACTTGAGAGCCAAGTCGTCGACCAACACTAAAATGCGCCGATCCGTAGGGTTCTCGAGAGAAAATGAGTGGGTGAGTGCAAGTAACAGTGAGATCGAGGCAACGAAGACGGTGGCGATGGAGAAATTCGCCATATTATCTTCCTTTGGTTTTAGGGTTCTTGAGGTTTGGATCCTCTCACCTCACTGTGTAGTGTTGGGAATTTAAGCATTGACTCGTTAAGCAGCGCAATTTGAATAAACGGTCCCTCTAGTTACACTTATTTACATTTTAGAATAAACTACAAAAATGATCCTAAAATGGTCTTTTAGTTGGTGTTTTCCTACTTTATGTTACAAAGTTCTCATGAAGGAGGCGTATAGCCTTCACGAATTATAATATAACCAAACATTACAACGTGGGCAAGTAACAAATACAATGGGCTAAATACATAAAGGACTATATGTCTATACAGTATAATAATAGTGTTAACATCCACCCGCATTCGGAACGGGAGCTCTCGTGCGAACGTTTAGACTGGATCTGAAGTCAAGAAATAAAGTAGACGGAAGCCTTTTAGTGAAGATGTGAGCATACTGAGACGGCAAAGGGACATGAAAAACACGAACGTGACCCAACGCCACATGATCACGCACAAAATGAAGGTCAATCTCGATGTATTTCGTGCGTTAATGTTGAATCGGGTTGGTAGATAGATAAACAACATTGACATTGTAACGCCCGTAGATCCGGGCTAGTCAATTTAGAGACGATAAGCATCAAAAATGACTTTTTGATAGAAGATTATCTAGAATGAATAATCTTAACTAAATTGTAGTGGTCGTGACAAGGATTCCGGATATATAAAGAATGTTGAAATCCGAGTTATAACAAATAAGTTATGACATGTCGAAGTTTCGCGACAGAGCCAGCACGACACAGCGTGACGTAAATAGTGAATTTACGATAGAGCGATTTTTGGCCTAAGTGATCTAAACGAAAGTCCTAGGATACGTTAAACTGAGAGCGTGCATAAAAAGAACGTCCAAATCTAACTTCGCATGAGGAAGTTATGATTTTTCTAAGTTTCAGCTTAGCAGTATGCAGCCCAAAGTTCGAATATGAGATCGAGTGGTTTCTGGTCGAAACAATCTAAACGAGAATCGAAGATCTCGTTAATAGTAGTTTAACGGTAAAAAGACAGACGAAAACAGACGTCGGATGAAGAAATTATGATTTGTTAACAAACTTTTCCTGTCTCGGCCTACTAAAAATATAATATTAAAAATAAAGTCAAAATTAGCCGACAAAATCTAAACGAGAGTTGTAGAGCATAATCTCACCTACACGTGGATATAAAGAACGTCGAAAACGGAGCTCGTATGCGAAAGATATGATTTTTTGAAGTTCAGGGCACGAACCACAACCCTGTGACAGGGTTCACGACGTGAACTCGGTGATTTGACCCTTCAGAGCCTGATAGACCCAAGTTGTGACTACGCGCCTGATGACGTCCAAGTTGCGACTATGTGTTGATATATTGTTTGTTTATTTGAGATGAGTGTTGAATGAATGTTTTGTACAGGTTTTAAATGATTTAAATCGTATATGTATTTAATATCTACAAAATATGTTGGGTAGAACATGGGTAGATGAAATAGTTGATGTATGATGAAATAAAATGATGATAGGTCTCGATGTTTAAGATGATCTAGTCATCCGAGACAACCACAGACTATTCTAAATAGTCCATTGGAACGTTAATAGGCTCGTAGCCTGTAGGTGTTTTTGTACTCTGTGTTCATTAGGTGATTTGGTTCACCAGGTGTTTTTGTACTCTGTGTTCATTAGGTAATTGGGTTCACCAGGTGCTTTTGTACTCTATGTTCATTAAGTGATTGTGTTCACTAGGCACTTTTGGACTATGTGTTTGTTAGGAGATCGTATTCATAGAGAAATTTTGGACTATGTGTTCATTAGGTATTTCTGAACTAGGTGTTCATTGCATATTTTAAAACTGAGTGTTTACTAGACGATTTAAACTACGTGTTCACCAGATGTAATCTAAGAACCTTGGCAGCACTAAACTTTGTGCCAATTCCTTAGGTCAATCCTTAGGAATGAATGTGAGAAGGATAATCGGTTCTTAGGGTAAATCTTTAAGAAATAAATGGAGATAATGGGGGTGGGTAATTGGATTGATTGTTTGATGATTAAATATAATAATTGTATTACTACGGGTTGAAAACCCTATATGCTCACCAGGCTCCCAAGCCTGAACCACTCAGTTTCTTGTATTACAGGTAGTGGCGAGAGAGCATAAGTTGGGCAATTTGTGAAGATATTTTGGATTATAGACCAGTAGTTGTATATAACTGTTGTAAGGTCTATTTTATATGGTTTATGCTTTTGGTCTGTATCGGAACATGACATCCCGAGATTTTGTTGTATAATGAAAATACATTTCTTTAAGAAATGCTTTGATAAATTCTTATCATATTTTGTATTGGGAACAAATTCCGCAACTTTTTTAATCAAAGGATTACTCTGATTTTACTTTAAAAGCAAAAATTAAATCAGTCTTTTATGGCCGTGAAATTGGGGATGTCACAGTTGGTATCAGAGCATTAGTTTAAGCGAACTAGGAATCTGTAAGATTTCTAGACTTAAACTTAAAATGCTAAGTGATGATAGTGAGATGAGTGTCTATCATATTTTAGACACGAGCACTAGAATATTTTCGGAAAATGCCTAAAATGCTTTTATGTGCTAAATGTTATATGTTTGTCTTATATGATATTATTTGTTCGGATCTATGGTCTGTTGCCGACCGGATCTGGAAACCTTATGTGTGTAGGAATCTGTAAGATTTCTAGACTTAAACTTAAAATGCTAAGTGATGATAGTGAGATGAGTGTCTATCATATTTTAGACACGAGCACTAGAATATTTTCGGAAAATGCCTAAAATGCTTTTATGTGCTAAATGTTATATCGTAGTCATACGACTACGATATTAGAACTAGCATGTAAACGTTTCGGAGGGACATAGATGATTTAAATATCTATCATGAATGGGGATCTAAATTCACCTTATTCGGTGTATAGATCAAAAATGGCAAGAACCAGAAGTGGAGTTGGAAACGCGAACGAAAACAGGAATTAACAACCTGTAATTGAGAAAGCACCTGTTATAGCTGCTATGCATGAGCCAATGACAATGGCTGGAGTGCAAATGATGATTCAGATGATGTTGGATCATTAAATGGAGGAGACAATGTGTTTGCTTCAGCAGAACCGTGAGGAACCTGCTACGCCTATTGAACGACCCGAAGTGAATGAAGGGCAATCAGAATGAGGAAATTTCAGTAGATCTGTTGGTCAAACTGAATCGCTTGTGGTTAGGAGGATTAACCATGAGGATGGAGTCGAGAGAAATGAATGCAAGTACAAGGACTTTGTGACTTACAAGCTGTCAACTTTCACTGGAAAGGAAGATCCCATCGGAGTAATGGATTGAATCTCGAAAATGGAATTAGCTTTCATGGCATGTGGTTGCAAGGGCAAACTACAAACCATATTTGCAGTACGTCAGTTCAGAGGTGGCGTTGTTCGCTGGTGGAACACTCTGGGGAAGACCATAAGCCCCAATGAGCCACTACAACTGACTTGGGTAGAATTCTTGGTGCAATTCAAACGAAAGTTCTGCTCGGCCCAAAATTTGCTTGAGCTAGAGAACCAATTCCTGACGTTAAAGAAGGACAACATGTCCATTGATGAATATACCAATGCATTCAGAGACAAGATGGAGTTTGCTTTGTGTATTATCCCAGATGAGCTGGTGAAAATAGATAGGTATGCAAAGGGACTACCATGGGAGTACATTGTGCCAGTACACCAAGCACCTACCTTGGAGGCAGTTATCTGGGTTGCTAAGTCTGTCGAAGAAATGATCAAGGGCATAATCACCAACAAGGTTGAATTTAGCGAGAAAAAAAAGTTTGAAGGATCCCCAAGGACCGACGAGAAGAGAAAATTCTCGAAGTCTAGTTCGAAGAAGTTCGAAGGAGGGGGAGATGAAGCAAGATGGTGTGATAAGTGCAAGAAGAAACACTTGGTAAAATGTGGCGAGGAGGTGACATGTTTCAGGTGTGGAAAGCAGGGGCACTACGCCAATGAGTGTGCATCTAGTAAGAAAGTGTGTTATGAATGTAACGAAAAAAGGCATATTTCGATCAATTGCCCAAAGAAGAATGAACCAGCAAAGCCAAAGGCAAGAGCACTTCAAATGATCCTGGATGAAGCAGATGACAATGCAATGAATCATGATTAAGGAAGTATCAAGGTCAATAGTATCATGTGGTGTAGCCTATTAGGGGCATAGTATAAGGTGAACTTGAACCTCTGTGTAATCTTTTCAAGAAATAATATAAATCCTAGTTTTGTTATCTGATGTGTCGAATGATTGTGTGATTTTACTTTATGGTGACTTGGATCGACTGCGAGACAATATTTGGGACGAGTATGAGAAGATGTGAAAGGTAGTAAATACATAACTACCAGAAGCACAAGACTCACACTTGGATCACGGAAAGTCACAAGGTTGCCAATAAGCTAGTGATTGATTCTGTTTTATTCAGGTATGTCATTACCCTTGTTTCGGTAATTACTAGTAAGATGGTTGTTATTCTGACCCTAGTGGTCATATCAAATTGAGCCCGACTACGATGAGTTTGTTACATGGTTCGGAGGATCCATTTCGATGTAACATCTGACTTAAGTCAGAAGATTGAAATCAATGCGATCAATAGTATCGCGCTCATTGTTAAAAGAAGTTTGTAGCTAGAAATGCTACATGCTAAAAATGTGACTATATCACATTAGAATATGAAGGAAGGTATATTCCATTTTGGAATTTAACTCTAAAAGACCTGAGTCTAAGCGTTGCATCATACGATGAGAGGTCATTAGAGCACGACCCATCGGTCTGTTATAATAGATAAAGGAAGGTATTTATCAAAAGAAGAAGAAAGAGTCCTCAATAAAGAATTATTTTGTAACTCGAAGGTTATGATTGAAAGTCCAACATAGTACGAAAAGTAGATGCAGGATTGAGCATCGTCTGCAGTCAAGAAGCCCTAGAGTTAGATACTTTTTCGAGGAAACAAAGAGGTTATGGCTATTACCTAGGATGAAGAGATAACATATGTAATCATTATACAAGCCCTATTTCGTTGATGATTCCGAGACGTAATCATCCTAAGGGGGGGGGATAACTGTAACGCCCGCAGATCTGGACTAGTCAATTTAGAGACGATAAGAGTCAAAAATGACTTTTTGATAGAATATTATATAGAATGAATAATCTTAACTAAATTGCAGTGGTCGTGACAAGGATTTCGGATATATAAAGAATGTCGAAATTCGAGTTATAACGAAGAAGTTATGACCTGTCGAAGTTTCGCGACAGAGCCGGCACGACACAGCTTACGATAGAGCGATATTTGGCCTAAGTGATCTAAACGAAAGTCCTAAGATACGTTAAACTGAGAGCGTGCATAAAAAGAACGTCCAAATCTGACTTTGCATGAGGAAGTTATGATTTTTCTAAGTTTCAGCTTAGTAGTATGCAGCCCAAATTTCGAATATGAGATCGAGTGGTTTCTGGTCGAAACAATCTAAACGAGAATCGAAGATCTCGTTAATAGTAGTTTAACGGTAAAAAGACAGACAAAAACGGACGTCCGATGAAGAAGTTATGATTTGTTAACGGACTTTTCCTGTCCCGGCCTACTAAAAAGATAATATTAAAAATAGAGTCAAAATTATCTGACGGAGCTCGTATGCGAAAGATATGAATTTTTGAAGTTCAGGGCACGAACCCCAACCCTGTGACAGGGTTCACGACGTAAACTCGGTGATTTGACCCTTCAGAGCCTGGCAAACCCAAGTTGCGACTACGCGCCTGATGACGTCCAAGGTCACGACGTGAAATGATGGTTCACGACGTGAAAATCGAAAAATCAGCCCTATAAATAGAAACCGAAGGGCAGCCGGCCATGGTTGCTAATTCTCTCCTTCTTTCACTCTCTATACCCTCTCTAGCCATCTTTTAACCCTCCCGAAGCCCCGGTATCATCCCGATACCCGAAGCAAGTCCCGAAGCCCCGAAGATCCCGAGAGGAAAAGAGTTTCAAGCCGAAGCTCTGCCCGCGAGAAACCTGGTGTGTGAAGATATATCGGTTTCACCGAGGAATTTCTACTTGAAGAGCCGTAGTGTTGTCCGATAATCGTCTTATCAAGTGAGTGTATAGTCTCTTTCCTAAACACGATTTTAATACAAGTATAGTTCGAATGTAATACGTTTTGAGTGAGTGTATATTCATTTTCTTCTAATACATAGATACAAAGTATTGGCTATAAAATACGTGTTGTGTGTTGATATATTTTTTGTTTATTTGAGATGGGTGTTGAATGAATGTTTTGTACAAGTTTTAAATGATTTAAACCGTATATGTATTTAATATCTATGAATATGTTGGGTAGAACATGGGTAGATGAAATAGTTGGTGTATGATGAAATAAAATGATGATAGGTCTCGATGTTTAAGATGATCTAGTCATCCGAGACAACGACCACAGACTATTCTAAATAGTCCATTGGAACGTTAATAGGCTCGTAGCTTGTAGGTGTTTTTGTACTCTGTGTTCAATAGGTGATTTGGTTCACCAGGTGTTTTTGTACTCCGTGTTCATTAGGTGGTTGGGTTCACCAGGTGCTTTTGTACTCTATGTTCATTAAGTGATTGTGTTCACTAGGCACTTTTGGACTATGTGTTTGTTAGGAGATCGTATTCATAGAGAAATTTTGGACTATGTGTTCGTTAGGTATTTTTGAACTAGGTGTTCATTGCATATTTTAGAACTAAGTGTTTACTAGACGATTTAAACTACGTGTCCACCAGATGTAATTTAAGAACCTTGGCAGCACTAAACTCTGTGCCAATTCCTTAGGTAATCCTTAGGAATGAATGTGAGAAGGATAATCGGTTCTTGGGGTAAATCTTTAAGAAATAAACGGAGATAATGGGGGTGGGTAATTGGATTGATTGTTTGATGATTGAATATAATAATTGTATTACTGCGGGTTGTGTAACAACCATAAAAATTCAACAAATTTTAACTTTTCCAAAAACAACCCATTTTCATAATGTTGTTACAAAAAGGTTTTCAATATGATTATTATCAGAGTCTTCCCAGAATCACATCATAAAACATAAACACGAGGAGCGGTACGATCACGCCTTTGCCTTGCCACGGTCTCCTGAAGAACCTGAAAACATTAAACCACAACTGTAAGCCCGGAAGCTTAGTGAGATACCCCCAAAATACCAACCACATATACCATACACGCATAACATGCCATATCATATCCGATCATAGAACAGCCATGCACTTCGGGTCTACTGTGTGACTGGTCCACCGCTATGGCCAACAGTCCACCTGGCCCACCCTCCGAGTCTAGCCATATACATCGAGTCTACAGTGTGATTGGTCCGCCCGCACCGGGCCTTCAATGCACCTGGTCCACTCTCTGAGTCTACAGTATGACTGGTCCGCCCGCACCGGGCCTTCAGTCGGCCTGGTCCACTCTTCGAGCCTCGGCACGTCTGGTCCGCCCTCTTGGGGCCTACAACCTATCAGGTCCGCTCGCTGGGCCTTCGGGACAACCGGTCCGCCCTGAGTATCTTGGTCTACAGCACAAAGCAGGACCCGCCTCAACCCAACTCCAATCCAAACAACCATGTGCACATAAACATACAATCATATAATAATTCACAGTCAACACGCCGATCAAGCAGATCACATAACATATCATCATCCTATCCAGGATACCAACCTAACCGGGCACTAGCATAGCATCACCCTACATAACAGGATACCGACCTCAACCAGGTCTCTAACATATACCATCCTAACTACCAGGATGCAACATATCAAAGCAATAACATAACAACAAATACCCGGATCTCAATCCGATAAAGGGCCGACCTTGGTGCCTTAGACCCTGTTGATATAGTGAGGATAACTCACCTCGCAACTGCCGACTGAACAGATAAACCCAAGCTGCTCCGACCACTGATACGATCTCCAACACTGGCCAATCATCAAAACTCTGAACTCAAAACAAAAGCCAAAAATTACCAAAATACCCCTGGAATCAACTGGTCAACCCTTGGTCAAAGTCAAAGTCAAAGTCAACCTCCTGACTGACTCTACTCGCCGAGTCAACCCAATGACCCGCCGAGTCCCCATGCTCAGAACTTCCCCTAATCCACGACTTAACTCGGCGAGTCACCCCGAGACTCGTCGAGTCCAACAACTTTGAGTCCTTCCTCACTCGACTTACCGAGTCATCTCTTGACTCACTGTTACACAGCTCACCCTGAAGAAGGATTAAGACCTCGCGACCAGACTCACCGAGTCCAAGAACAGACTCGTCGAGTCTAAGGCTATCTTCAACCTACTCGCCGAGTTGTTCTTCCAACTCACCGAGTTCCAGTCCAACTTCAAGCAACTCGCCGAGTACACCTTTGTGACTCGCCGAGTGCCTCTAGATCTCATCCCATACAGAAGCCTTCCAGCCCATGCAATTGATCCAAAACGTAGATCTACCCTCCTACAACCCATCCATCACGTAAAGTGGCAAACTTTACGTGAATCTAAAGAGATCTAGGCATTATTCACTCTAGGGTTAGGGTTTGGGACAAGATGACTTCACCAAATACTCAAGAACAGGGACTTTAATGTACTCTAGACCTTCTCCATTCCAGATCTGAGGTAGCAACCTCAGATCTAACCTTCAAACTCAAGATACCACAAGCTAAACCTCCCACACATCCCAAAAATGAAGAATCTAGATGAATAGCAGCCCAAGAACGAGATAATACCTCAAAAGGAAGCCCCAACAGCAATGAAATCTGAATCTAAGCAAAGCCCCTTGCTCCAAGCCTCCTAACTCTCCAAGATCTTCCTCCAAATCTATTATCCAAGGCTCAATTGCACTCAAATCCTTCGCAATCGCGTTTCTAGGGTTTTCTGGACTTCAAGGGAAGGTAAGGAGGCTGGGGAGAGGGTATAATGTCCTTTATATAGGGCTCATCCTCCGAAATTAGGGTTTTCTCCACTCAGCACCAACTCGCCGAGTCTAGCCGCCGACTCACCGAGTTGGCCACTTAACACACGACCAAAGTCGCGACCCTACTTGCCGAGTCCACTCGTGGACTCGCCGAGTTGCCCTTTCCCAATTACACTTTTAGCCCTTCAACTTTACTCTGGATATTCCGAGATGTTACAGGTTGAAAATCCTATATGCTCACCAGGCTCCCAAGCCAAACCCACTCAGTTTCTTGTATTACAGGTAGTGGTGCGAGAGCATAAGTTGGGCAATTTGTGAAGATATTTTGGATTATAGACCAGTAGTTGTATATCACTGTTGTAAGGTCTATTTTGTATGGTTTATGCTTTTGGTCTGTACATGACATGCCGAGATTTTTTTATATAATGAAAATACATTTCTTTAAGAAATGCTTTGATAAATTCTTATCATATTTTGTATTGGGAACAAATTCCGCAACTCTTTTAATCAAATGATTAGTCTGATTTTACTTTAAAAGCATAAGTCAATTCGGTCTTTTTTGGCTGTGAAATTGGGGATGTCACAAACATTGTCACAAAAGACAATAGTGGCAGTACGAGGTGGATGATGAAGCTCCCGAAAAAGGTTGCAAAGCCAACTAGTCCCAGCAATGGCATTCGCAACACCACGATATTCAGCCTCGACACTGGACCGCGAAATGGTGGTTTGTCGTTTAGACGAACAAGAAAGAAGATTTTGACCCAAGAAAATACATTAGTTGGAGTAGACTGCCTGGTGGAAGGACAACCAGACCAATCAGCATCAGAGTATGCGACAAGTCAAAGAGAAGGAGATGCATACAATTGTAATCTGTGATCTAGAGTGCCATATATGTAGGAAAGAATGCGTTTAAGAGCAGAGAAATGAGGCTCCCGTGGGTCATGCATGTAAAGGCACACCTGTTGAACATCATAAGAAATATCAAAGCGCGTAAAAGTCAAATACTGAAGAGCACCCACTAGACTGCGATAGAGAGTTGGATCCTAAACCGAAGGACCAGAACCATCAAATTTGGTAGATGTGTCGGCTGGAGTGCGAGCGGACTTACAATTAGACATGTGTGCATGGTCAGGAATCTTGGACGTATACTTTCGTTGGGATAAAAACATCCCATGACTATCAAGCATAACTGCAATACCAAGAAAGTAGTTCAATGACCCCAAATCTGCCGTGGAGAACTCAAACTGTAAGTTGTGAATAATCTGCTGAAGAAAATCGGTGGTAGAAGCAATCAAAACTATATCATCAACATAAAGAAATAAGTAAGCAATCTGAGGGCCCTATCTATAGATAAAAAGAGAAGAATCTGATTTGATGTTAGTAAAACCAAGCTGAGTAATGAACTGAGAAAATCAATGGTACCATGCCCTCGGTGCCTGCTTAAGCCAATAAAGAGACTGTTGTAAGAAACACACATGATCAGGAGCCGAGGGGTCATGAAAACCAGGTGGCTGATGCATATAAACTGTTTCCTAGAGATTACCATGTAAAAATGCATTTTTGACATCCAACTGATGCACCGACCAGCATTAAGAAAGAGTCGGACTAAGAATGGTCTGTATAGTAGTTGGTTTAACAACCGGGCTAAATGTATCATCACAATCTATCCTTGGTCGCTGACTGCGACCATTAGCAACCAACCGTGCCTTGTAACAAGATAAAGAACCATCTACATTAAATTTCTTTTTGAACAACCTAATACAATTAACAATGTTAGCATTTTAGGACCGAGGTACGAGTACCCATGCTTCGTTGGTTATAAGCACATTAAATTCATCTTTCATCGCATTTAGCCAATTAGGATCACGAAAAGCTTCATTATAGGATTGTAGAATGGGAGAAGATAGAGATATAGACTTGATATGCAAGTTCAACGTAATTCCCCCTAAACAATAAAATATGTTTACATGAGGAAGAACATATTAACTAGTTGAGTTTGCGAACCGCTTTAAAGATACTGTGAGACGCCCGAGTAGTCATCGTATAAGTTCGTACAGGAGCTGATGGAGGAGCACGTGGTGCATGTGTGGCAGCCGAAGTGCTAGAGGGAGGTGGAGTGAGCGGCTGAGTGGGTATCGCAGCAGAAGAAGGAGCTATCACGGCATAATTCAAAATTGGATTGGAAGGATGAGTAGTTTGAGTATCAAGAGGGCGAGAGGGAGTGGTTGGGTTATTAAACATGTTGTGGGAATTGTCAATGTCAAGGAAGTTATAATCGAGGCAGCGATCCGGAGTCATAGATCCAAAGGGGAACACGATTTCATCAAATGTGGCATGTCGAGAGATGATGATCTTTTTAGTGTGAAGACTGAGACATCAGAAACCTTTTTGATGAGATGGATATCCAATAAAGACACATGGAACAAATCAAAGTTGATGTTTATGAGAGGGTTACGATGAGGATAACAAAGACAACCGAAGACACAAATATAGGAATATAATGGTTGTTTATTGGAGAGTTTGTGAAATGGGGTGTCGTGTTTGAGAGCGGAAGATGGAAGTATGTTCAAAAGACGGGCTGCCATATCGAGTGCTTCCTAATAGGCGGGTGGAAGATGAGCTTGAAACAATAGGGTACGAATCATATTGTTTAGAGTGCGAAGCATGCATTCGGAATTACTGTTTTGTTAGGACGTGTATGTATATGAGAAACACACGTGAATACCGTGTCTATCATATAATTGATAAAAGTGGGAGTTGTCATACTCCTTGTCATTGTCACGTTGAAAAATTTGTATGCCCATCTTAAATTGGTTTTGAACATAAGCACAAAGGTGAAGAAACTTAGAAAAGACTTCGAATTTCTTTCGGAGAGGATAAACCCATACAAAACGAGTAAATTGATCAAGAAAAATCACATAATATTCAATGCCACTATGACTCAATAAAGGAGAAGCCCACACATCACTATGAATAACTTGAAACAGAAATAACGCATCGGTTTGAGATAATGAAAATGATAATCTAGTGTGTTTTCCAAGTTGACACGCATGACAAAGCAAATGAGAATCCGATTTATTACATGAAATGGAATTACGAGAAATTGAATGCTTGAAAACTGGGTGACCAGGATGACCAGATCTTTGGTGCCATAGAGATGAGATGATAGTGAGAAAAAGCTTGAAATGTTGGCTTGGTCAACAGATAGAGATCGCCCATTCTATCAAATCGGGGGAGGATTTGTTTAGTCCAAAAATCCTTCACAGAGAAACCAAATTCGTCAAATTCAATGGAACACTTGTTATCACGAGTAAGTTTACGAACAAAAATAAGATTTTTAATAATTTATGGTGTAATAATAACGTTTTTTAAGTGAAGAGGACAAAATAGGTTGAAGGGAAGAGTAGTGTGACCGATTTGAGTAATCAGAATATGAGATCCATTGCCAACTAAAATGGAGAAATTTGAATTATTACACAGATTTCCAATGGAACTGAGGATACCTGAATTATTGTGGAGATACGCGGTCGCCCCGGTGTCTATGTACCAGCGGTTGTTCGTTGGATCTTGAAGCGTCATGGAGCTAAAATCTTGCGATATGGCAGTGGTTTGATCCGATGGATACTGAAAGTAAGTGGGCTATGAAGGCAATTGGGTTGCCATGTTGAAAAAGGCATGTTGTGGTTGTTGTTTAGCTAACGACATGGTGGGCTAGGTAGCGCGCTGATTGGAAGTGGCGTTAGAGGGACATTGTACCTAATTGGCAGGTGGCATGGGCAGTAGTCCATGTTGTTGATGTTTTTGGTCCTGTGGAAAAGCCATAACACGATATGGAATGAGTCCCCCCAGCCTTGGGGTTGCGTCAAATAGTTTTTGTTGTCACCACAAGGTTGGCGACCACCTCCTTTATCGCCAGATCGACTGCCACAACCACCACCATGTTGACGACCGCCACTGCGACCAGCCCCAAAATTATTTGAGTTACGATTTCTAGAAGTTGAGGACCGACTGTAGTGTTCCGTGGCGAGAACCGTTGGTGATGATGCATGATCGCGGTGCTCAGATCGGACTTGTTAAGCGTGTTCCTTGATAAGAGACCATTATTCTAAGGTTAGAATGGAATGTATATGAATAAACATTGGGAATGGATTGGAGTGACGAAGAGTAGGTTTCACATGGTTATATTTAGAGGAGAGGTCATCAATTGCATAGATGACAAGGTTGCGTTCTGAAACTGGTGAACCAATGTTGGTGAAAAGGTCAGAGATAGATTTAATCCTGTTGTAGTATTCATAATGGTTGAATCACCAAGTGTAATGCTGCACAATTTATCATCAAGTTCAAGAGCTTTGGTCTCTTTTGTGTTTGTGAAACAGGTCCTGAATAGCTTTCCACACTTCACCAGCTGTGTTATTGGGTTTGAGAATGGACTGAAACACCAGTTGAGAAAGGGTTCCATACAGCCATTGGTTAACAATATTATCAACAGTAGCCCATTTTAGGTCTTTATCAGCAGAGGAGGAAGAAGAGCCTTCGAGGTGGTTGAAAACCTTGTAGCCCATGCAATGAGTTTTGAATAACTCTTTCTAGGAATCATGTTCAGCCGATCTAAATCAAGTAACAGAGGAACATATGATTTGATATTGGTGATACCATAGATCTTGTCATTAGGAGTAGAAGTAGCTTTAGGGTTACCTGGATCATCTGTATTGTCCATGGTGATATCCGAAAGACAGAGACGGCAATAGAGAAGAAGTCGAAAGAAGGAGAATGAGGACATGCCTGATCAATGAAAAAAAGGAATACGACTGTTGGGATTGGCTGTTTAGGTTTAAGAGGGATTGTAACCTGATACCATGTTACAAAGTATATTTTCCCGTGAATTAGGCGTATAGCCTTCACAAATTATAATATAACCAAACATTACAACGTGGGCCAAGTATCAAATATAATGGGCTAAATACATAAAGGACTATATATCTATACAACATAATAATAGTGCTAACACTTTATTCTTGAAAATTCAAAATTATGAAACGAAAATGATTTTATACAGAAAAGTCTTATTATTTTAGGAAATATTATAATAATGTTCTAAAAAATTCGAATAGAAAAATCTCGATTATTTAACATTTTATTCAGATTATTGAAAAAATCATTTTTTATTTTAACAGGAAATGAAAGCTTATGTGATTCTCTTAAAATAATAGGACTTTTCTGTTAAAAAAACAGTTAGGACTTTATCAAAAAAAATCCAAAATAATTGGACTTTTTTTGCATAAAACCCAAAAGAAAATAAATAAATTACACAAATTTACACAAATGGTCCTTATGGTTTAACGAAAGGCACAACTTCAGTCCTTACGAATTTTTTATGACAAACATGGTCTTTGTGGTTTCTATGTAGCATCCCGATGATGAGGTAATTTAAATTTTATGTAACATTCCAAAAATTCAAACCAATTTAAAATTTTTAAAACATTTCAAACCATTAAAAACCATTACAACTTTGTTCTCAAAATGTATAATATCAGAGTTTTCCCAGAGACATAGGTAAAGCAGGAGGAGCTGTACGATCACGCCTTTGCCTTCCCGCGGTCATCAGAAGTACCTGAAACAAAATCAATAATTGTAAGCCCGAAGCTTAGTGAGTTTCCCCAAAATACCAACGCCATACATATATAATCGTATCGTATAAACATATAAGAAAACAGCAAACAACATGCATAACGAGCCATCAGTCTGACTAGACCGACTCCCGGTCCTCAGCCTATCAGGACAGCTCTCCGCGCCTTTGGCACATCTGGACCGCCCTCCTCGGGGCCTTCAGCCTATCCGGACCGCTCGCTGGGGCTTCGGTCTGACTAGATTTGCCCGGCCCAGGCCTGCTGTCTACCCGGTCTGCCCAGGGTGTCTTGACACTACAGCACACAACAGGACCTGCCTCAACCCTTCCCCAAACCAATAAACATGTGCACATAAATATCATACGCTAGTATGCAATAGCAAAGAGTCATACAGATCTAACTGATCTCTAGCATAGACACCATCCTACCACCAAGATATAAATCAAACAAATTACTAGCATAACAACCATCCTAAACCAAGATGTAATCTAACATAGCAACCATCCCAAACCAGGATGTAATCCAACATAGCAACCATCCTAAATCAGGATGTAATCTAACATAGCAACCATCCTAAACCAGGATGTAAATCATAAAGGGTCGGCCTTGGTGTCGTAGACCCTGTTGATATAGTGAGGAGAACTCACCTTGCAACCGCCGAACCGAATCACGAAAGCACAATCCCAAAGTACTGCTTCAAACTCCAACACCTATAGCCATCAATTACCATTGACATAAATATCCAAATTACCTTAATAGCCTTGAAGGTCAAAGTCAAAGTCAACCTTCCGATTGACTCTACTCGCCAAGTCACCCCATGACTCGTCGAGTTCAACAATCTCTGAGTCTCATCCTGACCAACTCACTGAATCACCACTCAACTCACTACTTTGATTCTAACCATAAAAGGTTGAAGGTTCTGCTTATGACTCGCCGAGTCCAAGATCAGACTCGCCGAGTCCACGACAATCTTCATCAGAATCGCCGAGTTGTTCTTCAACTCGTCGAGTCCAAGCTCATCATCATATGACTCGCCAAGTCACCTATGGGACTCGCCGAGTCTCTACGCGACTCAAGCCTAAAACCCTGGCCCAACTCGCCGAGTCGTCTCCCAGACTCGCCGAGTTCATACGTGCATGCCCAAAATCGAGAGATACATAGCTACTCCTTTGCTCCAAACAATAGATTGGGTCTCTAGAGTCCATTAGCAACATAAAGTTGCTACCTTTACGTGCTTCATGACCCATAACTCCAAAAACCAAGCTAGAAAGGAACTTAACTCATGGGGAATGGCTTTTACATAACAACTAGAAAGGCTTTCTGCATCAATGATCCACATAGAACTCAGATCTGGAGTTTCAACTCCAGATCTAACTCATGCACCAAGATCTCATCAATGTCTCTCCAACCAAACCCTAGAACTCCATGAAAATGGTACTACAAAGGAGAAGGCCAAGGATAATGATTCCTTACCTCCAAAATGACCTCCCACTGGAGAATAATTCGGATCTCCTCAAGTCACCTTGATCCAAGCTTCTTGATCTTCAAGATCTCTTCACAAATCACTCCAATTTGCTTCCAAGGCTTCTCATAAACGAGTTAGGGTTTCTGGATCTCAAAGGGGGCTAAAGGGGCTGAGGGGAGGACATTAAGTCCTTTAAATAGGGTGCAAACCTGAAGATTAGGGCTTTTCCTCATCCAGCACTGACTCGTCGAGTCCAGCCGCCGACTCGGCGAGTCAGACCACTTAATCACGTGCCTGGTACTCGCTTCGACTCGGCGAGTCAAGAGACCTACTCGTCGAGTCCCTTCCTTTATTTTCATATAGCACCCTTCAACTTCTTTCTTCTGTACTTGGGATGTTACAATTCTCCCCCACTTAAATTAGGCTTCGTCCTCGAAGCCTGCTGCAGCACACAATTCTGGATTACACTCCCACAATGCATCAACTGATCTCACACCGGCCCAGATTCCTTCAAACTCTACTATTGAATCCCTATATAATCCATCACATCCCCTGCAGGGTCCTGACAACTACTTCAAGCCGGCCACCGACTTCTTTTCTCTGATGATAACACTCATCAACTAAGTGCAACCTGATGACGCTACCATATTCCCGTCTTACGCATTCATTCGCCGCTTGCAAAAACTGGATACCATTATAAACCACTGGGTCCCGACCCAGTGTTAACTTGCTATCCCTTGCCCAACTGGCGCTTCTTCTATCAAAATGCACTGATGGAAACTCATCATGTTTCCTCCCTGGATCAAATCACTTACCGCGGTGACATGATAGACATTCCACAGCTTCTGAGCAACTCTCATGAATACCCATCTATAATGCATATACACATCGTACCTGGCCCAATCAACCTCGGGCTAGAAAACCAGGCATGCCAACGACGGGTTTAGCCATCCATGGGATGGAACACCACCACATACATAACTCATGACCACAACCATAAATTGGAACCCAAGGATTTACCCTTGCATCACTTCCGAGCTCTTCTGTTTCAACATCAGCGCTAGCCATTTCACAACCTCAACGGACATCCCACCCGTATGTGCTTCCACACAACTGGTACAATCTCAGTGCTCACTATCAATAACTGAAATACTTTCGCTCGTCCATTTACACTACTGCTTTCCTTTCAGATGACCAACACTCCTTCCCGGAGCTACATACCTTTCTCGTCCATTCTTCAAGGAAGTCTACTCGACAACCCTTATCACACCAACAATTGCCACAATGCTAAAACTCCACTCTACACTACCCATGTAGAGCAACTGCTACTCTCTAACTCCCGTATGCTCTGAATCTGATCACAACTAACAAGGCCCACACACGACCTTTAGCTAACTTCATCATCATGATCAATACTTGGGGCCAGACCTTATTGATTGCTATTGCATGGCAACATACTCACTCATTCTCCGCATACCAATCTACTAACACATACATAGTCTTCAGCATGATTGGACCACCTTACTAGACCTTCAGCTTATCTGGACCACTCTTAGAACCTTCAACATGTCTGGACCGCCTTTCTGGGCCTTCAGCCTGTCTAGACCGTTTTCCGAGCCTTCGGCCTGACTGTTACACCCACTAGCCTTCAGTCTATCCGGACCGCTCAAAAACCGTTGTAAATCACCGTGAACCATTCTTCCCGGGAATCTCTCCCATGCAGTCTGTTCTAGCCCTCTAGGGGTTCCGAACTCCAAATTCGTCACTTGAAATTTCCCCAGCTTAAACCCAGGCCTCACATTGATCAACTACCTCATCTGAACCCATGGTCTGTTCCTTGCCCTACGTGTCTATCACATACGCTAAAAAACTCGCATACCCGTGCTGAAATGCTGCCGAGACCTGGCAGCTAACAAAACCTTCAATCTATCAATCCAAAAACCCTCAGAGTTGAACACACCCTATAGCGAATACTCGAACTTAACTCAATCATAACCAGACTTCCAACCTGATTCCCCAAATTCTGTTATCAACTACCGAGAAGACGTGATACACATAATGGGGAGTTTACTGAACCCCCAACTCACACAACCCTCAAACCGAGCAGCCACTAGGGCCTCCATTCTCCCTATCGGGTTATGAAACTTACTCCTCGTTTCAAAACCTCTCCTACTTCCGCATCGTGGGGTAACACTCCCCCACTTAGATTTGACTAAGCCTTCATAATTCATGAAAACTGGAGGATTCTCAATCCTTCTCACTTCCCGACGACCGATCCGAGGGCAACCAACTCTTTCCCACTAATGCTCCATTACTAGCCAATCCCGAATGATCACACACTTCCAAGAACCAGATGAGAGCTTGCTGAACTCCAAAGAAACCGTCGGCCACTAATGCTTGAGCGACCCTACACTCATGTCCTGAAGGCCAAAAGATAAAAGCTCCAACTAATACCTTGGCAACGAACCCCTTTCCGTTGGCGCTTTTGTTCGTCAATCATGAACAGATGCTAATACCACTGAGTCCCGACAATGCTGAATAACCATCCTGAGCAAACCTATCTGCGGACTTCCCACGTAATACCCCTTTTTCCAAAGGTTTTCCAATAAACTTCCCACTCTAAGGCTCTAGAATTAGTCTCTTTAGGGTTCGCACCCTGACTCAATTACCAGCTCAAACGTCCACAGTTGAACTGCAGCAGCTGAAACAACCTATGCCCTAAACCGGGCTACAACTACTCCCAAGACATAATCTACAATCCTAATTGTGCAATAGATTGTACAATCATTCCTTACCGTACGATGCAAGAGATCCAAGGCAAGCCAAACTCCACACTTACTTATGCCAATTCGACCCACCTGCGCTCACCGATGCTGAAATAATGTTGCCAACCTCTGTAACCGACTGATCCCAAGCTGGAAACAACCTGCCCCCAGGTCACAAGTCTGCTCACTCCTACGAGCTCGAAAAATTGAGAGGGCACAATCCTTGCTCTACCAAACGAAAATCCAATTCATCAATTCCAGCTGCAAAACCCCAGCTGAACATAATCATCACTCCTTTCCAATGTCCCTGCGATGCACATTCCGGTCTCGAGCAAAACCCCCGGGCCTCAATCTAGAAACCCACAAGCTAGTCTCTCCCGCTCAACCTGCAGAAATATAACGAGTACAGGTCATCTTCCTGCTCCCAGATAACTGTATCCCTCTACTCATCAAATTATGCACCAATAACAAGTCCCGGTTCTGGAAAGCTCGTCCAGATCCTCTCTCTGTCGTTGTTACAGTTGTTGAAGTTGTTGCGACAACCGTCTCGGAAATGGCTGCATAGCGCTCGTCAAAATACTCAACTATGGCGGTCTTAATAGACTGAAACATCCCCAAAAACTATTACTGGACAACCACGATCACCTCCTCTAGGATGATCTCACTAACACGGTCCTCTGACAAAGCTGGCCTATCCTAGCTGCCAGCTCCCGTTCCAAACCTGGATCCGGTCTCAAGATGTCTCGTAACCACCATTCTGGTAATATACCAGAAAGATCTTTGATAACCCATATAATGACAAGAACCAATTCCCAACCAAACCCTAGGGGTGTGACTTCCTTGCTACGCGTACGGGTCCTGTGCTTCCAGTAGTACGGGCCCATACTACCTTCCACACCTACCCATATTTATCTCAAGTATCATCACAACGCCCTAACAATATACATAATCATAGCGAGCGCTCAAACCCCACTCCTGGAGGAATGCTAAACATCTCCTAACTTGCCTCCCAGCCTCTCACAACCCACCCATGTAACTTCCACCAACCCTGCAACCCTCGTATATGCTAACCATACATAACGCTGGACCCTATAGACTTTCAAATACTCGGTCCTACTCTAAGCCCACAACCAGACAAGGAACAGGAATTAAAGCCAAACCAAACATTCTTAGGCTATAAGATCTTAATTATGTACAGCCGTGATGCATATACTAAGCAACTAAAATAATGATGTCAATTTCATATAAGGAAAAACCCTAGGCTATCAGGCATCATGTAATCAAGCAATTCTATCATGCAATTCCTGAAGATCCCTAGCCTAGCACTAGCATGCTGTTCTAACATATTACTATTGGATTAGGTGTTTAAGGCCATAACTATAATTGGTATGTACTTGAATTGATAGCAGCACAGTCCTTTTGGGTTGCCCTCAAATCTAGCAACCAGACAAGGAAATTTTGAAAGGAGAGATATTAATTTATTATAAGATTAATAAATTAATATAAATGAATTTATTAATATGTTAAAAGATTAATATATTAATAAGAAATCATTATGTTTAATTAATATTTAACCAGAAATTAATTATAAAGTGCAGGGACTAGTTTGCAATTAACTGATAGTTGAATGGTAGCATCCAGAACCCCCTTGGAAGGAGGTGGACAAAAACCCTAGGGGAAACCCTAGAGAATTCGTCTAAGGGGTCCAAGATAAGGCCCTTGGGTTTTGCCTAGGCCCTAAGCAAAGGATAACTAGGGTTTCCCCTAAACCCTAGATCCTTCAACTATTTAAGGAGCCTCCTGGTTCACATTTTAAAGACACTGATTTCTTTGGAAGAAACCCTGGCCAAAATTGCATACTCCCTCCCCTCTCTCTTCTACTTTCCTTCTTGCTAGTTTTGGGTGTGATTCCATTAGAGGCATTACACTTGTGGTGCTAAGCTTCCAAGAAGATCAAGATCAAGATCAAGGGAATTATCAATTGTTTGCTGTAAAAATTGAAAGGTATGTAACTCCTAACCCTAGTTTACTATTTTCGAAAATAGCCTCCTCCTCTAGGGTTCTTGTTTTGCAATTCAAAGTTGTATGTGCAATACTTAAAACATAGATCCAAAGTAGGTTGCATGTGAACTTAGGAATTGTTTTTCTAGTTTATTTGTTTTACCTAAAACCCATCAGTGGTATCAGAGCCATTGTTTGTTTTAAATTGAATTGCTATAATTGTTGAATTGCAAATTAGGGTTTATAGCTGTTAAACCCTAAAGGCCATTTTTTTTCGATTTTTAGGCTTGTGGATCAAAGGGTTTTCGAAAACCCTAGCCTCCAAAGAACCCTAATCGAAATTAGGGTTAGGGTTTTGAAAACCCTAGCCTCCTCCCTTGTAAATTTCGAAATATGCTAGATATTTTAGGGTTTATTGTTTTGGATAATTGTTACTTGATTAGATTAATTGGATAATTATCCTTTACCCTAATTTTCGAAATTTAGAGGGATAAGGATTAGGATTAAATTAATTGATTAATTTGATTAGATAATCCTTACAAGATTTAATAAATTAATTAAAAGTTAATTATTAGATAAATATTAAACCTAGTTAATTTTATTTAAATTTAAAATTTAATAGTTTAAATTTCGAAATTTATATAAACCCTTGGAGTTTTAAAATGTTTTAAAACACACCTTATATATATTATAATTAAAAGTTAAATATTATATATGTATAAGAATATGGTCAGTCAAATCGCTAGTATGCCTCATTCACGAAGCTAGTCTATAAGGGGGGTATAAGGAAACTGCCTATAAAATGGTAGTTGAATGGGTGTCCACTCTCACCCACCGCTTCCTTGATTAGTGGAGGGTCGTTAGCAGAATGGATTTGATAGGAGAACTACTTCTCATTAAAAGTATAATGCTATTAAAGAAAGTACTAGAACATTAATTTTCAAAATCCCAACTCTAGTTACTTTAGGAAAAATGTGAAAAATATGCTAATCCATGAAATTGCACATTATGCTTTATTGGTCGTTAGTGGAGCGTGTGTGGTTAACCAGCACACTAAAAGGCACTAATAAAGAGTAGTAATGGGTATCTTATAATTATCATTTTGATGGAGCGTGTGTGGTTTACCGGCACATCAATAGTTAATGATAAAGTCAATAAGGTTACCAAGCACATTTGCATGATTATTCACATCTAGTTTGTGATCCTCGGTATCCCAGTCACAAATAGTATAGCATAATCCGAGATTAAAACATGCCATTAAATAGTTTTAATGTATCTCAAAAGAATTAGGAATTTCACTTCGTTTATTTTGTCTAATGGTGGAATTGGTGTATCGTCATTCACCTACCTTTATGAAATTTGAACTTGGATCTCGGCATTAGGCCTGGCAATCGTGTCGTGTTCGAGTTGGCGTGTCGCGGGTTCGCAGGTTGGCGGGTCAAAATATGCTAACCCAAACACGACCCATTTAAATATACAGGTCACGGGTTGGTGGGTTTGGAACATAAACCCATATATGACCCGCCAACCCATTTATTTATACAGGCTCACAGGTTGGCGGGTTCGTGGGTCCAAATTTTAGACATTTAAGGATTAAACATCCAAATGAAAATTAAAAGCATTTATAGAAACATGCTACAGACTTAACCTTATAGGTTACGACTTACGACCTTAGACCATCCACTACGAGTCAAAATGTCAAAACAGTCAAATGATCTATGAATCAGTGGTATATATTATATAATACTTATTAAATATTAATAGTAATACATAAATACATTTAAAAATAAAATAATTTTTTTATTAAGAATATAAACGGGTTGGCGGGTCAACCTATTTAGTTTTTGAGAAACCCATATATGACCTGTTTAATAAATGGGTTGGCGGGTTGAAAAACTCAACCCAAACCCATTTATTTCGTGTCGTGTCGCGTGTCGTGTCGAGAATTGCCAGCCCTACTCGGCATCCCATTTCTAAGTTGTAAATCATCATAGTTGGGTCCTAACCTTGATATGATATCTTTGGGTTATTATATTGAGGTGTCTTGAAATCTAACTAAAACTATCTTTTTTTTCAGATGTCTACTCCTGGAAACACTTCTGCTTCTTCATCCTCCAGCCACAACTTCTCTTTACTTAACATTTGCTCCAAAGTCGTTATGGATGGCTCAAACTATAACGATTGGATGCGTAACATCAAGATGGCGCTTAGATTCGAGGACAAAGAGTATGTCCTTGAAATGGAGCTCAAAGAACTTGATGAGTCCAAAGCCACTCCCGAAGAGTATGCTGCCTACAAGAAGCACTATGATGATGCTACTAAAGTGGCATACATCATGGTCGCAACCATGTCCCCAGAACTGCAGAGGTACTATGAGGACTACTGGCCTTTTGAGATGAACAAGGACCTTATGGAAAAGTACCATAAGCGAGCTCGTCAAGAAAAGTTTGAAGTAGTCAAGTCACTCATGGTTTGCAAGATGAAAGAAAGGGAGTCGGTTGTATCTCATGTGCAAAGAATGCAACGCTACATAGAGCGTTTGGTCAAGCTCAACATTCACTTTGATGAGGAATTGGCCATTGACATGGTCTTGAACTCGTTGCCTGACTGTTATGGTGAGTTTATCTTAACTTACCATTTGAACAACACTGAGCAGACATTGGACCAATTGCACAACTTGTTGCAGACAGCTAAGGCAGGGATGAAGGGTAAAAGTATACCCTCCACACCTGCAAGTGCCCCTGTCTTGGCCATTGGACAGGGAAAGGGGAAAAAGAGGAAAGGTCCTCCCAAGCAAAACTGGAAGAGCAAGGCTCAAGTTGTGTCATCTAGTAATGGCCTAAAGGCTAAGCCCAATGGTTCCACTCCCTATGTTTCTGATCCAAAAGAGGCTGTTTGCTTTTACTGCAATCAAAAGGGGCATTGGAAGAGATCTTGCCCACAATATCTACAAGATATCAAGGATGGCAAAGTGAAGCCATCTTCGGGAGGTATTTACACTATTTCTGCTAATAACTCATTATCTTCTCGTTCATGGGTCCTTGACACAAGATGTGGTTTTCATATCTGTTCTGATTTGCAGGGGCTAAGGGAAAGTGAGGAGATAGAGCGAGGGAGGATAAACTTGATCCTGGGAAACAAAAAGTCTTCACCAGTAACCAAGATCGGAGTTTATCAACTTTTGCTCAGTAATGATGTTAGATTAGATTTAATAAATTGTTGCTATTCGTCTGAGATGACGAGAAACATTATTTCATTTCATGCATTGTTCAAACAAGGTTTTAAATATTCTTTTAATGATTTGAATGGTTCAATTTCTGTTTATAAGAATGGTGTTTTTGTGTTTGAAGTTTTACCTTGTGATGGTGTGTATGAAACAGTGACTTGTGTTGATAGCTTAGGAAATAGTGTACTTAATATTGACTTGTCTAATAGTATAGACAAGGCATGCTTGTGGCATTGTCGTCTTGGACACATTAACAAGAAACGCATAGCCCAACTCCAAAAGGATGGAGTGTTGGAATCATTTGACCTAGAATCAGATGATATGTATGAGTCTTGTCTTTTGGGAAAGATGACAAAATCACCATTCATAGGGTCTTATGAAAGAGGTGAAGGTCTGTTGGATCTCATACACACAGATGTGTGTGGGCCCTTCAGATCAACCACAAGGGATGCTAATCGAATCTATGTGACTTTCACTGACGATTATAGCAGATATGGTTATATCTACTTGATCAAACATAAGTCAGAAACCTTTGAAAAGTTCAAAGAGTTTAAGCATGAGGTCGAAAATCAATTGGGCAGAAAGATAAAGATACTTAGATCCGATAGAGGCGGAGAGTATCTTAGTATCGAGTTCAACGACTATCTAAAAGAATGTGGGATAGTCTCACAATTGACTCCTCCTAGGACACCACATTTAAATGGTGTAGCTAAGAGGCATAATCGAACCTTGTTAGACATGGTTCGTTCTATGATGAGTCGTGCTTCGCTTCCTATTCACTTCTGGGGGTATGCTTTAGAGACAGCCGCCCACATCCTCAATATTGTCCCTACAAAGAAGGTTGCCAAAACACCTCACGAAATGTGGACAGGGAAAGTTCCCTCGTTGGCACATATTAAAGTCTGGGGTTGTGAAGCTTTCGTAAGAAGAGAGACTCACGACAAGCTAGCATCTAGAAGTGATAAATGTGTTTTCATTGGTTACCCAAAGTAGTCTTTTGGATATTTGTTCTACAGACCTAGTGAGAACGTGGTGTTTGTAGCTCAAAGAGGAGTCTTTCTAGAAAGAGAGCTCATATTCAAAGAGGATAGTGGGAGTACCATTGACCTTGAAGAGATTCAAGAGTCAACTAATGAAGGAACCTTAGATGACACTAGCACTCAACCAAAGGAAACGGTTCATGTTGAACCGGTTGATAAATCATTACCTTTTCGAAGATCCACTAGGGTGAGTGTGCCACCTGAGTTGTATGGTTTTCATATTACTTCAGATGGTGACACATTCATAAGTGACAGAACACTGGTAAACTTAGATGAACCAGTCACTTATAAGGAAGCAATGGCAGGCCCAGAGGCTTCCAAGTGGAAAGAGGCAATGGACAGCGAGATTAAGTCCATGTATGACAACCAAGTTTGGAATTTGGTTAATAGTGCACCAGGTCGTAAGACAGTTGGGTGCAAATGGATCTTCAAGAAGAAGACAGACATGGATGGGAATGTGCATACATTCAAGGCTCGACTGGTTGCAAAAGGTTTCACTCAAACCCCAGGGGTTGACTATGATGAGACCTTTTCGCTAGTAGCTAAGATTAAATCTATTAGGATATTACTCGCCATAGCTGCCTTTCATGACTATGAAATCTGGCAGATGGATGTCAAGACTGCCTTCCTTAATGGGAAGTTGACTGAGGATGTTTACATGAGTCAGCCAGAGGGTTTTGTTGATGCAAAGTTTCCCAATAGAGTGTGCAAGCTTGAGAAATCCATTTATGGATTGAAACAAGCATCTCCCAGCTGAAATCTTTGCTTTCATGAGAAAGTCAAAGAGTTTGGGTTCTCTAGAAGTGAAGATGAGTTTTGTGTGTATATCAAGGCTAGTGGGAGTATAGTAACTTTTCTGGTGTTATATGTCGATGTCATATTACTCATTGGTAATGACGTTCCAACCTTGAATGAAGTTAAGTCTTGGCTTGGAAAGTGTTTTGCCATGAAAGACCTTGGAGACGTCACCTATATTCTTGGGATTAGAATATTGAGAGATAGAAAGAAGAGACTAATTGGACTTAGTCAGAGCACATACTTGGATAAGGTACTAAAGAGGTTTAGTATGGAAAATTCCAAGAAGGGAGAGCTACCTATCCAGAGCAATACCAAATTGAGTAAGACTCAAAGCCCGAGTACAGACGAGGAAATAGATGACATGAGTCGTGTACCTTATACTTCTGCTGTCGGATCGATCATGTACGCTATGACATGTACTCGCCCTGATGTGGCATTTGCTTTGAGCATGGTCAGTCGCTATCAGGGAAACCCAGGTAGAGCTCATTGGATAGCGGTTAAAAACATACTCAAGTATTTGCGAAGGACAAAGGACTGGGTCCTTATGTTTGGTGGCAATGATACTTTGAGAGTAGATGGTTATAGTGATGCCAGCTTTCAGACGGATAGAGATAACTTTCGTTCTCAGTCAGGCTGGGTATTTTTACTGAATGGAGGAGCAGTTACTTGGAAGAGTTCCAAGTAAGATACGATGGCTGATTCTACTTGTGAATCAGAGTACATAGCAGCAAGTGAAGCGTCGAAAGAAGCAACTTGGTTGAGGAACTTCATCAGGGATCTCAGAGTTGTTCCAACCATCCAGGAGCCTATGGAACTGTTCTGCGATAATGAAGGAGCGGTTGCCTTGACAAAGGAACCGAGAGATCATGGTAAAATCAGACATATCGACAGAAAGTACCATTTCATCAGACATAGAGTAGAAGAAGGTCATCTTATAGTAAAGAGGGTGTCATCTGAAGATAACCTAGCAGATCCCCTTACAAAGGGTCTGAGTAGGGCTAAGCATATTCAGCATGCTCGGAGCATAGGACTGAAAGATGATATTAGTTTTAGTAGTTAGATTAGTTTAGTTTTGAAACTTGTAACAAAGTAAATGTAATTGACTTTTGGTGATTAAATAATAAAGTATTATTTATAAGTTTGGGTTCTACCTTTTGTCAATTGTTTATTATTGTGTTTCATTTTTGCATGTTTTACTTCCCGAATAATTAGATTATTCAAACTCCACAGTCGCTCGTACTTTTGGAAGTAAGTAGTGAATCAAGACTGTCATGAACTGTATTGTAGATTGTCTAAGGATAGACATGACAATAGATTTGCTGCAACGTTCATGAGTACTCAGAAATTGAGATTTGAGTATTGGATAAACCCTTGCTCAGAGTATTACTTCATGGAATTCATCACGAATAATACTGAGACGATAATATCTTATAATCTTGAGATGAAGATATATGAGTTGTAATTTACAAGTCGGTCATGCATTGGTGATACGAAAACGCATCAGTAACTTGGTGTTATAAAACGTATTGTCATGTATAATTTGATGAGTAAAAGATACAAGCATATGAGTCAACGTTTATTCGTTCCTTTTTCCCTAACCGGAAAAGCGATATATGTGGGCCCCTTGATGATTTGGTGTTGACTTATGTGCTAGGCCCAGCCAGGACTAAATTGACGTGTTCAATTAGAAGTCCTACATCATCAAAAATCAGGAATCGGGAAACATAGATTCTGGACAAAGAGGTTGATTATATTCCATGTCTTTTGTCCAGGGATATCCAGCAGAACGAAGGATTATATGATCACTTATCTTAGGACCATAACTGACTGGGTCAGAGTTCGGCAGCAGCTTTTTGGAAGATACAATTTGCTGGTCAAATTTACAAGTCATACTAGCAATTATAGTTACAGACTTATCCAAGTGGGAGACTGTTGGATTAGATGTCTAAGCCCATAACTATAATTGGTATGTACTTGAATTGATAGCAGCACAGTCCTTTTGGGTTGCCCTCAAATCTAGCAACCGGACAAGGAAATTATGAAAGGAGAGATATTAATTTATTATAAGATTAATAAATTAATATAAATGAATTTATTAATATGTTAAAAGATTAATATATTAATAAGAAATCATTATGTTTAATTAATATTTAACCAGAAATTAATTAGAATTAATTTTGGGGTTAAAAGAATTAATTATAAAGTGCAGGGACTAGTTTGCAATTAACTGATAGTTGAATGGTATCCAGAACCCCCTTGGAAGGAGGTAGACGAAAACCCTAGGGGAAACCCTAGAGAATTCGTCCAAGGGGTCCAAGATAAGTCCCTTGGGTTTTGCTTAGGCCCTAAGCAAAGGATAACTAGGGTTTCCCCTAAACCCTAGATCCTTCAACTATTTAAGGAGCCTCCTGGTTCACATTTTAAAGACACTAATTTCTTTGGAAGAAACCCTGTCCGAAATTGCATACTCCCTCCCCTCTCTCTTCTACTTTCCTTCTTGCTAGTTTTGGGTGTGATTCCATTAGAGGCATTACACTTGTGGTGCTAAGCTTCCAAGAAGATCAAGATCAAGATCAAGAGAATTATCAATTGTTTGCTATAACAATTGAAAGGTATGTAATTCCTAACCCTAGTTTACTATTTTCGAAAATAGCCTCCTCCTCTAGGGTTCTTGTTTTGCAATTCAAAGTTGTATGTGCAATACTTAAAACATAGATCCAAAGTAGGTTGCATGTGAACTTAGGAATTGTTTTTTTAGTTTATTTGTTTTACCTAAAACCCATCAGTGGTATCAGAGCCATTGTTTGTTTTAAATTGAATTGCTATAATTGTTGAATTTCAAATTAGGGTTTATAGTTGTTAAACCCTAAAGTTGCTACCTTTACATGCTTCATGACCCATAACTCCAAAAAACAAGGTAGAAATGAACTTAACTCATGGGGAATGGATTTTGCATAACAATTAGAAAGACTTTCAGCATCAATGATCCACATAGAACTCAGATCTGGAGTTTCAACTCTAGATCTAACTCATGCACCAAGATCTCATCAATATCTCTCCAACCAAACCCTAGAACTCCAGGAAAATGGTACTAGAAAGGAGAAGACCAAGGATAACGATTCCTTACCTCCAAAATGACCTCCCACTGAAGAATAATCCGAATCTCCTTAAGTCTCCTTGAGCTAAGCTTCTTGATCTTCAAGATCTCTTCACGAATCACTCCAATTTGCTTCCAAGGCTTCTCATAAACGAGTTAGGGTTTCTGGATCTCAAAGGGGGCTAAGGGGGCTGAGGGGAGGACATTAAGTCCTTTACATAGGGTGCAAACACGAAGATTAGGGCTTTTCCTCATCCAGCACTGACTCGTCGAGTCCAGCCGCCGACTCGGCGAGTCAAGAGACCTACTCGCCGAGTCCCTTCCTTTATTTTCATATAGCACCCTTTAACTTCTTGCTTCTGTACTTGGGATGTTACATTTTAACCCTATATGTGAATAAATACTGTATTTTAGTCCCTGAGTATAAGAAAGAGTGCAAAATGGCCCCTTGTGGCATTTTGGGGGTTTTGGGCTAAAGGAAGTACGTTGGGTGTACATTTTGTACGCTGAGCGTACTAGGGTGGATCCTAGTACGTTGGGCGTACACTGCGTACTCAGGGCATACGTGAAGAATTCAAACCCTAATTTTTAGGGTTTGGTCCATATATAAGCATCATTATAGCCTCATTTTGTTGGATTTGGTGTCTAAACCCATAACTATATTTGGTATGTACTTGGCCCGATAGTAGCATGGTCCTTTTGGGTTGCCTTCACCAGTGCAATTTAATATAATGGAATTTTGAGAATAAGGTTATTGATAGCTGCATTTTATGCACCTATTTTGTATGTTTATTTCCGTCTTTTTATAGCATTCTACTTCATAATTCTTGCATTTAGTTGATTATTAGGGTAATTGCATATTTCATTAAGAATGCCTGGTATTTCACTATTTTTGATTTATTGTGTAGGCATTATGGAGCATGGAACGTGGAGCTTGGATGCATGGATGCTTGGAGCATAGAGCTTTGGAACATGAGGAGAAGATAAACCTGTCATTCCATGGCAGAAAACATGAAGATGGAGCCAACAGTGAAGACTTTTTGGAATTTTAGCAAAAAGCATGGGCCATGCCAAAAACACATTGTCAAGACAAATGGCCATGCCAAAAACACATGGGCAAAAGGCATGGCCATGCCAAAAACGCATGGCCTTATGGCAAGTCACGTGAACTTTAATTAAAAGAGCAGAAGAGCGTCATTTGAAAAGAGAACGGTTTTGGGAGCAGTTTGGGCGATCTTGGGTGATTTTGGGGAGAATTCCTAGAGCTTTTGAGAAGATCTAATCATTGCAAACACTTTGATTTCATTTTTGTAAGCATTAGACATTTCAATTCCATCATTTTCTTGTTTGATTTGTTCATAGCCATGTGTGGCTAAGAACCCTAGTTTCTAGTTCTTGTTCAAAACATGTTGATTGCTTGACTTGAAGCATATGATTTGATGTTTGATTTGTGATTCTATTCTAGTAACTATGTTTTTGTTTAAACGAGAATCCTTGAATTTGATTTGTGTTTGATTGGCCACTTTCATGAATTGAATTTTTGTGCAGTTAATTAACTTTTAGGGCACCTAATCGTTCTATTGAGTTAATAATTGGTAACAAGCAATAAGTTTTCTTATTGTAAAACATATATCACATGTTTTCACACTTCCGAGCGTATGAGAAGAAATGAACATTGTTGGGAAGCTTGTACAAAACTCAATGCAGTTTTTTCAATACAATCTAAGAGCGTGTTTAGGTTGAATTAGTAAAGCTAGGTCTAATCAAAGAGCGTGTTTTGGTTAGATAATTTGGCAAGAGAGAGTATTAGAGCGTGTTAATATCTTTCAGTACCAACATAGAATAGCAATCTTGAATTACATCAAGTCATAATCAAGTTGAACAACAACATTGAGAACTAGAACTAGAACCATTCAATCAATTTGTTCACAAATCTATTTCATTTTGTGCATGCTTTTAAAGTAGATTGTTATTTAGTTATTTAGTTTTGCAAACAAATCCCCCTTTGTGACCAAAGTACCTTGCGTAAAGAGGTATAGACTTTTGTCCCGTGTCTCTGTGGTCCGACCCTGCTTGCCTTGTACTACTTTTTAGTGCATTAAAGCAGTGTATTTGGAGTCAGTTGTACCCCTTTATTTGTTGGGTTTGACACACCTAACAGTTATTGATGATTTATTAATATATTATAAGTATAGTATATTTGAGAAATAATATTATTTAAATAGTATTGGTTAAGAATTAATTTAGTGGTCAAAAGAGACTAATTAAATATATAGGGTTGATTATGTAAATCAATCATTATTATAGTGTGGGCCAATGATCCATTAGGGTGGGCTAAATAGTTCATGGATAGCCCATGATGCTTTAACCCATGGAGCCTAAGGGATATGGAAGGTCATGGTGCATTAGGGTTTCATGGATGAAACCCTAGAGTTTGATACACTATATAAAGAAGCCCCTTGAGCCAAAATTCGGCTAACCCTATCATACTAAGAGTGTGAGCCGATCTTGAGCTTAGTAAACCTATTCTCTAAAAGTCTTCTTTGCATTTAGTGTTTGTAACACATTAGAGGCATTACATTTGAGGTGCTCAAGCTCCCAAGGCCAAGAATTACACAAGAGGTAAGCTATCTAACTAGTTATTATGTTCAATTGTATGCTAGTTAAGCTGTATGCTTTGGAAATTTGAAAATTGTATGTATAATTAGAGAAAACTTAGTTCCAAAGAATCTAGGGTTGCATGTGTACCATAGGAGTGTTATAATGCTTGAAACCCAACAACAACAGTGGTATCAGAGCCTAGGATTGTTTTCTATTATATTTGATGCTCGCTTGTTGTCGAAGTTGGAATATCGGTTTTTCTTCATTTTGACAAATGAACTCACCAATTCCATGAACAGACTCGATGAGTCCACTCATTAAACCATCAACTCGACGAGTCTGTATCATGCACTCGACAAGTTGGTGCCTCTGTATGCAGAACTTCGAGTTTTTGGCCAGAAATGGATAGAGTCATTACTACAAACTGTTTTGTAATCATAAAATTTGTATTTTCTTAATTGGTAATGATAGTCTTCATCCATTTAAAAGGAAATTGTCAAATGTTTAGATAATAAAGTAATTATTTGTAGTATTTGATATGAATTGTCTTGCTATGAGTTTGTTTAGATCAATAGGAAATTGTATGATAATTGTTATTAATCATAATTGATCTAAGAGTGTTCTTGACATGAGTTTTGTAACTTGTCCTCAAGTTATATGAAAAGTCTCATTCATGAACTTTAAAACTCATAAATATTCATAAGTTATGAATATGAAAAGTCTTGAAAAGTTTCAAAACTTACCCTCAAATTTTGGAATTTGTATAGTCACACTAATGAGACATTTAATTCCAAACCCTAGAGTTTTAAAAGTTAAAATTCAACCCTTATACTATTATAATATTAAATGTTAATACCTATATATATATATATATATATATATATATATATATATATATATAACAAAAGTCAGTCTTACCGTTAGTAGGCCTCATTCACGAAGTTGGTCTATAAGGGGGGTATAAGGTTACAGCCTATAAAATGGCAGTTTAATGGGTGTCCATTCTCACCCACCGCTTCCTTGACTCGTGGAGGGTCGTTAGCCGAATGGGTAGGATAGGACATTAATCTCGTTAAAAGTATAATGAAATTATAAATTAACTAAACCTTTTATTAAATTCCCAATCTTAGTTACTTTAGGAAAAATGTAAAAATGGTGTTAATCCATGAAATTACACTTTGCACTTTATTAAGTTGTTACTTTAGGAAAAATGTGAAAATGGTGCCACCTAGGACACCGCAGCTTAATGGTGTGGTTGAGAGACGCAACCAAACCTTGTTGGACATGGTTTGTTCCATGATGAGTCAAGCTTCGTTACCAATCTCATTCTGGGGGTATGCCTTGGAGACTGTCGCCCATATCCTTAATCGAGTCCTAACTAAAAAGGTTGCCAAAACACCTCACGAGATGTGGACAGGGAAGACTCCCTTGTTAGAACACATCAAGGTTTGGGGTTGTGAGGCTTTCGTGAGGCACGAGACTCACAACAAGCTCGAACCTCAGAGTAAGCGGTGTATTTTCATCGGCTACCCACAAAAGTCTTTTAGACATCTCTTCTACAAACCGAGTGACAATGTTGTCTTCATTGCAAGGAGAGCAGTCTTTCGTGAGAGAGGGCTGATATTCCAAGGGGACAGTGGGAGGCAAATTGACCTTGAAGAACTTCAAGAGTCAAGCGGTGAAGGAACCTCAAACACTAGCGATCAACCTGAGGAGGAAACTCCTGTTGAGCCGATTGACGAGTCAGTACCTCTGAGACGTTCCGGTAGAGTTAGAGTTCCACCTGAGTTTTATGGTTTCCATATTACTGTAGAAGGTGATACATTTATCGGTGATAACATGTTGATAAATTTGGATGCACCTAACAACTACAAGGAAGCCATGGCAGGCCCCGAGTTTGCAAAATGGAAAGAGGCTATAGACAACGAGATTCAGTCCATGTATGACAATCAACTTTGGAACTTGGTTGACAATGTACCGGGTCGTAAGACAGTAGCGTGCAAATGGATATTTAAGAAGAAGACTGACATGAATGGGAAAGTACACACATACAAGGTGCGACTGGTTGCGAAGGGCTTTACTCAAACTTCGTGAGTTGACTATGACGAGACCTTCTCACCAGTAGCGAAGATTAAGTCTATTAGGGTTCTGCTAGCCATTGTTGCATTTCACGACTATGAAATATGGCAAATGGATGTCAAAACCGCTTTCCTTAATGGGAAGTTGGCTGAGGATGTTTACATGAGTCAGCCAGAGGGTTTTGTCGATGCTGAGTACCCTAATAGAGTGTGTAAGCTTGAGAAATCCATTTATGGATTGAAAAAAACATCTTACAGATGGAATCTTTGTTTCGATGAGGAAATCAAAGAGTTTGGTTTTTTGAGAAGCGAGGATGAGTCCTGTGTATATGTCAAAGCTAATGGGAGTATAGTTAGTTTTCTAGTATTGTATGTGGATGACATACTTATCATAGGAAATGACATCCTGACCCTATAGGAGGTGAAGTTCTGGCTCGGGAAGTGTTTCACTATGAAGGACCTCGGAGAGGCTGCCTATATTCTGGGTATAAGGATATTGAGAGACAGGAGTAAGAGACTAACTGGACTTAGTCAAAGTACCTACTTGGACAAGGTGTTGAAAAGGTTCAACATGCATAATTCCAAGAAAGGTGACTTACCGATCTAAAGCAATGCCAAACTGAGTAAGGCTCAGAGTCCGTGTACAGAGGTTGAGATAGCTGAGATGAGTCGATTACCATATGCTTCTGTTGTTGGCTCGATCATGTATGTTATGACTTGTACTCGCTCTGATGTGGCCTTTACTTTGAGTATTGTCAACATATATCAAGGGAATCCCAACAAGGCTCACTGGACTGTAGTGAAGAACATTCTCAAGTACCTACGGAGGACTAAGGATTGGGTCCTTACCCTTGGTGGGAGTGATGACTTGAGAGTAGTAGGGTATAGTGACGCTAGCTTTCAGATCGACAGGGATAATTTCCTCTCTCAGTCGGACTGGGTGTTTACCCTGAATGGAGGAGCAATTACTTAGAAAAGTTCGAAGAAGGAGACAGTAGTTGATTCAACGTGCGAATCAGAGTACATAGCAACGAGCGAAGCGACAAAGGAGGTGGTGTGGATGAAGAACTTCATCAGAGACCTTGGAGCGGTACCAGCTATAAAGGATCCTGTGGAGATTTTCTGTGACAGTGATAGTGCGGTTGCCTTAGCCAAGGAACTAAGGGATCATGGCAGATTCAAATACATCGACAGGAAATATCACTTCATAAGACACAAGATAGAAGAAGGACTTCTCATGGCAAAGAGGGTATCATCAGATGAGAACCCGACAGATCCCCTCACGAAGGGACTGGGTATGGTTAAGCATTTACAGCATGCGAGGCACATTGGGTGAGGGATGATATTAGTTTTTAATGATTAGATAGCTATTTCAAAACTTGTAATAGATAAACTTTAATTGACATTTGATGCTTAAATAAAAGGTGATTTTTATTTACTAGTATGGTACTGTCTGATGTCGATTGTTTACTATTGTTTCATATTGCATGTTTTTGACTTCCAGAATAATTGGATTATTCAAACCATCCACATTTGATCATACTTTGGAAGTAGGTATTGAAATAAGACTGCCATGAATTTGGCTTGAAGATTGTCAGAAATGGTTAGACATTGCTATGACATTCATGAGTGCTCATAAGGTCTAAGTATTTGATTCAACCCACGCTCACTTGTATCCCTTCATGGAATTTATCTCGAGTGATAGTGAGACAATAATATCATATAATCTTCAAACCCATATATGTGAGTTGTTGGCTATGAGCTGGTCATACATTGATAGTACGAAAATGCATCGGTAACTTGATGTTCTAAAACGTGTTGTTGTGTATAGTTCAATGAATAGTTAGTACAATCATATACTGTCAAAGTTCATATGTTCCTTTTAGGGGTCGTTTGGTTCGCTTGAATTGGAATTTAATTTCATCACTTTCCTATGTTTGGTTCAAGTTATGAGAAGGAATTTGATTCCTACATGTGTTCAACTTTCCTTCCACTAGGGAAAATAAATTCCATCTAAAAGATAAGGAAATTCAAATTCCTTCAAGTGAAAATGTTGAAGATTACCATATTACTCTTTTCATTTTTAACATTAAATATGAAACACCTTTGTCACTACTCTTGACCACCTCCACCACAACCTTCACCACCACTACCTAACATCTCTACTGCTATCCACCACCTCCACTACCACCCACCACCACCATCTCGGCCACCCGCCCACCACCACCACCAACATCACTAACCATCACCATTGATGTCGTCGCCACTACCACCCACCACTAACACCACTTCCGTTATCACCACCATCATCATTACCATCGCCGACACCACTACCACCACCACTCTCACCACCACCACCCATAACCTTCATTACCACCTACACCACCACCCTACCACTATCGTTGTTACTACTAACTCTATCATTACCACCACCACCGTCGTTGCCACCCACACCCACCATCACCACCATCACCACTGACAACCACCACCACCACCGCCGCCACTAACACCCACCGCCACAACCACGTCTGCCTCTACCATCAACACTAGTGATGCCACTACTACCACCACCTCCACCTTTATCACCACCACACACTGCCACCATCACCACCACCATCGCTTCTGCCACCATCGTCGCCGCCACCACTATCGTTTACTATTTTTATAATTTACATAATATATATTTACATATAATTATAAATCAAAGTAAAATTTAGCAAAAACCAAGAAGGTTGGTTCTGTCATTTTACACTATTCCAATTCCATTTTCTGCCAAACAAACAAAATATAAAATTGGGTTTAAATTCCATTTACTGCTAACCAAACAGAATATTGAATTGGATTCCAGTTTAAGACAGATTTCAATTCCTTAACAGATTCCAATTCCTTCGAAAACATTCTGCGAACCAAACACCGCCTTAGTCCTTGGAGGATTAAAAGCGATATCTTGGGCCCCTCGATGATTTTGTTTTGACTTATGTGCCGGGCCCAATCAGAACTAAATTGATGTGCTCGATTAAGTTCTATGTCAAAAAAAATCAGAAATCAGGAAACAAACTATTGGACAATAAGATTAACTGTGTTCCATGTGTTTGTCTGGCTGATATCTTGAGAACAGAGGATTCTATGATCACTTATCTAAAATGGTATGTCTAAGTTTGACAAAGGCATTTAAGAGTCACTATTGCTAGTCGGATCCTGAAGTTATACTTACAACTATAGTTATTAGACTTATCCAAGTGGGAGACTGTTGGATAAGGTGTCTAAGTCTATAACTATATTCGTTATGTACTAGACCCGAGAGTAGCATGGTCCATTTGGGTTGCATTTCACCGAAACAAATTGAATGATGGACTTTTGAGAAGAGGTTATTTATGATTTAATAATATATTATAAGTTCTAATATATTAATATGAAATCATATTATTTGATTAGTATTGATCAAGAATTAATTTGGAATTAATTTTGTGATCATAAGAGACTAATTAAATATATGGGGTTGATTGTGTAAATCATTCATTCTTATAAGGTGGGCTAATGATCCATGATTCCTTATGTTGGGCTAAACCTATGTGGTGACCCATGGATACTCTATGGAGGTTAAAAACCCATGGAGCATGAGGAATATGGAAAGTCATGCACATTAGGGTTTGCATGGTGTAACCCTAATCTAGCTTCACTATATAAAAAACCTCATGGCTACCAAAATCAATACTAGAAGCAATGAAAGAGTGATAGATGATTTTTGAGTGCATTGGAACCTCTCTCTAGTTTTTCTAATTGTTGGTGGTGATTTGTGGTTCCATTTGAGGCATTCACATTATTGGTTCTAGACTCTTAAAGCTTCAAGGCTTCAACTACAACTAAAGGTATGTCATCTATCTAGTTTTTTGTAGTACAGTACTCTATTGTATGCTAGTTAGGATGATGCTTTGGTAAAATGAAAGTTTGCATGTATATCGGAGAAAAAATAGATCCAAAGCATCTAGGGTTGCATGTACACCATAGGAGTGTTAGAATGCTCAAAACCCATTAGTAACAGCCCCGATTCGAGACATCTGTCTAAGGATGACAGTGATTACTCCATTGCTGGAGCAGATCTGAGAGGCGCAGGTTGAGGGCCTGAAGGAGGAGCGCCGGAAGTGCAAGTGAATCATAGGCCAGGTGGCCTCCTTTGATTATGACAACTGTGGGTTGTTGACCCTACATGGGAGGGTCTGGGTACCGTACTGGGGCGGAGTGCGGCAAATTCTGATGGATGAGGCTCATAAGACTAGGTTCTCCATCGATCCTGGGCGATGAAGATGTATAGAGATCTTCGTCCTGATTACTGGTGGCCCTGCATGCAGCGGGATGCAGCTTGGTATGTTGAGAGATGCCTGACCTGTAGGAAGGTCAAGGCTGAGCACTAGAGGCATCATGGAAAGACACAACCATTAGATATTCATGTGTGGAAGTGGGAGGATATTACTATGGATTTTATTACTAATCTTCCCAGGGCCATACGTGGAGTTGATTCGATATGGGTCATCGTGGATCGGTTGACCAAGAGTGCTCATTTTATCCCGATCTAGGAGAGCATATTGGCCAAGAAGTTGGCCGAGGTTTATGTGTGAGAGATAGTGGCACGTCATGGAGTGCCTGTCTCGGTGGTGTCAGATCGAGATGTCTGTTTCACTTCCCGATCCTGGAAGCGGTTCCACGACGAGATGAGTACTCGTCTCCACTTCAGCATCGCATTCCATCCCCAGACAGATGGACAGAGCAAGAGGACGATTCAAAATCTCAAGGACATGCTTCATGCATGTGTTTTGGATTTTGGTGGCAGTTGGGATACGTATCTTCCGTTAGCGGAATTTTCGTATAACAACAGCTACCATGCTAGTATAGACCGACCTCCCTTTGAGATGCTCTACGGGAGGAAGTGTAGGACCCCAATCTGTTGGGGCGAGGTTGGTTAAAGGGTCATGGGAGGTACTGAGGTAGTACTCAAGACCATGGAGCGGATCCAGCAAGTTTGGAGCAGGCTCCATACTGCATAGAGTCGGCAGAAGAGCTACGCCGATAAGCGGCGTTCATATTTGGAGTTTTAGGCGGACGACATGGTCCTCTTGAAGGTGTCACCTTGGAAGGGTGTCATCCAGTTACGGAAGAAGGGCAAGCTGTGCCCCAAGTATATCGGCCCCTTTAGGGTTATAGCCCGGGTGGGCAAGGTGGCGTATCGATTGGATCTTCCAGCAGAGCTCATCCAGATCCACAACACCTTCCATGTTTCCCAGCTACGGAAGTGCTTAGTGGATGAATTAGCGGTTGTGCCTCTAGAGGACATTCAGGTCGATGACAATCTGAATTACATTGAGAGACCAGTAGCTATTCTTGATAAGAAGACGAAGGAAATAAGGAACAAGAGGGTTCAGCTAGTGAAGGTGCAGTGGCAGCACCGTAATGGTTCAGAGTGGACTTGGGAGCACAAGAAGGAGAAGAGGGAGCACTACCCGGAGTTGTTTCTAGATGCAGCAGACTTCGAGGACGAAGTCTAAGTCAAGTGGGGGGGGGGGGGAGGGGAATTGTAATGCCTCATTCCTGGTATGCAATTAAATTGTATTTTTGTTTATTTTATAGAGCTACTCGAGGAGTTGGGAGCCCCAAACTCGTCAAGTAGAAGCGGGATTGGATGTGGGTTTAAAGCCATCTACTCGACAAGTTGTGAGCACCCAACTCGGCGAGTAGGCTTGTCAGAATGAAACCCTAATTTTGGGGTTTTGCACCCTATTTAAGCAACTTAATCCCCACCTTATGGCCTTATTTCCAGCCTCCAAGTTCCAAACCCTAATCCACAAAACCCTAGAGCATTGTGTGAGTGTGTGAGCTATTTTTAAGTGTTTTTGTGTGTTTTGAAGCTTGAAGACGAAGAAGAAGCTTGAGGGCTCCAAGAGAAGATTGTAGATCCAGAAACAATGTTTCATTCCCTTCATTTTCTGGTAATCAAGTCTATAACTTGATCATTTATTCTTTAGATCTACTTATTTTTCCATTTTTGAGGGTTTTGATTCAAAGAGCTTGACATTTGGGATTTGGACGTCCCAAGCAAGTATCCATTCGGATCTGGGATCATTAAGGGTTGCTAAGGCATAAAAGTGCAAACTTTATGCCATTAGAACCCCCATGCAAGCCGTAGAGTGTCACTTTGGCCTTTTTAGCTCAAAAAGGCCATTTATGAGGAGAAAGGTGGGAGCTTTACGTGTCCAAACAATATTAGAGGTTAAATATAAGGTTTTTAGTTTTAGTTTAGTGCATAAATGGCTTAAGGACCAAGTTTTAGGTCCCAAGGAGTTAGGGTTTGAGATAAACCCATTAAGAAGGGGTATTAACGGGTAAAGTTGGAAACTTTACCCTCAAAAGGACATTTACGGGGCTTATGTGAAGTATGAAACTTGAATTTGAAGTGTAAGGACTGAATCCATCAAGATAGCCAAACAGACAAGGGGGCTCGGCGAGTCCAGAAGGGGGACTCGAAGAGTTGAGTCGATTTGCACCAATTCCGTACCAGGTAGAACTCGACGAGTCTGTGAAGGGACTCGACGAGTTGACTCGGTTTATCACGAGTCTGAATAGCATGGGAACTCGATGAGTTAGGATGTAACTCGACGAGTTGGGTCAACTGGAAGTTAACATTGACATTGACTTTGACTAGAGCATTGACTTTGACCAGGGGTAAAATGGTCATTTTACCCTTAGAAGGATTTTCAGTTTTTGACAAAATGTTCTTGTGAATTTATAGTCGGGGAGTCGTTGGAGCAGCCATCTGAGATTCCTCACTTGAGATATCAGCAACCAGTTTGAGAGGTGAGTTTTCCTCCAGTAGGAACGGGTCGAAGGCACCAATGCCGGCCCATTTATGTATGTTAGCGTATGTCAGACTTCGGTCCGATGGCGGGGATAGCCCGATGTAGCTTATATGTGTCCGGACTTCGGTCCGATGCTGGGGCAAGCCCGAGGAATGTTTGTATGCTTGATGTCTTCGTGATTCTCGCATGTGTTTGTTTATGTGTTCAGGACTTTGGTTTGATGTTGGGGCAAGCCCGATGAATGTTTAACTTTCATGTTATGTGTCCCGGACTTCGGTCCGATGTTGCGGTAAGCCCGAGGAAGGTTTATATGTTTATATGTTATATGCTTATGTGATATTTGCTTGTTGCTACGTTATATGTATTCTAGACTTCGGTGTGATGTCGGGCTTCGACCCGATGACGGGCGGGACCCGATGCCGGATTCGTCCGATGTCGGGCGGGGCCCGATGCAGTGGGTAAGGCCCAGTATATGCTCTTATGTGTTATTTGTATGGTATGTGGTAGTTTGGGGGGACTCATTAAGCTTCGTGCTTACAATTTTCAATTTTGGTTTCAGGTACTTCCACTAGCAAGGGGAAGAGCTCGGGATGAATGCATGACACACACCACAACTTTTTAGCATGGGATGTTTCACTCTGATGTTTTGACACGTGATTTTGATACATGGACAACTGTTATGATATTTTTGAGATACATGATTTATGATTTTTATATGATGATGATATTTATGGTTTTATTAGTGACTTAAAAACGAAATTTTTTGATCGTATTTTTGGGATGTTACACACACACACACACAGAGAGAAAGAGAGAGAGAGGCCAATTCTAACTGTATGCGGCCAAACCACAAGGAAGACCGCATGGTTGGGGCGGTGTGCTGCAATGATGAGGCGACGAACCGCGGTAGGAACCACACCAACACTCGCAAACCTAAAGTAAATCAAGACACATCATATTGAGGCTAAATGAATATGCACTTATAACTTGTAAGACAAAGCTAGCTAAATAAAACGCCAAAGGAGGAAGTTCAACCCCAATTGGGAAGGCTAACACCAATAATTTTCTTATTATTAATATCTCTCTCCTTATTCTAATAAAATAGTAGTTCTTTTGCCATATGTCACCATATTATACATCTTAATTAATATGATGTTATTTGTTAATTTATTAGTTACTAGCTGTGAAACCTGTGTATTACACGAGTTTATTAAAATATATCGATTTGTAAATGCTAAACAATTTTTTAAGTATTATTTTTATATAGGGTATATACAAATGCTATGATAAATAAATAGGTAATTGAATCCAAAGTAATAAAAATAAGTATTGAAATGATAGAATAAATTGGATGCTTATGAGTGATTTAAGGTTTAATTGTATGATATTTAGAAAAAGAAGGAAATAAATGGTTTTGGAGCATTTATTGTCAAATTTAATAGAATGAATCTATACCTTCCATATATAAACTCTTACAAAATATAGATTTTTAATTTAAGAAAATGAAAAACACAAAAATATGACATGTGACAATTAAATAAAAATAGAAAAAAAGAAAAAGAAAATAACAAGTGGAAAAAAAAAATTCTAAAAAGGTTAGACAATGACATTTGTCAAAATGAAAATGAAAGAGAAGATGATATTTGGGAAAAAGATCTTTATTAGAGTAGATTCATTTTAAATTTATTAGATCTCCTCATTAATGTGATGCTATTTGTCAATATATTTAAATTTTAAATTTTATATTATTGTTTTCATTAATTCACAAATAAAAAATATCTAATACATATTAAAAATTAATTTTACATATTTATTTAAATTAATGATTATAATTTCACATAACCAATAAAAATATATCTTAATTAATAATTTATTTAAAATAATTAATTAATAATTTTGAGTTTTTACTATAAAAATTTAATTAATTTTATAACCATGATTCCCATATATTATAAACCGGTTATCAAATAAATAAATATAAATATGAAATAATATTCAAATACATGAAAAAGATTTACTGAATTGCTGGAAATATTAATGACAATGCTGAATTACGAGAGATTAGCATTACTAATTTCAAAAAGCGGATAAAATGTGAAACGATCATGAAAAATAGTGAATTTTTTATTTTTCTTATTACATATTGTCAATCGTTAAATTATGATTTAGTAAAATGATATTTATATTTTGATTTATTATTCAACTAAATTCAATCATCCATAAAGTTTTGGGCGTTTAAATCCTCAAAACCTTCCCACCAACCGTCACTCTCACCAGTCGCCACCGTTACTCACCATCTCCACCATTTTACAGATCTTGGATTCTTCGAAACAATCCCAATTCAATTCAACTAAATGACAAAACCCATCTCAACAATCTAAATGCAAACTTTTTACTTCTTCTCCATCATTTTCCTTTCAGTTTGGACCAACAATTTCATTCAACACTCTAATGCCTGTGTCTTCACGTTGAAGATGCACCACCGCTTCTCCGAGCCGGTGAAGAGGTGGTCGGAAGGTATTAACAAGCTCACGCCCGGCGATTTCCCGGAAAAAGGCAGCGTCGAGTACTATTCGCAGTTGGCCAACCATGACAAGATATTCCGAGGCCGGAGACTCTCGGATTCCGACGAAGAACGCCTCACTTTTTCAGATGGGAATTCCAGTTTTCGTATCAGCTCTTTAGGATTGTACGTGTTCTTTTATCTACTACATTCTCCTTTTCTGTTTCATTCTATTCAAATCTTGAGTTCTTGATTTAGGGTTTCTGGATCGTATATTACTATTCACGGTGTACTTTTCTCAGAAGTAGAATAAATCGGTTCCATGAAACTACTTAATTCACTTTCTTCCTCAAAAAAACCAACATTAGAAGTAATTTACATGATCATCAAGTTCAGTTTAGGGTTTCTTCTTGGGGATTGGGCTAGAGGGAATATACATTATACATTTATACCCAAACGATGTTATACAATTGAACAACACAACGCATTAGCTACTATTACATGATTTGGCGAATCAATGAAACATGAACCCTAATTTACCAAAACAAGAATCCCGAACTCCAAATTTCCAATTCCATACCTTGATTTAGTAAAGCTATCAAACATGATCTCATTTACAGATTCTAATTATGTGTTTTTTTGGTGATTCAGTTTGCATTACACAACTGTTTCATTGGGAACCCCTGGGCAGAAGTTCATGGTGGCTCTTGATACTGGGAGTGATCTATTCTGGGTGCCATGTGATTGTACCAGATGTGCCTCCATTGATAACACAGCTTATAGCTCTGTATGTTCTTCTATTCATTCTCAATCTTCATTCATTCACAATTTAAGTTAATTTGTTTACTACCCTTCAATAGCTTCCATTTTAATCATTTCAAACAACTTATGATGTTGATTGTTGAATTTTGTCCCCTTTGAAGGACATTTTAGACTTTTCCCACACCATGAATCTCTCTTATATTTCCTTAGGATTTTAAGCTGAGCATATACAGTCCAACAAGATCATCAACAAGCAAAAAGCTTACATGCAACCACAGTATGTGCACTCATCGCCATGATTGTGAAGAAAGTGAAGCTTTTAATACTTGCCCCTATTCAGTTTCTTATGTTTCATCTCAAACTTCAACATCCGGGATCTTAATGGAGGATCTTCTCCACTTAGAAACAGAAGATAGTGAAGGCGAAATCATTGATGCCTTTGTCACTTTTGGGTAAAATTCCTATAACACAAAACAAATTAAACAAATTATACTGCTTTTGATATGCATTGGACACTGACATAAAAAAAAAAAAAAATTGACACTGATGTCAATATAGGACAAAAGTGAAAAGTTTTTTGTCTTTCCCAAAAAGGTGAATCAAGATCTTTTATCTGTGCAAAAGACGTAAATGTCCTTTTTAAAATTTCGAAATTTGCAGATGCGGGCAGGTGCAAAGTGGTTCGTTTTTGGATATAGCTGCCCCAAATGGTCTTTTTGGACTTGGTTTGGAGAAAATATCGGTTCCAAGCATTTTATCAAGAGAAGGTTACACTTCGGACTCGTTTTCTATGTGTTTTGGACACGATGGAACCGGTAGGATTACTTTCGGTGATAAAGGCAACCCCGAGCAAGACGTGACTCCGTTTAATTTAGATTCATCGCAGTAAGTTCCAAATTGTGAAATGTCAATTTTACCCTTACAAAATACAACGGTCGAGAATTTGACAGTCAGTGTGGGAGTTTCAATTCCAAATGTGGATTGTTTGGGCTTTTGGCCACTAGCCTGATTTACATCTCACATGTTGACAGTGTGTGCCAGATCAGCTCAGAGGTTTCTGGAAGAATAACCTTTTCGCAGAAACTTTAAAATTGTTTTTTTTGCTTGTGCAGTCCGACGTATAATATTACCGTAACGGAAGTTCGTGTCGGTTCCTCGCTTATTGATTCGTCTTTCTCGGCTCTTTTTGATTCGGGCACCTCCTTCACCTATCTCATTGACCCACACTATACAAGATTAACACAAAGGGTAAGCAATAATTTTAAAAAAAAAAATAAACTTTTTGTATTTTTTTTGCATGTTAATTTTAAAAAAAATCGTTTTGTTCTTTAGTTTCATGTACAAACGAAAGATTCACGACACCCAACCGATCAAAGGATTCCTTTCGAATATTGTTACGATATGAGGTATATACTTTTTTTGATTATTGCCTCTTTTTTTTTATTATAGAATATAATTAGTGACCAAAAGTTTGTTTCTATTATGTGTATAGTCCTTATGCAAATACTAGTTTGATCCCGAGTATAAGCTTAACAATGAAAGGGGAAGGTCAATTTTTTATATACGATCCCGTGATTGTTATCTCAACAAATGTAAGCCAATTGTCACCTTAATATCTGTGTTAGACAGTTAGCAGTAAGGAGGTGAGAATCTATAACCGATAATAATGGCGATGTTTTTGATGTAGAGGGAAGTTGTATATTGCTTGGCTGTTATCAAGAGTACGGAATTGAACATCATTGGTCGTAAGTTTTGAATTACATTTTTGGTCCCTTAGTAAACCAATTTTTGCAATTTTGATCCTTATTTGAGGTTCTTGTAAAATGAGTAATTTGGGGTTGGTTTTTGAATATAGAGAACTTCATGACTGGATACAGAATCGTATTTGATAGAGAAGAACTTATTCTTGGGTGGAGAAAGTCCGATTGTAAGTTCCATTTTTGTTTTTCTTAGAATTCAAAACAAGAATCGAAATCAATTTTCTTATGGTGGTGGTTGTTTTTTTGTTCATGAAGGTTACGATATTGAAAATTCAACTGATTCAAGTTCAAAACCATTGAACCCTAAAGATGTTCCGCCGGCGGTGGCGGCAGGGCTGGAAGGTCACCGTGAGGGGAGCGTAAGCACAGGTCGGAGCTCCGGTGGTTACTGTAAGCGGTTTTGTTATTGGATTCAAACGTGGATTTGCCTTTGCCTGTTGGTTGTATTGGATCTTTTGTTGTAAGATTCGTTTACTTTTTGTATTGAAAAACGCCGATAGGAAATCTTATAGCATCTTTGAAGAAATTTTGAATAGAAATTACTGTAAATACGTTACAGATATCGTTTTCGTAAATATATTTTCTTCTTTGGCTTTAATTATTCTTCTTGAAGTCGAGTTGCGATTTATGTATGAAATTTGTGGGCTTATAAAATTCGGAAACTGAAATCAAGGTCTAAAAACTCCATCGTCGTCGTTTAGCTCGCCGGTCCGATCATCTTCGTCGGCGTGAACGGAGAGAGAGATTGAGTGATGCGTTTTGGTCTGACTTCTCACTTTTGACTTTTGAATTAACTTAATTAAAGGAAAAATTACAAATATATAACCAAAGCCTTTAATTATTTAGTCAAATTTAGCCAAAAAAAAAAAAAACAAAATTTTCATAAATAACCATTAAAATTGCAGCTTATTTTCGGTCCATATCCAGCCCAATATCGTGTAGTTATAAAAAAATAATTTTACAGATTTTTATTCTAAAATCGTAGATTGGTAAGACATTTGATTTTCCCTTGTTTGATGTATGATTTTAGTTTTTTTTCGAATGTATAAGTTGTTAATGCAGAAGATGTGTATCAGTGTCTTGTACATTCATAGTATATAAACATATCCTAAATGTATAAAACCGATTAAAAAAAAAAAATAAAACATGAATTATTTACAAAACTTATAAAGGTTTCAGAAGAATATTGTCGGAAAGAGAGTAGAGATCTTCAACTTGAAAGTTCAAAAATAATGATTAATTCCAAATTTTAGGAATTATATACTTTGGGTCCATGTGTCAAAACGGACCAATTTCATAGCTAACAATGGTGAATTTTTAGGTAATGTATAAGGTAAAATGGCAAGTGATTTTTAATCATCTAGTATTTTGATGGATAAAATTTATAACCTCTTAATTTTTGGTTAAAAATAGATAATTAAAAATTTGTCTATATTTTTAAATTCATCTAAATAAATGTTCGTTTAAAACATGATGAGAAAAAAAACCTCAAAATAAATGGCACGAGTTGACTCTAGATGTTTATTTAAAGTGTTTGTTGGAATGAGTTGACTCGTGATGTTTATTTTAAAGGGTTGGAACCATTGTGATGATAAGAAGATAATATATTGTTGTATAATATATATTACTTATGGTTTGTTAATCCAATATGTGATTATTTTTATTATTCGATATGATAATTGTGTTAGATATCTACTTGTTTTTATAGATATACCTGGCGAAAAAAATTTCTAAATTTTAATAGTTATACAGTATACTATTGAATTGATAACATATAAATTGATATATCAAAGGTAAAAAAACAGGATCCGAAATAAACATGACTAATATATGCTCTATAGACTATAAATGTATTATCTCGGGAAAAACTTTCGGGTATGTGCTTGGTTATCTTAAAAATATAAATAACGTTTTAATATTTCAGATTATCATTTGCTATTCATAACTTTGATACCTAATCCTATTGCTTTCATAATAATTTCATAATATACTTTCACGATCCTAGTTTGCTGTTACTAATACATTGAGATTGAAAAACAAATTGCATTGTTAACTTTTTGGGGATTGCAATTTCTTTTTTATAAAAAAAAAAGACAACGTTCATACTTCATACATTTTAGGTAATAAACATTATTGATGCCTAAATTCTATAGAAGAGTTCCCAACTTTTGCTAATTTCACAAATGATCCTAATTCTTTTTAATTTTTCCTTATTATAGTCCTTATGATTTTTTATTTTTATTTTTCTATTTTCTTTTACATGAATGGTCTCTTTAGAGCAAACCTTGAACACTAGTAATCCTTTTAGTTTTAAATTGTACGATTACCCATCATTTTGATAAATTATGTTAAAATTTTGTAGTTAAACCTATGTCAAATTACTTTTTTGCTCTTATCTGTATACATATTTTTCCCACGTATCCATATATAAAAAAAAACTAAAAATATACCGGTCTAAATGCTGATTTTCATTCCAATGAGTATGTCAAGATAAATGATTGCTTCTTCCTTACGAGAAGAAGCACGACAAATCTAACACATAAAAAAATAGTCTATCATTTAAATCAAATAAACTTTTTGTGAGGTTTTATTTGAATATTAACACTTCAAAAAAGTTCTGTCTATTATTACTTTTTATGAACTTTTTGTGAGGTTTTATTTGAATATTGCTAACACTTCAAAAAAGAAAGTTCTGTCTATTATTACTTTTTGTTCGTATTTATTCGATCTTTGATTGATGTTCACATACATCCGAATCAAACACAATCTTATTTACAAATAATCCACAATTATATATTAACAAACTTTATGTATATTAAAGTGTTAGAATTAGAATATACATACGTCAAACAAATAAAAATAAAAACAATCAAATACAAAATTTCATGTAAAAATTATCAATATTGAATTGCATATTTTGTTTTCGCATATAAAATATGAATTGATATAGATAGAGGTTTGGGTTGACATTTGACATTTGACTTTTACATTTGATACATTGTCCCAAGGCATAAATGTTTGGTAAACTAATATGTCCTTATATACAACTATCTTATCAAATATCTAACTTGAATGCGACAAATATCACTAGCTCCCCCATCATATCGGGGAAAAAACAAAAACAAGAAATTGTGGCGTATATGTTTCTTAATAGACCCACAACTTTGTCATATATCTAGGTGTTCAAAAATATCCGATACCAAAATTTGGATATCTGATTTTTTGGATTCAAATACGGATAGTCATTTTATACATTCTTTGTTGTTGGAATCCATGCATGATCCATAAATGACATAGATGAATTGGTTAGATGTGTGTTCTTGTTCAACAATCAAAAGAAAAAGAAAAGCTGAACAAGTTAATTTATTCTATTCTATCTAATGTAAACCAGTTCAGGTGAATTGATGATGAATGGACAAAACTGCAGAAAGAAAGCCAACAGTTCTTCCTTCATACTAACCTCATTTGAGCTTCCCCTTAAGTGAGCTCTGCCTCTTGGCCGCTTCATCGATCTTCTGAATATACCCTTCAATGGGTGGCGTCAATGTTGCCAAGAGCCTATTCACCGGAAAAGGAGTCAAATCAGGAACCAATGCCGCCTCTGTCAAACCTAAACCTTCCGGCAACGCCTCAATAGCCTCATACTTACACTTTAACTGTTGACTGAAATGGAGAGATCACAAGTTGTACACAAAAAATTTAATGAGCAAAGAACAGAGGAAGAGAGAATTTGACTCAAAGGTTTTCTGCATTCATTCTATAGCAAAACAAAAGAAGAGAAGTTACCATATATAGCTTACGATTACTAAGGAAAAAACTACAAAGGAAACTGCCTACTAAGGCACTATTACTACTATATGACCGAGTCAAACTCTAAATTAACTAAGCTAGAAAATAAACATGCAGAAAACAAACATGACGAAAACAAGAATCACGTGACAAGCATGAGATCACGTGAGGTGTATCATCTTCAATATTCCCTCTCAACACCTGCTTCAACAATGCCCAAAGAGTTGCAAAAGTCCACAAGTTTGTGATTGGCTAGACTCTTGGTGAGAAGGTTGGTTACTTGATCAGCTATTTTCACATAGATTAAATCCATCTCCCCTTTTAGTACTTTCTCAGGAATGGAATGATAATGAAATTCGATGTGTTTTGTTCGAGCTTGAAAAGTAGGGTTCTTTGCGAGATGATTTGAAGATAAGTTGTCACAACACAAGGGAATCTTGGGTTTTACATCTTGATTTAAGTAGGCGTGTTCGTTTAGATGAATCAGTTTGATCCGATCCAATCAAGTGAATCTAAATTGATTTCAGTTTTCAAAACATAGATCCAAATAGTCCAAACCAAAGTCAAATCCAATCCGATCCAATTACAATTCGGTTGGATCAGTTTTTATAATTTGGTTTAAAATAACCGAAACATTTTAAAACAACATACAATTATAATATTCCTCAACTTTACACAAGAAGCGAAAACAAATTATTTAGTTATGATTTGAAATTTATAAACAACTCATAAGATGATATATTATAGTTAAATATTTTACAGATAGAAAACTTTTGATAGAAAATGCATATTAATGTTTTTTTATCAGGTGAAACGTTTTGAACCTATTTGAAAAAATAAATTAAAAAATTAATAAATAACTATAGATATATATATATTATAAATAAATAGATAATAAATGTTTATTCGGTTTTTTTGGACTATTCGATTCTTATTTTATAAACTAAACCAATCCAAAATCCAAAATAATAATTCAGTTTTGTTGAAAACCAATCCAAAGATCCGATTATCCGAACCAAATTGTCCAATTGGACATTCGGTTTTATCCAAATAGTGAACAGTCCTAGATTTAAGTCTTTTAGGAGTTGGACAAGCCAAACACATTCTTGGGCTACCATAGTTACTGCTTGGTACTCAGCTTCTGTAGTAGAAAGAGATATAGTAGGATGTGTAACATTCCATTTTAAATAAAATAAAATAAAATAAGTAAATAAATAATAAGCCATAAACCCCGAGATTCAAATTATATTATTTTCTGATGTTATTGTAGCCCTAATTTTAGAATAATTTAGGAAGGTGTTGGTTTTGGGAGTTAAATGTCATAACTTTTGAATATTGGGGGTTAAGTGTAATTTTTGGATTAGTTTTGTAAAGAATTTTGAAGGTTGAGGGTTTTTTGGTAAATTATGGATTTAATTTGAAAAGGATTTCAGAAGTCAGGGTATTATTGGTAAATATTGGAGCTAAGTTGAAAATATTTCGGAAAGGAGGGACCGGTTGTGACAAATTTGTATGGAGTTTGGATGAAGTCATGGGATTAAACCCGACCCCCTTCCCCATCTCGCTGAACGAGTGCAACCAAACCCTAATCTAGGACTGTTCACTATTTGGCTAAAACCGAATTGTCCAATTGGACAATTTGGTTCGGATAATCGGATCTTTGGATTGTTTTGTTGGTTTTCAACAAAACCGAATTATTGTTTTGGATTGGTTTGGTTTATAAAATAAGAACCGAATAGTCCAAAAAAACCGAATAAACATTTATTATCTATTTATTTATAATATATCTATAGTTATTTATTAATTTTATAATTTATTTTTTCAAATAGGTTCAAAACGTTTCATCTGATAAAAAAACATTAATATCGATTTTCTCTCAAAAGTTTTCTATCTGTAAAATATTTAACTATAATATGTCATCTTATTAGTTGTTTATAAATTTCAAATCACAACTAAATAATTTGTTTTCGCTTCTTGTGTAAAGTTGAGGAATATTATAATTGTATGTCTTTTTAAAATGTTTCGGTTTTTGAAAACCAAATTATAAAAACTGATCTAACCGAATTGTAATTGGATCGGATCAGATCAGATTTGATTTTGGTTTGGACTATTCAGATCCATGTTTTGAAAACCGAAATCAATTTGGATTCACTTGATTGGATCGAATCAAACCAATCCATCCAAACAAACATGTCTACCCTAACCCTAGCTCTTCACCAGCCGCCGCCTATCTGACCTCTCCAGCCGGTCGCCGCCGCCGCCTCTTAGCCGCTGTTGAAGCCAGAAGCTACAAAAGCCCAAACCGCCGGTGTGACTACGACAACGACGAAGAGCTTCAAGAGGGGCGTCAGAACCGCAAGACGAGGCTGCTGCCGTCGTCTGCCAGCGAGGACGCGGCCTCTGTTCTCCGCTATGACCACTTCTTCTCTCCCGTCTTTTTCTGCCGCTGCAATGTCGCAAATTGTCGCCATTCTGGGTGGCTGTTGCGGTTGACATTCTTTCTTCGACTGCCTTATGCCACCACGTGGTGCCTGTTTGGTGTGTATTTTCTTGGGGATCGATCTCGTGTTTAGAGTGTGTGTGTGTTTCTGTTGGTCGGAACTGTAAGGGAACCACCATGGCGGCCAACCATGGTGGCAGCCACCTTGTGTCACTGCTTCGCCACCACCAGCCGCCGTGTTGTGATGGTTATGTGTGTATGTTATGGTGTTGTGAGTGTTTTTAGTAGAATGGGACTTGTTTAAGCATTTTTGGTAGGAGAATTGAAGGAAAAACCACCACCACCACCGTGTGCCGCCGTCGACCACCATCGCCCGAGGTGGCAGTGGGTGGTGCTCGACCTAATGAAACCCTAATTGACCTAAAAATCTAACCATTGGACTAATTGACTTGTGTTTTAGTTGGAAACCCTAATTTTGGATATGTTAGCTTTACAATTGTCGGGACACTTGTTTGGACCAGTGGATTGAAGTATGACTTATGCCCGATTATATTATATGTTTGGCCTAGTGAGTGATGGACTTAATGGATTAAGTTATTAATGAGTAAGTAAGAACACTTAACCCTAATCGTCATTTTATGTGAAAACCCTAATTTTGGCTGGGCCTTTCCTTTGGGCTTTGGTGATTGGGCTATTGATGGGCCATCTAAGAACAAGTATATGTACTAGGGTTTTGGATAGGCTTTAGGGTAAGGCCTATGTGAGGGTTTTGGGCCAAATTTGGAAAATTGGGCCATAATTGGGCCTTGGTTGATAATTTGACTTTTGGGCCTTCAGAGAATGAGTTTGGGCCTTAGTCTTGGACCAAGCTAGGTTAGGGGTAAAATGGTCCTTTTACCCCAAGTGTGGGTTTATGGTTATGTATTGGAACCCAAATGGTTAATTGGGTTTTGTTTTGATGTTTGCAGTTTGGGGATCTGTCAACCAGCAGCCAACGATTATTCGCGGGACTTCAGCAGTACGAGTGTAACAACGTGAATTTCCAAAACAATTTTTTTCATTTTTAAAACATAATTTCATTCATAAGAAATATCAAATCCAATGTAACAAATTTCCTCCAAATAAATCAATCCCAAGATCTTAAATACATAAAACTCCATCAATGTGTACATATCATGCCGGTGCCTTCCCGCGATCCTCACTGGTACCTAAAACACATATCACATAAACGGTAAGCATAAATGCTTAGTGAGTTCCCCAAAATACCACATACAACACATACGCCACTCAAGGCTACAACTCTACAAGACCTTCCGGTCAATGTGTCTCAGTGGACTTCCGTCCCATAGTCCTGGTAGACCTTCCGATCCCATTTCTCTGACCTTCCGGTCCGTATCATCTTGACCTTCCAGCCCATACACTGTTGACCTTTCGGTCCATATCATAATACTCATAACATAACATAGCACATACATATCATATAACATCATGCACCACATACTCATCATAACAAATAAGACCTTTCGGTCACACATAATTACCACTCTAGGTAAAGTATAGTGAGAAGACTCACCTCGTACGATGTCGGATTACCTCTCATGCTCGATAACACGACCTTGCCTCCTCCTATCAACATAATAACATCTCTAATCAATACTTTCTCTTGTCCTTATTTCTAAAGAATGGGTAGAAGACCATTCTACCCCTCCCTGACCTCTCTTGAACTAGCTTGACCAAAACCCTAAGGTCAACTGAAGTCAACTCTAGTCAACGATCAAACTTTGACGAAACTCGTCAAGTGCACTTGTGTGACTCGACAAGTCCATGTGTGTCCTCTTAATCCTCATAAATCCTCACTCGACTCGTCGAGTTAACCTTTCACTTGACGGGTTACCACTGGTCACGAATCACGGGGCAACCCGACTCGACTCGTCGAGTCCCCTTATGGACTCGAAAAGTTCCCTCCATGGCAACACTCAAAAGACCTTATGAGGTCAGATATGCTTCTCTAAACTATAGATTTGGCATTCCAATACACAATGATCATGTAAAGGTCCAACCTTTACACTCATGCAACACTCAAAGGGCTTCTTTTGGTGAAATAGCTTCTAAAATGGCAACCTAGGTTCATATCTCCAAGGAAATAGCATAAAGTAGGATAGATAGGACTCTCTGGACCTCTTAAGGTCTAGATCTAAGAAGAATTCCACCTTGGGACCTCATATGCTTCGAATTCAAGCTAAAGAAGGCATAAGAAAACCCTAGATTCAAGTAGATCACCATATACACGAGAATGAGCATAGATTTATACGTCTAGCAGCCTCTTCTGATCAAAAGGGTAGTAGATCTGAGCTCCTCAATCTGACTAGCTTGCCCTCCTTCCTTCTTTCTTGCAAGATCACACTAGAAATGATGAAAATGGCTTCTTTTCTCACTCACAATGCTCTTAGGTTCTCTGGTGCTCTCAAGGTTGAAGGTGGCCGCAAACGAGGGCCATAAGATCCCTTAAATAGGGCACATGCCCGAGGATTTAGGCTTTCTATCCACAACGCGGACTTGTTGAGTCAACTTGCCGACTCATCGAGTCCATTCATTAAATCCAGTCATCAATCACGATCCTACTCGACGAGTCTAGGCGTCAACTCGTCGAGTCCCTCTTCTTGACACAAACTAAATAATTAAAATATGATACCTGGAATTCCGGATGTTAAAATTCTCCCCCACTAGAATCAGACTTCGCCCTTGAAGTCTCGCTCTGCAAACAGCTCTGGATGCTGCTCCTGCATCTCTAACTCCGGCTCCCAAGTCAGCTCGGACCCTCTCCGATGTTGCCACTGGACCTGAACCTGGGGCACCTCTTTGTTCCTCAGAACCTTGATCCTCCGATCCAGGATCACGATCGGACTCTCAACATAATTCAGGCTCGCATCCACCTGAATATCCTCTAGTGGCACTACCATCGACTCGTCGGCTATCCACTTCCTCAACTGAGACATGTGGAAGGTATCATGTATCTCGCTCAACTCCGCAGGTAGCTCTAAACGATACGCTGCCTTGCCCACCCTTGCGGTCACCCTGAAAGGACCAATATACCGGGGCCCCAGCTTGCCCCTCTTCCTGAATCGGATCACTGCTTTCCAAGGAGAAACCTTCAGGAGTACGAAGTCACCAACCTGAAACTCGAGCTCGGATCGTCGCCTATCCGCATAACTTTTCTGGCGACTGTGAGATGTCAACAACCTTTGTCTGACCTGCTGTATCTGCTCAGTCGTCTGAAGCACTATCTAAGTGCTAGCCATCACTCGCTGCCTTACCTCTCCCCATCAGATGGGAGTCTGACACCTCCTCCCATACAACAACTCGAAGGGAGGCATACCAATACTCGAATGGTGGCTGTTGTTATAAGAAAACTCAGCCAATGGTATGTACGTGTCCCAACTTCCTCCGAAGTCCAACACACATGCTCGAAGCATGTCCTCGAGCGTCTGAATCATCCGCTCACTCTGTCCATCCGTCTGTGGGTGGTAAGCGGTGCTGAAATGCAACCTCGTACCCAAATCCTTATGGAATTTCTTCCAGAATCTGGAAGTGAAACGTACATCTCGACCTGACACAATCGAGATCAATACTCCATGTCGCGACACCACCTCTCTCACATACATCTCTGCCAGTCTGTCTGCGGAAGAGCTCTCTCTGATAGCAAGGAAGTGAGTGCTCTTCGTCAGCCGGTCAAAGACCACCCAGATTGCATCGACACCCCTCGCGGTCCAAGACAACTTGGTGATGAGATTCATAGAAATCTGTTCCCACTTCCACTGGGGAACCTCAAGTGGCTGCAACTTTCCATGCGGACGCTGGTGCTCGGCCTTAACCCTGCGACAGGTCAAGCACCTCTCAAAAAACCACGCAACATCCCTCTTCATACAGGGCCACCAATAATCTCTTTTCAGGTCCAAATACATCTTAGTGGCTCCCGGGATGGATCGAGAACCTCGATCTGTGCGCCTCCTCCATCAGAATGGTACGTGCCCCGCCCGCAAACGGCACCCAAATCCTACCCTAAAAGGTCATAAGCCCTCGACTATTGGTAACAAACTCAGATACCTGCCCAATCACCCACTCTCTCTTGCGGTTCTCCGGTCTCACAGCCTCTGCGTGGGCCTCTTGGATGGTATCCAACACCGAAGTCATCACCGTCATCCTCATACAAATATATCGTATCTGGGCACTCTCCGCCCTACGACTCAGGGCATTGGCTACAACGTTAGCCTTGCCCGGGTGGTACAGAATCTCGCAGTCATAATCCTTTACCACATCCAACCATCTCCTCTGGCGCATGTTTAGGTTGGGATAATCCATCAAGTACTTCAAATTCTTGTGGTCCGTGTATATGATACAACGAACCCCATAAAAATAATGACACCATATCTTGAGGGCGAACACCACGGCCCCCAAATCCAAATCATGGGTGGGATACCTCACGTCGTGAGGCTTCAGCTGCCTCGATGCGTACGCTATCACGTGCCCTCTCTGCATAAGCACCGCACCCAACCCCGATATCGATGCGTCACAATACACCGCGAAATCCTCCATTCCCTTTGGAAGGGCTAACACCTGTGCTTCGCACAGTGTCTGGCGAAGAGTCTCAAACAAGGTCTGCTACTCTGGACCCCACGTAAAAGCAACGCCCTTCCGGGTCAACGTGGTGAGTGGCACGAAAATCTTGGAGAAATCCTTGATAAATCTCCAATAGTAGCCGGCCAACCCCAGAAAACTCCTGATCTCGGTGGGGGATCTCGGCACCTCCCAACTCATCACCGCCTCAATCTTGGCTGG